>NC_082727.1:5760047-7247547 GCF_030144855.1 Hypanus sabinus
AGTGTAGAACAGAAGGGTCACCCACCCCCAGTGTGGAAAAGAGGGTTCACCCACCCCCAGTGTAGAACAGACGGGGCACCCACCCCCTATGTAGAACAGAAGGGTCACCCACCCCCAGTGTAGAACAGACAGGTCACCCTCCCCCAGTGTAGAACAGAAGGGTTACCCACCACAGTGTGAACAGAAGGGGCACCCACCCCCAGTGTAGAACTGAAGCGTCACCCACCAGAATGTAGAACAGAGGGGTCACCCACCCCCAGTGTGGAACAGAAGGGTCACCCACCCCAATGTAGAACAGAGGGGTCACCCACCCCCAGTGTAGAACAGAAGGATCACCCACCCCAATGTAGAACAGAGGGGTCACCCACGCCCAGTGTGGAACAGATGGGTCACCCACCCCCAGAGAAGAACAGATGGGTCACCCACCCCCAGTGTTGAACAGAAGGGTCACCCACCCCCAGTGTAGAACAGAAGAATCACCCACCCCAGTGTGGAACAGAAGTGTCACCCACTCCCAGTGTGGAACAGAAGGGTTACCCACCCCAGTGTGGAACAGAAGGGTCACCCACCCCCAGTGTAGAACAGAGGGGTCACCCACCCCAGTGTGGAACAGAGGGGTCAGCCACCCTCAGTGTAGAACAGAAGAGTCACCCACCCCCAGTGTAGAACAGACAGGTCACCCACCCCCAGTGTAGAACAGAAGGGTTACCCACCACAGTGTGGAACAGAAGGGGCACCCACCCCCAGTGTAGCACTGAAGCGTCACCCACCAGAATGTAGAACAGAGGGGTCACCCACCCCCAGTGTGGAACAGAAGGGTCACCCACCCCAATGTAGAACAGAGGGGTCACCCACCCCCAGTGTAGAACAGAAGGATCACCCACCCCAATGTAGAACAGAGGGGTCACCTACACCCAGTGTGGAACAGAGGGGTCACCCACCCCCAGAGAAGAACAGACGGGTCACCCACCCCCAGTGTTGAACAGAAGGGTCACCCACCCCCAGTGTAGAACAGAAGAATCACCCACCCCAGAGTTTATAAGAAGGGTCACCCACCCCCAGTGTAGAACAGAGGGGTCACCCACCACCAGTGAAGAACAGAGGGGTCACCCACTCCCAGTGTAGAACAGAATGGTCACCCACCCCAGTGTGGAACAGAAGGGTCACCCACCCCAAGTGTAGAACAGAGGGGTCACCCACCCCAGTGTGGAACAGAGTGGTCAGTCACCCTCAGTGTAGAACAGAAGGGTCACCCACCCCCAGTGTGGAAAAGAGGGTTCACCCACCCCCAGTGTAGAACAGAGGGGTCACCCACCACCAGTGAAGAACAGAGGGGTCACCCACCCCCAGTGTAGAACAGAATGGTCACCCACCCCAGTGTGGAACAGAAGGGTCACCCACCCCGAGTGTAGAACAGAGGGGTCACCCACCCCAGTGTGGAACAGAGTGGTCAGTCACCCTCAGTGTAGAACAGAAGGGTCACCCACCCCCAGTGTGGAAAAGAGGGTTCACCCACCCCCAGTGTAGAACAGACGGGGCACCCACCCCCTATGTAGAACAGAAGGGTCACCCACCCCCAGTGTAGAACAGACAGGTCACCCACCCCCAGTGTAGAACAGAAGGGTTACCCACCACAGTGTGGAACAGAAGGGGCACCCACCCCCAGTGTAGAACTGAAGCGTCACCCACCAGAATGTAGAACAGAGGGGTCACCCACCCCCAGTGTGGAACAGAAGGGTCACCCACCCCAATGTAGAACAGAGGGGTCACCAACCCCCAGTGTAGAACAGAAGGATCACCCACCCCAATGTAGAACAGAGGGGTCACCCACGCCCAGTGTGGAACAGATGGGTCACCCACCCCCAGAGAAGAACAGATGGGTCACCCACCCCCAGTGTTGAACAGAAGGGTCACCCACCCCCAGTGTAGAACAGAAGAATCACCCACCCCAGAGTTTATAAGAAGGGTCACCCACCCCCAGTGTAGAACAGAGGGGTCACCCACCACCAGTGAAGAACAGAGGGGTCACCCACCCCCAGTGTAGAACAGAATGGTCACCCACCCCAGTGTGGAACAGAAGGGTCACCCACCCCGAGTGTAGAACAGAGGGGTCACCCACCCCAGTGTGGAACAGAAGGGTCACCCACCCCGAGTGTAGAACAGAAGGGTCACCCACCCACAGTGTGGAAAAGAGGGTTCACCCACCCCCAGTGTAGAACAGAGGGGTCACCCACCACCAGTGAAGAACAGAGGGGTCACCCACCCCCAGTGTAGAACAGAATGGTCACCCATCCCAGTTTGGAACAGAAGGGTCACCCACCCCGAGTGTAGAACAGAAGGGTCACCCACCCACAGTGTGGAAAAGAGGGTTCACCCACCCCCAGTGTAGAACAGAGGGGTCACCCACCCCGAGTGTAGAACAGAGGGGTCACCCACCCCAGTGTGGAACAGAGTGGTCAGTCACCCTCAGTGTAGAACAGAAGGGTCACCCACCCCCAGTGTGGAAAAGAGGGTTCACCCACCCCCAGTGTAGAACAGACGGGGCACCCACCCCCTATGTAGAACAGAAGGGTCACCCACCCCACTGTAGGACAGAAGGGTTACCCACCCTCAGTGTAGAACAGAAGGGTCACCCACTCCCAGTGTGGAACAGAAGGGTCACCCACCCCCAGTGTAGAACAGAGCGGTCACCCACCCGCAGTGTGGAACAGAGGGGTCACCCACCCCCAGTGAAGAACAGAAGGGTCACCCACTCCAGTGTGGAACAGAAGGGTCACCCACCCCCAGTGTGGAACAGAAGGGTCACCTACCCCCAGTGTAGAACAGAGGGGTCACCCACCCCCAGTGTAGAACAGAGGGGTCACCCACCCCCATTGTGTAAAAGAAGGGTCACCCACACCAGTGTAGAACAGAAGAGTCACCCACCCTTGTGTAGAACAGAGGGGTCACCCACCCCAGTGAAGAACAGAAGGGGCACCCACCCACAGTGACAAACAGAGGGGTCACACACCCCCAATGAAGAACAGAAGTGTCACCCACCCCAGTGTAGAACAGAGGGGTCACCCACCCCAGTGTGGAACTGTGGGATCACCCACTGCCAGTGTAGAACAGAGGGGTCACACACCGCCAATGTAGAACAGAGGGGTCACCCACCCACAGTGAACAGAAGGGTCACCTACCCCAGTGAAGAAAATTAGGGTCACCCACCCCTAGTGAAGAACAGAGGGGTCAACCACCCCCAGTGTAGAACGGAAGGGTCACCCACCCCAGTGTGGAACAGGATGGTTACCCACCCCGGTGTGGAACAGAGGGGTCAGCCACCCTCAGTGTAGAACAGAGGGGTCACCCACCCCAGTGTAGAACAGAGTTGTCACCCACCCCAGTGTGGAACAGAAGGGTCACCCACCCACTGTATGGAAGAGATGGGTCACCCACCCCAGTGTAGAACAGAGTTGTCACCCACCCCAGTGTGGAACAGAAGGGTCACCCACCCACAGTATGGAAGAGATGGGTCACCCACCCCCAGTGTAGAACCGAGTGGTCACCCAACCCAGTGAAGAACAGAAGGGTCACCCACCGCCTGTGTAGAACAGAAGGGTCACCCACCTCAGTGTAGGACTGAAGGGATACCCACCCCCAGTGTAGAACAGAAGGGTCACCCACTCCAGTGTAGAACAGAAGGGTCACCCACTCCCAGTATGGAACAGAAGGGTCACCCACCCCCAGTGTAGAACCGAGTGGTCACCCACCCCAGTGAAGAACAGAAGGGTCACCCACCCCCAGTGTGGAGCAGAAGGGTCACCCTCCCCCAGTGTGGAACAGAAGGGTCACCCAGCCCCAGTGTAGAACTGAGGCGTCACCCACCCCAGTGTGGAACAGAAGGGTCACCCACCCCCACTGTAGAAAAGAGGGGTTACCCACCCCCAGTGTAGAACAGTGGGGTCACCCAACCCAGTGTGGAACAGAAGTGTCACCCACTCCCAGTGTGGAACAGAAGGTTTACCCATCCCAGTGTGGAACAGAAGGGTCACCCACCCCCAGTGTAGAACAGAGGGGTCACCCACCCCAGTGTGGAACAGAGGGGTCAGCCACCATCAGTGTAGTACAGAAGAGCCACCCACCCCCAGTGTAGAACAGAGAGGTCACCCACCCCCAGTGTAGAACAGAAGGGTTACCCACCACAGTGTGGAGCAGAAGGGGCACCCACCCCCAGTGAAAAACAGAAGGGTCAGGCACCCCCAGTGAAGAACAGAAGGGTCACCCATCCCCAGTGTAGAACTGAAGGGTCACCCACCAGAATGTAGAACAGAGGGGTCACCCACCCCCAGTGTGGAACAGAAGGGTCACCCACCCCAATGTAGAACAGAGGGGTCACCCACCCCAGTGTGGAACTGAGGGATCACCCACCCCAATGTAGAACAGAGGGGTCACCCACGCCCAGTGTGGAACAGAGGGGTCACCCACCCCCAGAGAAGAACAGACGGGTCACCCACCCCCAGTGTTGAACAGAAGGGTCACCCACCTCAGTGTAGAACAGAAGGGATACCCACCCCCAGTGTAGAACAGAAGGGTCATCTACTCCAGTGTAGAACAGAAGGGTCACCCACTCCCAGTATGGAACAGAAGGGTCACCCACTCCAGTGTAGAACAGAAGGGTCACCCACTCCCAGTATGGAACAGAGGGGTCACCCACCCCCAGTGTAGAACCGAGTGGTCACCCACCCCAGTGAAGAACAGAAGGGTCACCCACCCCCAGTGTGGTGCAGAAGGGTCACCCACCCCAGTGTGGAACTGTGGGATCACCCACTGCCAGTGTAGAACAGAGGGGTCACACACCCCCAATGTAGAACAGAGGGGTCACCCACCCACAGTGAACAGAAGGATCACCTACCCCAGTGAAGAACATTAGGGTCACCCACCCCTAGTGAAGAACAGAGGGGTCAACCACCCCCAGTGTAGAACGGAAGGGTCACACACCCCAGTGTGGAACAGGATGATTACCCACCCCGGTGTGGAACAGAGGGGTCAGCCACCATCAGTGTAGAACAGAGGGGTCACCCACCCCAGTGTAGAACAGAGTTGTCACCCACCCCAGTGTGGAACAGAAGGGTCACCCACCCACTGTATGGAAGAGATGGGTCACCCACCCCAGTGTAGAACAGAGTTGTCACCCACCCCAGTGTGGAACAGAAGGGTCACCCACCCACAGTATGGAAGAGATGGGTCACCCACCCCCAGTGTAGAACCGAGTGGTCACCCACCCCAGTGAAGAACAGAAGGGTTACCCACCTCAGTGTAGGACAGAAGGGATACCCACCCCCAGTGTAGAACAGAAGGGTCACCCACTCCAGTGTAGAACAGAAGGGTCACCCACTCCCAGTATGGAACAGAAGGGTCACCCACCCCCAGTGTAGAACCGAGTGGTCACCCACCCCAGTGAAGAACAGAAGGGTCACCCACCCGCAGTGTGGAGCAGAAGGGTCACCCTCCCCCAGTGTGGAACAGAAGGGTCACCCAGCCCCAGTGTAGAACTGAGGCGTCACCCACCCCAGTGTGGAACAGAAGGGTCACCCACCCCCACTGTAGAAAAGAGGGGTTACCCACCCCCAGTGTAGAACAGTGGGGTCACCCACCCCAGTGTGGAACAGAAGTGTCACCCACTCCCAGTGTGGAACAGAAGGGTTACCCACCCCAGTGTGGAACAGAGGGGTCAGCCACCCTCGGTGTAGAACAGAAGAGCCACCCACCCCCAGTGTAGAACAGAGAGGTCACCCACCCCCAGTGTAGAACAGAAGGGTTACCCACCACAGAGTGGAACAGAAGGGGCACCCACCCCCAGTGAAAAACAGAAGGGTCAGGCACCCCCAGTGAAGAACAGAAGGGTCACCCATCCCCAGTGTAGAACTGAAGCGTCACCCACCAGAATGTAGAACAGAGGGGTCACCCACCCCCAGTGTGGAACAGAAGGGTCACCCACCCCAATGTAGAACAGAGGGGTCACCCACCCCCAGTATAGAACAGAAGGATCACCCACCCCAATGTAGAACAGAGGGGTCACCCACGCCCAGTGTGGAACAGAGGGGTCACCCACCCCCAGAGAAGAACAGACGGGTCACCCACCCCCAGTGTTGAACAGAAGGGTCACCCACCTCAGTGTAGGACAGAAGGGATACCCACCCCCAGTGTAGAACTGAAGGGTCATCTACTCCAGTGTAGAACAGAAGGGTCACCCACTCCCAGTATGGAACAGAAGGGTCACCCACTCCAGTGTAGAACAGAAGGGTCACCCACTCCCAGTATGGAACAGAGGGGTCACCCACCCCCAGTGTAGAACCGAGTGGACACCCACCCCAGTGAAGAACAGAAGGGTCACCCACCCCCAGTGTGGAGCAGAAGGGTCACCCACCCCCAGTGTGGAACAGAAGGGTCACTCAGCCCCAGTGTAGAACTGAGGCGTCACCCACCCCAGTGTGGAACAGAAGGGTCACCCACCCCCACTGTAGAAAAGAGGGGTTACCCACCCCCAGTGTAGAACAGTGGGGTCACCCACCCCAGTGTGGAACAGAAGTGTCACCCACTCCCAGTGTGGAACAGAAGGGTTACCCACCCCAGTGTTGAACAGAAGGGTCACCCACCCCCAGTGTAGAACAGAGGGGTCACCCACCCCAGTGTGGAACAGAGGGGTCAGCCACCCTCAGTGTAGAACAGAAGAGTCACCCACCCCAGTGTAGAAACGACAGGTCACCCACCCCCAGTGTAGAACAGAAGGTTTACCCACCACAGTGTGGAACAGAAGGGGCACCCACGCCCAGTGAAAAACAGAAGGGTCAGGCACCCCCAGTGAAGAACAGAAGGTTCACCCATCCCCAGTGTAGAACTGAAGCGTCACCCACCAGAATGCAGAACAGAGGGGTCACCCACCCCCAGTGTGGAACAGAAGGGTCACCCACCCCAATGTAGAACAGAGGGGTCACCCACCCCCAGTGTAGAACAGAAGGATCACCCACCCCAGTGTAGAACAGAGGGGTCACCCACCCCATTGTGGAACTGTGGGATCACCCACTGCCAGTGTAGAACAGAGGGGTCACACACCCCCAATGTAGAACAGAGGGGTCACCCACCCACAGTGAACAGAAGGGTCACCTACCCCAGTGAAGAACATTAGGGTCACCCACCCCTAGTGAAGAACAGAGGGGTCAGCCACCCTCAGTGTAGAACAGAGGGGTCACCCACCCCAGTGTAGAACAGAGTTGTCACCCACCCCAGTGTGGAACAGAAGGGTCACCCACCCACTGTATGGAAGAGATGGGTCACCCACCCCAGTGTAGAACAGAGTTGTCACCCACCCCAGTGTGGAACAGAAGGGTCACCCACCCACAGTATGGAAGAGATGGGTCACCCACCCCCAGTGTAGAACCGAGTGGTCACCCACCCCAGTGAAGAACAGAAGGGTCACCCACCCCCAGTGTAGGACAGAAGGGATACCCACCCCCAGTGTAGAACAGAAGGGTCACCCACTCCAGTGTAGAACAGAAGGGTCACCCACTCCAGTGTAGAACAGAAGGGTCACCCACCCCCAGTGTAGAACAGAAGGGTCACCCACTCCAGTGTAGAACAGAAGGGTCACCCACTCCCAGTGTGGAACAGAAGGGTCACCCACCCCCAGTGTAGAACCGAGTGGTCACCCACCCCAGTGAAGAACAGAAGGGTCACCCACCCCCAGTGTGGAGCAGAAGGGTCACCCTCCCCCAGTGTGGAACAGAAGGGTCACCCAGCCCCAGTGTAGAACTGAGGCGTCACCCACCCCAGTGTGGAACAGAAGGGTCACCCACCCCCACTGTAGAAAAGAGGGGTTACCCACCCCCAGTGTAGAACAGTGGGGTCACCCAACCCAGTGTGGAACAGAAGTGTCACCCACTCCCAGTGTGGAACAGAAGGGTTACCCACCCCAGTGTGGAACAGAAGGGTCACCCACCCCCAGTGTAGAACAGAGGGGTCACCCACCCCAGTGTGGAACAGAGGGGTCAGCCACCCTCAGTGTAGAACAGAAGAGCCACCCACCCCCAGTGTAGAACAGAGAGGTCACCCAGCCCCAGTGTAGAACAGAAGGGTTACCCACCACAGTGTGGAGCAGAAGGGGCACCCACCCCCAGTGTAGAACTGAAGGGTCACACACCAGAATGTAGAACAGAGGGGTCACCCACCCCCAGTGTGGAACAGAAGGGTCACCCACCCCAATGTAGAACAGAGGGGTCACCCACCCCAGTGTGGAATTGAGGGATCACCCACCCCAATGTAGAACAGAGGGGTCACCCACGCCCAGTGTGGAACAGAGGGGTCACCCACCCCCAGAGAAGAACAGACGGGTCACCCACCCCCAGTGTAGAACAGAGGGGTCACCCACCCCAGTGTGGAACAGAAGGGTCACCCACACCCAGTGAAGAACAGAAGGGGCACCCACCCCTGTGTAGAACAGAGGGGTCACCCACCCCAGTGAAGAACAGAAGGGGCACCCACCCGGAGTGACAAACTGAGGGGTCACACACCCCCAATGAAGAACAGAAGTGTCACCCACCCCAGTGTAGAACAGAGGGGTCACCCACCCCAGTGTGGAACTGAGGGATCACCCACTGCCAGTGTAGAACAGAGGGGTCACACACCCTCAATGTAGAACAGAGGGGTCACCCACCCACAGTGAACAGAAGGGTCACCAACCCCAGTGAAGAACATTAGGGTCACACACCCCTAGTGAAGAACAGAAGGGGCACCCACCCCCAGTGAAGAACAGAAGGGACCCCCACCCCAGTGTAGAACAGAAGGGGCACCCACCCCAGTGTAGAACAGAGAAGTCACCCACCCCCAGTGAAGAACAGAGGGGTCACCCACTCCCAGTGTAGAACAGAAGGGTCACCCACGCCAGTGTGGAACGCAGAGGACACCCACCCGCTGTGTGGAAGAGAAGGGGTTACCCACCCCCTGTGTAGAACAGAGTGGTCACCCACACCCAGTGTGGAACAGAAGGGTCACCCACCCCCAGTGTAGAACAGAAGGGTCATCCTCTCCCCGTGTGGAACAGAAGGGTCACCCACCCCCTGTGTGTAACTGAGGGGTCCCCCACCCCCAGTGAAGAACAGAAGGGTCATCCTCTCCCCGTGTGGAACAGAAGGGTTACCCACCCCAATGTAGAACAGAGGGGTCACCCACTCCCAGTGTGGAACAGAGGGGTCACTCAACCCCAGTGAAGAACAGAGGGTTCACCCACCCCCAGTGTAGCACAGAATGCTCACCCACCCCCAGTGTAGAACAGAAGGGTCATCCTCTCCCCGTGTGGAACAGAAGGGTTACCCACCCCCTGTGTGTAACTGAGGGGTCCCCAACCCCCAGTGAAGAACAGAAGTGGCACCCACCCCCAGTGTGGAACAAAAGGGTCACCCATCCCAGTATAGAACAGAAGGGTCACACACCCCAATGTAGAACAGAGGGGTCCCACACCCAGTGTGGAACAGAAGGGTCACCCACCCCCAGTGTGGAACAGAGGGGTCACCCACCTCCAGTGAAGAACAGAAGGGTCACCACCCCCAGTGTAGAACAGACGTGTCACCCACACCAGTGTGGAACAGAAGGGTCACCCACCCCCAGTGTGGAACAGAGGGGTCACCCACCCCCAGTGAAGAACAGAAGGGTCACCCACCCCCAGTGTAGAACAGACGTGTCACCCACACCAGTGTGGAACCGAAGGGTCAACCACCCCAGTGTAGAACAGAGGGGTCACACACCGCAGTGCAGAACAGAATGGTCACCCACCCCCAGTGTGGAACAGAGGGGTCACCCACCCCCAGTGTGGAACAGAGGGGTCACCCACCCCCAGTGTAGAATGGAAGGGTCACCCACACCCAGTGTAGAACAGAGGGGTCACACACCGCAGTGAAGAACAGAGGTGTCACCCACCCCCAGTGAAGAACAGAAGTGTCACCCACCCCAGTGAAGAACAGAAGGGTCACCCACCCCCAGTGTGGAACAGAAGGGTCACCTACCCTCAGTGTAGAACAGAGGGGTCACCCACCCCCAGTGTAGAACAGAGGGGTCACCCACCCCCATTGTGGAAAAGAAGGGTCAACCACCCCAGTGTAGAACAGAGGTGTCACCCACCCCAGTGTGGAACAGAAGGGTCACCCACACCCAGTGAAGAACAGAAAGGGCACCCACCCCTGTGTAGAACAGAGGGGTCACCCACCCCAGTGAAGAACAGAAGGGGCACCCACCCGCAGTGACAAACTGAGGGGTCACACACCCCCAATGAAGAACAGAAGTGTCACCCACCCCAGTGTAGAACAGAGGGGTCACCCACCCCAGTGTGGAACTGAGGGATCACCCACTGCCAGTGTAGAACAGAGGGGTCACACACCCCCAATGTAGAACAGAGGGGTCACCCACCCACAGTGAACAGAAGGGTCACCTACCCCAGTGAAGAACATTAGGGTCACCCACCCCTAGTGAAGTACAGAAGGGGCACCCACCCCCAGTGAAGAATAGAAGGGACCCCCACCCCAGTGTAGAACAGAAGGGGCACCCACCCCCTGTGTGTAACTGAGGGGTCCCCCACCCCCAGTGAAGAACAGAGGGGTCACCCAGCCCCTGTGTTGAACAGAAGGGTCACCCACCCCCAGTGTGGAACAGAAGGGTTACCCACCCCCAGTGAAGAACAGAAGGGTCAGCCACCCCAGTGTAGAACAGAGGGGTCCCACACCCAGTGTGGAACAGAAGGGTCACCCACCCCCAGTGTGGAACAGAAGGGTTACCCACCCCCAGTGAAGAACAGAAGGGTCAGCCACACCAGAGTAGAACAGACGTGTCACCCACACCTGTGTGGAACAGAGGGGTCACCCACCCCATTGTGGAAAAGAAGGGTCAACCACCCCAGTGTAGAACAGAGGGGTCACCCACCCCAGTGTGGAACAGAAGGGTCACCCACACCCAGTGAAGAACAGAAAGGGCACCCACCCCTGTGTAGAACAGAGGGGTCACCCACCCCAGTGAAGAACAGAAGGGGCACCCACCCGCAGTGACAAACTGAGGGGTCACACACCCCCAATGAAGAACAGAAGTGTCACCCACCCCAGTGTAGAACAGAGGGGTCACCCACCCCAGTGTGGAACTGAGGGATCACCCACTGCCAGTGTAGAACAGAGGGGTCACACACCCCCAATGTAGAACAGAGGGGTCACCCACCCACAGTGAACAGAAGGGTCACCTACCCCAGTGAAGAACATTAGGGTCACCCACCCCTAGTGAAGAACAGAAGGGGCACCCACCCCCAGTGAAGAACAGAAGGGACCCCCACCCCAGTGTAGAACAGAAGGGGCACCCACCCCCAGTGTGTAACTGAGGGGTCCCCCACCCCCAGTGAAGAACAGAGGGGTCACCCAGCCCCTGTGTTGAACAGAAGGGTCACCCACCACCAGTGTGGAACAGAAGGGTTACCCACCCCCAGTGAAGAACAGAAGGGTCAGCCACCCCAGTGTAGAACAGAGGGGTCCCACACCCAGTGTGGAACAGAAGGGTCACCCACCCCCAGTGTGGAACAGAAGGGTTACCCACCCCCAGTGAAGAACAGAAGGGTCAGCCACCCCAGAGTAGAACAGACGTGTCACCCACACCTGTGTGGAACAGAAGGGTCACCCACCCCAGTGTAGAACAGAGGGGTCACACACCCCCAGTGAAGAACAGAAGGCGTCACCCACCTCAGTGTAGAACAGAGGGGTCACCCTCCACAGTGCAGAACAGAATGGTCACCCACCCCCAGTGTGGAACAGAGGGGTCACCCACCCCCAGTGTGGAACAGAGGGGTCACCCACCCCCAGTGTAGAATGGAAGGGTTACCCACCGCAGTGCAGAACAGAATGGTCACCCACCCCCAGTGTGGAACAGAGGGGTCACCCACCCCCAGTGTGAAACAGAGGGGTCACCCACCCCCAGTGTAGAATGGAAGGGTCACTCACCCCCAGTGTAGAACAGAGGGGTCACCAACCGCAGTGAAGAACAGAGGTGTCACCCACCCCCAGTGAAGAACAGAAGTGTCACCCACCCCAGAGAAGAACAGAAGGGTCACCCACCCCCAGTGTAGAACAGAGGGGTCACCCACCCCCAATGAAGAACAGAAGGGGCACCCACCCCCAGTGTGGAACAAAAGGGTCACCCATCCCAGTATAGAACAGAAGGGTCACCCACCCCAATGTAGAACAGAGGGGTCACCCACCCCCAGTGTGGAACAGAAGGGTCACCCACCCCAATGTAGAACAGACGGGTCACCCACCCCCAGTGTAGAACAGAAGGTTCACCCATCCCAATGTAGAACAGAGGGGTCACCCACTCCCAGTGTGGAACAGAGGGGTCACCCACCCCCAGTGAAGAACAGATGGGTTACCCACCCTCAGTGTAGCACAGAATGGTCACCCACCCCTAGTGTAGAACAGAAGTATCACCCACCCCAGTGTTTATAAGAACGGTCACCCACCCCCAGTGTGGAACAGAAGGGTCACCCACCCCCAGTGAAGAACAGAGGGTCACCCACCCCCAGTGTAGAACAGAAGGGACACCCACCCCAGTGTGGAACAGAGGGGTCACCCACCCCAGTGTGGAACAGAAGGGTCACACACCCCCAGTGTAGAACAGAGGGGTCACCCACCCCAGAGTGGAATGGAGGGGTCAGCCACCCCAAGTGTATAACAGAAGGGTCACACACCCCGTGTGTAGAACAGAGGGGTCACCCACCCCCATTGTGGAAAAGAAGGGTCGACCACCCCAGTGTAGAACAGAAGAGTCACCCACACCCAGTGAAGAACAGAAGGGTCATCCACACCCAGTGAAGAACAGAAGAATCACCCCCCCCCCCCTGTGTAGAACAGAAGGGTCATCCTCTCCCCGTGTGGAACAGAAGGGTTACCCACCCCCTGTGTGTAACTGAGGGGTCCCCCACCCCCAGTGAAGAACAGAAGTGGCACCCACCCCCAGTGTGGAACAAAAGGGTCACCCATCCCAGTATAGAACAGAGGGGTCACCCACCCCAGTGTGGAACAGAAGGGTCACCCACACCCAGTGAAGAACAGAAGGGGCACCCACCCC
Source organism: Hypanus sabinus (assembly GCF_030144855.1). NCBI lineage: Eukaryota > Metazoa > Chordata > Chondrichthyes > Myliobatiformes > Dasyatidae > Hypanus > Hypanus sabinus. The sequence goes on from NC_082727.1 coordinate 5,773,170, forward strand.
AGTGTAGAACAGAGGGGGCACCCACCCGCAGTGACAAACTGAGGGGTCACACACCCCCAATGTAGAACAGAGGGGTCACCCACCCACAGTGAACAGAAGAGTCACCTACCCCAGTGAAGAACATTAGGGTCACCCACCCCTAGTGAAGAACAGAAGGGGCACCCACCCCCAGTGTAGAACTGAGGGGTCCCACACCCAGTTTGGAACAGAAGGGTCACCCACCCCCAGTGTGGAACAGAGTGGTCACCCACCCCCAGTGAAGAACAGAAGGGTCACCCACCCCCAGTGTAGAACAGACGTGTCACCCACACCAGTGTGGAACCGAAGGGTCAACCACCCCAGGGTAAAACAGAGGGGTCACCCACCGCAGTGCAGAACAGAATGGTCACCGACCCCCAGTGTGGAACAGAGGGGTCACCCACCCCCAGTGTGGAACAGAGGGGTCACCCACCCCCAGTGTAGAATGGAAGGGTCACCCAACCCCAGTGACGAACAGAAGGGTCAGCCACCCCAGTGTAGAACAGAGGGGTCCCACACCCAGTGTGGAACAGAAGGGTCACCCACCCCCAGTGTGGAACAGAAGGGTTACCCACCCCCAGTGAAGAACAGAAGGGTCAGCCACCCCAGAGTAGAACAGACGTGTCACCCACACCTGTGTGGAACAGAAGGGTCACCCACCCCAGTGTAGAACAGAGGGGTCACACACCCCCAGTGAAGAACAGAAGGCGTCACCCACCTCAGTGTAGAACAGACTGGTCACCCACCACAGTGCAGAACAGAATGGTCACCCACCCCCAGTGTGGAACAGAGGGGTCACCCACCTCCAGTGTGGAACAGAGGGGTCACCCACCCCCAGTGTAGAATGGAAGGGTTACCCACCGCAGTGCAGAACAGAATGGTCACCCACCCCCAGTGTGGAACAGAGGGGTCACCCACCCCCAGTGTGAAACAGAGGGGTCACCCACCCCCAGTGTAGAATGGAAGGGTCACTCACCCCCAGTGTAGAACAGAGGGGTCACCAACCGCAGTGAAGAACAGAGGTGTCACCCACCCCCAGTGAAGAACAGAAGTGTCACCCACCCCAGAGAAGAACAGAAGGGTCACCCACCCCCAGTGTAGAACAGAGGGGTCACCCACCCCCAATGAAGAACAGAAGGGGCACCCACCCCCAGTGTGGAACAAAAGGGTCACCCATCCCAGTATAGAACAGAAGGGTCACCCACCCCAATGTAGAACAGAGGGGTCACCCACCCCCAGTGTGGAACAGAAGGGTCACCCACCCCAATGTAGAACAGACGGGTCACCCACCCCCAGTGTAGAACAGAAGGTTCACCCATCCCAATGTAGAACAGAGGGGACACCCACTCCCAGTGTGAAACAGAGGGGTCACCCACCCCCAGTGAAGAACAGATGGGTTACCCACCCTCAGTGTAGCACAGAATGGTCACCCACCCCTAGTGTAGAACAGAAGTATCACCCACCCCAGTGTTTATAAGAACGGTCACCCACCCCCAGTGTGGAACAGAAGGGTCACCCACCCCCAGTGAAGAACAGAGGGTCACCCACCCCCAGTGTAGAACAGAAGGGACACCCACCCCAGTGTGGAACAGAGGGGTCACCCACCCCAGTGTGGAACAGAAGGGTCACACACCCCCAGTGTAGAACAGAGGGGTCACCCACCCCAGAGTGGAATGGAGGGGTCAGCCACCCCAAATGTATAACAGAAGGGTCACACACCCCGTGTGTAGAACAGAGGGGTCACCCACCCCCATTGTGGAAAAGAAGGGTCGACCACCCCAGTGTAGAACAGAAGAGTCACCCACACCCAGTGAAGAACAGAAGGGTCATCCACACCCAGTGAAGAACAGAAGAATCACCCCCCCCCCCCCTGTGTAGAACAGAAGGGTCATCCTCTCCCCGTGTGGAACAGAAGGGTTACCCACCCCCTGTGTGTAACTGAGGGGTCCCCCACCCCCAGTGAAGAACAGAAGTGGCACCCACCCCCAGTGTGGAACAAAAGGGTCACCCATCCCAGTATAGAACAGAGGGGTCACCCACCCCAGTGTGGAACAGAAGGGTCACCCACACCCAGTGAAGAACAGAAGGGGCACCCACCCCAGTGTAGAACAGAGGGGGCACCCACCCGCAGTGACAAACTGAGGGGTCACACACCCCCAATGTAGAACAGAGGGGTCACCCACCCACAGTGAACAGAAGGGTCACCTACCCCAGTGAAGAACATTAGGGTCACCCACCCCTAGTGAAGAACAGAAGGGGCACCCACCCCCAGTGTAGAACAGAGGGGTCCCACACCCAGTTTGGAACAGAAGGGTCACCCACCCCCAGTGTGGAACAGAGTGGTCACCCACACCCAGTGAAGAACAGAAGGGTCACCCACCCCCAGTGTAGAACAGACGTGTCACCCACACCAGTGTGGAACAGAAGGGTCACCCACTCCAGTGTAGAACAGACGTGTCACCCACACCAGTGTGGAACCGAAGGGTCAACCACCCCAGGGTAAAACAGAGGGGTCACCCACCGCAGTGCAGAACAGAATGGTCACCGACCCCCAGTGTGGAACAGAGGGGTCACCCACCCCCAGTGTGGAACAGAGGGGTCACCCACCCCCAGTGTAGAATGGAAGGGTCACCCAACCCCAGTGCAGAACAGAGGGGTCACCCACCCCCAATGTAGAACAGAGGGGTCACCCACCCACAGTGAACAGAAGGGTCACCTACCCCAGTGAAGAACATTAGGGTCACCCACCCCTAGTGAAGAACAGAGGGGGCACCCACCCCCAGTGAAGAACATAGGGGTCACCCACTCCCAGTGTGGAACAGAGGGGTCATCCTCTCCCCGTGTGGAACAGAAGGGTTACCCACCCCCTGTGTGTAACTGAGGGGTCCCCCACCCCCAGTGAAGAACAGAAGTGGCACCCACCCCCAGTGTGGAACAAAATGGTCACCCATCCCAGTATAGAACAGAAGGGTCACCCACCCCAGTGTAGAACAGAGGGGTCACCCACACCCAGTGTAGAACAGAGGGGTCACCCACCGCCAGTGTGGAACTGAGGGATCACCCACTGCCAGTGTAGAACAGAGGGGTCACCCACCCCCAATGTAGAACAGAGGGGTCACCCACCCACAGTGAACAGAAGGGTCACCTACCCCAGTGAAGAACATTAGGGTCACCCACCCCTAGTGAAGGACACAGGGGGCACCCACCCCCAGTGAAGAACATAGGGGTCACCCACCCCCAGTGTAGAACAGAAGGGTCACCCTCCCCAGTGAGGAACAGAGAGGACATCCACCCCAGTGTGGATCAGAGGGGTCATCCTCCCCCGGTGTGGAACAGAAGGGTTACCCACCCCCTGTGTGTAACTGAGGGGTCCCCCACCCCCAGTGAAGAACAGAAGGGTTACTCACCCCCAGTGTAGAACAGAGGGGTCACGCACCCCCAGTGTGGAACAGATGGCTCACCCACCCCCAGTGTGGAACAGAGGGGTCACCCACCCCCAGTGTAGAATGGAAGGGTCACCCACCCCCAGTGTAGAACAGAGGGGTCACACACCGCAGTGAAGAACAGAGGTGTCACCCAACCCCAGTGAAGAACAGAAGTGTCACCCACCCCAGTGAAGAACAGAAGTGTCACCCACCCCCAGTGTGGAACAGAAGGGTCACCTACCCTCAGTGTAGAACAGAGGGGTCACCCACCCCCAGTGTAGAACAGAGGGGTCCCACACCCAGTGTGGAACAGAGGGGTCACCCACCCCCAGTGAAGAACAGAAGGGTCACCCACCCCCAGTGTAGAACAGACGTGTCACCCACACCAGTGTGGAACAGAAGGGTCACCCACTCCAGTGTAGAACAGACGTGTCACCCACACCAGTGTGGAACCGAAGGGTCAACCACCCCAGTGTAGAACAGAGGGGTCACCCACCGCAGTGCAGAACAGAATGGTCACCGACCCCCAGTGTGGAACAGAGGGGTCACCCACCCCCAGTGTGGAACAGAGGGGTCACACACCGCAGTGAAGAACAGAGGTGTCACCCACCCCCAGTGAAGAACAGAAGTGTCACCCACCCCAGTGAAGAACATTAGGGTCACCCACCACCAGTGTAGAACAGAAGGGTCACCCTCCACAATGAGGAACAGAGAGGACATCCACCCCTGTGTGGATCAGAGGGGTCATCCTCCCCCGGTGTGGAACAGAAGGATTACCCACCCCCTGTGTGTAACTGAGGGGTCCCCCACCCCCAGTGAAGAACAGAAGGGTTACTCACCCCCAGTGTAGAACAGAGGGGTCACCCACCGCCAGTGTGGAACAGATGGCTCACCCACCCCCAGTGTGGAACAGAAGGGTCACCCACCCCCAGTGAAGAACAGAGGGGTCACCCACCCCCTGTGTTGAACAGAAAGGTTACCCACCCCCAGTGAAGAACAGAAGGGTCAGCCACCCCAGTGTAGAACAGAGGGGTCCCACACCCAGTGGGGAACAGAAGGGTCAACACCCCCAGTGTGGAACAGTAGGGTTACCCACCCCCAGTGAAGAACAGAAGGGTCAGCCACCCCAGTGTAGAACAGACGTGTCACCCACACCTGTGTGGAACAGAAGGGTCACCCACCCCAGTGTAGAACAGAGGGGTCACCCACCCCCAGTGAAGAACAGAAGGGGTCACCCACCGCAGTGTAGAACAGAGGGGTCACCCACCCCCAGTGAAGAACAGAAGGGGTCACCCACCGCAGTGCAGAACAGAATGGTCACCCACCCCCAGTGTGGAACAGAGGGGTCACCCACCCCCAGTGTGGAACAGAGGGGTCACCCACCCCCAGTGCAGAATGGAAGAGTCACCCACCGCAGTGCAGAACAGAATGGTCACCCACCCCTAGTGTGGAACAGAGGGGTCACCCACCCCCAGTGTGGAACAGAGGGGTCACCCACCCCCAGTGTAGAATGGAAGGGTCACTCACCCCCAGTGTAGAACAGAGGGGACACCAACCGCAGTGAAGAACAGAGGTGTCACCCACCCCCAGTGAAGAACAGAAGTGTCACCCACCCCAGAGAAGAACAGAAGGGTCACCCACCCCCAGTGTAGAACAGAGGGGTCACCCACCCCCAATGAAGAACAGAAGGGGCACCCACCCCCAGTGTGGAACAAAAGGGTCACCCATCCCAGTATAGAACAGAAGGGTCACCCACCCCAATTTAGAACAGAGGGGTCACCCACCCCCAGTGTGGAACAGAAGGGTCACCCACCCCAATGTAGAACAGACGGGTCACCCACCCCCAGTGTAGAACAGAAGGTTCACCCACCCCAATGTAGAACAGAGGGGTCACCCACTCCCAGTGTGGAACAGAGGGGTCACCCACCCCCAGTGAAGAACAGATGGGTCACCCACCCTCAGTGTAGCACAGAATGGTCACCCACCCCTAGCGTAGAACAGAAGAATCACCCACCCCAGTGTTTATAAGAACGGTCACCCACCCCCAGTGTGGAACAGAAGGGTCACCCACCCCCAGTGAAGAACAGAGGGTCACCCACCCCCAGTGTAGAACAGAAGGGACACCCACCCCAGTGTGGAACAGTAGGGTCACCCACCTCCAGTGTGGAACAGAAGGGTCACCCACCCCAGTGTGGAACAGAAGGGTCACACACCCCCAGTGTAGAACAGAGGGGTCACCCACCCCAGAGTGGAATGGAGGGGTCAGCCACCCCAAGTGTATAACAGAAGGGTCACACACCCCGTCTGTAGAACAGAGGGGTCACCCACCCCCATTGTGGAAAAGAAGGGTCAACCACCCCAGTGTGGAACAGAAGGGTCACCCACCCCCAGTGTAGAACAGAAGGGTCATCCTCTCCCCGTGTGGAACAGAAGGGTTACCCACCCCCTGTGTGTAACTGAGGGGTCCACCACCCCCAGTGAAGAACAGAAGTGGCACCCACCCCCAGTGTGGAACAAAAGGGTCACCCATCCCAGTATAGTACAGAAGGGTCACCCACCACAATGTAGAAAAGAGGGGTCACCCACTCCCAGTGTGGAACAGAAGGATCACCCACCCCAATGTAGAACAGAGGGGTCACCCAGCCCCAGTGTAAAACAGAAGGTTCACCCACCCCAATGTAGAACAGAGGGGTGACCCACTCCCAGTGTGGGACAGAAGGGTCACCCACACCAATGTAGAACAGAGGGGTCACCCACTCCCAGTCTGGAACAGAGGGGTCACCCAACCCCAGTGATTGACAGAGGGGTCACCCACCCCCAGTGTAGCACAGAATGCTCACCCACCCCCAGTTTAGAACAGAAGAATCACCCACCCCCTGTGTAGAACAGAGAGGTCACCCAACCCCAGTGTGGAACAGAAGGGTCACCCACCTCCAGTGAAGAACAGAGGGTCACCCACCCCAGTGTAGAACAGAGGGGTCAACCACACCCAGTGTAGAACAGAAGGGTCACCCACCCCAGTGTGGAACAGTAGTGTCACCCACCCCCAGTGTGGAACAGAAGGGTCACCCACCCCAGTGTGGAACAGTAGGGTCACCCACCCCCAGTGTGGAACAGAAGGGTCACCCACCCCAGTGTGGAACAGAAGGGTCACCCACCCCCAGTGTAGAACAGAGGGGTCACCCACCCCAGTGTGGAACGGAGGGGTCAGCCACCTCAAGTGTATAACAGAAGGGTCACCCACCCCCTGTGTAGAACAGAGAGGTCACCCACCACCAGTGTGGAACAGAGTGGTCACCCACCCCTAGTGTATTACAGAGGGGTCACCCACCCCAGTGTAGAACAGAGGGGTCACCCACACCCAGTGTAGAACAGAAGGGTCACCCACACCCAGAGAAGAACAGAAGGGTCACCCACCCCCAGTGTGGAACAGAAGGGTCACCCACACCCAGTGTAGAACAGAAGGGTCACCCAACCCCAGTGTGGAACAGAAGGGTCACCCACCCCCAGTGTGGAACAGAAGGGTCACCCACCCTCAGTGTAGAACAGAAGGGTCACCCACCCCCAGTGTGGAACTGAGGGGTCACACACCCCCAATGTAGAACAGAGGGGTCACCCACCCACAGTGAACAGAAGGGTCACCTACCCCAGTGAAGAACATTAGGGTCACCCACCCCTAGTGAAGAACAGAGGGGGCACCCACCCCCAGTGAAGAACATAGGGGTCACCCACCCCCAGTGTAGAACAGAAGGGTCACCCTCCCCAGTGAGGAACAGAGAGGACATCCACCCCAGTGTGGATCAGAGGGGTCATCCTCCCCCGGTGTGGAACAGAAGGGTCACACACCCCCAGTGTAGAACAGAGGGGTCACCCACCCCAGAGTGGAATGGAGGGGTCAGCCACCCCAAGTGTATAACAGAAGGGTCACACACCCCGTGTGTAGAACAGAGGAGTCACCCACCCCCAGTGAAGAACAGAGGGGTCACCCACCCCCAGTGTGGAAAAGAAGGGTCAACCACCCCAGTGTGGAACAGAAGGGTCACCCACCCCCAGTGTGGAACAGAAGGGTCATCCTCTCCCCGTGTGGAACAGAAGGGTTACCCACCCCCTGTGTGTAACTGAGGGGTCCCCCACCCCCAGTGAAGAACAGAAGTGGCACCCACCCCAATGTAGAACAGAGGGGTCACCCACCCCCAGTGTGGAACAGAAGGATCACCCACCCCAGTGTAGAACAGAGGGGTCACCCACCCCCAGTGTAAAACAGAAGGTTCACCCACCCCAATGTAGAACAGAGGGGTCACCCACTCCCAGTGTGGGACAGAAGGGTCACCCACCCCAATGTAGAACAGAGGGGTCACCCACTCCCAGTGTGGAACAGAGGGGTCACCCAACCCCAGTGAAGGACAGAGGGGTCACCCACCCCCAGTGTAGCACAGAATGCTCACCCACCCCCAGTGTAGAACAGAAGAATCACCCACCCCCTGTGTAGAACAGAGAGGTCACCCACCCCCAGTGTGGAACAGAAGGGTTACCCACCCCCAGTGAAAAACAGAGGGTCACCCACCCCCAATGTAGAACAGAAGGGTCACCCACCCCAGTCTGGAACAGTAGAGTCACCCACGCCCAGTGTGGAACAGAAGGGTCACCCACCCCAGTGTGGAACAGAAGGGTCACCCACCCCCAGTGTAGAACAGAGGGGTCACCCACCCCAGTGTGGAACGGAGGGGTCAGCCACCCGAAGTGTATAACAGAAGGGTCACCCACCCCCTGTGTAGAACAGAGAGGTCACCCACCACCAGTGTGGAACAGAGGGGTCACCCTCCCCTAGTGTAGAACAGAGGTGTCACCCACCCCAGTGTAGAACAGAGGGGTCACCCACACCCAGTGTAGAACAGAAGGGTCACCCACACCCAGTGAAGAACAGAAGGGTCACCCACCCCCAGTGTGGAACAGAAGGGTCACCCACACCCAGTGTAGAACAGAAGGGTCACCCAACCCCAGTGTGGAACAGAAGGGTCACCCACCCCCAGTGAAGAACAGAAGGGTCACCCACCCCCAGTGTGGAACAGAAGGGTCACCCACCCTCAGTGTAGAACAGAAGGGTCACCCACCCCCAGTGTGGAACTGAGGGGTCACTCACCCCCAATGTAGAACAGAGGGGTCACCCACCCACAGTGAACAGAAGGGTCACCTACCCCAGTGAAGAACATTAGGGTCACCCACCCCTAGTGAAGAACAGAGGGGGCACCCACCCCCAGTGAAGAACATAGGGGTCACCCACCCCCAGTGTAGAACAGAAGGGTCACCCTCCCCAGTGAGGAACAGAGAGGACATCCACCCCAGTGGTGATCAGAGGGGTCATCCTCCCCCGGTGTGGAACAGATGGGTTACCCACCCCCTGTGTGTAACTGAGGGGTCCCCCACACCCAGTGAAGAACAGAAGGGTTACTCACCCCCAGTGTAGAACAGAGGGGTCACGCACTCCCAGTGTGGGACAGAAGGGTCACCCACCCCAATGTAGAACAGAGGGGTCACCCACTCCCAGTGTGGAACAGAGGGGTCACCCAACCCCAGTGAAGGACAGAGGGGTCACCCACCCCCAGTGTAGCACAGAATGCTCACCCACCCCCAGTGTAGAACAGAAGAATCACCCACCCCCTGTGTAGAACAGAGAGGTCACCCACCCCCAGTGTGGAACAGAAGGGTTACCCACCCCCAGTGAAAAACAGAGGGTCACCCACCCCCAATGTAGAACAGAAGGGTCACCCACCCTCAGTGTGGAACAGTAGGGTCACCCACGCCCAGTGTGGAACAGTAGGGTCACCCACGCCCAGTGTGGAACAGAAGGGTCACCCACCCCAGTGTGGAACAGAAGGGTCACCCACCCCCAGTGTAGAACAGAGGGGTCACCCACCCCAGTGTGGAACGGAGGGGTCAGCCACCCCAAGTGTATAACAGAAGGGTCACCCACCCCCTGTGTAGAACAGAGAGGTCACCCACCACCAGTGTGGAACAGAGGGGTCACCCTCCCCTAGTGTAGAACAGAGGGGTCACCCACCCCAGTGTAGAACAGAGGGGTCACCCACACCCAGTGTAGAACAGAAGGGTCACCCACACCCAGTGAAGAACAGAAGGGTCACCCACCCCCAGTGTGGAACAGAAGGGTCACCCACACCCAGTGTAGAACAGAAGGGTCACCCAACCCCAGTGTGGAACAGAAGGGTCACCCACCCCCAGTGAAGAACAGAAGGGTCACCCACCCCCAGTGTGGAACAGAAGGGTCACCCACCCTCAGTGTAGAACAGAAGGGTCACCCACCCCCAGTGTGGAACTGAGGGGTCACACACCCCCAATGTAGAACAGAGGGGTCACCCACCCACAGTGAACAGAAGGGTCACCTACCCCAGTGAAGAACATTAGGGTCACCCACCCCTAGTGAAGAACAGAGGGGGCACCCACCCCCAGTGAAGAACATAGGGGTCACCCACCCCCAGTGTAGAACAGAAGGGTCACCCTCCCCAGTGAGGAACAGAGAGGACATCCACCCCAGTGTGGATCAGAGGGGTCATCCTCCCCCGGTGTGGAACAGATGGGTTACCCACCCACTGTGTGTAACTGAGGGGTCCCCCACACCCAGTGAAGAACAGAAGGGTTACTCACCCCCAGTGTAGAACAGATGGCTCACCCACCCCCAGTGTGGAACAGAGGGGTCACCCACCCCCAGTGTAGAATGGAAGGGTCACCCACCCCCAGAGTAGAACAGAGGGGTCACACACCGCAGTGAAGAACAGAGGTGTCACCCACCCCCAGTGAAGAACAGAAGTGTCACCCACCCCAGTGAAGAACAGAAGTGTCACCCACCCCCAGTGTGGAACAGAAGGGTCACCTACCCTCAGTGTAGAACAGAGGGGTCACACACCACAGTGAAGAACAGAGGTGTCACCCACCCCCAGTGAAGAACAGAAGTGTCACCCACCCCAGTGAAGAACAGAAGGGTCACACACCCCCAGTGTGCAACAGAAGGGTCACCTACCCTCAGTGTAGAACAGAGGGGTCACCCACCCCCAGTGTAGAACAGAGGGGTCCCACACCCAGTGTGGAACAGAAGGGTCACCCACCCCCAGTGTGGAACAGAGGGGTCACCCACCCCCAGTGAAGAACAGAAGGGTCACCCACCCCCAGTGTAGAACAGATGTGTCACCCACACCAGTGTGGAACAGAAGGGTCACCCACTCCAGTGTAGAACAGACGTGTCACCCACACCAGTGTGTAACCGAAGGGTCAACCACCCCAGTGTAGAACAGAGGGGTCACCCACCGCAGTGCAGAACAGAATGGTCACCGACCCCCAGTGTGGAGCAGAGGGGTCACCCACCCCCAGTGTGGAACAGAGGGGTCACCCACCCCCAGTGTAGAATTGAAGGGTCACCCACCCCCAGTGTAGAACAGAGGGGTCACACACCGCAGTGAAAAACAGAGGTGTCACCCACCCCCAGTGAAGAAAAGAAGTGTCACCCACCCCAGTGAAGAACATTAGGGTCACCCACCCCAGTGTAGAACAGAAGGGTCACCCTCCCCAGTGAGGAACAGAGAGGACATCCACCCCAGTGTGGATCAGAGGGGTCATCCTCCCCCGGTGTGGAACAGATGGGTTACCCACCCCCTGTGTGTAACTGAGGGGTCCCCCACACCCAGTGAAGAACAGAAGGGTTACTCACCCCCAGTGAAGAACAGAGGGTCAGCCACCCCAGTGTAGAACAGAGGGGTCCCACACCCAGTGTGGAACAGAGGGGTCACCCACCCCCAGTGTGGAACAGAAGGGTCACCCACCCCCAGTGTGGAACAGAGGGGTCACCCACCCCCAGTGAAGAACAGAAGGGTCACCCACTCCAGTGTAGAACAGACGTGTCACCCACACCTGTGTGGAACAGAAGGGTCACCCACCCCAGTGTAGAACAGAGGGGTCACCCACCCCCAGTGTGGAACAGAGGGGTCACCCACCCCCAGTGTGGAACAGAGGGGTCACCCACCCCCAGTGTAGAATGGAAGGGTCACCCACCCCCAGTGTAGAACAGAATGGTTACTCACCCCCAGTGTAGAACAGAGGGGTCACCAACCGCAGTGAAGAACAGAAGGGTCACCCACCCCCAGTGTAGAACAGAGGGGTCACCCACCCCCAGTGAAGAACAGAAGGGGTAACCACCCCCAGTGTGGAACAAAAGGGTCACCCATCCCAGTATAGAACAGAAGGGTCACCCACCCCAATGTAGAACAGAGGGGTCACCCACCCCCAGTGTGGAACAGAAGGGTCACCCACCCCAATGTAGAACAGACGGGTCACCCACCCCCAGTGTAGAACAGAAGGTTCACCCACCCCAATGTAGAACAGAGGGGTCACCCACTCCCAGTGTGGAACAGAGGGGTCACCCACACCCAGTGTAGAACAGAGGGGTCACCCAACCCCAGTGTGGAACAGAAGGGTCACCCACCCCCAGTGAAGAACAGAAGGGTCACCCACCCCCAGTGTGGAACAGAAGGGTCACCCACCCTCAGTGTAGAACAGAAGGGTCACCCACCCCCAGTGTGGAACTGAGGGGTCACTCACCCCCAATGTAGAACAGAGGGGTCACCCACCCACAGTGAACAGAAGGGTCACCTACCCCAGTGAAGAACATTAGGGTCACCCACCCCTAGTGAAGAACAGAGGGGGCACCCACCCCCAGTGAAGAACATAGGGGTCACCCACCCCCAGTGTAGAACAGAAGGGTCACCCTCCCCAGTGAGGAACAGAGAGGACATCCACCCCAGTGGTGATCAGAGGGGTCATCCTCCCCCGGTGTGGAACAGATGGGTTACCCACCCCCTGTGTGTAACTGAGGGGTCCCCCACACCCAGTGAAGAACAGAAGGGTTACTCACCCCCAGTGTAGAACAGAGGGGTCACGCACTCCCAGTGTGGGACAGAAGGGTCACCCACCCCAATGTAGAACAGAGGGGTCACCCACTCCCAGTGTGGAACAGAGGGGTCACCCAACCCCAGTGAAGGACAGAGGGGTCACCCACCCCCAGTGTAGCACAGAATGCTCACCCACCCCCAGTGTAGAACAGAAGAATCACCCACCCCCTGTGTAGAACAGAGAGGTCACCCACCCCCAGTGTGGAACAGAAGGGTTACCCACCCCCAGTGAAAAACAGAGGGTCACCCACCCCCAATGTAGAACAGAAGGGTCACCCACCCTCAGTGTGGAACAGTAGGGTCACCCACGCCCAGTGTGGAACAGTAGGGTCACCCACGCCCAGTGTGGAACAGAAGGGTCACCCACCCCAGTGTGGAACAGAAGGGTCACCCACCCCCAGTGTAGAACAGAGGGGTCACCCACCCCAGTGTGGAACGGAGGGGTCAGCCACCCCAAGTGTATAACAGAAGGGTCACCCACCCCCTGTGTAGAACAGAGAGGTCACCCACCACCAGTGTGGAACAGAGGGGTCACCCTCCCCTAGTGTAGAACAGAGGGGTCACCCACCCCAGTGTAGAACAGAGGGGTCACCCACACCCAGTGTAGAACAGAAGGGTCACCCACACCCAGTGAAGAACAGAAGGGTCACCCACCCCCAGTGTGGAACAGAAGGGTCACCCACACCCAGTGTAGAACAGAAGGGTCACCCAACCCCAGTGTGGAACAGAAGGGTCACCCACCCCCAGTGAAGAACAGAAGGGTCACCCACCCCCAGTGTGGAACAGAAGGGTCACCCACCCTCAGTGTAGAACAGAAGGGTCACCCACCCCCAGTGTGGAACTGAGGGGTCACACACCCCCAATGTAGAACAGAGGGGTCACCCACCCACAGTGAACAGAAGGGTCACCTACCCCAGTGAAGAACATTAGGGTCACCCACCCCTAGTGAAGAACAGAGGGGGCACCCACCCCCAGTGAAGAACATAGGGGTCACCCACCCCCAGTGTAGAACAGAAGGGTCACCCTCCCCAGTGAGGAACAGAGAGGACATCCACCCCAGTGTGGATCAGAGGGGTCATCCTCCCCCGGTGTGGAACAGATGGGTTACCCACCCACTGTGTGTAACTGAGGGGTCCCCCACACCCAGTGAAGAACAGAAGGGTTACTCACCCCCAGTGTAGAACAGATGGCTCACCCACCCCCAGTGTGGAACAGAGGGGTCACCCACCCCCAGTGTAGAATGGAAGGGTCACCCACCCCCAGAGTAGAACAGAGGGGTCACACACCGCAGTGAAGAACAGAGGTGTCACCCACCCCCAGTGAAGAACAGAAGTGTCACCCACCCCAGTGAAGAACAGAAGTGTCACCCACCCCCAGTGTGGAACAGAAGGGTCACCTACCCTCAGTGTAGAACAGAGGGGTCACACACCACAGTGAAGAACAGAGGTGTCACCCACCCCCAGTGAAGAACAGAAGTGTCACCCACCCCAGTGAAGAACAGAAGGGTCACACACCCCCAGTGTGCAACAGAAGGGTCACCTACCCTCAGTGTAGAACAGAGGGGTCACCCACCCCCAGTGTAGAACAGAGGGGTCCCACACCCAGTGTGGAACAGAAGGGTCACCCACCCCCAGTGTGGAACAGAGGGGTCACCCACCCCCAGTGAAGAACAGAAGGGTCACCCACCCCCAGTGTAGAACAGATGTGTCACCCACACCAGTGTGGAACAGAAGGGTCACCCACTCCAGTGTAGAACAGACGTGTCACCCACACCAGTGTGTAACCGAAGGGTCAACCACCCCAGTGTAGAACAGAGGGGTCACCCACCGCAGTGCAGAACAGAATGGTCACCGACCCCCAGTGTGGAGCAGAGGGGTCACCCACCCCCAGTGTGGAACAGAGGGGTCACCCACCCCCAGTGTAGAATTGAAGGGTCACCCACCCCCAGTGTAGAACAGAGGGGTCACACACCGCAGTGAAAAACAGAGGTGTCACCCACCCCCAGTGAAGAAAAGAAGTGTCACCCACCCCAGTGAAGAACATTAGGGTCACCCACCCCAGTGTAGAACAGAAGGGTCACCCTCCCCAGTGAGGAACAGAGAGGACATCCACCCCAGTGTGGATCAGAGGGGTCATCCTCCCCCGGTGTGGAACAGATGGGTTACCCACCCCCTGTGTGTAACTGAGGGGTCCCCCACACCCAGTGAAGAACAGAAGGGTTACTCACCCCCAGTGAAGAACAGAGGGTCAGCCACCCCAGTGTAGAACAGAGGGGTCCCACACCCAGTGTGGAACAGAGGGGTCACCCACCCCCAGTGTGGAACAGAAGGGTCAACCACCCCCAGTGTGGAACAGAGGGGTCACCCACCCCCAGTGAAGAACAGAAGGGTCACCCACTCCAGTGTAGAACAGACGTGTCACCCACACCTGTGTGGAACAGAAGGGTCACCCACCCCAGTGTAGAACAGAGGGGTCACCCACCCCCAGTGTGGAACAGAGGGGTCACCCACCCCCAGTGTGGAACAGAGGGGTCACCCACCCCCAGTGTAGAATGGAAGGGTCACCCACCCCCAGTGTAGAACAGAATGGTTACTCACCCCCAGTGTAGAACAGAGGGGTCACCAACCGCAGTGAAGAACAGAAGGGTCACCCACCCCCAGTGTAGAACAGAGGGGTCACCCACCCCCAGTGAAGAACAGAAGGGGTAACCACCCCCAGTGTGGAACAAAAGGGTCACCCATCCCAGTATAGAACAGAAGGGTCACCCACCCCAATGTAGAACAGAGGGGTCACCCACCCCCAGTGTGGAACAGAAGGGTCACCCACCCCAATGTAGAACAGACGGGTCACCCACCCCCAGTGTAGAACAGAAGGTTCACCCACCCCAATGTAGAACAGAGGGGTCACCCACTCCCAGTGTGGAACAGAGGGGTCACCCACCCCCAGTGAAGAACAGAGGGGTCACCCACCCTCAGTGTAGCACAGAATGGTCACCCACCCCTAGTGTAGAACAGAAGAATCACCCACCCCAGTGTTTATAAGAACGGTCACCCACCCCCAGTGTGGAACAAAAGGGTCACCCACCCCCAGTGAAGAACAGAGGGTCACCCACCCCCAGTGTAGAACAGAAGGGACACCCACCCCAGTGTGGAACAGTAGGGTCACCCACCTCCAGTGTGGAACAGAAGGGTCACCCACCCCAGTGTGGAACAGAAGGGTCACACACCCCCAGTGTAGAACAGAGGGGTCACCCACCCCAGAGTGGAATGGAGGGGTCAGCCACCACAAGTGTATAACAGAAGGGTCACACACCCCGTGTGTAGAACAGAGGTCACCCACCCACATTGTGGAAAAGAAGGGTCAACCACCCCAGTGTGGAACAGTAGGGTCACCCACCCCCAGTGTGGAACAGAAGGGTCACCCACCCCAGTGTGGAACAGAAGGGTCACCCACCCCCAGTTTAGAACAGAGGGGTCACCCACCCCAGTGTGGAACGGAGGGGTCAGCCACCCCAAGTGTATAACAGAAGGGTCACCCACCCCCTGTGTAGAACAGAGAGGTCACCCACCACCAGTGTGGAACAGAGGGGTCACCAACCCCTAGTGTAGAACAGAGGGGTCACCCAACCCAGTGTAGAACAGAGGGGTCACCCACACCCAGTGTGGAACAGAAGGGTCACCCACCCCAATGTAGAACAGACGGGTCACCCCCCCCCAGTGTAGAACAGAAGGTTCACCCACCCCAATGTAGAACAGAGGGGTCACCCACTCCCAGTGTGGAACAGAGGGGTCACCCACCCCCAGTGAAGAACAGAGGGGTCACCCACCCTCAGTGTAGCACAGAATGGTCACCCACCCCTAGTGTAGAACAGAAGTATCACCCACCCCAGTGTTTATAAGAACGGTTACCCACCCCCAGTGTGGAACACAAGGGTCACCCACCCCCAGTGAAGAACACAGGGTCACCCACCCCCAGTGTAGAACAGAAGGGACACCCACCCCAGTGTGGAACAGTAGGGTCACCCACCTCCAGTGTGGAACAGAAGGGTCACCCAACCCAGTGTGGAACAGAAGGGTCTCACACCCCCAGTGTGGAACAGAGGGGTCACCCACCTGCAGTGTAGAACAGAGTGGTCACCCACCCCAGTGTTGAACAGAAGGGTCACCCACCCCCAGTGTGGAACAGAGGGGTCACCCACCTGCAGTGTAGAACAGAACGGTCACCCACCACCAGTGAAGAACAGAGGGGTCACCTACCCCCAGTGTGGAACAGTGGTGTCTCCCACCCCAGTGTGGAACAGCAGGGTCACCCACCCCCAGTGAAGAACAGAATGGTCACCCACCCCACTGTGGAACAGAAGGGACACCCACCCCCAGTGTAGAACAGAGGGGTCACCCACCCCCAGTGTGGAACAGAGGGGTCACCCACCCCCAGTGTGGAACAGAGGGGTCACACACCCCCAGTGAAGAACTGAATGGTCACCCACCCCCAGTGTAGAACAGCGGGGTCACCCACCCCCAGTGAAGAACTGAGTGGTCACCCACCCCCAGTGTAGAACAGCGGGGTCACCCACCCCCCAGTGTAGAACAGAGGGGTCTCCCACCCACATTGTGGAACAGAAGGGTCACCCACCCCAGTGTAGAACAGAAGGGTCACCCACCCCAGTGTGGAACAGAAGGGTCACCCACCCCCAGTGTGGAACAGAGGGGTCACCCACCCCCAGTGTGGAACAGAGGGGTCACACAACCCCAGTGAAGAACTGAGTGGTCACCCACCCCCAGTGTGGAACAGAGGGGTCACCCACCCCCAGTGTGGAACAGAGGGGTCACACACCCCCAGTGAAGAACTGAGTGGTCACCCACCCCCCAGTGTAGAACAGAGGGGTCACCCACCCCCAGTGAAGAACAGAAGGGGTAACCACCCCCAGTGTGGAACAAAAGGGTCACCCATCCCAGTATAGAACAGAAGGGTCACCCACCCCAATGTAGAACAGAGGGGTCACCCACCCCCAGTGTGGAACAGAAGGGTCACCCACCCCAATGTAGAACAGACGGGTCACCCACCCCCAGTGTAGAACAGAAGGTTCACCCACCCCAATGTAGAACAGAGGGGTCACCCACTCCCAGTGTGGAACAGAGGGGTCACCCACCCCCAGTGAAGAACAGAGGGGTCACCCACCCTCAGTGTAGCACAGAATGGTCACCCACCCCTAGTGTAGAACAGAAGAATCACCCACCCCAGTGTTTATAAGAACGGTCACCCACCCCCAGTGTGGAACAGAAGGGTCACCCACCCCCAGTGAAGAACAGAGGGTCACCCACCCCCAGTGTAGAACAGAAGGGACACCCACCCCAGTGTGGAACAGTAGGGTCACCCACCTCCAGTGTGGAACAGAAGGGTCACCCACCCCAGTGTGGAACAGAAGGGTCACACACCCCCAGTGTAGAACAGAGGGGTCACCCACCCCAGAGTGGAATGGAGGGGTCAGCCACCCCAAGTGTATAACAGAAGGGTCACACACCCCGTGTGTAGAACAGAGGTCACCCACCCACATTGTGGAAAAGAAGGGTCAACCACCCCAGTGAGGAACAGTAGGGTCACCCACCCCCAGTCTGGAACAGAAGGGTCACCCACCCCAGTGTGGAACAGAAGGGTCACCCACCCCCAGTGTAGAACAGAGGGGTCACCCACCCCAGTGTGGAACGGAGGGGTCAGCCACCCCAAGTGTATAACAGAAGGGTCACCCACCCCCTGTGTAGAACAGAGAGGTCACCCACCACCAGTGTGGAACAGAGGGGTCACCCACCCCTAGTGTAGAACAGAGGGGTCACCCACCCCAGTGTAGAACAGAGGGGTCACCCACACCCAGTGTGGAACAGAAGGGTCACCCACCCCAATGTAGAACAGACGGGTCACCCCCCCCCCAGTGTAGAACAGAAGGTTCACCCACCCCAATGTAGAACAGAGGGGTCACCCACTCCCAGTGTGGAACAGAGGGGTCACCCACCCCCAGTGAAGAACAGAGGGGTCACCCACCCTCAGTGTAGCACAGAATGGTCACCCACCCCTAGTGTAGAACAGAAGTATCACCCACCCCAGTGTTTATAAGAACGGTTACCCACCCCCAGTGTGGAACACAAGGGTCACCCACCCCCAGTGAAGAAGAGAGGGTCACCCACCCCCAGTGTAGAACAGAAGGGACACCCACCCCAGTGTGGAACAGTAGGGTCACCCACCTCCAGTGTGGAACAGAAGGGTCACCCAACCCAGTGTGGAACAGAAGGGTCACACACCCCCAGTGTGGAACAGAGGGGTCACCCACCTGCAGTGTAGAACAGAGTGGTCACCCAACCCAGTGTTGAACAGAAGGGTCACCCACCCCCAGTGTGGAACAGAGGGGTCACCCACCTGCAGTGTAGAACAGAACGGTCACCCACCACCAGTGAAGAACAGAGGGTCACCTACCCCCAGTGTGGAACAGTGGTGTCTCCCGCCCCAGTGTGGAACAGCAGGGTCACCCACCCCCAGTGAAGAACAGAATGGTCACCCACCCCACTGTGGAACAGAAGGGACACCCACCCCCAGTGAAGAACTGAATGGTCACCCACCCCCAGTGTAGAACAGCGGGGTCACCCACCCCCAGTGAAGAACTGAGTGGTCACCCACCCCCAGTGTAGAACAGCGGGGTCACCCACCCCCCAGTGTAGAACAGAGGGGTCTCCCACCCCCAGTGTGGAACAGAGGGGTCACCCACCCCCAGTGAAGAACAGAAGGGTCACCCACCCCCAGTGTGGAACAGAGGGGTCACCCACCCCCAGTGAAGAACAGAAGGGTCACCCACCCCCAGTGTGGAACAGAGGGGTCACACAACCCCAGTGAAGAACTGAGTGGTCACCCACCCCCAGTGTGGAACAGAGGGGTCACCCACCCCCAGTGTGGAACAGAGGGGTCACCCACCCCCAGTGTAGAACAGAAGGGTCACCCACCCCCCACTGTAGAACAGAGGGGTCTCCCACCCACATTGTGGAACAGAAGGGTCACCGACCCCAGTGTGGAACAGAAGGGTCACCCACCCCCAGTGTGGAACAGAGGGGTCCCACACCCAGTGAAGAACAGAAGGGTCACCCACCCGAGTGTAGAACAGAGGGTTCACCCACCCCAGTGAAGAACAGAAGGGGCACCCACCCCCAGTGACGAACAGAGGGGTCTCCCACCCCCAATGAAGAACAGATTGGTCACCCACCCCAGTGTAGAACAGAGGGGTCACCCACTCCAGTGAAGAACAAAAGAGTCACCCACCCCAGTTTAGAACAGAGGGGTCACCCACCCCAGTGTGGAACAGAGGGTTCACCCACCCCCAGTGTAGAACAGAGGGGACACCCACCCCCAATGTAGAACAGAGGGGTCACCCAGCCCCAGTGAACAGAAGGGTCACCTACCCCAGTGAAGAACATTAGGGTCACCCACCCCCAGTGTAGAACAGAATGGTCAGCCACCCTCAGTGAAGAACATAGGGGTCACCCATCCCCAGTGTAGAACAGAAGGGTCACCCACCCCCAGTTTGGAACAGAGGGGTCACCCACCTCTAGTGAAGAACAGAAGGGACCCCAACCCCAGTGTGGAACAGAGGGGACATCCACCCCATTGTGGAACAGAAGGGTTCACCCACCCCAGTGTGTAACAGAAGGGTTACCCACCCCCAGTGAAGAACAGAAGGGTCACCCACCCCCAGTGTGGAACAGAGGGGTCACCCACCCCCAGTGAAGAACAGAGGGGTCACCCACCCCCAGTTTGGAACAGAGGGGGCACCCACACCATTGTGGAACAGAGGGGTCACCTACACCAGAGTGGAACAGAAGGGTCACCCACCACCAGTGAACATCAGAAGGGTCACCCACCCCAGTGTAGAACAGAAGGGTCACCCACCCCAGTGTGGAACAGAAGGGTCACCCACCCCCACTGTAGAACATAGGGGTCACCCATCCCCAGTGAAGAACAGAAGGGACACCCACCCCAGTGTGGAACAGAAGGGTCACCCACCCCCAGTGAAGAACAGAAGGGTCACCCACCCCAGTGAAGAACAAAAGGGTCACCCACCCCCAGTGTAGAACAGAGGGGTCACCCACCCCCAGTGTGGAACAGAAGGGTTACCCACCCCCAGTGTGGAACAGAGGGGTCACCCACCTGCAGTGTAGAACAGAGTGGTCACCCACCCCAGTGTTGAACAGAAGGGTCACCCACCCCCAGTGTGGAACAGAGGGGTCACCCACCTGCAGTGTAGAACAGAACGGTCACCCACCACCAGTGAAGAACAGAGGGTCACCTACCCCCAGTGTGGAACAGTGGTGTCTCCCACCCCAGTGTGGAACAGCAGGGTCACCCAGCCCCAGTGAAGAACAGAATGGTCACCCACCCCACTGTGGAACAGAAGGGTCACCCACTCCAGTGTAGAACAGAAGGGTCACCCAACCCCAGTGTGGAACAGAAGGGTCACCCACCCCCAGTGAAGAACAGAAGGGTCACCCACCCCCAGTGTGGAACAGAAGGGTCACCCACCCTCAGTGTAGAACAGAAGGGTCACCCACCCCCAGTGTGGAACTGAGGGGTCACACACCCCCAATGTAGAACAGAGGGGTCACCCACCCACAGTGAACAGAAGGGTCACCTACCCCAGTGAAGAACATTAGGGTCACCCACCCCTAGTGAAGAACAGAGGGGGCACCCACCCCCAGTGAAGAACATAGGGGTCACCCACCCCCAGTGTAGAACAGAAGGGTCACCCTCCCCAGTGAGGAACAGAGAGGACATCCACCCCAGTGTGGATCAGAGGGGTCATCCTCCCCCGGTGTGGAACAGATGGGTTACCCACCCACTGTGTGTAACTGAGGGGTCCCCCACACCCAGTGAAGAACAGAAGGGTTACTCACCCCCAGTGTAGAACAGATGGCTCACCCACCCCCAGTGTGGAACAGAGGGGTCACCCACCCCCAGTGTAGAATGGAAGGGTCACCCACCCCCAGAGTAGAACAGAGGGGTCACACACCGCAGTGAAGAACAGAGGTGTCACCCACCCCCAGTGAAGAACAGAAGTGTCACCCACCCCAGTGAAGAACAGAAGTGTCACCCACCCCCAGTGTGGAACAGAAGGGTCACCTACCCTCAGTGTAGAACAGAGGGGTCACACACCGCAGTGAAGAACAGAGGTGTCACCCACCCCCAGTGAAGAACAGAAGTGTCACCCACCCCAGTGAAGAACAGAAGGGTCACACACCCCCAGTGTGCAACAGAAGGGTCACCTACCCTCAGTGTAGAACAGAGGGGTCACCCACCCCCAGTGTAGAACAGAGGGGTCCCACACCCAGTGTGGAACAGAAGGGTCACCCACCCCCAGTGTGGAACAGAGGGGTCACCCACCCCCAGTGAAGAACAGAAGGGTCACCCACCCCCAGTGTAGAACAGATGTGTCACCCACACCAGTGTGGAACAGAAGGGTCACCCACTCCAGTGTAGAACAGACGTGTCACCCACACCAGTGTGTAACCGAAGGGTCAACCACCCCAGTGTAGAACAGAGGGGTCACCCACCGCAGTGCAGAACAGAATGGTCACCGACCCCCAGTGTGGAGCAGAGGGGTCACCCACCCCCAGTGTGGAACAGAGGGGTCACCCACCCCCAGTGTAGAATTGAAGGGTCACCCACCCCCAGTGTAGAACAGAGGGGTCACACACCGCAGTGAAAAACAGAGGTGTCACCAACCCCCAGTGAAGAAAAGAAGTGTCACCCACCCCAGTGAAGAACATTAGGGTCACCCACCCCAGTGTAGAACAGAAGGGTCACCCTCCCCAGTGAGGAACAGAGAGGACATCCACCCCAGTGTGGATCAGAGGGGTCATCCTCCCCCGGTGTGGAACAGATGGGTTACCCACCCCCTGTGTGTAACTGAGGGGTCCCCCACACCCAGTGAAGAACAGAAGGGTTACTCACCCCCAGTGAAGAACAGAGGGTCAGCCACCCCAGTGTAGAACAGAGGGGTCCCACACCCAGTGTGGAACAGAGGGGTCACCCACCCCCAGTGTGGAACAGAAGGGTCACCCACCCCCAGTGTGGAACAGAGGGGTCACCCACCCCCAGTGAAGAACAGAAGGGTCACCCACTCCAGTGTAGAACAGACGTGTCACCCACACCTGTGTGGAACAGAAGGGTCACCCACCCCAGTGTAGAACAGAGGGGTCACCCACCCCCAGTGTGGAACAGAGGGGTCACCCACCCCCAGTGTGGAACAGAGGGGTCACCCACCCCCAGTGTAGAATGGAAGGGTCACCCACCCCCAGTGTAGAACAGAATGGTTACTCACCCCCAGTGTAGAACAGAGGGGTCACCAACCGCAGTGAAGAACAGAAGGGTCACCCACCCCCAGTGTAGAACAGAGGGGTCACCCACCCCCAGTGAAGAACAGAAGGGGTAACCACCCCCAGTGTGGAACAAAAGGGTCACCCATCCCAGTATAGAACAGAAGGGTCACCCACCCCAATGTAGAACAGAGGGGTCACCCACCCCCAGTGTGGAACAGAAGGGTCACCCACCCCAATGTAGAACAGACGGGTCACCCACCCCCAGTGTAGAACAGAAGGTTCACCCACCCCAATGTAGAACAGAGGGGTCACCCACTCCCAGTGTGGAACAGAGGGGTCACCCACCCCCAGTGAAGAACAGAGGGGTCACCCACCCTCAGTGTAGCACAGAATGGTCACCCACCCCTAGTGTAGAACAGAAGAATCACCCACCCCAGTGTTTATAAGAACGGTCACCCACCCCCAGTGTGGAACAGAAGGGTCACCCACCCCCAGTGAAGAACAGAGGGTCACCCACCCCCAGTGTAGAACAGAAGGGACACCCACCCCAGTGTGGAACAGTAGGGTCACCCACCTCCAGTGTGGAACAGAAGGGTCACCCACCCCAGTGTGGAACAGAAGGGTCACACACCCCCAGTGTAGAACAGAGGGGTCACCCACCCCAGAGTGGAATGGAGGGGTCAGCCACCACAAGTGTATAACAGAAGGGTCACACACCCCGTGTGTAGAACAGAGGTCACCCACCCACATTGTGGAAAAGAAGGGTCAACCACCCCAGTGTGGAACAGTAGGGTCACCCACCCCCAGTGTGGAACAGAAGGGTCACCCACCCCAGTGTGGAACAGAAGGGTCACCCACCCCCAGTTTAGAACAGAGGGGTCACCCACTCCCAGTGTGGAACAGAGGGGTCACCCACCCCCAGTGAAGAACAGAGGGGTCACCCACCCTCAGTGTAGCACAGAATGGTCACCCACCCCTAGTGTAGAACAGAAGAATCACCCACCCCAGTGTTTATAAGAACGGTCACCCACCCCCAGTGTGGAACAGAAGGGTCACCCACCCCCAGTGAAGAACAGAGGGTCACCCACCCCCAGTGTAGAACAGAAGGGACACCCACCCCAGTGTGGAACAGTAGGGTCACCCACCTCCAGTGTGGAACAGAAGGGTCACCCACCCCAGTGTGGAACAGAAGGGTCACACACCCCCAGTGTAGAACAGAGGGGTCACCCACCCCAGAGTGGAATGGAGGGGTCAGCCACCACAAGTGTATAACAGAAGGGTCACACACCCCGTGTGTAGAACAGAGGTCTCCCACCCACATTGTGGAACAGAAGGGTCACCGACCCCAGTGTGGAACAGAAGGGTCACCCACCCCCAGTGTGGAACAGAGGGGTCCCACACCCAGTGAAGAACAGAAGGGTCACCCACCCGAGTGTAGAACAGAGGGTTCACCCACCCCAGTGAAGAACAGAAGGGGCACCCACCCCCAGTGACGAACAGAGGGGTCTCCCACCCCCAATGAAGAACAGATTGGTCACCCACCCCAGTGTAGAACAGAGGGGTCACCCACTCCAGTGAAGAACAAAAGAGTCACCCACCCCAGTTTAGAACAGAGGGGTCACCCACCCCAGTGTGGAACAGAGGGTTCACCCACCCCCAGTGTAGAACAGAGGGGACACCCACCCCCAATGTAGAACAGAGGGGTCACCCAGCCCCAGTGAACAGAAGGGTCACCTACCCCAGTGAAGAACATTAGGGTCACCCACCCCCAGTGTAGAACAGAATGGTCACCCACCCTCAGTGAAGAACATAGGGGTCACCCATCCCCAGTGTAGAACAGAAGGGTCACCCACCCCCAGTTTGGAACAGAGGGGTCACCCACCTCTAGTGAAGAACAGAAGGGACCCCAACCCCAGTGTGGAACAGAGGGGACATCCACCCCATTGTGGAACAGAAGGGTTCACCCACCCCAGTGTGTAACAGAAGGGTTACCCACCCCCAGTGAAGAACAGAAGGGTCACCCACCCCCAGTGTGGAACAGAGGGGTCACCCACCCCCAGTGAAGAACAGAGGGGTCACCGACCCCCAGTTTGGAACAGAGGGGGCACCCACACCATTGTGGAACAGAGGGGTCACCTACACCAGAGTGGAACAGAAGGGTCACCCACCACCAGTGAACATCAGAAGGGTCACCCACCCCAGTGTAGAACAGAAGGGTCACCCACCCCAGTGTGGAACAGAAGGGTCACCCACCCCCACTGTAGAACATAGGGGTCACCCATCCCCAGTGAAGAACAGAAGGGACACCCACCCCAGTGTGGAACAGAAGGGTCACCCACCCCCAGTGAAGAACAGAAGGGTCACCCACCCCAGTGAAGAACAAAAGGGTCACCCACCCCCAGTGTAGAACAGAGGGGTCACCCACCCCCAGTGTGGAACAGAAGGGTTACCCACCCCCAGTGTGGAACAGAGGGGTCACCCACCTGCAGTGTAGAACAGAGTGGTCACCCACCCCAGTGTTGAACAGAAGGGTCACCCACCCCCAGTGTGGAACAGAGGGGTCACCCACCTGCAGTGTAGAACAGAACGGTCACCCACCACCAGTGAAGAACAGAGGGTCACCTACCCCCAGTGTGGAACAGTGGTGTCTCCCACCCCAGTGTGGAACAGCAGGGTCACCCAGCCCCAGTGAAGAACAGAATGGTCACCCACCCCACTGTGGAACAGAAGGGTCACCCACTCCAGTGTAGAACAGAAGGGTCACCCAACCCCAGTGTGGAACAGAAGGGTCACCCACCCCCAGTGAAGAACAGAAGGGTCACCCACCCCCAGTGTGGAACAGAAGGGTCACCCACCCTCAGTGTAGAACAGAAGGGTCACCCACCCCCAGTGTGGAACTGAGGGGTCACACACCCCCAATGTAGAACAGAGGGGTCACCCACCCACAGTGAACAGAAGGGTCACCTACCCCAGTGAAGAACATTAGGGTCACCCACCCCTAGTGAAGAACAGAGGGGGCACCCACCCCCAGTGAAGAACATAGGGGTCACCCACCCCCAGTGTAGAACAGAAGGGTCACCCTCCCCAGTGAGGAACAGAGAGGACATCCACCCCAGTGTGGATCAGAGGGGTCATCCTCCCCCGGTGTGGAACAGATGGGTTACCCACCCCCTGTGTGTAACTGAGGGGTCCCCCACACCCAGTGAAGAACAGAAGGGTTACTCACCCCCAGTGTAGAACAGATGGCTCACCCACCCCCAGTGTGGAACAGAGGGGTCACCCACCCCCAGTGTAGAATGGAAGGGTCACCCACCCCCAGAGTAGAACAGAGGGGTCACACACCGCAGTGAAGAACAGAGGTGTCACCCACCCCCAGTGAAGAACAGAAGTGTCACCCACCCCAGTGAAGAACAGAAGTGTCACCCACCCCCAGTGTGGAACAGAAGGGTCACCTACCCTCAGTGTAGAACAGAGGGGTCACACACCGCAGTGAAGAACAGAGGTGTCACCCACCCCCAGTGAAGAACAGAAGTGTCACCCACCCCAGTGAAGAACAGAAGGGTCACACACCCCCAGTGTGCAACAGAAGGGTCACCTACCCTCAGTGTAGAACAGAGGGGTCACCCACCCCCAGTGTAGAACAGAGGGGTCCCACACCCAGTGTGGAACAGAAGGGTCACCCACCCCCAGTGTGGAACAGAGGGGTCACCCACCCCCAGTGAAGAACAGAAGGGTCACCCACCCCCAGTGTAGAACAGATGTGTCACCCACACCAGTGTGGAACAGAAGGGTCACCCACTCCAGTGTAGAACAGACGTGTCACCCACACCAGTGTGTAACCGAAGGGTCAACCACCCCAGTGTAGAACAGAGGGGTCACCCACCGCAGTGCAGAACAGAATGGTCACCGACCCCCAGTGTGGAGCAGAGGGGTCACCCACCCCCAGTGTGGAACAGAGGGGTCACCCACCCCCAGTGTAGAATTGAAGGGTCACCCACCCCCAGTGTAGAACAGAGGGGTCACACACCGCAGTGAAAAACAGAGGTGTCACCCACCCCCAGTGAAGAAAAGAAGTGTCACCCACCCCAGTGAAGAACATTAGGGTCACCCACCCCAGTGTAGAACAGAAGGGTCACCCTCCCCAGTGAGGAACAGAGAGGACATCCACCCCAGTGTGGATCAGAGGGGTCATCCTCCCCCGGTGTGGAACAGATGGGTTACCCACCCCCTGTGTGTAACTGAGGGGTCCCCCACACCCAGTGAAGAACAGAAGGGTTACTCACCCCCAGTGAAGAACAGAGGGTCAGCCACCCCAGTGTAGAACAGAGGGGTCCCACACCCAGTGTGGAACAGAGGGGTCACCCACCCCCAGTGTGGAACAGAAGGGTCAACCACCCCCAGTGTGGAACAGAGGGGTCACCCACCCCCAGTGAAGAACAGAAGGGTCACCCACTCCAGTGTAGAACAGACGTGTCACCCACACCTGTGTGGAACAGAAGGGTCACCCACCCCAGTGTAGAACAGAGGGGTCACCCACCCCCAGTGTGGAACAGAGGGGTCACCCACCCCCAGTGTGGAACAGAGGGGTCACCCACCCCCAGTGTAGAATGGAAGGGTCACCCACCCCCAGTGTAGAACAGAATGGTTACTCACCCCCAGTGTAGAACAGAGGGGTCACCAACCGCAGTGAAGAACAGAAGGGTCACCCACCCCCAGTGTAGAACAGAGGGGTCACCCACCCCCAGTGAAGAACAGAAGGGGTAACCACCCCCAGTGTGGAACAAAAGGGTCACCCATCCCAGTATAGAACAGAAGGGTCACCCACCCCAATGTAGAACAGAGGGGTCACCCACCCCCAGTGTGGAACAGAAGGGTCACCCACCCCAATGTAGAACAGACGGGTCACCCACCCCCAGTGTAGAACAGAAGGTTCACCCACCCCAATGTAGAACAGAGGGGTCACCCACTCCCAGTGTGGAACAGAGGGGTCACCCACCCCCAGTGAAGAACAGAGGGGTCACCCACCCTCAGTGTAGCACAGAATGGTCACCCACCCCTAGTGTAGAACAGAAGAATCACCCACCCCAGTGTTTATAAGAACGGTCACCCACCCCCAGTGTGGAACAGAAGGGTCACCCACCCCCAGTGAAGAACAGAGGGTCACCCACCCCCAGTGTAGAACAGAAGGGACACCCACCCCAGTGTGGAACAGTAGGGTCACCCACCTCCAGTGTGGAACAGAAGGGTCACCCACCCCAGTGTGGAACAGAAGGGTCACACACCCCCAGTGTAGAACAGAGGGGTCACCCACCCCAGAGTGGAATGGAGGGGTCAGCCACCACAAGTGTATAACAGAAGGGTCACACACCCCGTGTGTAGAACAGAGGTCACCCACCCACATTGTGGAAAAGAAGGGTCAACCACCCCAGTGTGGAACAGTAGGGTCACCCACCCCCAGTGTGGAACAGAAGGGTCACCCACCCCAGTGTGGAACAGAAGGGTCACCCACCCCCAGTGTAGAACAGAGGGGTCACCCACCCCAGTGTGGAACGGAGGGGTCAGCCACCCCAAGTGTATAACAGAAGGGTCACCCACCCCCTGTGTAGAACAGAGAGGTCACCCACCACCAGTGTGGAACAGAGGGGTCACCCACCCCTAGTGTTGAACAGAGGGGTCACCCAACCCAGTGTAGAACAGAGGGGTCACCCACACCCAGTGTGGAACAGAAGGGTCACCCACCCCAATGTAGAACAGACGGGTCACCCCCCCCCAGTGTAGAACAGAAGGTTCACCCACCCCAATGTAGAACAGAGGGGTCACCCACTCCCAGTGTGGAACAGAGGGGTCACCCACCCCCAGTGAAGAACAGAGGGGTCACCCACCCTCAGTGTAGCACAGAATGGTCACCCACCCCTAGTGTAGAACAGAAGTATCACCCACCCCAGTGTTTATAAGAACGGTTACCCACCCCCAGTGTGGAACACAAGGGTCACCCACCCCCAGTGAAGAACACAGGGTCACCCACCCCCAGTGTAGAACAGAAGGGACACCCACCCCAGTGTGGAACAGTAGGGTCACCCACCTCCAGTGTGGAACAGAAGGGTCACCCAACCCAGTGTGGAACAGAAGGGTCACACACCCCCAGTGTGGAACAGAGGGGTCACCCACCTGCAGTGTAGAACAGAGTGGTCACCCACCCCAGTGTTGAACAGAAGGGTCACCCACCCCCAGTGTGGAACAGAGGGGTCACCCACCTGCAGTGTAGAACAGAACGGTCACCCACCACCAGTGAAGAACAGAGGGGTCACCTACCCCCAGTGTGGAACAGTGGTGTCTCCCACCCCAGTGTGGAACAGCAGGGTCACCCACCCCCAGTGAAGAACAGAATGGTCACCCACCCCACTGTGGAACAGAAGGGACACCCACCCCCAGTGTAGAACAGAGGGGTCACCCACCCCCAGTGTGGAACAGAGGGGTCACCCACCCCCAGTGTGGAACAGAGGGGTCACACACCCCCAGTGAAGAACTGAATGGTCACCCACCCCCAGTGTAGAACAGCGGGGTCACCCACCCCCAGTGAAGAACTGAGTGGTCACCCACCCCCAGTGTAGAACAGCGGGGTCACCCACCCCCCAGTGTAGAACAGAGGGGTCTCCCACCCACATTGTGGAACAGAAGGGTCACCCACCCCAGTGTAGAACAGAAGGGTCACCCACCCCAGTGTGGAACAGAAGGGTCACCCACCCCCAGTGTGGAACAGAGGGGTCACCCACCCCCAGTGTGGAACAGAGGGGTCACACAACCCCAGTGAAGAACTGAGTGGTCACCCACCCCCAGTGTGGAACAGAGGGGTCACCCACCCCCAGTGTGGAACAGAGGGGTCACACACCCCCAGTGTAGAACAGAAGGTTCACCCACCCCAATGTAGAACAGAGGGGTCACCCACTCCCAGTGTGGAACAGAGGGGTCACCCACCCCCAGTGAAGAACAGAGGGGTCACCCACCCTCAGTGTAGCACAGAATGGTCACCCACCCCTAGTGTAGAACAGAAGAATCACCCACCCCAGTGTTTATAAGAACGGTCACCCACCCCCAGTGTGGAACAGAAGGGTCACCCACCCCCAGTGAAGAACAGAGGGTCACCCACCCCCAGTGTAGAACAGAAGGGACACCCACCCCAGTGTGGAACAGTAGGGTCACCCACCTCCAGTGTGGAACAGAAGGGTCACCCACCCCAGTGTGGAACAGAAGGGTCACACACCCCCAGTGTAGAACAGAGGGGTCACCCACCCCAGAGTGGAATGGAGGGGTCAGCCACCCCAAGTGTATAACAGAAGGGTCACACACCCCGTGTGTAGAACAGAGGTCACCCACCCACATTGTGGAAAAGAAGGGTCAACCACCCCAGTGAGGAACAGTAGGGTCACCCACCCCCAGTCTGGAACAGAAGGGTCACCCACCCCAGTGTGGAACAGAAGGGTCACCCACCCCCAGTGTAGAACAGAGGGGTCACCCACCCCAGTGTGGAACGGAGGGGTCAGCCACCCCAAGTGTATAACAGAAGGGTCACCCACCCCCTGTGTAGAACAGAGAGGTCACCCACCACCAGTGTGGAACAGAGGGGTCACCCACCCCTAGTGTAGAACAGAGGGGTCACCCACCCCAGTGTAGAACAGAGGGGTCACCCACACCCAGTGTGGAACAGAAGGGTCACCCACCCCAATGTAGAACAGACGGGTCACCCCCCCCCCCAGTGTAGAACAGAAGGTTCACCCACCCCAATGTAGAACAGAGGGGTCACCCACTCCCAGTGTGGAACAGAGGGGTCACCCACCCCCAGTGAAGAACAGAGGGGTCACCCACCCTCAGTGTAGCACAGAATGGTCACCCACCCCTAGTGTAGAACAGAAGTATCACCCACCGCAGTGTTTATAAGAACGGTTACCCACCCCCAGTGTGGAACACAAGGGTCACCCACCCCCAGTGAAGAAGAGAGGGTCACCCACCCCCAGTGTAGAACAGAAGGGACACCCACCCCAGTGTGGAACAGTAGGGTCACCCACCTCCAGTGTGGAACAGAAGGGTCACCCAACCCAGTGTGGAACAGAAGGGTCACACACCCCCAGTGTGGAACAGAGGGGTCACCCACCTGCAGTGTAGAACAGAGTGGTCACCCAACCCAGTGTTGAACAGAAGGGTCACCCACCCCCAGTGTGGAACAGAGTGGTCACCCACCTGCAGTGTAGAACAGAACGGTCACCCACCACCAGTGAAGAACAGAGGGGTCACCTACCCCCAGTGTGGAACAGTGGTGTCTCCCACCCCAGTGTGGAACAGGAGGGTCACCCACCCCCAGTGAAGAACAGAATGGTCACCCACCCCACTGTGGAACAGAAGGGACACCCACCCCCAGTGTAGAACAGAGGGGTCACCCACCCCCAGTGTGGAACAGAGGGGTCACCCACCCCCAGTGTGGAACAGAGGGGTCACACACCCCCAGTGAAGAACTGAATGGTCACCCACCCCCAGTGTAGAACAGCGGGGTCACCCACCCCCAGTGAAGAACTGAGTGGTCACCCACCCCCAGTGTAGAACAGCGGGGTCACCCACCCCCCAGTGTAGAACAGAGGGGTCTCCCACCCACATTGTGGAACAGAAGGGTCACCCACCCCAGTGTAGAACAGAAGGGTCACCCACCCCAGTGTGGAACAGAAGGGTCACCCACCCCCAGTGTGGAACAGAGGGGTCACCCACCCCCAGTGTGGAACAGAGGGGTCACACAACCCCAGTGAAGAACTGAGTGGTCACCCACCCCCAGTGTGGAACAGAGGGGTCACCCACCCCCAGAGTGGAACAGAGGGGTCACACACCCCCAGTGAAGAACTGAGTGGTCACCCACCCCCCAGTGTAGAACAGAGGGGTCACCCACCCCCAGTGAAGAACAGAAGGGGTAACCACCCCCAGTGTGGAACAAAAGGGTCACCCATCCCAGTATAGAACAGAAGGGTCACCCACCCCAATGTAGAACAGAGGGGTCACCCACCCCCAGTGTGGAACAGAAGGGTCACCCACCCCAATGTAGAACAGACGGGTCACCCACCCCCAGTGTAGAACAGAAGGTTCACCCACCCCAATGTAGAACAGAGGGGTCACCCACTCCCAGTGTGGAACAGAGGGGTCACCCACCCCCAGTGAAGAACAGAGGGGTCACCCACCCTCAGTGTAGCACAGAATGGTCACCCACCCCTAGTGTAGAACAGAAGAATCACCCACCCCAGTGTTTATAAGAACGGTCACCCACCCCCAGTGTGGAACAGAAGGGTCACCCACCCCCAGTGAAGAACAGAGGGTCACCCACCCCCAGTGTAGAACAGAAGGGACACCCACCCCAGTGTGGAACAGTAGGGTCACCCACCTCCAGTGTGGAACAGAAGGGTCACCCACCCCAGTGTGGAACAGAAGGGTCACACACCCCCAGTGTAGAACAGAGGGGTCACCCACCCCAGAGTGGAATGGAGGGGTCAGCCACCCCAAGTGTATAACAGAAGGGTCACACACCCCGTGTGTAGAACAGAGGTCACCCACCCACATTGTGGAAAAGAAGGGTCAACCACCCCAGTGAGGAACAGTAGGGTCACCCACCCCCAGTCTGGAACAGAAGGGTCACCCACCCCAGTGTGGAACAGAAGGGTCACCCACCCCCAGTGTAGAACAGAGGGGTCACCCACCCCAGTGTGGAACGGAGGGGTCAGCCACCCCAAGTGTATAACAGAAGGGTCACCCACCCCCTGTGTAGAACAGAGAGGTCACCCACCACCAGTGTGGAACAGAGGGGTCACCCACCCCTAGTGTAGAACAGAGGGGTCACCCACCCCAGTGTAGAACAGAGGGGTCACCCACACCCAGTGTGGAACAGAAGGGTCACCCACCCCAATGTAGAACAGACGGGTCACCACCCCCCAGTGTAGAACAGAAGGTTCACCCACCCCAATGTAGAACAGAGGGGTCACCCACTCCCAGTGTGGAACAGAGGGGTCACCCACCCCCAGTGAAGAACAGAGGGGTCACCCACCCTCAGTGTAGCACAGAATGGTCACCCACCCCTAGTGTAGAACAGAAGTATCACCCACCCCAGTGTTTATAAGAACGGTTACCCACCCCCAGTGTGGAACACAAGGGTCACCCACCCCCAGTGAAGAAGAGAGGGTCACGCACCCCCAGTGTAGAACAGAAGGGACACCCACCCCAGTGTGGAACAGTAGGGTCACCCACCTCCAGTGTGGAACAGAAGGGTCACCCAACCCAGTGTGGAACAGAAGGGTCACACACCCCCAGTGTGGAACAGAGGGGTCACCCACCTGCAGTGTAGAACAGAGTGGTCACCCAACCCAGTGTTGAACAGAAGGGTCACCCACCCCCAGTGTGGAACAGAGGGGTCACCCACCTGCAGTGTAGAACAGAACGGTCACCCACCACCAGTGAAGAACAGAGGGTCACCTACCCCCAGTGTGGAACAGTGGTGTCTCCCACC
Source organism: Hypanus sabinus (assembly GCF_030144855.1). NCBI lineage: Eukaryota > Metazoa > Chordata > Chondrichthyes > Myliobatiformes > Dasyatidae > Hypanus > Hypanus sabinus. Next base: position 5,806,450 of record NC_082727.1, read on the forward strand.
CCTGTGTGGAACAGCAGGGTCACCCACCCCCAGTGAAGAACAGAATGGTCACCCACCCCACTGTGGAACAGAAGGGACACCCACCCCCAGTGAAGAACTGAATGGTCACCCACCCCCAGTGTAGAACAGCGGGGTCACCCACCCCCAGTGAAGAACTGAGTGGTCACCCACCCCCAGTGTAGAACAGCGGGGTCACCCACCCCCCAGTGTAGAACAGAGGGGTCTCCCACCCCCAGTGTGGAACAGAGGGGTCACCCACCCCCAGTGAAGAACAGAAGGGTCACCCACCCCCAGTGTGGAACAGAGGGGTCACCCACCCCCAGTGAAGAACAGAAGGGTCACCCACTCCAGTGTAGAACAGACGTGTCACCCACACCTGTGTGGAACAGAAGGGTCACCCACCCCAGTGTAGAACAGAGGGGTCACCCACCCCCAGTGTGGGACAGAGGGGTCACCCACCCCCAGTGTGGAACAGAGGGGTCACGCACCCCCAGTGTAGAATGGAAGGGTCACCCACCCCCAGTGTAGAACAGAATGGTTACTCACCCCCAGTGTAGAACAGAGGGGTCACCAACCGCAGTGAAGAACAGAAGGGTCACCCACCCCCAGTGTAGAACAGAGGGGTCACCCACCCCCAGTGAAGAACAGAAGGGTCACCCACCCCAGTGAAGAACAAAAGGGTCACCCACCCCCAGTGTAGAACAGAGGGGTCACCCACCCCCAGTGAAGAACAGAGGGGTCACCCACCCCCAGTTTGGAACAGAGGGGGCACCCACACCATTGTGGAACAGAGGGGTCACCTACACCAGAGTGGAACAGAAGGGTCACCCACCACCAGTGAACATCAGAAGGGTCACCCACCCCAGTGTAGAACAGAAGGGTCACCCACCCCAGTGTGGAACAGAAGGGTCACCCACCCCCACTGTAGAACATAGGGGTCACCCACCCCCAGTGAAGAACAGAAGGGACACCCACCCCAGTGTGGAACAGAAGGGTCACCCACCCCCAGTGAAGAACAGAAGGGTCACCCACCCCAGTGAAGAACAAAAGGGTCACCCACCCCCAGTGTAGAACAGAGGGGTCACCCACCCCCAGTGTGGAACAGAAGGGTTACCCACCCCCAGTGTGGAACAGAGGGGTCACCCACCTGCAGTGTAGAACAGAGTGGTCACCCACCCCAGTGTTGAACAGAAGGGTCACCCACCCCCAGTGTGGAACAGAGGGGTCACCCACCCCCAGTGTGGAACAGAGGGGTCACCCACCCCCAGTGTGGAACAGAGGGGTCACCCACCCCCAGTGTGGAACAGAGGGGTCACACACCCCCAGTGAAGAACTGAATGGTCACCCACCCCCAGTGTAGAACAGCGGGGTCACCCACCCCCAGTGAAGAACTGAGTGGTCACCCACCCCCAGTGTAGAACAGCGGGGTCACCCACCCCCCAGTGTAGAACAGAGGGGTCTCCCACCCCCAGTGTGGAACAGAGGGGTCACCCACCCCCAGTGAAGAACAGAAGGGTCACCCACCCCCAGTGTGGAACAGAGGGGTCACCCACCCCCAGTGAAGAACAGAAGGGTCACCCACCCCCAGTGTGGAACAGAGGGGTCACACAACCCCAGTGAAGAACTGAGTGGTCACCCACCCCCAGTGTGGAACAGAGGGGTCACCCACCCCCAGTGTGGAACAGAGGGGTCACCCACCCCCAGTGTAGAACAGAAGGGTCACCCACCCCCCAGTGTAGAACAGAGGGGTCTCCCACCCACATTGTGGAACAGAAGGGTCACCGACCCCAGTGTGGAACAGAAGGGTCACCCACCCCCAGTGTGGAACAGAGGGGTCCCACACCCAGTGAAGAACAGAAGGGTCACCCACCCGAGTGTAGAACAGAGGGGTCACCCACCCCAGTGAAGAACAGAAGGGGCACCCACCCCCAGTGACGAACAGAGGGGTCTCCCACCCCCAATGAAGAACAGATTGGTCACCCACCCCAGTGTAGAACAGAGGGGTCACCCACTCCAGTGAAGAACAAAAGAGTCACCCACCCCAGTTTAGAACAGAGGGGTCACCCACCCCAGTGTGGAACAGAGGGTTCACCCACCCCCAGTGTAGAACAGAGGGGACACCCACCCCCAATGTAGAACAGAGGGGTCACCCAGCCCCAGTGAACAGAAGGGTCACCTACCCCAGTGAAGAACATTAGGGTCACCCACCCCTAGTGAAGAACAGAAGGGTCACCCACCGCTAGTGAAGAACAGAAGGGGCACCCACCCCCAGTGAAGAACATAGGGGTAACCCACCCCCAGTATAGAACAGAAGGGTCACCCACACCAGTGTAGAACAGAGGGGTCACCCACCCCAGTGTGGAACAGAAGGGTCACCCACCCCCACTGTAGAACATAGGGGTCACCCACCCCCAGTGAAGAACAGAAGGGACACCCACCCCAGTGTGGAACAGAAGGGTCACCCACCCCCAGTGAAGAACAGAAGGGTCACCCACCCCAGTGAAGAACAAAAGGGTCACCCACCCCCAGTGTAGAACAGAGGGGTCACCCACCCCCAGTGTGGAACAGAAGGGTTACCCACCCCCAGTGTGGAACAGAGGGGTCACCCACCTGCAGTGTAGAACAGAGTGGTCACCCACCCCAGTGTTGAACAGAAGGGTCACCCACCCCCAGTGTGGAACAGAGGGGTCACCCACCTGCAGTGTAGAACAGAACGGTCACCCACCACCAGTGAAGAACAGAGGGTCACCTACCCCCAGTGTGGAACAGTGGTGTCTCCCACCCCAGTGTGGAACAGCAGGGTCACCCAGCCCCAGTGAAGAACAGAATGGTCACCCACCCCACTGTGGAACAGAAGGGACACCCACCCCCAGTGTAGAACAGAGGGGTCACCCACCCCCAGTGTGGAACAGAGGGGTCACCCACCCCCAGTGTGGAACAGAGGGGTCACACACCCCCAGTGAAGAACTGAATGGTCACCCACCCCCAGTGTAGAACAGCGGGGTCACCCACCCCCAGTGAAGAACTGAGTGGTCACCCACCCCCAGTGTAGAACAGCGGGGTCACCCACCCCCCAGTGTAGAACAGAGGGGTCTCCCACCCCCAGTGTGGAACAGAGGGGTCACCCACCCCCAGTGAAGAACAGAAGGGTCACCCACCCCCAGTGAAGAACAGAAGGGTCACCCACCCCCAGTGTGGAACAGAGGGGTCACACAACCCCAGTGAAGAACTGAGTGGTCACCCACCCCCAGTGTGGAACAGAGGGGTCACCCACCCCCAGTGTGGAACAGAGGGGTCACCCACCCCCAGTGTAGAACAGAAGGGTCACCCACCCCCCAGTGTAGAACAGAGGGGTCTCCCACCCACATTGTGGAACAGAAGGGTCACCGACCCCAGTGTGGAACAGAAGGGTCACCCACCCCCAGTGTGGAACAGAGGGGTCCCACACCCAGTGAAGAACAGAAGGGTCACCCACCCGAGTGTAGAACAGAGGGGTCACCCACCCCAGTGAAGAACAGAAGGGGCACCCACCCCCAGTGACGAACAGAGGGGTCTCCCACCCCCAATGAAGAACAGATTGGTCACCCACCCCAGTGTAGAACAGAGGGGTCACCCACTCCAGTGAAGAACAAAAGAGTCACCCACCCCAGTTTAGAACAGAGGGGTCACCCACCCCAGTGTGGAACAGAGGGTTCACCCACCCACAGTGTAGAACAGAGGGGACACCCACCCCCAATGTAGAACAGAGGGGTCACCCAGCCCCAGTGAACAGAAGGGTCACCTACCCCAGTGAAGAACATTAGGGTCACCCACCCCCAGTGTAGAACAGAATGGTCACCCACCCTCAGTGAAGAACATAGGGGTCACCCATCCCCAGTGTAGAACAGATGGGTCACCCACCCCCAGTTTGGAACAGAGGGTTCACCCACCTCTAGTGAAGAACAGAAGGGACCCCAACCCCAGTGTGGAACAGAGGGGACATCCACCCCATTGTGGAACAGAGGGTTCACCCACCCCAGTGTGTAACAGAAGGGTTACCCACCCCCAGTGAAGAACAGAAGGGTCACCCACCCCCAGTGTGGAACAGAGGGGTCACCCACCCCCAGTGAAGAACAGAGGGGTCACCCACCCCCAGTTTGGAACAGAGGGGGCACCCACACCATTGTGGAACAGAGGGGTCACCTACACCAGAGTGGAACAGAAGGGTCACCCACCACCAGTGAACATCAGAAGGGTCACCCACCCCAGTGTAGAACAGAAGGGTCACCCACCCCAGTGTGGAACAGAAGGGTCACCCACCCCCACTGTAGAACATAGGGGTCACCCACCCCCAGTGAAGAACAGAAGGGACACCCACCCCAGTGTGGAACAGAAGGGTCACCCACCCCCAGTGAAGAACAGAAGGGTCACCCACCCCAGTGAAGAACAAAAGGGTCACCCACCCCCAGTGTAGAACAGAGGGGTCACCCACCCCCAGTGTGGAACAGAAGGGTTACCCACCCCCAGTGAAGAACAGAGGGTTCACCTACCCCCAGTGTGGAACAGAGGTGGCACCCACCCCAGTGTGGAACAGAGGGGTCTCCCACCCCAGTGTGGAACAGCAGGGTCACCCACCCCCAGTGAAGAACAGAATGGTCACCCACCCCAGTGTAGAACAGAAGGGTCACCCACGCCAGTGTGGAACAGAAGGGTCACCCACCCCAGTGTAGAACAGAGGGGTCACCCACCCCACTGTGGAACAGAAGGGACACCCACCCCCAGTGTAGAACAGATTGGTCACCCACCCCCAGTGTGGAAAAGAGGGTTCACCCACCCCCAGTGTGGAACAGAAGGGTCACCCACCCCCAGTGAATAATCGAGGGGTCACCCACCCCCAGTTTTTAACAGAAGGGTCACCCACCCCCAGTGTGGAACAGAAGGGTCACCCACCCCCAGTGAAGAACAAAAGGGTCACCCACCCCAGTGTGGAACAGAAGGGTCACCCACCCCCAGTGTAGAACAGAAGTGTCACCCACCCCAGTGTAGAACAGAAGGGTCACCCACACCCAGTGTGGAACAGAAGGGTCACCCACCCCCAGTGAAGAACTGAAGGGTCACCCACACCCAGTGAAGAACAGAAGGGTCACCCACCCCCAGTGTGGAACAGAAGGGTCACCCACACCCAGTGAAGAACAGAAGGGGCACCCACCCCCAGTGTAGAACAGAGGGGACACCCACCCCCAGTGTAGAACAGAGTGGTCACCCACCCCCAGTGTGGAACAGAAGTGTCACCCACCCCAGTGTAGAACAGAAGGGTCACCCACCCCCAGTGAAGAACTGAAGGGTCACCCACACCCAGTGAAGAACAGAAGGGGCACCCACCCCCAGTGTAGAACAGAGGGGACACCCACCCCCAGTGTGGAACAGAGGGGTCACCCACCCCCAGTGTAGGACAGAAGGGTCACCCACCCCAGTGTAGAACAGAGGGTTCACCCACCTCCAGTGAAGAACAGAAGTGGCATCCACCCCCAGTGAAGAGCAGATGGGTCACCCACCCCAGTGAAGAACAGAAGTGGCATCCACCCCCAGTGAAGAACAGAAGGGGCACCCACCCCCAGTGTAGAACAGAAGGGTCACCCACCGCAGTGAAGAACAGAAGGGTCACCCACCCCAGTGAAGAACAGAAGTGGCATCCACCCCCAATGAAGAACAGATTGGTCACCCACCCCAGTGTAGAACAGAGGGGTCACCCACTCCAGTGAAGAACAACAGGGTCACCCACCCCAGTGTAGAACAGAGGGGTCACCCACCCCAGTGTGGAACAGAGGGGTCACCCACCGCCAGTGTGGAAAAGAGGGGTCACCCATCCCCAGTGTAGAACAGAAGGGTCACCCACCCCCAGTTTGGAACAGAGGGGTCACCCACCTCTAGTGAAGAACAGAAGGGACCCCCACCCCAGTGTGGAACAGAGGGGACATCCACCCCATTGTGGAACAGAGGGTTCACCCACCCCAGTGTGTAACAGAAGGGTTACCCAACCCCAGTGAAGAACAGAAGGGTCACCCACCCCCAGTGTGGAACAGAGGGGTCACCCACCCCCAGTGAAGAACAGAGGGGTCACCAACCCCCAGTGTGGAACAGAGGGGGCACCCACCCCATTGTGGAACAGAAGGGTCACCCACCACCAGTGAACATCAGAAGGGTCACCCACCCCAGTGTAGAACAGAAGGGTCACCCACCCCAGTGTGGAACAGAAGGGTCACCCACCCCCAGTGTAGAACATAGGGGTCACCCACCCCCAGTGAAGAATAGAAGGGACACCCACCCCAGTGTGGAACAGAAGGGTCACCCACCCCCAGTGTGGAACAGAGGGGTCACCCACCCTCAGTGTAGAACAGAAGGGGCACCCACCCCCAGTGTAGAACAGAGGGGACACCCACCCCCAGTGTGGAACAGAGGGGTCACCCACCCCCAGTGTAGAACAGAAGGGTCACCCACCCCCAGTTTGGAACAGAGGGGTCACCCACCTCTAGTGAAGAACAGAAGGGACCCCCACCCCAGTGTGGAACAGAGGGGACATCCACCCCATTGTGGAACAGAGGGTTCACCCACCCCAGTGTGTAACAGAAGGGTTACCCAACCCCAGTGAAGAACAGAAGGGTCACCCACCCCCAGTGAAGAACAGAGGGGTCACCCACCCCCAGTGTGGAACAGAGGGGTCACCCACCCCCAGTGTGGAACAGAGGGGGCACCCACCCCATTGTGGAACAGAAGGGTCACCCACCACCAGTGAACATCAGAAGGGTCACCCACCCCAGTGTAGAACAGAAGGGTCACCCACCCCAGTGTGGAACAGAAGGGTCACCCACCCCCAGTGTAGAACATAGGGGTCACCCACCCCCAGTGAAGAACAGAAGGGACACCCACCCCAGTGTGGAACAGAAGGGTCACCCACCCCCAGTGAAGAACAGAAGGGTCACCCACCCCAGTGAAGAACAGAAGGGTCACCCACCCCAGTGAAGAACAAAAGGGTCACCCACCCCCAGTGTAGAACAGAGGGGTCACCCACCCCCAGTGTGGAACAGAGGGGTCACCCACCCTCAGTGTAGAACAGAAGGGGCACCCACCCCCAGTGTAGAACAGAGGGGACACCCACCCCCAGTGTAGGACAGAAGGGTCACCCACCCCAGTGTAGAACAGAGGGTTCACCCACCTCCAGTGAAGAACAGAAGTGGCATCCACCCCCAGTGAAGAGCAGATGGGTCACCTACCCCAGTGAAGAACAGAAGTGGCATCCACCCCCAGTGAAGAACAGAAGGGGCACCCACCCCCAGTGTAGAACAGAAGGGTCACCCACCGCAGTGAAGAACAGAAGGGTCACCCACCCCAGTGAAGAACAGAAGTGGCATCCACCCCCAATGAAGAACAGATTGGTCACCCACCCCAGTGTAGAACAGAGGGGTCACCCACTCCAGTGAAGAACAAAAGGGTCACCCACCCCAGTGTAGAACAGAGGGGTCACCCACCCCAGTGTGGAACAGAGGGTTCACCCACCCCCAGTGTAGAACAGAGGGGTCACCCACCCCCAATGTAGAACAGAGGGGTCACCCACCCCCAGTGAACAGAAGGGTCACCTACCCCAGTGAAGAACATTAGGGTCACCCACCCCCAGTGTAGAACAGAATGGTCACCCACCCTCAGTGAAGAACATAGGGGTCACCCATCCCCAGTGTAGAACAGAAGGGTCACCCACCCCCAGTTTGGAACAGAGGGGTCACCCACCTCTATTGAAGAACAGAAGGGACCCCCACCCCAGTGTGGAACAGAGGGGACATCCACCCCATTGTGGAACAGAGGGTTCACCCACCCCAGTGTGTAACAGAAGGGTTACCCAACCCCAGTGAAGAACAGAAGGGTCACCCACCCCCAGTGTGGAACAGAGGGGTCACCCACCCCAGTGAAGAACAGAGGGGTCACCCACCCCCAGTGTGGAACAGAGGGGGCACCCACCCCATTGTGGAACAGAAGGGTCACCCACCACCAGTGAACATCAGAAGGGTCACCCACCCCAGTGTAGAACAGAAGGGTCACCCACCCCAGTGTGGAACAGAAGGGTCACCCACCCCCAGTGTAGAACATAGGGGTCACCCACCCCCAGTGAAGAACAGAAGGGACACCCACCCCAGTGTGGAACAGAAGGGTCACTCACCCCCAGTGAAGAACAGAAGGGTCACCCACCCCAGTGAAGAACAAAAGGGTCACCCACCCCCAGTGTAGAACAGAGGGGTCACCCACCCCCAGTGTGGAACAGAGGGGTCACCCACCCTCAGTGTAGAACAGAAGGGTCACCCACCCCCAGTGTGGAACAGAGGGGTCACCCACCTGCAGTGTAGAACAGAAGGGTCACCCACCACCAGTGAAGAACAGAGGGTTCACCTACCCCCAGTGTGGAACAGAGGGGGCACCCACCCCAGTGTGGAACAGAGGGGTCTCCCACCCCAGTGTGGAACAGAAGGGTCACCCACCCCCAGTGAAGAACAGAATGGTCACCCACCCCAGTGTAGAACAGAAGGGTCACCCACCCCAGTGTGGAACAGAAGGGTCACCCACCCCAGTGTAGATCAGAGGGGTCACCCACCCCACTGTGGAACAGAAGGGACACCCACCCCCAGTGTAGAACAGATTGGTCACCCACCCCCAGTGTGGAAAAGAGGGGTCACCCACCCCCAGTGTGGAACAGAAGGGTCACCCACCCCCAGTGAAGAACCGAGGGGTCACCCACCCCCAGTTTTTAACAGAAGGGTCACCCACCCCCAGTGTGGAACAGAAGGGTCACCCACCCCCAGTGAAGAACAAAAGGGTCACCCACCCCAGTGTGGAACAGAAGGGTCACCCACCCCCAGTGTAGAACAGAAGTGTCACCCACCCCAGTGTAGAACTGAAGGGTCACCCACACCCAGTGTGGAACAGAAGGGTCACCCACCCCCAGTGAAGAACTGAAGGGTCACCCACACCCAGTGAAGAACAGAAGGGTCACCCACCCCCAGTGTGGAACAGAAGGGTCACCCACACCCAGTGAAGAACAGAAGGGGCACCCACCCCCAGTGTAGAACAGAGGGGACACCCACCCCCAGTGTAGAACAGAGTGGTCACCCACCCCCAGTGTGGAGCAGAAGTGTCACCCACCCCAGTGTAGAACAGAAGGGTCACCCACCCCCAGTGAAGAACTGAAGGGTCACCCACACCCAGTGAAGAACAGAAGGGGCACCCACCCCTAGTGTAGGACAGAAGGGTCACCCACCCCAGTGTAGAACAGAGGGTTCACCCACCTCCAGTGAAGAGTAGAGGGGTCACCCACCCCAGTGAAGAACAGAAGTGGCATCCACCCCCAGTGAAGAGCAGATGGGTCACCCACCCCAGTGAAGAACAGAAGTGGCATCCACCCCCAGTGAAGAACAGAAGGGGCACCCACCCCCAGTGAAGAACAGAAGGGTCACCCACCCCAGTGAAGAACAGAAGTGGCATCCACCCCCAGTGAAGAACAGAGGGGTCACCCACCCCAGTGAAGAACAGAAGGGGCACCCACCCCCAGTGAAGAACAGAAGGGTCTCCCACCCCATTGTGTAACAGAGGGGTCACCCACCCCAGTGAAGAACAGAAGGGTCTCCCACCCCCAATGAAGAACAGATGGGTCACCCACCCCAGTGAAGAACAGAAGGGTCACCCACCCCCAGTGAAGAACAGAGGGGTCACCCACCCCAGTGAAGAACAGAGGGGTCACCCACCCCCAGTGAAGAACAGAAGGGTCACCCACCCCATTGTGTAACAGAGGAGTCACCCACCCCAGTGAAGAACAGAGGGGTCACCCACCCCCAGTGAAAAACAGAAGGGTCACCCACCCCATTGTGTAACAGAGGGGTCACCCACCCCAGTGAAGAACAGAAGGGTCACCCACCCCATTGTGTAACAGAGGGGTCACCCACCCCAGTGTAGAACAGAGGGGTCACCCACCCCAGTGTACAACAGAATGGTCACCCACCCCCACTGTGGAACAGAGGGGTCACCCACCCCCAGTGTGGAACAGAGTGGTCACCCACCCCAGTTAAGAACAGAGGGGTCACCCACACCCAGTGTGGAACAGAAAGGTCACCCACCCCAGTGAAGAACAGAAGGGTCACCCACCCCCAGTGTGGAACAGAGGGGTCACCCACTGCAGTGTGGAACAGAGGGGTCACCCACCCCCAGTGTAGAACAGAAGGTGCACCCACCCACAGTGTAGAGAATGGCAGAAAATGATTGCAAGACTGTCAGCTGTCCATCCTCCACCCATCCCCGAAATATTCTGGACAGCAACATTACTGATGTCACGTTGTTACAGAAGCTAGGTAGCATTCTGGCTGCAAAGCAAACAGCCGTGTGGAGTGTGGAGAATTCTTCCAGATGCCTCAGCTTGGTATTCAGGCTAAGGATGTACAGGAGCACAAGGTGCAGACAACTGTGGACTCAGTTCCACCATCACAACCCCTCCCCCCCCACTTTTGAGGACATCTTCAAGAAGCTGTTCGTGCAGTAAGCAGAATGCATCTCTAAGGACCCCACCACCCAGGACATGCTCTCTTCACACGGGAGGAAGTGCAGTAGCCTTGAGACACACGGTCGGTGATTCAGGAACGGTTCCTTCCTTCCACCATCAGATTTCTGAAGGGTCGATGAACTCTCTATTCCCTTCTTTTCACATTTTATGTCTTTACAGGGCACTGCTGCTGCAAAACAATACATTTCACGCTGCATAAAACAGTGATTATAAACCTAATCCCTATTCTGATGTTTAATGTCAATATTCAGTTGATGAATGTCAATTTAATTTCCACTGAATAGATAGATTCAGATTTATTAATCACATTTACATTCAGTGAAGTGTGCAATTTGCATTAACAACCAACATACCTAAGGATGTGCAGGGGACAGCCCACACGGAAGGTGATGTGCCCAGATGGCGTCCCGGGACGGATTCTCCGGGCCTGTGCAAGCGAGCTAGCTGGAGTGTTTGCTGACATCTTCAACTGCTCCCTGCTTCAGTCTAAGATCTCCTCGTGTTTTAAGAAGACAACGACAATCCCAGTGCCGAAGAAAAGCAAGGTGGCATGCCTGAGTGACTTTCGACCTGTGGCTCTGACATCAATTGCTATGAAGTGCTTCGAGCGATTGGTTATGGCACACATCAACCATAACCTACCGGTCAACCTCAACGCTTTGCAATTCGCCTCCTGGGGCAACAGGTCAATGGCAGATGCCATCTCTTTGGCACTACATTCCTCCTTATAACACCTAGAGAATAAAGACGCATAAAGTTGCATAAAGAAGAATAAAATCAGCATGGATTTGTGAAAGGAAAAACATGTCTGACGAATCTTATAGAATTTTTTGAAGATGTAACTAGTAGAGTGGATAGGGGAGAGCCAGTGGGTGTGGTATATTTAGATTTTCAAAAGGCTTTTGACAAAGTCCCACACAGGAGATTAGTGTGCAAACTTAAAGCACATGGTATTGGGGGTATGGTATTGATGTGGATAGAGAATTGGCAGACAATAAGCAAAGAGTGGGAGTAAACGGGACCTTTTCAGAATGGCAGGCAGTGACTAGTGGGGTACCGCAAGGCTCAGTGCTGGGACCCCAGTTGTTTACAATATATATTAATGATTTAGACGAGGAAATTAAATGCAGTATCTCCAAGTTTGCGGATGACACAAAGCTGGGCGGTGGTGTTAGCTGTGAGGAGGATGCTAAGAGGATGCAGGGTTACTTGGATAGGTTAGGTGAGTGGGCAAATTCATGGCAGATGCAATTTAATGTGGATAAATGTGAGGTTATCCACTTTGGTTGCAAGAACAGGAAAACAAATTACTATCTGAATGGTGGCCGATTAGGAAAAGGGGTGGTGCAACGAGACCTGGGTGTCATTGTACATCAGTCATTGAAGGTGGGCATGCAGGTACAGTAGGCGGTGAAAAAGGGCAAATGGTATGTTGGCATTCATAGCAAAAGGATTTGAGTACAGGAGCAGGGAGGTTCTACTGCAGTTGTACAAGGCCTTGGTGAGCCCACATCTGGAGTATTGTGTGCAGTTTTGGTCCCCTAATCTGAGGAAAGACATTCTTGCCATAGATGGAGTACAAAGAAGGTTCACCAGATTGATTCCTGGGATGGCAGACTTTCATATGAAGAAAGACTGGATCGACTGGGCTTATACTCACTGGAATTTGGAAGATTGAGGGGAGATCTTGTTGAAACGTATAAAATTCTAAAGGGATTGGACAGGCTAGATGCAGGAAGATTGTTTCCGATGTTGGGGAAGTCCAGAACGAGGGGTCACAGTTTAAGGATAAAGGGGAAGTCTTTTAGGACCGAGATGAGGAAAAACTTCTTCACACAGAGAGTGGTGAATCTGTGGAATTTTCTGCCACAGGAAACAGTTGAGGCTGGTTTATTGGCTATATTTAAGAGGAAGTTAGATATGGCCCTTGTGGCTAAAGGGATCAGGGGGTATGGAGAGAAAGCAGGTTCAGGGTTCTGAGTTGGATGATCAGCCATGATCATACTGAATGGCGGTGCAGGCTTGAAGGGCTGAATGGCCTACTCCTACACCTATTTTCTATGTTTCTATATGTAAGGCTCCTTTTCATCGACTACAGCTCTGCCTTTAATACCATAATTCCAAATAAACTGATTCCTAAGCTCCGGAACCTGGGTCTTAGCATTCAGATCTGCAGCTGGATCTTCAACTTCCTCACAGACAGGGCCCAGGCAGTAAAAATAGGGGACAAGCTCTCCTCTACAATCACTCTGAGCACCGGTGCCCCACAAGGCTGTGTACTCAGCCCCCTGCTGTACTCACTTTACACCCATGATTGTGTAGCCAAGTTTCCATCGAACTCAATATATAAGTTTGCTGATGACACCACAATTGTAAGCTGTATCTTGGGTAATGATGAGTCGGAGTACAGAGAGGAAATTAAGAACCAGGTGGCATGGTGCGAAGATAATAACCTATCTCTCAATGTCAGCAAGACGAAGGAATTGGTTGTTGACTTCAGAAGGAGTAGGGGACCATACAACCCCATCTACATTGGTGGTCCGCAGTTGGAACAGGTCAAAAGCTTTAAGTTCCTCAGGGTTAATATCACAAATGACCTGACTTGGTCTAACCAAGCAGAGTCCACAGTCAAGAAGGTCCACCAGCGCCTTTACTTCCCGAGAAAGCTGAAGAAATTTGGCCTGTCCACTAAAACCCTCACTAATTTTTATAGATGCACCATAGAAGCATTCTCCTAGGGTGCATCACAACCTGGTATGGAAGTTGTCCTGTCCAAGACTGGAAGAAGCTGCAGAAGATCGTGAACCTAGCCCAGCACACCACACAAACCAATCTTCCATCCTTGGAGTCGCTTTACACCGCACACTGTCGGAGCAGTGCTGCCAGGATAATCAGGGATAAGTCCCACCCAGCCAACACACTTTTAATCCCACTTCCCTCCGAGGGAAGCTTCAGGAGCTTGAAGATTCATATGGTCAGATTTGGAAACAGCTTCTTTCCAACTGTGCCAGGCAGATCCTGACCTGGATCTGGGCCGTATCTTCCAAATATCTGGACCTGACTTGCACTACCTTACTTTCCGATTTCTATTTTCTAATTATGATTTATAATTTAAATTTTTATTATATTTACTTTGATTTATATTTCAGGGAGTGCGAAGCGCAGAAACAAATATCACTGTGATGATAGTAATCAATTGTTTGGTGACAATAAAGTGTCACCACACATTCTGGGGTCAATATTCAACAGAAACAGCAACAGCAGCAGCAACAACAGTACAAAACAAGACAACAAAAGCATACCAAACTGCTTCCCCATCCTACCATCCTCCCTCCCATTCAGACACACAGACAGGACCTCCAGTCCTTGGTCCCTCTGGCTGACTCTAGCCCAGATTCAGAGACTCGACCTTCAACCCTCTACCTCTGGACTCACTGATCTCTGGAATTTTCCAGCCTCTGGGATTTGACCCCAAGATTCAAAGATCCATTAGGCCTTGTCCAACCCCCACCACGATTGCTACGCCTTGCATAGGAAAACACTCCACAAATCAGCTTTTTATTTGGTTGTAAATAATTCATTTCGATTGTTCACCCTGGGCCCCTCATATTATGCTGTTGCAAACAATCAATCTGCTGGAAGAAGTCAGTGGGTCTGACAGCATCTGTGGGGGCAAAGAAACTGTTAATGTTTTGAGGTTGGCACCCGGCATCAGGACTGAAAGTGGAGAGGGGAAATGGCTGGTGTACAGACGAGAGGGAGAGGGTGACACAGGCTGGTGGGTGATTGGTGGATCGAAGAGGGGCGAAGGACAAGGGGTAGATCGGGACAGACCTATGAGGTGTGAAGTTGGGCGACCGAGGCAGTTAGATGATAGATGGAGGCAGACAAAGAGAGACAGACATGAACAAAGTCAAGGAAAGGGAAACAAAATGGAGATGACTGGAAAGGTGATTGTTGTTGCATGAATGAGGTCACCAGAGAGAAGTACTGGTAGACATGAAGCAGTCTCCTTATTTGGAAACCCTTTCAGAGCAAAGCATCTGCTTGACCCAACACTAAATGACATTTCATGTGTTAAAGATCAAATTCAGGACAATTCGAACAAGTCCATATTTACAATGCTTCTTTTGAACTACATGTAGTAGTTTCAAGTTCTATCACACCCACAATAAGTGTTAACTACATGCAATGGGATGTTGTTTGGATTCATGCAAATATAGACAATCAGTTAAGTGCCTATTTCCTGATCTGTTTGGTCTGCAGTTTACCGTTCTGAGATAAATTTTTATTTGATCTACAATTTATATTTGGATCTAAAGGCTGGTCACTGAAGTCAATATTTTTCCAAATGTCCTAACCCCAAAATATATCCAAATAATCCCTCCTCTTGGCCCTCCTGGATAAAAATAAATTTGTGGCAGGAAGGATAAACCTTGAAGAGGGTCTTCTCAAATAGGGTAGCAGAAATGCCCCCAATTACTTTATGTGAATCTATATCTACCCAATCATCCCTAATGAATCTTTCCTACTCTATGCTATTCAACTAATCATCTACCTACAGCAACCAGCCTTCATCACAGAGTAGCATCACATTACACTTTAACGTGCTAGTCACAGGTTTCTGTCATGCTCTCGGTATCTTCTGCCTTCGTGTTTACTGTGGGTGTGTTTCCATCGACTGTGGTCAGTCAGGTCTGGTGTTCCTCTCTTCGGTTAACCATACGGTTACTGAGTACACTTGATCCCCTGCTCTGCTGCTCTGTCTGTGGGGGCAACAAGAAGATGTTTACCTGAGTCCAGCAGGTTTAACCTACTGCCTTGATGAGTCTGCACACAGACGCAAGTGTCATTTGTTAAAAATACCACCTGTGATCCTATCCATCTGGGAGCAAACCCTGCCCTTTCAGGAAGCACCCTCACCATGACCTGATCACCGGCTATGGGAGGACTATTTCCTTTCTGTCTGGCTCTCTCTGATCAACAATGTGCTGCTGTTGTTTTGTTTGCTCCTTCACACCTCCATGTAAACTTATTAAATTGGCAGTTGTAGTTTCTTTCTGTATACTTGTCGTTTCTGTTGCATCTTGTTCTTCTGTTGCCCCCCTCACACTGATGTCTGCCCACTTGTCCGCTTCTGCTCCTTACTATCCCCCTTCTGGTGAGTCTTTACTGTAATCACCTCAGGCAGCTGCACTCCTGACTGTGCTCAGCCCCTCCCCTTGGGACCTCCTGACCTGATTCTCACACATCTCCTCCCTGCTTGGAGTGCTGTCTGTCTGCGGGTCATGTTAGCCGCTCTGTGGTCACATGTGTTTGCTGTCCCTGTCTTGTCCATGTTACTTCTCCCTTTCCTGAATCTATAATGGCCCCTGCTTCCAGTAGAATGTCTATTCCAAGGATAGTATCATTATTAGGACAGCCCTGCAAGTAAACAGGAAGAAGTACTCCACCGATTTTAGGTCCCTGGGGCTGACTTCTCTCCACCCTCATTGTTTCATCTCCTGCACTGGTAATGTAAATTGCCTCTCCAATCATGGGCAAGGGTAGATCTGTTATTGATACTGACGCCCCTGTGTCCACTGTGCATTGCCGGACCTCGAATAAAGCTCGTGTGTACATCTGTGGATGACCAATACTGGTAACAGAAGCTTTATAAACCGGTCAGCAGCCAGATCAGAAAGAGAGGGCACCGCTGTGGACTCTGCCTGTTTTGCTGAGTGATTTTTACACTTCCTTCGTTTCTCAGGACACTGCCTCCAGCCATGCCTGTGAAGCCACAGATGTAACAAATCATTTCCTTTACTCTTCCATGTCTATTCCAGCCATTCCTTGCTAAGTGCCCCAGCTGCTGACATCACAGCAGTTACATTTACTGTAGTCACTCTACGATTTCTCTTGCACTTCCTTTGGTCTATCTCACTGGCCCATGAAACTATCATGGAGTAGGTTGATCCCCCTGGGCCCTACTATCCCATTTTCCTTCGCCATTTCACATTTTACCAACACATGGATATCTTCAGGGTGCAGCTGGTGAATTTCAACCATTTTCTCAAGCTTGTGCCAGAATTCCAAATTCCCACATATGACTTTAAATGACGGCAACTTTGACATGCTTTGTTTCTCCCCGGGGTGAAGGGCTTATGAACAGTCGTAATCAGGGTCATGGGCTGGCATGAGTCGTGAGGGTTCTTAACCTGACGTGCCTGACCTCAATAGGTACCATCCTGACAGACACATCTGGGTAAAGCCTCTCCCTGAAATATCTTCACACTAATACCCACATAATGCAAAATCAGGGATACAACTGTGTGTGTCAAAGGTCGTGATACCTGTATCTCTTT
The DNA here is from genome assembly GCF_030144855.1 of Hypanus sabinus. Lineage (NCBI taxonomy): Eukaryota > Metazoa > Chordata > Chondrichthyes > Myliobatiformes > Dasyatidae > Hypanus > Hypanus sabinus. The sequence continues at coordinate 5,823,367 of NC_082727.1, forward strand.
GCTTCTGATACACTAAGACGCGCGTGTGTGCACGTACACATGTACGTACACACACACACACTCTTTTCTTCAGTTGTCCATCGGAATCCGATGACGACATCCACTTCTTTAATGGTGAGATCTTTGGTGAATATACAGTCCTTTCCTGGACCCTAAAAATTCTATTGCAGGTGGGACATGTATATGTGGTAGTGATGGCAACTATGGCGGGCACACACACACACACACACACTCACACACACACACACACACACACACATACACACACACACACACACACACACACACACACACACACACACACCCAGACACACACACACACACACACACACACACACACATACACACACACACACACACACACACACACACACACACACACACATACACACACACACACCCAGACACACACACACACACACACACACACACACACACACACACACACCCAGACACACACACACACACACATACACACACACACCCAGACACACACACACACACACACACACACACATACACACACACACACACACACACACACACACACATACACACCCAGACACACACACACACACACTACTTTTATCTACCAGTTTAGCTCTCTGCCGTGTTCGTGATACCTCATGTTCCCATGTAGTCACTGACCTAAACAGATCCAAGTGTGAGTGCTAATTTTAATGTACTCACCCACAAACTACTGAGGTCGCTGGCCAGAAGAAAGTATTCGACGTCGACACCAAATGTTATTTCATGAATGAAGACTTTGGACAGAAGTACGTGATAAAGTCTCTTTTTTCAACAAAGTAAGATACAGCTGGTGTCATATTTTTGGAACAAAGGGCCTGCTTGACCCAATACTACATGACATTTTATGTGCTAAAGATCAAACTCAGGACAATTCAAACAAATCCATATTTACAATGCTTCTTTTAAACTACATGTAACAGTTTCAAACTCTTGGATCTTCCCACTATTACACCCATGAGAATTGTTAATTGCTGTTGTATCCATGAGATGTTAATTGGATTTGTAGATGTAGATAATTAGTTAAGTGCCTATTCCCTGGTCTGTCTGGTCTTCATTTTACTGTTCTGAGGTGCATTTTAAATTTAATCTGCAAATGCATATTCAGATCTGAAGCTTGGCCACTGACGTCAATATCTGCTATATATCCCAATCCCAAAATACATACTAACAGTGATTGACACAAGGGATTCTGCAGATGCTGGACATGTTGGGCAACACAAACAAAATATTGGAGAAACTCAGCAGATCAGGCAGCATCTATCGAGGGAAATGAACAGGCCAAGGCTCGTCATCAGAATAGGAGGGTGAAAGTGGGAGCACAAAATCTCCAAAAGCCTTCAGTGCTGGAATTTGTTAAGTGCAGAAGGTGATAATGGGAACCTTTAGGAGAGATGTGTAAGGTAGATGAAAACAGATTTTGGGGAGATGGTGTGATAAACCAAAGGGTGAAGTATGACGGTAGTGAGTGGATGAAATCAGGAGGCCAAGGGAGATGAGAATGAGTGATGAGGGTTTAAGGTATGGTATGGGAGAAGGCCAAAACTATGAGGTCCAGTGGAGGATTGGAAGGGGTAGTTGGGGAAACACATTGGAGGTAAGGATTACCTGACATTAGAACATTTAGTGTTCATTTTAGTGGGTTATAGATTAGGGGAATATCAGGTGCTGTCCCCTAGTTCTCTGCATGCCTCACCCTGACAGCAGAGAAGGCTGAAGATGGTCTGGTCAGTTTGGGAATCGCCACTGTGGAGAGAACAGGTGCTCTGTGAATCAGTCGGCTTGTCTTTGCTTGGTCTCACCAATGCTGAGAGAGCTTTTGGCATGTTGGTCTTCATGAATCAGTGTACTGGGTAAGAAGCTGGGATGTTAATTTGAAATTGTATAAGACATAGGTGAGGCTACATTTGGAGCATTGTGCGCAGTTCTGGTCTCCTATCTACAGGAATGATATCTATAAGATTGAAAGAGTACAGAGGAAATTGCCAGGTGCTGAGGACTTGAGTTACAGAGAAAGGCTGAGTAGGTTATTCCCTGAAGTGTGAGAGAATGTGGAGTGATTTGATGAGGTACACAAAATAATGAGGTATAGCCAAGGTTTTTCTGCAAGTAGGCTGGTACAAGCATGGGAAACACTTCATGATGATGGATGTAAGTGCAACGGGACGGTAGTCATTTAGGCAGGACACTGAAGACTTCTTCGGCACGGGGACGATGGTGGCGGCCTTGAAGCACGTTGGAATGGTGGCGCTGCTCAGGGAGATGTTGAAGATGCCAGTGAGAACATCTGCTAGCTGGTCTGCACATCCTCTGAGCACTCTACCAGGAATGCTGTCTGGTCCAGCAGCCTTCCGTGGGTTGACCCTGCACAGGGTTCTTCTCACATCAGCCAAGGTGAGACACAGCACCTGGTCATTTGTAGGAGGGATGGACTTACTCGCTGCCATGTCATTTTCCACCTCAAAACGGGTTATTCAGCGCATCTGGGAGGGAGGCATCACCTGCACAGTCAGTTGATGTTGTCCTGTAATATCCTTCAGTGTTGGCCCACTGAAAAAAAAAAGTTTGTCATGTAACTTACTGTTTCTAATTCTGTTCGGTTCCTCAGTGCTTGCTATTTTTCAATTTACATTTATTTTTGAGATTGAGATTACCCTCTCTTGAGATCAAATGTTTTGTTTTCCTCAGTAGCTTCTTCTGGAATTCTCATCACATCAACTGCAAACTGCTGTGGCAGTGACTTTTCTCTTTTACAAAACCTCAAAGAAGCAATTCCCTAGCACCTTATAAAATAAGCATATTGCATTGATTGGTGCTGCTGAGGATACAGTAGGAAGGTTGCTCTCTCATTCTCTGGCTCTCATCTTCTGAATGCTAACATCTCCGAGCTTCTAACAGAGGTTTTGAATAGTATTACACATGAATGTCTGAGGATTTGAATTAGGAGTTAGAAGAGACCATTTGCTTCTGAAACATACTCTGCCATGTGACAAGGTCATGTATTACCTGTTCATACCTTCAACAGTACATTCTCATCTACTGGGACTGTAAGAAGATCTTCATTTGGCAACGTGCATTTCCTCTGGGTGGGTGCTTCAGTCTCTCCCCACACTCCCCACATATGTGGTTAGTATTAGTAAGTTATGGGCGTACTAAACTGGCACATGACGGTTGCAGTTTGCCCCTAGCACAGACATTGGTGATTTGATTTGTCAACAAAATGATACATTTCACTGTATGTTTTGATGTTTTAATCTTCTGAATCTGTTGCCACAGAAGGTTCTGGAGGACAAGTCACAGGGTGTACTGAAGGTAGATTCATGGTTTCTTGGGTAAAGGGGCTAAGGGTTAATTGAGGCTGAGGAGGACAAATGGTGTGGCTCGATAGTTTAGAGCTGGTTAGTTGAGGCTGAGGGGATTCTGCAGTGGTGTGGCTCGATAGTTTAGAGCTGGTTAGTTGAGGCTGAGGGGATTCTGCAGTGGTGTGGCTCGATAGGTTAGAGCTGGTTAATTGAGGCTGACGGGATTCTGCAGTGGTGTGGCTCGATAGTTTACAGCTGGTTAGTTGAGGCTGAGGGGATTCTGCAGTGGTGTGGCTCGATAGGTTAGAGCTGGTTAATTGAGGCTGACGGGATTCTGCAGTGGTGTGGTTCGATAGTTTAGAGCTGGTTAGTTGAGGCTGAGGGGATTCTGCAGTGGTGTGGCTCGATAGTTTAGAGCTGGTTAGTTGAGGCTGAGGGGATTCTGCAGTGGTGTGGCTCGATAGGTTAGAGCTGGTTAATTGAGGCTGACGGGATTCTGCAGTGGTGTGGCTCGATAGTTTACAGCTGGTTAGTTGAGGCTGAGGGGATTCTGCAGTGGTGTGGCTCGATAGTTTACAGCTGGTTAGTTGAGGCTGAGGGGATTCTGCAGTGGTGTGGCTCGATAGTTTAGAGCTGGTTAATTGAGGCTGAGGGGATTCTGCAGTGGTGTGGCTCGATAGTTTACAGCTGGTTAGTTGAGGCTGAGGGGATTCTGCAGTGGTGTGGCTCGATAGTTTACAGCTGGTTAGTTGAGGCTGAGGGGATTCTGCAGTGGTGTGGCTCGATAGTTTAGAGCTGGTTAATTGAGGCTGAGGGGATTCTGCAGTGGTGTGGCTCGATAGTTTAGAGCTGGTTAGTTGAGGCTGAGGGGATTCTGCAGTGGTGTGGCTCGATAGTTTAGAGCTGGTTAATTGAGGCTGAGGGGATTCTGCAGTGGTGTGGCTCGATAGTTTAGAGCTGGTTAGTTGAGGCTGAGGGGATTCTGCAGTGGTGTGGCTCAATAGTTTAGAGCTGGTTAATTAAGGCTGAGGGGATTCTGCAGTGGTGTGGCTCGATAGTTTAGAGCTGGTTAGTTGAGGCTGAGGGGATTCTGCAGTGGTGTGGCTCGATAGTTTAGAGCTGGTTAATTAAGGCTGAGGGGATTCTGCAGTGGTGTGGCTCGATAGTTTAGAGCTGGTTAATTAAGGCTGAGGGGATTCTGCAGTGGTGTGGCTCGATAGTTTAGAGCTGGTTAATTAAGGCTGAGGGGATTCTGCAGTGGTGTGGCTCGATAGTTTAGAGCTGGTTAGTTGAGGCTGAGGGGATTCTGCAGTGGTGTGGCTCGATAGTTTAGAGCTGGTTAATTAAGGCTGAGGGGATTCTGCAGTGGTGTGGCTCGATAGTTTACAGCTGGTTAATTGAGGCTGAGGGGATGCTGCAGTTGTGTGGCTCGAAGGGTATGATAGGCCAGCTCTGTTCTGTATCACTGAATAAATAAATTACCAAGAATCAAACAAACAAATAAACAAACAACTAAAGAAGTAAACATATTCTGTAAGTGATGCATAAAAACACAAAATGCTGGCAGAACTCAGCAGGCCAGACAGCATCTATGGGAGGAGGTAGTGACGACGTTTCGGGCCGAAACCCTTCATTAGGAGTGAAGTTACATGGGATGGTCAAGGAGGGATAAGAAGTAGGGGGAGGGATAAAGTAGAGAGCTGGGAAGTGATAGGTTGGAGGGAAATGGGAAATTTATCTCCCGCCTAGGTAGCCTCCTACCTGCCGGCATGAACATCCAACTCACAGACCTCCGTTGATACCCCTGCCCCCCCTTGCCCCCATCCCTATCTATTATTTCAGTCTGGTTCTCTTTCTCTCTCTTTTGCCCCCCTCACTATAATCTCCTCCCAGCCCTACCTTTCTTTCTCTTTTATTTCCCATAATTTTCCACCTTCCCCCAGCCCATTTCCCTTCAGCCTATCACTTCCTAGCTCTCTACTTTATCCCTCCCCCCACTTCTTATCCCCCCTCAACCATCCCATGTTACTTCACTCCTGATGAAGGGTTTCGGCCCGAAACGACGTCACTACCTCCTCCCATAGATGGTGTCTGGCCAGCGGAATTCTGCCAGCATTTTGTGTTTTTATTTGTTTCCAGCATCTGCAGATTGACTCGTGTTGCCTGTAAGTGATGCTGCTGTTCAACCCTGTCAGACTCATGATGCAAGAGGCTATGCACATGGCGTCCCTTCCAATACTCACAAAATGCTGGAGGACCTCAGCACCTAATGAAGGAAATAATCAGGTTATGGTTCAGGCTGAGACCCTTCATCAGGACAGGCTCTTAGTCAGAAAGATTATTTTTATGACCCTTGAGAGATGCTGCTGACCTGTGGAGTTCCTCCAGCATATTGTGTGCATTGCTGAGGTTATCACAAACAGTTCTGAGAATGACTTGCAGCATTACATGATGACACCTTCACTTCTTTGGGTGAATGTTTTCTATTTAACTGGTGGAATCGGAGGAGGAGTTTGCAATAAAGCACATCACTTTATAACTCATCCTTCCCCCTGAACATTTTGACTTGCCAGGCCACTGACTGTTGGGAACAGAAGCTGGCTTAGGTTATTAAATCTGTCTGGATGGTGTGCAAAACAAAAGCTTTTCACAATCATAAACCAATAAATAAGTGAACTCATGGATTCATAGAATATGAAGCCAGCTCCTTTGGTCCCCCAATCTCTGCTGATTATCAAGCACCCACACATAGTATGATCAGCAGACAATTGATGGGCTGAAGAGCCTGTTTCAAGACTCCCATGAATCCCACACAAGTCCCATTTTATTCCCTATTTCCCCTCATTCCCATCAAATCACCTGAAATGTGAGATGGTACACAGGGAACTGAATGGTCAGAAGGTAGATAAATTACTTGGTCTAGATGGTGTTCACACTGCAGATCTGAAAGAACCAGTTGAAAAGATCGTGAGGGCATTAGTAATTAGTTCAATAAACAATAGATTCTGGAATGGTTCTGGAGGAATGGAAAATTGCAAATGTCACTCCACTCTTCCAGAAGGGAGAAAGGCAGAGGAATGCACTGCCTGGGAAGACGGTGGAGGCCAATTCTCTGGATGCTTTCAAGAAGGAGCTGGATAGATATCTGATGGATAGGGGAATCAAGGGATATGGGGACAAGGCAGGGACTGGGTATTGATAGTGAATGATCAGCCATGATCTCAGAATGGCGGTGCAGACTCGAGGGGCCGAATGGTCTACTTCTGCACCTATTGTCTATTGTCTAAAGTAAATTATAGGCCTAATTATAGTCTGACCTAAGTGGTTGGGAAGATGTTGGGGTTGATTATTAAGAATGAGGTTTTGGGGTACTTGAGGTACATGGTAAAATAGGCGGAAGTCAGATTTAATTCCTTAAGGGAAAATCTTACTTGACAAATTAGTTGGAATTTTTTGAGGAAATAACAAGCAAGATCTACACAGCAGAATTGGTGGATGCTGTGCACTTGGATTTTCAGAAGGCCTTTGACAAGGTGCCGCACACTTAACAAGTTAAAGGCCCATGGTATTACAGGAAATACACTAGCATGGATTGAGCCTTGGCTGATTGGCAGGAGGCATAAGTGTGGGATAAAAGGATCCTTTACTGATTGGCTGTTGGTGACTAGTGGTGTTACACTGGGGTTTGTGTTAGGACTGCTTCTTTTTACATTGTATGTCAAGGATTTGGTTGATGAAATCGATGGCTTTGTGGCCGAGTTTGTAGACGATACTAATATTGGTGGAGGGGCAGGTAGAGTTGAGGAAGCAAAGAGGCTGCAGAAGGACTTAGATTGATTAAGAGAATGGGCAAAGAGAAGGCATATGGAATATGGGACGTGCACTTTGGAAAAAGAAATAAAGCTTAGACAATTTTCTAAATGGGGAGAAAATTCAACAAGTTGAGGTGCTCAGTCCTCATGCAGGATTCCGTAAAGGGTGATTTGTAGTTTGAATCAGTTGTGAGGAAGGTGAATACAATGTTAGCATTCATTTCAGGAGGAAATCACTACATCCACTGGCTTACCCTTGTCTAACATCCTTGTTACACCCTCAAAAAACTCCAACAGATTAGACAAGCATGATTTGCCCTTGGTAAATCCATGCTAGCTCAGCCTAATCCTATTACTGCCATCAAGATATGGGAGAAAACGGCCTAACGTCAGTCGTGGGGAAGATGCTTGAGTCCATTATTAAGGACGAAATAGTGGCATATCTTGATGGCAGTAATAGGATTAGGCTGAGCCAGCATGGATTTACCAAGGGCAAATCATGCTTGACTAATCTGTTGGAGTTTTTTGAGGGTGTAACAAGGATGTTAGACGAGGGTAAGCCAGTGGATGTAGTGTACCTAGATTTTCAGAAGGCATTCGATAAGGTGCCACATAGGAGATTGGTGAGTAAAATCAGAGCTCATGGCATTGGGGGCAGGGTTTCAACATGGATAGAAAACTGGTTGGCAGATAGAAAGCAAAGGGTAGCAGTGAATGGGTGTTTCTCGGACTGGCTGGAGGTGACTAGTGGGGTACCAGAGGGCTCTGTATTGGGACCACAGCTCTTTACGATTTATGTCAACGATTTAGATGAGGGCATTGAAAACTATATCAGCAAGTTTGCTGACGATACTAAACTGGGTGGCAGTGTGACATGCGAAGAGGACGTTAGGAGAATACAAGGAGACTTGGATAGGCTGGGTGAGTGGGCAGATACTTGGCAGATGTTATTCAATGTGAATAAATGTGAAGTTATCCACTTTGGAAGCAGGAACAAGAGGGCAGAGTATTGTCTGAACGGTGTAGAGTTAGGTAAGGGAGAAATGCAAAGAGACCTAGGAGTCCTAGTTCATCAGTCAATGAAGGTGAATGAGCAAGTGCAACAGGCAGTGAAGAGGGCAAATGGAATGTTGGCCTTTGTTACAAGGGGAATTGAGTACAAGAGCAAGGATGTCCTTTTGCATTTGTACAGGGCCCTGGTGAGACCACACCTGGAATATTGTGTACAGTTTTGGTCTCCAGGTTTAAGGAAGGACATTCTGGCAATTGAGGAAGTGCAGCGTAGATTCACTAGGTCGATTCCTGGGATGGTAGGGCTGTCTTACGCAGAGAGATTGGAGAGATTGGGCTTGTACACACTGGAATTGAGGAGATTGAGAGGGGATCTGATTGAAACGTTTAAGATAATTAAAGGATTTGATAGGATTGAGGCAGGAAATATGTTCCAGATGTTGGGAGAGTCCAGTACCAGAGGGCATGGATTGAGAATAAGAGGTCAGTTATTTAAAACAGAGTTGAGGAAAAACTTCTTCTCCCAGAGAGTTGTGGAGGTGTGGAATGCACTGCCTCAGAAGACGGTGGAGGTCAATTCTCTGGATGCTTTCAAGAAGGAGCTAGATAGATATCTGATGGATAGGGGAATCAAGGGATATGGGGACAAGGCAGGGACCGAGTATTGATAGTGAATGATCAGCAATGATCTCAGAATGGCAGTGCAGACTGGAGGGGCTGAATGGTCTACTTCTGCACCTATTGTCTATTGACTAGAATGTAGTAACAGAATGTAATGCTGAGCCTTTATAAGGCAATGGTCAGTCAACAGGGAGTGTTGCGAGCAGCTTTGGGCCCCTGATTTATTATGTCAGCACGTGCTGACATTGGAGAGGGATTAGAGAGGTTCATGAGAATGACTCTGAGAATCATGTGAGTGGGAATTGAAGGCTCTGGGTCTGTACTCACTGGATTCAGAAGAATGAGGGGGCATCTCATTGAAACCTATCAAATATTAAAAAGCCTAGAGAAAGTAGATGTAAAGAGGATGCTTCCTTTGCTGGGCGAGTCTAGTGCCAGAGGGCACAGTCACAAAGCAGAGGGAGGTCGATTTAGAACAGATATAAGGAAGAGTGATAAATCTGTAGAATTTGTTGGCACATGAGGCTGTGGAGGCCAAGTCACTTGGTCCACTTAAAGCAGAGTTTGATAGGTTCTTGATTAGTCAGTCAGGGGATGAAAGGTTATGGGTAGAAGGCAGGAGAATGGGGTTAAGAGGGAAATGGATCAGCCATAGTGAAATGGTGGAGTAGATTCGATGGGCTGAATGGCCTAATTCTGTTCCAATATCTTATGGTCTTATGGACAAGATCGGGTTAGCTACGCTATGATGGAGTGCTGGGGAAGGCCTGATGTGCTGAAAGTGCGGATCCAGCTTCTATTTTCTTAAAGTTTGAGCTGGGTGATTGAAGAAGTAACTTAAGAACCACACTTTTGCATGACAGAATTCCCTCCCTCAAACTGTGGGATAATTAGAGGTTTGATTGATTGTTGTTAGGTAAACAAATTGAGAGCAAAGGCAGGTAAACAGGGTTGAATTACAGATCAACCATGATGTAACAGGCTTTCAGAGGCAGCTCAAGGGTAGCATGGCCTTTTTCTATATTTCTAAATTCTCCTCAACTTTCTTCACAAAAGTCAGGCTGTATTTTGTCTCCAAGCATTGACAGTTCCTTCTCCCTCACAGATGCTTCTTGACCGATTGAGCTCCTCCAGCAGATTTGTTTGCTGGTCCAGATCCCAGCATCTGCAGACTATGGCTCCAAGCTCTTCAGTCTGCTGGACATCTAAGTCTGAAATATGGAAACAAAGCAATCAGGCATAGTGATTTCTGAGCAAACTCAAACTGTTACTAGGTCTTGTACTGGTGGTGGTGCAGATGTGATGTGGGGGGCCACGGTATTCATTAATGGACAGATTTTGTGGCATATGGGAGCTTTACCTTAAAGAGACAGTATACATTCCTCAATAATTGATATTAGGGAAGAAGATGATAAATCTCCTGAATTCTTTCTTCTGAGAGAGTATTATTGAGAAAGAGTTTATGGATAGAGTTGTATGTGATTAGTGGAACAATTATAGTTATACAGTCATAGAAAAGTACAGCACAGAAACAGGACCTTCTGCCTATCTAGTCCATGCTGAACCATCTAAAATGTCTACTCCCATTGGCTTGCACTGGGACCGTAGCCCTTCGTACCCCTACCATCCATGTACCCTACCAAACTTCTCATAAACAGTGAAATCGAGCTTGAGTTGCAACCACTTCTGCTGGCAACTCTTTCTGCACTCTCATGACCCTTTGCATGAAGAAGTTTCCCCTCATGTTCCCATTAAGTCTTTCACCTTTAACCCATAACATCTGGTTGTAGTCTCACCCAACCCAATGGTGGAGGCCAGACAGACACAACAGCTCCAACAAAGTTCAAGAAATTCCACAATACTTCCAAGGCAGAGTTTTGGCGATCAGGTGGGGAACATAGTTTCCCCTGTTTACTTATCATTTACATTATTTTACTTATATTTGTTTGTTTCTTTATGCATTTATGTATGTATTGCTTATTTTATGTCTCTGTCTATTTATATAATTTATTTGTATATCTTTGATTTCTTTTGCACATTAGTGTTTATCAGTCTGTAGTTTTTCATTGATTCTATTGTACTTCTCTGTTCTATGATGAAGCCTGCAAGACAATGAATCTCAGGGTAGTAAGTGATGACGTATATGTACTTTGATAATAAATTTACTTTGAACTTTGATGGATTCATAGGAATGATGTTCCTGCAAGGTCACCAAATATAACTTGGAAATATAACTGAGTTAAAGTATAACTGAGTTGCTTTGACCCCAGCAGCTGCAGTGTATTTTGTGTTTACTGAGTTGCTTTGACCCCAGCAGCTGCAGTGTATTTTGTGTTTACTGAGTTGCTTTGACCCCAGCAGCTGCAGTGTATTTTGTGTTTACTGAGTTGCTTTGACCCCAGCAGCTGCAGTGTATTTTGTGTTTACTGAGTTGCTTTGACCCCAGCAGCTGCAGTGTATTTTGTGTTTACTGAGTTGCTTTGACCCCAGCAGCTGCAGTGTATTTTGTGTTTACTGAGTTGCTTTGACCCCAGCAGCTGCAGTGTATTTTGTGTTTACTGAGTTGCTTTGACCCCAGCAGCTGCAGTGTATTTTGTGTTTACTGAGTTGAAGTTCAAGGACTCCTTCCCCAAATGCACAGTGTGGGAGAACCAAACAGACCATAGGACCTTTATAATGGTCTCACCATGGCCTCCTCAATAACAAATAACCTACCAGCCTCATCCACGGCTGTCAGGACTCATTGATGAATACTAAAAACCTATGGCTGGCAACTTAGTGTTTATGGTTCTCAGGAAGAGACGATTGTTTATTAGTTTATCAAGAAATCTGCCCATTTAAAATGAAGGAGAAAGAAACAAAAGCAACTTCCCCATCAAAGTAAAGGTATCTTCTGGAGAAAATCTGCAGTGTATGAATAATAATTACAGAGAAATCAAGAGGGTTTAATTAATCTCAGTTACCCATGACAATGTGGCAACCAAGCTTAATTCATGGGCAAATTAATGAGACTGTTTTGCTGACTCTTGACATGAACTCTTAGCCCAGTCAGAGGACACTGCCTGCAACGTGACCCTTCCAGAGAAGTGAGTGTGGAGCAGTAGGTTTTAAGCAAGGAACTTTATCAGTAGTAGATGGAATTATGGAGAACAAAATCTGGTCTGTATTGGCAATGGAGCTGGGCTTGCTTATATTTTGTCTATTTTCCTAACTTGTGGAGTATGAAATGAAAATTTAATTATGAATAATTCAGTACTACCTCATGGAAATTTGCAAATTCTTCATGTAACAAAGCACAACGTTGTGACATCTCTGTCTTGGTATTACATATATAGCAGTCATTCCTTTATTCCCTGCAAGCCATCCTTAGCAAACTCTCCCCCATTATGACAGCTTGCCCAAGGTATGATATACTTTGATTTAATTCCCAAATCTCACAGTGCATCTCCCACTGGGAGACTAGGAGAAGAACTTTTTAAGTGTTTTTGTACCCTTTCATGTAAGTAGTATTGTATATAAAATTAAGTTAAATACATTTGGGTTAAAGAAGTTCCCAAAGAAAACTAATCAGACCACTAACTATCTAATATTAATGTAGTCTTCATATCCTGCACTGAAGAACTCAGGATGTCCTCAAGCAACTCACAGTTAATAAAAATCTTCCAAAAGTTTGTAAGGCAGAAAATGAAGCAGTCACTGGAGACACAAGAGATACTGCAGATGCTGGAAATCTGGAGCAACACACAAAATGTAGGAGGAACTCAACGGCTGAGGCAGTTTTTATGCAGGGAACTGGACAATTGATGTCTGGGTCTAGATCAGGGGTTCCCAACCTTTTTATGCCACAGACCCCTAGGTTTGTGGATCAAAGGTCTTGACCCAAAGCATTGACTGTCCATTTCTCTTCATAGATGCTGATTGTTGTGCTGAGTTCCTCCAGCATTTTGTGTGTTAATACAGCAGTCAACCTGTCCTCAATGTGTAAGGCAGCAATGACTCACATTCTTTTTAGGTGATGCAGGCTGAGAAGTAAAAACTAGCCCGCACTTTAAATATTTCAAAGTTCTGAGCTGGTAAACGTGGACAAATGTCATTCACCCTTCCGATTTGAATTATAATCCAGTTTGGTAACCTGTTTTGTATTGTATCTGAGGGGCTTCCATCATTCTTGAGTTTGAGGATCCCACGTAAAATCTGAGGTTGGTTATCTAGTCTTGGTTCAGTACAGCCTCCAAGTGAAAAACTACACACAGATTGACACCAACTGAGCAAACAATGTCAGGTGTAGAAAACACCTGGAACCACCAGGGGGTGTGCTTGAGCTATCAGTGTTATGGAACATTACTGGGGTCATTGTCCTCTTGGGAGCTTTAACCCTGCATTTACTTTGGTAAATCTGGTTTCTGGAGGCTAAAGGTCTCGAATGATACCCCATTCCTCGGATCTAAAATTACTTAATTTCTGAATATAAATTTATCAAGGGACATTTATTAAAACTTCAAAGTTTTAAGAAAGTTTATTATTAAAATACATATATGTCACCATATACTACCCAGAGATTCATTTTCTTGCTGGCATTCACAGTAGATACAAAGAAATATAATGGAATCAATGAAAAACTACACACAAAGAACAAAATACCAACGTGCAAAAGAAGACAAACTCTGCAAATAGAAAAAACCTAATGAACTAACTAAATAAATACATACATACATAGATAGATAATACTGCGAACATGAGTTGTAGAGTCCTTGAAAGTGAGTCTATAGGCTGGAGAATCAGTTCAGAGTTGAGGGGAGTGAAGTTATCCACACTGGTTCAGGAGCCTAATGGTGTGGGACCTAACTTAAATGATAAAACATCAATACATGGCCACAGAAGACCATTCCTGTGTGCTTGTATTCCCTAGAACAACTCTGCAAGCACAGATCCTTTTGATTATCATTACCAATGACAGGATGATGTCGTTGCTCCTGTATCTGAGAATGCTTAATCGGCTTTCTCTATCTTCAATGCTTGTAAATTAATCCATTAATTTTCAAGATATATTATCTAACTGTCCAGTAGGCAGATAACATGAAAATTTCAAGTGATGTTACTGGATTCCCTCTAGGCCCTTGTCTGGAATGCATCCAGATGTAGAATAGAGGGTGGTTTGTATAATGAAAAGCGAAAGCATTGAGATCTCCTGTGCGAAAAAATGCAACACTGTGTACTCTGAGCTCTGTATTTACATTCAGTCCCTATAAACAATTTCCCCATGACACACCCCATAATAATTTGTTAGCAAGAACTTTGTCCTCTTCATCCTCTCTTGAATCCAAGACACTGGGAAATTCAGGCTCATTATTACTCTGAGAATTCACCTTGGCAAATAATCTTGTGAAATTGGTTCTGATGAAGATTAGACTGTGTAGATAAACGTGTGCTTCTCTCCACACCATTTTGTCCCAGAATGGTTTAGGAATGAATCAGGACTTATGTGTCCTTACAAAAGTAGAGTATGAAAAGTAGCTCTTACTTGTGCAAACCAGCAATGAAGTGTTCATGACGTACAACAGTTGTTGGATAAAAACAGCATAGCTAAATTCCCTGTGCTTTGAAATTGACTAATTGGATCCATCAGATCAACTCATTTGGAGTGGGAAGGTAGTTGTGGTTATGATTTAAAGACATACAGTACATTTTATTGACTTTAAAGGCTCCTGAATTGGCATGGATAACCTCGTTCACCACCGCTCTGAAATGATTCTATGATCTTCAGACTCACTTTCAAGAACTCTTCTCAGTAATGTGTTTAGTTATTACCCTTCCCTCAGTTACTACTGTTATGTATCTAGTAATGCAGTAATATCTGAATAATATTGTAAAGATATTTTTAAATTAAACGTTCTTTGTTGGCATACATCATTACAGCACTACATCATAATTGCACACCTCACTAGAAGTAAAACAAAACTAGTAAAATTCATCTCCCCAGCTCCATATTTTTCTTTCAGTTAGTTTTATACCTAGAGTTACAAAACTTAACAGTGGCAATGAGGAAGTTTTAAATGAACCCAAGATGACTATCTACCTGTTGAAGCTCAGCAAGACATTCGAGTTAAAAAAAACTGCAGCAGGTGTTATTGCGGAAGTAAAGAGTACATTGAGTTAAACAAAAGGCCAAAAAAAAAGATGCAATTCACGGGTTCATAAACAGCGAGTAAAAAAGCGCAAATGGCTGGCTATATCTGAAAGGTAGGTGTGTTCAATTGCGCAATAGATAACTGGCTGATATATACTGAGTCAATTGAGCAGTATTTTGAAACAGCCAATGAGAAATGAGTGGCAGTGTTGCTGAGTGTAACAGTTGGAAAAACATAGTTTGCTCAGAAGATTGAGTGCTCCAACCAACCCAGTATAAATGAGCTTTGTTACAATCATAAAAGTAATGTCAGAGTAATGATTGCAGAATGCTTTAGGTTTCATAAGCAGAATCAAAAGGGAGGGGAGTCTATTTTATTGTATATGGCTAAATTGAAGAGATTGTCTGAGAATGGGCTTAATGGTGCATGAAGAGATTGTTTAGTTTGCGGAATCTTATGAGAAAGAATTCAAAAATGGCTCCTAACAGAAGCACAACTCATATTTAAAAGAGCACTTGAAAATGCCGTATTAATGGGAACAGCCGACAGTGGTGCCATTAAGTTGCAGTTAAGAAAGACAGTGAGTGTGAACAAAACTACAACAAACAATTTGTGTTCAAATTGCTGAATCAATGGAAATAGCAAACAAAGATGCAATTGAATTGTAATCAGGAATAAAAGTGAATGTGAACAATATTGTAACAGCTAAATAGAAACCAGCCTAGCTGAAAGAATGGTGTTACGTTGTAGCAGGGCCCACAATTACCAGATCAGTGCAGATTTATATCCAAAATTTGCAGAAAATACAACAAAGTAGGGCACCCACAAAGAGCATGTTGGGCAGACAAAAGTAAATGGACTGCCCAGGATTTAGACAAAGATAAAAGCTTAAGCTGTAGTTAAAAAAAAAGTACTAATCATCATGCTATTGATGAAAAATCTGATAATGCTGATAGTGACACAGGACTGTGCAGACTTAAGATTTACAATGTGAAAATTAGCAATAGACAAACAATATGGTTTACGCCAGAAAGGAATGACAAATTCACTAAAATAGAGTTAGACTCTGATTCTAGCTCAGCTGTTTCAATTATTCCACAAAATGAGCTTGAATGGCATTTCAAAGATGCTAAACTGAAGACTGCAGATATGTAACTAAGAACTTAGACTGGAGAAAAGGTAACTCCTGAGGGGTTGACATTTGTAACAGTAAAATACAACAACCAACAAGCCACATTTGTGCTTGCATGTGGTAAAACAGGCGGGCCAGCATTGTGGGGTCGTGAATAACTGAGACAACTACAGCTGTGGGATCCATCCACCATCTGCATGTCACATCCCCTGCAATAAATTCAACTGAAAGCAACTGGATGGTGCCACAGCTGAGTTCAAGGACGGCATTGGAAATCTCAAACAAATCAAGGATAAAGTAGTGTTAAATGAAAATGCCACATCCAAGTTTTACAAAGCCTATTCAGTTGCATATACCATCCGTGATAAAGTAGTCAGTGTGCTAGATCACATGGAAGATGAAAGAATTCTTTATAAGGTTGAGTGGAGCCCATGAGTAACCCCATTGGTCTCAGCCATCAAGAAGAATAGGTCTCTTAGAATCTGTGGTGATTTTAAGGTCACTGCCATCCTGGTACTGAAAGCAGATCAATACCCTTTGCCCAGGATAAAGGGTATCATTGCAACCCTTTCTGGAGGAGAACACTTTGGCAAAGTGGACTTAACTGAGCCCTACCAACAGATGGAGATGGACAATGAGTCCACAGTTTCTCACCATAAACACTCACAAAGGGTTTTTTTCACTATGATAGGCTTATTTTTGAGTAGGATCTGCACCTGCACTCTGCCACACAGCTGTCTAGGCACTCAGTTACTATGACATTACTTTCCATGACATCACTGTTACTAGTAAGGGTGACATGGAACATCTCCAAATTTTCAAGACAGTATTTAAAGGATTAAAGGGTTATGGGATCAGAGCATGACACAACAAATGTGAATTCTTTAAACCAAGCATCTCTTACTGTGATCACACCATTGACACACAAGATTTAAACACAAGTGTGTCGAGAACATTCAAGCAGTGGTTTGTTGCCCCAAGGCCAAAGGACTTTCCACAATTTGTGTCCTTTTTAGGGTCTGTCAGTAACTGTAACAGGTTCCTGCCAAATGTAACACTCCTCTTGACATATTCTCCCTAATGCAAATTGGAAGTCTCTCTATTACGGCAGACATGATCCAAAGGAAACGAGAAAAGACCCCACACTGTCTTAGGTATACATGGCCAAACCAAATGGCTGAAATATGCAGCAGAAACTCGAGTGCCACCATTTTTACCAGTGCTGGAATGAACTTGCCCTCGGCAGGTGTTGCTGTACAATCCAAGCTGAGAGCTAAGTGCTGAAGTTGGAGGAGCTACTTGCTGTTATCTAACATGGTCAAAATGAAAGCTTTGGCTTGAATATTTGTCCTCTTTAAATAATCATAGATCATTAGATCAAGCGTGCACTGTTCAGGATGCCAACACACCCAGAATAAAGGTGTTAGAGCTATCAGAACCATTTCCGGCAGCCTCTGTGGCTTGCCTTCAGTGTTGAGCTTCCAATGTTCTTGAGCACCTGTATTTACTAATCATTATCTTAACTAGCCCTTGTGCTTTCAGTTTAATCTAGTCAAGTTAATTGTGACTGGCATGGGTTTCCTACATTCTATGATTATTTAAAGAGGACTTGTGTTTAGTGCCTTAGCACAAATTCTGTAATTAATTGTACATCCTGCAGAGGGCAGTAATACTCTTAGATGCGTCTAAACTGCCGGAGATAGAAGACGAAGACGAAGCAGAAGTGCCTTAGCACTAAAGAGTTGGAGAGAATGAGTTAGCTCTCAGTGTCACTCAGTTGCTGCCCGAGGTGCTGTTGGTATTCCAAAGTTACCCCTTGTTTCTGTCTTTTCATGGGAATCTGCTGCTTTCTGCTCTTGGACCAAGTTGTGAGCCTGCTGTCCTCAGCACTTGGGTCCAGCTCTGTCCTCTGAGAGCACACCGTGACAGAATGATTCCACTCCTTATGGACCAGCAGAAGCTCCCAGCTTCTCAGTCCACATTCAAGATTTTTTCCAAGGCTCTCCGGGTCCATAAAACCATAAGGCTTAGGGGCAGAATTAGGCCATTCAATCCACCGAGTTTGCTCCGCCATTCCACCATGGCTGATCCCAGGTTCCACTCAACCCCATACATCTGCCTTCTCACCATATCCTTTGATGCCCTGACCAATCAGGAAATTATCAACTTCTGCTTTAAGTATATCCATGGACTTGGCCTCCACTGCAGTCTGCGGCAGAGCATTCCACAGATTCACTACTCTCTGGCTAAAAATATTCCTCCTGACCTCTGTCCTAAAAGGTCATACATCAATTCTGGGGCTTTTCCCTCTAGTTCTGGATACCTCCACCATGGGATTCTTCCTCTCCACATCTGCCCTATTTAGTCCTTTCAACATTCAGTAGGATTCAATGAGATCCTCCTGCATTCTTCTAAATTTCAGTGAGTACAGGCCCAACCACTCACTCTCAGAATCATCCTCGTGAACCTCCTCTGTGCTATCTCCAATCACAGCACATACTTTTTGAGATATAGGGCCCAAAACTGTTGATAACACTCCAAGTGCAGCCTGACTAGTATCTTATAAAGTGTCAGCATTATTTCTTTGCTTTTATATTCTATTCCCCTTGAAATTTATAGCAACATTGCATTTGCTTTCTTTGCCACAGACTCAAACTGTAAATTAATCTTTTAGACTTGCACAAGGACACCTAAGTCCCTCTGCACCTCTGATTTTTGAATTTACATCCCATTTAAATAATAGTCTTCTAGTCTTCACTACTGTTCGTTTTACCAAAATGCATTATCATACAGTTCCCAACACTATTCTATCTGCCACTTTTTTGCCCTCTCTTCCAATTTGTCCAAGTCCTGTTGCAATCGCATTGCTTCCTCAGCTCTGTCTATCCCTCCACCTATCTTTGCATGATCCGCAAACTTTGCCACAAAGCCATCACTTCCATTATCTAAATCACTGACAAACAATGTGAAAAGTAGCGGTCCAAATACTTGACACTGAGGAACACCACTCATCACTGGCAGCCAACCAGGAAAGGCCCTCTTCACTCCCTTCAGCAAGGTTCATAAGCTTTTCCATGCTATGCTTTAATTCTGAATTTCACGCTGTGCGCTCAAGTCTTAGTGCTGACTTGAGCATCAGGTCTGCCTTGTATTTTTCAAGCCTGCCTTGTGAGCTCTAGATCTGCTCCGGATTTCCCAGGGCTGTCTTTTCGGATCTGCGTTAGGAATATCAGAGCTGTTCTGGAATTCTTATGCACCAATGACAGAACTCTTTGGAAAGACTTTGATGGGCATCCAGAATCCTCTGCTATCCCCACCACCAATCCTTCCTGCTCCGCTGGCTGTCAAAGCTGGCAGGATTAGTAAAAGTTTCTGAATGTCTGATACTTCCATTGAGGTTCCCGGACAACTTAATAGAGAAAAGACATTCTGCAGATGCTGGAATCCAGAGTAACGCATACAAAATACTGGAGGGAAGAGGGAGATAGCCAGTATAAAATGGTGGGATGAGTAAATGGTAGCAGTTGATAAGTGTATTTCAGTGAGGGGATGATAGGAAGAAGAGGGAGGGGTGTAGCTCATTTCCCTGTTTCAGGGTAACAGGTACAAAACATTGGAGCTGCAGTTCATTTACCTTCGACTCAGAAGAGAGTAAGAGGAGGTGATAGACAGGAGCTACAGAACGCAGCTCTGGAGACAAGTCTGTATGTAAGAACACGTACACGACGCTGGAAGAACTCAGCAGGCCAGGCAGCATCCGTGAGAAAAGAATAGCCAACGTTCTGGGCCGAGACCTTTGATCAGGAATGGGGGGAAAGAAAGGGCTGAAGCCCAGTAATAGAGTTAGGGGAGGGGGTAGGACCTAGAGGCGCCAGGTGGAAAACCAATCAGAGGAAAGATAAAGGGGGGAGGGGGGGATAAGCATGAAAGAACTGTAGAGATAAAGAAGCAGAAAGTTGAAAGGGGAGAGAGGCAGAGAGGGACCTGGGATAGGGGGAGGGGGAGGGAATTACCAGAAATTGGAGAATTCAATGTTCATACCACCAGGCTGGAGGCTACCCAGATGGTAAATGAGGTGTTGCTCCTCCAACCTGAGTTTGGCCTCATCCTGGCAGTAGAGGAGGCCATGTATGGACATATCTAGATGGGAATGAGAGGCAGAGCTGAAGTGGGTGGCAACCGGGAGGTCCTGTCTATAGTGACAGACGGAGCAACATAGGTGCTTGACGTGTGGTGGTGCTGGGGACTCTGTTATCCAAAAAGTAGCGGAGGGCTTTGAGGCCTTCTTCATGGGGATGAGGCAACACTTCACCTACGAGTCTACTGGAGTCGTCTATTGCATCCGGAGCTCCCGGTGCGGCCTCCTCTAAATACCCCATCAAGAAGGCCTCAAAGCCCTCCGCTACTTTTTGGATAACAGACCCCACCAGTTCCCCAGCACCACCACACTCCTCCGGCTGGCGGAGCTTGTTCTAACTCTCAATAACTTCTCCTTTGGTTCTTCCCACTTTCTCCAGATCAAGGGCATAGCCATGGGCACTCGCATGGGCCCCAGCTATGCCTGTCCCTTTGTGGGTTATGTGGAACAGTCTATGCTCCAAATCTATACTGGCACCACTCCCCAACTTTTCCTCCGCTACATTGACGACTACATTGGTGCTGCTTCCTGCACCCATGCTGAGCTCGTCAATTTCATCAACTTTGCCTCTAACTTTCACCCAGCCCTTAAATTCACTTGGTCCATCTTGGACACTTCTCTCCCCTTTCTTGATCTCTCGGTCTCCACCTCTGGAGACAGACTATCCACTGACATCTTCTACAAACCCACTGACTCTCATAACTACCACGACTATACCTCTTCCCACCCTGCCCAATGCAAAAATGCCATCCCCTATTCCCAATTCCTCCGTCTCCACCGCATCTGCTCCCAGGATGAGGCTTTCAGTTCCAGGACTTCTCAAATGTCCTCTTTCTTTCAGGATTATGATTTCCCTTCTGGCGTCATCAAAGATGCCCTCACCCGCATTTCCTCCACTTCCCGTACTTCAGCCCTTAACCCATCCTCCTGTCACCACAACAGGGACAGGGTTCCCCTTGTCCTCACCTACCATCCCACCAGCCTCTGGATCCAGCATATTATCCTCCGCAACTTCCGCCACTTTCAACAGGACCCCACCACCAAGCACATCTTTCCCTCCTTACCCCCTCAGCTTTTCGCAGGGATCGTTCCCTCCGTGACTACCTGGTCCACACTTCCCTCCCCACAGAACTCCCACCTGGCACTTATCTCTGCAAGTGCAAATGCTACACCTATCCCCACACCTCCCCCTTAACACCATTCCGGGCCCCAGACAGTCCTTCCAGGTGAGGCAACACTTCACCTGCGAGTCTGCTGGAGTCGTCTATTGCATCCGGTGCTCCTGGTGCAGCCTCCTCTACATCAGTGAGACCCAACGCAGATTGGGGGACCGCTTCGTCGAGCACCTACGCTCCGTCCGTCACTATAGATAGGACCACCCGGTTGCCACCCACTTCAACTCTGCCTCTCATTCCCATCTAGATATGTCCATACATGGCCTCCTCTACTGCCATGATGAGGCCAAACTCAGGTTGGAGGAGCAACACCTCATATACTGTCTGGTTAGCCTCCAGCCTGGTGGTATGAACATTAAATTCTCCAATTTCTGGTAATTCCCTCCCCCTCCCCCTATCCCAGGTCCCTCTCTGCCTCTCTCCCTTTTCAACTTTCTGCTTCTTTATCTCTACAGTTCTTTCATGCTTATCCCCTCCCCCTCCCCCCTTTATCTTTCCTCTGATTGGTTCTCCACCTGTCACCTCTAGGTCCTACCCCTCCCCTATCTCTATTACTGGGCTTCGGCCCTCTCTTCCCCCCATTCCTGATGAAGGGTCTCGGCCCGAAACGTTGGCTACTCTTTTCTCACGGATGCTGCCTGACCTGCTGAGTTCTTCCAGCGTTGTGTATGTATTCATTGATATTTATGATATTGTTGTCTACCTGCACTGCACCTTCTCTGTAGCTGTTGCACTTTATTTGGCATTCTGTTATTGTGTTGCCTCAAAGCACAGTGTAATGACTTGATCTGTATGAACACTATATAAGACAAGCTTCTCACTGTACTTTGATACATGTGATAATAATAAACGAATTTAAATCAAGTTTCAGTCATTGTTGCATTGGTCAGTCAGTATAAAGCAGTAACAGTGGAACATTTGGAATCAACACTGCAGACAGACAGAATTCACTCAGTGTCCAAGGTTTATCTTCAGTGAAACTTACGTTTGCTCCCAGTCCCAAAGTTTTCATTATTCTTTCACTTTATCTTACCATGCCTATATTTCCCCTGATCTCTGCCCTGCATGTGTTGTGTACACATAGAGTGGGGTAAGCCTTTCTGCAGTGCCAAGCTTTAGCACTTTGTGTGTGTCGTTCTGTCTTTACCTTGCATGCACAATGGCAAGGTTCTGTCCTGGTGGTTATAAGAAGATTGCTAGGCTGGTAACTAAGCATGGATTTACTTTAGGCTGCAACTTGTGATTGGGGTCAGGTTGAACCAGTTCCATGTTCCCCTGTTCAGTATATAGATACCCCTTTTATCTCTTTGCTTCAAAAACCACTCCCCCCCACACTGTTCTCTATTACACTGCTACTGAGCTAGTTCACTGTTCATCTTTAATATCTCTTTGAAACAGTCCATTATCCCGATAGGCTTCAAGTCAGTCACCGTAATTCTTGCGCCCAGGAAAGCGATGGTAATTGGTCTAAATGATTACCGCACTATGGCTTTGACTTAAATAAACATGAAGCTCTTTCAGCAGCTGGTAATGGATTGTAAAAAATTCCACCTTATTGCTGCATTGGACCTTTCTCAGTCCACAGATGATGGCATTGCCTCAACTCTCCTCTGCGGCCTGTCCCACCTAGAAAATGATGCCTCAGGATGTTGTTCATCGACTGTAGTTTAGCATTTAATATGAACATCTCTCAGAGTCTGGTGGGAAAACTGTCCTTGGTGAATCTCAACACCCCTCTCTGTAACAGGATCTTGGACGCGTTGATGGACAGACCCCAGTCAGTTCGAGTTGACAACAACATCTCAAGCTCCATCATACTGAGCACTGGTGCCCCTAGGGTTGTGTGTTCAGTCCACTGCTGTTCATGCTGCTGACTCTCAACTGCACTGCCAGGTTCATCTCAAACAACATTCTCAAGTTCAGTAATGATATAACAGTGTTTGTCCCCATCAGCAGCAATGATGAGTCTCATACAGAGAGGAGGTAGACAGGCTTGTCAAATGGTGCAAGAACAACAACCTGAGTCTCAACATGGACATGACGAAAGAGATGATGGTGGACCTCAGAAATGTGCAGATCAACCACTGTCCATTGCCCATCAATGGCTCTGCTGTGGACAGAGCGAAGAGCACAGAACTCCTTGGTGTGCGCATAATGGACAATCTAACCTGGACCCAAAACACCTCCTCACTAATTTAGAAGGCTCAGCAACATCTACACTTTCTGAAGAGATTGAGGTGTACAGGGCTCCCACCCACTTTCTAACAACTTTTTACAGGGGAAACCATCAAGGGTGTCCTGTCTGGCTGCATCATTGTGTGGTGTAGGGTGTGGCAAGACCCTGCAGAGGACAGTGAAAACTGCAGAGAGAATCACTGGGGGTTCCCTGCCCCCATTTGTCACATTTACTGTGAGTGTTGCGGACCAGGAATCTGAAGCATTGTTGAGGATCCCTGCCACCCATCCCACAATCTCTTTGACCTACTACCATCGGGAAGGAGGTACAGAGGCACCAGGACTAGAATTGCCAGACTGGGTAACAGCTTCTTTCTCCAGTCTGTGAGACTAATGAAAACCATGCCACCACTGAGGTCTTTTCACTAGGACAATGTGTTTATTGGATTGTTTACTGTTTACCTGTGTTGTGCACTGTGTACATTTTTAATTATATTTTATTAACTTACTTATATAATATTTTTCTTTATGTGCTGTGTGTGATATACATCGTGTGGGTGCACGATGGTCTGGAGGAATGTTGTTTTGTTTGGTTGTATAAACTTGGTACAATAAACTTGAACTTGAACTATTCCCTACAACAGACACCATGGTGGTTCCTCACAAAATGGCAACACACCCCAGCACTTGTGCAAGACCTTTCCTTTGTATGCAGAGTGCCAGTAATTACAAACTCAAGTTGACTGTAGTAGTTCAAGTGCCATGGCTGAATACAGATTGGTCTCCGGTCTCGGCTCTGTAAGAGGAGCTCGCTTATGGAGGCATAACTACTGCCCAAGCTGGCACCTAGACAAAGCTGGAAAATTCATGTGAGAAGACTAGGTGCAATCACTTGTCTGCAGCCCAGTGTGGAAGGATCTCTTCTGAAAAGCTCATCAGTCTTTGCAAGATCAATAAGAACTATATCTGCTGTTAAAAAAAAGACTTACCTTGATGTTAATACATTTTAAATGTTCCTCAGTCTCAGAAATATTTAAATATTCAAATTGAAGCAAATATTTAACATATAAACTATTGAGAATAAAAAAATTAACAAAGGTTAGAGCAAAATAATCATTAAAAAAACAGCTTCTTCCTGAACCTGTGTTGCACAATCCCTTTTGGAATCAGTGGAGTCTTGCTACATTGATTTATTAACCTGGGACTTCTGAAAATTTAAAGACATTAATCACATATGAGCGATTATTTCCCAGTTTAACATTGGGGGATCTCTGTTCACCATTGAGCTCCTTCCATGAGGGTAGTCGGCAAAGTTGACCCTCTTGTCGTTGACACCAAACTAGCAACAAGTGTGGAGCACTGGTTTCACAAGACATCCTCAGAAGTCTGGTGCATACTAAAGCTTCAAGAGCAGGTGTCAGGTGCAGTCTTCTTCACCGAATCTCAAACAAAAAGACAAAGTACCAAGACAGAAAGCATATCAAAACTACAGCTGCAGAGCTCAGAGAACGTTAATGGCAAAGACTTGACAGTCAGGTTTATTTATACATTGGCATAAGTTGTTTCCTATGACTTCAAAAGATTATTATGTAAATGCCACAATGTCTTTATTGCTTTTTACTCTAATACTTCAAAGCCAAATTTAAAGTTATGGTCATGCACAAGTACGATGAAGTACAGGTACAATTAAAAACTTGTTTGCAGCAATGTCTTATGTAAACTGCTGGGCATGTTCATTGCCTTTAAATCTGTAAATGTTCCACCTTATAGGCATCAGTACATCAGACCTGATTCCATCCCTCAGGATGAAATCTATGATCAAAGTACATTACTGTTGAATACTTCACATAATCTCCTCTGGTTTAAGCACATATGAGAGAAAATGAAGTGGTCCTGTGGTAAAGTTGTAGCTAAACTTAATTCGCTCATCTTGAATTAACATAATTTGCATGCAGCCGCTGTGCGAGTAACATTTGTTGCAGATCATTGAGCGATCTGTCATGTATTTCAGTCACCCCTATACTTGAGGTATCTTCACTCAGCTGGAATTCGGTCACCACAATGTGTTTCTCAAATACAACTTTAAATGAAAATGTAAAAGGATATTGCAAAATTGTGGTTGCAATCACTACTTGCTGAACAGAAACACAGAATATGTTGTTAATGATCTCATAGCAGCAGCAAGCAATGGATGTCATTCTGTCGTCAATCCTGCAGAGCCCTAAGCAACATATGCACAGTGGCCAGTGAATTAGGTTCGCCTGGACACCTCCTTGTCAACACAAATATCTAACTATTCAATCATGTGTCAGCATCTCAATGCATGAAAGCATGCAGACATGGTCAAGAAGCTCAGTTGTTGTTCAGACCAAACATCAATTTGGGAAAGTTTGACAGTGAAGTGATTGCTTGTGCCAGAAGAACAGGAAAGGAGAGAGAGAGAGAGAGAGAGAGGGAGAGAGAGAAACTTTATACAATGCTTCTGATGATTGCATCCTCTAAGCCTTCTCTTTCATTGTAACATTCATGATGATTGTCAATACCTTCTAATTCTTTGTAGTTCCTAACTTGTTGAAATAGCAAAATTGTTTCCTTTTTGTTCCCAGTGGTTTCTGGCATCTCCAAGTCTGAATGCTTGAAATGGTAGTGAGCAACACAATTCTGAATTGTCGTATTGTTTATTTCTCACCAACAATCAGTGAGTGAGAAAGATTACTACCTTTTTGAACACAAACACATGCAACTGATGCTATTTAACAAATGTTCACTCTCCGCACTGTGTAGTGACTAACAGGCACAGAAGAGCATGTAACTGATTCTAGTTAGAAACTGTTTGGCAACAGTTTACTGTCCCAAATAAATGAAGGGAATTCCAGCTATTCCAGCCTCGACTAGGAAGGGGAGGAGGGAAGAGAAGAGAGTGGTAGTGATAGGGGATTCTATAGTCAGGGGGGCAGATAGGAGATTTTGTGGGGAAGATCGGGAGTCTCGGATGGTATGTTGCCTCCCTGGTGCTGGGGTCCGGGACATCTCAGATCGGGTGCAGGTTATTCTCGAGAGGGAGGGCAAGAACCCAGATGTTGTGGTCCATGTAGGGACCAACGACGTGGGTAGGATGAGTGAGGGGGTCCTGCGTAGTGGGTTCAGGGAGTTAGGTTCGAAGCTGAAGGGCAGAACCTCCAGGGTAACAATCTCAGGATTGCTACCTGTGTCACATGCGAGTGAGGCAAGGAACGGAAGGATTATACAGATTAATACATGGCTGAGAGGATGGTGCAGGAGGGAGGGCTTCAGGTTTATAGATAATTGGGCTTTGTTCCAGGGAAGGTGGGATCTGTTCTGACGGGACGGTTTACACCTGAACTGGAGCGGTACTAACATTCTTGCAGGAAAGTTTGCTAGTGCTTCTTGGGGGTGGGGGGGGTTTACAATAGACAATAGATGCAGAAGTAGACCATTCGGCCCTTCGTGCCTGCACCGCCATTTTGCGATCATGGCTGATCAACTACAATCAATACCCGATTCCTGCCTTGTCCCCATATCCCTTGATTCCCCTATCCATAAGATACCTAACTAGCTCCTTCTTGAAAGCATCCAGAGAATTGGCCTCCACTGCCTTCTGAGGCAGTGCATTCCAGACCCCCACAATTCTTTGGGAGAAGAAGTTTTTTCTTAACTCTGTCCTAAATGACCCTTATTCTCAAACCATGCCCTCTGGTACTGGACTCTCCCAGCATCTGGAACATATTTCCTGCCTCTATCTTGTCCAATCCCTTAATAATCTCATATGTTTCAATCAGATCCCCTCTCAATCTTCTTAATTCCAGCATGTACAAGCCCAGTCTCTCTAACCTCTCTGCGTAAGGCAGTCCAGACATCCCAGGAATTAACCTTGTGAATCTACACTGCACTTCCTCTACAGCCAGGATGTCCTTCCTTAACCCTGGAGACCAAAACTGTACACAATACTCCAGGTGTGGTCTCACCAGGGCTCTGTACAAATGCAAGAGGATTTCCTTGCTCTTGTACTCAATTCCCTTTGTAATAAAGGCCAACATTCCATTAGCCTTCTTCACTGCCTGCTGCACTTGCTCATTCACCTTCAGTGACTGATGAACAAGGACTCCTAGATCTCTTTGTATTTCTCCCTTACCTAACTCTACACCGTTCAGATAATAATCTGCCTTCCTGTTTTTACTCCCAAAGTGGATAATCTCACACTTATTCACATTAAACGTCATCTGCCAAGTATCTGCCCACTCACCCAGCCTATCCAAGTCACCCTGAATTCTCCTAACATCCTCATTACATGTCACACTGCCACCCAGCTTAGTATCATCAGCAAATTTACTGATGTTATTTTCAATGCCTTCATCCAAATCATTGACATAAATCGTAAACAGCTGTGGTCCCAATACCGAGCCCTGTGGCACCCCACTAGTCACCACCTGCCATTCTGAGAAACATCCATTCACCGCTACCCTTTGCTTTCTATCTGCCAACCAGTTTTCTATGCATGTCAATGTCTTCCCCCCGATGCCCTGAGCTTTGATTTTACCCACCAATCTCCTATGTGGGACCTTATCAAATGCCTTCTGAAAATCGAGGTACACTATATCCACTGGGTCTCCCCCATCTAACTTCCTGGTTACATCCACGCAAAACTCCTGGGAGAGTCCAGTATCGGAGGGCATGGTTTGAGAATAAGGGGTAGGTCATTTAGGACAGAGTTAAGGAAAAACTTCTTCTCCCAGAGAGTTGTGGGGGTCTGGAATGCACTGCCTCGGAAAGCAGTGGAGGCCAATTCTCTGGATGCTTTCAAGAAGGAGCTAGGTAGGTATCTTATGGATAGGGGAATCAAGGGATATGGGGACAAGGCAGGAACCGGATATTGATAGTAGATGATCAGCCATGATCTCAGAATGGCAGTGCTGGCTCGAAGGGCTGAATGGTCTACTTCTGCACCTATTGCCTATTGTCTATTACTATTAGTTTTTTTTCTTTTAGAGTTGTCCCAAGTAAGTGGTTACTCCATGAACCAATGGCCCAAATAACCAGAATCCAATAATATTTCACATCAGCAGGACACCTTTTTTGAAGATGGACGAAAAGAAATATATAAGATTATATAATATATATTCGTTGGCCACTAATTAGGTACACCTATACACCTGCTCATCAGTGCAAGTATCTAATCCGCCAATCATGTGGCAGTAATTCAATACGTAAAAGCATGCAGGCATGGTCAAGAGGTTCAATTGTTGTTCAGACCATACATCAGAATGCAGAGGAAATGTAATCTAAGTGACTTTATAATGAAATAATTGTTGGTGCTAGATGGGATGGTTTGAATATCTATGAAACTGATGATCTCCTGGGATTTACGTGCACATTCTCTAGAATTTATGGAGAATGGTGCGAAACACAAAAAAAAAAAATCCACTGAGTGTTAGTTCTGTGGGTGAACACGCCTTGTTAATGAGAGGTCAGTGAAGAAGGCCGGACTGGCTTGAGCTGACAGAAAGAAGACAGTACCTCAAAGAACTATGTGTTCCAACAGCAGTGTGCAGAGGAGCATTCCTGAATGCACAACACGTTGCACCTTGAAGTGGACGGGCTACAAGACCATGAATATACACCCAGTGGCCACTTTATTAAAGTCATTGTTGTAAAAGTCCCTGCACATTTATTACACTGGACAATAAAGATTTTGCTCTCTGTATACTTTCAGGCATACCTTAGAGATATTGGGCTGCTGATCATGAAAATTTCCCTATCATACACCATTTAAAAAGATTGCCTATATTTGTTATTTCAATTCATAATTCAAATTAGAATAATTGATGCCAAACTTAAGAAAAGCATTTCAGTTGGTCCACAAATCAAATAAGTCTTCAATGATAGGCAATTTGAAGTACTTCCAGTGGGACGAGAAAGAAATCAGATGGAAGACATTCAAGGATGTTGCTGAAGAATTTCTTGGCAACTACAGAGCACCAAACTACTTGCAGCTGGTTGACGCAAACACGAGGAAATCTGTAGATGCTGGAAATTCAAGCAACACTCACAAAATACTAGTGGAACACAGCAGGTCAGGCAGCATCTATAGGAAGAAGTACAGTCAACGTTTCAGTCCAACACCCTTCATTAGGACTAACGGAAAGAAAAGATGGTAAGAGATTTGAAAGTGGGAGGAGGAGGGGAAATCCGAAATGATAGGAGAAGACAGGAGGGGGAGGCATGAAACTAAGAGCTGGAAAGGTGGTGAGCAAAGGGCAATAATGCGTTCCACCAGCATTTTGTGTGTGTTGCAGCTGGTTGACAACATGTTTCAAGCATACAAAACCATGAAGTACAACATATCACTAAAGATTCACTTTCTGCATTCCCATTTATACTTTTTCCCTGCAAATCCTGTGGCTGTCAGTCACGAGCACAGTGAAAGGTTTCACCAGGACATTGCAGTCATGGAGAAACGGTATCAGGGCAACTGGAATCCATCAATGGACACTATTGGACACTCAAGTGAGAAGTTTCAGGCATTGAATACAAATGAAAATCATGAACAAAACATTTTTAGCTTAGTTGAACTATTGCAAAGTGTCAGCACCATTATGCAACTAAACACATTATATTCAATAAAAATTAATTTCTTGTTTCTCCAAATTAATACAAGTAGTCTGAAATTATATTTGTGTTCAGCATCAAGCAGTCTATCAAAAACAAAAAAAATTCTGAGGGAACAAGGCTTTTGATAAAAATATTATCCAGTGTTATCAAAGTATGTATGCAGAAAACAACTCTGGGATTCATCATCCTGCAGGCAACCATGAAACAAAGAAACAGTATGGAACCCATTCAAAGAAAACATCAAACACACAACGCACAAAAAAAGAACACATGTATTAGGTAGAAGAAGTACCTAATAATGTAGCCACTAAGTGAAAACTTGGTGGAACCTTATTTGCATGGCAAACTCATCTCCTAAGAGTCAATTAAAATTAATGAAAGGCTGACAACATGGGTCTGGACAGATTGAAAGAGGTATGTGTTCTGGGACATTTCAAATTGCGTCATTGATTCATGAATTTCTGCCAGAACAGGATGTGGAAATGCTTCAAATTGAACCAATACACTTTCCTTGACTCAGTGATTTAAATAATCTGTAGTCACAGGTCCTGCTTTACTGGAATAATTAAACAGCTCGCAGCTAGAAGCATTAAAGTGGAGTTAATGCTGGGAGATCACCAGCATCATTTTGACCCAGAAGTTATATAGACTATTTTTGACAATAATGTATAGTAAGAGATACTTAGAAAGTCTGAACAGAATGAATATAAAATACTTTAGCTTTCAAGCTAAAAGTATGGTCAAAAAGTGGCTGTGATAAGATAGTAAAGATATTTCTAGAAGGGGTAACTTAATGCCTTGGGTTGTAACACACACTCTTCTTTCTGTCAATCTCCATGCATTGGATTGTGTAACCAATGTCCTCCTGAACATGGAAAACATCGTTAGTAAGCCTTTGGAATTTTTAGTGATGAGCTCATGACAGTTTTATCTTCCTCTTGTGATCCCCGTTACTCAAAAGCACAAGAGCCAGAGCAACAGAGGTCTCAAAAAGGAAGAAGCTTTTGACAGTGGTTCAAAATTGTCACATTGTCATATTGTCACATATGGTATTGGTATGTCATTGTCACATGTACCAAGATACAGTGAAAAGCATACAGATCAAGTCATTACACAGTGCATTAAGCTAAAATAAGGTAAAACAATAACAATCAGAAAAAGTGTAAATGCTACTGAAAGCATGCAGTGTAGGTAAACAATAAAGTGCAAGACCAAAATGAGGTTCAATACTGTGCAAAAGTCTTGGGTGTCCTACCTATATATATAGGTACATCTATATAGCAAGGGTGCCTCAGACATTTCTACAGTGCTGTAGTAATTTTATGTATTGCACTGTACTGTTGCTATGAAAAAAAACAAATTTCATGACATATGTGAGTCGCGAAAAACCTGATTCTGATATGGGTCTCGACTGTGGAATGAGAGTGGGAAGGGGGCAGGGAAAGGGGAATCATGGTTGGGAAAAGGAGGAGGGAGAAGGGCAAATTAAATATTTGCCACTTAAAGAGAACTTCTTTCTCCAATTTCCCAATCTGAAGTTAGCTTTTCAAGCTGAAACATTAACTCTGTTTCTCTTTCCACAGATGTTGCCTGGCCTGTTGACTTTTCCTGGTGTTTTATTTCAGATCTGCTGTTTTCTGACATTCTTCCCTATGCAACCTTACGGCATAGAAGGAGGCTATTCAGGCCATTGAGTGTATGGCAGCTCACAGAAAGCAATCCCAACAATTAAATTCTGCTTCATGGCTTCTCACTCCCCGAACCTATTATCACCCAGCCACACTCAGGATATTTAACACTTCCCATCTAATTTACCACCAGCAAATCTGTGGGATGTGGGAGAAAATCTGGGGAAAACTAACACAGTCACAGGAGAGCATCCAAACTTCACACAGACAGCACAGGGGTCCGAATTCTACTGCAGCTTTACTGCAGGTCGCACCACTCCACAACTTCATTCATTCATAGAATTGAGCGTTCAAAGACATTACCTGTGAGAACATAACAAATAGGAATAGGAAGCCAATTGTGCCTGTTCTGTCACACAATTAAGCTAAAAAAAATTATTTCCTCAGCCCTCCTTGCATTTACCTCATACACCTTGATTTCCTTAACAATTAGTGCCAAAATATTTTCCATCTATTTCTTGTACACTCAGGCCTCATTATTACTTCTGGCTTCTTTGTAGTCAAGCCCTAAGTTCTGTTATTTCCCCCATGCTGAGAAGTCTAGGAAGATCTTTGTAAAACCATTATCCCATTCTATTTATGTTGTTCCTTCTCTCCCATTATCTCCCAGTGTGCTCACAGACCTCCCACTGGCTCAACTATTCAAATCTTATTTGTCTTGTTAATATTTCAGATTTCTCTAATGCTCTTTCACAGACATGATCTGTTCCATTCTTTTCTTCAAATGTTTGCTTTCTCAATTTCCAGATCTAATAGGATGTTTGTTTCATTTTTGCTTTGCTTCCATGGAAGGTAGCACCAAACTTCTTTTAAGGATCATTTACGTCATGGATATACACAACATCTCATCAATTGGTTATAGCTGCAATATACACTCAACCTGAGCCTTCTCCTAAAGTTGACATATCCTTGTTTTCCTTCATCCATTAGTTGTACAGGCAACCTCTCCCGGAGAGGGTATCTGCTACATTCTACCTGGGATGCTCCTAGAATCAAGTTCTGCATTATACTCACTCACCAATAACCAAGTTTGTGCAGGGTTCTTTACAGGAGTCAAAGTCAGAGGCTGAGTTCCAGAGACTGGTGAGACAAACCTGAAGATCAAAGGTTGAAGTCGGCAAATCCAGAGGTTGAGGCCCGTAGGTCAAAGCCCCTTAGTTAGTGTGTCAGGTCAGAGGTCTGTGAATATGGAATGTGCTACCTGGGATGCTGGTAGAGTTAGACGTGTCGGGGACATTTGGGAGGCTCTTAGATAGGCACTTGGCTGAAGGGACTATACGTGAGGGAAGGATTAGATTGAACTTCAAGTAGGTTAAAAGTTCGGCACAATGTGGTGGACTGAAGGGTTCAGGCTGCGGTACTGTTCTATGTTTAATTTTCTGGGTCATAAACCCACAATCTCACTGTTCGCACTGGGGAAGAGGAAGATAAACCAGATGACCTCAGAGATATGCAGCTAGAAGAGCTGCATCTCTGACTATGGAGGAGTATCTAGGCTGCTTACTTGAGGAAAGCCATCACCAGAGTTCTTCTCAACTGGCTCCTCCTCCCAGTTTCCTCAAACACCATGTGGATCCTATCCATCCAGAGGCCAGAGGCACAGTGGTCACTGGGCATTAACTCCAGGAGAAAGGCAAAGAGCACATCTGCCTTTGACTTCATCCACCAGGAGAGACTGCGGAGAACTTCTTTCAAATTCAGTTCCTGTCAATGACAGCAAGTAAGTCGTAATAATAGTAATTGGTTTATTAAGGTCATATACAGATACTGAGATAAAGTGAAAAGCTTTTGTGTGCATGTCATCAAGACAGACATTTCATACATAAGTACATCAAAGAAGCACAGAAAAAAAGTGAATTAGACTTCAGAAACAAAAATCCTAGAAAATCTGCAGATACTGGAAATCCAAAGCAACACATACAAAATGCTGGAGGAATTCAGCAGGTCAGGCAGAATCTATGGAAAAGAGTAAATAGTCAACATTTCAGCCTGAGACCCTTCATCAGGACTGGAAAGGAAGGGGAGAAGCCAAAGTGCAAGGTGGTAGGTGATAGGTGAAACTGGGAGAGGGGGAGGCTGGGAAGTTGATTGATGGAAAAGATAAAGGGCTGGAGGAGGGGGAATCTGATAGGAGAGGACAGAAGACCATTGAAGAAAGAGAAGGGGGAGGAGCACCAAGGGGAGGTGATGGGCAAGTACGGAGGTAAAGTGAGAGAGGGAAACAGGAATGGGGGAATAATGAAGGAGTTGGGGGAGGTGTGGCATTACCAGACATTTGAACAATCATTGTTCATGCCATCAAGTTGGAGGTTACCAAGACTGAACACCTTGTGTTGCTCCTCGCAAGAGTGTGGTCTCATCGTGGCAGCAGAGGAGGCCACGGATTGACGTGTCAGAATAGAATTGAGGTGGGTGACCACTGGGAGATCCAGCTTTTACTGGCGGATGGAGGATAGGTGCTCGGCGAAGCGGTCTCCCAATCTACATTGTCTCTCACTGATATACAGGAGGCCACTCCGAGAGCTTCGGATACAGTAGATGACCCCCAAAAGACTCTCAGATTAAATATCACCTCACCTAGAAGGACTGTTTGGGGCTCAGAATGGTAGTGGGGGAGGAGGAGTAGGGGAGAGTGTGGCACTTGTTCCACTTGCAAAGGTAAGTGCCTGGAGGGAGATCAGCAGGGAGGGACAGGTGGACATGGGAGATACATAAGGAGCAATCACTGTAGAAAGTGGAAAGTGGGGGGATGGAAAGATTTGGGGGGCAATACTGGTGTAGGCTTGGAACATGGACTGTTCCATGTAGGCAACAAAAAGGCAGCCAAAGCTGGGATCATGCATGGTTTGAAGGAACGTGAGGATCCGAAGAAGAGCTTGTTGAAGGTGAGGACCAGTTCTGCCTGACAGAGGAGAGAGGTGGTGGAGGGGAACTGCTTGGGTCTGGTGTCCAGAAAGAAGCAGAGAGCTTTAGGGACCCTCCTGAAGGGGTTTTACAAAATATAGGGATCAGATATCCATAATGAAAATGAGATCATTGGGGCCAAGGAATGTAAGATCATTAAACAGATCAAGAGTGTGTGAAATGTCATGGATACAGGTAGGAAGGAACTGAACTAGGGGGATAAAACATTTGAGGTATACAGACAAAAGTTCAATGGGGCAGGAGCAGGCAGAAACAATGGGTCTACCTGAACAGTTAGGTTTCTGAATCTTGGGTAGGAAGTAGAAACAGGAGGTGTGTGGGGTAAAGGAACTATGAGATTGGTGGCGATGGATGGGAGATCCCCAGAGCTAATAAGGTCAGTGATGGCATGGGAGGCAATGACCTAGTGCTCCGTAGTGGGATTCTGTTTGAGGGGTAAGTAAGCAGAAGTGTCTAAGAGCTGCTGGTTGGCCTCAACAAGGACTATTACGGTGCCCCCCCTTATCCGTGGGTTTGATGGTGAGGTTAGGATTAGTGCAGAGAGAGTGGAACAGAGAGTATGTTCAGAAGGAGTGAGGTTAGCATTGGAGGGGGGTAAAGTCAAGACGGTTGATGTCCCTTCGGCAGTTGGAAATAAAAAGATCCAGAGCAGGGTGTCCAGGAAGAGGAGGAAGGCTGAAAATGGGAGAAGGGGTCATTGGTGCAGGCGGACTGCAGAATATCGTGTCGCAGTTACTGAGAAAGTTCAGTGCAGGTGAATAAATAAAGTGTAAAGCCCAGGGTGAGGTGGACTGAGAGATCAAGAGCTTATCTGTATCGTATA
Organism: Hypanus sabinus; assembly: GCF_030144855.1. Lineage (NCBI taxonomy): Eukaryota > Metazoa > Chordata > Chondrichthyes > Myliobatiformes > Dasyatidae > Hypanus > Hypanus sabinus. The sequence goes on from NC_082727.1 coordinate 5,858,954, forward strand.
AGAAGTCTGTTCTCGAGCCTTATAACAACTGGGTAGGAGTTGTCTTTGAGCCTTAAACACTTTTATCTTCTGCCTGATGAGAGGGGAGAAGAAAGAATGTCTGGTGTGGGAGCAGTGAGAAGTGTAGACAATGGAGGGGAGGTTGGTTAGTGTGATGGACTGGGCTGTGTTCCCAACTCTCTGTAATTTTTTGTTGCCTTGGGCAGAGCAGTTGATATATCAAGCTATGATGCATCCCGATGGCATTGCCCACCATGGTGCATCAATAAAAACTGGGCAGCGTCATTGGAGACATGCTGCATTTCCTTAGCTTCCTGAGGAATCACAGGTGTTGGCGAGTATTCTTGGTCAAAGTGTCCACGTGGCTGGTTCAGGACAAACAGGAGCCGGCACCAGAACCACCTGTAACAAAAATATTTCAAAATTTGTTTCAGGTTCATTCTGATTCAGTAGCAAGAGATATCTGCACATGTACACATGTTCAAGGTTATAAGAAATGACTTTATCAGTTATATAAAGAACAAAATATAGAAATAAAGAAAATTGAATAATAAAGTAGTAAAAGAGATGAGATAATTCTTATCTACCAATTACTAAGCTATGCTACACAACTACACAACATACTGCCAGAGGGAACCTTAAGTACCTGACTGCTTTTCCAGTCTCTCTCAGATTAAATTCTGTCTCTCTCTTTCTCTCTCAATGTCCCCCACCCCCCCCCCCTCCCTCTCTTTCTATCTCCAGCTCGTAGCACTGCCCTGGTTGGGACTCAGCCTAAGAGAAGATTCCCAACTTACACAAAAAATGCCCCATTTTATACCCTTCCTGACGAAGGGTCTCAGCCTGAAACGTCGACAGTTCTTCTCTTTATGATGCTGCCTGGCCTGCTGTGTTCCACCAGCATTTTGTGTGTGTTGTTCCCATTTTATACCCTTCCTGACGAAGGGTCTCAGCCTGAAACGTCGACAGTTCTTCTCTTTATGATGCTGCCTGGCCTGCTGTGTTCCACCAGCATTTTGTGTCTGTTGTTCCCATTTTATACCCTTCCTGACGAAGGGTCTCAGCCTGAAACGTCGACAGTTCTTCTCTTTATGATGCTGCCTGGCCTGCTGTGTTCCACCAGCATTTTGTGTGTTGTTCCCATTTTATACCCTTCCTGACGAAGGGTCTCAGCCTGAAACGTCGACAGTTCTTCTCTTTATGATGCTGCCTGGCCTGCTGTGTTCCACCAGCATTTTGTGTCTGTTGTTCCCATTTTATACCCTTCCTGACGAAGGGTCTCAGCCTGAAACGTCGACAGTTCTTCTCTTTATGATGCTGCCTGGCCTGCTGTGTTCCACCAGCATTTTGTGTGTGTTGTTCCCATTTTATACCCTTCCTGACGAAGGGTCTCAGCCTGAAACGTCGACAGTTCTTCTCTTTATGATGCTGCCTGGCCTGCTGTGTTCCACCAGCATTTTGTGTCTGTTGTTCCCATTTTATACCCTTCCTGACGAAGGGTCTCAGCCTGAAACGTCGACAGTTCTTCTCTTTATGATGCTGCCTGGCCTGCTGTGTTCCACCAGCATTTTGTGTGTTGTTCCCATTTTATACCCTTCCTGACGAAGGGTCTCAGCCTGAAACGTCGACAGTTCTTCTCTTTATGATGCTGCCTGGCCTGCTGTGTTCCACCAGCATTTTGTGTGTGTTGTTCCCATTTTATACCTTTCAAGATACCTTCAAAAGTCTGTCTTAAGGTTTTTCTGCAATGCTTTTCTAGACAAACGTATTTTTCACCATTGTCAATACTCATGGCTGTAGACTGCTACTTGGACTAAGTCCTTGAAAAATGGTTGTGGACTGGTTCATTTGTACTTTCTCAAAACATTCCCACTTCCCAGACTAACACCACTTTGCCTTCAGGCTTTCATTTTCTATAACATACTTAAGCACATACCAAGGAGGAATTAAATTTAACTCTTTCCTTACACTAACCAAGTTATAACTAGTGTCAAACCAGGCAGCTTAATTTCCTTAATACTTTCCACGATTATTCTTGCTGCAGTTGGATCTCACCATCAGCTTTCATGCTGTTTTCATGACTATCTAGTGATTCTCATTGTTAAGTGGTGTTACGTACTCGTGACATGACAGTGGTACCCTTGTCACGTGACTGGGGTTGAAGCTATACAGGACTTGAGATAATGGTCTTGTGATGGTGGAGTGACGTTATTTTCCCGCCAGTAGAGATCATGTGACAGGTTTTTTTTTACAGGTTATAAAAGGAAGATCCCACCCTGTGAGGAGGGGCAGTTCGTGGCTGGATTTGCCATGTTGACTTCATGCCACTATGTGATTTAATGTGATGATGCAGTTTAGTTGAAAGATTAAGTTTTATCTAATGCCTAAAGTTTAAAAGGACATTGCCAGCAGGTTCTTTACAATACTGCTAGTTTGAGAATCAGTGGAGAGTGAAGATCGGAGTTCGGGAGTTAAAGATCGAGGAGAATCTATTTCGACGGTGAAACGGGTTCTACCTTGTTTAATCCTTATTTGGAAGGAATTCGTTGACTGTTCTCGTGTTAATCTCTGCGGGATAGCAGAAGATTGAGGACAGTGTGATAAAGGAAAGGTCAGTGCCCTTAAGCCGTTTCGTTTCGTTTCGTAAATTCTTCGTGGGAAGTTCAACATCGGAGATCGAAGCAAAACGACGTGAAAGAGAATTTAAATCGTCTTATAAAGTCTCTCCTCTTAAATGGACTGTGGGCATTTCGAACTTTTGGCAATACTACTTTAAAAAACTGTTTGAGCTGCATTGCTTTAAGAACTGTTTAAGCTGCCGCACAGCAGCTGATTTCCGGTTACGTTAGTGTTTGTTTACTTTTGGGGGGTTTGTTTTTAGTGTTTAATAGAAGTGTTATTTGTTATAAAGACCCTTGCCGAACTCATGTATTTATTGTTGCCTGATGTTTTACATGCTCCACTTGTTTTACATCCCTTGTCCAGGTCACTCACGGCAACTATGCTACCCCAATCTCCTTTTGTCATCTTCAATAATCTTGCAGGGAGTGCAGGAGGGAAATGCAAGTTTATGCTAAGGAGGTAACAGGCAATTTATTACAAAACTGGTGCGCACCAGGAGACAAAGCTGATGTACCTGAGCATGGATTATGGTCTGGTTTTTACATTCCCAGTTGATGAGATTACTAGTAAAATTACACTTTGATAACTGAATGGTGGTTACAGAAAGAATTAAGTAACAGACTAGGTACTGATTATGTAATAAAATGGTATCCACAAGTCTAACAGTATCTAATTTTCTATTACAACAATAGGTGCTCTCTATAACATAATTAATGAACTTCCTGAAACTTGGTAATTGTAACTGCTGACTTCTGTGTCTCCACTCTAGGCTTTGTCTTCAGTTCTCTGCAACATCAGCTGAATCCATGCCTCTGGTTACTAGTTACAAACCCTCACGATTCTTTCCCCCACAACACAGGGGAATTGTAAAGAACCAAATGGATGGTTTGTACTAACGTCAGCAGTTTTATGGCAGGGCTTACATTTACCAAGTGGTCCCAATATTCCAGATTCAGATTTATTTATCACATGTATATTGAAGCATATACTCAGTGACCATTTTATTAGGTATATCCTGTACTCTGTACGTTATGTTCTGCTGCTGTAGCCCATCCACTTCAAGGTTCAACATGTTGCACATTCAGAGATGCTCTTCTGCAAACCACTGTTGTAACACATAGTTATTTGAGTTACTGTCACACTCCTGTCAGCTTGAACCGGTCAGACCATTCTCCTCTGATCTCTCTCATTAACAAGACATTTTTGCTCACAGAACTGACACACTCTGGATTTTTTTTTTGTTTTTCATACCATTCTCTGTTAATTCTAGAGACTGTTATGTGTGAACATTCCAGGAGATCAGCAGTTTCAGAGATACTTAAAGTCTGGCACCAATGTTCATTCCACAGTCAATGTCAGTTAGATCACAGTCCTGCTCCATTCTGATGTTTGGTCTGAACAACAAATGAACCTATTGACCATGACTTCATGCATTTATGCATTCAATTGTTGTTACATGATTGGCTAATTAAATATTTGCATTAATGAGCAGGTGTACAGGTGTACCTAGTAAAGTGGCCACTGAGTGTACAATGAAATGAGTCATTTGTGTTAACAACCAACATAGCTACACATTCCAGCACCAACATAGCATGCCCATAATGCTTGGCAGTACAACATAGAACACAACAAACAACAAAACAACAACAACAACAGTAAAACAAGCCCCTTTCCTCCCTCCTTCAAATGAGTCTGGGTCATTAACTCAAACATAAAGTTACACAAAATATACAGTATTGGGACAGGTCTGTGCTATCACCTGTTACATTACATCGCTCTCCTTCAACACATCCCAACTCACTCACCATTTTCCACCAGCCTCCCCTTGCACAAAGCGGTGCCAATCTTAAAATTCAATGCAGAAGTTTGATCTGCTTTCTCAGCCACTCTCTGCACTGAGTCAAAGAAAACTACGGCACCGAAACAGGCCTTACCCCTCCCATTCATGGATCTATCCAAACTTTGCTTAAGCATTGAAATTGAAATCAAAATCATATCCACCACTGACACTGGCAGCTGATTTTACACTCTCCACACCCTCTAAGGGAAGAAGTTTCCCATCATGTTGCTCTTAAACGTAGAACATAGAATAGTACACATTTCACATTTCACCCTTAACCCATGACCTTTAGTTGTAGTCTCACCCAACCTTAATGCTTGCATTCCTATACAAAAATTCAATAATTCTGTATACCTCTATTAAATTTCCCCCAATCTTCTATGTTCTAGGGAATAAAGTTCTAACCTTTTCAACTTTCCTCATAACTCAGGTCCTCCAGTCCTGGCAAAATTCTTGTAAAATTTCTCTCTACTCTTTCAAACATGTTTGTATCTTTCCTGTAGGTAGGTGACCAAAACTGCACAGAATCCTCCAAAAGAGGGCTCACCAACATCTGATACAACTTCAACATAACATTCCTATCCCTGTACTCAATCATTTGATCGATGAAGGCCAATGTTCCAGGAGCTTTCTTTACAACGCTATCTAACGGTGACACCACTTTCAAAGAATTATAGACCTGTATTCCCAGATCCCTGTACTCCTCAGTGTCCTACTGCTCATTGTGTAACCCCTACCCTGGTTGGTCCTCCCAAAGTGCAACTTACACTTGTCTGCATTAAACTCCATCTGCCATTTTTCAGCCCATCTTTAAAACCAGTCCATATCCTGCTGCAAGCTTTGATAGTTTTCCTTGCTGCCCACTACACCTCCAATCTTGGTGTCATCTGAAAATCTGCTGATCCAGTTAAGTGCATTACCATCCAAATCATTGATATAGATGACAAACAATGGATGCTGCACTGATCCTTGTGACACACTATTAGACACAGGCTTCCAGTCAGAGAGATTACCATCTACTACCACAAAGCCAATTTCTAAACCGATTTATTGCCTCATCGTGTTGATCTGAAAGGTTCAGTGACTGAACCTTCCCGACCAACCTCCCATGTGGGACCTTATCAAATGTATTGCTAAAGTCCATGTAGACAGTATCCATGCCTTGCCTTCATCCACTTTCCTGATAACTTCTTCAAAAAACTCTATGAGACTGGTTAGATATGAACTACCATGTGCTAAGCCATGCTGACTATCTCTTATCAGTCCTTGTCTATCCGAATATACTCATATATCTGCTCCTTTAGAATACCTTCCGATAACTTACCCACTACTGATTTTAGGCTCATTAGGCTATAATTTCCTGATTTATTCTTACGGCCTTTCTTAAACAGTGGAGCAAATTACTTCCCGAGTACATACAGATGCAAAAAAATTCATTTAAGATCTCCCCCATCTCTTTTTGCTCCACACATGGTTTACCATTCTGATCTTCCAGAAGACCAATTTTGTCCCTTGTAATCCTTTTGTTCTTAACATATATGTAGAAAGCTTTTCTCCTTCACCTTACCTGCTAGGTCAACCTCATGTCTCCTGATTTCTTTCTTAAGTGTTCTCTCACATATCTTACACTCCTTAAGTACTTCGTTTGTTTTTACCTGCCTATACCTGCTATGCACCGCCTGTTTTTGCCTAACCAGGTCCTCAATATCTCTTGAAAAACAGTGTTTCCTAAACCTCTTGCCTTTTATTCTGACAGGCACATACAAGTTTTGTACACTCAAAATTTTACTTTTGAAGGCCCCATAAATCTTTGCCAGAAAACATCCTGTCCCTATTCACACTTGCCAGATTCTTTCTGATACCACCAAAATTGTCCAATTTAGACTCTCAACCCAAGGACCAGACCTATCTTTTTCTATAATTACCTTGAAACTAATGGCATTGTGATATCTAGATGCAAAGTGTTCCCCTACACAAACTTCAGTCACCTGTCCTGTCTCATTCTCTAATAGGAGATCAAGTATCGTACATTATCTCATTGGGACTTCTATGTACTGATTAAGGAAGCTTTCCTGAACACATTCGGCAAACACTATCCCATCTCGTCCTTTTACAGTATGGGAATTTCAGTCAATATGTGGAAAGTCAAAATCACCTACTATAACAACTTTATATTTCTTTCAACGGTCTGCGATCTCTACGAATTTGTTCCTCTAAATCCCGTGGATTATTGGCTGGTCTGTAATGTAATCCCATTAAAATGGTCATACATTTCTTATTCCTCAGTTCCACCCATAAAACCTCACTAGACGGGTATTCCAGTCTGCCTTTCTCTCCCTCTCGCTCGATGGTGCCAGAGTTTTGGACCTTGGGCAAGGATTAATCGATGCAGTTTGTCAATTGGACACTGTAGTTCATATTATATTAGCTTCTGGTTTCTGCTTACTCCCTTTTTTTATTGCTATTTTTTGCAATTTTGATCAGGGTGGACTGGCAGTCAACGAAGAACACAGCGCTATATTGAACTGGATGTACCTAGGTCGTTTCAATGACTCTGTGGTTTGATGTTTTACATTCTGTTTCTTTCACTCATTTTTTTGCCGTTTGCATGATTTGCTCTTATTTTTGCAAGTCGCGTGTTTGAAGTCTTCTTTGAGCGGGTTCCATGGTGTTACTTTGTTCCGTGGCTGTCTGTGGGAAGACAAATCGTAGGGTTTCACGCTGTTTCATACTTTGATCATAAATGTACTTTGAGCAGGTTCCATGGTGTTACTTGGTTTCGTGGCTGCCTGCAGGGAGACAAATTGCAGGGTTGTATACTGCATTCATACTTTGATTGTAAATATACTTTGAACTGTGCCCTGACTGAGCACTGCTGTGACATTTTCCTTGACTAGTAACGCCACTCCTCTCCCTATAATCCCTCCCACTCTGTCACATCTAAAGTAATGGAATCCTGGAATATTGAGCCACTAGTCCTGTCCCTCCTGCAACCAAGTTTCACTGATGTCTACAATATCACAATTCTATGTGTTGATCCATGCTCTGAGCTCATCTGCCTTTCCTACAAGACTTCTTGCATTGAAATATACACAACTTTGAACATTAGTCCCATCGTGCTCAACCTTTTGATTCCTGATTTTGTCTGAGGTCTTAACAGCATCTGTCTCCACAACACCACACTATCTATTCTGGTACTCTGGTTCCTATTACTCTGCATCTCTAGTTCAACCCCCCCCCCCCAACCCCATGCAGTACTGGCAAACCTTCCCTCTAGTAGATTAGTCCTCCTCTTCTTCAGGTGCAAACCTTCTCTTCTGTACAGGTCCTACCTTCCCTGGAATAGAGCCCAGTGATCCAAACTCTGAAGACTTTCTCCTTGCACCAACTCCTTAACCACATTTTAAATTGTATAATCTTCTTATTAGCCTCACTAGCATGTGCCATGGGTAGCAATCCTGAGAGTAAAAACCCTGTCCTTTAACTTAGCACCTAACTTCTTGAACTCACTTTGCAGAACCTCGTCCCTCTTTCTACCTGTCATTGGACCACAACCTATATGGACCACAACCTCTGGCTACTCACCTTCCCACTTCAGAATGCTGAGTACTTAATCCAAAATGGCTTGGACCTTGGCAACTGGGAGGCAACATACCATCTGGAAACCTTGTTCTCACCTACAGAACCTCCTTTTTGTTCCCTTCTGAACCATAGACCGAGTGCCAGAGACCTGACTGCTGTGACTTTCCTCTGTTAGTTCATCCTCCCTATGTCTGTTGTTGAGGGGGAAGCCCACGGATGTACATCGCATTGCTATTTAACCTCTTTCACACTCCTGACTGTCACCCAGATCCCTGTGTACTCTACCTTGGGTGTAACTTCCTCTCTGTCTGTCCTGTCTTCCACCCCCTTACCCTATCGAATGATCAGGACTTCATTCAGTTCCAGGGTACTGTAGTGGTAAGCACACCACTTTACAGTACTGGCGGCTGTGTTTAACTCCCACCGCTGCCTGTAAGGAGTTTGTATGTTCTCCCCGTGACCTCCCACAGTCCAATGATATACCGGTTCATAGGTTAAATGGTCATTGTAAATTGCTCCATGATTAGGCTAGGATTAAATCCGGGGTTGCTTGGCAGCAGGCTCGAAGGGCTGGAAAGGCCGATTCTACACTGTATCCGAATAAATAAAATAATAAATAAATATAAGAAGTACTGGAGAAACTCAGTAGATAAGGCATCATCTGTGGAGGGGATAGTCAATGTTTTGGGTCAAGACCTTTGGCTGTCATGCCCTTAAATCCTGAACTCTCTCATTAATGGGATTATCTCTCCAAGTGCACTCTAGTCTCCAGTAGTTTTCAATGAGATCCATCCCTTCCTCCAGCCCCATCATTCTGAATGCCATCGAGTGCAAGCCAGAGGCATCAAATACTCCTCATTTGGGATGCAATAAATTTAAAGCTATTCTCAAAGAGAAAGAGAGAGAATTGTCAAATTTCCTTTTACACATGAAGAGAAAAGGAAACCAATTCCTACATCACCTATCATGAACTCAAATTATCCTAAAGTGCTCGACAGCCACTTCTGAAATGTAATCATTTTTTTAATGTAGGAATTGAGGCAGCCCATTGTACACAGTAAGCTCTCACACATTGAAGAGTGATAATTAGCTATTTTTGTGAAGTTTCTAATTAACTCTGCCTGGTGCACACTGGGGTACAGTAGCAGCATTGAGATGTTTAACAGATCCAGATAATTTAATTTCAATTATAGTCAGTCCATACATAAATAAGAGGGGATTAATTAAAATCCATTCCTCTTCATATGTTTGAAATGCGGTTAATCAGAGATCAAGAGCTGGAGAAGAGGCGACTCACCCTAGGTCGGTGTGTATGCATTAAAAAGCAGTGTTTCTGGGAATCCAGGCATCTGAACAGCAGCCAATCAGAGATCGGGATATATTAGCAAGGGCAAATAAAAATAAGACAAGGGCAAGTGGAGCGGTCTTTGTTGGAGTGGACAGTATTGGGGTGGAGATTTAAGGTTTCAATAAGGAGAGGTTTGAGTGAGAGAAGGGAAAAACTTGTAGGTAGATTTTTTTTCAGTTTATTTATTTTTCCTTCTTTATAATTACACAGTTAGAGCAGTAGGGATGTCAGGCAGGATGGTTGGATGTTCCTCTTGGGATGTGGGAAGGCAGTGTCCTTGACTATTTCACCTGTAAGGAGTACATCCAGCTGCAGCTTCTAACTCACTGAGTGAAGGAGTTGGAGCTGGAACTGGATGAATTCTGGATCACTCAGGAGGCTGATGGGGTGATAGACAAGACGTACGGAGAGGAAGTTACACCCTAGGTTCAGTACACATGAATATGGGTGACTGTCAGGAGGGGGATAGGGGTTAAATAGTCAGAGCAGAGTACCCCTGTGACCTTCCCCCTCAGCAACAGGTATACCACATTGGATACTGTTGTGGGGATGACCCAGCAGAGGAAAGGCATGGCATTGTGGGCCGAAGGACCTGTTCCTGTACTGTACTATTCTATTTTTATATACACAAGAAGTGTTGTTAAATCACAAATACTGAAATGAGCTTTTTATTCTAGATTTGCTTAATTACTTGAACCTGAATTCTCTGGTTGAGATTTGAATCACGGTCTGCGCATATCTTTACAGTTCTGCTGTGCCCAATAAGGCAGTAGATACCCGTGTTCTCTTTGGCCGGCAGCGTATACCATACATACAGTAAATGTCTTTATGAAGGTTCCCATATGTCTGCTTTGTGTTTGACTGAGTAAACAACCCTGTCAGGTGTTCGTACAAGCACTGAATTCTCTTCACCTTATGCTCGTTTTGCCAAAATATTTATCTCGAGGATTAGTTGGCAACTTTTCAAGCATTTGTCTCACTAACTGCGTGGCCTTGTGATCCTCTGGAGAAGATGCATCTCGACGGTGCTGTGTCACGGACTCCATGGGTCAGATGGTGTCAGCCTGTTGGGAACCTGTAGTGCATGTGTTTGCATGTTTAGATACTCCAGTTAGCATGAAAGCACTGAAGGTCTGAGAATGATTAAAATATGAATCAGGTTTGGAGGCAAAGCTCAGGAGCATGACTAGTAAACAATTACTTGCAAGCATTGGAAGTCTGAGTGGGTTTCAGTACACTGAGTATAATCAAGGTTCAATTGACTTTATATAATTCCCTGCACACTTACCTCTGAATATTAACTGTACTGTACAAGCAGTAGTTGAAATCAAAAAAGAACATAATTACAGATGGATAATTCAGATTTCTGCTTTCACTAGCTGATCCTACAAACTCTTCACAAGTTAGATGCCATATCCTATTTAAATGGTACACCATCCGCCATCCTGAATACACCATCTATCTCCACTGCTGCACACATAAGGAACCGGAGGAACTGCGGATCTGACCCTAACACCAAGGTGCAGTCAGCAAAGGAGAGCAAGGTCTCAGCAGTGATTAGATCCCATATAGTTGTACTGTTGAGGGCAGATTTTTGACAAGAATCTGACTGATAGTGGAGATTTTACTCCTGCCAAAGATGAAAAGCAATTTTGTTTACAGTATTTCTGATGTTCGGAGATATTTTTAAATTGTGTTGTTCTTGATAACTTCAAATATATAAGCTATTTGAAAATAATAAGGCTGTATTACATCCAAAATGAACCATAGGTACTTGTTCATGAACCTGATAGCATCTCTCAAACAAAGCGGCAGACACAAGGAACACCAACACCCACAAAAACACCTCTCAGTCACAGAACATGGAAACAGGCCGTGTCCATGATGTCTGTGCTGAACATAAGGAAAATTGTGTATTTCTCCATGATTTTCCATGTTCCTCTTTTCTCTAGCAGAGGGGTTTTATGTTGAAGAAAATCCGTGACAACTTATTTATTGTACTTCAAACACTGAACACAAAGCACAGTAAAAGTACTTTATGTAATTATGTCAGACCAACCTCTTAAAGTAGACCCTAACTCGATGTCAGTAACACACACAAACTGGTGGTAGAACACAGCAGGCCAGACAGCATCTATAGGGAGAAGCGCTGTCGACGTTTCGGGCCGAGACCCTTTGTCAGGACTAACTGAAAGGAAAGATATTAAGAGATTTGAAAGTAGGAGGGGGAGAGGAAAATGCAAAATGGTAGGAGAAGACCGGAGGGGGTGGGGTGAAACTGAGAGCCAGACAGGTGATTGGCAAAAGGGATACAGAACTAGAGAAGGGAAAGGATCATGGGACAGGAGGCCTAGGGAGAAAGAAAGGGGGAGGGGAGCACCAGAGGGAGATGGAGAATGGGCAGAGTGATGGTCAGAGAGAGAAAAAAACAACAAACAACTAAATATGTCAGGGATGGGGTAAGAAGGGGAGGAGGGGCATTAACAGGAGTTAGAGAAGTCAATGTTCATGCCGTCAGGTTGGAGGCTACCCAGCCGGTATATAAGGTGTTGTTCCTCCAACCTGAGTGTGGCTTCAGCTTGACTGTAGAGGAGGCCATGGATAGACATAATAGAATGGGAATGGGATGTGGAATTAAAATGTGTGGCCACTGGGAGATCCTTTCTCTGGCAGACAGACCATTGGTGTTCAGCAAAACGGTCTCCCAGTCTGCGTCCAGTCTCACCAATATATAAAAGGCCACACCGGGAGCACCAGACACAGTATATCACACCAGCCGACTCACAGGTGAAGTGTCGCCTCATCTGGAAGGACTGTCTGGGGCCCTGAATGGTGGTGAGGGAGGAAGTGTAAGGGCAGGTGTAGCACTTATTCTGCTTACAAGGATAAGTGCCAGGAGGGAGCTCGGTGGGAAGGGATGGGGGGGAGTGATCCCTGTGTAGGGATCCCTGTGTAGATCGCGTAGGGAGCGATCCCTGTGGAAAGCAGAAAAGGGGGGGAGGGAAAGATATGCTTGGTAGTGGGATCCTGTTGGAAGTGGCAGAAGTTACGGAGAATTATACGTTGGATCCGGAGGCTGGTGGGGTGGTAGGTGAGGACAAGGGGGACCCTATTCTGATTGGGGTGGTGGGCGGATGGGGTGAGGGCAGATGTGCGGGAAATGGGAAAGATGCATTTGAGAGCAGAGTTGATGGTGGAAGAAGGGAAGCCCCTTTGTTTAAAAATGTAAGAGATCTCCTTCGTCCTGGAATGAAAAGCCTCATCCTGAGATCTTCGGCCCTTAAACTTTTCGATCATATTTTGACTCAGGCTTCGGTCTCTCAATGTCAGTGGCTCAGTTATAAACATTTCTACCAATTACATTACCCTACAGTGGTAGAACAAAGGGATTTTGGAATACAGGTCCATAATTCATTGAAAGTGGTGTCACAGGTAGATAGGGTCGTAAAGAAAGCTTTTGCCACCTTGGCCTTCATAGATCTAAGTATTGAGTACCATACTGGAGATAGGTTGTTACGTAAAAGTTGTATAAGACGTTGGTGAGGCCTGATTTGGAACATCGTGTGCAGTTTTGGTCACTCACAAGCAGGAAAGATGTAAGTAAGTTTGATAGAGTCTGGGGAAAATTTACAAAGGTGTTGCTGTGACTGGAGGACCTGAGTTATGAGGAAAGATTGAAAAGGTTAGGACTTTATTCCTTGGAACATAGAAGATTGAGGTGAGATTTGATAGAGGTATACAAAATTATGAGGGGTATAGATAGGACAAATGCAAGCAGGCTTTTTCTACTGATATTGGGTGAGACTACAACTAGAGGTCATGGGTTAAGGTGACAGATGAAAAGTTTAAGGGGAATTTGAAAGGAAACTTCTGCACTCAGGGAGTGGTGAGAGTACGGTACGAGCTGCCAGTGGAGGTGTTGCATACGAGCTTGATTTCAACATTTATGAGAAGTTTGAATAGGTACATGGATGGTAGGGGTATGGAGGGCTATGGTCCGGGTGCAGGTCTAGGCTGTTTAAGTGGTTAGGTGCAGACTAGATGGGCTTTTCTGTGAGTAATTTTCTATGATTCTCTGACTATGACTTTCAATTTGCATCAGGAAGAATACAATGAGAGGCATATCCTCTTTAGTAGATATTTCAGGTACTTTCTTTTCTAAGGATAAACAGGACAATAGATCATTATTACCATGATGAGTTGTCCTCTTGAATTCAATCTCGTAATTGTGTCCTCCAAGGTGCAGAGTGCTGCTGCTGTTAGTGAACACCCTTCTGTGAACTGAAAATGGATGCTAGCAGTTGATGATCAGTAACGAGGGTAAACTCTCTCCAATACAAGTACTGGTTGAAATGTTTTCCACCAGACTCAAAGTTTCTCTGTCAATCTGTGTGTAATTTTTCTCCGCTGTGGTCAGGAAACGTGATGCAAAAGGTGTTCACTTCAATCATTCATAACACGTGACATAACTGTATCGATACTACAGGTCGAGATGTCACAGGCAAGCTTCAGTGGACCCCACACTAAGCACATCTTTCCCTCTGTATCCCTCTCTGCTTTTGGCAGGGATCGTTCCCTCTGTGATTCCCTGGTCCACACGTCCCTCCCCACGGATCTCCCACCTGGCACTTATCCCTGCAAGCATAGTTGCAACACCTGTCTCTAACCCTCCTCCCTTACCACTATTCAGGGCCACAAACTGTCCTTCCATGTGAGGCAACACTTCACTCGTGAGTCTGTTGGGGTCATCTATTGCATCAGGTGCTCCTGTTGTGGCCTCCTCTACATCGGTGAGACCTGACACAAATGGGGAACCACTTTATTAGGACCTCTGCTCCGTCTGCAACAACAGACAGGATCTCCCAGTTGCCACCCATTTCAACTCTGCTTCAGATTCCCATTCGGATATGTCCATACATGGCCTCCTCTACTGCCATGATGAAACCAAACTCAGGTATATGAGGAGCAACACCTCATATACTGTCTGGGTAGTCTCCAGCCCCTTGGCATGAACATTGAATTCTCCAACTTCTGGAAACTCCCTTCCCCTCCCTTCCCCCATCCAAGTTTCCCTCTGCCTCCTCCTCCAGCTGCTTTGTCCATTGCCATTTTTCCCAAATCTGTAATAATGAGTTCAAGGGTTGAAGCATATTAACCAGATTTTGCAGGAACCAGTTATAGTAATTGGCAAGTCCTGAAAAGGACCGCAACTGTGATACATCCTTTGTATCATCTACAAATGTGGCCACAAAGTGATCAATTCTGCCATCTAAATCCTTGACGTATAACACAAAAAGATATGGTCCCAATACCCACTAGTCACCGTCAGCCAACCAGAACAGGCTCCCTTTATTCGAATTCTTTTCTTCCTGCCAATCAGCCAATGCTTTATCCATACTAGAATCTTTCCTGAAATATCATGGGCTCTTAGCTTGTTAAACAGCCTCATGTGTGGCACCTTGTCAAAGCTTTTTGGAAAATCCAAGTAAACAACTTCCACTGAGTCTCCTTTGTCTATCCTGCCTCAAGAAAAGCCAACAGATTTTGTCAGGCAAGATTTCCCTTAAGGAAACCATGCTGACATTGGCCTATATCATTAAGCACCTCCAAGTACTCTGAAACCTTATTCTTAATAATGGACTGCAACATCTTCCCAACCACTGATGTGAGGTTAATGTCTATAATTTCCTTTCTTCTGTCTTCCTCCCTTCTTAAAGAATGAAGTAACATTGGCAATTTTCTAGTCCTCTGGAACCATTCCAGAACCTAGTGATTGTTGAAAGATCATTACTACTGCTTCCACAATCTCTTCAGCAACCTCTTTCAGAACCCTGGAGTGTGCACCATCTGTCCAGGTTACTTGTCTACATCCAAACCTTTCAGTTTCCCAAGCATTGCCTTCTTAGTTAAAGCAACTACACTCATTTCTACCCCTGACATGATCAAATTTCTGGCATACTGCTACTATCTTCCATAGCGAAGAATACTTGTTCAGTTTGTCCATTTCTTCGTCCCCCATTACTACCTTTCCAGTGTCATTTTTCAGCAATCTGATATCTACTCTCACCTCTTTATTTATCTGAAAACACTTTTGGTATCCTCTTTGATTCTATTGGTTAGCTTACCTTCATATTTCATCATTTCTCTCCTTACTGTTTTTAAGTTGCCTACAGTTAGTTTTTAAAATCTTCCAAATCTTCTAACTTTCCACTAATATTTGCTAGTGCTGGTCTTAGGAGCATCGAAGAGGGTAGTGATCAAAACTGTTCTGTAGCCAATGGGTTCTGTGCCAATGCTGATATCTTGATTTTCAAATACCCTTTTTCTCAATTGAACAGAGGTTGTGCTGGGACATTGAAAGGTGGAGTTCATCACTGATGTTAATCTTCACTGAGAGCTGTATCCAAAGAAACAGATCAGCCATGATTATGTTGGATGCTGAGGCAGGTTTGTAGCTAAAAGACCACCTAGTCAGATCTCCATTTTCTTAGAACATAGAACAGCACAGCATAGTAGAGGTCCTTCACTCCACGACATTGTGCTGACATTTTAATCAACTTCAAGATCAATCTAGTGCTTCCCTCCCTTAATGCCTTCCATTTATCTTTCATCCATTTGCCTATCTAAAAGTCTCTTAAATGTTCCCAGTGTACCTTCCACTGAGACCACTCCGGTCAGGTTGTTTAGAAACATAGAAAACCCACAGCACAATACAGGCCTTTTGGCCCACAAAGTTGTGCCGAACATGTCTCTACCCTAGAAATTACTAGGCTTACCTATAGCCCTCTATTTTTCTAAGCTCCATGTACCTATTCAAAAGTCTCTTAAAAGACCCTATCATATCCGCCTCCACCACCATTGCCGGCAGCCCATTCCATGCACTCACCACTCTGAGTAAAAAGCTCCCTCCTGACATCTCCTCTGTACCTACTCCCCAGCACCTTAAACCTGTGTCCTCTTGTGGCAACCATTTCAACCCTGAATAAAAGCCTCTGACTATCCACACGAACAATGCCTCTCATCATCTTATACATCTCTCATCCTCTGTTACTCCAAGGAGAAAAGGCTGAGTTCACTCAACCTATTCTCAGATGGCATGCTCCCCAATCCAGGCAACATTCTTGTAACTCTCCTCGGCACCCTTTCTATGGCTTCCACATCCTTCCTGTAGTGAGGCGACCAGAACTGAGTACAGTACTTCATGTGGGGTCTGGTCAGGGTCCTATACAGCTGCAACATTACCTCTCAGTTCCTAAGTTCAATTCCACGATTGTTGAAGGCCAATACACCGTCCGCCTTCCTAACCACAGAATCAACCTGTGCAGCTGCTTTGAACATCCTATTGACTCGGACCCCAAGATCCCTCTGATCCTCTGCACTGCCAAGAATCTTACCATTAATGCTATATTCTGTCAACATATTTGACCTACCAAAATGAACCACTTCACACTTACCTGGGTTGAACTCCATCTGCCACTTCCCAGCTCAGTTTTGCATCCTATCAATGTCCCACTAAAACCTCTGACAGCCCTCCACACTATCCACACCACCTCCAACCTTTGTGTCATCAACACTATCCACAACACCCCCAATCTTTCTGTCATCACTTTGTTTCTACCACTCTCTGCATCAAAAAAACTTCCTCTGACCTTTTCCCTCCACTTTCCTCCAATCACCCTAAAATTATGCCTTCTCATACTATATGCCACTCTCATAAACTTCTTTCAGATCTCCCTTCATCCTCTGCCACTCCAGAGAAAACAACCCAAGTTTTTTCCAGCCTCTCATGAAAGCACATGACTTTTAAACCAGGCAGCATCCTGGTAAACCTCTTTTACACCCTCTCCATCTTTCCTATAGTGGGGAAATTAAATGGCCTAACCAAAATTTTATAAAGTTGCAACATAACTCAATGCCTCAACTAATAAAAGTAAACATTCCATAAGCCTTTCCAACCACCCTTTTGACCTGTGTAGCCACTTTCAAGGAGCCTTGAACTTGGATCCCAAGATCTTGTTGCTCAGCGACATTGTTAAGCACTTTGTACTGTCTCCTTGCATTAGCCCTACCAAGGAACAAAATCTCACATATATCTGGGTTAAATTCCATCTCCATTTCTCTGCCCATATCTGCAACTGATCTATATAGCGCTGTTTTCTTTGCCAGTGTTCTACACTATCCACAACTCCACCAATCTTGGTATCATCCATAAATTTTCTAACTCACCTGTCCACATTTTCATCCAGGTCATTTTTATACATCACTAAACAGCAGAGGTCCCAGCACAGATCCCTATTTTACCACTAATGAGACCTCCAGCTCAAATAAGTCCCTTAAAAAACTACCCTCTGTCTTCTATGCACAATGCATTTCTGAATCCAGACAGTTAATTTGCCACAGACCCCATGAATCTTAATCTTCTGGATTAGCCTGCCAAGAGGGACTTGTCAAACTTCTTACTGGAATCCATGCAGACAACATATCCACTGCCCTACCCTCATCATCCTTCTCATCACCTTGTCTAAAAAAACTCAATCAGGTTGGTAAGGCACGATCTGTCACGCAAAAAGCCATGCTGGCTCTCCCTAATTAGGCCATAGGTTTCCAAATGCACATATATCCTATCCCTAAGAATTTTCTCCAGATATTTGAATTTCACCAGTCTATCGTTCCCACAATTTTCCCTTGTTCCCTTCTTAAATAGAAGTACAACATTAGCCACTTCCCAGTCCTCCGGGACCTTGCCAGTGCCTGGAGAAGGCATGAAGATACTGGTCAAGGCCCCAGTAATCTTGTCTTTTGCCTCCTTCGATATCCTGGGGTAAACCCTATCAGGCCCTGGGGACTTATCCACCTAAATGCTCATTAGGAGAACCAGCACTTCCTCCTCACTGACCTCTAAATGCATTAATATATTTATACACTCAGCACTGATCTCCTGATCTCCTCCATATCCTTTTGCTTTGAAAACAATGAAATTAAGTACTCAGTAAGTACCTCACTTACATTCTCCCTATCCAAGTAAATACTCCCCCCTTTATCCTTGAGTGGTCCTACCTTCTCCCTAGTTATCCTCTTGCTCCTGAAGAATGTAGAAAATGCCCTATGTATAAAATTCACCTTACTCCTACTTGACAAGGACTTTTCATGTCCCCCTTGGCTTTCCTAATTCCTTTCTGGTTTCTTTATCATCCTCTTGTGCTTCGCTTGATCCTGACTTCCGAAGCTTTACATACTTCTCCTTTTCTTCTTGACTAATTGCATCACCTTGCTGGACATCCAAGGTTCTCATATCTTTCCATCCCTGTCCTTCCTTCTAACAATGATATACCATTCGTGTACTCTGTGCATTTGGTCTTCAGACACCCTCCACGTGTCTGTTATGGATTTGCCTGAAAAAGGTGTTCTCAATTAAAGCTTCTTGGTTCCTGCCTAATGCCCTCGTAATTTGCCCTTCTCCAATTTAAAACTCTCCCGCAGGGACCATTCCTCTCCTTATCCACAGCTATCCTGAAAGTTAAGGAGTCACTGTTCCCTAACTGTTCACCCACTGATAGGTCAGTCACCTGGCCAGCCTCATTACCCAATAGCAGGTCCAGGTCCAGTATAGTCCCTCTTCTCATTGGACCATTCACATATTAATTTAAGAAACCCTCCATCATACACACAACAAATTCTGCCCCATCTAATCCCCTTGCACTAAGAAGGTTCCAGTTTATATTAGGGAATTTGAAATCTCTAATGATAATAACCCTATTATTTTACATATTCTCTTAATCTGATTACATACCTGCTCCTCAATGTCCTGGTGGCTATTTGGGGGTCTATAGAACAATCCCATCAGTGTGATTGCACCCTTCCTGTTCCTGAGTTCCATCCAAATGTGTAAAAAGGGCCCAAAGGATCATTGGGGACCTGAGTCACCCCAACCACAAACTGTTCCAGCTGCTACCATCTGAGAAGCGGTACCGCAGAACAAAATCCAGGACCAACAGGTTCTGGGACAGCTTCTTCCACCAGGCCATCAGACTGATTAATTCACACAGATACAATTGTATTTCAACGCTATATTTGTACTTGCTTTTTATTTGAAATTACTATAAATTGCACATTGCACATTTAGATGGAGATGTAATGTCAAGATTTTTATTCCTCATGTATGTGTCATAAGTTGGGCGTTGAGAATGGACCCAAATGCAAGGCACAGACACTGAAGTACTAGAAGCAGGACTAGATGTGTCAAAAAAGCAAGGGAAATGGGGAAGAAATGACGCTGGACAAGACACAGGCCCTGGACGAGACTAGGATACAGCGCCTGGGCTAGAACTAGACTAGGAAAGCAGGAACAGAACGAGGAACCTGGACTTGGACTCTGAGCCAGAGACTGGACAGGGATCCAGAACCTACGTCTTGACTTGGGCTTGGACTCCGGATCTAGGTGAGGATAAGACGTGGCAAGGCAACAGGACTGGACGTGGGGGCAGGACATGGGACTCCTGGGCTGGATGAAGACATGAAGCTCAGACTTGGACTTTGGAGACTGGAACACAGAGCCTTGGTCTTGGGAGACAGGAACACAGAACACAGAGCCAGGATTTCTCCTTGGGAACAGGACATAGGGCCAGGACTCATACACAGAACACAGAGCCAGGATCCCTCCTTGGGAACAGGACATGGGGCCAGGACTCAAACACAGAACACAGAGCCGGGATCCCTCCTTGGGAACAGGACATGGGGCCAGGACTCAAACACAGAGAGCCAAACACTTCAAAATATCTGACCAATCATACCTGATTTTTTGTCTTGCAGTTTTTTTTCCCTTTCATCTACCTTCCAGCCCAATCCTTCACTTACTGACCTGGTGATCAGATCCCACACTCCTGCAGAACTAGTTTAAACCCTCCCATGTAGCATTAGCAAACATTCCATCTAGGATATTGATTCCCCTCCAGTGCTTCTTGCACAGGTCACCAGAAAACTTCCCCAGAAAAGTTTCCAAATAACAAGGAACTTGAAACCCTGTCCTCTGGACCATCTTCTCACCCACTCATTCATCCATAATCCTATATTCCTCACGTGCACAACATGAACATATTCAAAGTGCTGGAGACAAAAGAGGCTGCAGACACTGGAATCAAGAGCCACAAGCACTCAGAAGGAGGAACATAACAGGTCAAGCAGCATCTGGGGGAGGAAAGGAACTGTTGATATTGTGAGTTAAAATCCTTCATCATGATTGATCAAAGCCTCTATTTCCTTATTTGCAAGAGATTCTGAGAGGCCACTGATCCTTGATGGACTGAAGTTGGTTAGGGGAGGTTTCAGTCCATTGGAAGTTCAACAGCAACACGTCTAAAGTTGCACAAGATTTGGAGGGAGAGGTCAGAATATCAACAAGCTCTGTATCTGATACAGAAGAGACCCAAGTTTACTTTTGTGCAGATGGTAAACCCTCCTGCATTAAGGTGATTATTTCAGAACAACATTTTCATTATAAAGAAATAAAAAGGGAGTCCATCTGTACGGTGTATTTAATTGAACATTATGGTGTGAAGAATCTGTTCAAGGGCACCAATTAAGGCGACTCAAAGCAGCGCAGCTCGTTGGAAACGATCAAATATTCCCATTTTAGCCTGCTACAGCCGAGAACCGCAAATGCACCGCGGGTGTGTACAGTCGGTAACGATGTTTTCATGCGACTAACAACCTATCGCTGCGAAAACCCAGGGAAACAGATCGGATTGCGGCTGGCGGACTTTCCCCTTAAGATGGCGATGTAGGCTAATAGTGCGTTTTGAAAAAACGCCTTCAACTCCCAGTACCAACTATCAACCCTACAGTCCCTGGTAACTAAAACTGAAGATCTCGGAGCTAGGGTATTGTATCAGTGGGACATTAAGACTGCTTGCGTCTTTTGTTTCCTGAGCCCTGTCCCGGACGCAGCGATTCCGGCCAAAAACGCCGGGGGGTGGAGGGTGTGGGGGGTTACTTCATGATGGTGTAAAAATGTGTTGGTGCTGTCCCACTCCTGTTCACCAGATCTGCAACACCTCGTGATTAAACCCCAGCTATTTTATCTGTCGCGGGAGATTTCAGCGATCATTTTGGTAGCAGTGTACGTCCCACCTCAAGCCAATGTCAAACAGACTCTAGACAAACTGAGCGATGCAATCAACATGCATGAAACAGCACATCCTGATGCCTTCCCCATCATTTTGGGGGATTTTAACCGGGCCAGCTTGATAAAGTCACTATTATCAACAAATCACCTGCAGTACCAGAGGAAACAACACACTGGACCACTGTTACACCACCGTCAAGAACGGCTGCCTGTTATTCCACACCCACCCTTTGGAAAGTCTGCCCACCTGACTGTACTTCTACTCCCCGAGAGTAGACGAGACTGAAGACTGCAGCACCAGGAGTGAGGACCAAGAAGGTTTGGACAAGGGAAGCACAGGAGTGCCTACTGAACTGGACTGTATTCATGGACTCATCTTCAATCCTGGATGAGTATGTCACAGTTGTTACAGACTTCATTAAAACCTGTGTGGATGAGTGTGTGCCCACCAAGACTTACTGTACATCCCCAAACCAAAAGCCATGGATGAACCAGGAGGTTCACTGCTGGCTGAGGGCTAGATCTGTGGCACTTAAGTCTGGCAACCCAGGCCTGTACAAAATAACCAGGTGTGAATTGCAGAGAGCTATTTTAAGAGTGAAGAAATAATTCTAAGTGAGGTTGGAAGCGCTATCGAATGCACGTGAACTCTGGCAGAGTTTGCAGGACATTACATCCTACAAAGTGAAACCCAACAGCATGAATGGCAGGGATGCGTCACTACCAGATGAGCTCAATATCTTCTATGCCTGCTTTGAAAGGGAGAATAAAACCACAGCTGTGAGGATCTCTGGAGCAGCCGGTGACCCTGTGATCTCCGTCTCAGAGGCTGACGTCAGGCTGCCTTTCAGGAGGATGAACATTCGTAAGGTGGCAGGCCCCGATGAAATACCTGGTAAGGGTCTGAAAACTTGTCCCAACCAGCTGGTGAGGGTATTCAAAGGCATTTTCAACCTCTCACTGCTACAGTCGGAAGTTCCTACCTTCTTCAAAAGGGCAACAATCATACCAGTGCCCAAGACATGCAGTATGAGCTGTCTTAACGACCATTGGCCAGTACCACTCACATCTACGGTGATGAAATGCTTTGCGAGGTTGCTCATGGACAGAAACAACTCCTGCCTGAGCAAGGACCTGGACTCACTGCAATTTGCCTATCACCACAATGGATCCATAGCAGATGTGATCTCAATGGCTCGTCACCTGGCCTTAGATCACCTGGACAATACAAATACCAAAGGCAAAATGCTGCTCAGTGTTTAACACCATCATTCCTACAATCCCAATCGAAAAGCTACAGAATCGGAACTCTGTACCTCCCTCTGCAACTGGTTCCTCAACTTCCAAACTGGAAGACCACAGTCTGTGCAGATTGGTATTAGTAACTCCTCCTTGCTGACAATCAACACTGACACACCTCAGGGATGTGTGCTTAGTTTTACTCTCTCTATACCCATGACTGTGTGGCTAAACATAGCTCAAATGCCATTTATAAGTTTGCTGATGATACAGCCATTGCTGGCAGTATCTCAGATGGAGATGAGGGCAACAGGAGTGAGATATACCAGCTAGTTGAGTGGTTTCACTGCAACAACCTTGCACTCAATGTCAGTAAGACCAAGGAGCTGATTGTGGACTTCAGAAAGGGTAAGATGAGGGGACACAAACCAATCCTCATAGAGGGATCAGGAATGCAGCAATTTCAATTTCCTGGGTGTCAATATCTCTGAGGATCTAACCTGGTCCCAACATATCGATGCAGCTGCAATGAAGTCAAAACAGCAACTATATTACATTCAGAGTTTGTGATTTGCTTTGTCATCAAAAAGAGTTGAAAACTTCTACAGGTGTCCTGTGGAGAGGATTCTGACTGGCTGCATCACCGTCTATTATGGGGAGGTGGGAATGGTTGATGGCTACTGAAGAGGATCATAGTAAGCTGCTGAATTGTAAAATTAGTCAGCTCCATTGTGGGTACTAACCTGCGTAGTATCCAAGACATCTTCAAGGAGTGGAGATGTAGAAAAGCGGCTTTCATCATTAGTGACCCCACTTCTACCGAGGCTGTGGTTCTTCCCCTTGTTACCATCAGGAAAGAGGGACAGAAGCCTGAAAACACACACTCAATGGTTCAGGAGCAGCTTCTTCCCCTCTGCTATCCAATTCCCAAATGGACATTGAATGACCTCACTACTTTTAAAAAAAAATTCAATTTTTGCACAACTCAAAGTTAACAGATTTGCAACATATGCTGGTGATATTGAACCTTAGTCTGATTTAAGGGTGTAGTGCAATTGGTGACAGGAAGCACAGCTGTATGTATCATGGTGTCCATCCAGAATTAAATCAATTTGGTATTATTTACTGCAGAATTGGAGTGAGAATGGACACAGAAAGGCAGCTATTAGAACTGTAAGTGTGGTCATAAATACCTATTAACTCTGTATTAGATTCATTGGTTTGTATATTGGAAATTAAACACACTATTTCAAAAGCTATATTACCTCATAATGGATGTTGCAAAGTTAATTAGCAGCATAGGTTTTTTATTTAAATCCAGGCTTGTTCATTTTTACCAGCTAAAATTGCATAAGCTATTCAAAACCTTGAAGTCATTGTCTATTGGGTATAATTACCAATATATCTACACAGAGCAATCATTATGAGTCCAAATTATTACATTTTGTGGACCCTTTCTAGAATCAATACCATCATTAATAAAGTTAGATCTGAATATTCTGTTATGGGCTTATACAGTAAATCCTTCCATTAGACAGTTTCTGATACAATTGGTTAGACTGAACAACAAGCTCTTTACAAACTGCCAGTTTTTCCTACATTACAGCAGTAACTCCACTTCAAAGGATTTCTTTGATCATGAAAAGATGAAGTTGTTAGTTGCATTTGTCATTTAGGTTGAACAAGTTAGGTCTTTATTCTTTGGAGCACAGAAGGTTGAGGGAGGACTTGATAGAGGTATTTAAAATTATGAGGGGGATAGATCAAGTTGACGTGGATAGGCTTTTTCCATTGAGAGTAGGGGAGATTCAAACAAGAGGACATGATTTGAGAGTTAGGGGGCAAAAGTTTAAGGGTAACACGAGGGGGAATTTCATTACTCAGAGAGTGGTAGCTGTGTGGAACGAGCTTCCAGTAGAAGTGGTAGAGGCAGGTTCTGTATTGTCATTTAAAGTAAAATTGTATAGGTATATGGATAGGAAAGGAATGGAAGGTTATGGACTGAGTACGGGACAGTGGGACTAGGTGAGTGTAAGTGTCAGCATGGACTAGAACGGCTGAGATGGCCTGTTTCCGTGCTGTAATTGTTATATGGTTATATGGTTATTTAGTGATTTGTTCTCAGTTAAAAGAAAATATTTATTCCTGTGTTCCGGATTAAATCTGTGTATATCTAGAGAGACTCTCTGGTTCAGCAACTGCAGAAATTTATCCTGAGGAAAGACCTGAGGTTTAATCAATATAAGTGCCAGGCCGAATTGGAAAAGGGTGAATCAAGGTGGTGGGCCTGGACTCGAGAGCAAATTGAAGCAGCAGGGCCCAGGTCTGAGATTGACGAATGACCTGAGGTTTGGATGATTTAGGCGACAGGCCAGATTGACGTGGTCAGATTGTCGAGGTCGGAGGTGAGTGACGGGGTGGGGAAGGTTTCAGATTGTC
This sequence comes from Hypanus sabinus, assembly GCF_030144855.1. NCBI lineage: Eukaryota > Metazoa > Chordata > Chondrichthyes > Myliobatiformes > Dasyatidae > Hypanus > Hypanus sabinus. Next base: position 5,884,145 of record NC_082727.1, read on the forward strand.
GCTCTGCGATGTTTACTTGTCTCTGTGCTGAACTGAGGCTGTGGTCTATGACTAATGGGCCCCAGAATTGCTGCAGTGGTAACTAGCTTCTGGCTTCACGGCTGTGAACTCACTTTTGTGAGCTGCAGTTCTGAATGTTATTTGCTTGCTTCTATTGTTTGCATTATTTATTTTTTCTCTCTGCACTTTTGGTGTTTGATGGTCTTTTTTAATGGGTTCCATTGGATTTCTTTGCTTTGTGGCTGCCTGTAAGGAGACAGATTGATGGTTGTATATACTTTGTAAATGTACTTTGAACATTATAAAATGCCTTTCATATAGGAAACATCCCAAGGTGAATGTCAGAAGAGAAATAGAAGCCAGGAAGTTTGAGGGAGATGTTTGAAAACAAATGTTAAAGAATCAGAATCAGGTTTAATCTCACCAGCATATGTCATGAAATTTGTTAATTTTGCACAGCTGTGCAATGCAATACATAATAATTGAAAACAAACTGAATTAGTTGGTATATATTTATATATATCTAATAGTTAAATTAAATAAGTAGTGCAAAAATAGAAATAAATAAAGTAGTGAGGTAGTGTTCATAGGTGCAACGTCCATTCAGAAATTGGATGGCAGAGGGGAAGAAGCTGTAACTGAACTGTTGAGTGTATGCACTCACACTTCTGTATCGCCTTCTTGATGGTAGCAATGAGAAGAGGGCATGTCCTAGGTGATGGGGAACTTTAATGATGGATGCTACCTTTTTGAGGCATTGAAGATGTCCTGGATACTACACAGGTAGTGCGCATGATGGAGCGGACTAAGTTTGCAACTCTCTGCAGCTTACTTTGATCTTGTTCAATAGCCCACTCCCCCCACACCAGACAATGATGCAGCCAATTAGAATATTCTCCATGGTACATTTGCAGAAATTTGAGAGTGTTTTAGGTGCCATACAAAATCTCCTCCAACTCCTAATGAAATATAGCTACTGTTGTGCCTTCTTTGTAGCTGCATCAATACGTTGAGTCCAGGTTAGATCAGAGATACCGGCACCCAGAAAATGAAGTTGCTCACTCTCTCAGCTTCTGATCCCTCTATGATGGTTGGTTTATGTTCCCTCATCTTACCCTTTCTAAACTCCACAATCAATTCTTTGGTCCTACTGACATTGAATATAAGGTTGTTGTTGCAACACCACTCAACTAGCTGGTATGTCTCGCACCTGTATGCCCTCGGTAATCACCATCTGAAATTCTGCCAACAATAGTTGCGTCATCAGCAAATCTATAGATGGCATTTTGAGCTGTGACTGGCCACACAGCCATGGATATAGAGAGAGTAGAGCAGTGGGTTAAGCACACATCCCTGAGCTACCCCAGTGTTGATTGTCACCAAGGTGGAGATGTTATTCCCAATCCACACAAATTGTGGTTTCCAGTTAAGAACAAAAGGATCCTTTTGCAGAGGGAGGTGCAGAGGCACTGGTTCTGTAGCTTTTCAATCAGAACTGGAGGAATGATGGTATTAAACACTAGTCAATAAACTGCTTACTACATATGTATCTGTATTGCCCAGGTTATCCAAGGCCGTGTGGAGAGCCAATGAGGTTGCACCTGCAATAGATCTATAGGAACAAATTGCAGGGGGTTCAGGTCTTTTCTGAGACTAGAGTTAACTCTAGCCATAACCAACTTCTCAAAGCACTTTATCATTGTACATGTGAGTGCTACCGGGTGATAGTTATTACGGCAGCTCATCCATCACTTCTTGGGCACTGGTGTAATTATTGTCCTTTTGAAGCAGGTGGAAGCTTCTGACTGTCGCAGTGAGAGGTTGAAAATGTCTTTAACCACACCTGTCAGGTGGTTGGTGCAAGTTTTCAGAGCCCTACCTGGTACTCCATCAGGGCCTGCCACCTGCTGAAAGACAGCCTGACATCAGTCTCCGAGAACGAGATCACAGGATCACCAGATGCTACAGGGATCCTCATAGCTATAGTTTCTTCTCCCTTTAGAGTGAGCATAAAAGGTGTTGAGCTCATCTGGGAGTGAAGCATTGCTACCATTCATGATGTTAGGTTTTGCTTTGTAGGAAGTAACGTCCTGCAAACCTTGCTGACGTGCATCCCTTGTTGCCTCCAACCTCACTCAGAATTGTTTCTTGGCTCTTAAAATAGCCCTCTGCAGTCGTATTTGGTTTTCTTGTACAGACCTAGGTTGCCAGACTTAATTGCCATAGATCTAGCCCTCAGAGGACTACAAATCCCCTGGTTTATCCACAGCTTTTGATTTGGGAATGTACAGTAAATTCTCGTAGGCACACACTCATCCACACAGGATTTAGTGAAGTTTGTGACAGCTGTGGTGTACTCATTCACACTTGAAGATGAATCCCTGAGTACATTCCAGTCGACCCATTCAAAGTAGTCCTGTAAGCACTTCTGTGCCTCCCTTATCCATACCTTCTTCGTCTTCACTACTGGTTCTGCAGTCTTCAGTCTGTATACTTCAAAAACAGAAGCATATCTATAGGGGGTATGCAGGTTCAGAAACCAAGGCCAAGACTGAAGTTGTCCTTCTGGCTGAAACCAGGAAAGATAGATGTTGGGGGTTCAGAGTCAGGGTTGAGATATGATGGATGGTGATGGACAAGGGAAACTTTACTCACTCAATATGGTGGTGTGAACTGGACATCAGGAGGCAATTGGGAAGTTTCATGGAAAAGTTCAATTTGGAGGTTATAAACATATCACTAGAGCTTAAGTTCAATACAGACTGTATCATGGAAGGGAAGGAGAGGGATGAGAAACACAAGGAAGAAAATGTTCTTTGTTATATCCTACAGGAAAGTGTACAAAAGAATTTTCCCACTGTAAGGCTAACACAGAAAACAATATTAATAAACTCAGGAAGTTCTGGTCACCTGGCTATAGAAAAGATCTCGTTAAGCTGGAAGATGCAGAAAAGGTTTATGGGAATGTTATTGAGACTGCAGTGATTGACTTAAAAGGAGAGACTGAGTAGATGGTGCCCCTCCTCCTTCCCTTTCTCCCACAGTCTGTTCCCCTCTCATATTCCATTGTGGTTCCCAAGTGTGAGGTGGCTTATTTTGGTAGGTCAAATATGATGGCAGAATTTAGTACTAATGGTAAGACTCTTGGTGGTGTGGAGGATCGGAGGGATCTTGGGATCTGAGTCCACAGGACACTCAAAGCAGCTGCGCAGGTTGACTCTGTGGTTAAGAAGGCGTACGGTGTATTGACTTTCATCAATTGTGGAATTGAATTTAGGAGCCGAGAGGTAATGCTGCAGCTATATAGGACCCCGTTCAGACCCCACTTGGAGTACTATGCTCAGTTTTGCTTGCCTCACTACAGGAAGGATGAGGAAGCCATAGAAAGGGTGCAGAGGAGACTTATGCCTCAGGATGTTGCCTGGATTGGGGAGCATGTCTTATGAGAATAGATTGAATGAACTCGGCCTTTTCTCCTTGGAGCGACGGAGAATGAAAGGTGACCTGATAGAGGTGTATAGAGGTGTTGATTGTGTGGATAGTCAGAGGCTTTTTCCCAGGGCTGAAATGGTTACTACATGAGGACACAGGTTTAAGGTGCTGGGGAGTAGGTACAGAGGAGATATTGGGTACGTTTTTTACTCAGAGAGTGGTGAGTGCGTGGAATGGGCTGCCGGCAATGGTGGTGGAGGCGGATATGATAGGGTCTTTTAAGAGACTTTTCAATAGGTATATGGAGCTTAGAAAAATAGAGGGCTGTGGGTAAGCCTAATAATTTCTAAGGTTGGGACATGTTCAGCACAACCTTGTGAGCCAAAGGGCCTGTATTGTGTTGTGTTTCTATGTTTTTATGTTGTCATAGTAGTGACAACATAGTTGGTAGTGGGGTTAGGCTCCCACTACCTATAAGTGCTTCAAATGGCATGCATCTCTAAAAGCATCTGACAACTGTTACGTACCTGTGGGTATCTTGTGCCTGTCACATGACCATGATGTAATGGTCTTGTGACAGTGGAGTGATGTAATTTTCCCACCAGTGGGAGGTCATGTGATTGTTTTTTTCAACAGGGTATAAAAGGAGAACCCCTCCCTGTGTCGCAGGTCAGTTCGTGGTTGAATTCGTCAGTGACTCCATTCTGCTGCATATTTGATGTTATGATGCAGTTTTGTTTTAAAGTGGAGGTTTACTTTCTGCCTTAAGTCTCAAAGATTATTGCCGGCAGTTTTGCTACAATACTGCTGGTTCAGTCCAGTCGGAGAGTGAAGATTTATCTAAGTTCGGTAAGCTGAAGGATCGAGCAAAGTTGATGTTGTTGGCGGTAAAACAGGTTCGACCTTATTTAATCCTGGTACAAGAAGTTAGTAACCTGTGTCCGAGATAGCTCCTGCTAAAGGATTAGAAAGAGTTGGAGGCAGAGTTTCGCCAAGGAAAGGTCAGTGCCTTTAAGCCGTTTTATTTCCTTCGCTGTGAATCCTTTGGGCAAGGCATATTTTGACTGGGATCAGCAGTAATGTCATGATGTCAGTGAGGAATTTGTTGCTTCTAGGAAAAACTCTCCTAAGTGACTGTGTAAATCATTTGGACTTTTGCATTACTACTTCTAAGAACTGTTTTTGCATTATCACTTTAAGAACTGTTTGAGCTGCTGTATAGCAGTTGACTTCCGGTTAAATTAGTTGTTAGTTTACTTTTGGGTTTTTTTCTCAGCCGTGTTTAATAAATGTTTTATTTGTTATAATAAACCTGTCTCAATTCTATATTCATTGTTGCTGTGCCATAACACAACCAAGTCCAACTCTTAGCCTTCATATGTGACTTATCTACGAGGCCTGGTGGAACTGTTTCTACTGATAAACGAAGGGGCAAAGGTGGACCACTCACTCCTCAAAACCAGTTTTTTTGAGCAGATGGGGCTCATCAGTCTTGAATGGCAGCCCGCCTAGGAGAAGGAAAACTCTAATTTTAAACCTCCACTGCTTTGTGGCCATACCCACCCTTGGGAAAGGCTTTGGGAATAAATCCCGAGGAAAAAATCCAGAAACAGGGTCGCGAAGGCAGTTTGATGTTGCTTACAACTTCACTCTGGCAACCTCTGCAATGACACTGGTGTCTAGCTGTATCAGCACTTGCCCTTCCCTTGGACTACATCAGTGACATAGAGAGGGGGAACCCGCTGCATGGAAACAGCTGGTTCTTCAAATCTTCCCTGCCAATAGCCTCTCTGTGGTGCCTCTCCTCCTGTGCTTTTTCCTATGCTCTGCTCTTCCACCTAATCCCACCACTCCCCATGACCTTGTTCTGGCTTCTTCCCCTTTCTATTCCAGTTCTGATATAGGGATTTGGGCTGAAACTGTGTTGAAAGACCTGGGGAGGATGCTTAGGACCCATGTGTGGAGTATTTGAGACTAGAATTGAGACACAATACGAGACTGAAATGAGGACAGGGTTCTCAGCTAGATGCTAGATGAGAATCCAAAGTACAGTTGATGACTGAGTACTGAAGGTCAGTTCATCTGCTCTTTAAATGTTGAAATCCTGGCAGCACAACATGGCTGTCAATAAGTGGGGCCACTCTGAGTCTTTAAAGGGGCTAAGTTAGATATCCATATTCCGGAGAGCCAGAGCGTCTAAATCATGGAAGCTGATGCGGTCAGGTACACATCGTGTAACCCCCTGGGTCACCTCAGGCTCGCTCAGCTCGTTCTCGTCCTCTCTCTCTCAACCCCTCGCGCCGATCTCCCCAAAAGCCCGTCAACAATAGCTTACAGACTCAGAAGAAAGAACAACATTAATCCCAGTTGGTTTACAAAGGAATACAATTCTCGTTATCAGTAAATTTTAACCCAAACAAGCTTCCAGCACTCTCTCACAACAAAGAAGCATTCCTGCTTTTAACAAAACAAAGTAGCCATTTTGATTACATACACAGTAACAAAGAAAAAAGAAGAAACCCCCTTTACACTCTCCCCCCACCAAATAAAAGTCATGTCCTCATGACTATTAAATAACTCGCCACCTTTCCTGCCAACACACCGTAACCCAAGCACAAACAGTGACATCTCCTCCCCACACAGTAAACCTCACGCCCTGTTCCTCAGGCGCTACATAGGCCAACTATCTGGGAGTTCCCTAACCCTTCTGAGACCTCCATACCCCTTCACCTAAGCCCTTCAGGCTCAGACACAACTGGGGATACCTCAGGCCCACTACCAACTCCTCTCTCAACCTCTCACTCATGCCCCACACTGCACACAGCTAACCCTCCCCACTACACCTGACTCAGTGGGAGAAGGGCCAAGGGTCTCTTCCTCAATCAAGGGAAAGTCAGCAAAAGGCAGCATGCACCACACATCCAGCACATCATCCATCGAATCTGTATTCTTCCTCATCTCTGTCTTCGGTAGCTGCTGTTTGATCTTCTCCAACCGGAAACACGTGGCCTGCACTGTTCCTGCAATCTCTTCAGCCTCCTGCTCAGTATTCACTGCACTTCTCTCCAGCTTTTTCTTCCTCATGACTTCTTCCAGATCAACTTTCTCCAGTCTCTCCGTCTTCATTTCAAACTTGATTCTGTAGAGACAGTCACTCACGAGCTGTGACCTTCGCCAGCCCTGGCACGTGTCCAGAAAACACTTTAACTCTGTAGTTCTCAGCCGCTCCTGCAACGACCTCACTTCATATTCTCCTGAGGCAAATCCAAATACCAAGAGATCATCCACATACACCAAAACTCCAAATGCCTCCACATCCCCTATGGTCTTCCACCTGCCCAGCAGGAAGGATGCAAGGGCTCCAGATCTGCCCTTTGGTATCTTTTCGGACCGGAAGACTCCTAGGGAATTTATAATGGCCGTCTTCTCCTTGTCGGCCCCACTCATCGGGATCTGGCAACATCCACTCCTCAGATCCAGCACCTTAAACCACTTCGCACCACTCAGATAGGCCATCGCCTCTTCGGCCCTCAGGGCCATATTCTGGTCACTGACAGTGCACATCTTCAGTGCAATATAATCCACACACACGCTGCCTATGTCTTCCATGGCTTCAGGGGCCAGTCGCCGCAACCTCTCTCTCTCCGAGGTGTCTTCAGTGGTCAACTCCCCTCCCTCATGGTATTTCGCAGCATCCACTAAGAGGGTCTCACCCTCAGATACTTCCCCCAGACCGTACCACCACTGGCTCTTGTTTGAATTCGGTATCGGCCCAATGCTGCTACACACGTCCGCACAAGCAGCTCGAAACTCTGGGTGCATCGACAATGCCTCCAAACAGCGCTCACCCACCTCCTCTGGGCAGGCCCCCAAGCGCACCAGCAGGATATTGGTTCTCTCTAGAACAGAAATGCTGCCCGTCTAAACAGTGTCCGGACACATCAGCATTAACGATTCATGAACCTCACTCACCTCCACTTTTGCCTCCAAGAACTCCATTTTCACTGACCAACAACCATCGTCTGGATAATCAACGGCACTGGTACCCCAAATCTCCAGTGCCCTCAATGTCACCAAGGGTAAATGCTTCCAATAACGGTTATCAAACAAACTGTACAGCAACTTAACTGGCGCCCTGGTGCCAAGGATGGCTTTAACTTGACTTCCATCCATCCGTAACAACACCTGTGCGCTTGGTCCCTCTAAGCCTTCAGGAATAGGGTCAGTTCCTTTTGGGAGTTCCTTGGTACAATTGCTGGGAACATGCTCCCCCAGAGACCCCAAGCCGTTCCCCCACTGGGCCTTCTCTAAGTTTCCCGACACTTCTCGGATCAACGGAACAACTGATCCCCTTGAAAGATCTCCTTGGCTCCGCAAGTAATTTATCTGACCCCCCAGCCAAAAGGGATACCCTAAAAACTTTCCACCAATCTCTTGCCATGGATATGATAAGCCCCCCAGCTGCGGCATTTGACTTCCAGTCGAACCACATGCATTTTCCCACACTTTCCCAGAACTGGCAGCTGTCACTTCGAGGTAATTGCGCCCGACAGTTCTAACAACGTCACCAGCCCGCCTACTCAAACTTTCAACCAGTCCCTGTCACTCTCCCTCAGCCAAGCACTGCCACTCACCCAGCAACTGAGAGGCCTGCTCCACCCACGCCTCCGCCCCTTTAGGGCTGGACATTATTCCAACAACTGGGCGAAGCCTACCACTGCTGAAACATCCCAACCTGTCACTCCTCACTCTCCAAACAGTACGGACAACCCATGGTCCCACCACCATTTCGTCAACACTAGTCGGAACTTGAACAATTACCTTCAGGCTACCAACAACAGCCACCCCACCCAACACACACGCAGTGATAACCAGCAATCACACACCCACAAAGGCACACCAGCTCTTCACCGCAGACATAATTTAAAGAGGGTGATCACACAGCTTCCACAGAAATCAATCCTGGACGAGCACCCCACAATGTAACCCCCTGGGTCACCTCAGGCTCGCTCAGCTCGTTCTCGTCCTCTCTCTCTCAACCCCTCGCGCCGATCTCCCCAACAGCCCACCAACAATAGCTTACAGACTCAGAAGAAAGAACAACATTAATCCCAGTTGGTTTACAAAGGAATACAATTCTCGTTATCAGTAAATTTTAACCCAAACAAGCTTCCAGCACTCTCTCACAACAAAGAAGCATTCCTGCTTTTAACAAAACAAAAAAGCCATTTTGATTACATACACAGTGACAAAGAAAAAAGAAGAAACCCCCTTTACAGGACCCTCCCCTATGGCTGACTCCTGTGGGCCCTGGCTGTTCCGAGAGATGGCGGTGGTAGTCACAGATGAGTGCTGGATCCAAGAAAATCCCTTCAGGAACCCAGCACTGTCCCTTGGGTCTGTCCAAACATTCCCTGTCCACGAGGAACTGCTGACTCCCAGAGATGTTCATGAATCCAGAATTCTTTTCATGGTGAAAATCTGTTTTTTGTCAACATACCTGGGTGGCAGCAAGGCAAAAGGGCTGGTACTTATAGGCTTTGATTTGGAAATGTGAAAAGTGGGATTGATCTTGAGAGTTCTGGGTAGTTGTAAGCTGTAAGCCATTGGGTTTAATTCCTTGAGAACTTCGAAGGATGCCAATTTTCTGGACTCCACCCAGAGAGGCAGATCTTGAGTAGACAGCCGAAGGTCTTGATCAGTCTGCAAACCTGGCTCATGTCTTCTCCTGCATTTGACCTTCAATTCAGCCTTATGGGTAGAGGCCAATAAAATCTCCTTCACCCTGGTCCTTCTCCTGTAGCATCAGACCCAGCCTTGTCCTACTGCTCAGTAAGGAAAGGTGGAGAAAACCCAAAATGGCATTTGAATGGGGATATCCCATGCTGTAAAGTGTTGTGGGTGACCTTTGCTCATATCAAATGCTCACACTAATAGTCTGTTTTTTCTGAGGACAGGCATGTCAGATTTGATGCCTATGCTACTAGGCCAGGGTCTACCCAGATGGAATATAGGGTGTTACTCCTCGAACCTGAGGGTGGCCTCATCGTGGCAGTAGAGGAGGCCATGGACTGACTCTCTGAATCTATTTTCCGTTAGGGCAGCTTCCAACCTAATGGAAGGAAAGGTGTCCTCTCAAAATTCTGGCAAATGCCCTCCTCTCCCTCACCATTCTCCACTCCAACCACCCTTCCTCTTCCACCCCTTCATGGGCCCCTGCCCCTCTCCCTCTATTCTCCAACCCCTAATCTCCTTCACCAATTGTCTTCACCTCTCCCTCTCTCCTGGACACACCCGCCACCCAGTACTTCCTCCTTTCCTCCCCCCGGCCACCCTCCTACTCTGACCTTCAATTGCTCCTAACAGCCCTGTTGAAGGGTGCTGGCCATTTTTCATACACACTTCCCTCTCTCACCTTGTGTCCTTGCCTTCTTTCTCTGACTTCTGCTCTCTTTTTTCCATTCCTGATGAAAGGTCTTGGCCCGAAGTGTCGGCTGTTTACTCTTTTCCATAGATGTTGCCTGGTCTGCTGAGTTCTGCAGATTTTCAGCATCTGCAGATTTCTTTGTCTTCTGCTCAGTCTCTTGATGGCTTTGATTTCCTTTTGCAATGCACTCTTGGGCTGCTTGTAGGTTTGTTCATACAAATTCACCCTATTTTGTCCAAGTGCATTAATAAGTCATAGAGTCATAGGAAACCAGGTTATTCAGCCTAGGTAGTCTGTGCCAAACTATTTCAACGGCCTAGTCCCTTTGATCTGTACTTGGACCACATCCCTCCATGCACTCACCCTTGTACCTATTCAAACTACTCTTAGCAATTAGAATTGAGCTCACACAGACCACTTGCACTGGAACTTGTTTCACACTCTCACAACCCTCTGAGTGAAGAAGTTTCCCCTCATGCTCCCCTTAAAGATTTCACCTTTCACCCTTAGCCCATGACCTCCCAATCTGTGCCACCCAACCTCAGTGGAAAAACTCCTGTACTTCTTGTACTTATCCAATATACCTCTTCTAGTTTTGTATACCTCTATCAAATTTCCCCTCAATCATCTATGTCCCAAGGAATAATGTCCTAACCTACTCAATATTTTGTTATAACTCATATCCTCCAGTCTCAGCATTTTCTTGGTACTCTTTCAACCTTATTTAGTCATACTCATAATCCGTACCATAGTAAATTCATAACTGCTGTCAGTTTATGCTCTGTTCATCTGATGTGTTCATTCAATGGTTTCAATTCAGTTTTGTTGATTTAGAAGATGACTAATACAAATCTTTTCTGCAATGAATTTTGTTTGACTCATCAAAGTCAATTCCATCTTTCTCTGTTTCCCTTACTGCCTTAGTATATCTAATTCCAGCTTCTTTGTTCCCTCACTCTCAACCACAGCCTGGTGTTCAGATAAATTAACTTGACTTGACTATCCATGCCCCACATATGTTGCCTGACTCTCTGAGTTCCTTTGCTTGAGGATGGTTAAGTACCACAGTAGTTGAGATCAGGCAAAAGTAGACAGGCCTGTTTATTGCCTCAGCTTGTTCCAATATAGATAAAGTCCTACTCCACCAATCTTTGAGATTTTTCTTCCACTTGCCGCAGATATGACATAGAGATACAGTATATAGCATACGGCAGAGATACACCATGTAACATACAATACAGAGGGATGCAACATAGAGATATAACATATACCATACAATATAGTGGAAAACAATACAGAGGGATATAACAGATATGACAGAGAGATACACATATAACATACAATACAGAGGGATACAACATATAGCATCTAACATAGAGGGATACGACAGAGAGATACAACATATAACATACAATATAGTGGGATTCAATATAGAACATACAACGGAGACACAAATATAGAAAAGCCCACTTTGGCCCACTGTGCTTACGCTGACCATCAAGCCCTCACTTTTAAACTAATCGCTGTCCCAGCCCATTTTATCCTCTGCACATCTCCATCAATTCCAAACAGATTCTACTATTCACCTGCACACCGAGAGCAATTTTCACACTAATGTACTGACCTGTGTATTTTGTGTATGTCAGAGGGAAATGGAGAAAAGGAGAAGGTGTAACCTCTTTACACACAGCACCAGAAGTCAGGAACGAACTACTGAGGCAGTGGGTCCACTATATGTGCCACTGAGCCCAGATGAGAAGAGCTAGCCAAGTTGACTGCAATCAAGAGAGTCCTGTGATGATGTGAGTGATGAGCAGGCTGGTTGGCATACTGCTGAGGATGAACCTGATGATGTTTGTCAACTTGACATTGTGAGAGACTTCTAAGGTCTTTAATCCCAGCAGCATAGGATGGCGGCTACATGGAGCCAAGACAAGCTCAATGTGAGAGAACTCCAGCTAGTCCCACTCTCCCATCCTCTTCCCATTTGCCCTGCCATCTATCAGAGAGTTATTCAGCTCCCTTTGGAATGAATCAGCCTCTGTGACTTTCTCTGGCAGTGCATTTACAACCCTTCCACCATCAAGGTCAACAGATGGTGCCTTAAAAAAGCAGCATCCGTCATTAACAGCCTCATCATCTGGTACATGCCCTCTCCTTCTTACTGCCAACAGGGCAGAGCTACAGGAGCCTGAAGACATAGAGCTCCATTCCTTCTACCTTCAGATTTCAGAATAGTGCTTGAGCTCAGCCTCATCAGCACTGCACATTTATTTCATAAATTATATTTTTTATGGCTTTGCACTACCCATCTGCTGCAAACCAACACATTTTGTATATAATGCCAGTGCTAATAAACCTGATTCTGTTTCTGAAGCACGTTATTACCTTCCCCATTGTTCATTAATTTTCATGTTTGATGCCACCTGCAACTTTGGAAATATTCGGTGCTTCTAAGTCTAATCATTAACAAATATGAAGAAAGCAATGGCCCTAGGACTGGCTACTTAGGAAACTTCATGATTCATTGTGTCCTGTTAGGAATTCTTCTTGACTCCCCTCTGTTGCCAGTTGGCCAATCTCAAAGTGGTAAAGCCAGCATTGGAACACGAGGTCACTTTGCATTGGATATCTGAGATGGATTCCATTGTCATCAATAAAACCATTTAACAAAGGTCAGCTTGATTCATCATACTGGTTTCAAATCTCACTGTGGACCCACTCCTCAAGATGTTTTCCAGCCCTCTTTAGTCCCAATGTCATTTGTCTCATCCAATTTTGGCCTCTTGCTTATCCCCAACTTTAATAATTCTTATATTGGTTGCTTTGCCTTCAACAGCAGAGCCTTAAAGCTGGAATTCATTGCATAATCCTCACTGCCTCTCTAACTTTTAAAGACTTTTTTTGATTAAGCTTTGTTCATCTGTCAAAATATCTTCTTATGTGGAGTTGTCAAAATTTTGTTTGATAATATTCCTGTGAAGTGTTATATTAAAGGAGATGGAAATGTTACTGCTGATGTTAAAGACTTCACTGGCTTTGATGGCTCAGCATCACAACCAGCAGAGCCCTTGCCTCACAGCTCTGGGAAGATGTCTTCAATCTAATCCTTGAAACGAACAATCTCCTGGAGGAACTCAGTGGGTTAAGCATCATCCGTCAGGAGAAAGGAATTGTTGATGTTTTAACTGAAAACCCTTCATCAGGATTGAGAGTTGAAAGGGGGAAAGCAAGTATTTTTTTGCAAGGTTATGTTCCAGTTCTATAAAACTTTAGTTAGTCCACACTTGACACATGTGTTCAGTTCTAGTTACTTCACTATAGGAAAGATATGGAAGCTTTAGAGAAGGTGTCGATCAAATTTACCAGGATGCTGTCTGGATAGGTCGAGTGAGGTGGGACTTTTCTGTTTAGAGAGAAAAAGGTGATTTGATAAGGTAAATAAGATGATATTTTGAGTGGACAGCCAAAGATTTTTTTCCCAGGGTCAGCGGGTATACCTTGGAATTACTGAATGCAATAAATTATTGAGTGCAAGAAAGCTGTAGCAACACCACTCAACCAAATGTTCTACCTTACTTCTGTATGATTCCTTGTCACTATCTGAAACTCTGCCAACAATACTTGTGTCATTGGCAAATTAATAGTTGGCATTTGAGTTGTGCCTAGCCACACAGCCATGAGCATAGACAGAGAAGAGCAGTAGGCTAAGCATGCATCTTTGAGGTGCACCAATGCTGATTGTCAGTGAGGAGGAGATGTCATTTCTGATCCGCTGAGACTGTGGGCTCCCACTGAGGAAGTTAAGGATCGAATTGCAGAGAGAGGTACAGAGGCTCAGGAAATGGAGTTTGTTGATGATAACTGAGAGTATGATTATGTTGAATGTTGAGCTGTAATCAATAAAAAACTGCCGGATGTAGGTATTACTATTGTCCAGATAATCCAAGACCGAATGGGATCCCTGTAAGATTGCACTCACTGTAGATCTATTGTGGACATAGGCAAATTGCAGTGGGCCCAGGTTCTTCCTTAGGCAAGAGTTGGTTCTGGTCATAACTAACTTCTCACAGAACTTGATCATTGTAGATGTAAGTGCCATTGGGCAATAGTAGAGAGGTAGCTCACCCTGCTTTTATCGCCTATTTAAAACAGGTGGAAACGTCCAAATGCAGCAGATTGAGTTTGAGGTTGTCCATGAACACACCTGCCAGTTGGTTGGTATTGTGTATTTAATATTTAAGTAATATTTGAGTAATCTCATATTTTTATATATAGGCTGATTAAGCATTCATTTTAATTTAAATAATTCATTAGAGATTATACGTAAAATATGTTAATTGCATACATCCTCACACTACTACATGATCTGAGCAAGCTTCGCTAAAAGTAAAGACAAAATTAACTCTACATTCCCAGACTCTCTCTTCGTTTGAATCAGTTTAATGTTTTGAAGTTACAAAACATAGCATTGGTGATGAGGTACTTTTAAAGTGAACCTGAGATGGCTGTTGATGTGTTAAAATGCAGCAAGACATTCGAACTAGAACAAGACATGGCAAGTGATAAGTGCACCCCAGCACATAGAAACAGTTGAGTAGAAAAAAAGGTCATAAGCAGAAGCATTCAGGGTTCATAAAGAGTGAATACTGGTGATAATAATCATTAAAAAATCAGAAATGGCTGGTTATGTTGGAAAATAGACAAGTTTGATTCAACAACAGATAATTGGCTCATATATACTGAGCTCTTGGAACAGTACTTTGAAGTAAATGAAATAACTAATTGGCATGTGCCAATATTGCTAAGTGCATTGGGTTTAAAGGCATTCAGTTTGCTTTGAAGTTTGATTGCTCCAGCCAAACTTGCAGAAATGAGTTTTGGTAATGTTATCAAAGTGATGCAGGAGAACATAGAACCAAAGCCATTTTGATTGCTTTCAGTTTCATAAGTGGAATCAGAAAGAAGGGGAGTCCATTTCAGCATATGTGACTGAATTGAAGAGATTGTCTGAGCATAGTCAGTTTGATGATGGGCTCAATGAAGCACCGAGAGATTGTTTAGTTTGTGGAATCTTAAAAAAAACAAACATTCAAAAATAGTTCCTGACTGTAGCACAGTTTATATTCAAATGAGCAGAGGAAATCAATGTTTCAATGGAAACTGCAGACAGAGACGCAATTGAATTACAGTCAGGAATGAAAGTGAGCTGAACAAATTGTGTTACCATTGTGGTAGGGGCTCACATACACTAAACAAGTGCAGATATAAAGGAAAAACTTGCAGAAAATACAACAAATCAGGACACATACAAAGAGCATGTTATGCAGAAAAAATGAATAGACTGTTCAGGGAAGAGAATAAGTTAAAAGATTTGAACTTTTAAAAAATCACTAATCTGTATGCTGTCAATGAAAAATCTGATAATGATGAGAGTGACACAGGATTGTGTAGCCTTGAGATTTACAGCGGGAAAATTAATGATAGACAAGCAATATGGCTTACATCAGAAGTGAACTGCAAATTAGCTAAAATGGAATTGGACACTGGTTCAGCTGGTTTCAGTCTTCCACAAAATAAGTTAGAATAGCAGTTCAAAGGTTTTAAACTGAAGCTTGAAGATATCCAACTAAGAATTTATATTGGAGAAAAGATAATTCCTATAAGAATGACACTCCTAATTGTGAAACATGACAAACAACAAGCCACACTGAGTTTGCATATGGTAAAAAAAACCAGAAGGATCAGCATTGTGGGGGTATGATTTGCTGAGACGACTGCAATGATCGGAGATTATTTGTATGCTACATGCCCTACAATGAAGCCAACTGAAAGGGAATAAAGAAAGACATTGGACTATGCCACCACTATCTCCATACCAAACACCATGAGCTATTGTCCTACAGAGGATACACAGGTGGTGTGTCAACCTCAGTGCCTCTGATTGGAAAGGCTATTGACAAAGGAAGGATCATGGTGCTCTGAGGATTCATGAAAGTAAAAAAATCGGTGGTCCGACAACAACAGTTTATGTAGGCAATGCATCAGAGAAAACTTCTGGCATGTTAATTAGGCAGTTACTTATGACGTGCATGTTAATTAGGCAGTTACTTATGACGTGCAGCTGCGTTTTAAGCTGGAAGAGAGTTCAAGGAGCTTCAGGAAAGTTGCAGGAATTTGACTGTTGTGAGTATCAAGAACCAGAAACTAATCTGTGCATTAAGGCTATTGGATGAATTTCAAGTGAGAGACAAAAAGCTGCTTGTAAAAGATTCAAAGACCAAAGCTCAGTTGAATGAATGGAAACAACAAAAGGAAGGAGTCAATGAGGATACAAAAACAGAGCATTTGTCAGATGATGCTATGGTTGAAGAAACCAAGAGGAGAATCAGATCATACAGTGAGCAATAGAAGGATTAATAAGATAATACTCCAGTGAACTAAATGCACCTTCCCAAGATCAAGAGGCAAAAACTAGCAGAAGAAAAAGGAAGGAGCAGAAAGTTGTTCAGAGCTATCAGAACCAATTCCTGCAGTCCCAGAGTCAACTGCTACAACCACCATAGAGGAAGCTCCGGACCTGAGATTCACAAATCTTACGTGCAAAGCAGAGGGATTCCCACAAGAATAGGAAATCCTCTACAGCAATTAAATCTTCAAGCCTGAATGGGACACTTTAAAATTTACTGTGCTGTAGATGTTTGTATATAGTAGTTGTGTTATATAATATATTGTCTATATAGTTGAGATGCACTTGCTATTGAATTGGAGCTTGTAGCTAAGCAGGGTGGAGTGTTGTGTATTTAATATTTCAATTATACTTGAGTAATTTTATATATATTGGTTGATTAGAAATTCTTTTTCATTTAGAAATTATGGATGTTTGTAAAAATAAATTAATTGAATACATCATTGCTTAAAGTAAACCTGCATTTTGGACTCTTTTGAATTAATTTGATGTTTTGATGTTATTAAACATAACAGGTTCAATACAAAAAATTGTTATTGATGTGAAGTTTGCTCGTTCTTCCTGCCAGTGTTTGGGGTTCCTTTGAGTCTGTTGGCTTCCTTCCAAAGATGTGTAGGTTGGTTGGTTAATTGGCCAGTTGTGCTGATAGGAAAGTGAGAAGAATAAAATGGAATCCTTAGCCCAGTTTGAGACCATAAGACATGGGATCATAATCTGGCCAGTTGGCTTATCGAGTCTGCTCCACTATTTAATCATGGCTGATTTATTATCCCTCTCAAATGTATTTTCCTGCCTTTCCCTTGTAACCTTTGGTGCCCTTACTAATCAAAAACCTATGAACCTCCACTTCAAATACAGCCAAAGACTTGGCCTCCACAGCCATCTGTAGCAATGAATTCCACAGATTCACTACCCTCTGGCTACAGAAATTGCTAGTCATCTCTGTTCTAACTGGATGTCCAATGCTGAGCCTGTGCCCTTTGGTCATAGATTTCCCCACATCCCCTCCACTTCCACTCTATTTATGCATTTCAATATTTGATATGTTTCAATAAGATCCCCGTCATTCTACTAAACTCCAGTAAGTACAGGCCCAGAGCCATCAAATGTTCCTCACATATTAACCCTTTCATCCTCAAGATCATTCTCGTGAATCTTTTCTGAACTCTGTCCAATGCCAGCAGATCTTTTCTTAGATAAAGGGCACACAACTACTCACAGTACTCCAAGTGTGCCCTGACTAGTGCCTTACAATAAACACAACAGATTCTGCAGATGCTAGAAATCCAGAGAAACATACACAAAGTACAGGAGGAACTCAGGAGGTTAGGCAGTATTCATGGAAATAAGTCAACAGTTGACCTTTCCGGCTGAGACTCTTCTGCAGGACTAAAAGGGAAGGGGGAATCTACCAGAAGATGCCATTCTATTCAATGCCTTTTACGCCTCAGCATGACATATTTGCTTTTATCTTCTACTTTGGGCATTGTGTGGCTGTCATTTATAATTGTTATTCAACTAAGGAGCTTTAAGGAAAGGAAATATATGCTGGCTTTGATCTGCACCATTACATTCCTTGACTAAATAATAGTGATATTTTCCTATATATTTTAGAGAAGCCAGTTTAATATAATAAAACTTGAATTGCAACTGTTACAAGGTGTGATGCTGTTTGAATTCCTGATCATTCCCTATGAATGATCACTTCCCACATTGTCGTGTCTATTCAAACTAAATTTAATGTGATTCCTCCTTTGTGTGTTGTAATATTAAAAAGGAAGTCTGTCAGACAGAATGGTGCTAACTTGGAGTGGGAATGTTATGAGAAAGTACAAAAGAACCAGTCCACAGCAATGTTTTCGGAAAGTTAAGGGAATACTAGTCTACAGCTATAACAATGGATGATGGTGAAAACATGTTTTAAAAGGGGAGGCAAGGTCTTTGTGCAGGTACTGGTATCAAATGCATACCATTTTGTACCAGTGCAAGGGGATTTAAAGGGTTAAAAAGGGGCAGCTTCTTGGTGTAAGGGCAGAGGTGAGGTCATGGATGATTACTAATGGTAAGACAGGGAAGAGCACATCAAGAGAGTCAGAGTATGTTGAGTAAGAGTTAGACTTAGAGAGAGAGAGAGAGAGAGAGAGAGAGAGAGAGAGAGAGAGAGAGGACCGAGGTTGTGTGAAAGTTTGTCAGCATCCTGCAGAGCAGCTCATTTAGAGGATGACAAGTATTACTTTGATTTTTCTGTACTGCTACTGCTTACTGCTACAGGTGTCCCCCGCTTTACGGATGTTCGCTTTACGCCACTTCACTTTTACAAAAGAGCTACATTAGTAACCTGTTTTCACATCACAAAGAGGATGTTTGCTTTTACAGAAATTTTTCCTGTATAAATTAATGGTTCTTCGCTTTACGCCATTTCAGCTTAAGAAAGATTTCATAGAAACACTCTACCTTTGTAAAGGGGGAGATGTCTAGATAGAGATTTGTTTTTCCTTTTTTATTACATCTGTGCTAGTTCTAATAAAGTGTTTTCTTGTGGTCTTGAACACCTGTGTTGACTCCTTTGTTTACTAACACACCAAGGTGAACAAATTTTAAAATAATTTTTGTTTACCGGTGAACAACAGGAAGTATTCAGGTCTGGAGGTAGCTTCTGTGCTGTAAGGTAGATGGGACCACTAAAATAATCCTGGATTGAATATGTAATGTGGTAACACTTTAATTAAGAGACATTCCCTCTTACTGATTGTACTTAAAACATCTACATGAATGTATGTCAATTCTAGCTGCACATCTGCTCAATGTGCCCAAGGAAATTTAATAGTAGGTTGAAGAGACAACATATAATCCACATTTAACTACAGTTCAATGCGAACTCCTACTTTAACAAGCATCAAACAAGAGAGGATCTCTAGACAGGGTCAGATAGAACATAGAACATAGAACAATACAGCACAGTACAGGCCCTTTGGCCCACAATGTTGTGCTGACCCTTAAACTCTGCCTCCCATATAACCCCACACCTTAAATTCTTCCATATACCTGTCTAGTAGTCTCTTAAATTTCACCAGTGTATCTGCCTCTACCACTGACTCAGGCAGTGCATTCCACACACCAACCACTCTGAGTAAAAAACCTTCCTCTAATATCCCCCTTGAACTTCCTTCCCCTTACCTTAACTCTCTGTCCTCTTGTACTGAGCAGTGGTGCCCTGGGGAAGAGGTGCTGGCTGTCCACTCTATCTATTCCTCTTAATATCTTGTACACCTCTATCATGTCTCCTCTCATCCTCCTTCTCTCCAGAGAGTAAAGCCCTAGCTCCCTTAATCTCTGATCATAATGCAAACTCTCTAAACCAGGCAGCATCCTGGTAAATCTACTCTGTACCCTTTCCAATGCTTCCATATCCTTCCTGTAGTGAGGTGACCAGAACTGGACACAGTACTCCAGGCGTAGCCTAACCAGAGTTTTATAGAGCTGTATCATTACCCTGCGACTCTTAAACTCTGTCCCTCGACTTATGAAAGCTAACACCCCATAAGCTTTCTTAACTACCCTATCTACCTGTGAGGCAACTTTCAAGGATCTGTGGACATGTACCCTCAGATCCCTCTACTCCTCCACACTACCAAGTATCCAGCCATTTACATTGCACTCTGCCTTGGGGTTTGTCCTTCCAAAGTGTACCACCTCACACTTCTCCGGGTTGAACTCCATCTGCCACTTCTCAGCCCACTTCTGCATCCTATCAATGTCTCCCTGCAATCTTCGACAATCCTCAACACTATCCACAACACCACCAACCCTTGTGTCGTTTATAAACTTGCCAACCCACCCTTCTACCCCTACATCCAGGTTGTTAATAAAAATCACCGAAAGTAGAGGTCCCAGAACCAATCCTTGTGGGAGACCACTAGTCACAACCCTCCAAACCGAGTGTACTCCCTCCACCACGACCCTCTGCTTTCTGCAGCAAGCCAGTTCTGAATCCACCTGGCCAAACTTCCCTGGATCCCTTGCCTTCTGACTTTCTGACTAAGCCTACTGTGTGGTACCTTTTCAAATGCCTTACTAAAATACATGTAGATCACATCCACTGCACTACACTCATCTATATGCCTGGTCACCTCCTCAAAGAACTCTATCAGGCTTGTTAGATGCAATCTGCCCTTCACAAAGCCATGCTGACTGTCCCTGATCAGACCATGATTCTCTAAATGCCCATAGATTCTATCTCTAAGAATATTTTCCAACAGCTTTCCCACCGCAGATGTAAGGCTCACTAGTCTATAATTACCCAGACTATCCCTACTACCTTTTTTGAACAAGGGGACAACATTCACCTCCCTCCAGTCCTCTAGTACCATTCCTGTGGATGAGGATATAAGGATCCTAGCCAGATGATCAGCAATCTCTTCCCTCACCTCATGGAGCAACCTGGGGAATATTCCATCAGGCCCTAGGGACTTATCCATCCTAATGTATTTTAACCACTCCAACAACTTTTCTCCCTTAATATGAACATGCTCCAGAACATCAACCTCATTTATGTTGTCCACACCGTCATCAAGTTCCCTCTCATTGGTGAATACCGAAGAGAAGTATTCATTGAGGACCTCACTCACTTCCACAGCCTCCAGGCACATCTTCCCACCATTATCTCTAATTGGTCCTATCTTCACTCCTGTCAACCTTTTGTTCTTCACATAATTGAAGAATGCCTTGGGGTTTTCCTTTACCCTACTTGCCAAGGCCTTCTCATGCCCCCTTCTTGCTCTCCTCAGCCCCTTCTTAAGCTTTCTTGCTACCCTATATTCTTCAATAGACCCATCTGATCCTTGCTTCCTAAACCTCACGTATGCTGCCTTCTTCCAAAAGACTAGATTCTCCACTTGTCACCCATGGTTCCTTCACCCTACCATTCTTTATATTCCTCACTGGGTCAAATTTATCCCTAGCAGCCTGCAAGAGATCCCTAAACATTGACCACATGTCCATAGTACATTTCCCTGCAGAAACATCATCCCAATTTACACCCGCATGTTCTAGCCTTATTGCCTCATAATTTGCCCTTCCCCAATTAAAATTTTTCCTGTCCTCTCTGATTCTATTCTTTTCCATGATAATGTTAAAGGCCAGGGAGCAGTGGTCACTGTCCCCCAGATGCCCACCCACTGACAGATCTGTGACCTGGCCCGGTTCGTTACCTAATACTAGATCTAGTATGGCATTCCCCCTAGTCGGCCTGTCAACATACCATGACAGGAACCTGTCCTGGACACACTTAACAAACTCTGCCCTGTCTAAACTATTGGAACTAATCAGGTGCCAATCAATATTAGGGAAGTTAAAGTCACCTATGATAACAACCTTGTTATTTTTGCACCTTTCCAAAATCTGCCTCCCAATCTGCTTCTCGGCAGCTCTGCTGCTACCAGGGGACCTATAGAATACTCCCAGCAGAGTAACTGCGCCCTTCAAAACAAGCCTGAGCATTACTTCAGGTAGAGTGGGCAGTTTCTACTGGGATCTGGGAGGGAAATGTAAACGTGGAGCTGTTAGTATATCCTCATGGATCTTCTGACATTTCTCATTTCTCATCTACTGGTATCTTCAGAATATTGGCATTTCGAGTCACAGAGTCAACTGCAGGAGGTGCAGCACTTGTTCTTACACCTCCTTCCTCACCACCAACCGACAACCTCACAACAGCCCTTCCAGGTGAGAGCAAGACTCACGTGCACCTACCCCATCCTCATCTACTGCATTCACAGCTCCTGCTGAGGTCTCATAGAATCACAGAGCACAACAGCAGAGAAATTTTTAAACGCCAGCTCAGAACCTATTTATTTAACCTTGATTTTAACTAACATCATTTTGTCTTTTATTTTCATGTTTGCACTTTATGCCACAGTAAAGCACTTTGGACTTCATTGTTGTATGAAAAATGCTTTATAAATAAATTATTTATAGAGTTCAAAAAGTTATTTATTTATTACTATTATTAAAAATAAACAGGTCCTTTAGCTCATCTAGTCTGTGCTGAACTGTAATTCTGCCTAGTTCTATCAACCTACACTGGGACCATAGCTCTCCATACTCCTCCCCATCCATGTATTTATCCAGACTTCTCTTCAAGCTCCATTCACCTCTTCCACTGGCAGCTCATTCCACAATCGCACCATCCTCTGAGTGAAGTTTCCTCCTCAATTTCTCTTTGAATATTTCACTTTCACCTTTAATCTAGACCTCTAGTTCTACCAAGCTTCTGTTGAAAAAACCTGCTTGCATTTACTCTATCCATACCCCTCATAATTGTATATATCTGTATCAAATCTTCACTTCTTCTCCTATGTTCTAGAGAATCAAGTCCTAACCTATTCAACCTGTCCCTATAACTCAGGTGCTCAAGTCCAGGCAACATCCTCAAGTCAAGTCAAGTCAAGTCAAGTCAAGTCACTTTTTATTGGCATTTCAACCATAACTGCTGGTACAGTACCCAGTAAAGATGAGATAACATTTTTCAGGACCTTGGTGTTACATGAAACAGTACAAAAACTACACTGAACTATGTAAAACAACACAAAAAACTACACTAGACTACAGACCTACCCAGGACTGCATAAAGTGCACAAAACAGTGCAGGCATTACAATAAATTATAAACAAGACAATAGGCACTGTAGAGGGCAGTAAGTTGGTGTCAATAGACAATAGACAATAGGTGCAGAAGTAGACCATTCGGCCCCTCGAGTATGCACCGCCATTCTGAGATCATGGCTGATCATTCACTATCAATACCCAGTGCCTGCCTTGTCCCCATATCCCTTGATTCCCCTATCCATCAGATATCTATCTAGCTCCTTCTTGAAAGCATCCAGAGAATTGCCCTCCACCGTCTTCCGAGTCAGTCCAGGCTCTGGGCATTGAGGAGTCTGATGGCTTGGGGGAAGAAACTGTTACATAGTCTGGTTGTGAGAGCCTGAATGCTTCGGTGCCTTTTTCCAGATGGCAGGAGGGAGAAGAGTTTGTACAAAGGATGCGCGGGGGATCTTCATAATGCTGTTTGCTTTGCAGATGCAGTGTGTGGTGTAAATGTCTGTAATGGCGGGAGGAGAGACCCCAATGATCTTCTCAGCTGACCTCACTATCCGCTGCAGGGTCTTGCGATCTGAGATGGTGCAATTTCTGAACCAGGCAGTGATGCAACTGCTCAGGATGTTCTCAATACAATCTCTGTTGAAAATGGGGAGGATGGGGGATGGGAGATGGACTTCCCTCAGCCTTCGCAGAAAGTAGAGACGCTGCTGGGCTTTCTTTGCTATGGAGCTGGTGTTGAGGGACCAGGTGAGATTCTCCGCCAGGTGAACACCAAGAAATTTAGTGCTCTTAGCGACCTCTACCAAGGAACCATTGATGTTCAGTGGGGAGTGGTCATTCCATGCCCTCCTGAAGTCAACAGCCATCTCTTTTGTTTTGTTTGCTTTCAAAGATCGGTTGTTGGCTCTGCACTAGTCCGTTAGCTGCTGCACCTCCTCTCTGTATGTTGACTTGTCATTCTTGCTGATGAGACCCACCATGGTCGTGTCATCGGTGAACTTGATGATATGGTTCGAGCTGTGTGTTGCAGCACAGTCGTGGGTCAGCAGAGTGAACAGCAGTGGACTGAGCACACAGCCCTGGGGGTCCCTGTGCTCAGTGTGATGGTGTTGGAGATGCTGCTTCCGATCCGGACTGACTGAGGTCACCCAGTCAGGAAGTCTAGTATCCAGTTGCAGAGGGAGGTGTTCAGACCCAGCAGGGTCAGCTTTCCAATCAGTTTCTGAGGGATGATTGTGTTGAATGTTGAACTGAAGTCTATGAACAGCATTTGAACATATATGTCTTTTTTGTCCAGGTGGATTAGGGCCAGATGAAGGGTGGCATCGTCTGTTGAACGGTTGGGACAGTACGCAAACCGCAGGAGTCCAGTGAGGGGGCAGCAGGATCTTGATGTGCTTCATAATGAGCCTCTTGAAACATTTCATGATGATGGATGTGAGTGCAACGGGAAGGTAGGGTTAGGGTTGAATTTCTCCAGGAAACTGTTGCCATTTCCACACAGAAATGCTGGTGTTTTCATACTGAATTCCTGACATTTTCTTATAGAGCTACTTTTCTTTTTAAATCTTTTTATTGATTTTAAACAAACATAAATGAAACATGAATACAAAGAGCTTGAGAGTACATAATTAATAGGTTAAGGTATAAATACAAATAGATGATTATCCATATATAATAACCTCCCAAGCTCATAGTAGTTACAAAAAATGGAGAAAATAAGAACCCCCTCTGCCCAAAAAAAGAAAAAAAACCTAACTGACATGGGCCATTGCATTATATCAATTATACACAGTAGCATCAATAACTCTGCACCTCCATCCAGATAATTAAGGATGATAAGAGTAAGGTTTAGGAAAAGTCAGTTTAGCTCATATGAAAATGTTGAATAAATGGTCTCCAAGTTTCTTCAAATTTAACTGAGGGGTTAAAGACAACACTTCTAATTTTTTCTAAACACAAACAAGAAATAGTTTGAGAGAACCACTGAAATATAGTTGGAGGATTAATTTCTTTCCTGTTCAGGAGGATAGATCTTCTAGCCATTAATGTAACAAATGCAATCATCCACCGGGCTGAGGGGGATAAACAACTATTATCCACCATTGGTAAACCGAAAATTGCAGTAATAGGATGCGGTTGCAATTTGATATTCAGAACTGTTGAAAAAGTACCAAAAATATCATTCCAATAATTTTGCAAACAGGGGCAAGACCAAAACATGTGGGTCAATGAAGCGACTTCAGAATGACATTTGTCACAGGTTGGATTAACATAAGAAAAAAATCGAGCAAGTTTATCCTTGGATATGTGAGCCCGATGTACAACCTTAAATTGTACTAGGGCATGTTTAGCACAAATAGAAGAAGAATTGACTAGTTGTAAATTTTTCTCCCACTGCTCTGTGGGTATAAGACAGTGGAGTTCTTTTTCCCATTCCTTCTTAATTTTATCTGATACTTCTGGCTGTATTTTCATGATCATATTATAAATGACAGCTACTAACCCTTCTGGCAAGGATTAAGAGCTAAAACTTTTTCCGTAATATCCATTGGACATGATTTCAGAAAAGATTGTAACATTCAAGAAAATTCTAACTTGCAAGTATCTAAAAAAATGAGTTTTAGGCAAATTATATTTATTGGATAGCTGTTCAAAGGACATAAAACTGCTATCTAAAAATAGATCACAAAAACATGTTATACCCTTGGTTTTCCATAACACAAAGGCTTGATCCATAAAAGAGGACTGAAAAAAAAAGTTGATATAATAGAGCTTGATAAGATAAACTTATTCAAGCTGAAGAATTTACAAAATTGAAACCATATTAGTAATGTATGTTTAACTATAGGATTAGTTATTTGTTTATTCAATTTAGATAAAGCAAAAGGAAGTGAAGATCCTAAAATAGATGTTACGACTATGCCCCAACTCTGAGGGGCCGAAGGGTACAAAATAGCCCCCTCCTTTTTGAGAATTGCAAGATCGCTATTAATTCAGGTCTGGGACCCAGGAAATGAGAGAGAGACACGCAGAATCCTCAAGGTTTGGAATGTGTCCTGGGCCTCCAAAAGACAAAGCCATGGATAATGGCCATTGTCTCTTGGAGACAGAATTGTGTATTGAGTACTGTACTATTCATTGAAGCCCTCAGGAAATGAACAGAGGGGGCTGATTGAGGGATTGCATCATCCCAACCTGATTGACATCTGAGACCCCGTGAGTAAGGATAAAAGAGGGTCTGGGGAACAACCCCTTTAGACGCACCAGGAGAAACGCTAGAAATCCCGTGACAGCGTTTAATAGCGACAGCCAGTGGGGCCCACGTGTGTCCTTTCCCATTGCCTGGGATTGGCGGGATTGACCATGGAAGAACGGCTTAGCTAAAAGGAAAAGGACACCAACGACATTTCAAAGGATTGACACCATAAAAAAGGAAACTCTGGCAAGTTCCAAAATCTCTCTCTCTTGACTCCAACCAAAGGCTGCAGCCTGAATGAACTAAAGTGACTTTTATATTTCCATCGGACAATACATTATCCCCTAGACAACGATAGAGCTATTTCTTATTGATTATTATTATAACCGCACCTTTTGATCTAGTATTGACAACTTATAATATCTGTATGTTTGCATTGATATTATTTTTGTGTATTTTTACCAATAAATGCTGTTGAATATAGCGCCATCAGACTTCAATGGACCTCTCTATCTTTGCTGTTAAGTTACCCAGTTACGGGGTATGTAACATAGAAAGCAATGAAAAATCTTGTACAGATTTACATTCCAAATTTACCCATTGTGGGCAAGGTACTATAATCGATTCTTGTGTCCAAAATATTAAATATCAAATATTAACTGCCCAGTAGTAAAATCTTAGGTTTGGCAAAGCCAAACCTCCTTCCTTCTTAGGCTTCTGTAAATATTTTTTTACTTAAGCTAGGATTTTTAATTCTGCCACACATACGAGGATATTTTGGAGTCAATAATATCAAAAAAGGATTTAGGAATAAAAATTGGTAATGCTTGAAGTAAATATAAAAATTTGGGTAATATTATCATCTTGATAGCATTAATTCAACCAACCAATGACAAAGATAATAGGGACCACCTGGTAGTAAGTTGCTTGATTTGGTCAATTAAAGGTAAAAAGTTAACGTAAAATAAATCCTTATGTTTCTTGGTAATTTTAATACCTAAAGAGTAAAATGATCTGTAACAACTTTAAATGGTAAGTGTTTATAGATTGAAACTTATAGAACTACTGGCATGTTCCCATGGAATTGTTGGCTTTTTCCCATGGAGCTCCTTGCATATCCCAGGGAAACAGCACCTCCCCATGGGATCGCTGGTGCTTTCTCAGGGAATTATTGCGATTTCCCTGTGGATCTCCTGGCACCTCCTCATTACTACCAATGAATTCAGAAGTTACATGCGTACAAAGCTGACGGAAGGATTAAAGATTAACTTTACTAGTCACAAGTGCATTTAATGAGTGAAACATAACAGAATCAGAATCACGTTTAATATTGTGTTTATGTTGTGAAATGTATTGTTTTGTGACAGCAATACATTGAAATACATAAAAATAAATTACAGTAAGAAACAAATACTTAGTGCAAAAAGAGAGCAAAACTCCTGGCTTGGATCATTGACCTTTCAGCAATCTGATGGCTGAGGGGAAGAAGCTGTTCCTAAAACATTAAGTGTGTACCTCCTCCCTGAGAAGAAGGCATGTACTGGGTCTTGTGGCATCCTTAACGATGTCTTTTTTGGGGCATTATCCTTGATGCTGGGAAGGCTAGTACCCATGATAGAGTTGGCTGAGTTTGCAAACCCTTCCATACCAGACAGTGATGCAACCATGTGGAATGTTCTCCATGACGCATCTGTAAAGATTTGCTTGAGTCTTTGGAATGCTTCATTTGCATCAAAACAAATCAGTGAAGGGTGCTCTGGGGGCAGACTGCCATGCTTCCGGAGCCAACATTGCATAAGACCATAAGGCCATAAGGCATAGGAGCAGAATTAGGCCATTCCATCATGGCTGATCCTGGATCTCACTCAACCTCATACACCTGTCTTCTCACCATATCCTTTGATGCCCTGACCAATCAGGAAACAATCAACTTCCACCTTAAATATACCCATGGACTTGGTCTCCACTGCAGTCTGTGGCAGAACATTCCACAGATTCACGACTCTCTGGCTAAAAAATAATTCTCCTTACCATATTCTAAAAGGTCACCCTTAATTTTGAGGCTATGCACTCTAGTTCTGGACATCACACCTTATCCACATCCTCTCCAGATCCACCATAGGAAACCTCCTCTCCACATGCACCCTATCTGATCCTTTCAACATTTGATAGCTTTCAATGAGATCCCCCACATTCTTCTAAATTCCAGTGAGTACAGGCTCAAAGCTGCCAAATGCTCCTCCCTTTCATTCCTGGCATCACCCTTGTGAACCTCCTCTGGATTCTCTCTAATAATAACACATCCTTTCTTAGATATGGGCCCAAAACAGTTGACAATACTTCAAAGTGTAGCCTGCCTTATGTCTTATAAAGTTTCTGCATTATCTCCTTGCTTCTGTATTCTAAACCCCTGAAATGAACATTGCATTTGCCTTCTTTACCACAGAATGCCTATAATCCTCTCATTGTAATGGTATGAGTTCCTGCATAAAACACACAGGGTCAAGAAAAATGTGCAATCTTCTTACAGACAGCAATGGAGATTGGTGATTGCTAGCATTGAAGTGACACAACACTACCTGGTGGAAGTTTCTGAACTTTATTGCCAGCTGTTAACCCTAAATTTCATGGCTCAGTAGAGCTGAAGCAGTCCTCTGTAAGTTATGATGAAGAGATTGGTTAAACACCTACACCTGATGAGATCTGATGCAGTGATTGATTATAATGGCAAAGAATGGCTGCGATAATATGCAGATACTTCACATTTAAAAGAAAATTGAACTTATTTAGTTGTTTTCATGCTTTTCCCTGACGTAGCAGTGAAGGATTTGCTTGCTCTTCAACAGTCTCCATCAATAAACAAATTGTTGGAGCAACTCAATGGGTCAGGTAGCATCTGTCGGGGCAAAGGGGCAAAGGAATGGAAGCCATCTCATGCTGAGACCCGCAAGTCATCACTGTGGTTCAGTCTCTTTACATTGACAGTGATCTCTGATAGGTTCCAATCCCACAGCTGTCTCCTCTTGCCCCTCACACTTTCCAATTTCTAACTTCTCATAAATCTGATGAAAGGCCACTAACCTAAAGTTCTATCTTCACCAATGCTGGCCAGCCTGAGAGTATTCTGAATATTTCCTATTTCTATAACATCAAAAACAAATGTAATTTGCAATTCACTTTTCTCTCTTTATTTACACTCAGTCCCCACTTTATTATGTACCTACTTCAAGGCTCAATATGTTGTGCATTCAGAGACGCCTTTCTGCACACCACAGTTGTAATGCATGGTTATTTGACTTACTGTCACCTTCCTATTAGCTTGAACCAGTCCGGTCAATCTCCTCTGACCTCTCTCACTAACAAGACATTTTTTCCCACAGAACTGCTGCACATTGGTATTTTTTGTCATTCTCTTTAAATTTAGAGACCTCCGTCTTTTTCAAATTTTTGTAAATGATATTTACCAATTCTTGGTCTTTTATTATTCCAAACAAAAGATGAAATAATAGAGTCAACCTGATTGAAAAACTTCTTAGTTAAAAAAATCTAGGGGTATTTTGAAATACATATAAAAATTTTGGTAAAATCATCATCTTAACTGCATGAATTCGGTTGACTAACATCGTTACTATTTGACAAAGGAGAGACTGTCTAAAATGTTTTCTGACATTGATAGTATGACAGATGTAAAACTGAGACAGCTACATTGACACATGTTTTGATCGTGTTCTGTACTGAAACATTTTTGGAAGTCTGTTTTCTCTACAATTTCTAAAGTTTTAAAAATTAATTTAGAGCCTAATAAATTGACAGTTTTATTTGGTATAATCCCTCAATATATTCATGGTATTTCTCCATCAGACCAACATGTAATTGCTTTTGTTACATTATTGGCCAGAAGGGCTATTTTGTTGAAATGGAAAGATGTTTCTGCTCCTACTTTGGTACACCTCTCAGGTGATGTTATGCCTTAGTTTGGAGAAAATCAGAAATCGACCTTTTGATCCTCGATTTGATTTTGAGAAAAGGTGGGGTTCATTTGCCTGCTACTATCATTTGGTTTGAGTTAATTGATATGGTTTCCTTCCAATTTTTTTAAAGTGGATTTGAGTTGGTGGATTGATATATTTTTCTGTGGAAGCTTCTATGATGTATAGATCTGGGGTTGTGCTCCCATTGGGTTTTTTTTGTTTGTTTGTTTTTTTCAGTTAGTAGGGTTTTTTTCCTTCTATTTCTTTCAAAAATATTCTTAACACTTTATTTTCTCTTATTATTATTGATATATTGCTTAGCTTTGTTAATCAGTTATTTGCTAATTTAATTCTTTAATGTGTATAATGACATATTGACTTAATGTATCTTTTTTGTTAATCTTCAATAATAATTAATAAAAAAGATTTTTAAAATGAAAATAAACTTTAGAGACCGTTGTGTGTGAAAATCCCAGGAGATCTGCTGTTTCTGAGATACTCAGTCCGCCCCATCTGGCACCAACAATCATTCCACAGTCAAAATCATTTTGATTACATTTCTTCCCCAGTCTGATGTTTGATGATTTGAATAACTGAATGCCTTGACCATGCCTGCATGTTTTTATGCATTTAATTGTTGCTAAATGATTGTCTGATTAGGTATTTGTATTAACAAGTAGGGGTATAGTAAAATGGCCACTAAGTTTATTAACATGGGTGTTGCAGTATTTTTCTCTGGGTCGTATTGCATGTAGAACAGTCCAGCAGAGGAACAGGCCCTTCAACCCAAATTGTTGTGTATAACAAATTAAGCAAGTCCGTTCTGCACATACAAGTCAGTCACACCACCTCACTGGCCTCCACATTCAGCACATCATTCTTCACAATTACCAGCATCTTCAATGGGATCCTACCACCAAATACATTTTTACTCTCCACATTCTGCAAGGATTGTTCTCTCCTTGATTCCCTTGTCCATTTGTCCCTCCCTATTAGTCTCCATCCTGTCACTTAGCCCTGCAAGCAGAGGAAAGATTACACTTTCCCATTCACCTCCTCCCTCACCTCATTCAGGACCCCAAGCTGTCCTTCCAGGTGAAATAACACTTTACCTGCATATCTGCATGATTATTTACAGTATCAGGTGCTCCCAATGTGTCTCTCTGCTCTGGTGAGGCCTGATGTAGATTAGGGGACCACTTTGTTGAACACTTCCACTCAATTCCCAATAAGCAAGATTTCCTGGTGGTCAAGCATTTTCATTCCAACCCCTACTCCCATTCTGACTTGGTGGTTCATGGTGCCACAATGAGCCCACTCGCAGGTTGGAGGAGCAACACTTCATCTTCTGTCTCCAACCTGATGGCATGAGCATTGACTTCTCTACCAGTAATTTTTCCCTCTCACCTCCCCCTTCCATTTCCCGCTTAGGCTCCCCACACTTTTTCTCTCACCTGCCTATCACTTGTCCTTCTATTTCTCCCATGGCTCACTCTGCTCTCCTATCAGATTCCTTCTTCCTCTTATCTTTTCCACTTATTTCCTCCCAGCTTCTCGCTTCATCCTACCTTCCCCCATCCACCTGGCTTCACCTGTCACCCTCTAGCGTGTATTCCTAATCTTCCTCCCCTACCTTCTTATTCTGGCTATTCCTCCCTTACTTTCCAGTCCTCACGAAGGGTCTTAGCCCAAAATGTTGGCTGTTTATTCCTGTCCATTGATGTTGCCTGAACTGCTGAGTTCCTCCAGCATTTCTGTGCATGTTGCTCTGAGTTTCCAGCATCTGCAGAATCTCTTGTGTTCATGTCCCTACATTCTCTGCAGTCACTTGTCTGTCTAAATCTCTTAAACATTTCTATCATGCTTGTCTTCACCACCATCCCAAGCATATTTCTAGCACCCACAACTCCGTTAAAAAAACTTACCCCACACATCTCCTTTGAACTTTACCCACCTACCTTTGAAGCATACCTTTCAGAAATATACATTTCAACCCTTTATAAACATTATGACTGTCTACTTCATTTATGAATATCATAATCTTATGATATATTAAAGCTCTCCCTCTTTGCTCTCAAATATAATCATAAATGAGTTATGATTATATTCAGTCCACTGGAGATATCAGTTGATGGCGAAACACCTGTTTGTTTTCAAGTGGAGGCAACTACTGAATGTGTTGAGCTTCAAAGGAATTTTTTTATGGACTAATGCTTCTTATTAAAGAAATAATACACATGGAACAAGATTGCAATATTTAAGGAAATTAACAAAAAAACTGCAGATGCTGAAAATCTGAAATAAAAACTGAAAATTTGAGAACACTCAGTGGACCAGGGTTTATCTGTGGAAAGAAAAAGCTTCAAGCTTCAAGCCTGTGTAGGTTAACATTTAATTGCCTGCTTATATTTTATATAACTGCTTATACGCATGTCATTGTTTAGTATGTTTTCTAGTGGTCACAGTATGTATATACAATTGTTCATTGTTTTCCTGACTGCTTAGAATTATGTATGATTCTGGAAGCTTCTCTTGGTATCATATTATTTAAATAGAGGCTGTCTGATCGGTTAGCTCTTATCTACATATTTGAATAGAATGATTCTTATCCATCGTGTAAAAAGAGCTGAACACGTTGTCTCACTATCTTTACAACTTATTTCCCTTCTCCTACTAGATTCCTATTACTGTTCATTTCCAATTCTCTTTGTTTGATTAATGCTTAATAAAATCATCATGAAGCCACAAGTTCTGAGCCACTTTCTGAAAGAATCTTGGATCAAAAATATCAGAATCCAGCAATTTGCTGAATTTGGCATTTGTGAAAATTTAAGGATTTCAAAGTGTAAGTTATTAGCACACTAACAAAATAGATAAGAGCTTGCAAGAAAGTTGCAAGATGTCCAGCTATGATCTTCAGAAGCCATCTCTTGGCAAAGTGGCAATTCCAGACTAAATTTGAATCAATGAAGGATGCACAACAGTTGTGGCATGCTTGAATACTATTACCTCTTATAAAGTAAATCAAGCAAATAAAGTAAATAAAGTAAATCAGGCTACACTTCCACATGAGCTCAATCCCTTCTATGTTCACTTTGACTGTCCAAACACAGAGGAATCATCATGAATGCCCACAACCCTTGGTAATCCTGTCTCAAAGGACAAAATGCGAGCAACCTTTGGGGGGGGGGGTGAACCCACGAATAACATCTGGCCTAGATGGAGTAACTGGCCAATTCCTAAAGATCTGTTCTGATCAACTGGTTGGTGTGTTCACTGAGATCTCTAACCTCTTGGCTCAGCAGTCTGAGGTATCCACCTACTTCAAGCAGGTTTGAATTAAACTGATAACCTTCAATGACTATAGCACTTACATCCACAGTGATGAAGTGTTTTGAGTGTTTGGTGATGAAACGTATGAACTGCCTGAGAAGAGGCTTGGATTGTAACAGGTCCACAGCAGATACCATCCCATTGGCTCCTCACTCAACCCTGGAACATCTGGACAGCAAAGATGCATACATTAGGGTGCTTTTCAATGTCTACACTTCAGCATTCAATAACAACATCCCCTCAAAACTGATCAATAAGCTTCAAGTCATTCACCTCAATACCCCCCTATGCAATTGGATCCTGGGTTTCTTCACTTGCAGACCCAGTCAGTTCAGACTGGCAACAACATCTCCTCCACAATTTCCATCAGTACATTCATACTCAATGTCAGCAAGACTGAGGAACTGATTATTGACTTCAGAATGAGGAAGCCTGAGCATAATGAGCAAGTCTTCATGGGAAGATCAGAGATGGAGAGGGTCAGCAACTTTAAATTCCTCACATTATCATTTCAAAGTCCTTGACTCATCAGGTAAGTGCAATTACGAAGGAAGTATGGGAGCATTTCTACTTCCTTAGGAATTTGTGCAGATTCGGCATGATATCTAAAATTCTGACCAATTTCTATAAATGTGGTGGAGAGTATATTCTGGCAGCATCACAGCCTGGTACGGAAACAGCCATGCCCTTGAATGAAAAATCCTACAAAAATGTAGGCCATATGGCTCAGTCCATCATGGGTAAGGCCCACTCATCATTGAGCACATCTACATGAATCATTGTGGCAGGAAAGCAGCATCCATCATCAGGGACGCCACCACCCAGGACATGCTCTCTTCTCACTGCAGTCATCAGGACTCACACCACCAGGTTCAGGAACAGTTATTACCCCTCAATCATCAGGGTCTTGAACCAATTGGGATAAATAACCACCCAACTTCATTTGCCCTATCATTGAAATGTTCCTGCAACCTATGGACGCACTTTTGAGAGATTCTTCATCTCATTTTCTGAATATTTATTTATTCATTTATTCAGTCATTCTTTCTTACTCTCTTTTTGTATTTGTGCAGCTTTTTTATCTTTTGCAAACTGGTTGAATTCTATTATAGATTATTGATTATGGCTGCAAGAAAATGAATCTCAGGATTGTATATGTGACATATATGTTCCTCATAATGAATTTATTTTGAACTGAGCTTTCAGGAGTGAATTTGTGAGTTAATGGAGTGAATGAAAAATTTACAGAGTGAGTAAAGACATTGATTGGGAAAGAAACATGAATCATGCAATAAACTCGAAATTCATTGTATAGAGCTTCAAAGCAGACTGAAACAATATGAAAAAGACAAACAGGGACCTCAGGTGGGTGGTCCTGCCAGTGACACTTCTTCTGACATTTCTCTTTGGGACCCCTCTCCCAAGTGTATTGAGACAGCACCACCTTTCATGCTCAGAGGAATTATAGGATAGACATGACACGACCTCTGCAATGCCCACCAAACTGAAATGAGGATGACAATGTTAAAACATTGAGATTGGTAGCTATGTCACAGCTTGCTCCAATAAAAACAAAAGGACTGAAGATGAAACCTATGAAAAAGACAGACAGAGGATTACTCAGTTGCTAATCAATGTATTGACAAGCAAACCACTATAGTGGCAGATCCATCAACCATTGCCCAACCACTCAACTATCTGTTGACGGCCATTAAGTGTTCAGACTACCCTGTGGCTCTTCAGAGAGAACAACTGAAAGTGTTTCAAACTTTAAAAGTGCCATTGTAGATTGTATCTGCATTAGGAGTTCCTGATATATGTCAATGAGAAACACATAACAGTCTTAACTCAAGAACGTGGAGACCAACTGTGTCTGTTGGCTATTACTTTGCCAAAGGTGTGTTCACTGATGGCTCCTCAATGATAGAGGCAGGAATTGGAATGGCTGGATGGGAAATGGTCTCTGGAACTGAAATACTGACATCATGAAGCGTGGCTATGTGTGACAGGCAGAGCTGAAAGCTCTGATTGAAACCTGTAAGATGGCTAATGTCTACACATTCTCAATATGCTTTTAGAGTTGTTCAATATTTTGGACACTTATAGAGGCAAAAGGGATTTCTTACAGCTGTAGGAACCCTAATCTAGAATGTTCAACTAGTACAAGAAGTCATGAATGTTGGACAATTGCTGTCAGAAGTTGTGTGTAAAATACAAAAGGCACACAATAAAAGAAGTAAAAGAAGTTAAAATTGTCAAAGAATTGGAAGAAATACCAAGAATATATGCAGTGAACCCGACAACTGGAATTATGGAAATGAAGTTGGACAAAAATGAACACACAAGGTATTCAAGAAATGCAAGCTCAATGTTCTAACCAGGAAAAGTGGTTTTGGTTGGAGAACAGTGGGAGGTTAAACAGTGATGAAGCATGAAGATATGGCATTAATCATAGACTTACAGTTCTAACTTTATTGTTTCTTTATCTGGCACAACAGATGCAGTCCCTAGGACACATTCAACTGGAAAAGTTGATCAACAGATTCTCCAAATGGTGGTGGAATCCAAAGTTCAGGGCACAAGCTTGACAAATGTTTGAAAGATGCATGACATTCCAGAAAATGAATCCTGGAGCAACAGAAAACCTACCATGATTCAGTGCTCCAGGTCCATTTTCACACTTTCAAGTCAACTACTTTATCTTGCTAAAATGTCAAGGATACTCAGACATATTGGTGATAGTGGACCAGTTTTCAGGATGAGTGGAAGCTATTCCAGCAAAGAAAGGCAGCAATAAATCTGATCATGGACTATATTCCAGATGGGAATTGCTACGTCACATAACTAACTCTGACCAAGGAACACAATTCACTGGGACTGTTTGTCAGGAATTATGTCAACTGATGAACATTGAATGGTCCTTTCATTATCCACAGCACCCAATGTCATCAGAACAAGTTAAATGAGGTAATGGAATCATTAACAATGACTAAAAGGAAGACATACCATGGCCTACAGCTCTTCCTATGTACTTACATAACATCAGAGTAATCCCACACAAGAAAACTAAATTATCTCCATTTGAGGTGATGACAGGTGTTGAATATGTCACTGCTGGTAGTTCACAATCTCAGACAGGCTGATATACAAAATATGACTGATAGTTTAGTTAACTATTGTATGAAATTAATTCAAATTTCTTAGCAAGTTTCTGCCACTTGGAGTGATCCTGCGAAGGAGGAGACTCCCTGATTCCTGCTGAGAGGATACTGTTTAAGAAGTCGGATGAGGATCCACTGGGAGCTTAACGCAAGGTCTCTATCAAGTGCTATTAATTACTATCTCAACAGTGAAAGTACAAGGTAAAAGTAAGCAGAGACAACAAACGCTGTGGTTAAAGTGTAGTAACATCTGACCCAATGACATCAATGGATCTGGGGTTGAGAGGGTGAACAGCTTTAAGTTCTTCAGCATCCACATCCATCTGACCCAATGCCTACACTGTTGAGCTACAGTGGGAAAATCACTAGAAAACTTCTAGCAAAGCCGATAACTACTGGACATTGTGACATTTAGACTAGTATTGTTTGCTGTTATATTTTTGAAAATTTTCCCTACTTGCAAAGTGTAGTAATATTTGTCCTGATATGTTTTATCATAGTGAGTACAAATGAAAATAGTCAACAAAACATTTTAGCTTAGTTGAACTATTGCAAAGAATCAGCACCATTGTGCAATTAAATATATTATATTCTGTAAAAGTTAATTTCTTGTTTCTCCAAATTCCTACATGATATAAGTAGCTTGAAATTAAATTTGTTTTCAGCTTTAAGTGGTCTATCATAAATAAAAATAAATTCTGAGGAAGCAACATTTTTGAAAAAAATTGTTGTCCAGTGTTATTTTATATTTAACAAGTTTTTCTTCCTCTAATTATCAGATGTAATGATTCTAAATATGTTACTTAGAATTAAAAGGGATTTATTCAATTAAGTTTTATAATTGTTATTTTCTGTACAGTTTAACAATTAATTGCTTGTTTGTATTTTATATAGCTATGTATATATAAACATGTAACTGTTTAGTATATTTCCCAGTGGTTACAGTATGTACAGTGCCTTTAAAAAGTACTCAACCCTTTTGGAAGTTTTCATGTTTTATTGTTTTACATCATTTAATCACAGTAGATTTAATTTGGCTTTTTGACACTGATCAACAGAAAACAAACTCTTTTGTGTCAAAGTAAAAACAGATCTCTACAAAGTGAACTAAATTAATTATGAATATAAAACACAAAATAATTGATTGCATACGTATTCACCCCCTTTAATACAATACACTAAATGATCACTGGTGCAGCCAATTGGTTTTAGAAATCACATAATCAGATAAATGGAGATCTGGTTTTGGAGATCTGTGTGCAGCCAAGTTGTTTCAATTGATCGTACTGTAAATACACCTGTATCTGGAAGGTCCAGCTGCTGGTGAGTCAGCATCCTGGCTAAAGCTACACCATGAAGACAAAAGAACACTCCAAGCAACTCTGCAAAATGTTAATTGAAAAACACAAGTCAGGAGATGGATACAAGAAAATCTCCAAGTCACTGAATGTCCCTTAGAGTACAGTTAAATCAATCTTCAAGAAATGGAAAGAATATGGCTCAACTGTAAATCTGCCTAGAGCAAGACAACCTCAAAAACTGAGTGACTGTACAAGAAGGGGACTAGTGAGAGAGGCCACCAAGAGACTTATGACAACTGTAGAGGAGTTGCAAGTTTCAATGGCTGAGATGGGAGACACTGCACATATAACAACTGTTGCCTGGGTGTTTCACAGTTGCAGCTTATGGGAGAGTGACAAAGAGAAAGTCACTGTTGAAAAAAACTCACATGAGCTCTCAGCTAGAGTTTGCCAGAAGGCATGTGGGAGATTTTGAAGTCAGCTGGAAGAAGGTTCTATGGTCTGATGAAACCACCGTTGATCTTTTTGGCCATTAGATGAAACGCAATGCTTGGTATAAGCCAAACACCACACATCATCAAAAAAAAAACACTATCTTAACTGTAAAGCATGGTACAGGTCCACAATCCCTTATCCAAAATCCTTGGGGCCAGTTGCATTTTGGAATTCAGATTTTTTTCGATTTCAGAATCCCTCCTTATTGGTTCTGGGACTCCCCGCAGAGACCAAAAGACATGTGTGCTCAAGACTCTCATTGTGCTGGACCTCAGGAATCGGTGGAACACCAGACCTACACACACCCTATACTTTAAATCATCTCTAGCTTACTTATAATACCTAGTACAATGTAAATGCTATGTAAATAGTTGTTATACTGTATTGTTTAGGGAATAATGACAAGAAAAATATTTTATTTCCAACAGAAGCATTCAATAAAACACAAAAATATACAGCTTCAAATGAACTGAATCAAACACATGGTAAATGACTTATTGGAATAAATGTAAAACATCACTGTCACTATAAAACTTCAGTAACTTGTCTTTCTGTTACTTTAAATCATATACAGTGGTAGTTCCAACACCATATTCTTCAGTAAGACACCGCACAGACACACCACGATCAAGCTTCTGCAATAACTCCACTTTCTGTGTTATTGATAATGATAGATGCTTCCTTCTCTTTTTTTCATTGTTACCCATAGGGGTATCTGCAGCTCTTTTTGACATTTTCACAGTGAAATTAAACACAAAGTCAACAGTGAACACAAAATATCAGCAAACAGCAAATACACATGTAACCAGTACGAGCGCTGAGCCACAACTGATGTCTGGTGGCCTCTGCTGGTGCTGCCATGTCACTCCTGAGTGACGTCAGCTGTTGGAGAAAAAAAAATTATTTTCAGAGCATTTTGGATTTCAGAATTTCGGATAAGGGATTGTGGGCCTGTAGTAGATGCATCATGCTGTGGGGATGCTTCACTGCAGCAGGCCCTGAAAGGCTTGTGAAGGTAGAGGGCAAAATGAATGGAGCAAAATACAGGGAAATCCTGCAGGAAATCTTGATACAGTCTGCAAGAGAACTGCAACATGGAGAAGATTTGTTTTCCAGTGTTACGTACCCATGACACGTGACAGTGGTGTACTTGTCATGTGACAGGGGTTGAAGCTATACTGGACGAGGTAATGGTCTTGTGATGGTGGAGTGATGTCATTTTCCCACCAGTGGAGGTCATGTGACAGTTTTTTTTACAGGGTATAAAGGAGGAGGACCCCTCCCTGTGAGGAGGGGCAGTTCGTGCCTGGATTTGCCATGTTGACTTCATGCCACTGCGTGATTTAATGTTATGATGCAGTTTAGTTGAAAGATGAAGTTTTATTTAATGCCTAAAGTTTAAAAGGTCATTGCCAGCAGTTTCTTTATAATACTGCTAGTTGAGAATCGGTGGAGAGTGAAGATCCGAGTTCGGGAGTTAAAAGATCGAGAAGAATCGATTTCGACGGTGAAACGGGTTCGACCTTGTTTGATCCTCATTCGGAAGGAATTCGTTGACTGTGCTCATGTTAATCCCTGTGAATAATAGCACAAAGGATTGGGAACAGTTTTGTAAAGGAAAGGTCAGTACCTTTAAGCCACTTCATTTGTCCATCTCCATAAATTCTTCGTGGGAAAAGTTCGATTTGGGAACCGAAACAACACGACGTGAAAGAGAATTTAAATCATCTTAAAAAGTCTCTCCTTTAAATGGACTGTGGCATTTTGAACTTTTGCAATACTACTTTGAAGAACTGTTTTTGCAACATCGCTTTCAGAACTGTTTAAGCTTCCTTGCTTTCAGAACTGTTTAAGCTTCCTTGCTTTAAGAACTGTTTAAGCTGCCGCACAGCAGCTGATTTCCTGTTACGTTAGTGATTTGTTTACTTTTCGGGGGGTTAGTTTTCAGTGTTTAATAAACGTGTTATTTGTTATGAAAACCCCTGCTTAACTCATATATTTATTGTTGCTTGAATCCGTAACACCAGCAAGACAATGACCTCAAGCATAAAGCCAATGCTACACAGGAATGGCTTAAAACAGCAAAGTTAATGTCCTGGAGTGGCCAAGTCAGAGTCCAGACCTCAATGTATTTGAGAATTTGTGGCTGACTTGAAAAGGGCTGTTCACTCTCAATCCCCATGCAATCTGACAAAGCTTGAGGAGTTTTGTGAAGAAGAAAGGGGAAAAAATTGCAGTGCCCAGATGTGCAAACTGGTAACGACCTATCCGCACAGACTCAAGGCTGTAATTGTTGCTAAGGGCACATCTACAAAATACTGACTTGAAGGTGGTTAATATTTATGCAATCAATTATTTTGTGTATAATATTTGTAATTAATTTAGTCTACTTTCTAGAGGTCTGTTTTCACTTTGACAGAAAAGCATCCTTTTCTGTTGATTACTGTCAAAAAAAGCCAAAATAAATCCACTGTGATTCAATGTTGTAAAACAATAAAACATGAAAACTTCTTGGGGGGGGGGGATACTTGTTATAGGCACTGTTTACATAATTATTCAGAGTGTTTTCCAGTGGTAAAAGTTCTGTATAATTCTGAAAGCTTCTCTGGATATGATATTATTTGATTGTTTGATTGGTTATGGGTGGTGGGGTGGAGATAGGTCTCTACCAAAGGAGGTATAAGACACTCCTTCCCTCTGCTAGCCTACAGGTCACACTTAGGCAAGATAACCCGATCAGGGTCATGTGAAGCCATGGGAGCAGGTGGTGGATAGTCATAGGAGCAGTGGTGGGTGCATATCTCTAGCCCTGGTTATGTGACACTGATGCTTGGAAAACTATCTCTGAAGAATTTTGACAATAGCTGGTATGGGATCTGGTGATTTTTCAATCCTTAAGTTGCTTTGGGAGTCAATGAGTGAGTGAAGACTTGTTGCTTCATGATCCTTTATTTAAACAAAGGAATCGATACAGAGCAGGTGAAATGAGGGGCATACTAAGAAACAAGAGAAGATCAAAGCTGGCAATTTTTACAGAGACTGACACTTTTATAAGACAAATTCCTCAGATCAGGAAGGACCAATTAAAAGCTACACAGCACAACATGTGCTTCATAAAAAAATGGAAAAGAGCAAATTGTTACATAACTGCTATATTGTTTTTACCACCTGTAGGTGGAGACAGCACATATTGTGAAAATATAGGCATTAAAAATATAAATTTTGTGTTAGTAAAACCTACGATTTTAGTCTACGAGTTTAAAGTGCAGCTCAGAACAATGGTGTTTATAGAGCTGCAGACTCGGCTCAATTGCAAACCAAGAAACACCCCATTGACCTGAGATGTCTACATTTGTACGAATGCAGTATAGAATTAGTGGCAATTAATATTCAATTTGGGTGTCTGGAGTCTTAATGTGAAATTTAGGTGTTTGAAAATTATATGTAATTCAAAGGAAGCATTGTGGATAAATAGTAGCGATAGAATAGTCCTGCTGTCTTCTTCAATCCCTAGCAGATACGAATGTCAGGCCTCCACCGAGAGTGTCTCCAATGATGCTTGCTCATGAATGCTAAATAAAGACTTTATCACTAGCTTCAGAGTCTCCAGGTGACTTTGATCACAGTCACAAATGTAATGCTGCCACAAAACAACAAATTTCATGAGTAATACCAGTGACAATACACCTGATTATGAAGATATAGGAGAAAGAAAGGTTTAGGAAAGAGAGGCAGCAAAGTTTTGAGTTTTGGCAGCTGAAGCCAGTGAAGGAATATTTAAATTAAATATTTAAAAATTACTAACCTGATGAAGGGTCTCGATCCAAAACACTGACTGTTTATTCTTCTTCATAGATGTTGGCTGACTTGCTGAGTTTTTCTTCAGTATTGTGTGTGTGTGTTGTTTTAAATGCAGGGACAGCGAGGAGGTACAAATATCTCAGAGGGCTGAATACCTGCAGGAGATTGCTGAATTAGTTAGGGTGAGTCTTTTAAAGGTTTGGTAAACAAGGATAAGAATTAAACTACTTAAAAGATTTGTGTGTACATAATAGACATTGAAATTAAATCTTTCAGTGAACAAATATATTTTTTTACATTTGCAAGGAAATATTAATCAACAAGGTTGCTGCTGCTTCTGACTGCTGCAAAACATCCCTGGATATCAAAAATATGTCCATTCCCTCTAAAGAAATATCAGAGCCCAGAGAGGTATGATTGTGCTCCAGTAAGGCAACTTTAATAAACCAAATGAAAAGCCAGTGAAGAAGTACTTTGTCCTTATAAACAGCACAGTTCTTCAATAAATCTATTCAATCTCTCTCCTTGTTCTCTGCTATTCCACCATGCCAAATTCCATGTCTTAGTATGTTCCTCTTTGATTAGAAGTCTTCTCAAATGTAATGTTCAGTGTATTACAAGGGCCTTTTTACCTTAACTCTCACGATAAATTTTCCGTGGATGTCTGGACTGTCTTATGCAGAGAGGTTAGAGAGACTGGGCTGGTACATGCTGGAA
Source organism: Hypanus sabinus (assembly GCF_030144855.1). Classification (NCBI taxonomy): domain Eukaryota; kingdom Metazoa; phylum Chordata; class Chondrichthyes; order Myliobatiformes; family Dasyatidae; genus Hypanus; species Hypanus sabinus. Next base: position 5,927,053 of record NC_082727.1, read on the forward strand.
TTAAGGAGATTGAGAGGGAATCTGATTGAAACATATAAGATTATTAAGGGATTGGGCAAGATAGAGGCAGGAAATATGTTCCAGATGCTGGGAGAGTCCAGTACCAGAGGGCATGGTTTGTGAATAAGGGGTAGGTCATTTAGGATAGAGTTAAGGAAAAACTTCTTCTCCCAGAGAGTTGTGGGGGTCTGGAATGCACTGCCTCGGAAGGTAGTGGAGGCCAATTCTCTGGATGCTTTCAAGAAGGAGCTAGTTAGGTATCTTATGGATAGGGGAATCAAGGGATATGGGGACAAGGCAGGAACCGGGTATTGATAGTAATTGATCAGCCATGATCTCAAGATGGCGGTGCAGGCTCAAAGGGCCAAATGGTCTACTATTGCACCTATTGTCTATTGTCTATTGATGTCCAGCAGACCACTTCAGCTTTGCCCTGGTCTTACAGGACGTTCTGATGAAGGATCTCAGACCAAAATGTCACCGTTTTATTTCTTTCCATAGATGTTGCCTGACCTGCTGAATTCCTCCAGCATTTTGTCTGTTACACTGGATTTCCAGCTTCTACAGAATCTCTTCTCTCTGATGTGCATAATCAGATGCCTCTCACAATGAATCAGTGGAGAGATGAGTTTTCTGTGGGTTACTCTGAGGTGTTGGGGCTTATCTTGTTTACTGCTGGGGGGGGGATGGAGGGGTCTACTTCATAGCAATAAGCTCCACTTTTAAGTAACTTCCTTGGTGTTTTCTGGATAGTTCCTCTCCCCTTTGACACTCATAGGGACCTGATAACCCCAGTATTATATCACTCTCTCTGTCAGACCAGTCTCGTACATGGATTGTCCTGCTTCTCCATCTTTGATTACGTGCCCAGCCAGGGTTCCTGACACTTGCTAGTTTTTACACCAATTTTTATAGATATATTACAGAGATGAAGAGGAATTTCTTTAGCTGAAGAATGGTGAATTGGTGGAATTCATTGCCACAGATGGTGGTGGAGTTCAAGGTTTTCAGTACTCTTGTACTCTCATGTCATGGTCAACAGCTCACCCCAGCATTTCTAGCAGCCAGTGCTACTTATTATTGTTTTAACATGCTTTTGTGGGATTATGGTGAGATGTCTGAGTTCGTATATTGATATATACAATTATTTACATGTGTGTTTGTGGGTCACCCTGACTGTAACCGGGGTGTGTAATAATCACCTTCCCTGTCTGTATGTGACTGAGTGGGTTCTCACTGACTGACTGATGGCTCCCAGTCTGTTATTGTGCTTTTCACAATAAAATGATCTGTTGAGATAAACAAGCTCTTCTCTTCATCATGGACCGAATGCTCGCCACATTGGTGTCAGAAGTGTGACTGGAAATTGACAGTGAAATTGAAGAGCTATAATGCCAGATGGAGCACCAGAGGACTCTGGGAATAAGTCGAGGGACCGAGTGGTATGCCTCCCCTGCACTCCCGGGCCAGATTCCCAAAGATGGGATGCCCACGAGGCGTAATTTGGGAACCAAGTATTGTGCCTTCTTAGAAAACCCCAGAGAGGTGAGCGTACCCAGGATACCCAGCATCATGTACTCAGCAGAGTGCATCACTTGCCTCCCTTGCAGCCCACGCTAGGGAACCCAAGATACCACAGCTATGAGAGGGCGGGCAACACATAGGCACTGGTGAGAAAGAGGAAGAGCACAGCCATTGGGAAACGGCGAGTGGGCGGAGCAGTGTGGGAAATGCTGCTGAAAACGTCCAGTAGAGTCCCGCCATGACTCAATGCAACACAGTGAAACCGGGGGCAAGCAGCGGTGGTGGCATTTCAGCTGGCAGCAACGTAGACCTCCCCAGCAGCGGCTACACAGTGAGCAAGAGAGTGATCGTGTACAGGCGTGGGTGAGTGGATGGCCGAGTGTGGGATTGCCGCTGGAGTGGGCAGAGCTCATATCAAAGGTTATGGCAAGAAGGCAGCTGTAAGGGGTTGAGTGGGATCCGGGATCAGCCATGATGGAATGGTGGAGAAGATTCAATGGGTGATCGACCTAATTCTACTCCTATGTCTTCTGGTCTTATGGTCTCCATCCTGGATCCAGAGACCAAAGTCCTATACTCTTAGTGGGGCACAGTGTGATGGGTTGCTGTTATGGCGGTAGCAGTTTTCCGACAGTGACAGACCTCTGCCGCAGCTGTGGTTCCTCCAGGGGCTCCATGCCATGGTGCTGCAGTGCACGGGCTGGTGGAGGCCAGTCACAAAGCTGTACAAACACTCTTCTTGGCCTGGGTACAGGCAGAACGGGGAGCTGATCGTGCACTCCACGATGTCTGCACGTCGCAAAAGGGGCTGGGCTGTCAGTCTAGGGTGCCAATGCAGCAGAACAGCCCCAGGCAGCAGTGTTGACCATTGCTGGGACTTTTGGACTTTGTTGTGGGCTCTGGCTTACTGGGCAGCCCATAAGACCATTAGACCATAAGAGATAGGAGCAGAATTAGGCCATTTGGCCCATTGAATCTGCTTTGCCATTATTACATCATGGCCAATTCATTTTTCCTTTCAACCCCAGTCTCCTGCCTTCTCCCTGCATCCTTTCATGCCCTGACCAATCAAGAATCTATCATCCTCTGCCTTAAGTATACATAAAGTCTTGACTTCCACAGCTGCCTGTGGCAACAAATTCCACAGATTCACCATTCACTGACTAAGAAATTCTTCTTCATCTCCCTTCTAAATGGACACCCCTCTATTCTGAGGCTGTCCTCTAGTCTTGGATTCTTCCACCACAGGAAACATCCCCTTGACATCTACTCTATTGAGGCCTTTCGATATTTGATAGGTTTCCATGAATTCTAGTGGATACAGACCCAGAGCTCTAAGACACTCTTCACTTAATAAGCCATTCAATCCTGGAATCATTTTCATTTGCCTCTTTTGAATGATCTCCAGTTTCAGCAGATCCTTTCAAAGATAAGGGGCCAAAAACTGCTCACAATGCTCCAAGTGAGGTCTTGACAGTGCTTTATAAAATTTCAACATCACATCCTTGATTTTATATTCTAGTCTTCTTGAAATGAATGTTAGCATTGCATTTGCCTTCCTCACCACAGACTCAACCTGCAAATTAACCTTTAGGAAATCTTGCATAAGGACTCCCAAGTCCCTTTTTACAGTTTTTTATGTTTTATCTCCATTTAGAAAACAGACAACACTTTTATTTCTTTACCAAAGTGCATAACCATGCATTTCCTGACACTGTATTCCATCTGCCATTTATTTGCCCATTCTCCTAAGCTGTCCAAGTCCTTCTTTAGTCTCTCTACTTCCTCAGGTCTACCTGTCCTTCCAACTATCTTCCAATTATCTGTAGACTTTGCAACAAAGCTATCAATTCCATCATCCAAATCAAAGACATATAACGTAAAAGAATTGTTTCCAAAATAGACACCTGTGGAACACCACTGGTCAATGGCAGCCATTCAGAAAAGGCTCCCTTTATTCCCACTCTTTGCCTACTGTCAATCAGCTACTGTTTTATCCATCCTAAAACCTTCCCTGTAATACCATGTGCTCATAGCTTGTTAAGCAGCCTCATGTGAGGCTCCTTGTCAAAGGCCTCCTGAAAATCTAAGTACACCACATCAACCACTTCTTCTTTGTCTATCCTGCTTGCTACTTTTTCAAAGAATTCCAAGATTTGTCAGGCAGGATTTTCCCTTAAGGAAACCATGCTGACTATGGCCTATTTTATCATGTGCCTCCAAATACCCTGAGATCTCATCCTTAATAGTCAACTCCAAGATCTTCCCAACCACTGAAACCAGACTGATTTGCCTATAGTTTCCCTTCTTCTGCCTCTCTCCCTTCTTGAAGAGTGGAGCGACATTTGTAATTTTCCAGTCTTCTGGAACCATTCCAGAATCTAGTGATTCTTGAAAGATCATTACTGATGCCTCCACAATCTCTTCAGCCATCTCCTTCAGAACCTTGGGGTGTACACTATCTGGTCCAGGTGACATATCTAACTTCAGACCTTTCAGTTCCCCAATAACTTCTCTCTAGTTATGGTAACTTCACACACTTCATGCCCCTTGACAGGGACGGCTGACCCCTCAGGTGGGGGCAGTGTGGTGCTCCAGGGCCATGGTCCACAGCTTGCCGAAGCATTCCTAGCGGTTTTCTCTACTTGTTGTTCCTGTTTTAAAATGCGTTTGTGGAATTACGGTGAGATCTTCAAGTTCATTTATTATTACATTTTACCTTGGATTATACAATTGTTCACTTGTGTGCTTGTGGGTCACCTGACTGTGACTGAGGTGTGTAATAATCACCTCTCCTATCTGTATGTGACTGAGTTGGGTCTCACTGAGTGATGGAGCTCCATCTGTCATTGTGTTTGTTGTAGTTGAGATAAATTATCCCTTCTCATCAGTCATTATGGACCAAATACTCATCACAGTATATTTAAAGCAGAGGTGGATAGGTTCTTAATAATTAAGGTGTCAAAGGTTACATGAAGGCAGAAGAATGCAGTTGAGAAGGATACTAAATCAAAGTTCAATTTATTATCTGTTCATATATGACACCATATACAACCCTAAGATTCATTTTCTTGTGGACATAATCAGTAAATCCATGATAGAAACATAGAAGTATAGAAAACCTACAGCACAATACAGGCCCTTCAGATCACAATGCTGTGCCAAGCATGTACTTGCTTTAGAAATTACCTAGGATTAACTATAGTCCTCTATTTTTCTAAGCTCCATGTACCTATTCAGGAGTCTCTAAAAAGACCCTATCGTATCCACCTCCACCACCATCGCCGGCAGCCCATTCAAGATTCAAAAACTTTATTGTCATTCTAACCGTACATCAGCTCTGCAGGGGAGAATAAGACAGCATTTCTCAGGAGCAGTGCAATCATAACATAACAAACACAACACTAAATAATAAACATAACAATAAATAGTAAAACACAACAGCCACATGTCAATTAAAAACAAGTTATAAGTGTCCAGTGCAAGTTAAAAGTGTCCAAAGCAGAGTCAGGTAGAGCAGCTATTTAGCAGTCTGACTGCCTGTAGAGTTAGGTAAGGAAGAAATGCAAAGAGACCTAGGAGTCCTAGTTCATCAGTCAATGAAGGTGAATGAGCAAGTGCAACAGGCAGTGAAGAGGGCAAATGGAATGTTGGCCTTTGTTACAAGGGGAATTGAGTACAAGAGCAAGGATGTCCTTTTGCATTTGTACAGGGCCCTGGTGAGACCACACCTGGAATATTGTGTACAGTTTTGGTCTCCAGGTTTAAGGAAGGACATTCTGGCAATTGAGGAAGCGCAGCGTAGATTCACTAGGTTGATTCCTGGGATGGTAGGGCTGTCTTACACAGAGAGATTGGAGAGATTGGGCTTGTACACGCTGGAATTGAGGAGATTGAGAGGGGATCTGATTGAAACGTTTAAGATAATTAAAGGATTTGATAGGATTGAGGCAGGAAATATGTTCCAGATGTTGGGAGAGTCCAGTACCAGAGGGCATGGATTGAGAATAAGAGGTCAGTTATTTAAAACAGAGTTGAGGAAGAGCTTCTTCTCCCAGAGAGTTGTGGAGGTGTGGAATGCACTGCCTCGGAAGACGGTGGAGGCCAATTCTCTGGATGCTTTCAAGAAGGAGCTAGATAGATATCTGATGGATAGGGGAATCAAGGGATATGGGGACAAGGCAGGGACTGGGTATTGATAGTGAATGATCAGCCACGATCTCAGAATGGTGGTGCAGACTCGAGGGGCTGAATGGTCTACTTCTGCACCTATTGTCTATTGTCTATTGAAGCTGTTTAGTAGCCTTGTGATTTTAGTTTTGATGCTCCTGTAATGTTAACCTGATGGCAGAAGAACAAACAGTTCATGGAGAGGGCGTGAAGGGTCTTCAATGATGTACCATGTCTTCTGGAGACGTTGACTCTGAAAGAGGTCTTGGACAGAAGGTAGGGAAACCCCAATAACCTTCTCTGCTCCCCTAACCACCCTCTGCAAGGCTTTTTTGTCGGCAGCACTGCAGCTGGAGTACCAGGTTGTGATGCAAAAGGTCAGCACACTCTCAACCACACCTCTGTAGAATGTAGTTAAGATGTTAGTGAGGAGTGATGCTTGTTTAAGCTTCCTCAGAAAGTGCAATCTCTGCTGGGCTCATTTCACAATCCCAGTGGTATTCCTGGACCAGGTGAGATTGTCCAAGATCTGCACCCCAAGGAACTTGATGTTTTCCACTCTCTCCATTGTGGAACTGCTGATGCTGAGGGGTGTGTGCTCAGGCTGAGACCGTCTGAAATCGACGATCATCTCCTTGTCTTTGGTGACATTAAGCATCAAGTTGTTGTCACTGCACCAGCTCTCTAGGTGTTTGACCTCCTCCCTGTACATTGTTTCATCATTTTTGCTGAGTATCATCAGCAAATTTAATGATCAGGTTCTCCTTGAATGTGGCTGCACAGTCATGTGTTAGCAGTGTAAACAGCAGTGGGCTGAACCTTGTGGGGATCCAGTGCTCGGTGTGATGGAGTCAGAGATGTTCCTGCCAACACAGACTGACTGTGGTCTCTCTGTCGAGAAATCCAGAATCCAGCGACACGTGGCAGTGTTGTGACCAAGCAGCGACAGTTTCTCCACTAGTCTCTGCGGGATGATGGTATTGAATGCTGAACTGAAATCAATGTACAGGATTCTGGCATAAGTGTCTTTGTTGTCCAAGTGAGAGAGAACTGTGTGCAGTGTGGTGGATATTGCATCCTCCGTAGAGCGATTGGGACGATAAGCAGACTGTAGAGGATCCAGCGATGAGGGGAGGCTGGCTGTGAAATGAGGCTTGACAAGCCGCTCAAAACATTTCATCACTATGGGGGTCAGGGCGACGGGACGGTAATCATTCAGACAGGCTACAGCTGATTTTTTTGCTATGGGGATGATTGTGGAGGTTTTGAAGCACCTAGAGACAATGGCTTGACTAAGGGAAATGTTGAAAATGTCTGTCAGGACATCTGCTAATACATCAGCACATTCCTTGAGCACATGTTCAGGGATGTTGTCGGGACCTCCCACTTTTCGTGGGTTAACCCTGGAAAAGGTCCTCCGTGTTTGCTCTGAATCAATGATTGGAGCCGGTTGGTCAGATGGTAAGAAGGGACTGGCTCTCCCCCTTGCTGTAGTGTTTGATGCTTCGAAGCGTGCAAAGAAGTTGTTAAGCCTGTCTGGAAGAGAGGCGTCGCTGTCATCAGTTTTCTGCCTGATCTTGTAGTCTGTCAGAGCTTGAATTCCCTGCCACATCCGTCTGGTGTCACCTATGTCACAGAAGTGTCCATGTATTTTGCCTGCATAGGCCCTTTTCGCTTTCCTGATCCCTAGTGAAAGCACAGTCCTGGCTGAGCGAAGTGTACTCCTGTCCCCCGATCTGTAGGCTGTGTCACGGGCCTTCAGTAGTAAACGCACCTCTGGTGTCATCCATGGCTTTTTATAACCACACACGGTGACGGTTTTCATCACAGTGACATCCTCCGTGCATTTGGCTATGTAGCTGATTACTGCCTCCGCATACTCCTCAATGTCTATATGGTCATCATCGGAGGCTGCTGTTTTGAATATGTCCCAGTCTGTGTGCAAAAAACAGTCTTGTAGTGCTGAGTCTGCTCCTTTTGGCCAGACCCTTATCTGTCTTTTCTGTGCTCTCACACGTTTAAGCAGTGGTTTATATGCTGGTGTTAACATGACAGATATGTGGTCAGAGTGGTCAGAGTGGCCAAGATGGGGGCAGGGGGCTGCTTTGTATGCCTGTGGGGTGTTTGTATAAACCAAGTCCAGTGTGTTGTCTCCCCTGGTTTTGAAATCCACATATTGCAGGAATTTGGGGAACACAGTCTTTAAGCTGGTGTGGTTAAAGTCCCCAGCAATCACCACAAAGCTGTCAGGCTGTGTGGTCTGTAGCTCACTGATGGCTTCACGTAGGCCTCCCAGTGCTTTGTTAGCATTAGCCTCAGCATTGGCACTGGGAGCTACGTAAACAGCTGCCACAAGCATGATGGTGAATTCCCTCGGCAGACAGAACGGCCGGCATTTCACAATGAGAAATTCAGCCAGCGGTGAGCAGTGTTTAGCAGCTACTGTAGCGTTTGCACACCAGTCTTTGTTTATATAAATACACAGACCTCCTCCTCGGCTCTTACCGGAGCTAGCTGCCTCTCTGTCTGCACGAAACAATGTCATTCCCTTTAGCTGTATCGCCGCATGCGGTATGTTGTCATGGAGCCAGGAACTCACTCCTCTCTGCGTAAAAAAAATACCCCTGACACCTCTGTGTCTTCTTCCAAGCACCTTAAAACTGTGCCCTCTCGTGGCAGCCATTTCAGCCCTGGGAAAAAAAGCCTCTGACTACACACATGACCAATACCTCTCATCATCTTATATACCTCTATCAGGTCACCTCTCATCCTCCTCCACTCTGAGGAGAAAGGCTGAGTTCACTCAACCTATCCACATCCCTCCTGTAGTGAGGTGACCAGAACTGAGCACAGTACTCCAAGTGAGATCTGACCAGGGTCCTATATAGCTGCAACATTACCCCTTGGCTCTTAAACTCAATCCCACGGTTGATGAAGGCCGATGCACTGTATGCCTTCTTAACCACAGAGTTAACCTGCACAGCAGCTTTGAGTGTCCTATAGACTCAGACCCCAAGATCCCTGTGCTCCTCCACACTGCCAAGAGTGTTTCCATTATAGAATAATAACCATATTGTCAAAGTCCTGACCATTAATTCCCCATCTTCTCCTAATTCCCTTTGATTGTGCCATGGTTCCAACCATTATTCCCCATTTTCTCCTAATTCCCTTTGATGACAACATACCTATTTTTCATAAAGACCTGCAGCATAAGAACCCCAGCTTTGCATCCACTAGTTGCCAGATCCTTGGTTTTGCTAGTGTGGCAATTAACGCTTCCCAGCCACTTAGGGTTGTGTGTCCTAAGTTTTACTTCAGTAATGAGATTTATCTGTGAAACTCAGTCTCTCCGTGTCAAGATCAGTTTTTTTAAGTTCTACTCCAGTTCTGAGGTTTACCTGTGAAGCCCAATCTCTCTGTGTCAAGATAAATTCTGCCTGTCCCCTGCCTTCCTGCTCTCCCTCTTGTTTGCTGTTCAATGCTCATGGCCACGTCTGCACCCTAACTAAACCTCCGTGCTGGCATCCTGTGCTTGAGTTCACCTTGTTCGTTGCAACACATGAATGAAAGACTACACCAACTTGGGTGGTCAATCAGCATGTAAAAGGCAACACATTGTGCAAATACAAAAAGAAAGAAATGATAATGATAAATAAATAAACAATAAATATTAAAACATGAGATGAAGAGTCTTTGAAAGTGAGTCCACAGGTTGTGGGAACATTTCAGTGGTGGGGCAAGTTAACTTGAGTGAAGTTAACCCCATTGGTTCAAAGTCCTGCTGGTTGAGGGGTAAATAACTGTTCCTGAACCTGGTGATGTCTTTTGTATCTTCTTCCTGATTGCAGCAGTGAGCTGAGAGCATGATCTGAATAGTGGGGATCCCTGATGATGTATGCTGCTTTCCTGCAACAATACTATGGAGCTTAGGCATTGAGCTTATCTGGAATTGAAGCCCTGTTGTCACCTATGTCTCTTGATTGAACCGTATAAGAGGTGCAGGGATCCAAGCCTTGTTATAAGATGTGCTTAATGCTGAATATGGCATTGAAACATGTGCTTAGTCATGTGTAAAGCAAGTAAAGCATGGGCCAAGTGCACAGCCTTGTTGTGCACCTGTTTTGATGGAGATTGCAGAGAACGTGTTGTTGCCAATCTGAACTGACTAGGGTCTGCAAGTGAGAAAATCAAGGATCTAATTGCACAAGGAGGTTTTCAGGTCAATGTCTTGAAGCTTATTGATTAGTTTTTAAGGGATAATGATATTAAATACCAAGCTGTAGTCTATAAAGAACATCCTGATGTATGCATCTTAGCTGTCCAGATGTTCCAGGGTTGAGTGAAAAGCCAATGAAATGGCATCTGCTTTAGACCTGTTGCATCGGTAGGCAAGTTGGAGAAGATAGAATCACTTCTCAGGCAAGAGTTGATATGTTTTATCACCAATCTCTGAAAGCAGTTCATCACCATGGATGTAAATGCTACTGGATGATAGTCTTGAGGCAGGTTACCACGTTCTTCTTAGGCATTGGCGTAAGTCTACTTGAAGTAGGTGGTACCTCAGGCTGCCGAAGCGAGAGGTTAAAGATTTCAGTGAACACTTCAGCCAGTTGATCAGCGCAGGTCTTTAGTACTTCACCATGTACCCCTTCTGGGCCGGAAGCTTTTCGTGGATTCATCCTCCTGAAGGCTGCTTGCATGCCGGCCTCAGAGACTGAACTCACAGTATCATCGGGCTTTGCTGGAGTTTGCTCCTCCATGTTTTGGCAATAAAAATGAGCACAGAAGGCATTGAGGCAAAAGTTTTTTACTGTATTTCAGTAGATGTGACAATAATAAACCAATTACCAATTGACCCTGCTCCCTAGCCCCTTCCTCTGATACTGCAGAGTTGCTGATTCGAGCCGCAGTCCTTACTGACCCTTACCTCACTATCTTATCTCTCTTGCAGTTCAGTTTATCTAACTTCCACCAGTAGCTATGTAATGTTGGAGCACGTGTAGATAGGATTTAAATTGCGTAATTTTAGTACAACCTCTCCAGATTAAAATGGAATTCAGAAACCAGTTTTATTATCCAAGTCTTGTCAACAACACATGGAGCTCGTGATAAAGACTCTCTTATTCTGCAGATGCTGGAAATCCAGAGCAACAGAGACAAATGTTTTGGGCTGAGGTTCTTCTTCAGGATTAGAAAGGAGGGGGGAAGATGCCAGAATAAAAAAGGTAGGGAGGGGTTTGGAGTGGAAGGAGGGCTAGCTAGAAGGTGGTGTGAAGCCAGGTGAGTGCAAAAGGTAAAGGGCTGGTGAAGAAGGAATCTCATAGGAGAGGAGACTGGACAATTGGGAAAAGGGAAGAAAGAGGGGCAACAGGGGGAGGTGATAGGCAGATGAGGAGAAAAGATATGAGGCCAGAGTGGGGAATAGAGGAAGAGGAAGGGGGAGAGAAAAATTATGAAAAGGAGAAACAGATGTTCATGCCATCAAGTTAGAGGCTACCCAGATGGAATATAAGATTTTTCTTCTCCATCCTGAGAGTGGCGTCAGACTAGATCAAGATTTTAAATGACCTCAACTTCAATTAACACCTTCTTTCGTAAGGCTTTGGATAATTCTGGTTTGGGAAGGGATAATCTTCTTCTAATCATTTGTGGGTAGATGGGAAGTAAATCAAATGAACCATTTTTGATGTACCATAGTGCCATCCTATTGGAGGCATCTGAATTAAAAAGAGAAGAGCTGATTGTATTATGAGCAGTTGATTATAACTGTCCATCAAAGCATTTATTGGAGAAGTATTAAGTATTTATTGGAGAAGAGAATGTCCTACTTATAAATTATAAGCTATGAAATATTTTTGGACTATGGATTTCAAAGAAACAAGCTTGAAGTATTTTGAAAGATTCCTATATGAAAGACAGTAGTAATTTTGAGAGGGGGTCATTTATTTTGTTTGCTTATTGGCCATTAAAAATGGAAGCTCTTTGAATCTCTATAAGGAGATAGAAGGCAAAAGGGAAGGAATGGTGGAAGAGAGATGGTATCAGAATTCATATTTAATGCACACTGTGTAGGTTGCAAGGATTTAAGTCATTTATACTAGTAACTCTTCAATATATTATTTGCACTTCTTGGATGCAGAAAAGATAATCTGGTGATTTATAATGTGTCTCGGTCATAGTGTAGTTGCATTCAATTTATAAAAGCATTGTTTCTAAGAGGAAGCTCAATGTGGGTGAATAAGAGTTTGAAGTACAATTTCTTAGAGGTGTCAATATAACATTGTCCTCAAGATCAATCAGCTCTACAAGAAATTGTCAAATACTTTTTTCCAAGGATCAATGTGTCTACATATATTTCTCATTTAAGCTACCCCAAGTATAACTACATTACTTCAGATCAGACAGATGCTCTCTAACATACTTTAAACAGTTTTATTTTTTATTATCTTTCTTCCTGTGCAAAAGAGTGAGTTTGAGACCTAACCTACAAGGAACAAGTGGAAAATTACTAATTGACAACCTACATATAAATAGAAGAAGAACATTTTCTGCATCTCTGGTGATTTAAGACTTAGAAAAATATTGTACAGAAGGCAATGGTGCAGAAAAAGGTCCTTGGGAGTTTTTTTGATTTGATTGAGTAGATATTTATGGTTGAACTTATTTTCAGATGTATTGGTTGCTGTATACCTTTAGCAAATTCTTAATATTTGAATGCAGACAGAGTGGAAAATAAGAATTTCATATTAATTTCTGTTCTATCAAAGCTGCAGTCACTGAGGATTGAATACTCAATGTAAAGGAACAAAAGCTCTCCTAAACCCGAACTAACATTCCTGTGTAACTAATGTGTATTTTGCAGACACTTCTTATATACCAAATTGAACTAATGTGTAAATGAGATGTTTTAAGTAAATTGTAATCAAACTCCCGGTGGTTTGGAGGTTATCGAATTACTTGCCTGGACCTGAGAGAATATGACGAAGGACAACTGTGCCCTTTATGTCCTAATAACATCTAATGTGTAATCAGGAAAGCTTTTTAGGCTAGTATTACTGGTAATTATGTTCTTTTTGACTGACTGTTGTAATTCATCCGCTATGGTTTTTAAGGTAGCAGATGACCACGACAGAAAAAAAAGACTGCATTTCCTGAAGGTGCTAATAATACTTAAGAAAAGTCTTCCTTGCAGCAGAGTAATGCATTTTATCTCCAATATAAATGTAGGTTGTATATCATACTGTCTGAAGCAGTTACCTCCTTACATTAATTGTAAGTATGGAAATCATTTACCATTAGCATTAATATATGGATGTAATGAGTTCAGGAGCTGTGGGACAATCCATGATGAATTTTTATTCCTTTTTGCTCCCATGAATTGTTTAATTTGTTTAGTTAGAGTTACAGCACAGTAACAGGCCCTTCAGGCCCAGTGAGCCTGAGCTCCCAATTACACCCACACAACCATTTCTGTTATTAATCTATATGTCTTTGCAATGTGGGAAGAAACCAGAGCACCTTGAGACAGCCCAAGAAAACAGGAGAACGTACAAACACATTATAGACTGGGAGGGAGTTGACTCTGGTTGCTGGCACTGTAACAGTGTTACATTAACCACTGCACTAAGTAATTGCTTTAATTATTTTTAATAAAATTTTCATGTGTAATTATAGAAAAAATATAATAAAAACATAAAGATAGGTGTAGGCAATATTCTTTCTAAAGCCTGTGCCACTATTCAGTAAGATCATAACTGCTCTGATCTTTGATTTCAGGAAAATATTCTTTTCTAATTCATATTTCCATAAAATGCAGACGATTTGTTCCATCAAATCTATGTTGGCTTATAGAAGTCCCATTTCCCTAGTAATTTTCTCATCCAACATAAACTGTGGCCAAAGAACCTGCATTAGAGGAACAATACATAGTCACAGGGAACAAAGTCCACACATACAGTATGAGAGGTCAGATTTGAATCCAGATCACTAGAGCTATGAACAGCAGTTCATCACTCCAAACAGACCTCTCTGCCTCAATCCCACAAACAATCAGTGACTCAGCATCCTTTAATTTCTGATGCTGAAGCTTGAGAGAAGGGATTCCTCCTCTCAGTGTTATTAGTTAACTCCTTAATCTGGGGTTAGCTGCTGAACATAGAAGATAGAGAATAGAAGAGTGCAGCACAGTAACAGGCCCTTCAGCCCACAATGTTGTGCTTTGTTCTATATATCTCTCTTCGCCACCGCCATTTTCCTCCCCCCAGAAAAAAAGAAGCATTTTTGCAGCTTCTGTCTTGTCAAGTTCCTTCAGAGTCCTCTGAGCTCTCATTGTGCTGATCCAGTTTACTCAGTCAGAGTGGATTTGTGCACGGAAGGATCAACAATTAGAAATGTGAAGTGCAAAGTATTTTTAATCACACTGATGGCATCTGAGACTTAAATATTGGCCACTAGTTTGCTCCTATAAAATGACATTTTAGGATGTTCTATGTTCTCCTAAGGGAGAAATCAGTGGCTTGTTGACTTCTTAGATTAAACTGTTTAATTGTTATTTTCTTTGCAGTTTAACAATTAATTATCTGCTTGTATTTTATATATTTATTTATATACAAGTAACTGTTTACTATGATTCCTAGTAGCCACAGCATGTATATACAGTTACGCAGTATGTTCCCCAGTGATTAATTCTGGAAGCTTGTCTTGGTGCCGCATTATTCAAATAATGCTGATCCTTATCTACAAATTTGCATGAAATTTTTCACATACAGTATATGGGTATAAAATTAGATGACCATAAGGCAGTTTATTTTAGTTCTTTTGTCTTTCCCTTCACATAGTAGGCCTCTATCACTGATCATTTTTCTTTGATCTATTAATGGTGAATAAACTTAACATGAAGCAACAAGTTTTGTGCCTCTTTCATAACTTCTGAAAGATCCTTGGATAAAAGCATCAGAATCCAACAATTGGCATAGTCGGTGAGCACGGTTAAACACTTGGAATAATTATCGACAAAGTGGAATATTTTGAGCGCAACAAAAGGGGTAAGAACTTCCTCTGTTGCAGCTTGTCTGAGAGAAAATTTAGTCCTGGCTTCAACATCACCAAGTGGGAGTTAGGAGTAAGGAACTGTTACCATGCTAATTTGAAAAACAAAAACAGATCTGTAGAAAAGAAATGTAAGCTAGTAGAGCTACATTCAAGCTGCTAGAACATGGATTAAATATGAAAACTGATAGAGCATAAACAAATGCATACAAGCAGAGGGCCACAGATAAAAAGATTAAATGAGTGCAAGTCGGTAGAATGCATAAGAAAATTTAAATACATATAAACTACTGGAACAGGAGAAAGCTTAAAATTTTGGTTTCAATCTATTAATACCTAGAGATTACAGTTAAAGAAACATAAAATACTTACAAATTAAGAGTGAATCAAAACACTGGCCAAAGTTGTGAAACCTACTAAGAACTCCTACCTGAATAAAACATCTCAGCTTGATAAAATTAATGAGAAAATACAGACCAAATATACTAACAATGTTAAATTTATTAAGAGCTGGAAAATGCCTGAGGCAAAATGAAGAACTTGGAATGGCATCTACAGATTTAGAAATAAGACCACGTGGTCAGTTCAATCAAATGTGCGATGAATCAAAAGGTTAATGAGGTAAATATTGACTTTCACTAATCAATTGGGAAAGAGTGCAAAATTTGTAATAACCTGCAAAAAGAGCATGATAAAGACAGTAAAAAGTCTAAAGACGAAACCTCTGCACTAACGGAATGAGGGAAAACAACATGGTAATTGAATTGGTGTGTTGTACTGAGCACAAAAGCACATTGAAACAATATGGAGAAACTGAACAAGGACCTGAAGGATGCAGTCCTGCTAGTGATACTTCCTGTGAAATTTCTAATGCCATTAATTCTGAAGCAACACCCTGAGAAACACCTTTTATGTTGAACAGCCCTCGGAGACAGCAACACCATCTGAACTCCAAGGAACTACAGGTGGACTTGAAATGGACCCTACACTGGCCCCAAGTGAATCAAGTGAAAATCAGAGTTTAAAGTTTAAAATAAATTTATTATCAAAGTACTTACGAGGGGTGATTGGTAAGTTTGTGGCCTATGGTGGAAGGAGTCAATTTTAGAAAACCTAGCACATTTATTTTCCAATATAATCCCTTCCTACATTTACACATTTAGTCCAGCGCTCGTGGAGCATACGGATCCCTTCTTTGTAGAAGTCGACGTCTTGGACCTTCAGAAGTGGTCGACAGCAGGGTTGATTGATAAGTTTGTTACCTAAGGTAGAAGGAGATGAGTTGCCGCTAAAACTGTGAAAAGTGTGTCCTGGTTCAGCTCCTGAAGGACCGTGTTGGGGCACTGGAGAGGCAACTCGATGACCTCAGGTTCATTAGGGAAAACGAGTGTTTTCTGGACAGGACCTACAGTGAGATCGTTACACCGAAAATACCGGAGGAGAGAACGGGGCTGACAATGTGGAAGGGATGGATGCTTGAAGTACAGGAGACCCCGGGGGGTTGTGCCTCTTGAAAACAGGTTCACCCTCTTGGAAGCTGATGGGACAGAAGACACTGCCAGTCTGAGAGGCAGACAGGTCTGCGAGTCAAAAATCGGCACTGAAGCAAAGACGAGGAGACAGACGTTAGGCAGAGCCATGGTAGTAGGGGACTCCATAGTTAGAGGTACAGAAAGAAGTTTCTGCGGCAACAGAAACCTGTTAAGGATGGCTTGTTGCCTCACTGGTGGCAGGATCCGGCACGTCATGGACTGATTGCAGGGTATCCTCAAGGGCGAAGATGAACAGCCAGAAGTGGTGGTGCACGTCGGCACAAATGACATCGGGAAGAAGAGGAAAGAAATTCTGCAGCGTGACTTCAGGGAACTTGGAAGAAAGCTGAAAAGCAGGACCTCCAGAGTAGATATCTCCAGTTTGCTTCCAGTTCCTCGTGCCGGTGAGGGCACGAACAGGGAGATATGGGATCTCAATGTATGGCTGAGGAGCTGGTGCGGCAAGCAGGGTTTTAGATTCTTAGACCATTGGGATCAGTTTTAGGGTAAGGATGAACTGTACAAAGGAAACGGGTTGCATCTTAACAGGCGGGGATCAGCATTCTGGCAGACAGGTTTGCCACTGCTACACGGGTGTGTTTAAACTAATAAATGGGGCGGGGGGAGGAGATGAACTGGAAGTGTAAGGATGGAGTTAAAGGGAAAGAAAGAATAAGAAAAGTTAAGAAAGACAACAGAATTAAAGTGGCAGAAAACTCAGGAAAGGAGTATAGTCAAGTGCAATAGGGATTGATGTGAGAAGCGAGGGGAGTAATGGATTAAAAGTATTATATATGAATGCAGGAAGTGTAAGAAATAAAGTGGATGAGCTTGAAGCTCAGTTGGAAATTGGCAAGTATGATGTTGTAGGAATAACAGAGACATGGCTTCAAGAGGACCAGGGCTGGGAAATGAATATACAAGGGTATACATCCTATCGAAAGGACAGACAGGTGGGCAAAGGGGGTGGGGACTCTGCTGGTGAGGAATGAAATTCAGTCCCTTGCGAGGGGTGACATAGAATCAGGAGATGTAGAGTCAGTATGGATAGAACTGAGAAATCGTAATGGCAAAAAGACCCTAATGGGAGTTATCTACAGGCCCCCAAATAGTAGCCTGGATGTGGGGTGCAAGTTGAATCAAGAGCTAAAATTAGCATGTTGCAAAGGTAATGCTACGTTTATAATGGGGGATTTCAACATTCAAGTAGACTGGGAAAATCAGGTTGGTACTGGACCCCAAGAAAGGGAGTTTGTGGAGTGCCTCCGAGATGGATTCTTAGAGCAGCTTGTACTGGAGCCTACCAGGGAGAAGGCAATTCTGGATCTAGTGTTGTGTAATGAACTGGATTTGATAAGGGAACTCAAGATAAAGGAGCCATTAGGAGGTAGTGACCATAATATGATAAGTTTTAATCTACAATTTGAGAGGGAGAAGGGAAAATCGGAAGTGTCAGTATTGCAGTTGAACAAAGGGGACTATGGAGCCATGAGGGAGGAACTAGCCAAAGTTGACTGGAAGGATACTCTAGCAGGGATGACAGTGGAACAACAATGGCAGGTATTTCTGGGAATAATACA
Source organism: Hypanus sabinus (assembly GCF_030144855.1). Taxonomy (NCBI): domain Eukaryota; kingdom Metazoa; phylum Chordata; class Chondrichthyes; order Myliobatiformes; family Dasyatidae; genus Hypanus; species Hypanus sabinus. The sequence continues at coordinate 5,944,907 of NC_082727.1, forward strand.
GAAGGTGCAGGATCAGTTCATTCCAAAGAGGAAGAAAGATTCTAAGGGGAGTAGGGGGTGACCATGGCTAACAAAGGAAGTCAAGGAGAGTTTAAAAATAAAAGAGAAGTATAACATAGCAAAGATGAGCGGGAAGCCAAAGGATTGGGAAACTTTTAAAGAGCAACAGAAGATTACTAAAAAGGCAATACAGGGAGAAAAAATGAGGTACGAAGGTAAGCTAGCCAAGAATATAAAGGAGCATAGTAAAAGCTTCTTTAGGTATGTGAAGAGGAAAAAATTAGTTGACCGAAGTTGGGCCCTTGAAGGCAGAAACAGGTGAATTTATTATGGGGAACAAAGAAATGGCAGATGAGTTGAACAGGTACTTTGGATCTGTCTTCACTAGGGAAGACACAGACAATCTTCCAGATGTCAGGGGACCCAGGGTAATGGAGTAACTGAACGAAATTCACATTAGGCAGAAAATGGTGTAGGGTAGACTGATGGGACTGAAGGCTGATAAATCCCCAGGGCCTGATGGTCTGCATCCCAGGGTACTAAAGGAGGTAGCTCTAGAAATCATGGATGCATTGGTAATCATTTTCCAATGTTCTATAGATTCAGGATCAGTTCCTGAGGATTGGATGGTAGCTAATGTTATCCCACTTTTTAAGAAAGGAGGGAGAGAGAAAACAGGGAATTATAGACCAGTTAGCCTGACATCAGTGGTGGGGAAGATGCTGGAGTCAATTATAAAAGATGAAATAGTGGTGCATTTGGATAGTAGTAACAGGGTCGGTCTGAGTCAGCATGGATTTACAAAGGGGAAATCATGTTTGACTAATCTTCTGGAATTTTTTGAGGATGTAACTATGAAAATGGACAAGGGAGAGCCAGTGGATGTAGAGTACCTGGACTTTCAGAAAGCCTTTGATAAAGTCCCATATAGGAGATTAGTGGGCAAAACTATAGTGCATGGTATTGGGGTAGGGTACTGACATGGATAAAAAAATTGGTTGGCAGGCAGGAAACAAAGAGTAGGGATTAATGGGTCCTTTTCAGAATGGTAGGCAGTGACTAGTGGGGTACTGCAAGGCTCGGTGCTGGGACTGCAACTATTTACAACATACATTAATGATTTAGATGAAGGGATTAAAAGTAACATTAGCAAATTTGCAGATGACACAAAGCTGGGTGGCAGTGTGAAATATGAAGAGGATGTTAGGAGAATGCAGGGTGGGTTAGGACAGTTAGGACAGGTTGGGTGAGTGGGCAGATGCATGGCAGATGCAGTTTAATGTGGATATATGTGAGGTTATCCACTTTGGTGGCAAGAACAGGAAAAGGCAGATTACCATCTGAATGGTGTCAAGTTAGGAAAAGGGGAAGTACAACGAGATCTAGGTTTTCTTGTACATCAGTCACTGAAAGTAAGCATGCAGGTAAAGAAGGCAGTGAAGAAAGCTAATGGCATGTTGGCCTTCATAACAAGGAGAGTTGAGTATAGGAGCAAAGAGGTGCTTCTGCAGTTGTACAGGGCCCTAGTGAGACTAAACCTGGAGTATTGTGTTCAGTTTTGGTCCCCAAATTTGAGAAAGGACATTCTTGCTATTGAGGGAGTGTAGCGTAGGTTCACAAGGTTAATTCCCGGAATGGCGGGACTGTCATATGTTGAAAGATTGGAGCGACTGGGCTTGTATACACTGGAATTTAGAAGGATGAAGGGGATCTGATTGAAACATTTAAGTTTATTAAGGGATTGGACACGCTAGAGGCAGGAAACATGTTCCTGATGTTGGGGGGAAGTACAGGACTTGAGGCCACAGTTTAAGAATAAGAGGTAGGCCATTTAGAATGGAGTTTAGGAAAAACTTTTTTACCCATAGAGTTGTGGATCTATGGAATGCTCTGCCTCAGAAGGCAGTGGAGGCCAATTCTCTGGATGCTTTCAAGAAAGAGTTAAAGTTCTTAAAGATAGCGGAGTCAAGGGATATGGGGAGAAGGCAGGAATGGGTTACTAATTGTGGACGATCAGCCATGATCACATTGAATGGCAGTGCTGGCTCAAAGGGCTGAATGGCCTACTCCTGCACCACTGTCTATTGAGTTATTAACTTCAAATTTTCTGCATAATCACTCAAATAGTTGATCTGCACGTGCATGTAACGAGAGCTGTATAACTCATCTCCTACCTTAGGCCATGAACTTATCAATCACCCTTGCTGTGGACATTTTCTGGAGGTCCAAGATGCTGACTTATACAAAGAAGGGATCCATATGTTCCACGACCACTGGACTAAGTGTGTAAATGTAGGAGGGGACTATGTTGAAAAATAAATGTGCTAGGTATTCTAAAATCGACTCCTTCTACCTTAGGTCACAAACTTATCAATCACCATAAATGACACCATATACGACAATGAGATTCATTTTCTTGTGGACATATTCAATAAATTAATAATAGAATAATAACTATAATAGAATCAATGAAAAACTGCACCGACGGGCATTCAATCACTATGCTAAAGACAACAAACTGTCAAAATACAAAAAGGAAGATATAATAATAATAATAAATAAATAATCAATAACTATCAAGAGCAGTAGATGAATAGCCCTTGAAGGAGTCCATAGGTTGTGGGAACATTTCAATGATGAAGCCAAGTTGAGTGAAGTTATCTCTTCTGGTTCAAGAGACTGATGGTTGAGGGGTACTGTCAGTTCCTGAGCTTGGTGTTGTGAGTCCTGATGCTCCTGTACCTTTTTGCTGATGGCAGCAGTGAGAAGAGAGCGTGACCTGGGTGGTGGGTAACCCTGATATTGGATGCTGTTTTCCTGTGACAGTGCTTTGTATAGATGTGCTCAATGGTGGGAGTGCTTTTCTGTGATGGACTAGGCCGCATCCATTACTTTTTGTAGGATTTTCCATACAAGAGGTTTCCAGACCAGGCTGTGATGTGCTAGTCATTATACTCTCCACTACACTTCTATAGAAGTTTGTCAAAGTTTTAGATGTGGTGCCAAATCTTAACAAACTCCTAAGGAAGTAGAGGTGCTGCCATGCTTTCTTTATAATTGCATTTACATGCTGGGCCCAGGGCAGATACTCTGAAATGATAACACAAGGAATTTGAAGTTATTGACCATCTCTACCTCTGATGAGGACTGGCTCATAAACCTCTGGTTTCCTCCTCCTGAAGTCAATAATCAGCTCCTTGGTCTTGTTGAAATTGAGTCAGAGGTTATTGTTATGGTATCACTCAGCCAGATTTTAAATCTCCCTCCTATATGCTGATTCATCACCACCTTTGATTTGGCCTACGACAATGGTGTCATGAGCAAACTTGAATATGGCATTGGAGTAGTGATTAGTCACACAGTCATAAGTGTAATCGAGCAGAACACAGGCCTAAGCACACATACTTTTAGTACACCTGTGCTAATGGAGATTGTGGAGGAGTTGTTGTAGTCAATCCAATCTGATTAGCGTTTGCAAGTGAGGAAAATCAGGATCCAATTCACAAGGAAATATTGAGGCCAAGGTGCGGAAGCTAAATTGATAAGTTTTCACTGAACTCCTAAAGCACAACATGTGCCTGGAAGTGGAGGAGGTTGGTGAGGTCCTAAATGAATACTTTGCTTCAGCATTCACAAGTGAAAAGGATCTTGATCAGGATAAGGTCGAAGTAGAGCAGGTCTGTGTGCTGGACAATGTGGAGATTAAGGAAGAAGTAGTGCTGGATCTTCTTAAAAACATTAAGATTGATAAATCCCCAGGGTTGGATATGATACACCCCAGGTTGTTGTGGGAATTGAGAGAAGAGATCGCAGGAGCATTACCTATGATCTTTGAATCCTCTTTGGCTGCAGGGGAAGTGCCAGAGGGCTGGAGAATGGCAAATGTAGTTCCCTTGTTTAAAAACTTTAATAGGGAGAAACCTGGGAACTATAGACTGGTGATTCTTACGTTGGTGGTACGGAAAGGATTCTTAACCAAATAACAATTACAGCACGGAAACAGGCCATCTCGACCCTTCTAGTCCGTGCGGAAGGATAGGATCTACGAGCTTTTGGAGAACTACAGTCTACTCATGGATAGTTAATATGGCTTTGTGAAGGGAAGATTGTGTCTCATGAGCCTGATTGAGTTTTTTGAAGAGGTAACAAAAGAAATTGATGAGGGTAGGGCAGTGGATGTGGTGTACATGGACTTTAGCAAAGCATTTGACAAGGTCCCACATGAGAGACTCATCCGGAAAGTCATGAGGCATGGGATAAGTGGAACCTTGGTTGTTAGGATTAAAAAAATTGGCTTAAAAGGAAGAAAACAGAGGGTAGTTGTGGAAGGAAACTATTCTGCCTGGAGGTTGGTGACTAGTGGAGTGCCGCAGGGATCTGTCCTGGGACCCCTGCTATTTGCGATTTTTATAAATGACCTGGATGTAGAGGCTCAAGGATGGGTGAGTAAGTTTGCGGATGACATGAAGATTGGAGGAGTTGTGGATGGAGCTGTAGGTGGTCGAAGGTTACAAGAGGATATAGACAGGCTGCAGAGTTGGGCAGAAAAATGGCAGATGGAGTTCAATCTGGACAAGTGTTAGGTGATGCATTTTGGAAGGACAAACCAGAAGACTGAGTACAGGATTAATGGTCAGTTACTTAAGAGTGATGAACAAAGGGACCTCGGGGTTCAAATCCATACATCCCTGTATGAGATCCCTCAAATCTCATACATCCCTGCACAGGTTTACAGGGTAGTTTAAGAAGGCCTATGGGATGCTAGGCTTCATTAACAGGGGGATTGAGTTCAAGAGTAGAGAGGTCATGTTGCAACTCAACAAAATTCTGGTGAGACCGCACTTAGAATATTTTGGTCAATTCTGGTCACCTCATTACAGGAAGGATGTGGAAGCTATGGAGAGGGTGCAGAGGAGATTTACCAGGATGTTGCCTGGTTTGGAGAACAAGTCATATGAAGCAAGGTTAGCAGAGCTGGTACTTTTCTCTTTGTAGTGTAGAAGAATGAGAGGGGACTTGATAGAGGTCTACAAGATTATGAGAGGCATAGATAGGGTGGATAGTCAGTACCTGTTTCCCAGGGCACCAATAGCAAACACCAGAGGGCATATGTACAAAATTAAGGGAGGGAAGTTTAAGGGAGACATCAGGGGTAAGTTTTTTTTTTAAAACACAGAGGGTTGTGAGTGCCTGGAGTGACTTGCCAGGGATGGTGGTGGAGGCTAAAACATTAGGGGTGTTTAAGAGCCTCTTGGACAGGCACATGGATGAAAGAAAAATGGAGGGTTATGGGGTTGTGTGGGTTTAGTATTATATGGTTCGGCACAACATGGAGAGTTGAAGGGCCTGTACTGTTCTATGATTCTATTTCATTACTGTGGATGTAAGTGCTAATGGAAGATATTCATTGAAGTAGGTTACCATGTTTATAAACACCTGTATAAGTGAAACAAGTGGGTATCTCAGACTGTCGAAGTGAGAGGTTAAAAATCGCTGTGAACATTCCAGCCAGCTGATCAGCACAAGTCTTTAGTATTTGCCCAGCTACCCTGCTGGGATGGGTTCATCCTCCTGAAAGCAGCTGGCATGTTGGCCTCAGAATATCGTCAAAGGCTTTGGGAGTTTGTGATGGTTCCTCCATGTTTTGATAGAGCGAGTGTAGAAAGCCTCAAGCACATCTCAACTGAAGCCTTGCTGTTGTCTATGTCGCTTGATTAAAAGGTGATAGCATTCAAGTCCTGCCAGAACTGTGGAGCATCCTTCATAAATCAGTGGTAGAAATTTGCAAACCCCAGGAATCGTTGAAGTTGTTTATGGGTCGTGGGCCTCGGCCATTCTTCCACTGCCCGGATCTTCTCGGGGTCTGCTCTCACCTGCCCGCTCTCGATGACATGACCCAGGAAGCTGACCAAAGGGACATGGAACCCGTGTTCACAAATGATTGGTTTTCCCACAGTCTCTGGAGGACTTGACGGACATGGTGAACGTGTTCTTGAGGCGGGGTGCTAGAAAATATCAGGATATTATCGAGGTAAGCAAATATGAACCGATTAATAAAGTCCCTCAGTACGTCATTAATGAGGGCTTGAAAAACAGTGGGAGCATTGGTGAGGCCAAACAGCATGACCAAATATTCGAAGTGGCCCAGAGGTGTATTAAAGGCCATCTTCCGCTTGTCCCCCTCCCTCACCCTGACTAGATGGTAGGCACTACAAAGGTCCAGCTTTGAGAAAATGGTGGCTCCATGCAGTGGTTCAAAAGCCAAACTAATGAGGGGTAAAGGGTACTTATTCTTTACTGTTATACTATTTAGGCCTCATTAATCAATACAAGGATGAAATGACCCGTCCTTCTTTTCTACAAAGAAGAAACCGGTGCCTACTGGGGGAGATGAAGGTCTGATAATGCCCACCGCGAGGGACTCGCTGATGTACTTCTCCATGGCCTCTCTCTCCGGTCGGGATAGATTAAAAAGGTGACTGGTGGGTAGTGAGGCCCTGGGGAGAAGATCGATGGCACAATCATGCGTGGTGCCGAGGCAGGGAAAGGGCCCGTTGTTTACTGAATACCCAGGTCATGGTATTCTGTGGGGACTCGGGACAAATCGAAGGTTTTTGGGACAGGCGGAGTCGCGGTAGCTTCCCTGGGCGATGGGGCTGACCGCAGACAGTTGGCGTGGCAAGACTGGCTCCATTTGGCTATCCTCCCGGTAGACCAGTCAATGTGGGGATTGTGTTCGGTCACTATTGGGGCTTGAGGTAAACAAATGAGACTGAACCCTACCTCCTCCCGATAGTTGCCAGATAGGATCAAGGTCAGGGGAGGCGTGCAGTGGGTCACCTGTACCAGCAGTTTTCCGTCCAGGACCCAGGCCTCCAGGGGGCTAGTTAGCGGCTCACCAGGTATTCCAGCCTGGGAAGCCATGTCCTCATCCAGCAGGTTGCCCTTGGCACCGGAATCCACCAAAGTGGATAGGGACAGAGACTGTTGTTGGTAATTCACGGTAGCCGGGATCTGCATCTGAGTTTGGGGGGCTGAAGGGAGTGTCATCGGACTCAACAGAACAGTAGGAGTGGGAGATCTGTGAGGATCGGAAGAGGGAAAGAGGTTAGGGCTGGTTGAAGAAGGTAAGGTGGACCATGGGATGGCCCGAGGAACGGGGTAACTGGTCTTCTCTCTCAGATGTTCGTGGAGTCAGTTGTCCAGCCTGGTGGCTAGGGAGATCACTGAGCCTAGGCTGTTAGTGTTATCCCTAGCTGCCAACTCGTCCCTTACCTTGTCACAGAGGCCTTGCTGGAATACCTCCTGGAGTGCTTCATCATTCCAGCCCGAGTCGGCTGCTAACGTCTGGAACTCCACAGAGTATTTGACAACACAGTGTGAGCCTTGACGGAGGGTGAGTAGACATTAGTGGCATCTTTACCGTGGACAGGATGGTCAAAAATCTTCCTTATTTCTGAGATGAATGTGAGGAGCGAAGAGCAGATCTCTGGCTGATGATCACAATTCATGGTGGCCCATGCTAAGGCATTTCCTTGCAACATCTCCATAATGAAAGCTATCTTTGATCTATCCATGGCATATGTGGATGGCTGCTGCTCGAACACCAAGGAGCATTGCAGTAAAAAGTCCAGCACTTCCCCAGCTCAGATCTCCGATGCAGGGTTTGGTTCAGGTATGTGTGGCTCACTTTGCACACATCAGGCGTCACCACTACAGGCTGTCCGGGCTGGTCAGACAGAGTTCCCGCAGTCGATGGGGTAAGATGGGTGGATACTCAGTCGACCTGTTCACTGACCTTTCTTACGTCCACTGACAGGGAACGGATGTTCTCCATGACATCCCAGAGCAGCTGGTCGTGCAGGCCCAGTTGGGAGCTCTGGCTGGCAAGGTCTTGTTGCAAGGGATTCATGTCCACTGGGTTCATTATGGCCAGTTCATTCTGTTACACGAGCATGGTGGTGGACAAAACCAAGTGCAGAACACGGACGTGAAGGCAGAGTCGGGAGGCATTATTGTCGTAGCGAGCATGGAGTCAGTATCCAGGAGTGATGCTAGACTTAGAACTGGCAGTCCTAAGAACCATGAAATGAGGTTACTCACACTGGAATCAACCAATAACCTGGCAGTTCCTTGTTGTGTTTTCAGGGTTTGTATCCTGCAGTTGCTGATGGGAGGCAGGTGTGTGTAACTTGCTGAATTGGGAATGATTGGAAATCAGGCAAGGGGGTTAGGGCCCAATTAAGAGGTAATGGGGAATTGCCAGACAGATCCATGACACTGACAACTGTGGTGTACTTATTCAGGTCTACAGGTGATTTCTGGAACATGACCTAGTCCACTGGCTCAAAGCAATCCCATAGCATCCCATGACAACCTCTTTGTTGTCATAGATAACAACAAAGTTGTTATCAGTCTTTATATCTGGAGCTTTGCTCTTTAGTCGCTGCTTGCATGAAGGTAGGAGAAGGACAACCAGATGATCAGATTTACCAAACTGTGGTCTGGGCATGGAACAGTAGGCATTCTTCATCTTAGTATGTAATACTTACCCAACAGGCTGGTATATGTCTAGGGGAAAAGGAGATCCAGCCACTCACCAACCCACCTCCTGTACACGCAGGTGCTGTGAGAATCAAGTTTATGCCACACGCACACACACCATATCAAACTCACACCAGATACCATTATGGAATGCACTTTAAAGATTTTACTAAAACTAAAAGAGTATTATGCAATACAATATATATGAAGGAAAAGAAAATAAAGTAAAAGGCGCCAACATCAAAGTTCAGTCAGTTTAGTGCACATCGTTGGAGCTCAACCATCGAACCATTCAACCTCTCGTCACTTTCCTTCGACCTCCACGTCCTCGCACCTGGGACCACCCAGATGGTCGACCGAGCAGTGCAGCGCACGTCCACCTTCCTTGGCGTCTTCTTCCCGACTCCCCTGAAAAGACCGCGGAACCCCCGCTCCCAGACGCACAAGACAAAATAACATTCCCCATTGGTCAACAAATAAATATAATCCCGATATCAGCAAATCCAAAGCTAAACAACTGTGAGAGAAAGCACTTACCATACAAAGAAGCATTCCTACTCTTAACAAAACAAAGAAGCCATTTTGATTAGCATACACAGTATATTGTACAAGTATAACAGTGGTCCAGTATCATGGGAACTCTGCAGCAACAGGTTATATGCTGATGGTAATTGGGCAGGGTTTTCTTCCAACAAGCCTGGTTAACGTCCTTGACTATGATTTGAAGTGTGCTGAAATGGATTGTTTCTTGTTTGGAGACACCCAAACCCAAAATCAAGGAACACCCTAAAGCAAAAAACCATATACCTGAAGGCATAGTGGGGCCAAGCTCCAGTGTATTGCGATGGACAGAGGGTATTTATGCTAGAGTTATCCTTGACACAGGGTCACAGGTCACTTTGTGTACTATTCATTGTAGAGCCAGTATTTGATACATTTACCATTGAAACATAGAAAACCTACAGAACAATACAGGCCCTTCGGCCCACAATGCTGTGCTGAACATGTACTTATTTTAGAAATTTCCAAGGGTTACCCACAACCCTCTATTTTTCTAAGCTCCATGTACCTATCCAGGAGTCTCTTAAAAAACCCTATCATATTCACATCCATCACTGTCTCGGGCAGCCCATTCCACACACTCACCACTCTCTGCGTAAAAAACTTACCCTTGACATCTCCTCTGTACCTACTTCCAAGCGCCTTAAATCCGTGCCCTCTTGTGTTAGCCATTTCAGCCATGGGAAAAACCTCTGATTATCCACAACATCAATGCTTCTCATCATCTTATACACCTCTATCAGGTCACACCTGATCCTCCGTCGCTCTAAGAAGAAAAGGCCGAGTTCACTCAACCTATTCTCATAAGGCATGCTCCCCAATCCAGGCAACATCCTTGTAAATCTCCTCTGCACCCATTCCATTGCTTCTACATCCTTCCTGTAGAGAGGTGACTAGAACTGAGTGCAGTACTCCAAGTGGGTCTGACCAGGGCCTTATATATCTGCAACATTACCTCTCAGCTCCTAAACTCAATCCAATGATTGATGAAGGCCAATGTACCATATGCCTTTTTAACCACAGAGTCAACCTGCGTAGCAGCTTTGATTGTCCTATAGACTCGGACTCCAAGATCCCTCTGATCCTCCACACTGCCAAGAGTCATAACATTAATACTATATTCTGCCATCATATTTGACCTATCAAAATAAACCACCTCACACTTATCTGCTACTTCTCAGCCCAGTTTTGCATCTTATTGATGTCCCGCTGTAACCTCTGACAGCCCTCCACACTATCCACAATACCCCCAACCTTTGTGTCATCAGCAAATTTACTAACTCCTCCCTCCACTTCCTCATCCAGGTCATTTATAAAAATCACGAAGGATAAGGGTCCCAGAACATATCCCTGAGGCACACCACTGGTCACCGACCTCCATGGAGAATATGACCTGTCTACAACCACTCTTTGCCTTCTGTGGGCAAGATAGTTCTGGATCCACAAAGCAATGTCCCCTTGGATCCCATGCCTCCTTAATTTCTCAACAAGCCTTGCATGGGGTACCTTATCAAATGCCTTGCTGAAATACATATGCACTACATCTACAGCTCTACCTTCATCAAAGTGTTTAGTCACATCTTCAAAAAATTCTATCAGGCTTGTAAGGCACGAACTGTCTTTGACAAAGCCATGCTGACTATTCTTAATTATATTATTCCTCTCCAAATGTTCATACTTACCAACAACTGAAGTAAAACTTACTCGTCTATAATTTCCTGGGCTACCTCAACTCCCTTTCTTGAATAAGAGAACAACATCTGCAACCCTTCAATCCTTTGAAACCTCTCCTATCCCCATTGATGATGCAAAGATCATTGGCAGAGGCTCAGGAATCTTCTCTCTCACCTCCCACAGTAGCCTGGGGTACATCTTGTCTGGGCCTGGAGACTTATTCAACTTGATGCTTTCCAAAATCTCTTTCTTAATGTCCACATGCTCAAGCTTTTCAATCCACTTAAGTCATTCCTACAATCACCAAGATCCTTCTTCGTAGTGAATACTGAAGCAAAATAATCATTAAGTACCTCTGCTATCTTCTCTGGTTCCATACACACTTTCCCACTGTCATACTTGATTGGTCCTATTCTCTCATGTCTTATCCTCTTGCTCTTCACATACTTGTAGAATGCTTTGGGATTTTCCTTAATCCTGTCTGCCAAGGCCTTCTCATGGTCCCTTCTGGCTCTCCTAATTTTATTCTTAAATTCCTTCCTGCTTGCCTTATAATCTTCTGGATCTCCAGCATTACCTAATTATTTGAACCTTTCGTAAGCTCTTCTTTCCTTCTTCACTAGATTTACAACAGCTTTCGTACACCAGGGTTCCTGTACCCTACCATCCTTTCCCTGTCTCATTGGAATGTACCTATACAGCACCCCTTGCAAACATCCCCTGAACACTCGCTGCATTTCTTCCGTACCTTTCCCTGGGAGCATCTGTTCCCAATTTATGCTTCCAAGTTCCTGCCTGATTGCTTCATGTTTCCCCTTACTCCAATTAAATGCTTTCCTAACTTGTCTGTTCCTCTCCCTCTCCAATGTTATGGTAAAGGAGATAGAATTGTGATCACTATCTCCAAAATGCTCTCCCACTGAGAGACCTGACACCTGACCAGGTTCATTTCCCAATACCAGATCAAGCCTCTTCTCTTGTAGGCTTATCTACATATTGCATCAGGAAACCTTCCTGAACACACCTAACAAACTCCACTCCATCTAAACCACTCACTCTAGGGAGATGCTAATCAATATCTGGGAAATTAAAACCTCCCATCACAACAAACCTGTTATTATTACACTTTTCCAGAATCTGTCTCCCTATCTGCTCCTTACTATCCCTGTTACTGTTACTCTACACCCAGTAGAGTCATTGACCCCTTCCTGTTTCTAACTTACATCCAAAGAGACTCCGTAGACAATCCCTCCATGACTTCCTCCTTTTCTGTAGCCATGACCCTATCTCTGATCAGCAGTGCCACATCCCCCCATCTTTTGCCTCCCTCTTGTCCTTTCTGAAACATTTAAAGCCTGGCACTCGAAGTAACCACTCCTGCCCCTGAGCCATCTAGGTCTCTGTAATGACCACAACATCTTAGCTCCAAGTACGGATCCATTGATGCCATACGGTGCACTAGAGATCTGGGGTCTTAGCGAGGCCCTCTGGGTGATTATCCATATGATTGTTGTTTGTCAGTGAAGCTGGAGTTTTCAGAGGCTGATGTGGGATCGGTTGAGGCCCTTGTTACGTTAGTGCTAGTTTGTCCGGACCCCATTGAGAAAGGGCGGCGTTGGAAGAGGAGATTGGTAACAAAGATGTTGAAACTGGAAGTTATCTTTTCCACTGATGTGGGTTGCTCCAAGAACACTCATCACACTATCTGGGTGACAGAGGATACCCCATTCTGAGAGAGGTCGCTGTGATTGTCCCCTGCAGAGGTAGAAGACATTCGGCAGCATTTATGTAAGTAAATTGATGGAAGCTGGGATCATCCCTGAGTCCAGAAGCCCCTGTGCATCTCCAATATTAGTAGCCTGGAAGAAGAATGGGAAGGTATGAATGTGTGTCGACTATAAGACTCTGAACAGGTGTCCCATCCCTGACCAGTAAAAGGAGAGGAGGCTAAAGAGTATTGTTATGAGTGATGAACAGACCTGATGGAAATGGGGTGCAGAGTCAACCATTCCCCCCCCCCCCCCCCGAGAACTATGAACTATTGCTGTTGCTATGCTGCTACTGAGAGAGAGAGAGATGATGCCCTGGCAAGAACATCTGCTGCAGATAAGAGGGAGAGAGAGACTGTTGATTTATTGTATTTTGACTCTTCCTGGATTATTTACCTTCCACTACAAGGACTTTACTTTGCTCGTTAACATTCCTCAGGGGACAGCAGGAGTGGCCTGATTTGATGGACACGGTCATTCAGAGTTGATGGACATCTGAGACCCCGTGAGTGGGGATAAAAGACAGGTCTGGAGGGACACCCTTCAGACACACCAGTGGAGACTGACTGAGTGTTGTGAACCCACAGAAAGGTGGGGGCTTCGGAGACCGAATCAGGAGATCAGTCAGTAAAGCTCACAGTGTGACAGCAGGGCCGGTGGGGACTTGTGTGTGTGTCCACTCATGCCAGAGTGATGAGTCCACCACAGAAGAATGGTCTAGCTGAAGGACGGAGGGGTTATATGGCCACAAGGACATGATGGGTTAAGAAAGCAACAGAAGGTTTGCTTGCTGCAGCTGCCTAATCTCTCGCTCTCTTTCACTCCAACGATTACAACACAACAACCATAATTACCTGAGCATGTATGAACTGGACTGAACTTTATACTTTTCTATGACAATTCATTTACCCCTAAACATCGATAGAGCTTGTTTATTATTGTTTATTATTGTTCCTACACTTTTAAGGTTTATTACTGCTAACTTGTTTTATATGTATATTTGCATTTTTGATACTGTATTGTGTAGTTTACTAATAAACACCTTTAGCTTTGGTACCACCAGACTCCAACGGATTCTTCTTTCTCTCCTGGTCTGTCAACCCAGTTACGGGGTACATAACAGTATCTTGTCCCTTTGGAGCTTTTTGGACTGAGGTGGGATACGAAATGTGAAGAAGCCTTTCAGTTTCTGAAGGAGATGCTGACCCAGCACCTGTGTTGGCTTTTGCAGACCCCCGATTGCCAGCAGAGAGGCCTTAGGGGTGTCCTGTATCAGGACCTGAGCACTGAGTTGTGACCAGTCGCGTTTGTCAGCCGGAGTCTGTTGCCCTCTGCTCAAGTTGGAGTTCCTGGCATTGAAATAGACTGTGGTGGATACGCTGACTGACTAGCTCTACGGTGCCAAGTTTGAGGTGAGGATGGACAACAACCCCATAACTTGTATTCTAACCTGGGCGAAATTGGATGCCACAGTCCATTGGTGGTTGGTGGCATTCTCTGCCTATGATTTCAGCCTGAAGTACTGGTCAGCAAGTCGAAACATTTGTCCTGCTGTGCATATGAAGGACTGGACAGGGGTGAAGAGTGGGAGAGCGTTCCTGCCCCAGGGGTGAAAGCCATGTGCCAGTTTGCCATCATGGTGAAGGCAGATGGAAGGCAGGGCCAGGATTGAGCGGTAGATCAATTGGGAGTTTCTAATGACCCATTCCACAAGTTTACTGTAATCTGACTGCTCTGAAGACATACTAGTTACTGGAATTGAGTCTTCGGGAAGTGGCAGCTGCTCAGTGAGATGACTCAGGTATTGGTACCATTTGGTCAGCAGTCGACAAGGGAGACATGACCCAAGCAGGGAAGACAAAACACGCCGCAGTGCCTCTGTTACTGAGAGAATGGCCCAGATTGGAGTTGAGGAACCAGATCCTATACCGGGTCACATCACCTCCGGACCGACATTGGTGCTCCCAGGTGGTTCTACCTGACAGTTATCAGAGGATTATGTTGAATTCACTTCATGATGACTCTGGACATTTGGGGGTTGAGAAGTCCTATGGATTGCTGGCCCCAAATGATGATTGGGCTCTCTTCCCGGGAAAGTGGGATCCGTACAGAAGAGACAGCTTGCACCTGACTTGGAGGGGTCTAATATACTAGTGGGAAGGTTTGCTGGTGCTTCATGGAGGACGGGAACCAGAGTGCCAGAACAAATAGTGAAGTGGTTGTAGAGCTAAATGTTGCTAAGACAAAGTCAGGAATGAAAAGTCTGAGCATGGTGTGACTAATGTACCGAGCTGCATATATTTCAATGCAAGAAGTATTGTAGGGAAGACAGATGAGCTCAGGGTGTGAATCAACACCTGGAATTATGACACTTGGTTACAGAGGGGCAGGACTGGCAGCTCAATATTCCATGGTGCCATTGTCTTAACGCAACAGAGTGGGAGGGGTTGAAGGAGGAGGGGTGGTGTTATTAGTCAGGAAATGTCACGGCAGTGCTCTGTCAGGACAGACTGTAGAACTTGTCTAGTGAGGCATTATGCGTGGAACCGAGAAATGTTTTTTATTTATTGAGACACAGCAATTGGTTGGCTTTTCCAGTCCTTCGAGCTGTGTTGTCCAGCAATCTCTGATTCACCCTAGCCTAATCATGGAGCAACTTACGAGAACCAATTAACCTAGTGGGCAAAAATTAATTGTCACTTTTGGGTGCCATTGG
The DNA here is from genome assembly GCF_030144855.1 of Hypanus sabinus. NCBI lineage: Eukaryota > Metazoa > Chordata > Chondrichthyes > Myliobatiformes > Dasyatidae > Hypanus > Hypanus sabinus. The sequence continues at coordinate 5,960,171 of NC_082727.1, forward strand.
CACCTTTTGGGATCTCTGAGCGACGGTTTGACCATGTCAATGTGGACCTGGTTGGTCCTCTTTCTCCCTCCCACAGTTTCACACATCTCCTTACCGTGGTGAACTGTAGCACCAGGAGGTCAGAAGTCATCCTTCTTGCATTGGTGCTGGCTGCAGACCTGGCTTGAACGTTCATCAGCACCTGGGTTGCTCAGGTTGGCACCCCGTCTGATACTTCCTCTTTCTGCAGCCGCCAATTTATACCAGATCCCTGGGCTTAGATGGCCCAGAACTTCGGTGTTAGGCTACATCATACCACAGTCCAATGGCCTAAGTGAGCAGTTTCACTGCTCCTTAAAGGCTGCTCTTAGCGCTGCCCTGACCAATGAGTGTTGGCATGATCGTCTCCCCTGGGTCCTGCTGGGGCTCAAAGCAGCTTCAAAAGAGGAACTGCAGACAGCCACGGCTGGGTTGATAAACAGGCAACTATTGTGAGTGCCAGGTGAGTTTATCCCTGAAGCCACGTCTATCTGGTCAGCCTCTCAGCTGCATTCTGCTCTCCTCAGTAAATTCAATTCCTTTGCACCTATTCCTACCTCCCATCAAAGCAAACAGCACCCTTGGGTTCCTGCGGACCTACTGCGGCCTTGTTCATTTAAAAAAAATTTTTAATTGAATTTTCAAATAGGTCACAGAAAGAAAAAAGAAAATTATCAACCCTTCCCCCCTCCCCTTAACCCCTCCCCCTAACATATCCCTATAGCAAAAAAAGAAGAAAAAAGAAAGAAAAAAAGAATGTCTGGATTTTGGAAGATCCCCACATGCCCCATGGAGTTCATAATAGCTTTAATATGTATATTTATTTCTTTCCCTAGATAAGGCCTTGTTCATTTTCATCCACCATGGTGCACATCAACATTCCTTTAGCCCCCTTTACCATGGCTACTCCACTTTTTGGAATGGAGAAAAAGGACTTTTATCACAGCTAAGAGTCATAAACCTGAATGCAGGTCGCCTTAAACCAGCCCACCAAAATTTGGAGGAGTTTGCTACCATGGTGTCATGTCATGACCATGAGAGCCTCAACACACTTCCGGACTCTGGAACAGCCAGAGGCATCTGTTGTCACTCTACCTATGGAACATATAACCCCAGCTGGGTGGCTCATCTGAGCTCAGGACAAACTCACCAGTTTTAGTGGTATCTAGGGGCCTTTGTAAGGTAATGTAATTGGTGGAAATGTGCAAAATTCACAGCCAGCAACATTGCATTGGGGTTTATTTTAAGAGGCTGGTTTGACGTGAGGACATAATCATGGAAGTCTTTTTTTACTGCACTTTATGTTCAGTGGTTAGAGGACAATAAAGGAGCTTTTTATGGTTTTCCTTAAACTTAAAATGCTTCTTGTTGTTTTATTTGTGAAAACCTACATGTAAGTCGATTTCAATGCTTAAGAGAAGGTTGGATAGGTATATAGATGGGATGGGTATGAAGCAAATCATTTTGTGCCTCCTTCCTGACTTCTGGAAGAACCTCGAATTAAAATATCAGAATCCTATTTGGGTTATTGCTGATTTCTCTGGCTATCCATCCAATAGAATGATGATGGTTCCTTTCAGTCAGTTAGTGGGGTTTATGATTAGCATCCTAGAGTGGCTGTACAGGCTGATCCTTGACAGACACTGCTTGCCACATACTTTGGGTTATTGTTGATAATCAATGGTATATCAGCCAATGCTTTGTGTTCAGTTCTCCATATAGCATTTTCCAATAACCAATGTTAAATACAGCAATGAAGTATTTAGCCGTAGCCTTGCATTACATAATTACAGAAGGTTTTCATCCCATTACTTTGAGGAAATTATTTTATGATCAGAGTTGAGAATAAAAGAAACTGCAGATGTTGAAAATATAAAATTAAAAAGGGGGAATACTGGAAATACCCAGCAGGATTTTCAGTCTAAAACATTAACTCTTCTACAGATGTCCAGCATTTTTATTTTTATTATGATCATTCTTATCCTGATGCTCCCCAATTAAAATTAGATATGGCATCTAAAATTAGTTTGTTTCAAGTTTTCCTAGATTATGGTATAAAGAAATATATATTGATTTTCTATACTTTAAATGGCTGATTACATTGTTAAGGTTATATTCAACAAGAAAAAAACTCAATCAGAAAATTCCATTGAATACACAAAAGATTCATGCTGCTGTGGAGTAGACATGGAACAGGTGGACACACATTTTGGATATTACTTTGGAAATAGGGTAGAAATGTTTTGGAAAAATAGAGGTTAAATCCACACAAGGTAACGCTATGGTGTGGGAGAAACACACCAAGTCGTGTGGCTAGATGCTGTGTTAAATCTTTTCGCCTTATTTCTCATTCAATATTAACCAATTACATTTATGTTATGTCATGTATAATATTGATATGTAGATAAGTATTTTTCTTTTAATATCTTCACTCTGTTTTGGATTTCTCAGTTGCAATACAGTTTTGATGAGAAATAATTGAAAGGAAGCCTACAGGCTCTGTTAAGTGTCTTTGTTTATGGTTAACTTAATAATTAGTTTCAGTATCTTAGCAAGTGAATAAGGGAAATACTGAGACATTTGACATCAAGGAAAGTTGCAATTTTTGCTTATATGTTTATTTTGTCAAATATTCAAAGGTGATTAACAGAAAGGATTGGTATTTTGTAAGATCATAGAGAGATAAAGAGATGAAGACATTAGTTTTATTTGTCACATGTACACATGTGCACCAAAGCATCAAAATATACAGTGAGATGCAATGTGCTAGGGGAGACCTGCATATATCGCCATGCTTCCAGCAGCTACATAACATCCCCAGAATTTACAAATCCTAACCTGTATGCCTTTGGAACATGGGAGGAAACCCTCACAGTCATGAGACCAAGCTCCTTATGGACAGTGGAGGGAATCATACCCCAATCCACGATCACTGTAAAGCAAAGTGCGAACCTTTATGTCACCATGGCACCTACAGAGATACAGCATGGTCTCAGCTCCCTCTACCCCCACCCCACCAAGTTCATGCCAACCATTAAACTCCCATTTTACACAAATCTTACCCTAACTATTTAATTCTCCCCACGTTCCTATGAACACCCCACCCTTGACTCTGCCATTCAATAGGAGTAAATTACAGTAGTGAATTAAATAATTTTAATATACAAATATAGTTAGATCAATTAACAAAACCAGTTAACCAACTGGCATGTCACCAGATTGTGCTGGGAAACCAGCACACCTAAAGGAAGCCTATGCAGTTAAGGAGAATGTACAAGCTCCACACAGACAGCCCTGGAAGTCAGACTTTGAACCTGAGTCACTGGCTGTGCCAGAAAAGCTCCTATTGACACTGACGTCCTGATGTTTCATGATCAAACACAGCCAATATATTTTAATCAGTTAAGGGAGAGTGTTGGCTAGAGGTAGTGAAAGTTGAATGGCTTGAGCTTGTGCGGACTAGTAGAGTCCAGAGAAAATTTCAATATTCTATAATACATTTACTGGATTACACAATAGCAACAATCTTGTGAATTTTCTGAATCCATAGTTTATTAAGTTTTTGAAACTAGTGTAAATTTTTTGAACTATTTCCTTAGGTACTTGAACAGTTGAATACGTATTATTCTGGTGAGTATCTTTACAGAGTTTTGTTATGTAAGCAAATGCAATCCAATTGCCTGACAGCGATACATGTATTGCAAGACTATCATTTATTTACTGCTTGCCATCCTTGCCATCAAAAAGCTCACTGTGGTACACCACACTATTTTTTTGAGGTTGTCAAATGTAACCTCAAGAGAAATTAATTCCAATCAGCCAAAATTCTTATGGCAGATCCCTTCTGTGTTTCTTCCGGTGGAATCTGAAGTTTCTGCTACTCACTTGAAGGACTGCTCACAACCTAAGCAAAGAGCTTTCAGAAAGAGCACTGAACAGCAGGAGGGATGTATGTATAGCTCAGTGCAGAAGTGGTGTATTAAAAGACTCATAGTACCATTTTCAATCCTTCAGCATGTCAAAACACATTGGAGTCTGTTGCACAACTGTTGTGGTGCTTGGCCAATTTTTGTCTCCTGGCTGGATTAAATAATAAACCAATCTTCTGATGGTTTTGCTGAATAATTGTCTGATGTTAGACCTGTCAGGCTCCATTTACTTCTGTTAAGTCTTGCATAGATTTATAATCTGTAGTCTGCTCAGCTGTGAAAAATTACTTAGTTTCCCTTTTGTGCCAGTGATACACAGGATAATAAGAGGAAATGAGAGTTGTATCAATGTTTCTTTGTACTTCAACATCTCAAAGGTTATCAAATCCCTTTTTTTTACCAGGGTTGTATTTGTGTTTGATTAGGCTATGTGCAGTTCATGTCAGATTACAGATCATGCTCCTGATCAGCTGTGTAACTAATAATTATATCATAGACATCTCCCTGTGTTTATAATATGAGCGCCAATAAACTGTGTCTGAAAAGGCTCTAAATAGAAATGAAGTGCCTTTTCAGGAGCCATGTGATATATCATTTTTTATCGCCTTCTTTTCTATTTTAATCACTAGTCTCTATTAATATGTCATCAATGCTTAAGAGATTGTTTCCATAATTTACTTTAATATTAAAATCGATCTTTTTAATTACACAGCCCCATATCAATCTCAATGATCTAGGAGACCACTATATACACTAAGTGGCCACTTTATTAGGTACAGGACACCTGCTCGTTAATGCAAGTATCTAATCAACCTATCATGTGGCAACAAATCAATGCATAAAAGCACACTGACATGGTCAAGAAGTTCATTAATTGTTCAGACCAAGCACTGGAATGAGGAAGTAATGTGATCTTAGTGACTTTCACTGTGGAACGATTAATGGGGCCAGTTGGAGAGGTTTGAGTATTAAGAAACCTGAGATTTCCACACATAACACTCTGTAGGGCAGGGGTTCCCAACCTGGGGTTCATGGACCCCTCAGTTAATGGTAGGGGTCCATGGCATAAAAAAGGTTGGGAACCCCTGCCGTAGGGTTTACAGAGAATGATGCAAGAAGCAAAAACCATCCAGTGAATGGCAGTGCTGCGGGCAAAAAAGCCTTGTTAATGAGAGGGGTCAGAAGAGAATGGCCAGATTTGTTCAAGCTGACAGGAAAGTGACAGTAACTCCATAACGCCATGTTACAATGATGTGAGAAGAGCTTCTATAAAGGCACAATGGCACAGAAGTGGATGGGCCGCAGTAGCAAGCAAGCAGAAACATACATCTGTGGCCACTTCATTAGGCATAGGAGGTATCAATAAAGTGGCCACTGAATTTAGGCTTGAGTGATGAACATTTACTCCACTGGGAACTGTCTTTCCAGGATGCTAATCTCTCCTAATTCCCGTTAAAATGTGCGGTTTCCCACTTTTTGGTTTAATGCTAGAACAGGAAGATTGTTTCTTATGTACTGATTGTAAATCTAATGCTAGATGTGAACAAATAGTAATATGTCAGGCAATGAAGAGTAATATGCTTAGAGACTGTTGCACTATGAGCTGGAATTGACTATTGCCACAGCTAATGGATGTCACTTATTGCAGTCAAGGAGCATCATGTCATATTGACTCGTTAATGTTAAGGCATTGATATTCCAGTTACTGGCTGCTAGTTTGAGAAGAATTTCTATCTGATTATGTTAAGTAACACCGTTGCTTTTTTGTGCATTTAAGACTTCATTTTATTTTCCTTTTATGATCCTTGGCCATGGACTCTGTGATCACCTCTTAGTTTCTGGGCTCACTTAATGTACAGGAGGATTCGACTAGCTCTGCAGATCCTTCTCTTTATTAGGATTAAGATGAACAGTTAGGCTCTGCTCATTCCCTACCTCAAGTAGGCAACATCCATCTTCAAAGCTTCCACCATCCAGACCAAGCCATCTTTTTGCAGCTGCCATCGGGCAGAAGGTACAGAAGCCTGAAATCCCCCCACTGCAAGGGTCAAAGAGAATTACTTCCCTTCACTCATTTGATTAATGAGCCAACTGGTACGACCCGAATTACTAGAGAGTAGCAACACTATGACCACTTTGATCACTTTGAACTAAAATGAACTTTGTTTTATTTGTTCCAATTATGTTCTTCCTTGTTAAAGTTATATTTTGTTTATGTTGTGAAGACTGCTTTTATGATACTATGGTGCTGCTGCTGCAAGTAAATTTTTTATTGCACCTGAGCGTACATGTATTTCTGCGCATGGCAATAAGATCGAATTTGACCTTAACCTTCAGTAACCTCATTGTAGAGCAGATACCATTACTGGACAAGATCTTGTTGTGCCAACCAAATTATGTTGATGCAACTTAATTCAGTTAGTTACTCCAGTGATGAAAATAAAATTGTTAACAACATTGCAATTATAGTTGTTGTATGATCACTTGAGTCCATAAGACCATAAAACATTGGAGCAGAATTAAGCCAATCGACCCATTAAGTCTGCTCTACCATTTGATCATGGCTGATCCATTTCCCTCTCAACTTCATTCTCCTGCTTTCTCTCTGTAACTTTTCACTCCTCGACTTATCAAGAATCTATCAACCTGCACCTTAAATACACTCAGTGACTTGGCCTCCACAGCCACCTGTGGCAATAAATTCCACATATTCATTGCACTCTGGCTAAAGAAATTCTTCTTCATCTCCATTCTAAATGACCATCCCTCTATTCTGAGGTTATATCCTTTGTTCTTAGACTCCATCGCTAATGAAATATCTTCTCCACATCCGCTCTATCGAGGTCTTTCAGCAATTGATAGGTTTAAATGAGATCCCCCCTCATCCTTCTGAATTCCAGTGACTACAGGCTCAGAGCCATCAAACACACTTCATATGATAAGCCTTTGAATCCTAGAAAAGTTTTTGTAAACCTCCTTTGAATCCTTCCTTAGATAGGGGGCCCAAAACTGTTCACAGTACTCTAAGTGAGGCTTCACCAGTGCGTTATACAGCCTCAATTCCATTCTTGCTTTTACATTCGAGTACTCTCAAAATAAATGCAAACATTGTATTTGCCTTCCTCACCACTGACTCAACCTACAAATGAACCTTTAAGGAATCCTGCACAAGGACTCCCAACTTCCTTTACACCTCAGATTTTTGAATTTTCTCTCCACTTAGACAGATTAGGAGAAGGAGAAAGAAGTGGCAAATGAAACATAATGTCGGGAAGTGTATGGTCATGCATTTTGGTAGAAGAAATAAAAGTGTAGACCATTTTCTAAGTCCTGCTATAGCCTGTCTGTTTCCTCCACACTACCTGCCCCTCCACTTACCTTTGTATCATCCTCAGACCTGGCCACTGACCCATCAATTCCATCATCCAAATCATTGACACATGATGTAAAAAGAATTGTTCCTGTTACGCACCAGCAGCAATAGATCACACATTGAGTCAGGTTTTGATGCTAAAACCACCATCTTTTTTAGAAACTACTCATAATATAGAAAATTAAATGAAATAAACCAAAGTTAGCGGCGCTATGCATGTGTGTGTGTGTGTGTGTGTGTGTGTGTCCCAAACAGTCAATAATCCATGGAAGAAATGAAGGGAGAGATTTGTAAATCCACATCAAAATGTAGTGAGGAGGCAATTACAAAGAATTCCACAGATTCCATGCTGGGAAAATGAAGTAACAGTCACCGAAGATCTTATCCATTGAGTCATTCCGAAATCCACAGAGAAATATCACAAATTGACAGTCACAGAATATCCCTTTGCACAAGTGGTTACCACATAGCGCACCCAAATCCAGTTAAGGGTTAAAAACAGTGGTTGCCACAGGATGCTCCAACAAAATCCACATATGGATCATTCGAAGAGACAGTCACATATCCAATCTGCACTGTGTGCCCTTAATCAACCCAATCTTGTGTCAGACTTTACCCATTGCAGCAAACCACTGCCAGGAGCTTGCAGTCCAAAACTTCCACTCTCTGTGCCTCGCCCTGCTGAAAATCCCAGTGGACTGTCGCAGCTTGTTATACTGATGTCATAGTCCCGCCTCATCCAGACATTTTAAAGTAACACCCCCAGTACAAAACTGTGGTCACATAACACCTCCCTCCAAAAAGGGAAAATTTTGATCTGCAAGAGCAAAATTTTAACTGCAAACTACAATATGTGAAACAATACATTTATGGTTACTATCCAGTATACTACAGACTAATATAACATATTGTAACAGCGTATACAAATAGTAAGTTCCACTCCACTGTTAAAAATACATTGTAAGCTTAACATCTTGAAAGACAATCGGCAATTATATTATCCTTGCCTTTAATGTGAGTTATCAGGAGTTCATACTCCTGCAAAATCAAACTCTATTGTTGAATTGGAGTTTCCTTAACCATTTTCCTTAACCATGCCTTGACCTACAGCATAATAAAGATAGGTCACAGTGGCATGGCCAAATTCTCTCTTAGCTAGGTTAACTGTAAGATTGGCCTTTGAGAGCCTGTCAAACAGCTTTTTCACTGCAGAGATATGGGCTTTCCAGGTGTCATTCCCTGTGACCAAATCATCAATATAGGCATCTGTGTGTTCTAACCCTTGAATTCCAGAATTAATCATTCTCTGTAATGTTCCTGTAGCATTTGTCATCCCAAGTGGCAGGTCATTGTATTCATAACACCCAGAAGGTGTTACAAATGCAAAAAATTCTCTATATCTATTTGCTAAAGGAACACACCAATACCCTTTTAACAGATCGATCTTTGTAAGAAACTTAACTGTTCCAACCTTGTCAATAAAATCATCCATTCTGGGGATGGGATAAGCATCAATTTTGTTATAGCTTTCACCTTTTTGCAATCAGTGCGAAGCCTGGTACTACCATCTGGCTTAGGTACCATTACACAAGGTGAGCTCCAATCTGAAGTAGAATGCCTAATAATACTACTTTCCAACAAATAGTCAATTTCTTGTTCAGCAAATCTAAATTTTCAATATTTGTGTGATATGGATGTTGTTTTATGGGTTTGGCATCACCAGTATCTACATCATGTGAGGCTACTGTGGTTCTTTTTGGAACATCAGGGAACAAATCCCTAAATTTCATGATCAACTGCTTCATTTGCTGCCACTGCTATGGCTGTAAATGCGCCAATTTTTCATCAAGACTTTTTAAAATAGTTGAATTTGTCAATCTGGCTGAAATAATGTTTGATTTAAAATAGGCCTCAGATGGATGAGCTGGTAAATTTCCAGAGAGTTCAGATTCATTGTTATTGACATCAATGGTCACAGTTGCTGTTTGTTTCTTATGGTACAGATGAAGCACGTTTACATGACAAAGCTGTGTTGGTCTTCACCTATCTGGTGTTTTAACCACATAATCCACAGCATTGACTCCAGACACAACTTCATAAGGACTATGAAATTTTGCTTGCATATGGTTTGTTTAAACAGGAAACAAAACAAGGACTTTATCTCCTGGCTTGAATGACCTTATTCTGACTTTCTTATCATACCAAGTTTTCATTCTTTCCTGGGCTGATTTTAAATTTTCCCTTACTAAGCTGCAAGCCCTTTGCAATCTGTCCTTGAATTCTAAAACATAATCTAGCAAATTAATATGCAGGTCACTGTTAATCCATTGCTCTGTTAATAATGCCATAGGTCCCCGGACCTGGTGCCTGAGCACAAGTTCAAAGGGGCTAAAGCCTTGAGACTCCTGCACTGACTCCCTTACTGCAAATAAAAGCAACTGAACTCCCTCATCCTAATCCTTCTCATTTTCAATGCAGAATGTCTTAATCATGGTCTTGAGGGTAGAATGAAATCTTTCTAAAGCCCCTTATGACTCTGGATGATACACAGATGATGTAATTTGCTTGGCTCCCAGTTTGTAAACTACCTGCTGGAATAATCCTGACATAAAATTACTTCTTTGATCAGACTGGATTTCTTTAGGCAAACCAAATAGGGTGAAAAATTTTATGAGAGCCTTTGACACAGTTTTATCTTTTATATTCCTGAGAGGTATTGCTTCCGGAAATCTAGATACTGTACACATGATGGTTAGCAAATACTGATGGCCAGCTTTAGTCTTGTGCAATGAGCCAACACAGTCCATAATAACTTTAGAAAAGGGTTCACCAAATGCAGGAATAGGCTGCAGTGGGGCTACTGGGGGGACCTGATTAGGTTTACCCACAATCTGACAAGTGTGACAAGTCTGGAAAATGTCACAACAGCTTTCCTCAAACCAGGCCAGAAGAATTATTTAAAAATCTTGTCCATGGTTTTATTCACACCAAGATTCACACCAGAGGGCATGGTTTGAGAATAAGGGGTAGGTCATTTAGGACAGAGTTAAGGAAAAACTTCTTCTCCCAGAGAGTTGTGGGGGTCTGGAATGCACTGCCTCGGAAGGTAGTGGAGGCCAATTCTCTGGATGCTTTCAAGAAGGAGCTAGATAGGTATCTTATGGATAGGGGAATCAAGGGATATGGGGACAAGGCAGGAAACAGGTATTGATAGTAGATGATCAGCCATGATCTCAAAATGGTGGTGCAGGCTCAAAGGGCCGAATGGTCTACTTCTGCACCTATTGTCTATAAGATGGCCACCTAAGGGCATATTATGGGTCAAAGTCAAAATCTTATTCCTATAGACTTTAGGAACTACAACCTGGTGAACAATTGCCCTCACTTGCAGGAATATCAGGTGGTCTCCACTTCCTCATTAACACTCCATCCTTGAAATAATACCCTACTGGCACTTTCTCAATCTCATCACCTAGGAGAGTTTTTTCTCTCAAGGCTGCAATCTCAGAGTCTCTGCTCTGTTCTGCTATAAACTCCTTCCCGGACAAAGATAAATCTTTATTGTCAGTCCTAACACAAGGATCCTGGTCCAATAATGAAGGAAGGAAAGTCACTGACAAGTCATCTAAACCCGAGTCCTGATTTGGGCGATCATGGGTAGCGGAACCAGTTCACACAGAACCATCCACATTGGCTAGCTTCTTGGCCATAGCTTGAGTTACTGCACAGGATGGATAAACATTAGAATCAATTTTTGGGTCATCAATGATTGGCTTAGTCGTCAACTGCACTACAGGAACAACTTTGGTGCCTGCTAGGTCATTCCCTAACACCAAAGAAACACCCTGCACTGATAAACTGGGTCGTAGTCCTATCTTAACAGGTTCTGAAACTAACTCTAACTTCAAAATTACCTTGTGCAGTGGTACAGAAACAATGCCGTCTCCAATTCCTTGAATAAGATTAATCTCACCAGTGGTAGTTTCATCACTAAACTCTAGAACACTGTCTAACAAGAGTGACTGAGAAGCCCCAGTATCTTGAAGAATTTTCACTGGTACCGGGGTTGATCCTTCATTCATTGAAACAAGTCTCTCTGACATAAAAGGAATGAATTCTTTCCCAACCAGGTCAGAAGTGTTAACCTTTGAGAGAGCTTCATCAGAACGTCCAGAACCTTGTGCGTTCACAGGTGTTTCAAAGCGCTGAATACAGGCATCTGGAACTACCTCCTTTTCCTTCTTCTTCTTTTGGAGGAAACAGCCATAACATGATCAGGTTTCCTACAATAGTGACAAGTAGGACCAGAATATTTCTCCTTTAATTGCTTCCCTTCATCCTTACCTTTGTCACTAGTCTCAGATTTAATTTCCGGTTTATCCTGACTATCCATAATACTCTTTTGAAAGTTCTTATTCGGGGTAAACTTAACCTTCTGCGTTAGAGCAAACTCATCTGCTAATTTAGCAGATTCTTGCAAAGTGGCAGCATCCTTCTACTCTAAATATGCCTTTAAGTCATTATGGTCGCACCTTTTAACTCTTCAATTAAAACCAACTCTTTCAGTTCGTCAAAATCACCATCCACATTTTTAGATGTGCACAGACACACAGACTTCTCATAAGCAAATTCCACGAGTCTGGTTCACAGATTTCCTCAGATTCCCAAACCTTTGCCCATAGGCTTCTGGAACCAGCTCATAGGCTTTAAGCACACAGCCTGTTTCACTGTCTCATAATCAGCTGCATCGTCAACTGACAGGGCAGAATAAGCCTGCTGGGCCTTACTCTTAATTACACTCTGTAACAAAAGAGGCCAGCAACTTTTGGCCACTGCAAACTCTGAGCTACTTTTTCAAAATGCTGAAAGTATTTATCAACCTCAGCCTCATCAATGGAGGGACAAATTTAACTTCCCAACTGGCAACAAACTTATCACCAGAGTCAGCAGGTTACCTCTCGAGCTTTACCTTGTCTAGCTCAAACTGTCTTTGTTTTTCTACCTCGGCAGCCTCTAGTAATCTTTGTTGTTGTTCAGCCTCAAACTGTCTTTTTTTTTGTCTGCTTCTTCAGCTTCAAACTGCTTTTGTCTTTCATTTTCTCTTTCTGTAGTCTCTAGCTGCCCTCGTTGTTCTTCAATCTCTATTCTAAGTTTCTCTAACTTCATTTCTTCCAGCTTCAGCTGGATCTCAGGGTTAACTGGTTTACTTTCAGGAAACCTTTCTAACACCTCCTCTTCAAACTCCTTCTTAGATACATAGTGCTCAGCTATTCTTCACTGAATCACTGCCTTTGTTGTAGATGATTTTACTGTAACAAATTTCAGCTTTTTAGCAATGACCAACAAGTCATCTTTTCTGGCGTCCCCTAATGCCTCAGGGGTTAGTGATGTCAGAAATGCATCAATATCCACTGCTGCTGGTTTCCACACTCGTCAATCAAAAGGGAAGTAACCAATCAGATCAATAATCAATCAATCAATAAGCTCCAGTTTGTTCAAATTGCAGCCAAGCCCCCAATTTAGGTTACGCACCAGTAGCAATAGATCACGCACTGTGTCAGGTTTTGATGTTAAAACCACTTCTTTATTAGTATCTACTCATAATATAGAAAATTAAATGAAATAAACCAAAGTTAACGGTGTTATGCGTGTGTCTGTGTGTCTGTGTGCATATCTCCCAAACAGTCAAGCTTAGGAACAGTTCTTAAAGTCTCCAGATGGCAAATTAGAAAAGGTCCAGTAATCCATGGAAGAAATGAAGGGAGAGATTTGTAAATCCACATCAAAATGTAGAGATGAGGCAATTACGAAGAATTCCACTGATTCTACGCTGGGAAAATGAAGTAACAGTCATCAAAGATCTTATCCGTTGAGTTGTTCCGAAATCCACATAGAAATATCACAGAATATCCCTTTGCACAAGTGGTTACCACATAGCGCACCCAAATCCAGTTAAGGGTTAAAAACAGTGGTTGCCACAGGATGCTCCAACAAAATCCACATATGGATCATTCGCATATCCAATCTGCACTGTGTGCCCTTAATCAACCCAATCTTGTGTCAGACTTTACCCATTGCAGCAAACCACTGCCAGGAGCTTGCAGTCCAAAACTTCCACTCTCTCTGTCTCGCTCTGCTGGAAATCCCAGCGGACTGTCGCAGCTTGTTATACTGATGTCATAGTCCTGCCTCCTGCCTCATCCAGACATTTTAATGTAACACCCACAGTACGAAACCGTGGCCACATAACATTCCAAAACAGATCCCTGTGGAACACCACCAGTCACCAACAGCTGATCAGACAAGGTTCCCTTTACTCTCATTCTTTGTCTCCTGCCAATCAGCTACTGTTTTATCCATGCTAGAATCTTTCCTATAATACCATGGGCTTGTAGCTTGTTAAGCAGCCTCATGTATGGCACTTCACTGAAGGACTTCAGAAAATCCAAGTACACAACATCCACCAATTCCCTTTTGTCTGTACTGCTTGTTATTTTTTCACAGCCTTCCACCAAATTTGTCAGGCAGAATTCCTTAAGTAAACAATGCTGACTTTGAATCCAGAAGAATGAGGGATGACCTCATTGAAACCTATCAAATGTTGAAAGGCCTCAATAGAGTTCATGTAGAGATGTTATTTCCTATTGTGGAGGAGTCTAAGACCAGAGGTCACAACCTCTGAATAGAGGGACATACTTTTAGAATGGAGATGAAGAGGACTTTCTTTAGTCAGAGAGTGGTGGATTTGTGGAATTTGTTGCCACAGATGGCTGTAAAGGCCAAGTTATTTGGTATATTTAAGGCAGAGATTGATATATTCTTGATTAGTTAAGCCATGATGGGATATGTGGAGAAGGCAAGAGGTTGGGGCTAAGAGGGAAAATGGATAAGCCATGATGAAATGGCAGAACAGACTCTATGGGCCAAATGGCCTAATTCTGCTCCTATGTTTTATGATCTTATTTTATCATATAACTCCGAGTACCCCAAAACCACATCTTTAACAATAGACTCCAACATCTTCCCAACCACTGACTGATGTATAACTTCCTCCATTCTGCTTCTCTCCCTTTCGGAAAAATGGAGTGACATTTGCAATTTTCAGGTCCTGAGGAATCCATTGCCAGAATCCAGTGATTCTTGAAAGATAATTACTAATGCCTCCACACTCAATTCAGTCACCTCTTTCAGAATACTAGTGTGTAGACTGCCTGGTCTTATCTGCCTTCAGACCTCTCAATTACCCAAGCACCTTCTCCCTAGTAATGGCAATTTCACGCACTTGTACCCATTGACACTTTCGAACTTCTGGCATATTGCTTGCGTCTTCCATAGTGAAGACTGTTGCAAAGTATTTATTCAGTTCATACCCCATTACTATCTCTCCAGTATCATTTTTCAGTGATCCGATATCTACTCTCACCTCTCTTTTACACATATATCTGAAGAAATTTTTTGTATCTTCTTTAATTTTACTGGCCAGTGTAGTGGTAGTTAATGGTGTTATTCCATGCCACTCAGTTAGCCACTCCCACAGGGGAGGAGTCCACATCCTGTACAAGGAGGGTGATCAATAAATTACAGTGGATGCTGGCATTGTGGTGAGGTCTGCACTATTCCACAATAATGAGCACAACATGGGGTCAGAAGTGGTTGACCATCAATGAATTGGTGCTACAGGCCAAGTGAGATCCACAGCAAGAGAGAATTTATAGTGAGACTACTCTTGTTTGCATATATTTATGGAAAATATGCAGCGACGCATCGACCTAAACTGCCTATGCTTGCTTATTAACTGTATGGATCATGAGGCATGAGCTGAGAAAAATGGATACATTGTAATAATCTGTGGGCCACTAGCCTGGGAAGAGTACAGTGACACAGAGACATAAGAGAAGTCAGAGAAGTCAGTTAGACTCTTAGAGAGAGAAAAAAAAGACTTCTGTAGTCCAAATAAGTAAAATAGTAAATAAACAATCAAACAGAAAAATGGAGAATATACCTGCAGTACCTACATCTACTTAACTAATAAAGCCCCCTGAAACATTGATTTCTCTAAACCAGGGGACTTGAAAGATGACTCAGAGGCTTTGAGAGATTTAGGATTGCAAGCAAGCACACCCAGGCTTCAGAAGACTATTGAATAAGCACATTGACATACTATATGGGTGATTAAGCAGATGACATCATTGGTGGATTAGGGCTGACAGATGCTCAGGAAAAGGAGAACAAAGCTGTGCAAATTCAAAGAATATTTCACAGGAAAGTGAAATGTGTTATACAAGAGGGCAAAGGTCAACTCCAGAAAACAGGAGCCAGATGAAAGTGTAAATAACTTCATCACCGCATCATATGCCCTGTCAGAAATCTGAGATATGAGCTCATTAGTGTCAGGCTACTGGACACCACATTTTTGGAGAGACTTCTGTTGCAGACAAGTTCCACACTGGAGAAAGCTATTACAATGGTCAGACTGAGTGAGAATGTTTGTCAGCAACAAGCAGAACTGATGCATGAAAACAATACTGAGGTCAAGCTGGAAGCTGCACAAAAAGGGTACAAGCAAGGTGAAGTTAGAAAGATGTGACAGCAGAGTTCAGCTCAAAAACACAGACAAGTGAAACAAAGAGCAGGTAAAATGTCCCACTGCAGGAGATGCAATAAGACTCCATTCTACGTCAGACTTCTGTCCAGCAAAAGATGTGAAATGGCACCAGTGCAATAGAGATGGCCATTATAAAGCCAGTGTCATGCAGCAACAGTTCTTCAGGAGGTCAAAGAAGACCATGATTCAGACTAAGAGAGAGCTTTTCTTGGTGCTCCAGATTCAAATAGACAAGGCTGGTACACTGTGGTTCAGTTGAAAAATGAGGCACTGATATTCAAAATGGATACTTGAGCAGATGACACACCCATCCCTGAATGTCTGTTTGCAAAACTGGTGAAGAAAACAGGCATTATGTTAAACCCAACAAAGAAGCTTCTCAAGGGAACAGGGAGACATAAGCTCAGTGTGAAAGGAATGTTTACTTCTTCCATCAGTAAAAATGTGAAACGGTCTAAAGAAGATTGATAAGTTTGTGGCCCAAAGTAGAAGGAGTCAATTTTAGAAAACCTAGCACATGTATTTTTCAACATAGTCCCATCCTACATTTGCAATGGTTGTGGAGCATACAGATCCCTTCTTTGTAGAAGTCGGCGTCTTGGACCTTCAGAAAGTGGTCCACAGCATGGGTGATTGATAAGTTTGTGGCTGAAGGTAGAAGGAGATGAATTATACAGCTCTTGTTACATGCACGCGCAGTTGAATTCTTTGAGTGATTACGCAGAACGTTTGAAGTTGGTAAGCACTGTCTGAGA
The DNA here is from genome assembly GCF_030144855.1 of Hypanus sabinus. Lineage (NCBI taxonomy): Eukaryota > Metazoa > Chordata > Chondrichthyes > Myliobatiformes > Dasyatidae > Hypanus > Hypanus sabinus. Next base: position 5,976,851 of record NC_082727.1, read on the forward strand.
AAATGAACAACATTGGCCTTCATGCAGTCATTTGCTACCTTGGTCTCAAGGGCTTATCACCCAAGGAGGTCCACTAGAACATGGTGGCAACACTAGGGGAGGGTGTAAAATAAACGTGCTAGATTTTCTAAAATTCACTCCTTGCTCCTTAGGCCACAAAATTATCAATCACCCCTTGTATGTTGTTCAGAGTCTCTTTTCACCACTTCTGGGACAACACGCTACTGAGAAGCTGAACCTCATTACAAGGTTGGATTTGCTAAACAACGTTCAGTGGCAGAAGTACCCAAAGTTGTTCAAAGGCCTGGGGCATCTGAATGAAGAGTATTGGATCAAGCTGAGGCCAGTAATGATGCTGCCCTACTCTCCAACCAATGTGAGACATATGCCAGTCCCATTGATGAGCAAAATCAAAGCTGAACTTAAGAGAATGGAGGCACTTGACATCATGAGGATAGTGCAGTAGATGTGATCTACGTGGATTTTAGTAAGGCATTTGACAAGGTTCCACATGGTAGGCTTATTCAGAAAGTCAGGAGGCATGGGATCCAGGGAAGTTTGGCCAGGGGGATTCAGAATTGGCTTGCCTGCAGAAGGCAGAGGGTTGTGGTGGAGGGAGTACATTCAGATTGGAGGGTCGTGACCAGTGGTGTCCCACAAGGATCTGTTCTGGGACCTCTACTTTTTGAGATTTTTATTAACGACCTGGATGTGGGGGTAGAAGGGTGGGTTGGCAAGTTTGCAGACAACACAAAGGTTGGTGGTGTTGTAGATAGTGTAGAGGATTGTCAAAGATTGAAGACAGACATTGATAGGATGCAGAAGTGGACTGAGAAGTGGCAGGTAGAGTTCAACCCGGAGAAGTGTGAGGTGGTACACTTTGGAAGGACAAACTCCAAGGCAGAGTACAAAGCAAATGGCAGGATACTTGGTAGTGTGGTGGAGCAGAGGGATCTGGGGGTACATGTCCACAGATCCCTGAAAGTTGCCTCAAAGGTAGATAGGGTAGTTAAGAAAGCTTATGGGGTGTTAGCTTTCATAAGTTGAGGGATAGAGTTTAAAAGACACGATGAAATGATGCAGCTCTATAAAACTCTAGTTAGGCCACACTTGGGGTACTGTGTCCATTTCTGGTCGCCTCACTATATGAAGGATGTGGAACATTGGAAAGGGTACAGAGGAGATTTACCAGATGCTGCCTGGTTTAGAGAGTATGGGTTATGATCAGAGATTAAGGAGCTAGGGCTTTACTCTTTGGAGAAAAGGAGGATGAGAGGAGACATGATAGAGGTGTACAAGATATTAAGAGGAATAGACAGAGTGGACAGCCCGTGCCTCTTTCCCAGGGCACCACTGCTCAGTACAAGAGGACATGGCTTTAAGGTAAGGGGAGGGAAGTTCAAGGGGGATATTAGAGGAAGGTTTTTCATTCAGAGAGTGGTTGGTGCGTGGAATGCACTGCCTGAGTCAGTGGTAGAGGCAGATACACTAGTGAAGTTTAAGAGACTACTAGACAGGTATATGGAGGAATTTAAGGTGGGGGGTTATATGGGAGGCAGGGTTCGAGTGTCGGCAAAACATTGTGGGCCAAAGGGCCTGTACTGTGCTGTACTATTCTATGTTCTATGTTTCTATAACTAGAGTAAATGAACCTACTGACTAGTATGTGGGCATTGTTCCTGTTCCCAAGCTGGATGGCACAGTGAGGATCCATGTTTTAACAGAAATTGAATTTTGCTCTCTGTTGAGCACATGTTGGGTATGCTGGGTGGAGCATAGTTGTTCACCAAGCTAGGTGCAAACTTAGGGTTCAAGCAGACATGTGTTACTCCTGAATCACAGAAGCTCACCACCTTTATCATGAGCACTATGCCTTCCAGAGATTTCCTTACTTCCTTCTGGCATCTCATCAGCCCTTGAACTCTTCCAGATGGGGATGAACCAAATTTTGGAGGGGTTGGAAGGAACAGTTTGCCTTTTTTTTTTAATATACTCATCTTCAGAGGCTCAAAGGAGAAACATGACAAAAAAGTGGAAGCTGCCTTGGAGAAACTGAAACAGGCTGGAATCATCCTGAACAAAAAAGAAATGTGAATTTGCAGAGTTGGATGTGAAGTTCTTTGGCCACCGACTGTCCTCAGAAAGAGTGCAACCAGATTCAGATAAACTAGCAGGAGTTCAGAACATGGAACAAGCCTGTAGTTTCCTTGGCACTGTAAGTCAGCTGCGAAAGTTCATTCCAGATTTGGCAGAAAAAACAGCCACTACATGACCTCCTCTCTCAGAGGAAACTTTGGACCTAGAATGCACCAGAAAAGTCATTAACATCACTAAAAGCAGAGCTTAAGTCTCTGCTAACATTGATGTTCTTTGATCCGAACAAAGCGACTAACCTCTCAGTAGATGCCTCTTCCTATGGACTAGTGGGAGTGCTCTTTCAATACTGCAGTGGTGTATGGAAACCCGGAACATATACCTCAAGAACACTGATACTTGAAACAGACCACAAGCCACTTGTCAGTCTACTCAGCTTGAAACACTGGGATGACTTACCTCCACACCTTCAAAGATTCAGAATTATGTTTTTGAGATACTGTTATGATATTGAACATATCCCCAGAAAATCAGACTCTGTTAAGGATGCCATGCAAAAGTGAATGGACGGGACTTGACTCTGTCCTCATGGAAGATACCAACATCTACGTAACTCAGGTACATGAAAACTTTCATGCATCACAATGTAAACTGGATGAAATTTGTGCCGAGTTGAAAAAGGATGAAATCTGCAGGAAGGTCATACAAAACTGTGAGCATGGATGGCCAGCTGTTCCAAAAGGAGCTCACAAACTCAGGCCTTACTGGCTTGAAAGGGACACTATTCTTGATGTTTTGCTGCTAAAGAGCTACAGAATCATTTCCGCTTCTATGTTCTCTAAAATCATCACTCAGATCCATCAAGGACATCAATGCATTGAAAATTGTCACCTAAGAGCAAAGCAATGCCAGTGGTCTGAGCACACAGACAGGAGATCATGCAAAGCAATGCATGAACTGAACGACAATCATGTTCAACCTCTCTGTCCCTCACAGCTCCCAGACTTTCCATGGCAAATTGCAGGCACAGCCATTTTTGAGCTGAAAAAAAAAACAAATATTTTCATTGTTGATTACTACTCATGGAATTTCAAGATGTGTAAGTTGTCTTCTACACTGTCAGCAGCAGCTATACATCACTGAAAGCTGTATTCACTGACCATGCAATACCAGAGACTCTTGTGTCAGACAGTGGCCCACAATTCAACTGCTCAGAATTCAAAACCTTTGCTAGGGACGATGAATTCAAACACCAGTCCACAGTACCACAGACAAATGGAGAAGCGGAAAGAGCAGTGCAAACTGTTAAGAGTCTCCTACTGAAGGCAAAAGAACTCTACAAAACAATGCTAGCTTATTGCTCCACACCTCTTGTGAATGGCTACAGTCCATTAGAGCTGTCAATGGGCTGGAGACTGAGGTCAAGCCTGCTTGTTCTTCCTTCCCTTCTCCAATTTCACTTACTGGATTCAGACAAAGTGAGAAATATTGAGACAACACAGTGTGAGAAAACAAAGGGCACGCATGATCTCAGACACAGAGCAAAACCTTTGTCGCGGCTCAGGAGTGGCGAAGCTGTTTGGGTCTCGGACCAATTCACCAAAGAAACAATAGTCTGGTAGAAAGCACCACAATCGTTTGTGATCAGAACATCACGAGGTGAAATCAGGCAGAACAGACGTGCTGGGGCACCTTCATAGTCCATGAAAATAGAGAAAGAAACAAAGTGACCTGATCCTGATGACAAGGACAACCTTCCTGAGGTGGACACACCTTCTCAAGAATCTCCATCTGCTCCAACACTTCCAGGAACCTTTACCAGATCGGGTAGTTTATCAGACCCACTCCATAGTCTAATAGCTTAGGGCAAGTGACTAAAAAGAGGCAGAATAATCCTTTCACTTTGCTGGAGTGTTCAGGTAATCTACCCCGACCTACATTAGATTCAGTGTCTTTTAAAAAGAGTTCCAATGGTGAAAATATTTCACAAAATAAAACTGTTCTTAAAAAAAGAGTTTGAGGGAAAAAAGGAGGAAAACAGAGAAAAAGGGACTGTTAAAGCAAAGAGAAAGACAGTTATAATGTTGGCAATTCTCTCTTTACATTTATGTAAGGAGCATTGCTATGGGTAAAATGAACTGAATTGCTCAATTTCAGTGGCAATAATTTCAATGCAGTTCTATAGACATCAAGTACGTACCTAGTTTTTCTTTTTTCAAGAAGTGGAGATGTAGTGGTAGTTAATGGTGTTATTCTGTGCCACTCAGTTAGCCACTCCCACAGGGGAGGAGTTCACATACTGTGCAAGGAAGGTGATTAATAAAGTTCGGTGGAATATCCTGGTGTGCTGTTGTGCTCGGCCCTATTGCACAATAATAAACACAACAGCTAACTTACTTCCTATCCCATCTTTTTCTCCGTTTTGAATTTTTTCATTTCTTTCTGTTCATTTTTAAAAGCCTCCCAACCTTGTAACTTCCCACTATTTTTTGCTCTATTATATGCTCTCTCTTTGGCTCTGACTTCACCTGTCAGAACAGTTGTGTCATGCTGCCTTTAGAATGCTTCTTCTTCTTTGGGATGTATCTATCCTGCACCTTTTGAATTGCTTTGCTCCACACACAATGATTCATCTCCTGATCCTATGTCAATTTTTTCTAAAGATTTGATTTCATTTTTTAACAGTAGAGCAACCCCACCCCATCTGCCTACCTGCCTGTCTTTTCGGTACAATGTATATCCCTGGATATTAAGCTTCCAGCTATAATCTTCTTTCAGCTACAATTCAGTGATGTCCACAATGTCATACATGCCAATTTGAAACTGTGCTAGAAGTTCATCTACCTTATTCTGTACACTGCGTGCATTCAGATATAACCCCTTCATTCCTGTATTCATCACACTTCTCAAAATTGTCCCCCTTTTACAGTACAACTCTTCCCATTGATTGCAATTTTGCCCAATCATCAGCCTCTGCGTGCTAGCAGTCTCACCACACACTGCCTGCAATCCTCAGCCCTCTGGTTCCCGTCACCCTGCCAAGTTAGTTAAGACCCTCCCAAAAAGCTCTAGCAAACCTGCCCACAAGGATATTGGCACCCTTCAGATTCAGATTCAGTTTATTGTCTTTTAGAAACCACAAATGCAATGCAGTTAAAAAATGAGACAATGTTCCTCCAGAATGATATCACAAAGGCATATGACAAAACAGACTACCAAAAAATCCACATAGCGTTTGGCAATCCCCAATCCAGAGTCCGGAGAGGCTGCTGCGTATTAATATCACGCTACTGTCTAGCGCGTTCCCTGGAAAGGAGCTCCGAATCCACCAGACAAAAACAAGACCAAAAGCTAAAGCTACAAGACCTGCACAAAACCACATAATTACAACATATAGTTACAACAGTGCAAACAATAGCATAATTGATAAAAAAAAAGACTATGGGCACAGTAAAAATAGTCCAAGATGTTAAAGGACTATAAGTTCAAAAGAAATCACCACAGTTTCCACAAGTCCCTAGGGTCCCGACAGACTCGCCATCCCATGCCAGCGGCAGAAGGGAATACCCCAGCTATGGACTTCCATGGCGCCGCCCAAATCAGCCTCGCAGACGTAGCACACAATGGAAGCTCTGTCGAAACCAGCCTCGCAGATGCGGCACACACCAAAAGCGACCTGAGTCAGTCGAAAGGACACCGAGTCCGTCGAACCTCCAAGCCGATGACCATCCCCTCCGGCACAGCTTCTCCGAGCACCAGGACTGGGGGCCAGTTCTTCCCAGCAGAGTCCTGGACCTCGCAGCAGCAATGAAGAAGGTCTTCCTTGAATTTCCCGATGTTCCTCCGTGCTCCCACGTCCGTTTTCAATCAATTATGATTACGTACGGCACCCCACTTCACAAATAACAGATAATCAGTTCGGGAGTTGCTGCTGCAAGCTGTGTCGCGCTGCCATCTTGGATATTGTTTCAGGTGTAATCCATTCTTTTTGTAAAGGTCGTATCTTCCTCTGAAGAGATCCCAATCACCCAGAAATCTGGACCCCTGTCCATTGCATTTGTTCCTCTACCATGCATTCAATGGCCATATCTTCCTTTTCTTACCCCCAATGGCACATGGCACAGGCAGAAATCACTGCACTGGAGGTCTTGCTTTTCAATTTTCTACCTAGTTCCCTAAAATCTTTCCTCAGGACCTCCTTGCATTGTACACCTATGTCGCTGGTGCCAATGAGTACCAAGACTTCTGGCTGCTCACCTTGCCCCTTTAGAGTGCTGTGGACTGAAAGATCTGAAGGCAGATAAGTCACCTGGACAAGATGGTGTACACCCCAGGGTTCTGAAAGAGGTGGCTGAGAGATTGTGGAGGCATTAGTAGTGATCTTACATGATTCATTAGATTCTGGAATTATTCCAGTTCAAAGTAAATTTATTATCAAAATATATATGGTATATGTCACCATATACAATCTTGATATTATTTTTCTTGTGGGAATCTAAAAAATAGTAACTATAACAGAATCAATGAAAGATCACCCAATGTAACCAGTGTACAGAAAATAACAAACTGTGCATTAGAAAAAGAATAAATAAACAATAAATATCAAGAACATGAGATGAAGAGTCCTTGAAAGTGAGTCTTTGGACTGGTTGTGGGAACATTTCAATGATGGGGCAAGTGAAGTTGAGTGAAGTTATCCCTCTTGGTTCAGGAGCCTGATGGTTGAGGGCTAAAAACTGTTCCTGAACCTGGTGGTGTGAGTCCTGTGGCTCCTGTATCTTCTTCCTGATGGCAGCAGTGAGAAGAAAACATGTGTTTGGGGTCCCTGATGATGGTTGCTGCTTTCCTGCAACAGAGTTTCATATACTGTAGATGTGCCCAGTGGTGGGGAGGGGCTTTACCCATACTGTGCAAATGCTGCACACTTGCCATCACCTGTCAGCAAGAAATAACAGATCATACACTGCATACAATTATAGGAAAGGTGTGTTTATGAATGTCACTTAATCAAACATTTAGTAAAGAGGAAGAAACTAGAAGGGCCCATTATAATTCAAACAGTCATGTGTGTGCAAGTTGGAGCATAAATCCTCCAAAAGCTGGAGGTGTTCTTGTGCTAGCTCCTATTAACTGATCACTGATAGAACTTTGCACATTGGACTCCATCGAATCATGCATTCTGGTTGGATCGAAACTTACCATGATCTTTTTCTCTCTCCATCTCCCACTGAAGAAGGATCTTGACCCTTTCAGTGTCCGTCACAAAACATCTCCACCCAGCTTTATCTAGAACTTCTCCCAATTTCACCATCCTGATTAGCTGACCCAACATTCCTAAGCTGAACATCACAACCCTTTATCTTTCACGGTAACCCAAACACTACCAGCAGATCACAATGTTTCTACAGAAAACTATTAAATGAAATGCCTTCACAGCATTAGCAGTAAATGCTCAGCAGTAAAATCTTAACTGGGATGTTACACTCACTCCCATCAAAAATAGTCATGTCCTCATGATTTTGAAATTTACCAACCCATCTTTCAAAAGAATCTAGCGATGTCAGGACCTCCAATCCATTTGTAGATGGTAGTGACATATCTCACTAGGGGCATCAACATAACACTTTGCTCTCCCGGTGTGTCATAGGCCAGCTTGTCTGCAGGTTTCCTGACTCTTTGAGAACTTCTTATCCCATCTTTGGCTTCTTCAGCCTCAAACACTCCTTAGGATCTTTCCTGTCTCACCCTGCTCATTTCTCATAGCTTCCAGCAGCTCAGTTCCCCCGTCACTTGACTGCGCTTAGCTGCATGCCCAATTACATTGGAACCCAGCTTCCCTTCATTGTATAGCATCGAGTCTGCCAGCCTACTGCTAATACCGCCCCCCCCCCCAGCAACTTGTGAGTCAGTGTGGGGTGGTTCAGGAAACTCTTCATCAATTATTGGGGTGTTTGCATAGGGTAACATATATAACAACCTAATTTCCTCATCCTCTGAGTCCGTACAGCATTTAGTGGGTAGGTCCGTTTCAAGACTCTCCACTGATTTCTTTTCTGTTTTCCTATTCTGTCCTCCTACTAGCAATACGGTACATAGCATGCTCTGGGTCAACATGTACCTCCTGCTCTAGAGGTAAAAGGTGATTCCGATGGAGCGTTTTGACAGGCCCGTACCCATCTTCTGGCTTCACCTGGAAAACTGGCACATTTGGCATCTGACTCTCCACTATGCTTTCTTGATAGCCCTAAATTCCTTATTAAAACTCTGTCCCCAAGCATCAGTTGGAAAAACCTAATCTTTTGACCATATATCCTCTTTCTTTCCTTGATTTTGCCTGGTAGCAGACACCTCTGTTAGTTCACAAGCCTTTTGCAGTTACTTCCTCATGTCAGGCACATACTTAAGATAGGTATTCTGTGGCAAGTCTTCCCTTCCAGTCCCAAAACAGAGGTCTACAGGCAAGCTCACTTTGTGCCTGAACATCAAATGGTATGGTGAATGTCCAATAGCTTTATTCTGTGTACAGTTGTGCAATGGACCAAATGCCAAATATGCTGACTCCATTTGTTCTTCTTACAGCTATTCAGGATTCTGAGCATGTCTAGCAATGTCTGGTTCAGCTTCTCAGGCTGGGTATCACCCTGAGGTTAATAAGGTGGGGTCCTTGACTTCTCGACTCCAAGCATGCCCAGTAATTCATGTATGAACCTACTCTCAAAATTCCTTCCCTGATCACTCTGTATCCATCTTGGAAGGCCATAATAAAATAAATACTTTTCTCATAACACTTTGGTCATGATGAACACTCTCTGATCCTTTGTAGGGAAGGCTTGAGCATAAGGAACCCTTAGGAGGTAGTGGTCACAATATAATTGAATTTATACCACAATTTGAGAGGGAGTAGCATAAGTCCAAAGTGACCATAAGACATAGCAGAATAACACCATTTGGCCCATCGAGTCTGCTCTTCCATTCAATCACGGCTGATCCTTTTTTCCCCTCCTCAGCCCTAGACCCCAGCCATCTCCCCATAATCTTTGAGCCATATCCAATCAAGAACCTATTAAACTCTGCCTTAACTATTCCCAAAGACCGGGCCTCCACAACTGCCTGTGGTAATAAATACCAAAATTCACCATTTTCTGGCTAAAGAAATTTCTCTGCATTTCTGTTTTAAATGGACGCCCATCTATCCTGAGGCTGTGCCCTCTTGTCCTAGACGCCCCACCATGGGAAACATCCTTACCACATCTACTCTGTCTAGGGCTAGGCCTTTCAACATTTGAAAGGTTTCAATGAGATCCCCCTCATCCTTCTAAATTCCAGTGAGTACAGACCCAGAGCCATCAAACTTTCTTCATATGATAACCCTTTCATTCCTGGAATCATCCTTGTGAGCCTCCCCTGGGCCCTCTCCAATGTCAGTGCATCTTTTCGTATATGATGAGCCCAAATCTTTCACAATTCTCAAGGTGAGGCCTCACCAGTGCCTTATAAAGCCTCAGCATCAGATTCCTGCTTTTGTATTCTAGACCTCTGAAATGAATGCTAATATTGCAATTGCCTTCCTCATCACCAACTCTCCTTGCAAGTTAACTTTTAGGGTGTTCTACACAAGGCCTTCCAAGTCCCTTTCCATCTCAGATTTTAGATTTTCTCCCCAGTTAGAAAAAAGTCTGCACGTTTATTTCTACTATCAAAGTGCATGACCATGCATTTTCCAACATTGTATTTCATTCGCCAGTCTCTTGCTCATTCTCCTAATCTGTCAAAGTCCTTCTGCAGCCTACCTGTTTCCTCAACACTGCCTGCTCCTCCACTCATCTTTTTATCATCTGCAAACTTGACAATATGGTCATCTATTCCAACATCTAAATCATTCATATACAGCACAAAAAGTGGTGGTGCCAAAACCGACTACTACGGAGCACAACTAGTCACTGGCTGCCAACTCGCTGCCTCTTACCAATCAGTCAATGGTCTAACCATACAGTAACTTCCCTGTAATACCATGAGCTCTTAACTTGGTAAACAGCCTCATGTGTGGCAATGTGTCAAAGGCTTTCTGTAAGTACAAATATACAACATCCACTACACTCTCTACATATAATCTCCTCGAAGAGTTCCAACAGGTTTGTCAGGCAAGATTTTTCCTTAGGGAAACCCTGCTGACTTTGTTCTATCTTGCCCTGTGTCATCAATTACTCCATAACCTCATCCTTAACAATTGATTTCAACATTTTCCCAACCACTGAGGCCAGGCTAACTGGTCTAAAATTTCTTTTCTGCTGCGTTCCTCCTTTCTTAAAGAGTGGATTTTCCAGTCTTCTGGAATCAAGCCAGACTCCAGTGAGATTTTTAAGATCATTACTAATACCTCCACAGTCCTCTTTCAGAACTCTAGGGTGAAGTTCATCTGGTCCACGTGACTTACGTATCCTTCAGTCTTTCAGCTTTTTGAGCACCTTCTCCCTTGTAATAGTAACTACACTCACTGCTCTTCCCTCATACCCATCAACATCTAGCACAATGCTTGTGTCTTTCACGGTGAAGATCAATGCAAAATACTTGTTTAGTTCATCTGCCATCTCCTTAATCCCTATAATTATTTCTCCAGCCTCATTTTTCTAGCAGTCCTATATCCACTCTCATCTCTCTTATTGTTTTACATGAAAAAACTTTTACTATCCTCACAATATTGCTTGTTAGCTTGCTTTCACATTTAATTTTACCCCCCAATAATTTTTTGAGTTGCACTCTATAGAGTTTAAAATCTTCCCAATCCTCTGTCTTCTCACTAATTTTTGCTTTGTGGTATGCCCTCTCTTTTGCTCTTACATTAGCTTTGACTTCCCTTGTCAGCCACGGTTGTACTATTTTGCCATTTGATTATTTCTTCACTTTTGGCATACATCTATCCTGCACCTTCCTCATTTTACCCAGAAACTCACACCTTTGCTGCTCTGCTGACATCCCTGCCAGCTTCTCCTTTCAATTTACTTTGGTCAACTCCTCTCTCATACCTCTGTAATTTCCTTTACTCCACTGAAATAGTGCCATCAAACATTACTTTCTCCCTATCAAATTTCAAGTTGAACACAATCATACTGTGATCACTGTCTCCTAAGGGTTCTTTTACCTTAAGCTCCCTAATTGCCTCTGATCCATTACATAACACCTAATCCAGTACAGATGATCCCCTAGTAGGCTCAATGACAAACTGCTCTAAAAAGCCATCTCATAGGTATTCAGAAAACTTGCTCTCTTAAGATCAATTTCCAATTTTGATTTTCCTAATGTTGAAATGTACGTTGAAATCTCCCATGACTATCATAATATTGTCAGATGTATCAGTATTGCAATGGAATAAAGGGAATTACAGAGGCACGAGCGAAGAGATTTCCCAGGTGGATTGGAGGGGAATACTGGCGGGGATCTCAGCAGAGCAGAGATCCTGAAGTTTCTGTGAATATTCCACAAGGTGCAGGATAGATATGTTTCATAGAAGAAGTCTCAAATGGCAGGGGTAGGCAATTGTAACTGACAAGGGAGGTTAAGGCCTGCATTAAAGCCAAGGAAAGGGCATATAAAGTAGCAAAAGTGATGAGGAAGTTGGAAAGTTGGATGATTGGGAAGTTTTAAAAATCCAACAAAAGGCAACTATAAAGCCGTAAGAAGGGAAAAGATGAATTCTGAAGGCAAACTAGACAATAATATAAACCGGGATACTAAGTTATTTCAGTTATATGAAGAGTAAAAAGGAGAATTGATATTGGACCACTGGAAAATGATGCTGGTGAGGTAGTAATGGAGGGCAAAGAAATGGCAGGTGAAATTAATGAATATTTTTCATCAGTCCTTAATGTGGAAAACACTAGTAGTGTCTCAGAAGTCTTTGAGTGTCAGGGAGCAGAAGTGAATGTCATTTTAACCTGGAAATGTGCTAGACAAACTAAAAGGTCTTATGATCGATAAGTCACCTGGACCAAATGGACTACATCCCAGAGTTCTAGAAGAGGTTGCTGAAGAGATAGTGGATGCATTGGTTATGATCTTTCAAGAATCACTTGATTCTGCCATGGCTCTGGAGGATTGAAACACAGCAAATGTCACTTCATCCTTTAAGAAGAGAGGAAGGCAAAAGAAAGGAAATTATAGGCCAGTTAACTTAACCTCAGTGGTTGGGAAATTGTTGGAGTCCATTATTAAGGACAAGATTTCAGGGCTCTTGGCGACTAATGATAAAACAAGTTAAAATCAGCATGGTTTCTGTAAAGGGAAATCTTGCCTGATAAGTCAGTTAGAGTTCTTCGAGAACGTAACAAGCAGGGTAGACAAGGAGAGGCATGGTTGTCATTTGCTTGGATTTTCATTAGGCATTTGATAAGGTGTTGCACATGAGGCTGCTTAACAAATTAAAATCCCATGATATTACAGGAAAGATACTGACATTAATAGAGGAATGGCTGATAGGCAGGAGGCAGTGAGTGGGAATAAAGGAGGCTTTTTCTGGTTGGCTAGCAGTGATTAGTGGTGTTCCTTAGGGGTCAGTTTTGGGACCACTACTTTTCACATTATTTGTCAATGATTTAGATAATGTAATTGATGGCTTTCTGGCAAAGTTTGTAGCTAATACAAATATAGGTGGAGGGGTAGGTAATTCTGAGGAAGCAATGTGACTGCTGAGGACTTAGACAAATTGGAAGAATAGGAAAAAAGTGACAGATAGTATACAGTGTTGGGAAATGTATGATAATGCAATTTGGTGAAAGGAACAGAAGTGTAGACTATTATCCAAATGGGGAGAAAATTCAAACATCAGAGGTGCAGAGGGATGTAGGAGACCTTGTGGAAGAATTGTAGAAGGTTAATTTACAGGTTGAGTTTGTGGTAAAGAAGGCAAATGAACTGTTGACATTTATTTCAAGAGGAATAGAATATAAAAAAACAAGGAGATTATGCTGAGGCAGGTTTCAACCCTATGCCCTTTTCCTGACATAGAACACCCCAAACTCTCTCAGCTGGCATCTGTCTGCAGTACATAAAGCAACTAGGGGTTTGCAAAGGCCAACAGTAGCTCCTTCAACGACTGAAAGGCCTCTTCACAGTTTGCTTCCCATCTTGTTCCAAAGGGCTCTGAAGGGCTAAGATAAACTTTACTACTTCTTCTTTCATTCTCCTCCCTTTCTTTTCCAAGAGAGGAGAACTGCACAGAAGCTGATTCAAAGGGTGACATACTTTGCAGAAGTCCTTCATGAACCTCCAGAAGTACCCATAGAATCCAAGGAACGAGTGTAGAGTGCTCACAATCTCACATTCTAGGGCATTGGCAATGTAAGCCCTGCCTCTATCTTGGATGGTTCCGCCACTACTCCACTGTGAGTCTATGTACCCAATGTATTTGCCAGACATCTTGCAGAACTGACATTTGTCCAGTGATAGTTTTAACCCTTCAGCTTCAGGCAGTCTAACACCTTCAGTAGCCTCATCTTGTTCTCTTTCAAGGTGGATTGCAACACCATGAAAACATCCAAATACACCAGTACCTCAAGCAAGTTCATGTCCCCAACAGTCTTCTTCTATGTTGGAAAGTAGCCAGAGTTCCTAATATACCCTGGGACATTCTTTTAAGCTGAAAGAATCCAAGTGGACATAAAAAATGCTGTCTTCTCTTTGCCAGTTTCACTCATGGCTACCTGATAAGACCCACTCTTTAGCACACTGAACCACTTTACTCCACTGAGACAGGCCAGCACATCTTCCATCTGTGGAACAGTATACTGGCCAGGGACTGTATGTTGGCTCAGTGTCTGACAGTCAACACACATTTGTACCTTCCCATTCTTTTACTCATCCTATTCATTTCCCTGAGAACATCTGCTTCCAATTTATGTTCCCAAGTTGCTGCCCAATGGCATCATATCTGCGTTGTTATTATGGATTGTCCTTCTATAATAATGGATCAGCTGCAATGGAATTTGTAGGACACTGAGTCTAAAACTGGATCAGGCTTGTATTTATGGTAAGGTATGGTGTTTTGTATGAATTTGTATTTTAAAGCAAGAATTTGGTGATGTTTGCCACCTGATTATGCCTGTGTATGTAATCAGATTGAGTTAAACTGCTACAGGATCCTGTAATATGTTGGATTGTTTCTGGTTTCTCTTGCCATTTTCTGCATTTATTGCCTTAAATTTATCGGTGTTTTATTATGTATTTTGATTGTTTTTGTATTAACTACCTGGTCCTGTATTGCTATAAGGAATTCCTCTTTTTCTGGATAGAGGTATCCAACTCTGAGCCAGGCATTCGACACTTCCTTAACAACATCTAGTCTGCTCAGATCTCTTCTGTGGAGGGTCATGCTCTTCCATTGGTTAACATTTTCTTCTATAATGATAATTTCTTCATTTTTCTGGGCTGTGATTTCATTCAGGTTTAGTGGTTATTATTATTATTATTAAAATATTTTTCACAGCTCCAGCTGGTAAAACCTGAGCTGTAACATAGCCAAGCACATTCTTTTCCCAGTTGCCAGGAATTTCTGGACTATTCTAGTGGCGTTCAGTATTGTGACTTTCTGGATATTTTATATATTGCACTTCTCTGCTGATGCAAAACAACAGATTTCCCAACATATATCAGTGATAATAAACCTAGTTCTGATTGTGTCTACGTTGACCCAAAGCCTTATACCTCTCTTTTTCTTCAATGTTCTGGCTGCAATAAATGACCATTGAGCCATAAAGATTGAGCAATAAAACAATTGGGCAGCCTGATTTGTCAAACATAGATACTCCGATCTCAAGCAAACTAAAATATCTTCATATTTCACACTTCATTCACCATGTCAATAGGAATTAGGCAGAAATCAGAACCACTGTTAACACATCCTATTTTCATTGTATATCTTGTCATACCCAGAGAACACATTATAAAAGTGGAACTGCTCATTTGATTTCTGAATTGTATCTGGCTGGGTTTAAATACTATGCTCTATTGTACAGCCTAAAACTCCTTAACCGTTTTTGCAATTTTTGGGAATATCTGATTTTGTTATGTTAATGATGTTCTTGTTTCTGTTTGCATGATTTGTTTTTGTGCACAGGAGTTTGATGCTCTTGTTGCCATTCATGCAGTTTGTTTTATTGCGTGTGGGTGGGGGTTTGATGTTCTTGTTGCTGTATGTGTGATTTGTTTGCTTTTTTGCACATGGTGGGGGGTTGATGTTTTTCTTTGAATGGTTTCTATTGTTCTCTTTGTTTTGTGGCTGTCTGAAGAAGACGAGCCTCGGAATTGTATACTGCATACATGCTTAGATAATAAATGTAGGTAACTTGAATTTCCTCTGGTGTACAGTTATAATACCTGATTCTCTACCCTGAATGTAAATTGTTCATCATTTTGCATGCTCAATTCAGTATAAAGGGTTCCTGCTATTTTAACAGCCTTGCTTTTCTACATCATCACTTCTTAATCTGATTTTATATCTACACATTAATAGAACAAAATCTTAGGTGATGCATCTCAGAGAGCATAATATTAGAAAATTGTTACAAAGAGGGCTTTGGTAGGTGGTAGGAGTTAAGTGGATAATGGTTCCACATAAAGTACATTCAGCGTTTCAAATGGCCTGGAATGCAACATTGCTACTCAATTTTGCCTTTTCCATTACCTGCCTACTTAACACAGAAATGCCGAAGAGAAAGCTTTGATTGAAACACTAAAGAAAAGTGCTGTACTAATTGAAATGCACTGTAGATGTTAATGATTGCATGCTGCCATGTTCTGAAGCAAAGTAAGGATCTCTCGCTTTCTCTCTCTCTCTCTCTCTCTCTCTCTCACACACGCACACACACTCCTTCTCTCTCTTTTTCCCCACTTCTCTTCCTCTCTCTCTTCCCCCCTCTTCTCTCCTCAACCCCTTCCCGTTTTCTCCTCCATTTCTTTCTTTCTCTTATTCCCTCTCCTTTACTCTCTCTCATTCTCTCTCTCACCTCCCTCTTACTCTCTATCCCCTCTTTTTCTCTCTCTATCTCTCTCTCACTTTCTTTGTTCTCCTCTGCCTCTGTCTTTCCCTCTCTTTCTCATTATTTTTGATATGTTAGAGTTGATGTTGGAATTTGATATGGATACAATTTTGCTCCGTTTATAGAATTCCAGTGGGATCACAATGTCAGTGTTGTGTACAATAGTTTTGCCAACTGAATTTAAGAATGGTTCAATGCAGTGTTATTATTACTAGAGTACTAAGTTATAGGAATGAAGAAAACGAGCATAAATGAGCAACAAAAGTTTTTAGAATGGTAGTCTGCTTTTCTTGGTTACATTTTGATTTATTTTTAAAAAGAATTCCAGGATGCAATAAAAAAAAAGAGAATGGAGCTTTGGAGGAAAGTCTTCAGGCTATTTTCTTCAATAAAGATTTGTGACGTGGACAGGTCAATGGGAACTGTTGAAAAATCCAATAGATTTTTAATTAGTAATGTTCTGATTATTGAACTGGTTGAAATTCAATGCTTTAATGTGGCTTGAATTAAATTAGCCCAAGTGTTTATCAATATACCATTCTGAATTACCTTGGTCAAATATAATGAAATTCTAAAGTAGCATCTTCTGCACCTCAATTACATGATTGACCTTAAAGGCATCTTTTGAAACAAATGCCCTTGGAGTATAATTTTATCCAGTGGATTTGGGGCCAGTGGATGGTTCCACATCCAGATTTCTTTGATGGTGAGTTCTATTGCCTTCCATCACTGCATTGCCAAAGGCAAACATTTCTCTGAAGTATTCTCTCTTTTCTCCTCATATCTTTGCCTGCCTTAAGTTCAAGAACTTTATGTTTTGGCTCTTAATGGTGGGCAGACAATCTTGCCCCTGTACTCTGCTGATGGTTGGAGTTTCCTAACAAGAAATGCCTGTAGGGTACAGTGATTTCTAGCACATAATATAAAAATCATGAAAGTGCTGGTGCAAGGGATTTTGAAACATGAGATAGAGGTCTTTATTCTGTACCTCTACAGAAGATAAGGAATAGAAGCAGAAATTGGTAATTCAGTCCCCTTGAGCATGCTTTGCCATTCAAATTGCCTTGTACCTGAAGTCCACTTTTCCATTAGAATCAATAAACCTCTCAAGTTCTCTTTATTTCTTTCTTCCTTCATTTTCAATTCTGGCTCCTTTCCAAAACACATTCTACACAAAATGTTCGTTTTTGAAGACAGTATATCCAAAAATACCTTTGAACTGTTGAAAAGATTACTTGAAAGGCAACTATAATTGGACCTAAATACATAATAGCTAAGTCATTACACTGGTTTCAAATCTTAATGCTATTTAAATGCAAATTGTTTTCTTTTGGTAAAAGCAGTCATATTGCATGTTAATTCCAACTCTAACTATATAATTAGGAGCATTACAGCGAGGTATGAATGAGTCTGTGTACAAAAGAAAAACTAATCCTTTCAGGATTGCACATTAGTGACTGATTTAGTTATATATCGAACTGAATTCGCAAAGATTAGGGCATTTTATTTGATACATTTAGTGACTGCATCATCAAAATCTGATTTGTTCCCTAGTTTCCACAGGATCATTACCTTTGGTAGCAGGAACATTCAAAGTTTATTTTAACTTGGATATAAATAGAAAGAATTGAGAGGTTTGGGGAACTGACATTAGCAGAAGAAACCAATCCTGTGAAGATTAATAATCTTAAAATCTCTAAGGCGAAGATAATATTAATTAATTTGCAGTGCTTAAATGGGAAATTCGATATTTGTGGTGAACTACATATACCTGCCTGGACACACCCCCTGCTGACTGCTCCTGTGGCTCCTCCCGCAGACCCCGGTATAAAGGTGATCAAGGCCTGAGCCCGGCCTCTCAGTCTCCAGGATGTAGTATGGTGGTCTATCACTGCTTGTGCCTTCTTCCAGTCAATAAAAGTCAATACCTCACCTTTACGTCTCAGAGTGAGTTATTGATGGTGCATCAATATTAAAATATTTTCTTCTGTGCATGGAGGTGGATTCTATGGTAGGCTGACGCTTATTGAGTTGAAATGCCCCATGTATGTGCTGAAATTATATTTGCTGATTCCTTAAAGGAGATATGTGTGATTTGTTCTGTGTGTATACTTATGATTGGAGACACAGGTGAGATCTGAGTGGCCGGCGGGAACCAGAGGTGAGTTAGCTGCCCCAGAAAGGGTGCAACAAGCTCTTTCACCGGAGGCACTATCCTTCTCTGGGCACCCCAAGTACTCTTTTTACAGGCAGACTAAACCAGGTCATGGTAGCTGGTGGGTCTCGTACTGAGTGAGATAGGTACATACTTGTTCTAGCATGACAAGTCATCTCTGGCGGACTGGACATATGAGATAACTAATGCAATTCTTCTTCCAGGAAGGCATTTTGAAATGCACGTAGGGAGTGAAGGACAATCCAAAGCTAAGAAGTCATGGTCATCCACTACAATCAAGAAAGACCCCAGTTGTGATGACTACTCATATTATTAGAGCTGAACCTCTGTGGTCAAGAATGGAACAGCCCTGGTGCAAAGGCTTTTTGAATTTAAGAACATTTCCACACAGGTTTCCTTGCTGACTTTTGCAGATACAATGGACAACCATTCAATTATGTTTATGATTGGTTAAGAATAGATATAACCATATAACCATATTCAATTACAGCATGGAAACAGGCCACCTCAGCCCTTCTAGCCCATACAGAATGCTCACTCTCACCTAGTCCCATCGACTTGCACTCAGCCCATAACCCTCCATTCCTTTCCTGTCCATATACCTACCCAATTTTACTTTAAATGACAATATCAAACCTGCCTCTACCACTTCTACTGGAAGCTCATTCCACACAGTTACCACTCTCTGAGTAAAGAAGTTCCCCCTCGTGTTACCCCTAAACTTTTGCCCCTTAACTCTTAACTCATGTCCTCTTGTTTGAATCTCCCCTATTCTCAATGGAAAAAGCCGATCCATGTCAACTCTATATATCCCCCTCATAATTTTAAAAACCTCTATCAAGTCCCCCCTCAACCTTCTACACTCCAAAGAATAAAGACCTAACTTGTTCAAACTTTCTCTGTAACTTATATGCTGACTCTCTCTATTTTGTTGACATCTTTCCTATAATTCGGTGACCAGAACTGTACACAATACTCCAAATTTGGCCTCACCAAAGCCTTGTACAATGACACTCACCTTCATAATCTCAGCCTCTGTTTAGCAGTGTCAGTCTAAATAGTAGTTTTCTTTTTTGGAACCAAGACAACAGTAAGCAGTAAGCATAGACAAGCAAACACACATAATGTTGGAGGAACACACACAAAATGCTGGAGGAGCACAGCAGGCCAGGCAGCATCTATAGGGAGAAGCACTGTTAATGTTTCGGGCCAAGACCCTTCGTCAGGACTAACTGAAAGGAAAATAGATTTGAAAGTAGGAGGGGGAGGGGAAAATGCGAAACGATAGGAGAAGACGAGGGGGAGGGGGTGGGTTGGAGCTGAGAGCCGGAAAGGTGATTGGCGAAAGTGATACAGAGCTGGAGAAGGGAAAGGATCATGGGACGGGATGCCTCAGGAGAAAGAAAGGTTGGTGGGGGGAGCACCAGAGGGAGATGGAGAACAGGCAGAGTGATGGGCAGAAAGAGAGAAAAAAAGAGGGGAAAAACTAAATATATCAGGGATGGGGTAAGAAGGGGAGGTCAGGCATTAACGGAAGTTAGAGAAGTCAATGTTCATGCCATCGGGTTGGAGGGTACCCAGACGGAAGAAAAGGTGTTGCTCCTCCACCCTGAGGATGGCCTCATCTTGGAACAACGTGGACCAACATTTCGGAATGGGTTCGGGAATTGGAATTAAAATGTTTGGCCATGGAGTGGAGGTGCTCAATGATGTGGTCCCTCAACTTACGACGAGTCTCTCTAAAGTAGAGGAGGCAGCATCGGGAGCACTGGACACAATACACAACCCCAGAAGATTCACAGGTGAAATGTTGCCTCACCTGGAAAGACTATTTGAGCTCCTGAACAGAGAAAAGGGAGGAAGTGAAAGGGTAGAAAGTAGAGGGGGGGGGCAGATAAAGATATATTTAGTTGTAGGATCGCTTTGGAGATCACGGAAGTTGCGGAAGATGACACATTGAATGTGAAGACTCATGGGGTGGTAAGTGAGGACAAGAGGAACTCTTGGGAAGAGTTAAGGAAGTTAAGAGTTAAGGAAATCTTAACACTGTTAAGGTGGCAGGCAGGTGGTGTGAACACAGATGTTTGGGAAATGGAGGAGATGCAGGGGAGGGCAGCATCAGTAGTGGAGGAAAGGAAACCCCGCTCTTTGAACCAGGAGGACATCTCTGAAGTTCTGGTAAGGAAAGCTGCATCCTGAGAACAGACACAGTGGTGGTGAAGAAACTGAGAAAAAGGAATAGCATTTTTACGGGAGATAAGGTGGGAAGATGCATAGTCAAGCTAATGGTGGGAATTTTAGGTTTATAAAAGATGTCAATTGCTAGTTGGTCTCCAGAGATGGATACAAAGAGATCGAGAAAGAGGAGGGAGGTAGGGTGGAAGTTAGAGGCAATGTTTATGAAATTGACGAGCTCAGCATGGGTGCATGATGCAGCATGACTGCAGTTGTCAATGTAGCAGAGTAGATTTGGGGAGTATTATGAAGGAAGGCTTTGAACATAGACTGTTCTATGTAGCCAACAAAAAGCAGACATGGCTGAGGCCCATGCGGGTGCCCATGGCTATTCCACGGGCCTGGAAAAAGTGGGATGAGCTGAAGGAAAAGTTGTTGAGAGTTAGGACCAGTTCTGCCAGATGGAAGAGAGTGGTGGTGGAGGGGGAATGGTTGGTTCTTTTGTTAAGTAAAAGGTGGAGAGCTTTGACATTGCTCTGCTTTTGGTTCAAGCCTTGACAAGACTGAAACAAGAAGAGAGTTAAATGCCACCACCATGAAGCAATTGGCTGGAACAAGTACACTCACAAGCATTATTCCCAAACCTATTTCATAGCTCAGTTGTAAGGGCACACACTCCCCCCACCCAGTGCATCTGCTGACGCACCAGAAATCTGTGCCTGCTGGAAGTCGTGGATGAGAGACGTGCCCAAGATGTGAGGGGCTGGTTCCCATTTGGGCCATCTCCCTCCCAATACATGAGATTCTGGACCTGCCTCACACACAACCAGATGCCAAAATAGACCAGGGCACCATATGACCAGAAGACACAGGAGCAGAATTAGGCCATCTGAACCATTGAGTCTGCTCTGCCATTCAATCATGGTTTTGTGAATCCATTGTGATGAGCAAACCAAGCTAAGATGGGGTTCAGAGTTGACCCCCCTGTGAATGATGCTGCTAATGAGAGAGAGAGAGGGGGGTGGGGAGGCATCCTGTGCAGATGAGAGAGAGAGAGAGAGAGAGAGAGAGAGAGAGAGAGAGAGAGACGTGATTTAATATTATGGCTCCTTAGCTGATTTTTTTTACCTTTGCTCCAAGGACATTATCTTTGCCTACTCGTGAGATTCCTGCAGAGACAGCAAAGTGAAGCCGGTGTCCAGCAAGTGATGATAAAAAGCAGATCTGCGAAGACACAGGCTGACACACCAGGGAGACACACCATGCGACACTGAAAGAGCGTTGTGCACCCACGTGAAGGTGGGGGTTTGGAGGGTTGATTTGGTAGAATCGATCAGTGGCTCCCAGTGTGTGAAGATGCGACCAGTGGGGACTTGTTTGTGTGTCCACCCTTGCCTGGGTGACAGGTCTACCACTGAAGAACGGTCGTGCCTGGTCTGGTCACAGTCGGTGACCACAACAGGAAGACAACGGGAAGATTGACGGCAATGGCATCACCTCTCTCTCACTCTCTCTCTCTCTCTCCAACATTACTACACCAGCTACCTCAACTTAAACTGAACTGAACTCTTCATCATCGTAAGACTATCCATTTACCCTTAGACTTTGAAAGAGCTTGGTTTTCAGATTCAGATTCAGTTTATTGTCATTTAGAAACCACAAATACAATGCAGTTAAAAAAATGAGACAACGTTCCCCCAGAATGATATCACAAAAGCTCATGATAAAACAGACTACACCAGAAAATCCACATAACATTTGGCAATCCCCAATCCAGAGTCCGGAGATGCTGCTGCATATTAATATCACGCTACCATCTTAGCGCGTTCCCCAGAAAGGAGCTCTAATTCCACCAGACAAAACAAGACCAAAAACTAAAGCTACAAGACCTACACAAAACCAAAAACATATAGTTACAACAGTGCAAACAATAGCATAATTGATAAAAAACAGATTCCTATTTTGATTCCTATTTCCACACTTCTGTATATATCATTGCTAACCTGTTTCATATATTTGCATTTTATAGTACTGTATTACTTAATTTACTAATAAACACTATTAGTTACAGTGATACCAGACTCCAACGTATATTCCATTTCCGCTGGTTCAGTAACCCGGTCATGGGGTACGTGATACCATCCATAAAGCAGGCAGGAGGGGGAGTGGGTGCGACTGGAGCAATGGGAGTGGTAGTCAGCTGGTTTGATCTGGGAAGCATGGAATACTGGGTGATTCTTCATTGATGATGGTAGCGCAATCTACATGAGACCTTGTTGATAGCCTTCTCCACTATGTAATATGGGGACAACTTGCAGCTGTAAACTTTCAAGGGAAGCTCCCTAGACACCGACCAGACTTTCACTCTGGCTTGAGACCTCACCTGTGGGTGGAGCAGATCAACATGTTTTTTTTCTGAGCTCGCAGCAGAGAAGCCCTGGTTTATCTCCACATGCACTTGTAGCATTGGACCAACTGTTCAGCAGCAATCTCTCAGTAGGGGAATCCCTTTCAGCATTCAAAGAGGACGACTGGAGGTTATTGAGGGCAATCTCTGCCTAAACCAGTTGAGAGCTCCAGGAGATGGGTTTAGAAGAGACAAGGCAGCACAGGGTTGTCTCCAGTTCCTCATTCACTGTCTCAGTGTGTCCATTAGATTGGGTGTGAAAACCAGATGAGAGGCTGGCTGTGGCTCCCACAAAAGAACAGAAGGCCTTTCAGAAATGAGAGCTTGATCAGACATTACATCCTAGGGAAGCTGTGCAGCCAGAACACATGCTGAACCATGGCATAGCAGGCTCTTTAGCCGACAGGAGCTTAGGGAGAGCAATGAAATGGGTAGCCTTGGAGAATCGGTCCACAATCACCAGAACTGTAGTGTTTACATCAGATGGGGACAGACCAACGATGAAATCCAATGAGAGCTGGGACCAGATCTGGTGAGGCATGGGCAACACACAGAGCAGACCCACCGGGTACTGACATGATGCACTCTTCTGGGCATAAGTGGGACATGTGGATACCAAATCATAGATGCTCTGCGACGTAGATGGGCACCATAATTGTCTTCTGATAAATTCCAGAGTCTGTTGAATTCCTGGATGTTCAAACAGATGAGAGCACTAACCCTATTACAACAATCCGGGGTGTTCTGTGTAGAGACACAGAACATATATATGAACAGAATATATTTACTCTATATTTTCTTCTAAAGTAACCACAGAAACTGACTTACTTTCCAAAAGCTAAATCTGGAAATATGAAGGGCTCTGGGCCACATTTAGGATATGATTAAGCATATTAGGAGTGCAATTCTTCCTTTCTTATTTGGGTCCTGCTCTCTGGAGAGAGAACCAAACATTAATCCACAAAATCCTTTATGTAGTTAAAGTGCAATGAAAATCTTTTATGTTTGGGGATATGTCTCAACACATGTATCACACTTTAGATTTGTTAGTCCATGACAAATTCAAAAAGAAGCACTTATGCTAGAAGGTGAATGAGATGGATAAGACATTAAACTTTGTTCAGAGAAGTGCTTTTAAGCTATGTAACCTTCAAGAGCAAAGCAATTCTAAAATATGTTTTAAGTTTGTGAAGCTAAATTTTTTTTTACATATAACCAGGTCAGAGGAACATCCATTTAGAACAGAGATGAGGAGGAATTTCTTTAGCCGGAGAGTCGTGAATTTGTGGAATTTGTTGCAACAAGCAGCTGATTAGGCCAAGTCATTGGGTTTATTTAAGGCAGAGGTTGATAGATTCTTGATTAGTTAGGGCATGAAGGGGTATGGGGAGAAGGCAGGAGATTGGGGCTGAGAGGGAAATGGATCAGCCACGATGAAATGGTGGAGCAGACTCGATGGGCCAAATGGCCTAATTCTGCTCCTATGCCTAATGGTCTTAAACACTGTGCTTTTCCTGTTGTTTGAAGTGATCAGATGTGAGCTATTATCGAACTCTATGTACTTACCTTTGTGTCATGGTTCTGAGTGCCTTTTGTTAATGGTACTCCATTATATCTCAGATTTATAATTATTATTTTCCCAGCAACATCTACGTGTAGCAGTGTTTCTTAACCACACCTGAAGATTTCACTTTTTTAGGGTATGTCACTGTCTAAGATTTCTTCTAGCTGTGAAATATTTTCTCTGCTCTTGCATTTCACTGAGCGACCGTGCAAGAAGGGGACTAGTGAGGGAGATCGCCAAGAGACCGATGACGACTCTGAAGGAGTTACAAGCTTCAGAGGCTGAGATGGGAGAGACTGCGCATACGACAACTGTTGCCCGGGTGCTTCACCAGTCACAGCTTTACGAGACAGTGGCAAAGAGAAAGTTGCTGTCAAAACCTCACATGAAATCTCAGCTAGAGTTTGCCAGAAGCCACGTGAGAGAATCTGAAGTCAGCTGGAAGAAGATTCTATGGTCTGATGAAGACAAAATTGAGCTTCTTGACCATCAGACTAAATACCTTGTTTGGCATAGTATTTGCACATCATCAAGAACACACCATCCCTACAGTGGAGCCTAGACAAAAAGAGGGCAATGTGTAAGCCTAGGTAGTTCTAAAGTAAGGACATATTTGGCATACCTTTGTGGGCCAAAAGGCCTGTATTGTGCTGTAGGTTTTCTATGTTTCTATAAAGCATGGTGGTGCTGCATCATGGTGTGGGAATGCTTCACTGCAGCAGGCCCTGGAAGGCTTGTGAAGGTGGAGGTTAAAATGAATGCAGCAAAATACAGGGAAATCCTGGAGGAAAACCTGATGCAGTCTGCAAGAGAACTGCAACTTGAGAGATTTGTTTTTCAGCAAGACAATGAGCCCAAGCATAAAGCCACCGCTACAGCAAAGTTAATGTCCTGGAGAAGTCAATTCAGAGTCCAGACCTCAGTCCGATTGAAAATTTGTTGCTGGACTTGAAAAAGGCTGTTCACTCACGGTCCCCATGCAATCTGACAGAGCTTCAGCAGTTTTGTAAAGAAGAATGGGGAAAAATTGCAGTATCCAGATGTGTAGACCCGATCGAGACTTATCCACACGGACTGAAGGCTGTAATTGCTTTCAAAGGTGCATCTACTAAATACCGACTTGAAGGCGGTGAATGCTTATGCAACTAATTATTTTGTGTTTTATATTTGTAATTAATTTAGATCACTTTGTAGAGATCTGTTTTCACCTTGCACAAAAGAATCTTTTTCTGTTGATCAGTGTCAAAAAAAGACAAGTTAAATCCACTGTGATTCAATATTGTAAGACAACAAAACATGAAAATGTCCATGAGGGCTGAATGCTTTTTATAGGCACTGTAACTGCACACAGACAAGTTACAGAGGTCAATTAATCCTTTAAAGTCTTCACAGGTGGTAATCTCTGTGCTATGCTCTTTCCAAAACAATTCCCAACCCATAAATTGGGAAGATTTGGACCTGCATTTATGAGTTTTCGGCATGTTAATGAAGAGTGCTTTGGGACTGGTGGGTGATTCAGGAAGACTATGAATCATTGATGTGCATGTATGTAGATAATCGATAATGTTCCAAAGAAGCTAGCCACATTGCTCTGAACTGTCATTAACAGTGCTCATTTGAGAAATTGCTTTGCCATTTATAAACATGATAAGCATTTATTGACAATAGTTATTGATAATGTTATACACTTGCATATTTTGTGAAATAATTTGTATCTCTAGACCTACATACAGTTCCATTTCCTGACCTGCATACTAAGCTGCCTACTTCTCTATTTGAGTGGTTTCAATAAATTCCTCCTACATGAAGAAAAATGAATGATTTTGAAATACTAATACACTTTATCTAATTAAATAAAGCTAGACACATTAAGAAGGGATTATGAAAGCCAAGAAGTGCCATAAAAAGTCCTTGGCAAGTAGGGTTAAGGTGAATCCCAAGGCATTCTGCACATACTAACTTGGTAGAGTTTTTTGACAAGGCGATGAGAGAGATTGATGAGGCTAGGGCAGTGGATGTTGTTAACATGGAAGTTAGTAAGGTGTTTGAAAAGGTCCCTCATGGGTGGATAATTCAGAAGATTAAGATGTATCGGATCCATGGTGAATTGGCTGTTTGGATTCAGAACTGGCTTGCGCATAGAAAACAGAGGGTAAAGGTTGAAGGGACCTATTTGAGATGAAGGTCTGTAATTAGTGGTGTTCTGCAGGGATCTGTGCTGGAACTCTGCTGTTTGTGTTGTATGTAGATGGGTGGGTTAATACATTTGCAGATGATACCAAGATTGGTGGAGTTGTGGATACTGTAAAAGACTGGCAAAGAATATAGCATGATATAGACCAGTTGCAAATATGGGTTGAGAAATGGCAGGTGGAGTCTAACTCAGATAAATGTGAGGTGTTGCACATCGGTAGAACAAATGCAAGGAGTGTCATAAGGGGACAGGAGGGTGGACCCAAGTGCAGGACACAGACACTGAGTACTAGGGGCAGGACGGGTACAACTAAACGATAGACAAGATGTGGTGACCACGGTGTGCGTGAGGGACGTGACATTCAAGGTGATGCTGGGGTTCTGACAGAGTCTTGGCGTTCTGGCAAGGCAGGAGGATCCCGGCATTCAGGCAGGGTCTAGGAGTTCACTGGGCAGGCTGCATAACTCTCAGGCAGGGCCCAGACCTCCCAGGCAGGAACACAGGGGCCTGAGCAGGTCACAGGGCACCTGGGTAGGTTGCAGGGCACAACCCGTCAGCAGCAAGGGATGGAAAGGGGCAGAGTCCCCCACCGGGCAACAGCAGTCCAGCCAGGCTTGCCCAACAGAGGCAAGGGATAGGAAGGGAACTAGGTCCAGGATGACTGCCTAACTTACTCAAAGAACTCATCTTTAACAATGGGAGCTCCAAGCCAGGGCAACCAGAGAAGCAAGACAACACCCCACCCCCCAACTCAACTCAGTCCCAGAGCCCCCTATAAACACCGCCAGCCGCTGGGCATCAGGTGCACCTCCTTGAGTCCAAATAAGCCACGATGATCCGCAGGTGTGACTACTTGGTCTCAAGGGTGAAAGGAGGGATGGCTACAAGATCCGGAGTCTGGAGTCTGCGGACTGGATCAAGAACCAAAATGTGGGCTCTGGACCGGATAATAACAAGGAGACAGTACACTGCTATGGGCAAGGTCCATAACAGTTTTGCTGAGCAGAGAGATCTTGGGATCCAAGTTCATAGCTCCATAAAAGTGGCTACACAGGTCAATAGGTGGTTGAGAAAGCTTATGGAATGCTTGCTTTTATTAGTCGAGGCATTGAGTTCAAAAGTCAGGTGGTTACGTTGCAACATTATAAAACTCTGGCTAGGCCACATCTGGTGTATTGCATACAATTCTGGTCATCCCACTATAGGAGGGATGTTGAGGCTCTGGAGAGGGGGCTGAAGAGGTTTACCATGATGCTGCCTGGTTTAGAGGGCATATGCTATCATGGGAGGCTGGACAAACTTTGGTTGTTTTCTCTGGAGCAGTGGAGGCTGAGGGGTGATCTGATAGAGGTTTACAAGATTATGAGAGGCATAGAGTGAGTAGACAAGGGGTATCTTTTTCCCAGGGTTGAAATGCCTAATACCAGAGGACATGCATTGAAGATGAGAGGGAGTAGGTTCAAGGGACATGAGGGTTAAGACTTTACTCAGAGAGTCCTGGGTGTTTGGAATGCTACCTGGTATGGCGATAAAGGCAAAAACGTTGGAGGCTTTTAAGAGACGTTTTGATTGACACGTGGATATAAGGAAGATGAAGGGATGTGGACATGGTGTAGGTAGGAGGGATTCGTGTTTGGGTGTTACTGATTTGCTTTTTAGCTGTTCTGTGCATGCCATGACACTAATCTCCTCTTCTGCCACCTCTGTCTCTGTGCCTACTTCATTGGCATGGACTCTCCAGCCCACACCGATGACCCATTCCCCCGCCTTCAACCTTTTTCTTCTTCCTGGACACCTGTTCTGGTCTTCTGCCTGATTTGAATCAACCGTCTTGACTTTACCACTCCTCTCTCCAATTCTAACATCACTCCTTCCAAATGCACTGCTCTCCACTCTCTCCGCACTAATCCTAACCTCACCATCAATCCCACAGATGGGGGGGGGGGGGGGAGTGTGCTGTAGTAGTCAGTCAGACTGACCTCTACCTTGCTGAGGCTTGGCAACAGCTGTCAGACACCTTGTCTTACCTACACCTACACCTCAAACAGAACCCCACTAAGGAGCACCAGGTTATTGTCACCTGCACTACCACTGACCTTATTAAACCTGGGGATCTCCAAGCAGTGCAACCAAGCACATAATTATCTTATGCAACACCTCCCATTTCTACCTCCTATACAAGAACCCTGATCTTCTCTTTTTTACCATGGATGTACTTGGAAAACTGTACAACAATGTTGAATAAAATATGCTATTGAATCATGCCCAGCATCATTGTATTATTTATTTTATGTTTTCAGCCCTGAAAATAATGCAAGAAATTTAAACTATGATGATTGAAATGCTGAGATTTTCTACCTTTTGGAAGATGCAGGAAGATTTGTCAAAGGCCATGATGGGGTGAAATAAGGAGATAACTATGGTGAGTCTGAACCTGCACTCCTAAGTTTAATGTTGCACTGGTCCGTATGTGACGATGTGAATGAGCTCTTTCTTCATAGTCATCATCTCCTCCAACACACTTGGATAAGTCACTGCACTTGTTAGTAGATTAACAAGCTTCATCACATAGAATGATTCTGGTTACTTTAGTCAGTGGATAACAATATGACTTTGTATTATCATAGACTGCACCATCAATGAAAACCAATTATTTTTTGTCTTTTATCAGAAATTGAGATGATATAATTTTACTTGAATTTTAATGTTTGAAATTAATTAAAAAATCAAGGGATCCAACAACACTAGTGATGTTGGAACAAATGAAGGCCTATCATAGGTGTACTAAAGAAATGTGATAGCAGCATTTTAAACTTTGTAGAATGCTTTATGAAGTCTGGAATGTATTAAGACATTTTTCCACTGATCATAGCTTTGATTGTTCTTGAAATATAACTTCAATAATAACAAAATAAGAAACGTACTTTTGAAGTCTTGTGTTGGGGGTGTCATGGTACAAAGAGGAGTAGGAATTTATCTAATCTGAGTTTTAGCCTTGAAAATGCCATGCCAGATGCAACTGATCAGGACACCCTCAATGGTGCTCCTGTAAAAATTGTTCAGAATGGGGGGAGGGATTCTTGCTCGCCTCAATCTCTTCAGGAAGAGGGGACACTACTGTGCTTCTCTGACTAAAGAGATGGTTTTGAGGAAACAGGTGAGATGATCTGTTAAGTGCACTCCCAGAAGCTTGCTGCTCCTAACTCTCACCACGGCATAGCTGTGTGCCGTGAGCACCTTCCTTGAGTCCACAATCATCACTTTGGTCTTAACCATGCTGAGACTCAAGTTGTTGTGTGTTGTTTCCTACAATAACCTTGAACATTAGATGTGTTGCTCCAGGAATAAATGATTAAAAAGCTCTTTTTAGCAGTGTTTGGCCGGCTTGTGGCTTAGTGGCACCAGCGCCGGACTTTGGAGCCCGGCCGGCTCCCTTGCACACTTTCCATCCGTGCTGGGTTGAGCAGCGAGCTAGCAACTCAGCCTCGAGATAACCTGCTAAAAAAATCGCCATCACGGCGGCGTCCTGATGACTCTACTCGGAGTTAGGGCTTTCTTTTTCTTCTTTAGCAGTGTTCATCGCTGTTTAAATGTTTCTCTGTGTTGTCTCATTTGCTATATCAAAACCATTCTGAGCATTATCTGAATATCAATATAATCTATAATAAAAGCAGAAAAGGTTGGAAATACTCAACAGGTCAGGCAGCATCTGCTGGAAGAGAAACTGAGTCACTTGGAGATCCACCAACTTAGTCACCTAGCTGAGCTCATTGTTTGATTTTTACTGATTGCTAATTGCCAGTCACTATTCTCTGAAAACTGTTTTGCTTTATCTAGTGATGCCCAGCTTTCATAATGAGATGACGGTTTTGGTTTCATTGCCTCCTTTATCACACCAATCTCACATTTTACCATCTGCGGTAGAGTGTGTCAACTGCACTCACTCCATTTTCTTAGCTTTTCAGATGGTCTTTTTAATTATGTTGATACCTTTCCAGATGCTTATCATAAGAGAAACTCTGCCAAAGAATGAATGAAGACTTCAAATTTTGTACCAACATTCTTCTAAGCTCTGCTGCAATTGA
Organism: Hypanus sabinus; assembly: GCF_030144855.1. Lineage (NCBI taxonomy): Eukaryota > Metazoa > Chordata > Chondrichthyes > Myliobatiformes > Dasyatidae > Hypanus > Hypanus sabinus. Next base: position 6,007,576 of record NC_082727.1, read on the forward strand.
GAAAAAAACACAGTAAAGCATTTGTTCTGCTTTGCTTTTGCCTCTGTTATTAAAAACAAAGTTGATTGCAAGAAGAAGAAAGGAACAGATTGCTGAGTGCTGTCTTTGTGTCTGTGATCAAGCAACCCACAAGGATATTGCTTTTCCCTTTTGTGTTTCACTCTTCAACTTTTCTCCTTCCCTTGTCAGCCCTGTTTAAAACTTCCCCAAAGATGCTAGTAAACCTCCCAGCCAGGATGTTAACCAGTCTGGTTAAGGTGCAGCACATCCCACTTTGACAAATCCCATCATCCCCAGAAACTGTCCCATAGATCCAGGAAGCTAAAGCCCTTCCCCTGCAGGGATCCATCCCAATTATACTTCCTACCTAGCAGCTCCAGAAGCACCTGGAGATGGCAGCTTCGGAGGTCCTGCTCCTAGAGAGCTCTCTAAACTCAAGTTGCAGGACTCCATCCCTTCTCCCGGTGCCCACATGTGTCACAGATTCTGGTGTTCATCTTCCCCTTTGGGGGCTGCTCCAAGGTGCCTTTACCATTGTACCAAGAAAGCAACATATAGAATCAGAATCAGAATCAGGTTTATTATCACTGATCGATTTGCTGTTTTGTGGCAGCAGTAGAGTGTAAGACATTAAAAATCACTATAAAGGTTTGATCCTCAGTTCCTCATAAATGATTACAATGATCATGCAATTATCTTCTCTCGCTAACCCACCATTCTCCTAGAACACTGTGATCCTGAAAATAACTTTCGGCTGGACTTTGTAACGCAGCCAGGGAGCTTTGCAGGCTGGAGAGGAGGAGAGAGCATCTGGTCATTGCTGATGCCCTCAAGCTGGCAAGGAGTTACAGCACATTCTCTTGATTCAGAGTTACGTTAAAGTGCGATACAAAGGGCAGAGTCAATATTTCGTGTTGTTAAGGAATTTTTCAAAGACTAGGACATTCTGATCACCAACATTCTTGCTTGTGAACAGGTGAAGCACCATCGATGACAGGATGGCACTGTGGGGATTACCACTTTCTCGAAAAAAGATATATCTTGCATTTTCACTATTCACTGTGTAAATCACAGACAATAGCTTCTTCAAAAAAAATCCAAGTGATCGGCTGCACAAATCATTAAATACTGTTTTCACAGTGTTAGATAAAATCAAGTCCCATGCTCTCAATTTTTGACTATTCTGAGAGCCTTGTAGTGAGAATGATGAATGGTTTGAATGCTTGCCATTACACACAGAAGTCAGATAGCTCTCAAAAAGAAACTGCCCAAGATGCTTTCATGCATTGTTTTGAAACTGTGATAAAATTCTTTGAAGACTCGAAAGCTTTATTCAGTAATCAGCTCCAAGAAACTTTGGCATGACATTTCTTATTTGTCAGGATTATTCATAGAGTTTAATGAAGTCAGTCTTCAATTTCAAGGAAATGATGTGAACTTTAACAAAGGCAAATCAATTGTCTGCATATTTCTGTCCAAGTTAACCCTATTTAAGTACAATAAAGGCCATTGCAATCTTTTCCAATCTCCAATCCTCTCTGAGTTGGCAGAGAAAGAAAGGACACCAAATGATGATCTCAAGTAAACTATGCCCACCTGGGTGAGCTGCAGAAAGCCATGTCAGGGAGGTTCCAGCATTTTCTCTTGGTCCAAACTCCAGATTGGGCAATATATCCATTCCTGAGCACATAATGAGAATTAAGAGGAAGGACAAAGGAAAAGCTGATCTCACTACAAAATAACCTAGCCAAAGCTGAGGCTCAAAAGAAAAATCAAAGATTTTTGGCTACAGAAAGAAATCTCTGAATGCTATCCTGCACTGTGGAAAAAAAGTCAGATGTTCTTCATTGCCTTCCCAACATCATATTTGGTAGAGGGTGGTTTCAGTGCATTCACCCAACTTCTTTCAACGCAATGAAACAATGCAAATTGCTGAACGGTGGTATGTAAGACTGCCTCTGATGTGACACTCAGCCTGAGGTCTCTGCACCATCTCACTGAGAGGAGAAAAAACAATGAAGTAGTGAATCATTGGAATCTCTACACTCTAAGATTGTTGATGAAAATTGTTTTCACTGTAATTAAATAAAAAATAATTTTATTTGTAGCTTTAAATGGATTTGAATATTTTTTGCAATTTTTTACTGCTTTGAATTTGCAGTTCTCATTTTCTATCATTGTGCTTTGTAAATCAAAATTATTTATATTTCTTATGTAATTACTGGAAAGGAAGAGGAGGGCGGTGGGGATGTGGTCTGGGAGTCAAGGGGAAGGTAACCCAAAAATGACTTGGAGCCATTGGTTTAGACTGACACTGTAAAGGTGCAGTATTTATTTAGTATTAAGCTACTACTGCTGAGCTGTTGTCTCAGCGTTAGCTTTAGATTGAAAGATTGAGCTAATGGCTGGTTGGTCTAGCATTTATTGGTTTTCCTTTCTTTTTGCACAGTTGTTATTGAAGTCAGAGAGCTGTTGATCCACTGTAGTGTGTCTCTCTTGTGGCACTTGGACCATAATCACACATCTCATGTCAGCAAATCTCCATCAAACAAAATGGGCCCAGCAGAGAGAGAACAGCTGACCTTGGCCCTGACATTCATTGTCCTGGTAGGATTGAGCTTTCAGTCATTTAAAGCTGCATTTGGAGGAGTGACTCAACCAGTATGACAGATACCCTCAGAATGACAAGCCCAGTCCAGACCAAAGTTCATGGAGTGGAAACTAAACTCAGTAGAAGCTGGATTGGCTGACATTTTTCACTCAGTGTGACAGCTCTTTTCAGAGTGGCATATAATTCCAGCTGGAAGAACAAGTGTCATCCTTCACAGCAACAGTTCAGCAGCTCACTGCAGACAACCCGAATCACGTGACTGTGATTACTGCTTTCACGGCTGCGATTCAGCAGTCTGCTACCGACAGCCAGAATCGGGTGACAGTCACTACTGCTCTCTCAAACACAATTCAACAGCCTTTAGCCATGTCAGTGCCACTCCCAGCATCTCCCAGATGCTTTTTTCCAATGGCCTCAGCAACCTTGGCCATTAATGCCCCGACTCCCATACCTGAACCAAAACCAAGAATTCCTCCACCAGGCAACTGCTCCAGTGACCCCAATGGTTGCAGGAATGTAATTACCCAGTGTGAGCTGAATTTTTCCAAGACCAATGTGATTGGTTCAGTGATGATGTGCATAAACAGGCATACATGGTGAATCCCTGTTCAATGCTCTTCAGAAACAAGATTCCCCCCACAGCCCAGTCACTTAGGCAATTTATGTCAACTTCAGGAGGGTTTTTGAGCTTCCTGGCTGCATGCCAAGGCAGAGGGATGGTGAGGGACTAGGCAGTAATGATCCAGAGGAATGAGGGATTCCTCATTGCTACCTTTCAGCACTGTCCCTCTAAGCTGTGCAGGTGTGTGGCCACACAGTAACTAAAATGCTCCTGGACACATAGGCTTTGTTGCCACGCAACTAGAATGAAAACAGACGAGAAAAATGTGAAAGATTTTCTTTCATTGTACTGTACTGTATTTCATTACACTCTTCAATTAATGAAATCTAAAGTATGCGATTTTTAAATTTTTGTTCTAAATATTCATATTAGGCATATTACAAGAAGTATTTAAAGTGCTGTGCAGCTTTCAGACCATGTAAACATTTCCTGCTCAGAGCAATGGTTGGTCTGCCCAACTGTAAAAGAAAAGAGGGAAATTTGCCTTCCAGCGTGGACTAAGTACAGGAGTCTGGCACAAGATCGCAGTGTGTGATCAGCAGGACAGCCTGGATGAGCTGATTAATCTGGCCATTCAAATCTGGAAAATGAGTGGTGCAGAGGAAGAATGGCTGAGCTTCTTCCTCCTTTGAGCACCGTTTGAGCCCACCCCCCCTCACCATTCCCCCATTCCCCTTTTTCTCTCTCACCTTATCTCCTTACCTGTCCATCAGTTCTCTCCTGTCAGATTCCCCTTTCTCCAACCCTTCATCTCTGTCACCGATTGACTTCCCAGCTCTTTATTTCATCCCTCCCCCTCTTCCTTCCCTCCCCCCACCTTCCTACTCTGATTTCTTATCTTTTTTCTCCTGTCCTCCTGGCGAAGGGTCTTGGCTGGAAACATTGACTGTTCACTCTTTTCCATGGATCCTCGCTGGCCTGCTGAGTTCCTCCAGCATTTTGTGTGTGTAGCTTGTAAATTGGCAAAATTGTATATTATTGTTATGTGTACTGAGTTACAGTGAAAAGATTTATTTTGCAAGCCATCCATACAGATGATTCCACCATATCAGCACATTGAGGTTGTACAAGGGGAAACAATAGCAGAACGCAGAGTAGTGTGTTACAGTCTACAGAAAGTGTAGTGCAGACAGACAATATGATACAAGGCCAGGACAGGGTAGATTGTGAGGGCAAGAGTCCACCTTATACTAGGGGACCTTCAATAGACTTATGAGCCTGGAATAGAAGCTGTCTTTAGCCCAGTGGTACACACTGCCACACTTCCGTACTTTCTGTAAAGTGAAAAGAGGGAGAAGCAACAATGTAAGGGCAGGCAGAGAACTTTGATTTCATTGGGTGCTTTGCCAAGACAATGAGAAGTGTAGACAGATTCCATGGAGGGAAAGTTGATTTTTGTGATGTGCTGCGCTGTGTCACAACTCTGCAGTTACTTGTGTTCACAGACAGAGCAGTTGCTGTACCTAGCCACGATGCGTCTGAATTCTATCGTGAGTGACAAAGGGGATTGGGGAGATGCTTTTCTAGGATGTACTTAGATTATTTATTAGAATACATGTTACTCTTCATTTTGATTAAAGCAACGAGGACACTGAAGCATTGAGGCAAGTACAGAGTCTACCTGTTTTTTGTTGTCACTGGAGAGGGGAGAGCCTGCCACTGGGCCCAGAGATTGTAGTCCAAGTTTTCTGTGTTTTGGATGTGCACTTGGACTTTAGACTTTTTTTTTCAGTCTTATAGTTTTTTATATTCTGTGCTTTTTGCCTGATCGTACTCATTTGTTGTGTGGGAGGAGGGATTTGTGGGTTGATGTGCCTGTTCCATTTTTGTTCATTTTTTGTGTGGGGAGGGGAATTTTAGGATTGGTGATCGTACTGCCTTTCTTTTCTTTCTGGGTTTCATAACTACCTGGAGAAGATGATTTTCAGAGTTGTATACGTTTGAACCTTTGAATTTCTTATGGGGAAGAGCGGGTGAGGTTCATTCTTTGGTGTCAGGGTCACAGAGTCACACAGCACAGTGACAGACCCTTCAGTCCATCAAGTCCTTGCTGATCATCTAGCATTTCATTTTATTCTTCCCACATTCCCATCAACACCCCTCAGGCTCTACCAATGATCCACACTTCCAGCCTGCACGTCTTGGGGATGTGGGTGGAAATTGGAGTATCCAGAGGAAATTGGTGCAGTGTGAAATGGTGTAAGCTCCGCACAAACAATACCCAGGGTCAGGGCTGAACCCAGTTTCTTGATGCTGGGAAGCACAGCTCTTCTAATAAAATTATGGTGTTGCTATGTGTCTAACACTTTCAAGGATCAAGGTCAACTTCATTCGCCATATCCATTTACATGTATTCAGAATTTGCTGTGGTGTGTTGGCGCACATGCAGCATTCAACTGTGATGAAGAATAAAGAATTATATAAAAATGAAGTAGAATGTTATGTACAATATGGAATAAAATGTGCATAAATACCAGCATGTATTTACAATGGAAACAGTTTTATATAAAGAGATTTAAAGTGCTCTCAGTGCATTGCAGTGACTGAGGTAATAGGTAGAGGGAGGGGAAGAGGTGCTAACTAGAATGTCGATCAGATTAACGCATAAAATGCTGGAGGAACTCAACAGGTCGGGCAGCATCTTCTGTGGAGAGGAATAAAGAGCTGATGTTTTGTGTTCATCTTTGTGTGTGATGCGCCAGATTCTCTCTTGGGTTTATGCTGATCAGATTAACTGCCAGGAGGAAGAAGCTTTTAAGGTGACAGTGTTTGTTTTAATCACCCTGTATTTACATTGTAGTAAAAATGTGGAGTTTACTTATCTTTAAGAATAGTTGTCCAACACTTGATAAAACAATCTGAGGATCTCATGAGCTCTATCAGAATCAAAATCATAGTCAATATTTCAATGAAATAACTGATGCATAAGTTCAGTGTAGCAAAAATATTTGATAATACTTGGGAGAATAATTTGTCTTCATACACCACATGTCATGTTCTTTAATTTGATCAATAAATAAACGATGGAGGAACTTAGTGAGTGGAGCAGCATCTATGGGGGTGAGGGGGAAGACATTTTTGACCTTTCTGTTTTGGTTGTCCCATAGGGCTTTAGACCCATAGCAGGAGATTTGAAGTGTCATTCTTGTATGAAATGCTGAAGTATACAGATGGAAAAGGCACTGTGATCACGAGCAATTAATCTGATTTTCTTTTTGTGATTTTGATTGTAGTAGCAAAGGAAGGGTGGGATATGATTGACAAAATAATAAAGTCTTTTGGGGCTAATTAAAGGTAGAGTTTGATGAGCTTTTAAATTGCATTAATGATAGTTGAATTTTAAGTAGGCAATCATTGAGAAAGTTCCACAGAGGAATAATTTTCAGCTGACAGAGCAGAATCATTGAGCAATGGAAATTGGCCAGGTAGATAGAATTGAAACTTCACTGGAAAACTTAAGCATGGTTTCTGAGATGTAAAATTGCTCTTCAAAGTTCAAAGCAAATTTCTTATTGAAATATGTATATGTTAGCCTGAGATTTATTTTCATGCAGCTGTTCATGGTAGAACCAAGAAGTACAATAGAATCAATGAAAATCTACAAAAACTAATGAACAATGTCCAGAAGAAGACAAACTGTGCAAATACAAATAAACAATTACCAGAGAAGATGATTTGCAGGGCCCTAAAAGTGAGTACTTATGTTGTGGAATCAGTTCAGCACTGAGGTGAGTGAAGTTATCCACTCTAGTTCAGGATTGTAACTGTTCCTGAACCTGGCATTATAGGACCTCTGGCTCCTGTGCCTCTTTCTTACTGTAATCTTGCTTGACTTTAGGATGTCTGTATTTGTTTCCAATCCCCTTTTTCTTTTTTCTTTGCTGGGGAAGTTTCTTCAGAGTGCAATAAACCCAAGGCTTTAACAACCTGTCAGTGTTGTGCTAACATCTCTGAGTGACCTAATTAACATGTAATTTTAATCAAGAACTCAACAAATGATGAGGGCAGCTGTCCACCAGACCAAAGATAACAAAGGGGGAAAAAAGCAGGTGATTAATTGGATTATTTTAACTCATGTTGACAACAGAATATGAAAACAAACATTCATTGTCCGAGGCATGATGAGTGACAGTGACTCTGAGGATGCAACTCAGCTTCTGCATTCAAATTGCTGAATGCAGGTTCCAGTTAATCGACCTCATTAATACTGCTGTGCAGATCCATTTAGGAAACAAATAACTGCATGAACTCTCCTACCTGCCATCAATTGTGGAAATGGAATGAGGAAAGGAAGAAAGGCTTGCATTTGCTTTGTCCACAGTTACAGGTTTACCACTGCATCCATATGGTGAGAGAATGAGTTGGTGTTCAGCCCAAATGCTCTGTACTGGCCAATGCCCCCTACCCTGTCTGCCTGCATTGGACCCGTCGCTCTCTTCTTGCTGCTACCATTGAGGGAGGGGTCGAGGTTTTGGGTCCCAGGTTTGGAGACAATGTTGGCCTGCTGAATTCACCTCCGCACTGAACTGACTCCGCAGCTGCGGACTCACTTTCGGGAACTCTGCAATGCTTGTTCATTGTAACATATGTTTATTTATTATTATTTGCGCGAGTTGTCCTCTTCTGAACATTGGACGTTAGTCAGTCTTTGCTGTGTGTGGTTCCTTGTGGATTCTATTGAATTTCTTTGTTTTCTGCGTGAGCCTGCAGGAAAATGAATCTCAAGGTTATATAATGTAATTTGATAATAAATTTATTTTGAACTTTGGCATCACACTCTCTCACTGTGTAAAGGATATTCTTCTGAATTTCTATTCAATTTTTATCTGTATAGACTACTGTATTTGATATTTACATTATAAATGCACTAAATTAGATTACCTATTTTATTATAAATATTGTAAATACTTGTATCATAAATACTATAGCCTTAGGAGTTTGAGGTGATTTAGTCTGTTACTAAAGGCTATAGCAAATTTCTATAGATGTATGTTGGAAAGTATTCTGATTGTGTGGCGACTCCAATGTATAGGATCGAAAGAGGTTCCCCCTGCTCCATCATGGGCACAAACCTTACCACCATCAAGAGCATCTTCAATAGGTGGACCTCACGAAGGTGGTGCTTCAGGAAGGTGACATCCATCACTGAGAATCTTCACCAATCAGGAGATGTCCCATTCTCATTATTGCCATCAGCGAGGAGATCCAGGAGCTTGAAGATACACACTCAATGTTTCCCTCTGCCATCAGATTTCTAAAAGGTCCCTGACCCTACCAATATTACCTCACTTTTTCTCTTTTGTTCTATTTATATATTTCTTATTGCAATGGCTTGATTCCTGCCATTATCTATAAGGACAACGTTCTTCCTGTTTCTGTGTGGGTTTTTTCCTGATGCTCTGATTTCCTCCAACGTTCGGAAGACATATAGCTAAGGTTGGGTTAATGATTTATGGGCATGCTATGTTGGCATCAGAAGTGTGGACACACTTGCGGTCTGCCCCCAACATATATTGCTCATTAACATAAAACAACACTTCACTGCATGTTTCAAAGTTTTGATGTACATGTGACAAATAAAGCTATTGATTATCTTCTGTTTAATCTTTGCTTGACCTGTTAAGATTGATAACATTTTCTATTTTTATTTCAGAGTTCCAGCAACTGCATTTTTTTTTTTACTTTTCATCCTCTAATTTGCAGCTTTATTACAGTGCTGGCCATCAAGTGGAACTTGTGCTCTGTGCTGGATAAACTAATCTAATCAGAGTGCATTTCACAAAAAGAAGCAATAGAGTAATAAGTAAACTGTTCATTTGATTAATTGCAAACAAAATCACAAGCCTTCTGGTTTCATTAGATAGGAATAAAAGTGATGGCAGCATAATTGTGAAGGGAGTTAATAAAGCCATAAATCTGATTTTCTTTTGAATAGATTTGGAAGCTGTTGGTGTTGGCAATTTATTCTGTAGCTTTTTCCATTCAGATGGTTTTCTCCTGCTTTCTATAAGCATACTGAGTAACAGCAACACATTTTCCTGCAGTTTCTTCCTACTCTATTTTGGAAGACTCATTAGTGCATTTGTCTTCTTTGAGGATAAACGCATAAGAGGTAAGAGCCAATCAGCCCATCGAGTATGCTTCATCATTTCCACCGTGGCTGATTTACTATCCCTCTGAACTTGTTCTTCTTGTAACCTTTAATGCCCTTTCTAATCAAGAACCTATCAACCTCCACTTTAATATACCCAACACTTGGCCTCCACAACAGTCCATGGCAATGAATTCCACAGATTCACCATTTTCTGGCAAAAGGAATTCCTCCTTTTGGAGGCTGTGCCCTATGTTCCTAGACTCACCCACTAAAGGAAACATTCTCTCCACATCCACCCTATCTTGGCTTTTCAATATTTGATAGTTTCAATGAGATCCCCCTTGTCATGGTGGTGGGTTTTTAGAGTTCCTGAGATCCCAAGAGTGATATCGCCTGGAGTTTACCAATCTGGCACTTGGTTCTTGTTAGAGTCACCCACGGTGGTTGGGTTAAGGAGGAGGACACAGACAAAGAGCGATTCAACCAAGACCTCAGTGGTGGAGCTGGCAGAAGATGATGAAGTGAAGTGTCCCTAGCTGTCTTGAACTCCATGTCACTGGACCCTGACTCTGACCAGTCAAGTTCTGTGTGGTTGCTGTCCATGCGTCAGCCTCCCTATGTTACACAACATCACACCCAGGCTATGTCCCATAATTCCCCTAATGTGCATTTGTAATAATTGGGTTTAATTGCTTGGTCTATGAATGGTTAAGAGAAATTGTATTCTCAAATGGTGTGGTGTTAATACAATGATAGACAAAGTCAAAATCTTCAGCGTTCTTCTGCTGAATATTGCTTTGCTTTCACCGGGACATGTAGTGACACTTATGGGTTGCAGCCAGCACATCCTTGGTCACTAATGGAAATTTCACTCCATGTCTCAATGTATATGTGATAAATAAGTGTACATCTGAAGCTTTGTCTGATGGAAGGCTTTTAAACTGATTCTGAGATAACAGGTTTGATTCTTTGAGTATCTGAGTATGGGACAAGGTTTTGTACATTGTGAGCTCTTGCCTTGGTACCTGCCTTCGTGACATTTCAGCCACAGCTGAAGGTCCTCCATCTGACGCTCCATGGCTAACTCACCGCACAGGAGGGGTCCCGAAGTTGGAAGACTAACATTTATTATCTACCACCAATCCTTCTTGCTATGGGTCATGGTGTTCATCTGGCTGGATTTGCATCCAGCACTATTATGGGCCTTAATAGTTTCTGTATTGGAGAAGGTCTCTGTAACTGGTCAGTACGGTGGGGCACTCTGAGATAACCCAGCCCACTGTTACAGGTAGACCATTCATAGGTCATGTTTTCTCTGTGATCCCAGTGCCCAAATTCAAACTTGCATTCTCTGACATCCACCTGTTCAGAGGATGCACTTATCACGATCTTCCAAAATTCCTTAGACTTAGGAAGGGTCCTGACAGATTGTGGAAACTGCACAAATAAAAAACAGCCATTTAATGAAAGAGAGGAGCAAGAAAGCAGGAAATTTAGGCTAGGTTGTCCTAACATCAGTTACTGGGGAAACGCTAGAATCTTTCACAAAGGAAGTGATAAAAGAATAATAATAAAGGCATGATTAGGCAGAGTCAATATTTTTTATGGAATTGAAATCATGTTTAACAATTTAAATCAGGTTTATTGGAGATGTACAAGTGGATCAGATACAAAGAACTCAATCAATGAACTGTATTTGGATTTCAAAAAGATATTCAATTAGATACTATATAAAGGATTACTCCACAATATGATGTGTATGGAATTAAGAGTAGTGTATGAACATGAATAGAAATTGCTGCTTAGATTGAAAGTGGAAAGTAGGAATAAATTAATCATTTTCTTGTCAACAAGCTGTAATTAATGGAGGGGATTTGTGTAGGGCTGAGACCCTTCATCAGGACTGGAAATATTGACTGTTTATTCACTTCCAGAGACACTGCCAGAACTGCTGAGTTCCTCAAACATTTTGTGTGTTGCTCTGGATTTTCAGCATCTGCAGAATCTCTTCTGTGTAAGTTGTGATTAATGCTTTGCCATAGGGCTTTCTTGTGGAACATCAGTTACTTAGGCAGAAGCTGGTGAAATTGCCATTACTAGGGAGAAGATTATTTGGATGCCAAAAGGTCAGAAGGTAGAAAAGTCATCAGGACGAGATGGTGACACCCCAGGGTTCTGAAAGAGATGGCTACAGACAACTTGGAGGCATTAGAATCAATTGATTCTGCCATTATTACAGAGAAATGAAAAATTGCAAATGTCATTCCACTCTTCAAAAAGGGAGAGAGGCTGAAAAAAGGGAATTAGAGGCCAGTTAGTCTGACCTCAATGGTTAGGTAGATGCTGTAATTGTTTGTTAAGGATGTGGTTTCAGGGTACTTGGAGGCACATGATAAAATAGGCTGTAAGAGATAATCTTGCCTGACATAACTGTTAGAATTCTTTGAAGAAATAACAAGCAGAATAGACAAGAAAGAATCATGGATGTTGTGTAATTGGATTATCAGAAGTCCTTTGTAAAGGTACCACACAAGGCTACTTAACAAGCAATGAGCCCATGGTATTACAGGAAAATACTAGCATGGACAAAGCAGAGGCTGACTGGGAATAAAGGAAGCCTTTTCTGTTGGGCTGTTGACTAGTGGTGTTCCACAGGGATCTGTGTTGGGATTGCTTCTTTTTATGTTACATGTCAAAGACTTGAATGATGGCTTTGTGGCAATGTATGTGGGCAATAAGAAGATAGATGGAGAGGCAAGTAGTTTTGAGGAAGTAGAGAAGCTACAGAAGAACTTAGACACATTAGGAGAATGGGCAAAGAAATGGCAGATGGAATACAGTGTCAGGAAGGGTATGGTCATGCACTTTGGTAGAAGAAAAAAAGGGAAGATTATTTACAAAATGTTGGGAAAATTCAAATAACTGAGGTGCAAAGGGACTTGGGAGTCCTTGTGCAGGATTCCCTAAAAGTTAATTTGCAGGTTGTGTCTGTGATGAGGAAGGCAAATGTGATGTTAGTATTCATTCCAAGAGGACTGGAAAATAAGAGCCAGGATGTAATGTTGAAGCTTTAATAAGCACTGATGAGGCCTCACTTGGAGTATTGTGACATTTTGAGTATTGTGACATTGTGAGTTTTGGGCCCATTATCTAAGAAAAGATGTGATGACATTGGAGAGGGTTCAAAGGAGGTTCATGAAAATGATTCTGGGATTGAACAGCTTGTCAGGTGAGCAGTGTTTGATGGCTCTGGGCTTCTACTCACTGGAATTCAGAAGAATGAAAGGCCTTGATAGATTAGATGTAAAAAGAATGTTTCCTATGATGGGGAGTCTAAGGCCAGAGAACACAGCCTCAGAATAGTTGGGGGGGGGGGGGGTGAGTCCTTTTAGAACAGAGATGAGGAGGAATTTCTTTAGCCAGACAGTGTGAATCTGTGGAATTCATTGCCCTGGGTGGCTGTAGGGGCAAAGTCACCGGGTATATTTAAGGCAGAGGTTGACAGATTCTTGATTAGTCAGGGCATGAAGGGACATGGAGAGAAGCCAGGAGACTGGGGCTGAGAGGGAAATAGATCAGCCATGATGAAATGGCAGACACAAGGAACTCTGCAGATGCTGGAAATTCAAGCAACACACACAAAATGCTGATGGAATGCAGCAGGCCAGGCAGCATCGATAGGAAGAAGCACTGTCGACGCTTCAGGCTGAGACCCTTCATCAGGACTGACAAAATGGCAGAGCAGGCTTGATGGGCCAAATGACCTAAATCTTGTTCATTATCGTCTTTTTGACAACCTTACTAATGACTTAAGTGAAAGGGTTTCCGAGTTTGCTGATGATAGAAAGATCTGCAAGTGTAAGTGGAGAAAATCATGGAAGTTGGAGTATAACTGGAACAACCTGTTAGCTCACAGCTCTGGAACTCAGTGTTATTTATTTAGTTATTATTTGCATCTTTTATCTACTTTTGCACAGCTGATGTTTGTCTGTCTTTATCGCTTATAATTCTCCATGTACTTCTTTATTTTCCTGTAAATGTCTGCAGGAAAACTAATCTCAAGGCAGTATATGGTGATGTCTGTGTACTCTGATAATAAATTTACTCTGATCTTTGTGAGGAGGAAACTGAAAAGCAAGAATAGAAGAAGAATAGAAAAGCAAAACATTATTTCAATGTTGGTGTTGTGAACTGTCTGTGTGGTAGTACACAGGTCACCCCACTGAGCAGAGTCAGCCTATGTTCTCTGCAGTCTGGAAGATTAAGCGATGATCTCACAGACTAAGAAGGTTGCATAAAACAGATACTCTTCTTTTCAGGAATCTTATGTCTGGGGGTCTTATGTCATAGTCTCAGATTAATGATTTAAGACTGACATGGAGAGGAATTTCAATTTGTTTCTTTATTTATGCAGAATTGACCTATGCTGTGCAGCAGTCCCCAATTTTTAATCCTAACCTAATCACAGAACAATTTACAAAGACCAACTAACCAACCAACTGGTACATCTTTTGATTGTGGCAGGAAACCCCTGCAGTCATGGGTGGTCAATGTATGAAACTCCTTACAGGCAGCCGTGGGAGTTGAACTTGGGTTGCCGGTACTGCCAAGTGTTGTGCTACCATGCCACCCACTGACTGTTGTTAATCTTTCAAGTCCTCGATCCCATGGTCTGTTGATGCGGAACCATTAACTATATCCATGGTTGGGTAATATTTTAAAATGATAGAAGAATGGAAGGTTAGTGAGGATTGGACAGGATAGATGATTTGAGACAATGATTTGATCAGTCAAGGTCTCATTAAATGGTGGCACATGCTTAAGGGAAGGGGACCATATGCTGCAACTGCACATATTTATGTTATACAATTGCTGTTGCTTGATTTAGCATTTTTATATATATTAAAAATTATTGTCTGTACTGAGGTTATCTAACACTTAATTATTTTTTTGTTAAATGAAATGTCAGCAGCGATCCAGATACATCTGTGATTTGGTATTCACATTCCATTTTATTGTTTCCATATTATTCAGATTTAATTTTTCAGATAGTTCTGTTTCTTTGTAAACTATGTTTAATAAGGTAGAAGCCAAGTCTTTTGTCTCTTGCAGCTGCAGTGATTAGATCTTTCAGAATTGTGAATCTTCTTTACTAAACGAGTACTTCCATACATTTTCCGGTCTACCCTGTGATACAAAGAGATAGAATTTATTCTTTTCATAGCTGGGCATAACAAAGCAATATGAAGCGATATGGAAACAATTTTCTGGTTCTAGTTCCTCAGCTTTGATTATGTGATGTGATTGGTCCAGCAGGCTTCTCTTTGTGGTGGCACCATTACAACACCAGCGACTCAGATTTGGCACATAGCCAAATGGTTAAAGCTTTGTCTAGTGATCTGAAGGTCGCTAGTTTAAGCCTTGGCTAAGGCTGCATGTGTGTCCTTGAGCAAGGCACTTAACCACACATTGCTCTGTGATGACACCAGTGCCAGGCTGTATGGGTCCTAATGCCCTTCCCTTGGACAACATCAGTGGCGTGGAGAGGGGAGACATGCAGCTTGGGCAACTGCCGGTCTTCCACTAAAAAAAAACCTCTCCTAGGCTTGCGCCATGGAAACATTCTAAGGCGCAAATCCATGGTCTATCGAGACTAACGAAGGCCCACCTATCTACTCGGATTCAATCCCACTGCCATCTGTAAGGATATTGTATGTTCTCCTCATGACCACATGGCTTTCCTCTGGTACTCCTATTTCCTTCCTCATTCTAAAGATGTACAGGTTAGTAGGTTAATTGATTAATTGGTGCAATAGGACAGTGAGGGCTCATTGGGCCAAAAAGACCTGCTACCATGCTGTATCTCTAAACAACATCTTTAATGTCATTCTATCTGATCTGTTCCACCTTGTATGGTGTCTCCTAAGGATTCATCCTTGGCCACTTGATGTTGGTGATTGATTGTTACCCCTGGGCACAGACACCATGTTGGTTTCTGTACCTATGAGGCCACCCACTCCCATTATCTGTTAAGAGTCAAACACACACCTGACATCAGACTCTGGGTGAGAGGAAATTTCCTCCAACTATGAATCGGGTAGCCTGTGTATTTGTCACAGACTTTGATCCTTTGCTGCCTTGGCCAGAGCCATGTTCAGGCTTATCGCCAAGGATGCTCCCCATGCTTCTACTTCTTCAGAAGGGTCAGGAATTTTGGAATGTCCCCTGTGCTGAACAGTGGTGCTGGAATGTATGGTGACACTTGGGGGATGCTCCATGCATATAGAAATAACATTGAGCATAGGACACTACAGCACAATACAGGCCCTTCAGCCCACAATGTTGTGCTGACTTTGTAACCTAACCGTTTCCTCCTACAGAGCCCTCCATTTTTCTGCCATCCCCACGTGCCACTCTCTGTGTACTCCATCAGGTTGAGTGACACTTTCGCTGCACGTTTCAAATGGATCAGAATCTGCATGATCCTCACCAGTTTTGATCACGTCTATTGAAACCATCCTATCCAGATGCCTCACAGCTTGGTATTGTAAAAAGAAAGGAAAAAGTACTGAGGTAGTGTTTATGTCTTCATTGACCATTCAGAAATATGAATGAAGAGGGGAAGAAGCTGTTCCTGAAATGTTGAGTGCATGTCTTCAGGCTCCTGTACAATGAGAAGAGGGCATGTCGAGAGTGACGGGGTTCATTAATGATGAATGCCGTGACCTTGAGTCATTGCTGGGAAGGCTAGTGCCCATGATGGAGCCAACTCAGTTTACAACTTTCTACTGCTTATTTCAATTTGTGCAGCGCCCTGCACCATACCACATGGTGATGCAACCAGGTAGAATGCTTTCCATGATGCACCTGTAGAAATGAGCAAGAAATGTCTTTGGTGACATAGCAAGTCTTTTCAAATGCCTAGAGAAACATAGCAAGTCTTGTCAAACTCATAATGAAATACAGCCACTGTTGTGCCTTCTTTGTAACTGCGTCAATACGTTGGGCTCAGGAGAGATCCTCTGAGATGCTGATACCCAGGAACAAACAGGAAGTCTTGATCTCAGAATCTACCTCACCTAGTATGCACTTTCTCTGTAAATGTAACAATTTATATTGCATTCTGTTACTCTTTCCCTTTTGGACTACCTCAATGTACTAACATATGGCATGATCTGCCTGCAAACAGTTGCTTTTCACTGTATCTCAGTATTTGTTCTATTAGGTTTCTATAGAAATAAAAAACACACAGCATAATACAGGCCCTTCGGCCCACGAAGTTATGCCAAACATGTCTCTACCATAGAACTACCTAGGCTTTACCCATACCCCTTTATTTTTCTAACCTCCATGTAGCCATCCAGGAATCTCTTAAAAGGTCCTTTCGTTTCCACCTCCATCACCACCACCGGCACCCCATTCCATGCACTCACCACTCTCTGAGTAAAAAACTTACCCCCGACCTCTGTACCTACTTCAAAGCACCTTAAAACTGTGCCCTCTCATGTCAGCCATTTCAGCACTGGGAAAAAGCCTTGGACTATCCACACGATCAGTGCTTCTCATTATCTTGTACACCTCTATCATGTCACCTCTCATCCTCTGTCGCTGCAAGGAGAAAAGGCCAAGTTCACTCAATCTATTCTCATAAGACATGCTCCCCAATCCAGGCAACATCCTTGTAAATCTCCTCTGCACACTTTCTATGGCTTTCACATCCTTCCTATAGTCAGATGACCAGAATTCAGCTCAGAATTTCAAGTGGGGTCTGACCAGGGTCCTATATAGCTGCAAAATTACCTCTCAGCTCTTAAACTCAATCCCACGATTGATGAAGGAAAATGCACTGTATGTCATCTTAACCTCAGAATCAACCTGTGCAGCTCGGACCCCGAGATCCCTCTGATCCTCCACACTGCCAAGAGTCTTACCATTAATGCTATATTCTGCCCTCATATTTGATCTACCGAAATGACCCACTTCACACTTATCTGGGTTGAACTCCATCTGCCACTTCTCAGCCCAGTTTTGCATCCTATCAATGACCCGTTGTAACCCCGGACAGCCCTCACTCTATCCACAACATCCCCAACATTTGTGTCATCAGCAAATTTACTAATCCATCCCTCCACTTCCTCATCCAGGCCATTTATAAAAATTGCCAAGAATAGGGGTCCCAGAACAGAGCCCTGGTCACTGGCCTCCATGCAGAATGTGATCCATCTACAACAACTCTTTGTCTTCTGTGGGCAAGCTGGTTCTGGATCCACAAAGCAATGTCTCCTTGAATCCCATGCCTCTTTACTTTCTCAATAAGCCTTGCATGGGGTACCTTATCAAATGCCTTGCTAAAATCCATATATACTACATCTACTGCTCTACCTTCATCAATGTGTTTAGTCACATCCTCAAAAAATTCGATCAAGCTCGTAACACACGACCTACCTTTGACAAAGCCATGCTGACTATTCCTAATCATTATGCCTCTCCAAATGTTCATAAATCCTGCCTCTCAGAATCTTCTTCATCAATTTACCAACCACTGAAGTAAGACTCGCTGGCCTATAACTTCCTGGGCTATCCCCACTCCCTTTCTTGAATAAAGGAAAATCTGTAACCCTCCAATCCTCCAGAAACCTCACTCGTCTTCACTGATGATGCAAAGATCATTGCCAGAGGCTCAGCAATCTCCTCCCTCGCTTCCCACAGTAGCCTGGGGCACATCCTGTCTGCTCCCGGTGACTTATCCAACTTGATGCTCTCCAAAAGCTCCAGCACATCCTCTTCCTTAATATCTACATTCTCAAGCTTTTCAGTCCACTGCAAGTCATCCCTACAATCGTCACAATCCTTTTCTGTAGTGAATACTGAAGCACAGTATTCATTAAGTACCTCCGCTATTTCCTCTGGTTCCATACATGTTTTTCCTTTGTCACACTTGATTGGTACTATTCGCTCACGTCTTACCCTCTTACTCTTCACATAGAATTCCTTGGGGTTTTCCTTAATCCTGTCTGCCAAGGCCTTCTCATGTCCCCTTCAGGCTCTCCTAAGTTCATTCTTAGGCTCCTTCCTGCTAGCCTTAGAATCTTCTAGATTCATATCATTACCTAGTTTTTTGAGCTTTTTGGAAGCTCTTCTTTTCTTCTTGACTAGATTTACAACAGGATCTTCATTGGAATCAGCCAGGGTAGGTCTTACCCAATGAACATCAAGGCACTGACTGTGGTAGAACAAAGGGATCTGGGAATACAGGACCATAGTTTATTGAAAGTGGTGAAACAGGTAAATAGGGCTGTAGAGAAAGATTTGGCACATTGGTCTTCATAAATCACTTTATTGTGTACAGGAGATTGGATGTTATGTTAAAATTGTATAATACATTGATGCAGCCTAATTTGGAGTATTGTGTGCAGTTTTGATCACCTACCTACAGGAAAGATGTAAATAAGGTTGAAAGAGTAAAGAAAAAATTGACAAGGTTGTTGCTGGGTCTAGAAGTCCTGAGTTATCAGGAAAGATTGAATACGCTAGGACTTCATTCCTTGGAATATAGAAGATTGAGAGGAGATTTGAGAGAAGTGTACAAAATCATGAAGTGTAGAGATACACTTCATAGGATAAATGTAACCAGGCTTTTCTTACTGAGGTTGGGTGCGACTACAACTAGCGGTCATGAGTTGGAGGTGAAAGGTGAAATGTTTAAGGGGAACATGAGGGGATCTACTTCACTTGGAGGGTTGTGAGAGTGTGGAGCAAGCTGCCAGTGCAAGTGGTGCATGAGAGCTCAATTTCAACATTTAAGAGAAGTCTGGAGAAGTACAAGGATGGTAGGGATATGGAGGGCTATGGTCCAGGTGCAGGCTGATGGGAGGATGCAGTTTAAATGTTTTGGGCTGTTCTTTCTATGACTCTATCATCTACATTTCTCTTTCACTTCCAGCTACTGACATCATTCCTGCACACATCTATCTCTCACACCCCTCATTAGAATCCACCTCTTGCTCCACTCCTTTCTCCCATCACTTTATACTGGCTATCTCCCCTTTTTCTTTACACTCTAGACAAAGGGTCTTGACCTGAAACATTCTCCATTTGCCTCCATAGATGTTGCCTGACCCCCTGAATTGCTCTAGATTCCAGCATCTGCAGTCTCTGTATCTCCAATCACATATTGAGGTAATGTCAAGTGTAGCACACTCTCAGTTCTGTCTTTACAAGTCACTCCATCCTTGTTTTCCATTAACACATGTAATACAAATGGAAAACTCAAATGAGAGGATTTTTAAGTGCTTAAATAAACTGTATCATTGCTATTTTATTTTCCTATCTCAGTATTGTTCACTAGACAGGAGAATTATCTGCACCATTCTACCTCATGTCAGGTTTAACATGAGCCAGTCTGTGTCTCAGTAAATCTGACACATTAAATATGACAATAAATAGCTTCCTGAGGCTGGAGGATAAAAGTCAATCTTTGCATCACTTCAACTATGGTCAGTACATCTTTACACGTGGACTTCGTAAAAGAAGCAAGATAGAGAGGCAGGGTTAAACCACCAAATTTTGCTACAATATTGTGGTAAACTATGTATACCTGTCAGGATATGCCCCTCTGCTGACTGCTCCTGTGGCTCCTTCCACAGACCCCTGTATAAAGGCGATAGGAGGCACTGCTCCCCCCTCAGTCTCCAAGATGCCATGCTCCGATTTGCTGCTAATAAAAGCCTATCGTTCACCTCCCATCTCCGAGAGTTATTGATGATGCATCAATTTTATTAGCAGCAATTTTAAAACATGGAGAGCATTTTACGACCTGACAGATTGGATATTGACCCTCAATCTCCGGAAGCCGACGTCGCTTTTGAACTCTGGTTTGCATGCTTCCAATCGTACCTGGAGGAGATTTGAGTGATCGAGCCTGCCATGATGCACAGAGTCCTCCTCTCCAGGGTCAGTCCGCGGCTCTACTCCATGATCAGGGACCTGCCGACCTACCAAGGGGCAATGGACGCCCTCAAAAGACAATACCTGCGGCCGGTGAACACCGTCTATGCGCGACATCGCTTAGCGACATGGCGGCAGCAGGCCGGAGAGTCGAGCGCTGAATGTTCCGGGCCCTACAGACACTCGTGTGGGCCTGCGATTGTGGCGGGCTGACGGCCAAACAGCATGTGGAGCTCCTGGTAAGAGACGCCTTCTGGTCAGTGTACGTGCGCCAGTGGCTGCTGGAACATGCCGATCTTACCTTACATTCAGCAATCGAGCTGGCCGATATGCTGGAGGCCACTCTGCACGATGCTGATGCTGTCCAGGCGCGTGATCTCCCGCTGGCCCCGTGAATGCTGCAGACCCCGCAACCCGCCTGCGAATTGACCTCGGCTGCTGCCAGTTGCGAGTCTGTGAAGTCACCGCACCTTGACAGTGAATCGACCATGGCTGCTGCCAGTCGCAAGTCTGCGCAGTGTTACTTCTGCGGACTCGAAAAGCACCCCCTAAAATGCTGCCCGCCCGAGCAGCTACCTGCTCCAGCTGCGGAAAGAAGGCCAAGGCCTGTAAGTCCAAACCACTAGCGGGGTCGAGCAGTGCCGTGTGCGAGTCATGGGGCAGCCATCTTGGTCACCGCCATCTTGCCTCCCCGCCGCGTGCGAGGCATGGGGGCGGCCATCTTTGTTGGCGCCACCTCACCCCGCCTCCGACTCACGGGTGCTTACCGGGCACCAAGACGGCAATGCAACTCTGGCCTCTGTGACCTTCGACCAAAGCGCTCCCCACCAGCTCGCAAGGTCAATGATGGACATCCTGGTGGAGGGGCACAAAACTAACTGCCTGTTTGACATGGGCAGCACTGAGAGTTTTATTCACCCGGACACGATGCAATGCTCCGGACTCGTGACACAGCCGGTAAGCCAGAAGGTCACCATGGCTTCTGGATCGCATTCCACAGACATCCGGGAGGGGTTGTGTGGTGACACTGGTGGTGCAGGGCACAGAATATTGGGACTTTGCTTTACTGGTCATGCCTCAACTGTGTGCCCCTGTGCTATTGGGGCTGGACTTCCAGAGCAATCTCGAAAGTGTGACAATGGAGTATGATGGGCCCCTCCCACCACTCACTGTCAGGAATCCTCAGTTTTGAGGGACTTTGTCATATAGCCCACTACTGACCACACACACACACACACCGACCCGCACATCCCACCCAGCACCATGCCAACAGCCACGCTACTGACACCACTTGCAGCCTCTCCACCCTCAAGATCCCCCCCCCCCACTGTTCACCAACTTGACCCCCGAATGTAAACCTGTGGCAACTAAAAGCAGGAGGTACAGCGCGAGGGACAGGGCCTTCATTCAGTCAGAGGTACAGTGGCTGCTCAGGGTGGGGATCATTGAGCCAAGCACAAGTCCTTGGAGGGCCCAGGTGGTTGTTGTTCGAACCGGGCAGAAAAATAGGATGGTCATGGACTATAGCCTGACCATCAATAGGTTCACGCAGCTTGATGTGTACCCCCTATCCCGCATCGCCGATATGGTCAATCAGATAGCTCAGTACAAGGTGTACTTGACCATAGACCTAAAATCCGCTTACCATCAGCTCCCCATCCGCCTGGAGGACCGCCTTCGAGGTGGGCAGCAGGCTCAATCACTTCCTGCGCATCCCCTTCGGTGACACGAATGGTGTCTCTGTCTTCCAGAGGGAAATGGACCGGATGGTGGACCAGTGCTAACTGAAGGCCACGTTCCCATATCTGGATAACATCACATCTGCGGTCACAACTGGCAGGATCACAACACCAACCTCCAACGATTTTTCCAAGTGGCCAAAGCTCTTAACCTCACCTATAACAGGGACAAGTGTGTGTTCGGAACCATCTGACTTGCTAGCCTTGAGTATGTCATGGAGAACGGGGTCATTGGCCCTGACCCTGACCCTAACCGTATGCACCCCCTGTTGGAACTCCCTCTTCCCACCACCCTCAGAGTCCTCAAACAGTGCCTGGGCTCTTTTCCTATTTCGCCCAATGGGTCCTCACTACACAGACAAGGCCCGCCCCCCCGGTCAAGTCCACCGCATTTCCCCTCTCAGCCGAAGCCCTCGCGGCCTTCAGCCGCATTAAAGGGGACATTGCCAAAGTGACAATGCATGCGGTGGATGAGACCACTCCCTTCCAATTAGAGAGTGATGCCTCCGAATTTGCGCTGGCTGTTACCCTCAATCAGGCAGGAAGGCCAGTAACATTCTTCACTTGTACCCTTCAGGGCCCTGAAATTTGGCACTCCGTGGTGGAGAAAGAAGCCCTGGCCATAGTGGAAGCTGTTAGGCACTGGAGA
The DNA here is from genome assembly GCF_030144855.1 of Hypanus sabinus. Classification (NCBI taxonomy): domain Eukaryota; kingdom Metazoa; phylum Chordata; class Chondrichthyes; order Myliobatiformes; family Dasyatidae; genus Hypanus; species Hypanus sabinus. The sequence goes on from NC_082727.1 coordinate 6,030,238, forward strand.
CACTATCTTGCCGGCAAAAGGTTCACCTTGCTGACCGACCAGCGCTCAGTTACGTTCATGCTCAGCACCAACAGCGGGGAAAAATCAAAAATGATAAAATTTTGAGGTGGAGAATCGAACTCTCCACCTACAACTATGACATCATGTACAGGCCTGGAAGGCTCAATGAGCCCCCTGATGCCCTATCACGGGGAGCATGTGCCAATGCGTAGATCTACCGGCTATACGCCCTCCATGCAGATCTTTGCCACCCGGGGGTCACCCGACTTTACCATTTCATGAAAGCCCAGAACCTGCCTTACTCCCTTGAGGAAATCAGGATGATGACCAGGGACTGCCAAGTCTGCGCTGAATGCAAACTGCATTTCTACCGTCCTGAAAAGGCACAACTTATCAAAGCCACCCGCCCCTTTGAGTGACTGAGTGTTGACTTTAAGGGCCCACTTCCCTCCAACGACCGGAATGTCTACTTTCTCAACATAATCAACGAGTACTCGTGGTTCCCCTTTGCCATCCCCTGCCCCGATACCACTGCCACGTCCGTCATAAGAGCCCTGTGCCAGCTCTTCACTCTGTTCAGATATCCCTGCTATATCCACAGTGATAGAGGATCCTCCTTTATGAGTGACGAGCTGCGCCAATACCTGCTGGCTAGGGGCATTGCTACTAGTAGGACCACGAGCTATAATCCCCAGGGGAATGGACAGATGGAGAGGGAGAATGCCACAGTGTGGAAGGCCACACTCTTAGCCCTTAGGTCAATGGGATTGCCAGTCTCTCACTGGCAGGAGGTCCTCCCCTAGTCACTCCACTCCATCTGCTCCCTGTTATGCATGTCCACCAATGCAACCCCTCATGAGCGACTCTTTTCTTTTCCCAGGAAGTCTGCTACTGGGACCACCCTACCGGCTTGGCTGACATCCCCAGGGCCAGTGCTGCTCCGGAAACATGCGAGGAGCAATAAATATTTGCCGATGGTCGAGAGGGTTCACCTACTTCATGCAAACCCCCAGTATGCCTACGTGGTCTTACCCGATGGGCGGGAGGACACGGTCTCCATCCGCGACCTGGCGCCCACAGGAGCACCAGACCCCTACCCCGAACACTCCATGGTGACTATGAACCCCGATGTATATACCCACCAATGTATATACCCACGGGACACCGCGCACACCAAGCTCTATAGAGGCTCCTCACGACACTCCCATACTGGGCGCTACGCACACGCATGACGGATTACTGATGCCTAACGGGCTGGCACCTCAAGTCAGGCCAGAGCCAGCACAACCACCGTCACCGGAGCAATCATAAATCACAGTAAATCGCAGTGACAGACTTGATGGCCTGATAGACTTAATCTGTAAATATGCTTGTAAGAAACTTCACCCCGTGGGGACTCTCTTTTAAAACAAAGGGGGGGTGAATGTGGTAAACTATGTATACCTGTCTGAACATGCCCCTCTGCTGACTGCTCCTGTGGCTCCTCCCACAGACCCTTGTATAAAGGCGATTGGAGGCACTGCTCCCCCCTCAGTCTCCGAGATGCCATGCTCTATTTTTCTGCTAATAAGAGCCTCTCGTTCACCTCCCGTCTCTGAGAGTTATTGATGGTGCATCAAATATGTCGCACCCAACCTACAATATATGATTCCCCGATCCTCGAAGACATTAACACCTGTGAGGCTAATGGATGTTTGGCATTTTCTTTTCTGTTTTTGTGTCCCTGAAGGCTTCCGAAATCAAGATATTCTATTGATCAAATCAACAATGTAATTAGATACCATCTGCCTGTTATTTATTTCACTTTTTAGATTTATTGTCTTCTCATTGCTTTGGGTCATTGCATCCTGCAACATTGACAAGATACTCAGAATTGCAAAGTGGTGTGGGTGGGTGAGAGAAAAGACTCTCATCTGCATTGTGATTTCCACAGTGTCAATGGCAAGGTATGAAACACAGCTAGAGAGACAGAAGCCACTGCAGATACTGGGATCTGGAGCAATCATCCATCTCCTGGCAAGGCTCAACAGGTTAAGCACCACCTCTGGTAGGAAAGGAATAGTTACTTTTCAGGGTGAAGCCCTACCTCAGGTCCTGCTGCAGGGTTTCAACATGAAACATTGACAATTCCTTTCCTCCCACAGATGGTGCTCGACCCATGGAGTTTTTCCAGCAGATTGCATGAATAACAACAAGCTCTTTCAGAGAGAAGTGCGGCAATGGTCAGATAAGGTGATGTCAGTTTAAGGAAATACTCTGGTCAGCAGGTAGTTGTTCTTCCCTACGGATCATCACCTTGTTGTAGTGGAGTGGCTTGTGAGGTCCTGAGATCCTGAGGGTGATGCCATCTGGGGCTTAGCACCTGATAGGGTCACCCATGGTGGTAAGGTCAAGGCAGAAGCACCAGATAAAGACCAATTCTAATAAGATCTCAATAGCAGATCTGGCGGAAGATGAAGACACATCACAATGGCAGTGAAGACAGAGGAAGGCTGGAGCAGTGAAAGGTCTCCAACCATCTTGCACTCCACACCTCTGGGTACTGACCCCGGTCTGTCAAAGACTGTGTGGTGAGTCTCCTCTCGTTAACACAACCAGGCATCCTCCATTAAGGCAATATCCCCTTAGGAGAAGGTCATTCACAACTTGAGTGGTCACATGACCCTACTCGCAAGGGAGGATGCTCTGTCTGGATCTACTAAACAAGGCTAGAATGCTAAGGCATCTTGTGATATCTTCCAGGAATTAGCTGAAAAGTTGTGTGCCTTTTCCACTGTACGTGGGACAACAAAGCCCCAGAGGGTTCTGGCTTGTGAGAAAGAGAACAGCTTTCTCACAGAGTAGAGGTGGAAAGTCTGGCCAACTGGATGATTATCGATCCAAAGACCTAGCTTACAACAGAGAGCTCTTCAACAAAGCTTTTAGAATACTAATGGTAATACACTTTTTTTAAGAACAATGCTTGAAAATTAGATTTAGGTTTAGAGATACTGCATGGTAACAGCCCCCCACCCCCAGCCCAACAAGCCCACGCAACCCATAATAACCATGTAACTGATCAACCTGCTAACTGTCACATCTTTGAAATGTGGGAGGAATCTAGAGAAGCTGGAGGTTAAGGGGAGAATGTACAAACTCCTTTCATGCAGTGGTGGAATTGAAGCTGGGTAGTAAAGGTGCAAAACTAACTGCTGCGCTACTGTGCCACCTAGGAATACCACCAAAAGTATGCTCCCTTTGTAAACAAATAATTGTTCATCTTCAGAACAATCTCATTCACATACTGGTTCCCCTAAAATCCATTTTCCCTCATGCTCCAAATTGCCCTTCTCCTTTTATCCACCTACACCAGAGCATTTCATCTGCCAGTTAACTTATTTTCAGGGTGTGGAGGAAAGCCACATAGTCACGGGGAGAACTTACAAACCCCATGTGGACATCACCAGAGGTCAGGATCGAACCCAGGACTTTGGAGCCATGAGGAAGCAACCCAATTGGCTGCACCACAATGCCATCCCTCCAAATAAATAAAGGCGGCACCATAGCATAGCAGTTAGCCACAATGGTTTTCATCGCCAGTTGTAAGATCAGGGTTCAGTTCCCACTGCCATCTCTAAAGACTTTGTACATTCTCCCTGTGCCCAATAGAGTTTATTCCGAGTGCTCCGGTTTCCTTCCATATTCCAAAAGATGTAAGGGTTAGGGTTGGTGAGTTGTGGGCAGTCTATGCTGGATTCGGAAGTGTGACAACCCTTTCAACCTTCACTGATTTGATCTGCTGCAAGTCCCGCATCTCACTGTATGTTTTTATGTATATGTGACAAAGAAAGTTTGAGTATCTCAGAAACTGCTGATCTCCTAGATTTTCACACACAACATTCTCTAGAATTTACAGAGAACAGTGCAAGAAACAAAAAACATCTAGTGGGCGGCAGATCTGTGGCTGAAATAATGAAGGTAAACTTTACTTCAAAGGTTTGAAGGTACAATTTAATATCAGAGGAATGTATACAATATACATCCTGAAATGCTTTTTCTTTGCAAACACCCATGAAAACAGAGGGGTGCCCCAAAGAATGAACAACAGTTAAATGTTAAAACCCCAAAGTGACCCAGCTCCCCCTCCCTCCCACGTGTATGTGGCAGCAAGAACAATCTCCCCTCTTCCCACTGGCAAAAAAAAAGTGCTTTGACACCCACCACTGAGCACTCAGGCATGAGCAAAGCAACAGTAAAGACACAAACTTACAGTACCCCAAAGACTACATTGTTCACCCAGGAATCGACATACCACAGGCTCTCTCTCCCTAATAAGGGATAAAGAGGTGTCTCTATTTTCACAGCGAGTGGGGAGACATAACAAACAACCTGCTGGTTTATGATGTTAAAAGTCCGCCAAGTCGCATTTATCAATCTCTGTGCCCAAAGATCATAAGTCTCTGGGCACACAGCCTCAGATATTCTGACTCCCTCGACAACACGCGGGTCACCAATCATGACACCGACTATCGATCCACCCGTCTCCAGAGGCCTGAGATCCTAGGCTTCCAAAGCCGAGCCAAATACTTAGGCCAAACACTTGGCGTGCTGAACAATGGCCGGTCCTGAAACCCTGAGAGTGGGTCCCATTCCTGCAAAGAACCAAAGTCAGCATATAACTCCAGGTCAGGGTCTTCAAAAGAACCTTGAAAGGGAAAAGTAGAGATATTAAATATGGAAATAGAGCTGTTTCCAAAGATGCGAGCAAAGGAGTCACTGTTTAGTGCCATCATTACTCCGCTCATTTTACTTGCATGTTTGCTTGTTACATACACCTGTTAGGGTGCATTCTCCAGATACCTTATGAGGTAACCGTAGCCTTCAGCCAAGAGCAGATGTCATCAGGTGGTTCCCAATGGTCACAGAGTGTTTCGATCCTTAACCATGACACTCTCCAGTTGGTGGGCCGGCAGTGGTGGCCGAATCACTGCCCATCTGCTCCTGGCTTCCAGCTTTCTGACTCTCGCCTATACGAAATCAAATAAGAGGCTCGTTCTCCCTCTTCCCCCATCCTATGAGCTGCTTGTTTTTTGCTCCTTTCGTCTAGGCCCAGAGCTGACAACAATCGCCATGCTGATTTGGCTGGGAAACCTCTGCAACTGATCTCCACAGGGAACAACCATGCCTGCCATCCCTGGTCTTTGCACTCCTGCACTAAGAGCTGGTACTTCAAGGCCTTTTTTTCATGGGCCTCTTTCCATCCCCCCTCCCACTGCACCATCAACTCAACCGGAATTATTTTCCAGTTTTTAGTTGACCACAATACAATGTCCGGATAGAGGGTTGTGTGCACCACCTCTGGGAACTGCAGCCTACTTCCTACATCAACCCTCATCTCCCAGGACCTGGCCGTTAGCAGCAGGTTTGGCTTTTGTTGTTTGGTTATGAAAGGTCTAGCTCCCTCTTTGATGAAGGAGATGGCCTTCCTCAAACCTGTGCCAGCTGTCCTCTTCTTGCACCTCTCTCACTCTAGTGTGTCAGAAAGAGCCAGCAGCACCTTATCATGGTGCCACCTACACCGTCCTTGAATTAGAGCCGTTTAACACCCGGACAGTATATGAGCCAGTGTCCCCTTTTGACCACAGAGCTTACAGTTCAGGTCCTCTCTCATCCCCCATGTGTACAGATGTAATGGCGAAGGAAAGGTGTCATACACGGATCACAAGAGGAAGGAAATACAGAAGGGCTCCAGTCTCCATAACTCTGCCCATGAGATCTTGTGCTTGGGCAGATCCCATTTTGTCCAGGCACCCTGAGACACTGGTTCCACTGCCTTTGACATCTGCTTCTCTTCCTCACAGATCCGTACTTCTGCCTGTACCATGTCTCTCCTGTTCCTGATGCTTGTGTTCACTGCTGGAAGTGAACTGAGCCGAGGCCTTGCTGCCTGACGCAGGGGTTGCCGATGATATCTTGCAGCTTCAGAGAACACACTGCCAGCCCTACTGCTGCGTTGGCTGCCCACTTGCGCCCAGATCTGGTTGTAACGCCTGCTTGCTTTACCAGGTCTTTATTGGAATCTCTCAAGCTTAATAAGGCTCTGCATTTAGCCACCTTGAATTCCTCCACAACAGATGACAGGGGAAGGTGCAGCTGCCCGGATTGAACAAAGGGGCCCACTGAAGTGAAGCTTGAGGGAACACCTAACCATCTCCGCAGATGCTTGTTGGTTTTCCTCTCGATGCCCTCTACAGCAGTCATGGGTAACTCGTAAAGTGTGAAGAGCCAGAGAAGTCTGGGCAGAAGGCCGTATTGGTACAGCCGGGTCTTGAATTTACTGGGAAGTCCGGATTTGTCAACCTTCTTCAACCATTCTTCTGTCTGCTTCACAGCATTGTAATATATATTGAAACTTTGAAAAACACAGTGAAATGCATTGTTTACATTAATGACCAATATATGCTGAGGATGAGTGGGGGAAGCCCACCTGCTTCAGGCATCACAAAGCACACTCACACTCACTAAGCCTAATCTGTACTTCTTTGGAATGTGGGAGGAAACTGGGACACTTGGAGGAAACCTATGCAGTTACTGGAAGAATGTATGAACTCTTTACGTCAGTGGGAATTGAACCCCTATCATCCAATCCCTGGCACTCTTCAGCATTACACTAAGGGCTACACTATTGTGCCGTGACAACTGATAGCACCTGTGACCAGAACAGACTGAATTGAAGAAAGGAATTAGATATTTATAATTAGTCTTTTATAAATACAAAGTCATTTCACATTGGATCGTTAGCAGATTGAGTACCAACGTGGCTGTGAAAATAACACAGGGTTTAGATCTGAGCAGGGAGAGGTACTCAGCCGGTAAATGTCTCATTATGGTTCCTCAACCTTAATTTCACTGCAGAGTAAGAAATTCTAATATGTTTCCATTTATTGAAAATCCCAAAGCCGGACTTCTCTGTGCCTAACATTGTGCTCACTACTGGTCAATATTAAACATAGGAGTGACTCCTGTACCACACTGCTTCCACACTTGTCTTCTAGTATATTGTTATTAATTCTTATCTATTTCTCCTAAAAGGGCTGTTGAATCCAATACTATAGCACATCTTCAGTGCTGCAATGCAGTAAGAGCCCATATTTTTGCTCAGCCGCCTCGAGATGTCGAATCTAAAGCCTTCTGACACAGAAGCCAGCTGGAAACAGAGAACTGAGCCATGGCTATTCATCAAGCGATGGGTCTCAGGGATTGGACCACAGAGCAAAGTTTCCCACTGTAATAAGCATATGTTCTTTGACATTATGACAGATGAAAAACATTTACGGCTTTGGGATGAACACTGACTGACTATCCCTCCAAATGTCAGCGGATATGAAGAACATTCATCATTTCTGTGTGCGACATTTCTTCATCCCATTGTGTCAATCGGAAACATCCTGACATGTTTCACATCTTTTTGCTTCCATTCTTAAGCTGCCATTTGTTATATTGGGTTTCTAACTTCTCCCACAGCAACAAACTGTCTATTACTATTGCTGATTCATTGAACCGATCAGTTCAAGCGACTGGGACTCTGGGGGCATCTGTACAGGGTGCTTTCAGGGATACTGTTACGGATGGATGTTGATCGATTATTCTTGACTTTACCATTTGGAGAGACTCTGCTGATGTTTAAAACCATGTAAGATTTGAACCATGTAAGATAGTTAGTGATTTTCTTTCCCTCAGTGTGATGGACCACTGGAATTAATTATGAAAACAGAAGAATGCCAGAAACATTGAGCATGTCAGACAGCAGCTGCAGAGAACGGAGCTGAGTTTCATCTCAGAGCTGAGGCCTTATCACAGAATCCTGACATTTTATTTGCTAGTTGGTGTGGAGGGTGTTGAACATCTTTGTGCCTTTAAGAAGCAGCTGGATTTGTTTCAGTCTAAGCTGCAGAATGCATGAAAAAGGAGGAAAGTGCTTTATAGAGCAAACATGAGGAAATCTGCAGATGCTAGAAATTCAAACAACACACATAAAATGCTGGTAGAACACAGCAGGCCAGGCAGCATCTATAGGGAGAAGCGCTGTCGACGTTTCGGGCCGAGACCCTTCATCAGGACTAGGTATTTGATGCGGTACCATGGACTTGTGTCTGATTGTTTCTTGTTTTGATAGCAGTGTATAGAATGGTAAGAGGCATAGATAGAGTGGACAGCCAATGGCTTTTACCCAGGGCAGCAAAGGCTGGTGCAAGAAAGCATAATTTTAAGATGATTGGAGGGATGTATAAGGGGGATGTGAGAGGTAGTCTTTTTTGCACAGTGTGATTGTAGAAGCAGATACATTAGGGACATTTAAGAGAGTCTATTCAGGCACGTGGATTAAGGATAAATGGAGGGTAATGCGGGAGGGACAGATTAGATTAATCTTCAGTGGATTCAGATGATGGCACAACATTTTGCGCTGAAGGTCCTGTACTGTGCCATCAGTTCTATGCTCTACATTTGACTTATGTCCAGCTTTGTGCAGTTTTTCATCTCTTCACTGTCTTACATAACTTCTCTGTGTTATTTGAGCCTCTGTACCTGTGATACTGCTGTAAGCAAGAATTTCATTGTACCTGTACCTTCCTGTACTTGCGCTGACCTAACTTGACTCCCGTGTAAAAGGAAGGAGTGGGGAGTGGCAATTGAGCAGATAGATATTTCCAATTATTCTTTGATATATTACATGATCCTTACCTGTTTATTTATCTCTCCACTATATTTGTTCTTCAATAGACACATTAAAAGATCCATCTGTTGCCCATGCAGTGGGACACCCCTCTCCATGCTGATGAGAGTCCAAAGGAACAACGAAAATTGATACAGTTTGGTGCCAACAGCATCGGAGGAGTTGCTGTGCCAGTGCTGGGTACAGCAGACAGCCACCATTGGGACTCTGACTCTGGATTTTTCCTCAGGGTTTACTCCCAAAGCTTTTCCCATGAGCGGATATAGCCACAAAGCAGCAGAGGTTTATAACTGGAGTTTTCCCTCTCCTAGATGAGCTACCATCCGTGGTTAACGAGCCCCATCTGCCTGGAGCAGCTGGTTTTAAGGCACCAGTGGTCAGCCTTTGCCCATTCTTCTGTCAGTGAGAACAGCTCTGCCAGGCATAAGAACTATGCCACACATGAAGGTCAGGAGTTGGACTTGGTGGTCAGAGGCTGTTTGAGACCAACTTTTCCACTGTGCCACCCTTTTACGATAATTCCACATCCCACTTCCTTTTCTGAGCTTTTCCTCTTCATATCTCTTGCTAATGGTTGTATAAGACATGCTTTTCAAATATTGACTATTTATCTTATCTGTTTACATCAGCCTGATTTCTGGGATGAGAGAATTATCCTATCATGAAACGTTAGGCAAATAACACACACAAAATGCTGGAGGAACTCAACAGGCCTGACAGCATCTATGGAAAAGAGTAAACAGCCAACATTTCAGGCCAAGCGAAGCGTCAACTGTACTCTTTCCCACAGATGCTGCCCGCCTGCTGAGTTCCTCCACCATTTTGTGTGTTGCTTGGATTTCCAACATCTGCAGGTTTTCTCTTGTTTGTGATTAGATGTTAAATAAATTGTATACCTATACGTTGGAGTTTCAAAGAAGGTGTCTAACTTCCTTGAGATATACAAGATTTTGAGGGAGTTTTATAGGCTGTTTAGGTTACTGGTAGGAGAATGTCAAAGGAGGGTACAGAGTTGCAAGATAAAAGATTAGCTATTAAAACCAGAAGAGTGTTAAAAATTATTTTTATAGAGGGTGTACAATTCTCTGCTCCAGAGGGTTGTGGAAGCTAGATGAAGAGATTAAGGTTTTGGAGAAAGTGGCACAGAAGAGGAGTTGAGGCTAGCATAGATCAGTAATGACTGTACTGAATGGCAGGGCATTCCTCCTGGTCTACTCCCCCTCCCATTTGCTTGGTTTCTTATCAGACTCCCTGTGCACCTTTGATCTTTTTCATGACTAAAGTCAAATACGCCCATCAATAGAGATGATGAAAAGGATAAATCTCTCATTTCTTAAGATGAATTTCTATCCTTACTCACCCTGATCAGCCCATGGTTTAGGAATCTATATGACTTGCCACAACACCATGGCAACAGCTTAGCTCCTGTTCCTGATATCAACAGCTGACCTTATTTGCACACTACGGTTAACTACAATCATTTATATACCACCTTGGCTTAAGATGGCACAGGGGAAATGCAGCAACTACTTGCTGGTAACAAATAAAACAAACAAAACTACTAACTACTTGACGAATCACACTTTTTCTGGTAAATGATCACTGCAATCAAAAGCCTGCAACTTCTCTTTTGGAGCTGAGCTTTTGAAGCACCTCTACAACTTGGCATTGTTACAGCGTGAACCGAAGTCTCAAAGATGCAGGGCATTTGCAGTGTGGCACGCACGGGCTGAATTGAGGCAGCAGGGCTTGGGTCCAGGAGTGAGGAACGACCAGAGTTTTGAACGATTTAAGCACTGGGCCAAATTGAAAAGGTCAGGGTGTTGAAGTCAAGGGATGGGCTGGTTCAGCTCGCTACTCGTCTCTGTGCTGAAACTAATGTTCTCACGGGCTGGCTGCTGCGATGACTGGCTTCATGGCTGTGGGCTCACTTACCTGAACTTCAATTGTGAATGTTATTTGCTTACTTTTATTATTTGCATGATTTGTTTATTTTCTCTGCACCTTGGATGTTTAATGTTTTTCTTTACTTTAATTGGATTCTGTTGGGTTCCTTTGTTCTGTGTCTGCCTGTAAGGAGATGAATCTCAGTATATGGTATATTTACTTTGATAATAAATGTACTTTGAACTTTGTACTTTAAACAGACATCTTTAGTAACCCATATCAACAGGCTAACATTAAACCTCTGATCAACAGCATAAAGTGGGGAAAAAAGAAACAATCTCAGGAGATTTATATTAACTTGGTTCTTCTTATTTGCCAAATTCACTGATGATAATTTGGTAATGTGCACACTTACAGCTGTGTGCTCCTTTTGCAGAGTGCATTATTACTTTAATGAATTGTAATGTTTTACCTACATGCTGAAAGAAGTCTGATTCTCTCATTTCCACTTTACAACAAATTTCTCATTCATTACTGTTACTGCAGTCAGTGAGTTCGTTAAGGTTGTTTTATCCGGGCGTGGCATTGGGGATAAGCTCCCAATGCCAATGGGGCTTTCATTTTAACCAATTAAAATTAAAAATCAATAAAAGAGCCTCAAAGGCTTCTGTGGAACTATTTTCACACCGTGCTGTCAATATATGTCAATCTTACAATGTTTAGACTTACATTCTGTTTTCCTTTCGATGAGAAAAATCTGCAGATACTGGAAGTCCAAGCAACACACACAAAGTGCTGAAGGAATTCAGCAGGCCAGACTGAATCTATGGAAAAAAGTAAACCGTCAGCATTTCTAGCCGAAACCCTTCATCAAAAATGCTGTTCCTTAGACTGCCTTTCAAACTGCTCTGTTACACAACTGGCCAGTTATATCTGTGGAATGCACAGACTGGGAACATGATGATGGGAAGATGATGATAAAGGATAAAATGGTAAAGCGGCTGTAGAATTGGGCTGAGGAAAAATCTCAGTTAGTCTTTAATGCTGTTGGTACCAATTAGAAAAAAAATCTCTTATTGATTGCTTTTAATAATCAAAGAATTGTCATCAAATATGAAGAAAATTTGATAACTGTCTCTAAACTGAAACAATAATTTTAAAATGAACATAAAATCAAGACCTATTGATATTGTAGGCCCTGTACTGTGGCTCATCCAGCCTAATCTGCACCAACTTCTGGTTTGGCCATCACTCCCTTGTTTGCTAAGCTTGATTGGCTTGTGATGGATAATACCTTGATTATAAAACTTGTTCATTTTGTTTTCAACCCATGCTCAGCTTCCCCCTATTTCTATGTCCTCAACCACAAACCCTAAACCAATTCTAGACATATTGGTGGAAGTTGAAGTGAGTGTCCCCCTCAAATGTTTCTCAATCTCCTCCTATTTTGGACATCACCAGCATAGTGGCTAAAGTTGTCATCTGATGGGACCCTGGTAACCCGTGTCCAAACAAAACTGGCACTAGAATGCAGAGAGCACTGGTTCCCATTTCCCCTACAGACAGATTTGTTTATTTATCATATAGACATTGAAACATACAGTGATTGCACCAGTGGTGTTAACAACCAACACAACCAGACATGTTATCAGACATCCGGCCTCTGGCTCTGAGATGTTAGGCTTCCAACTTCCATGCATATCACCATTATGGCTGTGACTTGTAGACACACCACAGGTCCTTGGGCTGCCTGCCCACACGGGCCCTGCAGATCTGGGAGGACTGTCTTGGGGTGTTCTCTAGCCCTTATCTACAGGACCTATTATTTTCCAGGGAGTGCAGGTCTATGCTTCAGCATGATTCGTGCCTCAGGCTTTTCACTTACTGCTCCAGAATCAGAATCACGTTTAATATCACTGGAATATGTTGTGAAATTTGTTGTTTTGTGGCAGCAGTACATTGTACACACACACACACACACACACACACACACACACACACACACACAGACACACACACACACACACACAGACACACACACACACACACACACACACACATTCTAAGTGAAATAAGCAGTGGAAAAAGGGATCAAAAATGGTGAGATAATGTTCATGGGTCTATTTTCCATTCAGAAATCTGCTGGTGGAAGGAAAGATGCTGTTTCTGAACTGTTGAGTGTCCTTCAGGTTCATGTGCCTCTTCCTCGATGGGAGTAATGAAAAGATGGGGGTCCTTAATGAAGGATGCCATATTTTTGAGGCATCACCTTTTGGAAGTGTCTTGGATGCTGGGGAGTCTGGTGCACAATGGAGCTGGTTGAGCTTACAACTTTCTGCAGCTTTTTCCAATCCAGTGCAGTGGCCCCTTCCCCCCTTAGCAGATAAGAAGAGCCAGTTGGAATGCTCTCCATGGTCTATCTGTGACTGTCTGGATGACATACCAAGTCTCCTCAAACTCCTCATGAAATAGAGCTGCTGTCGAGTCTTCTTGCTAATTGTAACAATATGTTGGGCCCAGGATAGATCCTCAGAGATGTTGACACCAAGGAACTTGAAACTGCTCACTCTTTCCACTGCTGACCTCTCAGTGAGGACTGGTGTGTGTTCTCCTGACTTCCCCTTCCTGAGGTCCACAATCATTTCCATGGTCGTACTGATGTTGAGTTCAAGGTTGCTACTGTGACACCACTCAACTAGCTGATCTATTAGCTCCTGTAGCCTTCTCATCACTATCTGAAATTCTGCCAAGTTGTCATGGGAAAATTTATTGATGGTGCTTGAAATGGCCTAGCCACACAGTCATCGGTGTAGAGAGAGCAGAGTTATGAGCTAAGCACACATTCTTGAGGTGTGGCAATGTTGATTCTCAGTGGGGAGATGTTTTCCAGAACTGGGAGAACTGTGGTCTCCCAGTGAGGAAACTGAGGATCTATTTGCTAATGGAGGTACAGAGGCTCAGGCTTTGGAGCTTGTTGATTAGAACTGAGAGTATGATGGTGTTGAATGCTGAGCTGTAATCAATAAACAGCTGCCTGATCTACGTATTGCTATTGTCCAGGCGATCTGAGGCCAAGTGGCGAGCCAATGAGATTGCATCGCCTGAGACCCATTGTGGCAATAGGGAAATTGCAGAGGGTCCAGGTCCTTGCTTAGGCAAGAGTTAATTCTGGCCATGACCAACCTCTCAAGCACTTCATCACAATAGATGTGAATGCAACTGGGCAATAGTCATGGAGGCCTCTCACTACGCTCTCCTTGGCCACTGGTGTTATTGTTGCCCATTAAAGCAGGTGGGAACCTCTGAATGAAGCAATGAGACACTGAAGATGTCTTTGAATACTCTCCCCCACCAAATTGTTGACACAGGTGGTTGCAGCCTGAAGCCTTGCGAGATTTCACCCTCTTGAAAGATGTTCTGATATTGACCTCTGAAACAGAGATCACAGGGTCACCAGAGATTTGCACAGGCATAGCTTTATTCTCTTTTTCAAAACATGCATAAAAGGTATTGAGCTTATTTAGGGGTGAAGCACCAGAGCCATTCATGATGTTAGGTTTTGCTTTGTGGGAAGTAATGGCTTGTAAACCCTGCCAGAGCTGGCTTCTGTCCAATTCCATTCCTAACTTCTTTCAGAATTGTTTATTTTCACTCTTAAAGTAGCCTTCTGTAGGTCATACCTGCCCTCTTGTATGGTTCCATATCATCAGTCTTGAATACCACAAATTTAGACCTCAGCAGACTACAAATCTCCTGGTTATCCCCAGCTTTTGGTTTGGTTATATCCAGTATGTTCTTGAAAGTACAGACTTATCCTCACAGTTCTTGTTGAAGTTGTGACAACTGTTGTGTATTCATTCAGATTTGAATATGAATCCCTGAATATTGTTTAGCCCACCGATTTAAAGCAGTACTCTAAGTGCTGCTCCACTTCCCTTGATTATACCTTTTTGGTCCTCACCACTGGTGCTGCAGTCTTCGCCTATATATTGGGAGAAGTACAGCCAAGTGACTGGACTTTCCAAAGTGTGGGTGTGTAATGGCACCACAAATGTTCTTAACATGGCCAAGTGTGTTGGCTCTTTAGGTTGGTGATAGTTGATCAGAGACTTCTTCAAGCTTCCCTGGTTTAAATCCCTTCCAATAATAGGGAAGGCACCCGCTGAGCTGTTTCGTGACTGCTATCGTGGTATTCAGCTCTTCCAGTGCCTGTCTGATGTTGGTCTGGGGTGGAATGTACACGGCTACCAGGATGATAGTGGAAAACTCATTTGGCAGGTAAAATGGATGACATACTCTTGGACGGGTGAGCATGTTAGAGACAGAACTGCTAATTCTGTGTGCCATGATGAGTTAATGATAAAATATACTCCACCTCCTCCACCATTAAAAGTTTGAGCTGTCCCGTCTTTGTGGTGAATGGTGAAGCCATCAGACTGTGGCACTGCGGCCAAACTGGCGGGTGTCAGACATGTTTCCATGAAGTAACGTACGTAGAGTTTCTGATGTTCCTCTGTTGCTGAAATTTTGCTCTGAGGTCTTCAATTTTTTTTTCCAGAGACTGTACATTTGCCAGCAGTATAGTTAGGAATGGGGTGGTCCAAAGCCTTTGTGATTTATTTGTACCTGTAGACTGGCAAGTCTTTCCCACTTCCATTTTCTTAATGAGGAACTATACTCATGACCTGAGTCTACCATCCAGAGTCCACTGATTTTGAGTATAAATAGATTTTTTAAACTGAAGTACCCAAGGATGTGTCTGTGTATTTCAGCTATAGCAAACCTGAAAAGGAATATTTGATTATTTTCATTGGAGCTGCCTTACTTGTCATTACTTATTGGTGCTATCTTAAGGTCAGCTTAATTCCCATCATTCCTGTCCCTAATTCCTAACCTGTTCCCTAATTCTCCATGCACCCCCCAAACCACCTCTATGAACCTAGAAAGTAACCAAGTTGGAGCCATGACCTCAAAGGACATCACAGCTCAGCACCATTTTGTCTAGAATCATTGTCTCTGCCTCTAGAGTCAGTAAAGCCTGGGTCTAGCTCATATAACACTTTCTAACAAATCCTGGAAACTCTAGGGGAACAGAAAGGTTCAGACATGGTGTAAAAACTTCTTGTCTTTTTCTCTTCCTTATCATTTGCATTAAGGATTGGACAGCGAGGACATTGGTGCTTCACTCATGTTTCATTCAGCAGTTATTTCAAACCTTCTGAATGTTAGGGATTAATTAATAGAGGTATTTAAAACCAAGTAAAGATAAAGTCTTACTGTGTATAGAGGGAGATTACTTATAGAATTCTCTGCTTTAAACAAACTCAACTAATCTTTCATTGTCCTTTTAATTGAACAATTTGTTTTATTTCCCAAATAAACTCACTGTTGATGATTTGTTTTCCTTTTGACCTGATAAACCACTGACTACTCACTGCAGATTTCAGAGGAAATGTTCATTCACAATTCAGGAACAAAGAAATAAAGACGCAAAATCTTAATTAATTATTCTTGATTGTTGAGTATCCGTGCAATCTAATCATTATAACTGGTAATCGGAACTGTTGTCCTTCTATTGTGCTAACATTAGAAGGGATATTAAACTTAGAGATGTTTGGA
Source organism: Hypanus sabinus (assembly GCF_030144855.1). Lineage (NCBI taxonomy): Eukaryota > Metazoa > Chordata > Chondrichthyes > Myliobatiformes > Dasyatidae > Hypanus > Hypanus sabinus. The sequence goes on from NC_082727.1 coordinate 6,046,457, forward strand.
GAATGATTAAGAAAATGGAGGGGGTTTCATAGGGATAATAATATTCCAGTATTGATTGATGAGGGTAAAATGATTGTTGCTGAAGTAAGGAAGGTTGAGCTACTAGCTAGGTCATTTGTTGAAATTCATAATAAAGATAATTTAAGTGAAGAGGTTAAATAACATAGGGATAAGCTGCTAAATGAATACCCTGCTGTGTTGGAAGTCAATGATAGTATTACTGATTTAGAGTTTTCTATGTATGAATTTAAGAAGGCTATGCAGGTCAGACATCTCCAGGAAAGTATGATATGTTATTGTATGATTAAACATATGATTGACAACTCTCTGGAAATAATATTAGATTTTTTGAATCATATTTGGAAGTTAGACTATCTTCCTTCCATGGAAAATTCTAACATGTGGGAAACCCTCTCAGATCCTTCAGATTATTGGCCTATATTGTTAACGTCTCATTGATGTAAAGTAATGGAATGTATGGGAACACAGCAGTTAAATTTAATTTTGGAAAAGGGAGGTGAAACTGCGTTTTATCAGAGTGGATTTTGGAAAGGTAGAATGACATTGGATTCAGTTTTACGATTGGAAGATAATATTAGGAAAGCACGTAAATAAAGAAGTTGTAATAGCAGTATCTTTGATATCGAAAAAGCATATGATACATTATGGAAGGACGAACTTTGGATTAAACTACAGAAAATAGGAGTGGGGGGAGATAGTGTAATTTTTTCTGAATTTTTTATTTGGACGGTAGGTACAGGTAAGGGTGGGGAAGGTATATTCAGTTCCTATAAGATAGAGAATGGGACCTCACAAGGCAGTATTTGTGGCCCTTTATTATTTAATATCATGATTAATGTTATTTTCTCTGATAGGCATTGTGGTGGATAAAACACTATATGCAGATGATGAAGCTTTATGGATTAGAGGTAAAAATGACAACTTTACTGTGTATAGGATGCAATTAGCAGTGGCAAATAGATGAGGATTTAAGCTTTCAGTAGCTAAAACTCATTTAAGTGCTTTACAAAGAGGATTAATAGACCTGCACGTCATTTGAAATTAAATGGTGAAACTCTTGAAGAAGTGTCTGTGGTAAGATAATAAACTAATATGGAAGTACCATATCAGTAAAATAATTGTTAATTGTAAAGGAGCATTAAATATTCTCAGGTGTCTACATGGGTATTCTTGGGGTGCTACATGAGAATCTTTGTTGACCATTTATATTTGTTTAATTAGATATGTTTTGATTATGTTTGTGTTCTATTAGAGTTTTTCAAGGAGGTTACCAGGAAAGTGGATGAAGGGAAGGCAGTGGACGTTGTCTACGTGGACTTCAGAACCAGCAGAGGAGGACAAAGGGCTTAATTAGGAAAGGGAAAAAAGATTATGAGAGAAAGCTGGCAGGGAACATCTGTAAAAGCTTTTATAGATACGTAAAAAGAAAAAGATTGGTCAAGACAAATGTAAGTCCTTTACAGTCAGAAACAGATGAATTGATCATAGGGAACAAAGACATGGCAGACCAATTGAATAACTACTTTGGTTCTGTCTTCATTAAGGAGGACGTAAATAATCCTCCGGAAACAGTAAGGGACCGAGGGTCTAGTGAGATGGAGGAACTGAGGGAAATACATGTTAGTAGGGAAGTGGTGTTAGGTAAATTGAAGGGATTAAAGGCAGATAAATCCCCAGGGCCAGATTGTCTGCATCCCAGAATGCTTAAGAATGTAGCCCAAGAAATAATGGATGCATTAGTGATAATTTTTCAAAACTCCTTAGATTCTGGATTAGTTCCTGAGGATTGGAAGGTGGCTAATGTAACCCCACTTCTTAAAAAAGGAGGGAGAGAGAAACTGGGGAATTATAGACCAGTTAGTCTGACATCGGTTGTGGGGAAAATGTTAGAGTCAGTTATCAAAGATGTCATTGTACACCAGTCATTGAAGGTGGGCATGCAGGTCCAGCAGGCGGTGAAAAAGGCAAATGGTATGTTGGCATTCATAGCAAAAGGATTTGAGTACAGGAGCAGGGAGGTTCTACTGCAGTTGTACAAGGCACCTAGATTATTGTGTGTAGTTTTGGTCCCCTAATCTGAGGAAAGACATTCTTGCCATAGAGGGAGTACGGAGAAGGTTCACCAGATTGATTCCTGGGATGGCAGGACTTTCATATGAAGAAAGACTGGATCGTCTAGGCTTATACTCACTGGAATTTAGAAGATTGATGGGGGATTTGATTAAAATGTATAAAATTCTAAAGGGATTGGACAGGCTAGATGCAGGAAGATTGTTTCCAATGTTGAGGAAGTCCAGAATTATGAAGGAAGAAGAAGAAGGAAGAAGAAGGAGAAGGAAAAGAAGGAGGAGAAGGGGGAGAAGGAGGAGGAGGGGGAGAAGGGGGAGGAGGAGGAGGAGGAGGAGGAGAAGAAGAAGAAGAAGAAGAATTAAAGTTAAAGTTGGAAGTAAATTAAATTAAATTAAATTCATTAATTAAAGTTCAAGTTGGAAGTAAATTTATTATCAAACTAAGTATACTCCACCATCTACTACTTTGAAATTCATTTTTGTGCAGGCATTAACAAAGAAGAACAAAGAAGTACAATAGAATCAATGGAAAACTATAATCAAAGGACAATCAATCAATGTGCAAAAGAAAACAATCTGTGCAAATACAAAAAAGACAACAAATAACAATAATACTTCACTGTAAATACAAACCTGATCCAGGTTGAGACTCAGAGTCCTACAAATTATATTATGACTGATCTATTGTAATAGAAGGATAATCCATAATAACAATCCAGATATAATATCACAGGAGATGAGCCCAGGGGCCATGTGTGAGTTAAGTTAGAGTCAACAACGTCCTGACCAACTTCCTGGTAATGAAGGAAACTGGCCAGGACTGCTCTGGAGATGCCATTATCATGAATGTTGGCTTAGCATCAGATAAGATATGGCAAAGACTTGGTCAAGCAATGCTTTAGGCAACAGAATACACTTCAGAGGCTCAAGAAAGCTTGCATGTTACAAGTCCTTGGCCCTGATCTAAGGTTCCCCCAGGTGAAATTCCCTCAGTTTTTGAAGATCCCTGAGGTAAGTTCATCTCTTTGATGGAACCAAATGAACTCAGAAACAGTTCGATAAGATTTCCAGTATATTGTATAGTCCATTTCACTAATGAAGTTACAATGATTTGTGCCATTATTCTGCCTTTTGTCCTCAAGTGAATTCTCTCATTTTTCAGTTAATTTACCATAGCTGCTTTAACAGTTAATGACAAACTGTCAGAGAATATCCATTGAATAAATGCCTGCTTTCAGCTACTCTTTGAAGTGTCTGATGGAAAAGCTCTTTATCTTTCTGTAACTTGAACAGCTGATGCACTAATAGGAATATATTCCTATTGGCAAGCTTTGTTACTCGGTCGCTCATTGTCCAATAAGTGATTTTCTAAGAGTCTTGTTTGAAGATGGGTGCCATGTACCATTTATTCCACTGTGCTTGTGGGGAACTTCCTTCTGATAACATGGCAAGCCCAGAAAAAAAATTAGCAGTAGAAAATGTGCTTCTAAATCATGTCACTAGGGTCAAGATTATGCCTTGGATATCATGCTGTGATCTCGTTATTATACTGTGCTGTATGTGAAATTTTATTAATTTCCTGTGAAATGACAGACATTGACTTTCAAAGTTTCTGGAAAGAGTAATGAGAGAACGACAAAAAAGCTCAAACACTTTATTTCACAATCTAATGTCTCAATACTCTATGCTTTCTCTTCTTAATCAAGCTAACTCACACGGTGTGGAAAAGGCTCAACAGCCTATCTAGTCTCCCATGGTAAGATAGTCCCATTTGTCCTCCTTTGGCTTATCCCATTCTAAACCTATCCTGTCCAGGCTCCTTTAAAACATTGTTGATGCACCTGTCTCAACTCTTTCCATCATCAACTTGCTTCATATGTTGACCACTCTATGGGTGAAAAAGTTGCCCCTCAGGTTTCTATTAAATCTTTCCTGTGACAGGGCCCTGAATTGATCCAATGAACTGTGCTCTTAAAAAGAAAAAGAGAGAGGGAGGTGTCCAACACAGAGAACTTGTTAATAAGAAAGAGAGGTGAAGAATGCTTGGAAGATTGATGTTATGGTTTCTCGGCAGTTTGTTTACATTTCCACAAGGACACTGCCTGCTTGTAAGTTCTTACAGAGAGAGAAGGGTGGAGCAGTTTGAAAGACAGCTGGCGTTCAGCACGCTGAGATAAATACCAGGTCAGTTGCTGGACTCGGACACACACAGTTTTGGACGCTGGATGAGCTTTGTTGTGCCCACAGGAAGATGGGTTTTTGGAGGATTGATTCGGGGAAATCGATTAGTGGCTCTCACAGTGCAGAAAAGGTGTGACCGGTGGGGAGTTATTTGTGTGTCCAACCCTTGCCTGGGTTGATAATTCCACCACGGAAGAACGGTTGCCTTTGTTATAGTCACAGTCAGTGATTTCGAAAGGATTTCGGAGGACGACGGGCAGATCGACGGCACGAGCTCACCTGAAGACTTACACACTTCTCTCTCTCCAACTCTACTCAACTAAATACCATGAACTGAACTGAACATTCTTCATCATTGTAAGACTGTACCCCTAGGTCTGAACAAGCCTGATTTTTTTTCAATTTCCACACTTATATATGTAATCTTTGCTAACCTGTTTAATATATCTGCATTTATATTACTGTATTGCATAGTTACTAATAAACCCTATTAGTGAATAGCAATACCAGACTCCAGACTTTGCTGGTACGTTAACCTGTCATGGTGTACTTGACATTCCCCTCTCCCCTTAAGCCTATTCCCTTTAGTTCTCTGATTGGGGAAAATATTAAGTGTATTCACCTTTTCTCTGCTACTCATAATTTTGTAGATCATCCCTCATTCTCCTACACTCCAGTGAAAAATGTCACAATTTGCTCAAGCTCAGTCCCCCGAGTCCCAGCAATATGCTTGTAAATCTACTCTGCACTTTTTCTAGCTTAATAACATCTTTCCCACAGCAGGGTGACTAAAACTGTACACAATATTCTAAATGCAGCCTCACCAACATCTGTGTAACTGTATTAGGGTTTATTCAGTGTCCCAACTAACACATGCCAGTGTGCCAAATGCTTTCTTCACCATCCTGTCTACCTGTGATGCCATTTTCTGGAAACCATGTCCTTGTAGTTCTTGGTCCCTTTGTCCTACAACACTCTCTAGGGCCTTTTTGTCTACTGAGAAAGTTATACTCTCACATGACTTCCCAGAATGCACCACCTCAAACTTATCCAGTTGTTTTCCATAAGACCATAAGGAGCAGAATTAGGCCATCTGGCCCATTGAGTCTGCACTGCCATTCAATCATGGCTGATTCCTTTTTTTTAAATCTCCTTCTCAGCCCCAGTTCCTGACCTTCTCACCATAACCTTTGATGCCATGTCCAATCAAGAACCTATCAATCTCTGCCTTAAATACACTCAACGACCTGGTCTCCACAGCTGCATGTGGCAACAAATTCCACAAATTCACCACCCTTTGGCTTTCTCTGCATCTCTGTTTAAAAAGGCACCCCTCTACCCTGAGGTTGTGCCCTCCTGTTCTAGACTCTCCCACCATGGGAAACATCCTTTCCACATTTACTCTGTCTAGCTCTTTCAACATTCGAAAGGCTTCAATGCAATCCCCCCTCATCCTTCTGAATTCCAGTGAGTACAGACCCAGAGCCATCAAATGTTCCTCGTATGATAACCCTCCCTTTCATTCCTGAAATCATCTTTGTGAACCTCCTCTGGACCCTCTCCAATGCCAGCACATCTTTTCTAAGATGAGGAGCCCAAAACTGTTCACAATACTCAATGTGAGGCCTCAGTGGTGCATTATAAAGCCTCAGCATCACATCATTGATCTTGTATTCTAGACCTCCTGAAATGAATGCTAACATGGCATTTGCCTTCCTCACCACCGACTCAACCTGCAAGTTAACTTCCAGGGTGTTCTGTACAAGGACCCTGCATCTCAGATTCCTGGATTTTCTCCCCATTTAGAAAATAGTCCACACATTTATTTCTACTACCAAAGTGCATGAACATACATTTTCCGACGTTGTATTTCATTTTCCACTGTCTTGCCCATTCTCCTAATCTGTCTAAGTCCTCCTGCATTTTACCTGCTTCCTCAACACCACTTGCCCCTCCACCAATCTTCATATTATCTGCAAACTTGGCAACAAACCCACCCATTCCATCATCTAAATCATTTATATACAGCATAAAAGGAAGTGGTCACAACACCGATCCCTGCGGAACACCACTAGTCACTGGCAGCCAACCAGAAAAAGATCCTTTTATTCTCACTCGCTGCCTCCTACCAATCAGCCAATGCTCTAACAATGTTAGAAACTTTCCTGTAATACCATGGGCTCTTAACTTGGTAAGCAGCCTCATGTGTGGTACCTTGCCAAAGGCCTTCTGAAAGTACAAATATCCTACATCCACTGAGTCCCTTTATCTATCCTATTTGCAATCTCCTCAAAGAATTCCAACAGGTTTGTCAGGCAGGATTTTTCTATGCTGACTTTGTCCTATCTTGTCCTGTGTCACCAAGTACTCCATCACCTCATCCTTAACAATTGACTCCAAACAGCTTCCCAACCACTAAGGTCAGGTTAACTGGTCTGCAATTTCTTTTCTGCTGCCTTCCTCCTTTCTTAAAGAATGAAGTAACATTTGCAATGTTCCTGTCCTCTGGCACTATGCCAGTCTGATGATTTTTGAAAGATCATCTCTAATGCCACCACAATCTCTCACACTACCTCTTTCAGAACCCTGGGGTGCAGTTGCTCTGGTCCAGGTGACTTAGACACCTTTAGGTCTTTCAGCGTTTCATTCTTTTTGCCCCAGCAGGCGACAAATACAACTGCACTGTTAAGCAGCGCAGAATTAGGGTGATGGCCACACTGTGCAGAAACGTGCCCTTTAAAGCATAAACACGCTAATCCTGTGCAGTTCCCATTTTATTCTCTTCATATTCTCATCAACCCTCCACAAAATCTACCAATCCTGATACAGGATTTCAACCTGAAACATTGATAGTTCTTTTCCCCCGACAGATGCTGCTTGACCTGCTGTGTTCTTGTTCCAGTAACACAAGTCTCCTGTCACAGAATCGGTATCGGTATCAGAATCGGGTTTATTATCACCGCATGTGACGTGAATTGTGTTAACTTAGCAGCAGCAATTCAATGCAATACATAATATAGAAGAGAAAAAAAACAATAATAGCAATGATAAATAAATAAGTAAAACAATTACAGAATACATATATTGAGTGGATTAAAAAATTGTGCAAAAAACAGAAATACTTATATATTAAAAAAGTCAAGTAGTGTCCAAGGGTTCAATGTCCATTTAGGAATCATATGGCAGAGGGGAAGAAGCTGTTCCTGAATTGCTGAGTGTGTCTTCAGGCTTCTGTACCTCCTACTTCATGGTAAAAATGAGTAAAGGGCATGTCCTGGGTGCTGGAGTCCTTAATAATGGATGCTGCCTTTCTGAGACACTGCTCCTTGAAGAGTCATAGAAAAGTATAGCACAAAACCAGGCCCTTTGGTCCATCTAGCCTATGCCGAACCATTTGAACTGCCCAGTCCCATTGACCATAGCCCTCCGCACCCCTTCCCATCCACATACTTATCCAAACTTCTCTCAAGCGCTGAAATCGAACCCACATCTGCTGCTTGTGCTGGCAGCTTGTTTCGCGCTCTCCCGTCCCTCCTGAGTGAAGAACACCTCCACCCGTGTTCCTCTTAAAGACTCCACTTTTCACCCTTAACCCCTGATCTCTAATTGTAGTCCCACCTGACCTCAGTAGGGGCAAAATGGTGGGGGTAGATTTATGTCCTGGGTATTTTGTAGGCAAGTGCCCAAGATGGAGCTGACTAGGTTTACAACTTTCTGCAGCTTCTTTCAGTCCTGTGCAGTAGCCCCTCCATAACAGACAGTGATGCAGCCTGCCAGAATGCTCTCCACGGTACATCTATGGAAGTTTTTGAGTGTATTCATTGACATTCAAATCTCTTCAAACGCCTAATGAAGTACTGATTTGCCATCTTTATAACAACATCGGTATGTTAGGACCAAGTTAGATCCTCAGACATCTTGACACCCATGAACCTGAAGCTGCTCACTCTCTCCACCTCTGATCCCTCTATGAGGATTGGCATGTGTTCCTTCATCTTACCCTTCCTGAAGTCCACAATTAGCTTTTTCATTTTACTGACGTTGAATGCCAGGTTGTTGCTCTGGCACCATTCCACTAGTTGGCATATCCCACTCCTGCACACCCTCTTGTCACCACCTGAGATTCTACCAACAATGGTTGTATTGTCAGCAAATTTATAGATGGTATTTGAACTAAGTCATGTGTATATAGAGAGTAGAGCAGTGGGCTAAGCACACACCCCTGAGGTGGGCCATTGTTGATCATCGATGAGGAGGAGATGTTATCACCAATCTGCAGATTCTCTTCTGGTTAGGAAGTCAAGGAGCCAATCACAGAGGAAGGTACAGAGGCCCAGGTTCTGCAACTTCTCAATCAGGATTGTGCGAATGATGGTATTAAATGCTGAGCTATAGGCGATGAACAGCATCCTGACGGAGATGTTTGTGTTGGCCAGGTGGTCTAAAGCTGTGTGGAGAGCCACTGAGATTGCATCTGCTGTTGACCTATTGTGGTGATAGACAAATTGCAATGAGTCCAGGTCCTTACTGAGGCAGGAGTTCAGTCTAGTCATGACCAACCTCTCAAAGCATCTCATCACTGTCAATAATGAGTTTTACCGGGCAATAGTCATTAAGGCAGCTCACATTATTCTTCTCAGGCACTGGTATGATTGTTGCCTTTTTAAAGCAAGTGGGAACTTCCGCCCATTGCAGTGAGAGGTTGAAAATGTCCTTGAATACTCCTGCCAGTTGGTTAGCACAGGTTTTCAGAGCCTTACCAGGTACTCCATTGGGACCTTCCACCTTGCGAGAGTTTGTTCTCATTAAAGACAGCCTAATATTGGCCTCTGAGACAGAGATTTACAGGGTCATCAGGTGCAGGAGAGATCTTCACAGCTGTAATTATATTCTCCCTTTCAAAGCGGGCATAGAAGGCATTGAGTTCATCTGGTAGTGAAGCATCGCTGCCATTCATGCTATTGGGTTTCACTTTGTAGGAAGTAATTTCTTGCAAACCCTGTCAGAGTTTCTGTGCATCCAATGTTGCCTCCAACCTCATTCAAAATTGTCTCTTCACCCTTGAAAAAGCCCTCCACAAATCATACCTGGTTTTCTGATACAGGCTTGAGTCGCCAGACTTGAATGCCACAGATCTAGCCTTCAGCAGATGACGTACCTCCTGCTTCATCCACGGCCTTTGGTTTGGGAATGTACAGTAAGTCTTTGTAGGCACACACTCATCCACACAGGTTTTAATGAAGTCGGTAACAACTTCAGCATACTCATCCAGGTTTGAAGATGAATATCCTGAATACAGTCTATTCCACCAATTCAAAGCAGACCTGCAGGCGTTCCTGTGCTTCCCTTGTCCATACCTTCTTGGTCCTCACTCCTGGTGCCTATACTCAGGGAGTAGAAGTACAGTTAGGTGATCAGACTTTCCAAAGTGAGGGAGTGGAATAGCACAGTAGGCATTCTTGATGGTGATGTAGCAATAGTCCAGTGTGTTGTTTCCTCTGGTATTGCAAGTGGTCTGTTGATGGTAGTTGCTCAGTGATTTTTTCAGACTGGCCAGGTTAAAATCTCCCAAAACAATGGTAAAGGTGTTAGGATGTGCTGTTTCATGCATGTTGATCCCATTGCTTAGATCATCTAAAGCCTGCTTGACATTGGCCTGAGGTGGAATGTTAGGAAAATGACCCCAGAGAACTCCCGGGGTAGGTAAAAAGGACGGCACTTAACTGCTAGATATTCAGGTCAGGTGAGCAGAATTGGGACAGCACTGATATATTTGTGCACAATTCTACATTCTACAGCACAGAAATAGACTCTTTGGCCCATCTATTTCTTGCCGAAACATTTAAACTGCCTAGTTCCATCAGCATGCCGGACCAAAGCCCTCCACACCTCTCCTATCCATGTGCCTATGCATACGTCTCAAGTATTGAAATCAAGATCACATCCATCATTTGCACTGACAGCTCTTTATAACTCTCTAAGTGAATTTCCCCTTAACCCATGACCTCTATTTTTAGTCTCACCCAATATCAGTGGAAAAAGCCTGCTTGCACGTACTCTATCTATACTCCTCATAATCTTTTCATGCCTCTATCAAATCTCCCTCAATCTTCTATGTTCTAGTGAATAAAGTTCTAACTCATTCAATCTTTCCTTATAATTCAGGTCTCCCAGTCCTGGCAACATCCTTGTAAATTTTCTCTTTACACTCACAATCTTCTTTACATCTCTCCTGTAGGAAGGTGACCAAAACTGCACACAGTCCTCGAAATTAGGCCTCACCAATGTATTATAAAACTACAACATAGCATCCCCTCTCCTGTACTCTATACTTTGATCTGCGAAAGCTAATGGCCAAAAGCTTTCTTTACAACCCTCTTTACCTGTGACACAACTTTCAGTGAACTATGGATCTGTATTCCCAGATCATTTCTTCTATCATACTCCTCAGTACTCTAACACTTACTGTGTAATACCTACTCTGGTTGATCCTCCAATACTGCCATTTTTAGCCCATTTTTCCAGCTGGTTCAGAACCCACCACTTGCTTTGTTAGTCTTCCTCACAGTCCACCACAACCACAACCTTGGTATCATCCACAAATTTTCTGATATAGTTAACTACATTGTAATTTCGATCATTGATATAGATGACAAACAACAACGGACCCAGCACCGTTGCCTGTGGCACTCCATTAGTCACGGGCCTTCAGTCAGAGATGCATCCATCTAATACAAGTCTCTGGATTCTCCCACAAAGCCAATTTCTAATCCTATTTACTACCTCATCTTAAATGCCAAGTGTCCAAACCTTCTTGACCAAACTCACATGGGGGACCTTACCAAATACCTTCCTGAAGTCCAAGTCCACTGCCTTGCTTTCATCAGTTTTCCTGGTAACGTCCTTGAAAACCTGCAAGAAATTGGTTAGACATAGACTACCACACAAAAAACCATGCTGACTATTTAAATACTCATATGTCCAGTCTTTAGAATATCTTCCATTAACTTTTCCATTACTGGTGTCAGGTTCACTGGCCTATAATTTCATGGTTTATTTTGAGAGCCTTTCTTAAACTGCAGAACAACATTACCTATTCTTCGATCCTCCAGTCATTCACTTGGTGCTACAGATGACTTGTATGTATCTGCTAGGGCCCTTGCAATTTCTGCACTTACCTTCTACAGGGTTCGATGGAACACCCTGTCATGCTCTGGGGATTTGTCTGCCCTAATTTGCCTCAAGACAGCTGTTGTGCTTGATAACTTCAAAATATTAAACTGATTTTAAAGGAATGCATTGGAGTCTAAAATGCAGGTCGAACTTCATGTTTACTTTCAGCCAGTCTCACATGTATCTTGAGGGAGCACAATGACGTATGCAATTCATGTATTTATACATATAACCCATAAAGAATACTTAATCAAACAATACAGGTTAACTGAAGTATTATTGAACTATTAAGTACACAACACTCCTCCCTGTTTTGCTATAAACTCATAGAATGCATCTCAACTATATACACAATATAAGCAATCTCAGGTACCGGAGCCTCCTCCGTGGTGGTTATAGGAGTTGACTCTGAGACTGCAGAAAATGGTTCTGACAGTGGTAGCCACCTGTCTTTTTCTTCTTCTTTCTTCTTCTAGTTTGCATATCTTGATCTTGGGAAGGAGCATTTATTAATCCTTCTATTGCTCCCTTTACGATCTGATCTCTTCTCTTGGTGTTCTCATCCACAATATCAACTGAAATATCCTGTTTTTGCATCTCCATTAACTCCTTTCTTTTTGGCTTTCCATCCATCCAGCTGGGCTTTGTTCTTTGCATTTATATTTACTCGTAGCTTTTTTGCCTCTGAATTGAAGCACTTTAATGTGCACGGAGTAGATTTTGGTTCTTTATGCTCACAAAAGCTGAATTTTTACAACTTTCCTGAAGCTCCTTGAACTATCTCCAGTTTAAAACCAAGCCAAATTTTGCAATTATCTGCCTGATTAACAGATCAGAAGTTTTCTTAGATAGCTTCCCTATGAAAACTTATGTAGCCAGACAACTGTTTTTGTCACTTCTGAGCAGCATGGTCCTTCCTTGATCCAATATGCATTCCAACCAGAGGCACACAGGTTGGCACCAGCAGCTATTTGTCTTCTGTTGAGAAACAGTTCATGGTATACAGCGTGGAGACAGTTGTGGCATCATTCAGTACTTCTCCTCCTTCACTTGCAGTTGACTGTTGCAGGAATGTGGCGTGCACATGGTGCATGGATCGCCAATTAAGTTGTCTTTGTCTCAGCCAATCATGGCTTCACAATACTGCTCCTCCTGTTTTTGCACATACAAGCTCAGTGTGGCTTGTTGTTTGTTGTATTTCACAATTATGAATGTCATTCCCCCAGGAGTTATCTTTTCTCCAATGTAAGTTCTTAGTCGAATATCTGCTGGCTTTAGTTTAGTATCTTTGAAATGCAGTTCAAGCACATTTTTTGGAATGATTCAAACAGCTGAACCAGTGAATTTGCCATTCTCTTCTGGTATAAGCCATATTGCTTGTCTATTGTTAGTTTTCACATTGTAACTCTCAAGGTTACCCAGACCTGCGTAAGTCTCACCATTATCAGATAGCTCAGCAACAGCGTGCAGCTTAGTGCTCTTTTTGAAACTACAACTTGACTTTTTAGCTTTTTTCTCTTCCCTTGTCTGTCGGTCATATTCTTTGTATGTACTCTGTTGCATTTTCTACAAGTTTCTCCTTTAAACCTGCAATTGTTTGGTGGATGTGGGCCCCTGCCACAACAGTAACACAATTTATTCAGCCAAGCCAGTTTCTCTTCCGATGTTGCAATTGTACGCTCACTATCATTTCTGACTGCAACTCAATTGTATCTCTGTTTGCGATTTCCATTGAAACACTGATTTCAACTGCTCTTTTAGATGTGAACTGTATTTCAGTTAGAAGCTGTTTTTGAATGCTTTCTTGTAAGGTTTCACAAACTAAATAAACTCTCGGTGCATCATTAAGACCATTACCAAACTGACAATATTCAGACAACTTCTTCATTTCAGCCATATATGCTGAAACAGACTCCCTTCTTTTTGATAATGTTTATAAAACCTAAATTGTCAACAATAGCTTTGGTTCTAAATGCTCCTGTATTACTTTGACAATATCAGCAAAGCTTATTTCTGTTGATTTGGTTGGAGCAGTTAAAGTTCAAAGCAAGCTGTATGCCTGTAATCACTTAGCAAAATTGGTGCTTGTTTCTCATTTGCTATTTCATTTACTTCAAAGTACTGTTGCAATAGTTCAGTATACAAGAGCTAATAAATTGTGTTACTGTTGTGTAATCGAACTCATCAATCTTTCCAATGTATCCATGAATTTCAGCTTTTTTTTTCATGATTATTATCACCCGGTACTCACTTTATGAACCTGTGAATTCTTGTTTTCTGACTTTTTGAAAAAAAACTCAATCATGTCTTCACTTCCAAAGAACACCTGCTGTGCTGCTTTTTGCAGTTCGACTGTCTCTGCGTGTGCTTTTTGAAACTTCACTGCCTCTTGCAGCTTGTTTTTGGTCGAACATCTTGCTCTGCCCTCTCAAGTTCGTTTAAAAATACCTCTTCAACAATGTTGTGTTTTATAACTTCAAAACATTTAATGAATTCAAAGGAAGATATGGAGTCTGAGTTGCAGGTTGAACTTCCAGCTTACTTTCAGGGAGGCTTGCATGTACAACGTGATAGCATGAAGATGTATGCAGTTCATGTGGTTATACGTATAATTCATAATGAAGAGTTTAAATGAACAAGAACGTTTAATTAAAAAAATACAAGATTACTCAAGTATTACTGAACTATTAACTACATAACAACAGCAAACAGCTGCTCCTCTGTAATCTGTATAGGGTCCATGAACTCTCTGCTGCTTTGCCTCACCTCTATAGATCCTGTGTCTCTCTCCCAAATAAATACAGATGCAAAAGAAATCCATTTGAAATCTCCCCCATCTCTTTTGGCTCCATGCATAGATTATCAATCTGATATTCCAGTGGACCAATTTTGTCCCTTGCAATCCTTTTGCTCTTAACACAGCTGTCGAATCCCTTAGGATTCTCCTTCACCTTGTCTGCTAGGACAACACCATGCTTTCTTTTAGCCTTCCTGATTTCTTCTTTAAGTGTTCTCTTGCATTTCCTATATTCTTCTTGTAACTAATTTGTCCCTCCTACCTATACCTGCTATGCACCTTTTTTTCTTAACCAGGGCCTTGACCAATCCTAAACCTTGTTCTTGTCTTTTATTCCAACAGCCGCACCCAAGCTTTGTACTCTCAAAATTTCACTTTTGAAGGCTTCCCACTTACCAAATACACCTTTGTCAGAAAACAGCCTGTCGCAATCCACACTTGCTAGATCTTTTCTGATACCATCAAATTTGGCCTTTCTCCAATTTAGAAACTTAATACAAGAACCATTTTTCATAATTACCTTGAAACTAATGGCATTATGATCACCAGATGCAAAGTGTTTCCTTACACAAACTTCTGTCACCTGCCCTGCAAGTTCTTTAATCTAATGAACCTTTCACGACCCACATTGGTTACTTTCATTGTCATCATTGATCATACTCTTTTGTCAATCAACTTTTATGTGGTTCTGCCTTTTTTAATAATACTTTTTATTTGTTTTGTACTTTTTAACAAACGCATGTATTTTTCACACTCACTGGCTGAAAATAATATAACAGCTAAACTAACGATTTATCACCTTTCTCATTAGCTTAGTAATAACACATTACTTACATGATATATTTGTTTTAATTATGTAGCCTATTAACTAATTTATCTCTATCAAAGGAATTTCTTCATCTATAAAAGTAATAGATTTTTCATCTTTTATTCCTTTGTCTTGCAACCTTTAGCATTAATTCCCCTCTTAGCATCACTTCTCAGCTCTTTAGTTAGTTTGCTTATTACTTGTACATTTGCTTGTACTCTAAGATGAACTTGGAATTCAGACAATTCACCATTCCTGACTCCCAGAAGAACTCTAAGGATCAGAAATTTAACAGAGATCCAACAGTATCAACAACCACATGAATCAGAATGTGTCATACAGGACACAGATGGATGAGCAGAGACAGTTGGCTCCACCGAGTCTGTTCTGCCACAAAACTAAATCATGATTTGCCTGATTATGGTCATTCACTTTACAATCTGACCTCTGCACCCCTTGATTTCCACTTCCATAAACTAGTCAACTGCAGTCTTGAATGTACTTAATACTGAGTATTCCCAAGGTTCATGGCGAATTCCAAACATCGTAAAATAATAGCTTCTCCTTGTCTCAATCTTTTACTAGCAGCAATTTACCCTGAGACTGCCATCCCTAACTGCACTAGGGAAAACATCCAATTTATCAAAAACACTCTGAATCTCCAGATTACGAGATCCTATTTCATTGTCTCGAATAGAGTATAACTAAATGTCTACCAGATGAGGTTCATGAGAATGATAGCATCAACGTATGAAAGGCTTTGGGTCTGTACTCACTGGAACTTGGAAAATGAGGGCTGAATTCCTTTGAAACCCATCAGATATTGGAAGGCTTAGAGAGAGTGGATGTGGAGAGGATGTTGACTGTAGTAGGGGAGTCAAGTACCAGAGGGCACAGTTCCGAAATAGAGGGATGGCCCTTTTAAACAAATGATGAGGAATTTCTTCAGCAAGATGATGGAAAATCTGTGGTGTTAATTGTCACATATGGTTGTAGAGACCATGTCATTTGGTGGATTTAAAGGAGAATATTATAGGCTTTTGATGAGTAAGGATGTCAATAGTTATGGGGAGAATGGAGTTGAGATGGATAATAATCAGCCATGATGGAATGGCAGAGAAGACTCAATGGGCCAAATGACCTAATTTTGTTCCTATGTCTTATTCCTTATAACAGTAGAATGGAAGCTTACAGTACCTTGAGGCTGGTACTGTGTGCTTTTCATCTTTTCTATCTTCTGCTCCATGTAAGGAAGATTCAGATTTATTTATCACATGTACATTGAAACATGCAGTGTAATTTGCGGTTTGCATTAACAACTAACACGCTGAAGGACGTGCAGTCTACTAATGTTGCCACACGCTCCAGTCCCAACATAGCATGTCAATAATATTCCACAGAAGAACACAAGCACCAAGAACAACAAAATGAACAAGACAACGACAGCAAACTCCACTCACACAGCCAGACAGGCCACTTCTAAGCCTTCAGTCCTTTAGATGGATTCTCAGACTTGCAGACGTTGGGCTTCCATCCTCAGATTTCACACCTAGGACTTGCTGATAATGGGTTTGACCTTTGGGCCACAACTTCCAGACTGCTTACCCAAGTCAGCGGGAGGTGCAGACAGAATCCACGGAGGGAAACAGGCTCTTGTGATGGACTAAGCTGCGTTCTTAACTCCTGTGCAATTTCTAGTAATCTTGGGCAGAGCAGCTGCCCTATCTACTCAAAAAATCGTGAAGTAGTGCCTTATGATGACTGTGATGATAATAATATTGATGATGCCAGGTGTTTTACCCTTGAGATATAAATATTGGCAAAAAGAGAACAAATGTTCCTATCTGAGAAAGAAAGCAGTGCCTGGTGCACAATCTGACCATCAGCTCCGTCTCTGTTCTGGACTGAATAACAAGACTGGACTTTGCGATCATACTCAAGTTTTAACAGAAGAGCTCATGGAAATATGAAACATACACCACCTGGCCTCTCAAAACTGCTTTGCCTTTCAATGTGGTCATAAGTCACCTGAGCACAATTCCTCTTCTTTTCCCATTTCCTGTGCACTGGAATTTCCAGATCTTTCAAAAAATGATCTCCCTGAAAATGCCTCCAGTGATCGAGCTTCTACAGGTTAAGGAATTCCAGGCTGTCACCATCATCTGAAAGATGAAAATGTTGCAGCTCAGTTTTAAATGACCAGCCCTTTTATCTTGACTGATGACCACTGGATCTGAGATGCTAATACTATCAACTTTCAAATCAGCCACCCAGAATGAGAGTTTTTTTTTCTACGTTAATGAATGATATTACAATAGGGACCAGCTCGGCTGCATGTTGTGAATTACTACATCAGCCTTCAGGCCACTGAAGAAATTCAACAGAGAAACTGTTAACATTAGGTAGACACCCCGAGACACCAATAGACTAAATATTAAATACCAATTTCTGCCACTGGCCTGCAGCAGTGGTGACACTGAATGATTGCCCTCTTGAAAAGTAATAAAATTTTAAAATCTGAATGTGATTATATTGGTCAAGGGCAAGACCGAGTGACATTATAACAATAGTGTATGGTTGGCTTTGGATTAAGGCAAATTAAATTAAAACATTCCCATCGAATGATATCAAATTTTACTCCCACATGAGTTTCCTTATTTCCTCTGTGCTGGGAGCTAATGGATTCAATAATCTGAATGCATTTTTTCCTAACAATTCTTCCTGCATTCTTTTTCTCATGTGCCTTTCCCTTCTTCATATTTCATGATGGGCTGTGCCAGGGAGAAATAGCGACAGTCAGGAAGTATTACATGTCTGATATAATAGCTCTTGCCAGCCTTCTATCTGTTCAAATATAATAACAGTTTTGCAAGCAAATACCACACTGTCTGTGAAGAGAATAGGCTCCTAGCTCATAGAGGGAGATGACTTAAATATGGTTTGGAAACTGAAATGACCGTGGCCTACTCTGTATGCAAAGGCCAAAGCTACAGACAATAAAGCAATGGTAATTGGACTGCATTCAAATGTCTTAAACTGAAATATTTTACCCCAGAATCAGAACCAGAAACAGATATATTATCACTGATATACATAGGGATTAAAAAAAAAGTTGTGGCAGCAGTACAGTGTAAGGCATAAAAATTACTATGAGTTTTAAATGTGTTCCTGGTGCAAAGGAGAAATAATGATGTAGTAGTGTTCATGATTTCATGCACCATTCAGAAATGTAATGGTGGAGGGCAAGAAGCTGTTACTAAAACATTAAGTGTGGGTCTTCAGTCTCTTGTACATGCTTCCTGATAGTAGTAATGAGAAGCAGGCATGTCCTGGATGATAAAGGTTTTTAATAATGGATGCTTTATCAACCTGAGACATTGCCTTCCATTTAGTAGTGTGGAATGTCATGCCTCTGATGGAACTGGCTGAGTCTGTAATCCTCTGAAGCCTCTCTTGATCCATTTAAAAGAGTTCAAGGAAGAATTCAGACTGGCTGGTTTGCCACTTGCCACATTAAACTTGATCATAGTCAGTGTTCGTCTGTTTTCGTTTTGTCTTAAAGCTTTCAGACCATTCATGTGAAATACTTTGTCTTAGTGAGAATGTTTGGATACTCAGAGTTGGTCTTATTAGTTAAGATGTGTTCATGGTGTAAAACATAATTTTGCACAAATTGTTGAGGTAAAATATGCAATTCTAACTAATGAAATTATATTTAATTGGTAACAACTGTATACTGGTAAAATATAAAAACTCTCTTCACTTGAGTTCAGATGTACTTTGAGTTCTGGGAACTTATTCTGCTCTGTCTCCTCTATGCATCTACATGTGCTGAATAAAGTAACCTGTTACATCGATAGCTTTGCTCATTCAAAGTCAAAAGAGGCTGCAGTAGTCATTCAGTGCTATGTAACCCTTAAAGCAAACTGCCAGTAATATCTTGCACCACATTATCTGATAGAAAATGGCAGACGCTGGGAGCATTCATCAGGTCATCAGTGGAGAGAGAACAAGAGCCTATTTATCATTTGGAGAGAAGGGGAGAAGCTAAAGGAACACAGGTCTGTGGTACAATGCTGACTTAACCTTGGTTTGTGATGGGAATTCCTCCATTCTCTCAACTGCTTCCCCTTCTTTACAACCTAACATACTTTTCACAGAGTCCTGACTAAGGGTTTTGGCCCAAAAACGTCGACTGTACTCTCTTCCTAGATGCTGCCTGGTCTGCTGAATTCCTTCAACATTTTGTGTGTGTTACTTATCACTTTTCCAGTTCTGATGAAGGATCCTTGACCTGAAACAGCAAAACTGTTTCCCTTCTCACAGATGGTAACGGACCTGGTAGGTGCTTCTAAAATCTGTTTTTGCTTTGAATTTACAGGATCTACTGTTTTCTGTTCATATTTCATTCAATAACAATACGCTTTTTCTCTCACCCCTTCTCTTCACCTCACCCATCTATCATCTCCCTCAGGTGCCCCTCTTCCTTCCCTTTCTCCCCTGGTCCACTGTCCTCTCCTTTCAGATTCCTTTTTCTTCAGCCCTTTACCTTTTCCACCTATCACCTGCCAGCTTCTCACTTCATCCCTCCTCCACACCTACATAACTTCTCCCTCACCTAGTTTCTCCCATCACCTTCTAGATTATATTCCTTGCCCTCCCCCCACCTGAAGAAGAGTTCCAGCTGGAAACGTTGTTTATTCATTTCCACAGATGCTGCATTCCGTAAGTATTTTGTGTGTTGCTTTGGATTTCCAGCATCTGCAGAATCTCTTGCTGCTGGTGTGCTGGAGACAGAATCCTGTTTATGTTGCATGATTCATTTCATAAGCTGTTTAATTTAAGCACTTTCATTAAATTATCACAAAGGCAGAGTTAATTCTCATGTATTCATAAGTGAACTAAAAATATCATTCTGAAAATTATTCTGACTTAATAATGTTTTTACCTGAATGCCCAGTGATCTGATTTGCTGTAAGAAAATTAACATTTATTTAAATTTATTGACATGTCTAATAAGTGATAGGGGTCTAAGCTATCATTTGCATAGATAATAGCTGCAAGACTGAATGGTAATAATATAGTTATCACCTTCAATTTCTCCAAACCAGACTCAAACATAAAGAAAAATCTTAGAGGGGGAGAACTTTGAAACCACACAACTTGGGGCGTCTTTTATGAGTCTAATGCATTGCCCTTGCTATATGTTTATGTTACAGAATCATACTGATTCAAAAACAGTCAGATACTGCTCAGAAGCAGACCCTTTGGCCATTGAATCCATGCTATACCGTAAACCACCCTTATACACTGGTTTACATTAAGCTACTTTTTTAAAGCAATTCTCCCCTCATCCACATCAAAATGCAGCTGTCTGGCTACAGTTGTGTCAGCTAGGTAAAAAAAGCTGTTAAATATAAACTCTCTTAGTTTACATGTTCCACATTATGTGGGGTTCTTAGGTTGGGACAGCCACCTCGGAGACAGTACTGTTGTTAATTAAAAACAAAGGCTGTACTCTGTGGGTTTTGGAAATAATCAATGTGAAACAAATCAAACTTAGGTACATTTAGCCAATGAGCCAGGAGTTAGTGTACAGCAGAGTGAAAGGTAGAATGAATGAACGAAGCATCAGTTAGATTTAGATTTATTTATTAATCACATGTACATCAAAATATACAGTGGAATGTGTTTTTGTGTTGACAGCCAACACAACCTGAGATTATGCTGGGTGGGGGCAGCCCATTATCTTTGCCGCACGTTCCAGCACCAACATTGTATGACCACAGTGTTTAGCAGAACAACAAGAACAACGTGCCGCCAACATAAAACAAGCACGAACAACTGAAATAACGACATCACAATAAAGATAGCAGGGGGAGGAAAAACACTGTCCTCTCACAAATGGCTAAGGAAGTTGTTCATGCTGGTGAAGTTGTGAGCAGAAATGAAACTCTACAAACAAGTTATAAAACGATAAGATATAGGAGCAGAATTAGACCATTTGGCTCATCAGGTCTACCCCACTGTTCAATCATATCCAATGTTTTTTAGCATCATTCTCCTGGATTTTTTATTTAATGAGATATAATGTAGAACAGGCCAATGAGCCACACCACCCAGCAACCTCAGATTTCCCCTAGCCTAATCATGGGACAATTTATAATTACTAATTAACCTACTAACCAGTCTATCTCTGAGCTTTAGGAGGAAATCAGAAAGAACTCACACATTATGTGTGGCTAAGTACAGCTCCAACACCATATACAAGTTCGCTGATGACATCACTGTTGTGGACCAAATCAAATGTGGTGATGAATCAGCATACAGGAAAGAGATTGAAAACTTGGCTGAGTGCTGTAATAACAACAAACAAGAGAAAATTTGCAGATGCTGGAGGAACTCAGCAGATCAGGAGGCATTTATGGAAAAAGTACATTCTCACTCAATATCAATAAGACCAAGGAGTGGATTGTAGACATCAGGAGATGGAAACTAGCTAGTAATCATCAGAATATCAGACGTGAGAGGGTCAGTAACTTTGAAGTCCTGAGGTCCTATCTCAGGGAACCAGTCCTCAACCCATCATCTAAATATTATTGTGAAGAAAGCATGACAGTGCCTCAGGAGTCTGTTGAGGTTCATCAGGTTATTGAAAACCTTGGAAAACTTCTACAGATGTGTGGTGGAAAGTGTGCTGACTGGCTGTATTATGGCCCAGTATGGGAACACCAATACCTTTGAGTGGAAAATCACACAAAAGGTAGTAGATTCAGCCCTGTACATCATAAGTGAAACTCTCCCAACTGTTGAGCATATTTACATAAAACACTGCTATAGAAAATCAGCTTCCATCATCAAAGATCCTCACCACCCAGGCCATGCTCTTTTCTCACTGCTGCCATCAGGTAGAAGGTACAAGAGCCTCAGGACTTGCACCGCCAGGATCAAGAACAGTTACTACCCCTCAACCATCAGGCTCTTGAAAAAAAAGGAGATAACTACACTCATTTAAGGTCTCTGTTATTTTGTTATTTCATGCTCGTTATTTAATGGAAATTATATAGTGTCTGCACAGTGCGTTTACAGTTATGTTCTATAGATTTGCTAAGTATGACTGCAAAAAGGAATCTCAGAGTTGTATGTGGTGACATGCATGTACTCTGACAATAAATTAACTTTGAACTTCAGGTTCCTCACTCTGTTTGAAGAAATTCCACCTCATCTCAGTTTAAAGAGGTGGCCCTTTATTCCGAGGTTGTCCTTTCAGATCCTAGACTCTCATAATGGAAGCATCTTTACATTGACTCTATTCAGTTCTTTCAATATCTGGAAGGTTTCAATGAAATCCCCTCTCATGTAGTACAAGAGTTCTTGCATCTTGGAGAATTTGCTCTCTGGGCACTTTAGAATGTTAAAGCACAGTATAGGCCCTTCTGCCCAAGTATAGTGCCAACATTTTAATTTAGTCTAAGGTCAATCTAAACCACCCCTCCTACATTGTCCTCCATTTTTCTATCATCCATGTGTCTATCTAAGTGTTTTTTTAAATGTCCCTAATGTATCTGCCTCTACCATTACCCCTGGCAGGGTGTTCCATGTGCCCACCCTTCTCTGTGTAAAGAAATTACTTCTGACATATCCCCTTATACATTCTTTAAAATTATGTCCCTGGTATTAGCCATGTCCACTCCAAAAAAAAGTCTCCATCTTTGCATCTTATCATCTTGCACACCACTAAAAAGAGGGCATCTAGCCAATGATGGATGGATTACAGATTCTGCTGGTCGTTAAGGAATTCCTGTATTTCTGAAGAAAAATGGTGCCATCCAGCTACCTGTAAATCTATCATTACAAGACTATAAGACCACAAGATGGAGCAGCAAAATTAGGCCATTTGGCCCATCAAGTCTGCTCCACTAGTTCATCATGGCTGATCCATTTTTCCTTCTCAGACCCAACCTCCTGCCTTCCCCCAGATCCCTTCATGTCCTGACTAATCAAGCAGATATCAATCTTTGCCTTAAATATACATAAAGACTTGGTCTCCACAGCTGCCTGTGGCAATAAATTCCACAGATTCACCTCTCTCTGGAGAAAGAAATACCTCCCCATCTTTGTCCTAAAAGGACACCCTTCTATACTGAGGCTGTGTCTTCTGAACTGTCCTTTTCACATCCACTCTATGAAGATAGGTTTCAATCAGGTCACCGCTCATTCTTCTGATGGCTTAGGGCCTTCAATGGTCTTCATAAGACAACCCATTTAATCCTGGAATCATTTTCGTAAACCTCCTTTGAACCCACTCCAATTTCAGCTCTTTTTCACTATAGAAGATAAAGGAATTAAGTACAGTTAAGGAGATCACAATCGTGAACATGCACCTTCTGCTAATATAAATATCAATAAACATGTAAAGGATCACTCACAAAGACTTGTTCAACTAGATTTGTAATCAATACACCGATATAAAAGAAAACAGTTACAACATGGACAATATGTAGAAAATGTATCGGTTTGTCAGGAAATGGAGTGAACACTTGACCAAAAGCAAAACAATAGAGACAATGTAGTAGTAAATGATATTTCACTAATAAACTACAAAATAAGACAAAACAAATGCTTAACATGACAGGACAACAAGGTAAATGAAAGCTGGGAACAACTGGTTAAGGCTGATTGGTTTGATGAGTGAAAGCTGGGTTTAAGTAGGCTGCAGGTGATAAATTGGAAATGAATAGCAGGTGACTCCTGTTAGCTGGATGGAGATTGGGAGGTGACTACCTGTGCAGGCCTGGCAGCATTAGATGATTGGGCTCACCAAAAACACAACGCCAAAAAAAGAAAGGCAGACAAATGTTCCAAGTAAATTTACTACCAAAGTTCCTATCTGTCTTTAAGGTCAGCTCCCGAACATTGTTATAGCTGGAGATGATAGTGGGGATCGATCCCACTACTTACTAAATGCTCCCAATGGCGTGCGCCTCAAATAGCCTCTGACAACCAAGTCCAGCTCCTGGCCATCACATGTGGCTTAGCTACTAAGCCCAGCGGAACCATTTCAAACGACAGGAGAAGGGGCAAAGGTGGGTAACTGGCACCTTAATGCCCATTGCTCCGGGCAGATAGGGTTCGTCCATGGTTGGCAGCTCACTTAGGAGAAGAAAAATTCTGATCTCAAACCTCTGCTGCCTTGCGGCTAAACACACTCATTGGGAAGAATTCGTGAATAAACCTCCAGGGAAAATACGGAGCTGGAGTCCCTAAGGCAGTCCTACATTGAATTCAACACTGACTGGCAACTCCTGTGACACTGCTGGTACCAAACTGTATTGGTCTCTGCCTTTCCTTTGGGTTCATTAAATGCATGGAGAGGGGGAGCTTGCTACATGGGCAACAGCTTGCTCTCCATATCGTACTGCTCAGGCTTGCAGATCTACAATCAACTCTAAATGACAGAGACCCTCACTCACTCATCTGTCTTTGTGATTTCACCTAACACAAATACGCTCCAGGTCAAACTGGAAGGCAGACAACAAGGACAATGGCAAGATTCTTAGCAGTGTGAAGGAACATAAAGATTTTGGGTTCCTCAAGGTTGATAGGATGGTTAAGAAGGCCTGCGATGTGTTGGCCTTCATTAATCAGGGGATTGGTTTCACGGGCTGTGAGGTCACAGTGTAGTTCTAGAAAACCCTGGTTAGATCTTACTTGGAGTTCTGGTCTCTTCATTATAGGAATTAATTAAAAGCTATAGAGAGGGTGCAGAGGAGATTTATCAGGAAGCTACCTGGATTAACGAGCATCAGTTTCAAGATGCCACTGTATACGGCAGCCGTGTTGCGAACTCTGATTCAACTTTACAGTGCACTGCTAATTTCTGCGATTTCCTTCGCATTCCTTGTTCAAGTAGATGGATGTCCCATCAGATATGATAGACTGACTCTTCTGAACATCAGGAAGATGGCATTTACCCACAATGTGCTGCCTTTCCGACATGGAAACTCCTGCTTACATGATCCATGGGAGGATTTATCGCACTGCCACTATCTCAGAAGAGGTGCTGGAAGTGAGGGAGAAGAGCCAGCATACTAATTGGGCATCTCTTCCCACAATACTCCTGGCTAACGATCAGTCCCTGGGCTTTACGTTGTGAACACTGAGATCCAGAATCTCCTATAAGTGGGAAACAGAGGAATGTGCTTCGTGGAGATCTGGCTGACAGAGGAGATACCGGATCATGCCATCGAGCCCTTTGGTTTCTCCCTGTTCCAGGCAGACAGGTTGAAAAACCTCATTGGGAAGAGTAAAGGAGGAGGGGTATGCTTCATGGTCAATAATGCCTGTTGAGACCCCTGGAATGTATATGTCCTCAAATCCTTCCATTCCCTGGATCTGGAGTACTTTGTGCTGCTGAGTAGACCTTTCTGGCTGCCCAGGCAGTTCACAGCTGTGTATATACTGCTGCAGGCTGATACTGACCAGGATCTCACGGAATTGTACGAGATCATCAGCACCCTGGAGACTGTACATCCACAGGCTGCCTTCACCATCGCCAGAGACTTTAATAGAGCATCACTGTCTAAAGTCTCTCCAAAGTTTTGCCAACACATTCAGGTGAGCACACAGGGAGATAGCGTACTCGACCACTGCTACGCTCTCTTCCGCAACGCTTACAAAGTGCTTCTCTGCCCACCAATTGGGAAGTTGGATCACTCCTCCATCTTGTTTCTGCCAATGTTCAGGCAGAAGCTGACACAAGAGGCGGTCATAGTTAAAACTGCCCATTGTTGGTCCAGCCAATCGATCTCCATCACAGGACTGCTTGGATGACATCAGCTGCAATGTCTTGCATGATGAAGAGTCTCCAACTTCACAGATGGGGTCACAGGCTTTGTCCAGAAGTGCATCGAGGATGTTGTCCCCCAGATATCGGTCATGGTCTACCCAAACCAGAAACCCTAGATAAAGAGTTTCATGTGAGCAGCACTTACCGTGCGACACAGAGCTGACATTACCGGCAATCAGCAGAAGCTCAAGAAATGTAGCTACAATCTGCTCAAAGTCATCAAGGCAGCAAAACGATAATACAGAGACTAGATTCAGACACAACTCTCCACCAACAATACACACAGCTTATGGGAAGGTCTGCACACCATTGCAAACTTCAAAGCTAAGCACAGTGGTGCTGCCAACATCACTGCCTCTCTCTCAGATGAGCTAAGTCTTTTTTACATTCAGTTCGATGTCGCCAACACTGAGCCCCTGAGGAGAGCTACCAAAGCGACCTGCACCTTGGTCATCTCTGAGGCTGAAGTACGCAGGTGTTTCCAATGAGTGGACAGTCGTAAGGCTGTGGGACCAGACAGCATCCCAGGGCAGGTACTCAGGATGTGCACGGCACAACTGGCAGGTGTGTTTACAGACATTTTTAATCTCTCCCTCTCCCAGTGTAGAGTGCCTTCCTGCTTCAAATTAACCACCATTGTTCTCTGTACCAAAAAAAGACCAAGGCAACACGTCTGAATGACTGGCATTCTGTTGCACTCATCTCAATAATAAGCAGATGCTTTGAGAGACTGGTCAAAGACTCCATCTGCAGCTTGCTGCCACCCACACTGGACCCCCTAGAATTCAAAGATTCAAAGGTCCAACTTAATGTCAGAGAAACCACAGGTTCTCTCTCTCCCTAATAATGGAGAAGGAGGTGTCCCCCATTTACACAGCGAGCGGGAGACATAACAACAACCTGCTGGTTTACAATGTTAAAAAGTCCACTTTGTCGCTTTTTATCACAAAGATCTCGGGTCTTTGGGCCCACAGCGAAAGACTTTCTGGCCTCCCCAACAACGCACGAGTCTCCCTCTGTGACACTGACCCTCGATCCGCTCGTCTCTAGAGCCTCGAGATGTTAGGCTTTTGAATTCGAGCCGGACTCTCAGGCTGAACCCTTGGCGTGCTGAGCAATGGCCAGTCCTGAAACTCCGAGAATCAATGTTGTAGAAAATAAAACATGAAAACTTCCAAGGGGGTTGAATACTTTTTAAAGACGCTGTATGTAAGATAGTAACAAACACTGACAAACAGTATCTTTTTCACAGAAGACAAGGGCTTCTATAAGGAGGCATCATTTTAAGGATTTTGGAGGAAACTGTAGGAGGTTATCAGACGTAGGTTTTTTAAAACAGATAGTGATGAGTGCATGACACACTACCAGGAGTGGTGATGCATGAGGGACATTTTGGAAACTTTGAATTGATATATAGATAAAAGAGGACTATGTGGGAGGGAAGGGTTTGATTGATCTCAGAGTAGGTTATAAGCTTGGCACAACATTGTGGGCCAAAGGGCTTGTACTGTGCTGTGTTCTAAGGCATTAACTTGATAACACACACTCCATTATGTTGATTTGATTGTTTTATGTATTATTCATTAGAAATCTTTATGAATAACGCATGATTTGAAATAAACTATAGCAGATGTCTAACCTCCTGACTCCCCTAAGCATTTCCACCACCTACAAACATGTCAGGAGTGTGATGAAATACACTACACTCTGTGATGAAATACTCTGCACTTGCCTTATTACATCTTCAACAAGATTTAAGATCAGTCAGTGTAAAGGCAGCCACTTACTTGACACTCCAACCACCAGCAGGAACATACTCACCCTGACTACCTCGGCCACAGCTGCATGGTATACATTGGCACTCCATGTACCAGCAGGAGCATATGCTCACCCTGACCATCAGAGCCACGGCTGCATTGTATATATCTACAAAATGCCAATTGCCAATTGTATTCCAATAGTGGCTCCCAGATAGGCGACCTCTGCCTCCAAGAAGTCAGAGAAGCAAGCATTTTGGAAAATTATCGTAGGCAAGTTCTCCTCTAATTCATGTAGCCACTGGCTAGGAAATACATCACTGCTCCTTCACTGTGGCACCTCAAGAAGGGGATGTCCATCATCATATGAACGTATCCTCTTCTCATCAGTATCATCATGAGCAAGAAGACCCGCACTCAATGATTCAGGAGCAACATCTTCCTCCCCATCATCAGATTTCTGAATGGTCCATGAGCAAACAAACGCTACTTCATCAGAATCAGAATCAAGTTAAATATCACCAGCATATATCATGAAATTTGTTAACTTTACAGCAGTAGTACAATGAAATACAAGATAAGACTATAGGACCATAAAACATAGGAGCAGAAACAGGCCATTTGGCCCATCTAATCTGCTCCACTGTTCAATCATGGCTGATCCCTTATTCCCATCCTCAGCCCCACTCCCCAGCTTTCTCCCTGTAACCTTTGATGCCCTGTCCAAAATAAACCTATAAAGCTCTGCCATAAATACACCCAGTGATCTGGCCTCCAAGCTACCTGTGGCAACATTTTCCACAAATTCACCACCCTCAGGCACATGAAATTTCTCCACATCTCTGTTTCAAATTAATGTCCTCTATTCTGAGGCTGTGTCCTCTTGTCCTAGACTCCTCCACTATGGGAAACATCCTTTCCATGTCTACTCTGTCTAGGCCGTTCAACATCCCCACTCATCCTTCTAAATTCCAGCGAGTACAGATCCAGAGCCGTCAAACGTTCCTTGTATGATAACCTTTTCATTACAGAATCATCCTTGCAAACCTCCTCTGGACCCTCTCCAAAGCCAGCACATCTCTTCTTAGATGAAGAGCCCAAAAGTGTTCACAATACTCAAGGTGAGGCCTCACCAATGTCTTATAAAGTCTCAGCATTACATCCTTGCTCTTGTATTCTGGACCTCTTGAAATGAATACGAACATTACATTTGGCTTCCTTATCACCAACTCAACCTGCACATTAACCTTATAACCATATAACAATTACAGCACAGAAACAGGCCATCTTGGCCCTTCTAGTCTGTGCTGAACGCTTACTCTTACCTAGTCCCACCTACCTGCACTCAGCCCATAGCCTTCCATTCCTTTCCTGTCCATATACCTATCCATTTATTTTTAAATGACAAAATCAAACCTGCATTTACCACTTCTACTGGAAGCTCGCTCCACACAGCTACCACTCTGAGTAAAGAAGTTCCATCTCATGTTACCCCTAAACCTATGCCCCTTAATTCTCAACTCATGGCCTCTTGTTTGAATCTCCCCTACTCTCAATGGAAAAAGCCTATCCACATCAACTCTATCTATCCTCCTCATAATTTTAAATACCTCTATCAAGTCCTCCCTCAACCTTCTACGCTCCAAAGAATAAAGTCCTAACTCGTTCAACCTTTATCTGCAAATTAGGTGCTGAAACCCAGGTAACATTCTAGAACAACCTTTAGGGTATTCTGCATAAAGACTCCCTAGTCCATTTATATCTCAGATTTTTGGATATTTCTCCCCGTTTAGAAAATGGTCCACACATTTATTTCTACTACCAAAGTGCATGACCATGCATTTTCCAACATTGTATTTCATTTGCCACTTTCTTGCCCTTTCTCCTAATCTGTCTAAGTCCTTCTGTTTACTTAACACTACCTGACCATCCACCAAACTTTGTATCATCTGCAAACCTGGCAACAAAGCCGTTTACTCCATACATAAATCATTGATATACTGCTTAAAAAGAAGCTGACCCAACATTGACCCCTGCAGAACACCACTAATCACTGGCAGCCCACCAGAAAAGGATCATATTATTCCCACTTGCTGCCTCCTACCAATCAGCCATACCAGTATCTTTCCTATAATACCATGGGCTCTTAACTTGATAAACAGCCTCATGTGTGGCACCTTGTCAAAAGCCTTCTGAAAGCCCAGATATACAACATCCACTGAAACACCTGCGTTGCAAGTTGACTCTACATCAATCATGGGATTGAGTTTAAGAGCCGAGAGGTAATGTTGCAGCTATATAGGACCCTGGTCAGACCCCACTTGGAGTACTGTGCTCAATCGTGGTCCCCTCACTACAGGAAGGACATGGAAACCATAGAAAGAGTGCAGATTTACAAGGATGTTGCCCAGATTGGGGAGCATGCCTTATGAGAATAGGTTGAATGAACTTGGCCTTTTCTCCTTGGAGCAACAGAAGTTGAGAGGTGACCTGATAGAGGTGTATAAGATGATGAAAGGCATTGATTGTGTATATAGTCAGAGTCTTTTTCCCAGGGCTGAAATGGCTAGCAAGAGAGGGAACAGTTTTAAGGTGCTTGGAAGCAGGCACAGAGGAGATGTCAGGGGTAAGTTTTTTATTCAGAGAGTGGTGAGTGCATGGAATGGGCTGTCAGCGGTGGCGGCAGAGGCAGAAACAACAGGGTCTTTAAAGAGTGTCCTGGATGGATACATGGAGCTTGATAAAACAGAGGGCTATGGATAAGCCTAGGTAGTTCTAAGGTAAGGACATGTTTGGCACAGCTTTGTGGTCCAAAGGGCCTGTATTGTGCTGTAGGTTTTCTATGTTTCTATTTTTCTATCTATTCTACTTGTAATCTCCTCAAAGAATTCCTACAGGTTTATCATGCAATATTTTCCCTTAAGTAGACCATGCTGACTTTGTCCTATCTTGTCCTGTGTCACCAAGTACTCCAAAACCTCATCCTTAACAATTGGCTCCAACATCTTCCCAACTACTGAGGTCAGGCTAACTGATCTATAATTTCCTTTCTACTGCCTTCCTCCTTCCTTAAAGAGTGGAGTGACATTTGCAATTTTCCAGTCTTCAGGCACCATGCCAGAATCCAATGATTTTTGAAAGATCATTACTAATGCCTCCACATTCTCTAACACTACCCCTTTCAGAACCTTAGGGTGCAGTTCATCTGGTCCAGGTGACTTATGCACCCTTAAGCTTTCAAGTTTTTGAGCATCTTCTTCTTTGTAATATTAACTGCATTCACTTCTCTCATATCCTTCAACATCTGGCACACTGCTAGTGTTTTCCACAATGAAGACTGATGCAAAATACTCACTTAATTCATCTGCCATCTCCTTGTCCCCTGTTATTATTTCTCCAGACTCATTTCCTTGCAGTCTTATATCCACTCTCATCTCTCTTATTTCTTACATAATTGAAAGAGCTTTTACTATCCACTTTGATATTGTTTGCTAGCTTGCTTTCATATTTCATCCTTTTTCTCCTAAAGATTCTTTTAGTTCTCTCTCTAGGTTTTTAAAAGCTTCCCAACCTTCTATCTTTCCTTTAATTTTTCTTTGTTGTTTGCCTCCTCTTTTGCTTTTATATTAGCTTTGACTTTCCTTGTCAGCCACCGTTATACTATTTTGCCATTTGAGCATTTCTTCATTTATAGAATACTTTTATCCTGCACCTTCCTCATTTTTCCCAGAAACTCATGCCATTGCTGCTCTGCTGTCATCCCTGACAACAGCTCCTTCCAATTTACTTTGGCCAACTCCTCACTCATACCACTGTAATTTCCTTAACTCCAATGAAATACTGCTCCATCAGACTTTACTTTCTCCCTATCAAATTTCAAGTTGATCTCAATCATATTGTGATCACTGTCTCCTATTTTGTTATTTTATTTCTTTGCCCTGTATTGTTAACACTAAACATAAATTTCACATCATATAAAACTGATCTTAAACCTGATTCTGATACTCATTCTACCTCGTTATTGCTCTTTTCCATTATTTATTTATTTGGTAGTCAATAGTCATTTAATGTCTTGCACTGCACTACTGCAAAGCAATATATTGAAAATAAATCTAATTTTGATTGTTATTCGAATTAAATGCAGGACATCTCCACCAACAGCATCCTTGGGTTGAGTACCTTCAACATACGGACTGATACAATTTCTGAGGACTTTTTCAAGCAATGAATATGAAAAATAATCACCACCTATTGGTGACCTGTCGTTTCTATTTATTGTTTCCATGAACATAATGGCAAAAAGATTGATACATGAAAATGAAGATATATTATACTGGCAACTCCTGTAACCACAGTTAAGAAAGTGTTCAAAGAAGAAGCTGCTTACTAAAAGATAAAAGTTGCAGATACACAAATTTGACATCAGATTTAACATCAAACATGTGCTAGCCTATCTCAGGGCACTGTATGATCCTTTTACAGATTTCAGTTGAAGACTAAGTACAAATAAGTAGTTTGTTACAAGCGCAGAAGAATGGTTGCTATAGTTACCAGAGTTTTTTTTTCATTTTACATTTTAGGATCTTCTGCAAATAACTGATTGCCACTCATTGTAGTCCAAAAATTGCTCAAAAAGCAAAAGATTACCATTACAAATCTTCTGATTTGCCTCACATAGTGGAAATTTAACACTTGCAGAGAACATTGTACATTACAGTGCAGTACAGGCTCTTCAGCCCACAAGGCTGTGTTAACCTTTTAACCCACTCTAAGTTCAATCTAACCCTTTATTCAAACAGGGCCCTTCATTTTACTATTATCCACGTGCCTATGTAGCAGTCTCTTAAATGTCCCTGCCGTATTTGTGAAAGGATGTTAACATAATGGAAAATGAGTTTTGTCATATGAAGAGCATTTGATGGCTCTGGGCCTGTAATATTAGATTTCAGAAGAATGAGGGGTTACTGCTTTGAAACCTATCGAATGTTGAAAGACCCTAATAGAGTGGATGTCGAGAGGATGTTTCCTGCAGTGGGAGAGTCTAAAACCAGAAGACACAGCCTCAAAATAGAGGGGCATCCTTTTAGAGTGGAGAACCTATGGAATTTGTTTCCATAGGCCGATGTAGAGGCCAAGTCATTGGGTATATTTAAGGCAGACGTTGATAGATTCTTCATTAGTCAGAGCTTGAAGGTATATGGAGAGAAGGCAGGAGAATAGGGTTGAGAGGGAAATTGATTAGCCATGATGAATTGGTGGAGAAGACTTGATGGAGCAAATGTCCGAGTTCTGCTGCTATGTCTTATGGTCATAAAGAGAAATCAAAATCATAAAACAGCTATAAATTCTCAGTAGGCCTGGCAGCATTTGCAGAGAGAGAAAGAGAATTAATGATACAAGTTGATAATCTTTCTTCAGAATATAAAAAACAAATAGAACTTAAATATATAATTTTCAGAGAAAGAGGACAACTCTTTCTAGAGTTAATTGTCATAGGCATACACTAAAAGGGTATAAACATTACTAAATGAGCTTTTTGCAGCAGCATCATGGTACATTACAAACATGACAAACACTAATTAACATAAACTGAAATAAATTATGCATTAATACATGTACAGAAAAATAAACAAAATAAGCACAGAGACACTGGAATAAGTTGAGTAAGAGAAAAGGAAAAGAGTTTGAGGTAGTGTTATGGTTTTTCATGTGAGTTCAACAACATGATGGCAGTGGGGAAGAAGTTATTGGAGATCCCTGTAACATGGGTCTTCAGTCTCCTGTATCTCCTGCTGGATGGCAGCATTGAGAAAACAGCACGGACGGGGTTCCGACTGATGATGATGACTTGCTGAAACATCGGCTCTTTTAGTCGTTCTCGATGGTGGGCAGAGGTGTAGAAAGGAAATGTCTGAAAATGGAGACCATGAGTGATTGAATGATGGAAACAGAATTGATGCACTCTGAAAAAAGAATAAAGGCGAAGCTACCTGGCTGACCTGTCTGAAGCAGACAAGGTAAGCAAACAGGAGGCAAGATAAAATACACTGCAGCTGCTGAAAACCCAACACAAAATAGAAAATTAGAAGTACCAACACGTCAGGTTTCATCCAGAAAGAGAGAAAAACTGAGTTAATGTTACTAACACAAAAACGATAGGCCAATTGGAATTGTTGAATGCAATATTGATTCCTGAGGGCTGTAACAAGCTTGGTTGGAAGTGAGTGTAACATCAGTGGTGGGAGTCTGATGCAAGATGACGCTGAGCGAAAGGATCCACCAACATTCTTTTTTCCCCAGGGTAGGGGAGCCTAGAGCTGCAGCAAAGGCTTAAGGTGATAGAGAAAAGATTTTAAAGGGATCTGTGGGGTAATCTTTTTCACACAGATGAATGGTGGATACAGGTACAGTTATAACATTTAAAGTATGCTAAAGCAGGCATATGGATAGGAAAGATTTGGAGAAATATAGGGAGGAAACTCAGGGAAATGGAACCAGCTCAGCTGATTCTCTGATGCTTTGAGATGCTGCTTCCCAAACTTACATTGGAACAATGTAGCAGGACATATACAGTGAGAAAAGAATGAGAGACGGATTGACAATTAAAGTGACAGGTAACTGGTTTCCAGATTGAATGAAGATGCTCTGCAAAATGCTCTAACACACAATCTATTTTCAGTTCCCAAGGCCTGACCACCATCTTTTCACCATGAGACCGCTGTCTCTTCATCCCGCGTCAAAGCTCGTACTTCTTTCTTAACAAATGTTCGAAAAAGATTTCCAGATCATTCCCTTTCATTCCCCCTCCCCCACCCACCTACCTTCCCCATCTTGCTACAGCTTTTAGCAGGGCCTTTGAGAAGGGCTCTCATGGTATATTTGTTTGGAGGGTAGACTCATGGATACAAAACTGACTTAGTGGTTGGAGATAGAGTGTGACAGTGGTACAGGGTGGCTTTTCAGATTAGAGGTCTGCAACCAGGGGTGTGCTGCAGGGATCATTGCTGGGACCTTTGTTATTTGTCATGTATATTAATGATCTGCATAAGGATTTAACTGGCAGGATTAGTATGGTGGAGTGACGAATGCATGCCATTGGACCCTGACCCTAATCCGTCAAGGAACACAGTTGCCCCTGTATCAGCCTCCCCACATTGAACAAAGTCACACACAGGCATTCTCCATTAAGGCAATCTATCCTAGTCCCAATCTCTCACCATGTGTCTAAGAGACAAATATAGTTAGATAACATAATTTTACCACATTAAGGGCACTTACATGTCACCAGTACTTTCTGATGGAATTATTTGAGCTGATTCATTTTAGCATTGAATTATTGTCAATGCAATGATATAGTCTTTCAATGTGCCATGCTGGATTGTGAAGGGTTATTTTACTTGTCGGTCAAAAGCCACTTCTGCTGGTCATTGAAGGATGCAGCAGCTTTTTCCCGCTGTGCGCCACGGTATGGGTGTCCAGTTTCAGGTGCCTCGGGGTTCTTCCTTTTTCTCCAGGCACTCATCTTTACTCTGAGGTTCTGGGCAGTGCTGAAGAACCATTGGGGAAGTGTGCTGCAGGTACACTAGGGCTCACACACACTCTTCGCTAAGTATCTGTTTGTTGAATGGTTAGTTTTGAAGTTGTGTAACTTGGGGAGACTTAATGAGGCTCCTGTTGAATTTGAAGTGCTACTGAATGTTTAGTATCATAGTTTGTGAAACACAGGGTGGCTTTGATGTTTGGTCAGATGTTTTACTGTTTGTCTGTAAAAAAATGGTTAATGTGTCTTTCCATGAACCTGCTTCCTCATAACATGCCCAGAATTAAAGCTGGCACTGTGGCCGGTGCCATGTGGACAGATACCAGCCAATAAAATCAGGAGATCATTGTAATGATCTTGGAATAAAATTAACTTTGTACCCAAATGGCCAGTTTCAAATCTAACATGGCATGTAATGACAGTAAATATGACTTTTTTTTTCCATTTGGTCAGAATTTGCAATCATCATATTTGTTTTTAGTTTTTGTCACTTTAGGATGTCCTGCACTGAACATTGTGATTCCTTTCTTGACAATCACAACTCCACCTGTGCCAGTCAATGTTGCTCTCGGAGACTGTTGTAGCTTTGCTGTTTATTGAGTGAAACAAATCTATTTCTTTTAGAGTCATAGAGCACTACTTCAGAGAAACCTTTGGCCATCCAGTCCATGCCAAACTATTATTCTGCCTAGTCCCATTGACCCACACCTGGACCACAGCCCTCCAGACCCCTCCCAACCATGTACTTATCTAAATGTCTCTTAACTGTCAAAATCAAACCGAAATCCACCACTTCCACTGGCAGCTCATTCCACACTCACACCACTCTCTGACTGAAGTATCCCCTCAGGTCCCTCTTAAATACTTCATCTTGAATTGAATTGAATTTATTTCTTACATCCTTCACATACATGAGGAGTAAAAATCTTTACATTATGTCTCTGTTTAAATGTGCAATCATAATAATTTATAATAAATAGAACAATCAATGTAACATAGACATACACTCAGATCAGTGTGAGTTCATCAGTCTGATGGCCTGATGGAAGAAGGTGTGATACCATTTCAGGGATGGTAGCAGCTGGAACAGTTTGTGGTTGGGGTGACTTGGGTCCCCAATGATCCTTCGAGCCCTTTTCTCACACCTGTCTTTGTAAATGTCCTGAATCATGGGAAGTTCACAACTACAGATGCACTGGGCTGTTCGTACCACTCTCTGCAGAATCCAACAATTAAGGGTACAGTTCCCATACCAGGCAGTGATGCAGCCAGTTAGGATGCTCTCAATTGTGCCCCTGTAGAAAGTTCTTAGGATTTGGGGGTCCATACCAAACTTCCTCAACCGTCAGGTGAAAGAGGCACTGTCGTGCCTTTTCCATCACGCAGCTGGTGTGTACAGACCACGTGAGGTCCTCTGTGACGTGGATGCTGAGGAACTTAAAGCTGTTCACCCTCTCAAGCCCCGATCCATTGATGTCAATAGGGGTTAGCCCATCTCCATTCCTCCTGTAATCCACAACCAGACCTTTGTTTTTGCAATATTGAGGGAAAGGTTGTTTCTTTGACACCACTGTGTCAGAGAGATGACTTCTTCCCTGTAGGCCACCTCGTTATTGTTTGAGATTAGGCCAATCAACGTAGAGTCATCAGCAAATTTAATTAGCAGATTAGAGCCGTGGGTGGCGACACAGTCATGGGTATAGAAGAAGTAAAGGAAGGGATTCAGCACACAGCCCTAAGGGCTGCTATGTT
The DNA here is from genome assembly GCF_030144855.1 of Hypanus sabinus. Taxonomy (NCBI): domain Eukaryota; kingdom Metazoa; phylum Chordata; class Chondrichthyes; order Myliobatiformes; family Dasyatidae; genus Hypanus; species Hypanus sabinus. The sequence continues at coordinate 6,083,404 of NC_082727.1, forward strand.
GAGAGTCAGAGGGGTGGAGGTGAGGAAGCCCATTCTTACCACCACAGGCGATCTGACAGGAAGTCTAGGATCGAGCTGCACAAGGCTGGATCAAGGCCGAGGACTCTGAGCGTCCTGTCGAGCCTGAATGGAATTATGGTGTTAAAACCTGAACTGTAGTCCAAGAACAGCATTCTCACATAAGCATTCTTCTTCTCCAGATGTGTCAGGAAGGTATGTACAGCAGTGGTTATTGCATCATCTGTCGATCGGTTGTGTCGGTAGGTGAATCGTAGGGGGTCTGGTTTGGGTGGTTGCAAGCTGCAGATGTAATCCTTGACCATCTTGGTTGGAAACCTTGTTGTCCATGTTGGAAACATCTGCGTACCTCAGTCTCAGAGATGACCAGGTTGCAGGTTGTGGCGGTGGCTTTCCTCGGAGGCTCAGAGTTAGCGACATCGAACCGAGTATAAAAGCAACTCAGCTCATCTGGGAGAGGGGCCGTGATGTTGGCAGCACCACAACGTTTGGCTTTGAAGTCTGTGACAGTCTGCAGCCCTTGCCGCAGGTCACATGTGCTATTCGTCGTGAATCTTGACTCAGTCTTGTCGCTGTATTGTTGTTTCACAGCCTTAATAGCTTTGTGCAGATCGTAGCTGCTTTTCTTGAGCTCCTGCTTTCACCATTAGTCCATGACCTCTAGTTCTAGTCTCAACCAAGCTAAGTAGAAAAAGCCTGTTGGCTTTTACCCTATCTATACCCCTCTATTGAATCTCCTTTCAGTCTCCGATGCCCCAGGAAATAAAATCCTAACCTATTCAGCCTTTCATTATAACCCTCAAGTCCTGGCAATTTTTTATTCCTTTTTGGCAAATCAACTGTGAAAGAATTATCTCTAGTTGGTGCACATGCAAACATTTATCCAAATTTTATCGGGGATGTGGCTTATGTTCAATGAGATAGATTTTTTTTTACACAGGGTGTGATAGGCACGTGGAACGCACTTCCAGGGCTGGTGGTAGAGGCAGATATATTTAGGAAGTTTAAGAGAATCTTAGACAGGCACATGGATGAAAGAAAATGGAGGGTTATATGGGAATAAAGATTGATCTTGGAGTTGTTAAAAGATCAGCACAAAATCTTAGGCCGAAGGGCCTCTATCTTCTATGTTCTTGTAATGTAGTGCTAATTTCCTCCATCCATTTAACTTCTGATGCAAATTGTGTGATTTTTTGCTTCTTTGATTGTGATTGTTGGTTTTAGACTGAAACACCGCGTACAACACGTAGCATATGCTGCTTGGCAGGTCTTTTGAAAGATAGATTTAAATTTATGTCGTTCTTTCAAATACTTTTCTCAGGTTGTTAGTTTCTTGTGGGATTCCTAATCTGACAGGCAGAAACAAGAGAGTAGGTTAAAGGTCTGAATGAATCGCCTTGTGGAGATTAACATTCAAGGTTTAAATCCTATTTACATTGCAGATCTTTGTTTCAATTGATTCATTGGCTAGGTCAGCATTTATTATTCATCCCTAGTTCTCTGCTGAGAGAGCAGGTTGAATTGGTTCCTTGAACCACTAGTCTTTCTGACAAAGATGCTGGATAAGGAATTCCTGCATTTTGACCCAGCATTGATAAAAAAAACAGCAAAATCCTTCCAACTCCAAATCATAGACTGCACCTACAGGTGGAGGTGTGTTCCAATTGCTTGCTGATTGCACCTTTCTAGATTTTCCAAAAAAGTTTACAGATTCATTTAGTATCAAAGGACACAACTCCAAAATTCTTCTTTTCCAGATAGCCATGAAACCCAGAAAGAAATGAATGGCAGCACGATTACCAACCTCCAAATTTCTCCTCTCTGGACAAAAAAATGAACAAAAATGGAACAGGCACATTGACCCCCCCAACTCCCCCTCCCCTTCACAGAAAAAAATGAAAAAGAATGGGCAAAAAAAGTACAGAATACAAAAAAACCCATAAGACTGAAAAGAAGTCCACAGTCCAAGCCCACATCCAAAATGCAGAAATCCTGAGCAACATTTTCCCTCTCCATAGCAGAGTGATCTCACCAGTGATAAAAAGGCAAGCAGCCAGCATTTCAATCTCTCTCCTTGCTTTAAATCAGTGCGCAATGAAAGAGTTAATCAGCTCTCAGCCTTCTCACCATGAGGTTCCCACATGCTGCCTCTACCTCTTGGAATCGCCTCGGAGACTGCAGTGCAGAAACACTGATCCAGATCTCCAAACTGCAAATCCCAGGCTACAACAATTCCAGAAACACATTCAAGATGAAATACATTGAAAAAGTGAAATACATCGTTTATTATCTATCCAAAAGATGTCGACTGAGGAAGTGTTGTATGCAGGTGCCATCTTGACCAGACAGGCTGGAAGATGTAATTTAAGAGATCCTGAAGAGCTGCAGGTGGCACATAATTCAGATTCAGGTTTATTTATCACATGTATATTGAACCATACAGTGAAATGTGACATTCTTGTTACCAGTGTTCACTCCCAAAGATGTGCTGAGAACAGCTGGCAAGTGTAGCCACACATTCTAGTGCAATCATGGTATGTCCACAATGTTCAGCAGAACAACACAAGCATCAATAACAGCAATAACAACAGAACAAAGCAAGACCCTCTATCCACTCACACCCATCGCAGGCACAGCTAGACCGCCTGCCCTACAATCCATGGCTCCAGACTCTCAGGCTTGTAGACATAGTGCCTCCAACCTCCGTCCTACAGATCTCACAGGCTTGAACTATGATTCATTGGATCATAGAGTTCTTATTGGATGGAAAGAGCTATTCAACCCATCAATCTGTGCTAGATGCAAGCGATGGTATTGGGTTTGCTGACTGTGAAATTCTAAACTCACAGACCTTTAACCTTATCGAACATAAATAGCCACAAATACTCTCACTAAAGGGGGATTATACTGTCACTGCCCAATCTTCAAGCACTAGTTCATTTCCTTGTTTATTCTCCATGGTGAGTTTAGCTGCCAATACCCACTATTCGAGCAGTGGGTTCCCTCCCCCTACCAAGAAGATACAAAGTAGATTATACACAATTCATTTGGTTTCAGTTACGCATGTTCAAATCTGCACATTCTTAAAACACATTTGAAACTCACAGAAGATTTTTATCTTAAACATCTCCAAATTACAAATCATTTCTAAAACTCAAAACATTTTAAAGCACAAGCAATTTCTTGAACATAAAATATTTCTAAGACACAAAACATTTCTTAAACAGTGAAGATTTCCAAAACTTAAGTACAATTCCTACAGATTAAAAAGACATACTAAAATATAGACGAATTGTCTGTTGCAGAAACCAAAGCTGGAGGAATTAATTCACCCCATCTTTCTTAAGTGATTTTTGATGTTCCCATTGGTGATAAGCCTGAACTGCTCTCCACATCCATACCCGTACTCTCCTACTTTGGTGACTTTACAAGCATGTGTAATTTCCTCAGATATCTTTTTAACCCAATCAGTCTAAAAGCATTTTTGGAGACATAGATCTCACTAGGGGTGTAAATGCTGTGAAGCAAACTCTAAGAGTGCACAAACCTTTTGAACTGTTATTACATCAGTTATTTATAGGCTAAATGATATTATCCATCTGTTCTGCAACTCTGATTTAAGCAACATGAAGAGTCAGCTTGTCTACTTGAAACAACCCAAATTAAACAACCCTTTGTCTTATACTGCATTCTTTTGAGCAGTAAAGCAGATGCAGCAACTAGCATCTGTTTTCTCACAAAACGTCTACAAAATACAGAGCTTGTTTGCAAAGCTGTTTTAAACTTCAAGCTGATTACTGCTTTCCATTTACATTTTAAGAACTGAAGACTGACTTTTGCTTATGACCATAAACTAACAAATGCAATATAGTTGAAAGTTTACTTACAATTATTTGTGACCTTTCAAATGGTAGCTGCTATTTAGAAAGCAAGCTTAGCAAAATACCAAGAAAGAGCCCTTGGACAGAATATACATCACACAAGTAAAACAACCTCATCAGTCTCATAGCCCTGCTCTTTCCCCCTATCCATGCTAATCATCCTTTCTCAAATTTCATTCAGAAGGCACTGATTAATTTTGGTTCCATCAATCCTGTGAATTGCAGAACTGAACTATTATCTCCATTGAGAAGTGGCTTATCTCATATTTTGATCAACATTTTGAACCTCTCTGCTACAGGAAATAATTTCCCTCCACTTAATCCTGTCCATACACTGTAAATGGGGGTGTAGTGGTTATTACATCACTTTACAGTGCCAGGATCACCAGTCCCCCAATCCCCCAATACCTGTAAGGAGCTGCATAGCTTTCCTTTGATTGTCCAGTGTCCTCTCACATTCCAAAGTTAGAGTTAGTAAGCTATAGGCATGCTATTTTGGCACTGGAAATGAGGTGGTCCAGCACAACCCTCACTGATTTGATTTGATTCAAGCCATCTCATTTCACAGGATGTATTACGTACATGTGATAAATGGAGCTAAGCTTTACACTAATGAGGACTTAGAAAACAGTGACTAAACCTCCTCTTAGCCATCATCTTCCAAGAAAAATAGCCCCTTTTTCTTGTCAAGCCAAAGCATTTGTAAACAGGAAGCTCTTTTGAGCAGCGTATGGCAAGTTTATCTCTATAGCTGTCATTTGGTTGGGATAGTGGAGACCCCGCTGGTAATTTCACTCTGGCATATGTTGGCTCGGTCCTGACATTTCACAGCTTTGCAGTTGTCTATTTCTATGTTCCCATGTCAGCTGTACCTCTTTCAGCTGGTTTCAAAAGTTCATCTGAGGCACATTGTATCTTCAGGGCTTTCTGGTCCAACACAGCACAGGAAATGTCATCCTGCTCACTGAATTGAATGTTGCAGCAAGTTGCTGAAGGCATGTGCAATGAGCAGCTGCGGACTCATTCTTGTGTTGTTTAATCCATCAAAACATGATTGATTCAGATGGTCAGTATCAAATGAGCAGGACTGCAACCATCAGCTTTGAAAAGTCATCACTTTCAATGTTGTTTATACTAAAATCCTCATTATAAGAGAGCTTTTCTTTCCCACAGAGTATTGCTAGCATCAAAATCCATCATCTAACATTTCTCCTTGGTGGAAGGCATTAAAGTGCAGTCACTGTGTAGGTCAAGTGGGGAGCAATGCCAGCCTCTGTCACAGTGAGCGCTGGCAACAACTGAACCCAGGTGTGGAGGAACAGCAGACCCTGTCACAGTGAGCACTGGCAACAACTGAACCTGGGTTTGGAGGAACAGCAGACTCTGTCACAGTGAGCATTGGCAATAACTGAACCCAGGTGTGGAGGAACAGCAGACTCTGTCACAGTGAGCACTGGCAACAACTGAACCCAGCTGTGGAGGAACAGCAGACTCTGTCACAGTGAGCACTGGCAATAACTGAACCTGGGTATGGAGGAACAGCAGACCCTGTCACAGTGAGCACTGGCAACAACTGAACCCAGGTGTGGAGGAACAGCAGACTCTGTCACAGTGAGCACTGGCAACAACTGAACCCAGCTGTGGAGGAACAGCAGACTCTGTCACAGTGAGCACTGGCAACAACTGAACCCAGGTGTGGAGGAACAGCAGACTCTGTCACAGTGAGCACTGGCAACAACTGAACCCAGGTATGGAGGAACAGCAGACTCTGTCACAGTGAGCACTGGCAAGGATTGAACCCAGGTGTGGAAGAACAGCAGACCCTGTCACAGTGGCAATAACTGAACCCAGGTGTGGAGGAACAGCAGACTCTGTCACAGTGAGCACTGGCAAGGATTGAACCCAGGTGTGGAAGAACAGCAGACCCTGTCACAGTGAGCACTGGCAATAACTGAACCCAGGTGTGGAGGAACAGCAGACTCTGTCACAGTGAGCACTGGCAACAACTGAACCCAGGTATGGAGGACCAGCAGACTCTGTCACAGTGGGCACTGGCAACAACTGAACCCAGGTGTGGAGGAACAGCAGACTCTGTCACAGTGAGCACTGGCAACAACTGAACCCAGGTATGGAGGACCAGCAGACTCTGAAACAGTGGGCACTGGCAACAACTGAACCCAGGTATGGAGGACCAGCAGACTCTGTCACAGTGGGCACTGGCAACAACTGAACCCAGGTATGGAGGACCAGCAGACTCTGTCACAGTGGGCACTGGCAACAACTGAACCCAGGTGTGGAGGAACAGCAGACTCTGTCACAGTGAGCACTGGCAACAACTGAACCCAGGTATGGAGGACCAGCAGACTCTGTCACAGTGGGCACTGGCAACAACTGAACCCAGGTGTGGAGGAACAGCAGACTCTGTCACAGTGAGCACTGGCAACAACTGAACCCAGGTGTGGAGGACCAGCAGACTCTGTCACAGTGGGCACTGGCAACAACTGAACCCAGGTATGGAGGACCAGCAGACTCTGTCACAGTGAGCACTGGCAATAACAGAACCCGGGTATGGAGGAACAGCAGACTCTGTCACAGTGAGCACTGGCAATAACGGAACCTGGGTATGGAGGAACAGCAGACTCTGTCACAGTGAGCACTGGCAATAACGGAACCTGGGTATGGAGGAACAGCAGACTCTGTCACAGTGAGCACTGGCAATGATTGAACCTGGGTATGGAGGAACAGCAGACTCTGTCACAGTGAGCACTGGCAACAACTGAACCCAGGTGTGGAGGAACAGCAGACTCTGTCACAGTGAGCACTGGCAAGGATTGAACCTGGGTATGGAGGAACAGCAGACTCTGTCACAGTGAGCACTGGCAATAACTGAACCCAGGTGCAGAGGAACAGCAGACAACAGTAGAGATGGAAACAAGAGGTTACATATAGGAATTGAAACAGAACATCAGTGACACAATCAAGCAGGATGGAGTGTTATCAATAGAAGAACCCTGCAAAGAGGATTATTCGGGAGTCTGCTTTAAATAATCAGAGAATGTGGAAAACCTGTATCAGTAGCAATTACCTTGACAAGATTACACAGAAAGCACAAGAGCCTAATGACATCAATTAGTAAATACAATTGCTTGAGAAACCTGTAAGACCAATGCTCTACACCGCAGAGGCTTACAGGGCTCATGGTAATAGTAGTTAGTGCATTGCTATTATGGAGTCAGCAATCCAGGTTCGATTTCCATTACTGTCTATAAGAAACCACAGAACATTACAGCACAGAAACAGGCCTTTTGGCCCTTCTTGGCTGTGCCAAACCATTTTTCTGCCTAGTCCCCCTGACCCACGCCTGGCCCATATCCCTCCATACACCTCTCATCCATGTACCTGTACAAGTTTTTCTTAAATGTTAAAAGTAAGCCCACATTTACCACTTCATCTGGCAGCTCATTCCACACTCCCACTGCTCTCTGCGTGAAGAAGCCCCCCACCCAGGTTCCCTTTAAACTTTTCCCCCTTCACTCTTAACCCATGTCCTCTGGTTTTTTTCTCCCCTAGCCTCAGTGGAAAAAGCCTGCTTGCATTCACTCTATTTATACCTATCATAATTTTATATACCTTGTATATAATTATACATACCGCATAGAAGAATGAGGAGTGTGTATGTTCTCCCTGTGGGTTTCCTCCAGGTGCATCAGTTTCCTCCCCTATTCCAAAGACAGACGAGCTAAGGTTGGTCAGTTGTGAGCATGCTCTGTCGGCACCGGAAGCATGGCAACATTTGCAGGATGCCCTGTCACATTCTTCGACTGTGTAGATCGTTGATACATTTGACTGCATGCTTCAATGTCACAGTGTGGGTGTGAAAAATAAAACTAACCTCATCTAATTTAATCTGCACACTTTGGAAAAAGTTCTCATCTTACTTCAGAAGTGTCACTGAGCTGAAAGGTCAACTTTCCCTCCCCTCATAAACCTGCCTGATGTGCTCAGTATCTCCAGCAATTTGTTTCACAAACGCCCCTTCGTTTCTGTCTTATTCTAGGGCAATTTGAAATGCAAGTCTTTTTATTAATATTAATTTTTATTGGTTTTCAGAAGATTCATACATTTTTGATGAGCAGAACATCAAGGTGAGTCACACTTTCCACTGTAAATGAGTTTTGATACCTTGTTCCAGGATAAGTCATCCTAGGTATTTCCAACGAGATTAGAAAATCTCTGACACTATATCCTGAAAAAGATAATGCCAGTAATCTTTGTTCCAAAAGAAAATTCCCAGATAATGCTCTTATGCCTGGATGTGTAAGAGTCTGAGGAGATCGAAGTAGTGTCTTTGGAAAAAATCCATAGAACTAATGGGAAATCTAAAAAAATCAAATACAGCGATGATTTAGATTTAGCTTCAAATTCATTTATCACATGTACATCGAAACACAATGAAATATATTAGTGGTGAGATAAGTGATCATTTAGCCTGAGAAGTGGGATTGGCTTTGTTATTGGACTAATTAAATTCCTTCACTATAGGATACGAAGGCACTTTTCAGGCACAGATTTGAAGTCTCACTCTCTCTGGAGTTTAGGGTCAGGATTGAGCTTGCAAACTTCATGCCAAGTGGTGTTGTTTTTGTATTGAGCTGTAAAGCCCGTAGGTGATTTCACTTTGTCAGCTTTTGCTGTGCTTGCAGTGAAAATATCACAGAGTGAAAAACAGTGGGATTTTATTACCTGAGAAATGATTACATTTTGTTCTTTGTGCTGCTGGCAACTAATGTTAAATGGCTGGAATTTTAGTGCGGCCATTCTATTTATAAAAACAACCTGCTGTGGTGCAAGTTAGGCAGCGTTATGTGACTATAACAATCTAAAGTTTGATTCTGAGAGCCATTTCATGGTTCCTGTTATGAATCATGGACTACTTCCATCAGGGCAATTGTCCATGTTGTAGGGCTGCCTGAGTTTCTAAACTGAACTGAATGTCTTCCTGTGTAGGTGCAACAATATGGCAGGAGTCCTATTGTGCTTGTTGGCTGAATATAGAAGCCTAACGGTCAGACATCAGACATATAATCTAATATTTTGTTGGAGTCGAGACACTCTGATCAGTTGCAAGCCTAAAACTGTTAATCAGCAGGTTTTGTACAGTTTGTTGAGACCTAAGATGAGGCCATGCTGGAAATATTATTTCAGTGTTTGCGGGCAGGGACTGGTTTGCCATGAATTCCTTTAAACTCATGACTTTCCATTGGATTGTGGCAGAGTATGATCTGCAATAAATATTCCATAGTAGTAATAAATTATTTTGATGCTGTTGGCATAATGAGTGCCGTGAAAAGCAAATGGGTTCTAACATCTTCGCAACACACCTGAAAATGAAACATTGACTTGTTAAGGTGATGGCCTTAATATCATGTTTCCTTCTGATCTGGGCTGTGAGATCCAGTACATGCGTATAATTCACTTGCCTCTCTCTTCCAGCTCTACCTTTGCTCCCTTTTCTACCTGACACAATGTATCCGTCATCTTTCACACCTGTTCAGTTTGCCAGTCACCTGCCTCACCACACTCACTTCTCTATATACAGGCTATCTCCCCTCTCCACGTGTAATCCTGATGTAGAGCTTCAACCTGCAATGTTGGCAATTTCTTTTTCCCCCAAGGACACCACTCGGCCTGCTATGTTTCTTTATTAGTTTGTTTTTTTCCTCTCTAGATCTCACCATGTTGCAGTCTCTTGTCTCTACATACAGTCCTTCGTCTCAGCAAATATTGCAAGGCACTGTTGCTTCAAAAACAACAGATTTCACAACATATGCTGGTAATATTAAACTTGATTCTGATTCTGATACTTTTGCAACCTAAGCTCTCAAATGTTGGCTTCACTGAGGTACAGAGTGCTTGAGGTGCCTTTCAGTTAATCTTCCCTCCTCAAACCAATCCAAACAACATTTTCCTGTGTGGGTTTTATTTCATGCTCTCTCTGTATAGGAGTGTACTGTTATTATGTCTCTTCAACGGGTATCGTCCATTTAACTATATCCTCCAGGCCCATTCAAAGTGTCCATACTTCTATAATCCTGGGAATAATGATTTTACTAAACAGCAGTGAGGAGCATTTAAATTGAGTTTTAGAATTATGTATTGTCATTTACTTATTAAAATGGGAATACCCAGCTTTCATAGCATATTGTGCAGAATAATGAATAGGAAGAGCTAAATTACAAGATTCTAATCTATTTGAGAAAATCTGGTTGACATCAGTGTTTGATTTTTCATGTTGCTGTGAATATTGGCAGTGTTTAGATCAATCCCTACTATTTTACATTGTTAAACACAAGAAACATCAGGTGCTTCTGCAGACAGGAGGCAATAAATAAGAGATATTTCTTTTCCTCTTCTCTCCTGAAAGCAGGCTAATTTTAATCTGAGTTTAAATGTGCTATGTTATCTGGGAATTTAAATTAAGTTGGGGCGGTGTGGTAGCACTGTGGTTAGTGTAGTGCGCTTACGGTGCTAACCACCGGGGTTCAATTTCACTGCTGTCTGTCAAGCAAGAGAAAATCTGCTGATGCTGGAAATCTAACACAAACCCAAAATGCTGGAGGAACTCAGCAGGCCAGGCAGCGCCTATGGAAAAGAATAAACATTCGACATTTTGAGTTGAGACTCTTAATCAATCTTGAAGGCAGCAGACTGGGTATGAGAGGAAAAGTGGATCAGCCCTGATGAAATGGCAGAGCAGGTTCGATGGGATAAGTGGGCTAATTCTGCTATGGTCTTAGGAGTTTATATATTCTCTCCCACATCCCAGCGATATGCGGGTTAGTAGGTTAGATGATCAATGGATGTATTTGGACTTTGTAGGCTCATAGGGCAGGAATAGTCTGTTAACATGCTCTATCTCTAAGTAAAAAATAATAATCAATTAATTAATTCATGAAGGTAACAACGGTCATACTCAGTAATGGTGACTTTGAACTTGCGGAAATGGTATGTTGACTGACAAGATTCATGTTTTATGTTTAAGGAATCTCATTGACATGATACATTTCTGTTACTTACAAAATTCTGTCTGCTTGGACAACAAATATGTTTAGCAGCACTGCACCTACCTCATAAAAGGTGTCAAGTTCAGTCAAATTCTTTTCAGTAACTATGGTGCATTGTGAAAGTGCGAGAGTGTGAAATACAATTGATTACAATGCATTAACTCCATCACACAGGACTGTCCCATATTTAAGCCATCTGTCTCATACCATGTCGATTTTTGTGCTACGTCTGACAAGACCAAGGTTGGAGGTGCATTAATGGAGGAGTAGTGCATGAGTCTTTACCCTGGATTGCTCTGACCCATGTTCAACCCTTCTGTTGATGAGTGAAGATATATGACCTTGCTGGTTACTACACACCTTTAATACAGCAGGAACAATCATTTCTAGAAACTGAAAAGATTGGTGAGATAATTACATCAATCATTCCTGGGTCAACATCAGGCCACACCAAACTAACTCCTTGTTTCTTGGGTTCTACCTGTCCATATTTTTGCTATTTCTTTCTTTTGTTTTCAGCAAGGTGATCCACAGCGTAACAATTCATTTGTGTTTAACCAGCCTCCTTTTATTCCCACTTTACAAGTGACTACAGTTTTACTCTCTCTGGTGAAGTTATTTAGTGGATCCTATGAGCAGGGGGCAGAGATTCAGATTTATGGATCGTTGGGATCTCTTCTGGGGAAGGTACAACCTGTACCAAAGGGATGGATTACACCTGAACCCGAGGGCATCCAACATCCCTGTAGGCAGGTTGGCTAAAATTGTTCGCGAGAGCTTAAACTAATTTGGCAGGGGGGTGGGAACTGGAATGATAATGCTGAAGAAAAGGTAGTTGATTTACAAACAGAGGAAATGTGTAGTGAGACTCCTAGTATGGAAAGACCAATGATAGGCCAGAATTGCAGTCAACAGAGTGAGCTGCAATGTAAAAGGAGGACAAATTCAAAAAGGGTGAACATGGGATTGAAGGTGTTATATTAGAATGTTATACGGAATAAGGAAGATTAACTTGTAGCGCAGTTACAGATTGGCATATATGATGTTGTAGGCAACACTGGATCATGGCTGAAAGAAGATTATAGCACGGATGTCCAGATGTTGGCCATGGTGGATTTAAAATATGGAAGAAAATGTGGAACTCGAATGGGTCAAGAACATTGGAAGCAGACAGATCAATTGTTTTTGTTCCTTCCATGTGCTTGGAGATGGAGGCTGCCATTTGCGGAACTGTTTTACATCCTCCATCTTTGCTTTCTGAGTTTTAAAGTAGAACATAGAACATAGGACAGTACAGCACATCACAGGCCCTTCGGTCCACAATGTTATGCCGACCCTCAAACCCTGCCTCCCACATAACCCCCCCACCTTAAATTCCTCCATGTATCTGTCTAGTAGTCTCTTAAACTTCATAGTGCATCTGCCTCCACCACTGACTCAGGCAGTGCATTCCACACACCAACCACTCTCTGAATGAAAAACCTTCCTCTAATATCCCCCTTGAACTTCCCTCCCCTTACCTTAAAGCCATGTCCTTGTGTACTGAGCAGTGGTGCCCTGGGGAAGAGGCGCTGGCTGTCCACTCTGTCTATTCTTCTTAATATCTTGTACACCTCAATCATGTCTCCTTTCATCCTCCTTCTCTCCAAAGAGTAAAGCCCTAGCTCCTTTAATCTCTGATCATAATCCATACTCCCTAAACCAGGCAGCATCCTGGTAAATCTCCTCTGTACCCTTTCCAATGCTTCCACATCCTTCCTATAGTGAGGCGACCAGAACTGGACACAGTACTCCAAGTGTGGCCTAACTAGAGTTTTATAGAGCTGCATCATTGCATCATGTCTCTTAAACTCTATCCCTCGACTTATGAAAGCTAACACCCCTTAAGCTTTCTTTACTACCCTATCTACCTGTGAGGCAACTTTCAGGGATCTGTGGACATGTACCCCCAGATCCCTCTGCTGCTCCACACTACCAAGTATCCTGCCATTTACTTTGTACTCTGCCTTGGAGTTTGTCCTTCCAAAGTGTACCACCTCACACTTCTCCGGGTTGAACTCCATTTGCCACTTCTCAGCCCACTTCTGCATCCTATCAATGTCTGTCTGCAATCTTTGACAATCCTCTACACTATCTACAATACCACCAACCTTTGTGTCATCTGAAAACTTGCCAACCCACCCTTCTACCCCCTCATCCAGGTCGTTAATAAAAATCACAAAAAGTAGAGGTCCCAGAACAGATCCTTGCTGAACACCACTAGGCACAACCCTCCAATCTGAATGTACTCCCTCCACTATGACCCTCTGCCTTCTGCAGGCAAGCCAATTCTGAATCCACCTGGCCAAACTTCCCTGGATCCCATGCCTTCTGACTTTCTGAATAAGCCTACAGTGTGGAACCTTGTCAAATGCCTTACTAAAATCCATGTAGATCACATCCACTGCACTACCCTCATCTATATGTCTGGTCACCTCCTCAAAAAACTCTATCAGGCTTGTTAGATACAATGATACTTCAGGTAACCCCCCGGACTAGAGATAATGATCAAATTAGAGGTTATTTGTGAGATGTTTTGGTTGGACATAATGTGTAGGTTTGTGAATGTTGGGGTTGGTGCCTGCCTGGAGTGATTTGACCTGGTCACTGAAGAGAGCAAAGAGCATCAATTGCCAGCTGTCACTTGCTGGGAAGAGGGTAATAAATGGATACTGGCCTGGAGCAGACCCAATAAAAAGGTGCTAAAGGTCAATCAGATGACATTGGAATGCAAGGTCGGAGTTGGTAAGGAATGAGTATAAAAGTAGACAATTCAAGTGATCTATCAGTGACAACTCTCTCAAGAGACCCACCATCACCAGGAAGAACCCCCATGCAAGGGGCTGGGCAAAGAAGGGATCGATCATCTGCCCAACGGAGATCCCCTATTTCAGTGTTATCAATTGGAAAAGTGATCTGAATGAGTATTGGTACAGAGGGAACAGTAAAATTCACGTTACTGGCCCGGGGTCAACATAGTTCCATTGTTGTTTGTGCAGAGACAATAAAGTGTGTGCATCAATTAATGATGAGTTGTGTAGTGAGTTTCCTAACCTAGTTCTGTTGATGAACAGTCAACACAAAGAAGCACGTTGTGTCAAAAGAACAGGCAGGAAGGCAGAGGCGGTGGCATTGCTCTGCTAGGTAAAGAATGAAATCAAATCATTAGAAAGAGGTGACATAGGATCGGAAGGTGTCGAGTCATTGTGGATAGAGCTAAGGAACTACAAAGGTAAAAAAAACCCTGATGGAAGTTACATACAGACCCCTAAACAGCAGTAAGGATATGGCCTACAAATTACAATGGGAGATAGAAATTGCATGCCAAACGGGCAATGTTATGAGGGTAAATTGGGAAAATCAGGTTGGTGCAGGAGTCCAAGAGGGGGAATTTCTAGAGCCCCTTATGAGATGGATTTTTAGAGCAGTTCATGGTTGAGCTCACTAGAGGATCAGCTGTTCTGGATTGACAATGAACCAGAATTGATTAGAGAGCTAAAGGGAAAATAACCCTCAGGGAAAAGTGATTGTAGTATGATTGAATTCACCTTAAAATTTGAGAAGGAGAAGCTGAAGTCAGATGTATCAGTATTGCAGTGGAGTAAAGGGAATTACAGCGGTGTGAGTGTGTCATGGTCCGGTCCATTGTCTACTCATTTTCAGTTAATTCCCTTTCCCCGTGTTCCACTGGTTTCCTTGATTAGGGCATCTGATCCTCATTCGAACGGCAGCATAAAAACTCTGGCTTACATTTACTCACTGCTGGTTCATCACCATAGCCAGTGCAGCTATGCTCGTCTTGGAACAGCTGAGAATCGTGGACTCTAAGTTGCTTCGGTGCCTGTGAATTGCTTAGTTGCTTAATGATTTAGTCATTTTCATGTCCAGCTGAGTTGCCGGCTGTTTTGCTGCTACTCCGAGCTAAGATGCGAATTCTGTCGTTTTCATGTTTGGCTGAGACTTGCTGGCCAATTGTTGCCACTCTGAGCCACCAAGAATAAGGGACTGTCTTCATGAGCTTCTCCATGTCTAGACACAAATGGACTGCCATTGTTTGGTTCCTGTCATCTTGTTCGCAGCTGAGTAGGTCCAGCCATTTGCCACTACCCCAAGTTAGGAATTCTGTCTCTTCGTGTCTAGGGGAGGATTGCTGGCCGTTTCTCACTCCTCTGAGCCAAGATATGAATTGTCTGTCTTTGTTTGGTGTTGTCATCTCCGTGTTCCAGTTCCACACTCCATGTTCCAGTTCCAGGACCAGGCTCTGAGTCCAAGTTCAGTCCAGGTCAAGTTCCCAGCCCAAGTTCAGTCCAGGTCAAGTTCCCAGCCCAAGTTCAGTCCAGGTCAAGTTCTGAGTCCAAGTCAAGTTCAAATTTATTCCCGTGTCAAGTCTCCATGCCTGTGTCCTACACTTGGGTCTGCTCCCTATGCTCCATTGCAACAGACAGAGGAGTTCGCCAGAATTGGTTTTGAAAAAATACACAGGCGGGGATGATGGGAGAACAGCAATGGAAACAGTTTGGAAGGCACAAAATATATACATCCCAAAGAGGAAGAAGTATTCTAAAGGCAAGATGGCACAACCGTGGCTAACAAGAAGTCAAATCCCACATAAGAACCAAAAAGAGGGCATATAATGAGAAAAAAATAGTGGAAGTTAGAGGATTGGAAAGCTTTTAAAAACCAATGGAAGGCATCAAAAAAGCCATCAAGAAGGTAAAGATGGAATATGAAAGTAATCCAGCCAATAATATTAAATAGAATACCAAAAGTTTCTTGGGATGCATAAAGTTTAAAGAGACGAGAGTGGATATCAGACTGTTGGAAAATTATGCTGCAGAGGTAGTACAGTAAAAGAGGACAAGGGAATGGCGGATGAACTGAATCAGTATTTTGCATCAGTCTTCACTGTGAAAACTCTAGCAGAATGGTAGAAGTTCCAGGTGTCAGGGGACATGAGCTGTGTGAAGTTACCATTACTGGAGAGAAGCTTCTAGAGAAACTGCAAGTTCTGAAGGTAGAGAAGTCATCTGGACCAGATTATGTATACCCAAGGGTTCTGAAAGAGGTGGCTGAAGAGATTGTGGAGGCATCAGTAATGATCTTTCAAGAATCACTAGATTTTGGAATGGTTTCAGTAGACTGGAAAATTGCAAATGTCAACACAAGTGAATCTGCAGATGCTGGAAATAAATAAAAATACAAAATGCTGTCTGGCCTGCTGAGTTCTGCCAGCATTTTGTGTTTTTTTTTAATTGCAAATATCACTCTACTCTTGAAGAGGGGAGGAAGGCAGAAGAAAGCAAATTAAAGGCCAGTTAGTCCAACTCAGAGATTGAGGAGATGTTGGAGTTGTTTGTTAAAAATGTGGTTTCAGGGCACTTGGAGGTACATGATAAAATAGGCCATAGTCAGCATGGTTTCCTCAAGGGAAAATTTTGTCTGACAAATCTGTTGGAATTCTTTGAAGAAGTAACAAGAAAGAGAGACAAAGGAGAATCCATTGAGGTTGTGTACCTTGATTTTCAGAAGGCCTTTGACAAGATGCCTCACATGAGGCTGCCTAAGAAGCCAGAAGCCCATGGTATTACAGTAAAGGTTCCAGCATGGATAAGGCAGTGGCTAATTGGTAGGAGGCAAAGAGTGAAAATAAATAGAGCTGATTTTTTTTAACATTATTTATCAATGATTTAGGTGATGGAATTGATGGCTTTGTTACAAAATTTGCCGACCATATAAAGATAGGTGGATAGGCAGGTAGTTTTGAGGAAGTAGAGAGGCTGGAGAAGGATTTATACAGATTAGAAGAATGGGCAAAGAAGTGGCAGATGGAGTACAGTGTCAGAAAGTGTAGTATCATGCACTTGGGTGGAAGAAATGAAAGAGTTGATTGTTTTCTAAATTGAGAGAAAATACAAAAAATCTGAGGCTCAAAGAGATTTGGGTGGCCTTGTGCAGAATTCCCTAAAGGTTAATTTGTTGGTTGATTCTGTGGTGAGGAAGGCAAATGCAATGTTAACATTCATTCCAAGAGGACTAGAATATAAAAGCAGGGATGAAATTTTGTGACTATAAAGCACTGGTGAGACTTCACTTAGAACTGTGAGCATTTTTCACCACTTATCTTAGAAAGGATGTGCTGAAACTGGAGAGGCTTCAAAGGAGGTTCATGAAAATGATTTCAGGATTAAATGTCTTGATCTTTGCATCGTCAATAGGGATGGGAGATGTAATGGAGGATTGGAGGATTGCAAACGTTGTTCCCTTGTTCAAGAAAGGAAGTAGAGATAACCCAGGAAATTATAGACCAGTGAGTCTGACTTCAGTGGTTGGCAAGTTGTTGGAGGAGATCTTGAGAGGTAGGAGAGACAAAATCTGATAAGGCATAGTCAACATGGCTTTGTCAAGGGCAGATTGTACCTTGTGAGCCTAATTGAATTCATTGAGGATGTAACAATACATTGATGAAGGTAGAGCAGTGGATGTAGTGTATATGGATTTCAGCAAGGCATTTGATAAGGTTCTCCATGCAAGAGTCCTTCAGAAAATAAGGCGGCATAGGATCTAAGGAGACCTTGCTATGTGGATCCAGAATAAGCTTGCCCACAGAAGGCAAAGGGTGATTGTAGAAGATTCGTAATCTGCATGGAGTTCGGTGACCAGTGGTGTGCCTCAGGGATCTGTTCTGGGACCCCTCCTCTTTGTGAATTTTATAAATGTCTTGGATGAAGAAGTAGAAGGGTGGGATTGTAAGTTTGCTGATGACACAAAGGTTGGGGTGTTGTGGGTAGTCTGCAGGATTGTCAGAGGTTACAGCGGATTATTGATAGGATACAAAACTGGGCTGAGAAGTGGCAAATGGAGTTCAACCCAGATAAGTGTGAGGTGGCTCATTTTGGTAGGTCAAATATGATTTCAGAATATAGTATTAATGGTAAGACTCCCGACAGTGTGGATGTTCAGAGGATCTTGGGGTCCGAGTCCATAGGGCACTCAAAGCTGCTGCACAGGTTGACAGTGTTGTTAAGAACGCATATGGTGTGTTGGCCTTCATCAACCGTGGGATTGAACTCAAGAGCTGTGAAGTAATGTTACAGCTATATAGGACCTTTGTCAGGCCCCATTTTGGGAACTGTGTTCATTTCTGGTCACCTCACTACAGAAAGCATGTGGATACTATAGAGAGAGTGCAGAGGAGATTTACAAGGATGCTGCCTGGATTGGAGGATGTACCTTATGAAAATAAGGTGAGTGAACTTGGCCTTTTCTCCTTTGAGCAGCAGAGGATCACAGGTGACCTGATAGAGATGTATAAGATAATGATGGGCATTGATCGCGTGGATAGTCAGTGTCATTTTCCCAGGGCTGAAGTGGCTAACACAAAGGGGTATAGTTTTAAGGTGCTTAGAAATAGATACTGAGGGGATGTCAGGGGTAAGTTTTTCCACTCAGAGAGTGGTCGGTGCGTAGAATGTGCTGCCAGTGGCGGTGGTGGAAGCGAATACAATAGGGTCTTTTAAGATCCTCTTAGATAGGTACATGGAGCTTAGAAAAATAGAGGGCTATGTGGTAGGGAAATTCTAGGCAGTTTCTAGAGTAGGTTACATGATTGTCACAACATTGTGGGCCAAAGGGCCTGTAGTGTGCTGTAGATTTCTATGTTCTATAAGAAGAGCATTTAATGGCTCTGGGCTTGTATTCACTGGAATTCAGAAGAATGAGAGGTGACCAAATTGAAACCTATTGAATGATGAATGGCCTTGACAGAGTGGATGTAAAGTGGATGTTTCCTATGGTCATAGACTCTAAGATCAGAGGACAAAACCTCCAAATAGAGGAGCATCCTTTGAGAACAGATATGAGGAGAATTTCTTTGGGCGGGGACTAGTGAATCTGTGGAATTTGTTGCTACAGGCAGCTGTGGAGGCCAGCTCTTTATATACAGGGCATTTAAGGCAGAGGTTGATAGATGCTTGACTGGTCTAAACATGAAGGGATGCGGGGGTAAGGCAGGAGATTGGGGCTGAAAGGAAAAATGGATCAGTCGTGATGATATGGCAGAGCAGGCTTGATGGGCTAAATGGCCTCATTCTGCTCCTTTATGTTATGGTCTAAAATGATCTCTAAAAATAAAGATTAACTTTACTCATCACATGTTCGTTGAAACATGCAAAGAAACACATTTCTTGTGTCAAATTGAATCAACGAGGATTGTGCTGGGCAGCCCACACTTCTAGGGCCAGCACAGCATGCCCACAACTCACTGATCCTAACTGTACATCTTTGGAATATAAGAGAAAACTGGAGCTCCAGGAGGAAACCCATGCAATCACAGGGAGAATGAGAAACTCCTTACAGATAGCGGCAGGAATTAACTCCCAATCTAACAGCTCGCATTGTAAAGCATTGTCCTAGCTGCTATGATACTGTACCACTCTAACCATCTCACCATATGGCTCAGTGTGGAGGAACCAGATGTAATGGCTGCCTGCAGGGGCTGGTGTGAGTCTGCCTGGGGTGAGTGGTATAGACACACAGTATTGAGAGTATGGACTCAAGGTGATATCCTAGCTGCTATGGTAACACTGGGCATTGCTGGGGACATTACTCTGAACTGATTCTATTTCCTGCAGACTCTCTTTCAAGTGCTCTTATGACTCTTGTTTCTCAGTATTATTTTTTTAAATTGCATAGTTTGTCTTCTTTTGTAGGTTGGTTATTTCTCTACAAGATGATGAATCTCAAGGTAGTATATGGGAGCATATATACATACTTTCACACAGATTCAAATATTCAAAGTACATTTATTAACAATGTATAAATTATACAACCTTGAGCGTTTTCAACTTACAGGCACCCACAAAGCCAGAAACCCGAAAGAACCCAATTTTTAAAAAATAGACCAACCCAGTACGCAGAGAAAGAGAGGAAAAACACAAATCGTGCAAACAAAACAAACAAGCAACAGCATTCTGAACCAAACAGAGTCCTTTGATTCAAATCCCTGGAGCAGCCCAGAGTAGGCCCAAAGCCTCAGTCTCAGCCCATTAAATTAGCAGGGCTAATCACCGCAAAGCTCGCAGACACGAAGTATATTGTAGCCGGGACAGTCTCACAGCTTCAGTGCTTTGGAGAGAGGAGTGAACATCATGGGACAGCGAGTGAAATTGGCCCAACTCTCACTTCCAGTCCTGATACCCTGTCTTTCCAGTCTATCTGGGCTGGCAGTGGATTCTGCCTTGTGTTAGGACCTGGGCCCCACCACAGCAAAATGCTCTGGGCCTAGACCTCGCTGCCTGGCCCGAAGCCATTCTTGGCCTCTTCAAATTGGCTTAGCACTTAGAGCGATCTAATCTCGCAACTGGTTTAATATCTTTCCTTTCGGTTAGTCCTGACGAAGGGTCTCTGCCTGAAACGTCGACAGTGCTTCTCCCTATAGATGCTGCCTAGCCTACTGTATTCCACCAGCATTTTGTGTGTGTTGTTGTTTGAATTTCCAACATCTGCAGATTTCCTCATGTTTGCTCTCCATATCTCCTCTCTTTTTCAATGTCTTGTGTGCATAACGAGGCAGAGCAATGTTGATTTCCTTTTGAAACTGTATCGACCCTTCCTCCCCTCTTTTAGGGATGGATTCTTTTGCCTGCTATGCCATCCCAACTCTAGCCAGTAGCCATGGTTTGCTCCGTAATAATGAGATGTTGCCATAATTGTTGGTGTGTGTCCCATAACGTTGTTTACATGAGTGAAAAGGGATTCTCTCATTCCAATGAGCACAGAACACCCACTCACAAATGGATCTGACACATTCACATTAGCTCAAGATGCAGCTAACATTATGTTCAAGTGGTTTCTATCACTAATGGATATTAATGCAGACTGACATTAAGACAGAATTTATCTTTCACTATGATTTATAACCCAGCAGAGAAACAAGAAGCAACCACTGTGGATTTATGTCCTCTGTCTTTGGAAGTGAGCAGAAAAAGGTTCTTCATTGTGTCACTGATACTCTACAGGGACGACAAGCCTTTCTGGAGTATCATTAATATTCCACTGGCTAATTTTCCTTTGAGAATATAAAATATTGACTTTTGCATATTTTTTCCATTTTTTTAAGATACCCTCATTGAAAGCACACTTAAACTGACTAAGAAATGTTTCATTAAACACAGTCTGTTAGCTGCTTTAAGTTAAACACACTTCCATTAAATGGAATTGCTGCTTTGTTAAAAGAAAAATGTGCAGAGCCAACATTCCTTAATACTCTGAGGAAAGTAACCCAGAACTGAGATTTCTTTTCATCTACTCAAAATGTCTTAAGGCATCAGATGTAAGATAGGGTTTTCAACTCTGCAGGCGCTTGTGAGGAGTTAACGGTTTTCCCCTTGACTGTGTGAGTTTCCTCTGGGGGCTCTGGTTTCCTCCCACATTCCAAAGACATACTGGTTAGTGTTTGTGAGTTGTGAGCATGGAAGTTTGGCAACATTTGCAGGCTTCCTAGCACAATACCTACTGGATTGACTTGACTCAAATGATGCATTTCACCATATGTTTGAATGTACATGTTCAAATAAAGGTAATTTTAAAAGTTGTCTGCACACCTCAGTCCCTCATTCCTGCTGCCTTGGGAAAGCAGCCAACATAATCAAGGGCACCTTCCACCTCTGTCATTTTCTCTTCTGTATCCCATCAAGCAGAAGATATAAATATCAAGGACACATACCATCAGGAAAGCTGAATTAAATGGGCATCTTGTACAATAAAGGTGAAATCCTGATCTCTCAGTCTATCTCATCATGGCCTTATCTAGCTGCACTGCACTTTTTCAGTGACTGTAACACTTTTTTTTTACCTTTTGTACCACCTCGATGAACCTGTGTATGGAATAATCTGTCTGAATGACATGCAAACAGACGCTTTTCACTGGGACAATAAAAAAGCAATTAGAAATTCTTGATAATAATTGCTGGGTCTTATAGCAATAGATCACTTCAGAAGGCAGGCAATCATGCTACCTTGAATCTGGAGTAAATGCCAGATCAGTAAAGATGGTAAGACTGTAGTTGGGAAACAATCATCTGATAAATTCATGGTAACCATTATTGTCACATTTTCATCCTGAAGTTTATTTTGACACTGTAAGAAAATGAATCAAGCTATCCAATTTGCTGGACATGTAATTTATTCATGATGCCTTTGTATTCTTTCTCTTGCTCCCTCCATTTTTCGACGATAACCTTTGAACACTATTGATTATATTAGTGAGATCTTAATGTTACTGAACTTGCCAATTAGTGGGCTTTGCCAACAGGTATCTTACTTATTTCTGATCTTCAAATTCACAGCTGCTTGAGAAGAAAGGCACATGACATTTGTCAAATTATAGGAAGAGTTGATGGTGTCACTCATCTGAAAGTTTGACATTAAATGTTTAATCTTCCACTTGGCTGCTCTCAAGGCTAGTTCAGAAAAGACAAACTAAACACATCAGAGAACCTTTGCTATTTCCTCTGGGTTGAAAACAAATTGAACTCCATACTCCGTTCTCTGGTCAGAAAACATTGTGAAATGATGAAAGCAATGTTGCTTTATCCATAAAGGTTTTGTTACAAAGTTAGCATTCCAATTTGATATTAAATATATAAAAACAGCAAATCCTCCTTGGCTTGCTTCTCCAGTCCCCTATGAAATTTCTGCTGTTATGTGGAGTTGAGTCAGTATAGCACTATTTTGTGACATACTAGACCCCAGAGATGGCAGTTTTCTAATTGTCAATATAAATACTGTACCCTTGGTCAAAGGCCATGGCAATTGACTCTGGGTGGGACAAGTGGATTGGTGCACTAAAACGATCTATTTAATTTGTTTATTTACAGGCATAGCACAGAACGGACAAGCCCTTCCGGCCCTATGATTCACTCTGCCCCAGCAACCAACCTATCTAACACCAGCCTAATTACAGGACACTTTACAATGACCAATTGGAAGCCCATGTACTCCTGGGGAGAACGTGCAAGCCCCCTTCAGACAGCGCTGGAACTGAACTCCGTTACCCTGAGCTGTGGTTGCATTGCACTAACAGCTACATTACCATGGCAGCCCATCCTCACACTCTCCAGCACTCTGTCATCGCATCTTATAAAATTCCTGCAGAATTTGTGGCTTTCTTATGAATGCTGCTCACCTGATGCTATGTCCCCGTGACACTGCTGCAAACAGGTTCCCGTCCTTATGACACTAACCTGGACTGTGGGTTAGTGGAAGATGTTTGGAGATAGAGCTGCTAGATTTCTATAATGTCTGGACTCTCATAATGTGCTACTGATTGCTTTGTTTCTATCCACAGTAAGATTTTAATTGGTGTTCAGTATGAAGGTGCTGTTGGTTAATACTCTCCACAGTGGTACTTTCTTAAGATGTTAATATCACTCTAATAAACCTGTGCTTACTGTTGAGCACAAACCTTTGGTCACTAAAGTTAGGTAAGTTGTTAGGACAGTCACTGCATGTCATACTCTGGATGGTGACACACAGTTTCATTCATTTTATTTTCACATTGGCTTCAGCAAACCAAGATAAATACCAAGGTCATTAGCTGAAGTTCTCTTAATATCTGAGAATGGCACGTACAATGAATCAAGACAGGGAACAGTGCCACGGCACCATTCCACGGTAGAAAAGCGGTTAGTGTAACGCTGTTACAGCTCAGGGTGTCAGAGATCAGAGCTCAATTCCCACCTTCTCCGCAGGGAGTCTGTACATCATCCCTGTGGAACGCACGGACTTTCTCCGGCGGCTCAGGTTTCTTGCCACAGTTCGAAGACGCGCCAGGTAGTTTAATAAATCGCCCTGTGATTAGGTTACAGTCAATCAGATTGTGAGGTGGCTGGGATGGTATGGCCCGAGGGCCAGTAGGGCCTACTCTACACTGTATTGCTAAATAGTCAATAAATAGGTAAGTAATGTTTTTAGAATGTAGTTGTGAAATTTAAAAAAATCAGCCTGGCATATGTAGTACATAACTATTGCTCTAATGTGATATTCTAAGCCCTTTAAGCATACAGTTCTTAATCTGTATTCAGGGCTTTGAGAGCTGATTATTCATTTCTTAGCTTCAACCATTGCTTATAAACTCAGTTGTACTATTTGGAAAAGCACTGTAATTTAGTTTTGATGCACACATATGGCAGGGTCTGTTGCTCTAGGGACTGGTCCCAGGCATATTGACAGAGGGAAAGGAATTTAAACAATAGAGGAATGATACGTGATGCAGAAAGAAAGAATGTGCCTTTATGTAACTAGCTTCAAACCCATAGGACATTCCAAAGCATTTAGCAGCAACTAATAGTCAGCTATGTCAGTTATGGGTCAACTGCCTTTGAGTCAGAAGGTTATGTGTTCAAACCCTGTTCCAAACACATCATCTATAATAATCTAATCTGACAGCCCAATGCCTTACTGCACCAGCAAAGTTGTTGTCTATTTCAAGAGATGCGATGCTGAGCTCTAGTCTGGTCTGTAACTTAGGTATAAAATATCTGCTTCACTATTTCAAAGGAGGTCTGGGGCATTTCACCTTCATGTCCTGTCAATACATATCCCTTGATCAGTCATGAAAATTCAGGCTAGTTGATCATTATGATATTGTTGTTCGTAAGTATTTGTTGTGCACAAACTGCAGTTTTCTTATATTGTAATATGAAAGCACTGGAATTGGCTGCATAGAGCTTTGAGATTGATGCACCATCAATAACTCACTCTGAGACGTAAGGGCAAGATATCGGCTTTTATTGACTGGAAGAAGGAACCAGCAGTGAGTGACCACCATACTACATCCTGGAGACTGAGAGGCCGGGCTCAGGCCTTGATCGCCTTTATACAGGGGTCTGTGGGAGGAGCCACAGGAGCAGTCAGCAGGGGGCGTGTCCAGACAGGCACATAGTTCACCACAGAGATGTCTGAAAGTTGCTATATAAATGCAATCTTTTCATGTAATTACTTCTGAATACAAGCACATTGTTCAGTGAGGATACTAATTTGTATATATGCAGTGAATGACTATTTCATACATATTTTAGAACGGTAGAGCACAGTACAGATCCTACAGCCCACCATGTAGTGCTGACCCTTTAACCTACTTCAGGATTAATCCAGCCCTTCCCTCCTGCATGTCGTCCAGTTTTCCTCCATCCGTGTGCCTATCAAAGAAATTGTTAGCATGGTCACTTGAGTTGAGTATGATGTTCTCCTAAGTGTTTGTCTATTGGTAAATCCAGGACATTGCATTGTATTCCCTCAATGGCGAATTCCTGCATGTGATTTGTTTAACGCAGGGAGTCTGATACACGGGCAGCTACCACACGGTCCTTGACAGATCAGGGTCTGGGTGCAATGCCATGGAATGCAAGATGACTGGGGACCCCTCAGCTTCTTCTGCCTTTCGTTGCCATTCTGATATGTCATCATCTTCCATTATCTCCACCACTGAGACTTTGATTGGATTGTGCTTTGTCTGGACCCTTCCCTTTGATCTTACTGCTATGGGTGACCCTAAATGCCAGAGGGCTGAACCAAAGATGGCATTGCTCTCGTGATCTCAGGAACTCCCAGCCCTCTCCACCATGACAAGGTGTTGGTCCTCGGAGAAGACCGAGGATAGGCATATAAGCATTAGACAGGCATATTTTGTTGGTGAATGTTAAATATTAGACACAAAATCAGTGTAACTTCTCTTTGAACATTAAGTATGTGATGTTTTAGGTCTATCTGATATGACAGTCACCATCTTCAACAATGCAACCTGGTCTATTGCAACTGGTGTGGGAAGGGAACAAAATAGATTTGGGTTGAGAGATAAGAAGGAAAATATTGAACTGAGCCTGAATGTCCGTCTCCTGATTACAGATCCATGTCCTTCTAAGCTTGCTTCCTTGATGCCTTTGTCATCTTTTGGGTAAAGAAGTTTGCTCTTTGTCACTTAGCTACCCTGCAGGTAATTTACCTTCCAGATAGTGAAAGGCTTAGGGAGAGTGCGTGTGGAGAGGTTGCTTCCAATAGAATTCAGATGAGGAGGAACTTTTTAACCAGAGGTTGTTGAATCTGCGGAATTCATTTCCACAGATGGCTGTGGAGGTCTTGCCACTGGGTATATTTAAAGTAGATATTGATAAGTTCCTGATTAGTATGGGAGACAGAGTTTATGGGGTTGAGAGGTAAATGAATCAGTTTTGATGAAATGGTGGAGCAGACGTAATGGACCAAATGACCTAATTCTGGGCCTATGGTGAAGTTTATAATTAGTAACTGACTAATCCATCCTGGGGAAACTGGCAGGATTCAGTCTAGGTCACTGAGGTAGTGAGTAAGCAGCCATGCAGCCTCAGGGACTGAGAGGGCTATTGATGGTCCAGGTGAAGGGGTAGATAGATTGTCAGAACCTTACTTTATTTAATTTAATTTATTTAGTGATAGTCAGGGTAGGCCCTTCTGGCCTTCAAGCACCACTACCCCAGCAATCCCCCCCAAAAAAACCAATTTAACCATCACCTAATCATTGGACAGTTCACAATGAATGACCAATTAACCTACCTGGTATGTCCTTGGACTCTGGGCAGAAACTGGAATACCCGGAGACAACCTATGCATTCCACAAAGGAGGATGTTCGACTCGTTACAGAGGACAGGGATTGAACTCTAACTCCCCGAGCTGTAATAGTGTCATATGAACCATAGTGTACTGTTGAATATGACAGCAAATGGAATCAATGGATTGGGACTAGCGCTTTGTGGTCAGTCTTTCCCAATATGTGGCTGACAGACAATTCTGTTCACTCGTCTACAAAATATTGGTTAAAAAGGAGAGCGTAGAAGGGTGAGTGAAGCCTGGAAGTGAACCCCTGAAGTGGGGGGTGGGACAGTATAAACACAGCCTGCAATGGTGAACACTAGAGATTCTGCAGATGTTGGAAATCCAGAGCAACTCAGCAAGTCAGGCAGCATCTTTGGAGAGCAATAAAGAGTCTCCATATAGAGAGGACTGAAGTTGCCTCCATGAGATTTAGGAGCAGAATTGAGCCATTCAACCCATTAACGGCTCTGCCATTCCATCATGGCTCATTTATTATCACCTTCAACCACATCTCCTGCCTTCTCCCTTTAACCTTTGACACCCTGACGAATCAAGAACCTACCACAACTGCTTTAAATATACCCAATAACTTGACAATAAATTTCATAGATTCACCACCTTCTGGCTAAAAAAATCCTCCTAATTCTGAGGCTGTGCCCTCAGCAAATAACCTATTCACATGCGCTCTATCGAGGGCTTTCAATATTCAATGATCTCACAGCAATGTAAGCGATTAACATATGCTTAGTTGAAGAACAATGTGCACGGGAGGATATGCAGAAAGCAATCTGCTGCTCATTGTAGTGAATTTCAGGATAACAGTATGGCAGACTCCTTCTGTTAGTTCCAAATTATACACTGTAGAAGGCTTCACTTAATGATATCTAAGCAGAGACACAAGAGCTTTGGCAGATGTTGGAAATACAGAACAACACACAAAGTGCTGGAGGAACTCAGCAGGTCAGGCAACATCATAGGAGGGGAATATACAGTCAATGCTTGGGGCTTAGACCCAATGAAGGCTACAGGTAGTGCAGCGGATAGTGTAACATTATTACTGCATCAGCGAACAAATAATTGGGATTTGATTCTTACTGCTGTCTGTAAGAAACTTGTAGATTCTCCCTGTGACCACATGGGTTTCCCTCAGGTGCTCCAGTTTCCTCCCACATTCCAAAGATGTATGGTTAGGGTTAGTGGGTTGTGAGTGTGCTATGTTGGTGTGGGGTGTATGGGGTGTCAGGGAGAGGTCGTACCTCTGACGGGGAACACGTCGTACTCTTCTGAGTAGTTTGTCCACATTGGTCCTCACCTGACACTCAGCTCTCACCAGTGGTTCCTCGTAGCTGTTTGCATGCAACAGCAGCCACACCCCGGGCAACGGCTTCAACTGGCCGGCAAATCCTGGTGAGGGTAGCCGATGGGCCTCAAACCCTCGGTGAGTTAGGGCTTGTCTACCTACGCATGCGAAGACTGAATTTGGCGGACTACGCGGAGGAGACCACCACTTGGCGGTCCAACGAGTAGAAAGGCGGACCCAGCAAAGTGTTGTGGAGCGCAATTAGGGCACAGTGAGACACGTAGGACACTGCTGGCCATCCACTACATCCCAACTCGTCTCCAGCCGTCTCGACTCCGTCTTGCAACTGGATACAGATAGGTCGAGATGAGAGAGTGAGGCTGACGATTTGTGCAACTCTCCCGCACCTTAATCCAAATCAAGCGCAAGTCACGACTCCAAACCAATTCCACTAAAAATCTTCAAGTCCTGTGGCGATGGGCGAGTGGCGAAGCAGCAGGTGTGGATACACTGGAAGCTGTAGTCACAAACCTGCACACAGGCAGCCCAGGCACTGGGTCATTCTCCGCTGGAATGAAGCAGCAGTGGAGCTCGGCAGCCCCCTGGGTGTCTGAGCAGTCCTCTTTAGGAATCGCTCTGCTCACCTCCATGGAGGAAGGGGCTAGAAAAAGTGCCTCAAACATAGCCTGCTTCATCTTACCCTGGCCAGCACACCGCGGCTGGCGGGGATCCCACTCAGCGGTCGAACTACAAAGAAGACGAAAGTGAAGGTGCTCAACCTTAGCACGTGGAACGTGCAAACTCTGCTTGACATCACCAAGGCTGCCTGAACAGAAAGAAGAACAGCCCTGCTCGCCAAAGAACTAGTCCACTATAACGTGGACATTGCAGCACTCAGCAAAACATGCCTAGCAGACAAGAGCCAGATTACAGGACGTGGTGGTGGGTACACCTTCTTCTGGAGCGGTCGCAGCAGCACTGAACGACGAGAGGCTGGCATTGGATTTGCCATCCGATCCCACCTCACGCATAAAATTGCCAAGCTTCCAGAGGGCATCAACGATCGCCTGATGACACTTCGGCTCCCACTTGGCAATAAGAGGAGTGCAACGCTGATCAGCGCATATGCCCCAACAATGAGCAACCCAGATGACATCAAAGATAAGTTCTATGAAGAACTTGACATCCTCATAGCAGCAGTCCTACAGTCAGAGAAGCTTATTGTCCTCGGGGACTTTAACGCCAGAGTGGGGACAGATCACCAGACCTGGGAAGGGATTCTTGGAAGACATGGTATTGGCAAGTGTAACAGCAATGGCCTGCTGCTCCTCAAGACATGCGCTACGCATGACCTTGTCATCACCAACACCCTATTCCGCCTCCCTACCAGTAACAAGGCATCTTGGATGCATCCACACTCTAGGCACTGGCATCTGATTGACTATGCCATCACCAGAAAGAGGGACTGGCAAGACGTGAGAGTGACAAAGGCCATGTGTGGTGCTGACTGCTGGATGGATCATCGACTCATAGTGTCCAAGTTTAAACTTCGCATCCTGCCTGTGAGAAGACCCCAAGGTCAGAAGACTGCAAAGAGGCTCAATGTCTCCAAGCTGAAGAGAAGCGTAGTTGCAGAAGAATTTTGTGAAGACCTAGATAGCAGGCTGCTTGACACACCCCAGGATGACCACACCAGCATTGAAGAGCAGTGGACGGCTTTCAGAGATGTCTACCGCTCTCAAACACCTCGGACCAGCAATCTGTAGACATCAAGACTGGTTCGATGAGAACTACGAGGAGATACAGGCACTGTTGTCAGAGAAACACCAACTGTTCAGAGCACACCAGAACGATCCCACATCACAAGCAAAGATAGATGCCTTCGCCAGGGCAAGACGGAAAGTGCAGAAGAAACTCCGTGAGATGCAGGATGTCTGGTTCAGCAATAAGGCCGATGAGATCCAGGGCTACGCAGACAGTCACGACACCAAGCGTTTCTACGACGCTTTGAAGGCTATGTATGGACCACAGACCTCTGGATCCTCCCCCCTCCTCAGTGCCAATGAGACTCGGCAGCTGACAGAGAAAAGGCAGATTTTGGAGAGATGGGCTGAACACTTCAACCAGGTCCTCAACCGCCCTGTGGAAATCAATGATGAGGCCATTGCTCCCCTACCTCAGGTGGAGATCAACCTGGACCTTGACAACCTCCCCACAGAAGAAGAAGACAGAAAAGCCATCAGGCAACTTTCTTGTGGCAAAGCACCAGGGTCAGATGCAATCCCTGCTGAAGTCCACAAAGCAGGAGGCCCATTCATGATGCAGAAGCTGACTGAGCTCTTCCAGTCTATGTGGAACGAGGGAAAAGTCCCGCAACAGTTGAAAGATGCCAGCATAGTCCACATCTACACGAGGAAAGGCAACCGCCAGTCTTGTGACAATCTCCCTCCTGTCCATAGCTGGGAAGATCTTGGCTCGCATCCTGCTTAATCACCTTCTCCAACACCTTGAGCAAGGTCTCCTCCCAGAAAGCCAGTGTGACTTCCGTGCAGAGCGTGGAACTGTCGACATGATATTTGCTGCACGCCAACTCCGGGAAAAATGTCAAGAGCAGCATAGCGACCTCTTTATGACCTTCGTCAATCTGACCAAGGCATTTGATACGGTCAGCAGAGATGGCTTATGGAAGATAATGGAGAAGTTTGGCTGCCCTAGCAGGTTCATCACAATTGTTTGGCAGTTCCATGATGGTGAAAGTTTTGGATGATGGTGATGAGTCAGAAGCCTTCCCAGTGACGAACGGTGTGAAGCAAGAATGCGTTCTCGCCCCTACACTCTTTAGCATGGTCTTCTCTGCTATGCTGAATGATGCCTTCTGTGATTGTCAGGATGACATACACGTCAGATACAGGACTGGCGGTGGGCTATTCAACCTCCGGCATCTACGGGCTGTTACAAAGGTGAAGGAGACTGTCGTCAGAGACCTCTCATTCGCTGATGATTGCGCCCTCAACACCAGCACAGAGCAGAAGATGCAGCGAGAAATGGACTGCCTCTCACGAGCCTGTGACAACTTCAGACTTACAATCAGCACTAAAAAGACCGAAGTTATGTACCAGCTCGCACCCGGAAAGCACTACCAGGAACCACACATCACAGTAAAGGGCAGAAGCTACTGGCAGTCGACAGCTTTACTTATCTGGGCAGTACTCCTTCACAAGCGGTGAACATAGATGCAGAGATCAGCAACAGAATTGCCAAAGCCAGTGCCGCCTTTGGGAGACTCCGTGAGGATGTATGGGAGCGGAGAGGACTCAGCCTTACCACCAAGCTGAAGGTCTATCGAGCAGTGGTTCTCACCACCCTCCTCTATGCCAGCGAGATCTGGACTGCCTACAGCAGACACGCTGAACAGCTCAACCACATCCACTTGAGCTGCCTCCGCAGACTTCTCCACGTACAATGGCAGGACAAAGTCCCAGACACAGAGGTCCTGGAGCGGGCTAGCACCCACAGCGTCTACACCCTCCTACAGAAAGCCCAAGCCAGATGGGCTGGCCATGTCATCAGGATGTCTGACAGTCGACTACCAAAACAGCTGCTGTATGGAGAGCTGAGCCAGGGCAAGCGCTCAGTTAGAGGGCAGAGGAAACGTTTCAAAGACTGCCTCAGAGTGTCCCTCAAAGACCTCAACTTCAATCCCAGTAGCTGGGAATCGCTTGCTCTGGATCGCCCAACCTGGTGGAACAGGACCACTAAAGGGGCGTATGCAGCAGAAATCAGAGGCACCGCAGAGGCTCAGAGGAAACGCGATGCGCGCAAATCTCGAACTACCTCCACTTCCACTGCAGCACCTACCCTCATGTGCCCCACATGTGGGCGAGCTTTCAGGGCCCGGATTGGCCTCACCAGTCACCTCCGGACCCATAGTCACAAACCCTCCACCTGACAGAAGTCGTGGTCGTCTTCGACTCTGAAGGACAAACAACAACAACAACATGTTGGTGACACTTGTGGGTTGTTTGCTAATTTGATTTGATGCAAACAAATCTTTTCACCATATGTTCTGATGTACATGTAACAAATAAAAATAATCTGAAGAGTCTGGGTCCAAAACGTTAACTGTTCATTTCTTTCATTTCCCTTTGTAGATGCTGCCTGACCTGCTGAGTTTCTCCACTGTTTTTTATGTATTGTTCTGGACTTCCAGCATCTCCAGATTTTCTCGCGTTTGAAAGACACACTCTGAGCTCAACTTCTCCCATTTCCTCTCCATGTTTGATTGGCATTGGAGCTATTTAATCTAAAACCCTGCAGCTAAAATGGTGATGGGGCTTTATGAGGAACACATCTGTGTGCCCGTGAATACACAGTGCAGTGCATTGACCGGGTGGCTCTCTTCAAACCAGAAACAAACAAGTTAAAAAAGCAGACAAATGATTCTAGCATGTCAGTGCATCACGCAACAGCAGGGTTCCTTGCTAATGCTTGCTACTTTAGCTGGATGTGAAAACGGCTGGAGGTTCAATGTAAGAAATGTGTAAATAGCAGCAGAAGACTGGGAGTGAATTTGAGGAGTTAATAGAATGAGAAACATAAGAGGGCCATTTTGTAAAGCTAATAGTCCTAGTTCCTCTGTCTGATTGTCCTTAGATTGTGCTAAATGAGGCAGCGCTCCATTAATGTTCTATTTGAAAGGATGGACATGAGGATTCTGCAGATGGCAGCGGAGAAAGCAGCTGTGTGCTAATTGATTAGGAAAACATTATGCCAGCCTGGGTCAAAGCCACTTCCATCCCTCTATTTGACTCGTTATAATCTGCAGCAACGTTCCATTGGCAAATGGATCATTTCAATGCCCATGGAGTTAGACATTGCAGAAACATTAGAGGATTTTATTCTATAAAAACCTCCAAATGAATTTTTAATGAATTATAATGAATTGCAAATAAATTTCCAGATGAAAAGTAATGGATACAGCCAGTCCATCACAGGAAAAGCCTTTCCCAACATTGAGCACATCTAGAAGGAGACTGCCACAAGAAAGCAGCCTCCATCATGATGGACCCCCACCACCCAGGCCAAGCTCTCTTCTTGCCGCTGTTATGGTAAGGAACTACAGGAGACTTAGTTCCCACACCACTGGTTCAGCAATAGTTATTAATCTTCAACTATCAGACTCCCTAACCAGTGTGGATAACTTCACAAACAAGAGGAAATCAGTAGATGGTAGAAATCCGAGCAACACACACAAAATGCTGAGGGAACACAGGCAGCATCTATGGAGAAAAGTAAATGGTCCGTGTTTCAAGTTGGGGCCCTTCATCAGAACTGGAGGAAAAAAATGGGAAGTCTGAGTAAGAAGGTGGGGGGATGGGAGGAAGAAATAGAAGATAGCAGGTGATAGGTGAAACCGGGAGGGTGAGAGCTGGGAAGTCAATTGGCGAAAGAGATAAAGGATTGGAAAAGGGGGAACCTGATAGGAGAGGACAGAGGACAATGGAAGAAAGGGAAGGGGAGGGGCACTAGAGGGAGGTGATGGGCAGGTAGGAGATAAGAAGAGAGAAGGAAGTGGGAAAGGGGAATGGTAGGGGTGGGGGCATTACCAGAAGTTTGAGAAATTGAGGTTCATGGCGTAAGATTGGGAGCTACCCAGCCGGAATACAACTGTTGTTCTTCCAACCTGAGGGTGGCTTCATCACGGCAGTAGAGGAGACCATGGACTGATATGTTGGAATGGGAATGGGAAGTGAAATTAAAATGGGTGGCCACTGAGATCCCACTTCTTCTGGCAGACAGGGGCTCAGCGTAGCGGTCTCCCAATCTACATCATGTCTTACCAATATACAGGAGGCCACACCAGAAGCACTGGACACAGTAAATCACCCCAACAGTCTCACAGGTGAAGTGTCAGCTCACCTGGAAGGACTGTGTTGGAGCCCTGAATAGCAGTGAGGGAGGAGGTGTAGGGACAAGTGTAGCACTTGTTACACTAGTAACACAAAGGGCTTCTTATCAAATTCCCTCTTCTCCAGCCCACTATCTCTTTCACCAATCAACTTCCTAGCTCCTTACTTCACCCCTAACTCCCTCCTGGTTTCACCTATCACCTACTATCTTGTATTTCTTCCTCCCTTCCCCCAACCTTCTTAATCTAACTTTCCTTCTTTTTTCTCCAGTTCTGATGAAGGGTCTCGGCCCAAAATGTGGACTGTTTACTTATTTTCATAGATGCTGCCTGGCCTGTTGAGTTCTTCCAGCATTTTATGAGTGGATAACTTGACTCACCTCAATACTGAACCTATTCCACAACCTATGGGCTCACTTTCAAGGACCATGCAATTCATGTTCTCAATAATATTAATTAACTAGTTGAAGACTAGCACACCTTCAGGGTGCAACAACCCACACAAAATGCTGTGTTTTTGTTTGATTTCCTTGTGTTTACACCTTCAGGGTGCTGGATTTTTGTGGCTTTGGGGACGGGCTGATTCGAGGCCCATGCTGCTGCCTGATGTGTCGTGGGAGTACTCGGAAAATCAAAAGTAGCGAGCTGTCTGATGGCTGTGTGTCGAGGGACCAAAGTTCTCTGGGCACAGAGCTTGGAAAAAACGACACAATAGATTTCTAACACCATACATCAGCGAGTTGTTTTGTTATGTCTCTCCTCCTGCTGAGAAACGGAGACACATCTTTGACCCTTGTTAGGGAGAGAGAGAGAGCGCCTGTGATGTGTCAAATACTGGGTGAATGAGTAGTCTTTGAACTACTGCAAGACTGTGTCTTTATTGATGTTTTGCTGCTCGCTTGAGTGCTTGGTGGGGGGTGCAGATGCTTTTTTGCTTGTGGGGGGGTCGTTGGTTTGCTGCTGTTTACGCATGGGGGGAGATTGTGGGGGACTTTGGGGTTCTACCATTTAACTGTCATTCATTCTTTGTGGCTCTCCTCTATTTTTGTGGATGCTTGCAAAGAAAAAGAATTTCAGGATGCATATTGTGCATATTTCTCTGACATTAAATGTACGTATTGAAACCTATTGATCTTTTTGCACATTGGTTGTTTGTCAGCCTTTGTGTGTATCCTGAAAGAAAATGATTCCCAGGAGAGGGTATGGTGACATACACATACTTTGATAATAAATTTACTTTGAACTTTGAAATTCCATACCATCGACTCTGATGTATTATCAGAGTTTCTCATGGTGCCTTAATGTATGAAAGCAGAAGTCTTTTCCAGTGTTGTGCAAAATTATCACAAATTTCTCAAAACTCTGGGAATATGTTGCAGAAAGCATCAGTTACTTCATAGACCAAAGCATCATCAAAGTCCATGGAGGGACCCTAGGATTTCCAGAGCCGAGTTTCTCGAGATAGTGTCACTCAGCAGGTTTACATGAATCTGTCTGACACCAGTGAAACGACAGAGGCATTAACTTTACTATTGCAAATAACAAGTGTTGTACAATATCAGGAGGCTGATTGCATTCACACCTCCAAAGACTTCAGTGAAAATGGCTGCGACAACCAGCAGAAATAGCTTGTAAGAGCCAAAATAATTGGCAGCTGTATGTCCCACATGATTGAATTGTGGAAGATAACAGAGAGACAACAGTTGTTGTTACAGGATGAAGCAGTGCAGAAATCTGCCTCCCACATGCTTACATTTAATCGTGGATGCATTCTGCATTTGCACAGGGTTTTTATTGTGCAATTTATGTCAATGGCGATGTATTTTCTTGGTGAAAGTGATGTCACATACAGTATTTTCTTCGAGGCGATTTGTTGCTGCAATATTTTGTTCAGTGTTATATTGCATGAATGGTCTTGACAGTGAACTGAGCATCAAACCTAAAATGAGAAAAATCCTCTGAGTCATTAGATATTCTGTTCCAAAAAACATTGTTCCTCGAGTAAAAGTTTGTGAACATTATCTTCTTACAGCATGAAAATGAACTTATTGCAGCAGCAGTACAATACATTTCAAACATGACAAACACTGGTCAACATAAATTTAAATTAACATGACTTATACATAACTTACAAAAATAAATATTACAAGGTGAGAGAGAAAGGAAAAATATTCTGAGGGTTTTAGGAATCTGAATGCTGTGGGGAAGAAGCTGTTGTTCTATTGAGTTTGGCCATAATAACCAGCATTCAGAAAGCAGCAAATGCTGGAAACACTAATCTGGTCAGTCTCTAGAGAGAGAAACAGAATAAATGTCAAGGCCAATGACCTTCCATACATACTGAGGAGAATTGCTTCTGCAGAAGGACCAATGGACCTGAAGCACTAACCTTTACACTCTGATATCCCTGCTGAATGTTTCCAACAATATAGCCAGTCTCCAGAGCCTAGAGTGGAACATATTTTTAAAGAGATTGGCTTTATTTGACACACATAGAAACATAAAGTGAAATGCATCATTTGAGTCTAATCAAATCAACGAGGATTGTGCTGGACAGCCCATAAGAGTCACCATGCTTCTGACACCATCATAGCATTATCACAACTTACTATCCTTAACAATACATCTTTGGAATGAGTGAGAAAATCGGAGCACCTGGAAGAAGCCCGTGCAGTCATGGGGAGAAGATGTGCTCCCATGCTACCATGCTGCCTCACATAACAGCACAGGAAAAGAGCCATGGAGTTTGCATTGGACACAATGGCAGAATAACTTCAATTGCTCCGTTCTTTACAAGCTTTATGTCTCTCCAGTTCCTGCATATTCACATATCTATCCAACAGTCTGTTAAATACCACCGTGTATTTGCTTTCAACACTCCCCTGGGAGCCCATTCCAAGCACTAACTGCTCTCTGTGTAAAAACCTGCCCCGCAATTCTCTTCTAAACTTTCCTCCTCTCACCCTAAGGGTACCTCCTCTCGTATACATGTCCATCTGAAAAAGATTCTGACTGCTCTCTACCCTACCTATGCTTCCCATAATCTTATACACTTCCCTCAGCCTTTGATACTCTAGAGAAACAAACTCACATTTACCCAACTTCTCTGTATAGCTCATATATGTTAATAAAGCTAAGCCCTTGGTAACCCTCTTCTGTATCGTTTTGAAGGTTTCCACTCCTTGCTGTAATGAGCTGACCAGAAGTACACCAATGCAGTTCCCGATACAGTTTAATATAGCAACAAACACAGAATGCTGAAGGGACTCTGTAGGTCAGGAAGCATCTGTGGAAGAGAGTAAAGCGTCGACATTTCAAGCTGAAACCTTTCTTCAGGTCTGAGAGGAAGGGGTTGAGATATCTAACTCGTTGGATGCTGATAGGTGAAACCAGGTGGGTGGGAAAGGTCAAAGGCTGGAGAAGGAAGAATCAGATTGGAGGAGAGAGTGAACAATAGGAGATAGGGAAGGAGGAGAGGGACCCATGAGGAAGTAATAGGTAGGTGAGAAGAAGTAAAAAGTCAGAATGGAAAATAAAGGAAGAGTGGAGGGGGGGAAATTTTATTCACTGGAAGGAGAAATCGGTATTCATGGTATCAGATTGGATGGTACCCAGATGGAATATAAGATGTTGCTCCTCCATCTGTTTTATATATAAAGTATTGTGCATATACGATATCTATATTGCCATGCTATGTTGGAGCCATCAGTGTGAGGACCTTGCACAATGCTCACTGATTTGATTTGAACAGAATAACACATTTCACTGAATGCAGCATGGTACATGTGACAAATAAAGCCAATCTTTAATCTTATATTGTTTTTAGACACCCAGTATTCAGCTGCTGATTGCAAGCTTTGAAGAACTGGTATTACTATTGAAGCTGTGGCACGTGGAATATTTCACACTTGCGATAACACATTTTATAACCTTCCTTTCTTTTCCTAAGCAGGATTTCTGTAAAGAAGTTGCTCATCACTATTATCTAGTTACACTATGAGTCACTACTTCATGGTCTCGGAGTGGGTGGAATTTTAATCTTTCTTCTTTTTGGAATTACATACCGTATCTGTGTCTTCTAATTCTGTCTTCATAGTCAAGGTAATTAGATTCGCCTGCTCTGTGCCATTGAAATATTTTATAAATCAAGAGAACAGTAATGTTCAATCTTTTTCTGTTAAAACATTCAAAATACTCTTTTCATTTATTGCTTTTTGGCTGTTGAGTAGAGGATGACATGCACTCAGTGGCCACTTTATTACTTAACCCTGTATACTGGTTCTTTAATGCAAATAACTAATCAGCCAATGATGTGGCAGCAACTCAATGCATAAAAGCATGCAGGCATGGTCACGAGGTTCAGACAAAACATCAGAATGGGGAGAAATGTGATCTAAGTCACTTTGACTGTGACTTCCTGTTTAAGATGGTGTTGCTGCTGCTCAGCAACTACTTCCTGGTGGTAAAAAGCAAAAGAAACTTTATTAATAATGATCAATGGAGAAGTGAGCAATGATGAGTGGAGATGAGCTGTGTTAGAGGGGTGGGCGAGGTCTGCTGGTGGCAAGTGGAGTCAGGGTCAAAGCAGAGTCAAGGCAGAGTTGTGGCATTCCTGAGAGAGAGGAAAGTAACTGATTTCAGTGCCAGGCTGAACTGGAAAGGTGGAGTACAAGTTGAATCGTGGCAGCGGGGTCCAAGCACCAAAAAAGTTCAAGAACAAGGAATAACCCGATGTTTGGACAATTTAAACACTAGGCCTGGTTGGAAGGTCAGGTTGACGGGACCAGAGGCCAGGCGAGGGCTGGTTCTGGTCACTACTCTGCGATGTTTAGTGAGCTCTACGCTCAACTCCAGCACTGGATACAGTGATGCTTAACTTCGCATCTACGGTTTCTCGATGATTACTCAGCTTTGCGAGGAACTAGGGCTGTTACCTGCTCTAAATGCAGAGATATCTGGCATTGTGACTTTTGTAAAACTCCAGTTCTGAATGCCATTTGCTTACTTTTATTGTTTGCCCATTTTGTGTTTCTTTCTCTTTTTACACATTGGGTATATGACAATGTTTTCTTCAATGGGTTCTTTCCAGATGTCTTTACTTTTTGGCTGCTGTAAGCAGATGAATCTCAAGGTTGTATAATGTATACATTCTTCGATGATAAATGTGCTCTGAACTTCGAACTTTTTGAAATTTAAGTGATTGCTGGTGCCAGGCAGGGTGTTTTGAGCATCTCGGAAACCTCTAATCACCTGGGACTTCCACACACAACAATCAGTAGAGAGAATTAAAAAAAAAATTCCATGATTGGCAATTTTGTGGGCAAAAAGATTCTTTGTTAATGAGAAAGGTCACAGGGGGATGTCCAGTCTGCTTCAAGATGACAGGAATGTGACAGTAATGCAAATAACCATGCGTTACAGAAGTGACATGTAGGAGAGCACATATTGAATCTTGTAGTGGACAGGCAACAGCAATAGAAGACCATGAACACTTGACAGGAGGTTCCCAATAAAGTGGCCACTGAGTGTAAATCACAAACATTCTAAGGTGCAGTTACTAAACCGGCTGACGTTCATCTCTTAGCGTAAAGAGGAAGAAGAGTCAATATGACAAACAGTACCAGTAGATTCACATTCTATTGAGGAGACCACATTGCAGGAGAAAGTAAAGGCTGATCTGTCTGCAGAGCAAAAAAAAAATGACCCAGTTTCTGCAAGCTCTTGTATCTCCTTTCTGCATAGCAGCCAGTTGGAGATGCCAGATTGTATCTTCTTTTCTGTGAAGCCGAGGTTTGCAAGTTCAAGAGCAGGCTGAAGGTGTAGTAAAGTGTGGGCAGTATGGTTGCGTAATGGTCAGCACAATGCTTTACAGTACCAGTGACCCGGGTTCAAATCCTACTGCTGCCTGTATGTTCTCCCTGTGACCGCATGAATTTAAAAAGTAAAAAGAGACTGCTGGCTTTCAGACATGATAATGATAGTGTCACAGAGCATGGAAACAGGGTCCATGCACTGACTTGTCCATGTTGACAACACCTGTCTCAGCTGGTCCCATTTAAGAAGGGGAAGTTGGGAGAACACACATCAATCCTCATTGAGGGATGAACGGTGGAAAAAGTGACTAGGTTCAAATTCCTGGGCATAAACACCTCAGAAGATCTAACCAAGGCCCACATATCTAAGCAACATATTGATGCAATCACAAAAAAAGGCCAGCCTTTATACTTCATTTGGAGTCTGAGGAAATTTGGTATGTCACCAAAACTCCAACTATCTACAGATGTACCATGGAGTCTATTCTAACTAGTTGCATTGCCATCTGATATGGAGGCTTCGGTGCACTGGATTGAAAGATGTTACAGACAGTTGTAGATTCAGCCGGGCACTACCCTCCCTGCCATCGAGGACATCTCCAAAAGGAAGTGCCTCAAGAAGGTAACATCCATCATTAAGGACCCTCACCGTTGATTACATGTCCTCTTCTCTACTTCCAGGAGCCTGAAGATACATTCTCAATGTTTTAGCAACAGATTCTTTGTCTCTGGCTTCTGATTTCTGAATGGACCATGAACCTATGAACCCTACCTCACTATTCCTCTTTCTCACTATCTATCTATTTATTTATTTGAATTTCTTAATGTAACTTACTGGTAATTTTTTCTGTGTTGCACTGAACTGATGCCACAAATCTACAAGTTTTACAACAAACTTGATTCTGTTTATAAATCATTTACCCATGTTTGACCCATA
Organism: Hypanus sabinus; assembly: GCF_030144855.1. Taxonomy (NCBI): domain Eukaryota; kingdom Metazoa; phylum Chordata; class Chondrichthyes; order Myliobatiformes; family Dasyatidae; genus Hypanus; species Hypanus sabinus. The sequence continues at coordinate 6,123,992 of NC_082727.1, forward strand.
TACTTCTCAATCTTTACTGTGGTTGTACCTATCCAAATATCTTGAACAATGTTACTGCATTTGCCTCAATCACTTCCTCTGTTGTCAGCTTATTTCAATAGACAATAGACAATAGACAATAGGTGCAGAAGTAGACCATTTGGCCCTTCGAGTCTGCACCGCCATTCTGAGATCATGGCTGATCATCTACTATCAATACCTGGTTCCTGCCTTGTCCCCATACCCCTTGATTCCCTTATCCATAAGATACCTATCTAGTTCCTTCTTGAAAGCATCCAGAGAATTGGCCTTCACTGCCTTCCGAGGCAGTGCATTCCAGACCCCCACAACTCTCTGGGAGAAAATTTTCCTTAACTCTGTCCTAAATGACCTACCCCTTATTCTCAAACCATGCCCTCTGATACTGGACTCTCCCAGCATCTGGAACATATTTCCTGCCTCTATCTTGTCCAATCCCTTAATAATCTTATATGTTGCAAACAGATCTCCTCTCAATCTCCTTAATTCCATCGTGTACAAGCCCAGTCTCTCTAACCTCTCTGCGTACGACAGTCCGGACATCCCAGGAATTAACCTTGTGAATCTACGCTGCACTTCCTCTACAACCAGGATATCCTTCCTTAACCCTGGAGACCAAAACTGTACACAATACTCCAGGTGTGGTCTCACCAGGGCCCTGTACAAATGCAAAAGGACATCCTTGCTCTTGTACTCAATTCCCCTTGTAATAAAGGCCAACATTCCATTTGCCCTCTTCACTGCCTGTTGCACTTGCTCATTCACCTTCAGTGACTGATGAACAAGGACTCCTAGATCTCTTTGTATTTCTCCCTTACCTAACTCTACACCGTTCAGATAATAATCTGCCTTCCTGTTCTTACTCCCAAAGTGGATAACCTCACACTTATTCACATTAAACGTTATCTGCCAAGTATCTGCCCACTCACTCAGCCTATCCAAGTCACCCTGAATTCTCCTAACATCCTCATTACACGTCACGCTGCCACCCAGCTTAGTATCATCAGCAAACTTGCTGATGTTATTCTCAATGCCTTCATCTAACTCATTGATGTAAATTGTAAACAGCTGTGGTCCCAATACCGAGCCCTGTGGCACCCCAGTAGTCACCACCTGCCATTCCGAGAAACACCCATTCACCGTTACCCTTTGCTTTCTATCTGCAATCCAGTTTTCTATCCATGTCAATACCTTCCCCCCAATGCCATGAACTCTGATTTTACCCACCAATCTCCTATGTGGGATTTCTTCAGATCTTTGATTAGGGCATGGCTGAGCAAGTACGTGGAGGTCAGCCAGTGAGAACGGAGAGAAGAGTTTAAAAAGAAGGCAGCTTTATAGAGTGTGGGTCTGAGGGGCGGGAGACATAGAAACATAGAAAACCTACAGCACAATACAGGCCCTTTGGCCCACAAAGTTGTGCCGAACATGTCCCTACCTTAGAAATTACTAGGGTTATCCATAGCCCTCTATTTTTCTAAGCTCCATGTACCTATCCAAAAGTCTCTTAAAAAACCCTATTGTTGCCGGCAGCTCTTTCCACGCACTCACCACTCTCTGAGTAAAAAAGTTACCCCTGACATCTCTGTACCTGCTGCTCAGGAATGTAAACCAGTGTCCTCTTGTGGCAACCATTTCAGCCCTGAGAAAAAGCCTTTGATTATCCACATGATCAATGCCTCTCATTATCTTATACACTTCTATCAGGTCATCTCTCATCCTCCATTGCTCCAAGGAGAAAAGGCCGAGTTCACTCAACCTATTCTCATAAGGCATGCTCCCCAATCCAGGCAACATCCTTGTAAATCTCCTCTGCACCCATTCTATGGCTTCCACATCCTTCCTGTAGTGAGGTGACCAGAACTGAGCACAGTACTCCAAGTGGGGTCTGACCAGGGTCCTATACAGCTGCAACATTATCCCTCGGCTCCTAAATTCAATTCCACAATAGATGAAGGCCAATACACCGTACGCCTTCTTAACCACAGAGTCACCCTGCGCAGCTGCTTTGAGTGTCCTATGGACCCAGACCCCAAGATCCCTCTGATCCTCCACACTTCCAAGAGTCTTACCATTAATACTATATTCTGCCATTAGATGGGGTGGAGTTTGTTAGGTGTGTTCAAAAGGGTTTCTTGACACAATATGTAGATGAGCCTACAAGAGGAGAGGAAATGAACCTGGTCAGGTGTCAGGTCTCTCAGTGGGAGAGCATTTTTGATATAGTAGTCACAATTCCATCTCCTTTACCATAGCAGTGGAGAGGGATAGGAACAGACAAGTTAGGGAAACGTTTAATTGGAGTAAGGGGAAATATGAGGCTGTCAGGCAGGAACTTGGAAGCATAAATTGGAAACAGATGTTCTCAGGGAAACTGGTGGAAGAAATGTGGCAAATGTTCAGGGGATATTTGCGTGGGGTTCTGTATAGGTACATTCCAATGAGACAGGGAAAGGATGATAGGGTACAGGGACAGTGGTGTACAAAGGCTGTTATAAATCTAGTCAAGAAGAAAAGAAAAGCTTATGGAAGTTTCAAAAAACTAGGTAAAGATAGAGATCTAGAATATTATAAGGCTAGCAGGAAGGAGCTTAAGAAAGAACTTAGGAGAGCCAGAAGGGGCCATGAGAAGGCCTTGGCGGACAGGATTAAGGAAAACTCCGTCATTCCATAAGTATGTGAACAGCAAGAGGATGAGACGTAAGAGAATAGGACCAATCAAGTGTGACAGTGGAAAAGTGTGTGTGGAGCCGGAGGAGATAGCGGAGGTACTTAATGAATATTTTACTTCAATATTCACTATGGAAAAAGATCTTGGCAATTGTAGATATGACTTACAGCGGACTAAAAAACTGGATTATGTAGATATTAAGGAAGAGGATGTGCTGGAGCTTTTGGAAAGCATCAATTTCGATAAGTCATTGTGACTGGACTGGATGTACCCCAGGCTACTATGGGAGGTGAGGGAGGAGATTGCTGAGTCTCTGGTGATGATCTTTGCATCATCAAAGGGGACAGCAGAAGTTCTGGAGGATTGGAGGGTTGTGGATGTTGTTCCCTTATTCAAGAAAGGGAGTAGAGATAGCTCAGGAAATTATAGACCAGTGAGTCATTTGCCATCTAAGGAAAACTTGGACAGGTACATGGATGAGAGGTGTATGGAGGGATCTGGTCCAGGTGCAGGTCAGTGGGACTAGGTAGAAAAATGGTTCAGCACAGCCAAAAGGCCTGTTTCTGTGCTGTAATGTTCTTTGGTTCTATATTCTCACTTCATTGGTTGATAACTTGATGAAGAAGATCCGGAGAGGCAGGATTTATGAACATTTGGAGAGGTATAATATGATTAGGAATAGTCAGCATGGCTTTGTAAAGGATAGATCATGCTTTATGAACCTGATTGAATTTTCTGAGGATGTGACTAAACACATTGATGAAGGTAGAGCCGCAGATACAGTGTATATAGATTTCAGCAAGGCATTTGATAAAGTACCCCATGCAAGGCTCATTGAGAAAGTAAGGAGGCACGGGATCCAAGGGGACATTGCTTTGTGGATCCAGAACTGGCTTGCCCACAGAAGGCAAAGCGTGATTGTATACAGGTCATATTCTGAATGGAGGTCAGTGACCAGTGGTGGGCCTCAGGGATCTGTTCTGGGACCCCTACTCTTGGTGATTTTTATAAATGACCTGGATGAGGAAGAGGAGAGATGGGTTAGTAAATTTGCTGATGACACAAAGGTTGGTGGTGTTGTGAATAGTGCGGTGGGCTGTCAAAGTTTACAGTGGGGAATTGATAGGATGCAAAACTGGGCTGAGAAGTGGCAGATTGTTTAACCCAGATAAGTGTGAGGTGGTTCATTTTTGTACGTCAAATATGATTTCAGAATTTGGTATTAATGAGTAAGACTCTTGGCAGTGTGGAGGATCGGAGGGATCTTGGGGTTTGAGTCCATAGGTCACTCAAAGCTGCTGCACAGGTTGACTCTGTGGTTAAGAAGGTATACGATGCATTGCCCTTCCTCAATCGTGGCATTGAGTTTAAGAGCTGAGAGGTAATGTTGCAGCTATATAGGACCCTGGTCAGATGCTCAGTTCTGATCGCCTCACTACAGGAAGGACTTGGAAACCATGGAAAGGGTTCAGAGGAGATTTCCAAGGATGTTGCCTGGATTGGGAGCATGCCTTATGAGAATAGGATGAGTGAACTTGGCCTTTTCTCCTTGGAGTGACAGAGAATGAGAGGTGACCTGATAGAGATGACCAAGATGATGAGAGGCATTGATCGTATGGGTAGTCAGAGGCTTTTTGCCAGGGCTGAAATGGCTGACACGAGAGGGCATAGTTTTAAGGTGCTTGGAAGTAGGTACTGTGGTGAACTACATATACCTGTCTGGACACGCCCCCTGCTGACTGCTCCTGTGGCTCCTCCCACAGACCTCGGTATAAAGGCGATTGAGGCCTGAGCCCGGCCTTTCAGTCTCCAGGATGTAGTATGGTGGTCAACCATTGCTTGTTCCTTCTTCCAGTCAATAAAAGCCGATATCTTGCCTATTGATGGTGCATCAGGTACAGAGGAGATGTCAGGGGCAAGTTTTTTACACAAAGAATGGTGAGTGCATGGAATGAGCTGCCAGCGATGGTGGTGGTGGAAACAATAGGGCCTTTTAAGAGACTCCTGTATAGGTACATGGAGCTTAGAAAAATAGTGGGCTATGGGTAAGCCTAGGTAATTTCTAATTTCTAATGTTTTGCACAGCTTTGTGGGCTGAAGGGCTTATTTTGTGCTGTAGGTTTTCTATGTTTCTAAGATCTTAATTGCTGGTCTGTTCTGCCCTCCCAGTTGCATGTAAAAAATGCTATGGAGCAGGATAGTTCATTGCAGGGGAGAGCGTGGCTTATGCTCCATATGTACTCTTAACTAAGTACCTGTTTGTTGAATACTTAGTTTTGTAGTTTGTGTGACTTGAGGGTACTTAAATGTTGGGTTGAATAGTTTTGCTGTTTGTAAATAAATAATTAATATGCCCATCCATGGTCAATGTTTTCTGTCTCACTCTCTAAACCTGTGAACTTGCTTCCATGTTACATTTTGGTACTGTGAGCAGGGTTTGGCCAATCTGGGGCAGAAAATGCATTTCTTTGGAAGGTTATTTAATAGAGAGGACCCCCTCCCCCCCACCCCACTGTATGAGGAATGCTGAGACCTGAGTTGGACCGATAGCAGTGGTAGTCTCGCTAACCTACTGATGGGTTATTGGAGGCCAGTAGATTGGTCAGACCAGTTAGATGTTGCTGGGCTTGAAATTGGACACCATGTTGTGTCCATATTTGAAATATCGGGATCTCCCGGGGGATGGATAGTCAGAGGCATGCTTTTCTGGCTGTTTGCAGCAATCATAAGGCACCAGCACAAGATGATCATGGATTTTAAGAAAGAGGTGGAGGAGCTAAATTAGCACAGTCTCATGAGAGACACACCGCTGATGGCCCAGTCATGAGCTATACATTAGAAGGTAATAATAAAGAGATAGCTTGTTGGCTAATAAAGGTACAGCAACTGGAGGCTGCCCTATGAACAATGGGCAAACAAATCCTGGAAAGCTTCGAGCATTAATGCAGCTGGGTGTGTCCTGCTGGATGGTGAAAATGAAGGAGAGAGGGTAGCATAGACTCCTTGGTTTATCCCTTGAAATGATCACCCTCTCCCCTGCATACATGAAACAGTATGGGGCAGGCCAGTGATCACACTGTCCCATACTTGCCATGGGGGGGCATCAGTGCACGGCTTCTTCCTCTCAGGGGGGTGAGTGCGTGGGGGATCAGGAATGTGAGTGCAATGGTACAATAGGTCCTTTTGAGACAACAGAGAGTTACCCGCTCTTAGGCAGCCTAACACGTGATCAATAGCAGTGGTTAGATTCCAGTAGCCATCCCTCCTCCAACAGGATTTAAAACCCCAAGTAGAATGGAGCACAGTAGATGGAGGTACTAAAGCCCTTCACCAGTGGGTTCTTACTACAAAGATAGTGATAACCCGCCAGTCGACTTTGAACTAACCTCCGCCATGATAGGACATCTGGTTAAGGCAGTGGCTTCTCATTTAAAAGGACTTTATTTGTCTTTAATTGGACCAGCATTTGGTTGTCCTATAAGTACAGTGGTTCAATTATTACTGGGTTTGGAGTATGTAGAAGAAGGTGCCTGTAGCTAGGTATGAAAGGTGGATAAGCAGACAAGGAGTGGGGGATCCTGTGTGTACCGTAAGGAAATGTTCTTGGCATTGCTTAAAGCTGAGGTTCCAGAGGAGCAGGTAAATACCTCACCCTCTATGCAATGTGGAGGGAGTACTGTAAGAGAAGTGAGAAAGGGATGTCAGTAATGCAGAAAGGTCATTCTTCAATCCCTCTCCCAATAAGGGCTCCTTTTGTCCACTGCTGGATTCCTCACGTTCCATTCGGAATTCCCTATATCCCCTACTGGAGGCATTGCAAAACACAATGGCCAACTTTCAGCAGCAGTGGGAATCTGGGGGGGGGGAGGGGTTATTGCCTTCATGCCCCATTTCCGTAGGGAGGGGGGTAATTCGAACTGCGACCCTCTTCCCTGTGAATGATTTGGGTGTGGGGAAATGACATGTGGCCACATGAGTTTGCTTTAAGTGTATGTGAGGATTTTGCCTTTAAGAGACTATATGAATGTGTCGGGCTAAGCCTGGTTGTTTTTTCTGTCCTTTTGTTCATTGGTAAGAACTTTGTTCTCCTGCGGAAATTAACTGTTTTAAGTTTTGCTAATACATTCCTAGTGTTTAAGGAAGAGAAGTATGAGACAGAATTTTCGCTTTTGCTTTTAATCTGTTACTTTGTTTGCTGTGGTTTTAGTCTGCTATTGGTTTTAGAGATAAACCCACATTTTGTACTGGCCATGTGAAATTTGGGTTAATTGAGGTAAAAATTAAACTATCTCTTTATTCTGGATGTGAGATACCCACATTTCAGAGAGACATAAGCATTTGGGGAGCAATTCTAGAAGCTGTTTTGTTTTCGTCCCTGAATACCCAGTGACTAATGATCTTGTATCTCCCTGCATTAAAGAATGGCAAAGTGGTGGATGCTGACATATGGTGGGAAACCCTATATAATACATTCCTAAGAATGGCGCCTGAATTTGCATACCAGACCGATGTGTCAGATTGCTACATTTCTGCCACTAATATTGATCCCTTTTGATGACAAGGGAAACGACTGTTGGGGGAAATTATATAGCTTCTTGTGTTTTGGCATTCTGTTTTGGGAGGAGACAAACAGGGAGTAGTCTATTCCAGCCAACTCAATCCATAGTATGGTATCTGCCCTGGTGGAGTAAGTGCTTTAAGGGCTGGTATTTCCCTATGTACCATTTGTTTAATAGGAAGGTGCTGATTTCCCACCTGGAAGAATGTTGGGGTCAGGTGGCATGATGAGCACGTGGAGATGGCGAGTGTGAGCAGGAACATTATCCTGGGATAACTGTCTATGCCAAAAGGTGTTGTAAAAGTGGGCACTTATTGGATATGCAGTTTCTAGGTCAACCATGGCTCCGCACAGGAAGCTGATACTGTATGTGGTGCCTTATGTACACCTCCCCAGCACCTTGCCCATGTTGGTCAGCATAGTAAGAGGGTTATTACAGAGGAAGAAAGGATAGCCTTTCCCTGCATGGTGCAGCCAGACAATCCCAGGAACTGATATCAATGTCTAAGATTACCTGCTCACAAAGAAAGGTGGCACTTGTGTTGTTACTGGTCAGGAATGCTCCACCTACATTCCTGAAGAGTCAGCTAACTCCACTCAACTGGCTGATCACATTTGAGAGTTGGCATATGAGATTAAGGGGGAACCAGCTCATTGTATGTTACACTTTGGGTGACACTGCTGGCCTTTTAGGGTGGACTACTGTGGTGCACACGAGGAAGGTTACTATTGGGTTTACTATACTGGGTACTGTATTTCTGTTTTTTATGTAGCTTAGTAGGAAGTTCACAAGGGTTATATTAATCTGAGGGTTGAATTGATATGTAGTTGCAACTTTTGAGGGCTTGAGTGTAGAGTGGGTGCATGGCTTTTTTGCCAGTCAAAAACTGCTTCTGTCATGTAATTTAGTGATTGATTCGTTTAAAGTTTCTAATGGTCTTTTCCCATTGGTTGGCTTGTGTGCTATGGCACCTAGTGTCCAGGTTCAAACACCCCAGGTATAAAGAGTAACACATGTGAGAGGTTCACTCTCTCTCCCTATGCCTCGCAGAGCCATTGGGAAGGTATGCTCCATGCACACTGTTAACAAAGTATGTGTTTGTTGAGTATTTAGTTTTGTAGTTTGTGTAACTTGAAGGAACTTAAATGCTTGGTCTTTTTTTTTTTACAGTTTGTAAATAAATAACTAATATGTTTATTTGCAGACAGTGTTTTCTGTCTCACATGCCAAACTCATGAACATGCTTCCACATTGCATTCCTGCAAATATATTTGTGCCTCAATAAATGCAGATAAAACTTGTCATTATTGTACAACTGTTTACTGTGCTGTTGACTCGTTGACCATTTTTACATGTACTAAGATACAATGAAGTCTTTTGTTTATGTGCCATTCAGGCAGATCATTCCATACATAGGTGTATCAAGATAGTAGAAAAGGGAAGAACGAACAGAATGCAGAATATCTTTAAAAGTAAATAAAATAAATAGTTATAGTTGTGGAAAAAGTGCAGTGCAGATATGCCAATCAAGCAAGGTCCATGACGAGATAGACTAAGAGACTACAAGTTCATCTTTAGCATACACTCAGTGACCACGTTATTAGGTACAGGAGGTACATGGCTCACGGTCTTCTACCACTGTAGCCCATTCACTTCAAGGTTCAACATGTGCATTTAGAGATGATCTTCTGCTTGTAACAGTTATTTGAATATCAGTTGCCTTCCTGTCAGCTTGAATTAGTCCAGACCCCTCTCATTAACAAGGAATTTTCACCCACAGAACTGTCACAGGTCAGGAGTTGAATCAGGACCCAACTGCAGGACACAGACACTGGAGTCCCGGAAAAGGGACGGAACCCAAGGACACGACGGATAGAGTCTAGGCAAGGGAAGCAGGACCAGGACGACGGACTGGGAACAAGGAGCCTGGGGTGGACTCCAAACCCAAGACTGGACAAGGACCCAGAACCTGGGTCTTGCCTCGGGCTCGGACCCTCAAACCCAGGCGAGGGCTTGGGGCTAGAGGCTTGGGGAACTCGGAGGCTGGAGCTAGGGGAAGACTAGGAACTGTACATCAACATGGAGCCAGGACTTATCCTCCAACAAGCTGGGACTCATCTATAACTCCACACCAAGGTGGGGCAGGACCATCCTTCAGGTAACAGCAGAACAGCCTGACCTACCCAACAGAGGCAAAGACAAGGGTGATTTCTTCCCCCCCCTCCGCAGGACAACGGCAGAACAGCCAGACTTACCCCACAGGAGCAAGGACAGGAAGAGACAAACACCAAGGAACAACAGACAGTTCCACCTCTGCATCAGGGTAGCTCCGAGTAGCCATTACAGCCAGCAGCCTTGGCTGGCCACAGAAGCAACTGAATCCCTACCTAGCTCAGAGTGGCTGACAGCCACCCAGCTGGCCCAGGAAACAGCTGAATCCCTACCACAATGACCACTCCGACTACTACCAGCAAGGCTCCCAGAAGCCATTGTTCTCCAACACAGCCCCAAGGATGGCAAGAGTCCATTCTAGTCTTCCACCAGCCATCTGTTCCATGAGTATCTCAACAAGATGACCCCCAAATCAGACAATACCAGGGCCACTTATATTCCCAGTTCCAATATGAGCCTCAGGTGTTTCTAGTCAAGTCCAACTGCAGCAAGGGACCGCCGGAAAACCCAGAGTCCACAGACTTCAGACTGAACCGCCACAGTATCCCCCCCACCTCTCCACCATAGGAGCCTCCAGGACTATGGATGACTTGGGTGGTGGGGGGGGACGGGGATGTTCAATCAGGAGGGGGACCCCAGTGTGATGAGAGTTAGATGTCAATGTCTATGTTGCTGGGTCCCTGAATGAGGGGGTCATTCTGTCATAAGTCAGGTGTTGAATCAGGATCCAAGTGGAGAACACAGATACTGGAGTCCCAGAAACAGGATGAGACAGAACCCAAGGACGGGATGGGATAGGATACAGTCTAGGCAAGGGAAGCAGGATCAGGTCAAGGGACTGGGAACAAGGAGCCTGGGGTGGACGCCGAGCCTGAGGCTAGACAAGGACTCAGAAACTGGGTCTTGCCTCAGGCTTAGACCCCCAAACCCAGGCAAGGACATGACAAGGCTTGGCTAGGGACTTGGGGTCTTGAGGCTGGATCTTGGGGAACTCAGAGGCTGGAGCTAGGGGCAGACTAGGAACTGTACATCACCATGGAGCCAGGACTTATCCTCCAACAAGCTGGGACTCATCTTTAACAGGCCACTGACATGAGATGGGACAGTACACAAACATAGAGCCAGAACTTATCCACCAACAAGCTAGGACTCATCTATAACTCCACACCAAGGTGAGGCAGGACCATCCATCATGTAACAGCAGAACAGCCAGACTTACCCCACCAGGGCAAGGACAGGAAGAGACAAACACCAAGGAACAACAGACAGTTCCACCTCTGCATCAGGGTAGCTCCGAGTAGCCGTTACAGCCGGCAGCCTTGGCTGGCTACAGAAGCAACCAGATCCCTACCTAGCTCAGAGTGGCTGATAGCCACCCAGCTGGCCCAGGAAACAGCTGAATCCCTACCACAATGACCACTCCAACTATTACCAGCAAGGCTCCCAGAAGCCATTGTTCTCCAACACAGCCCCAAGGATGGCAAGAGTCCATTCTAGCCTTCCACCAACCACCTGTTCCATGAGTATCTTGACAAGACAACCCCCAAATCACACTCAATACCAGGGCCACTTATATTCCCAGTTCCAATATGAGCCTCAGGTGTTTCTAGTTAAGTCCAACTGCAGCAAGGGACCGCCGGAAAACCTGGAGTCCAGAGTCCGTGAACCGGACCATAGACTTTGGACTAAACCACCACAAGAACAGCTGCTCACTGGATTTTCTTTGTATTTTTACATGATTCTCTGTAATCACTGAAGACTTTTGTGCTTGAAAATCACAGATCAGTAGTTTCTGAAATACTCAAAGCATCCTGTCTGGCACCAACAATGATTCCATGGTCAAAGCTGCCTGGATCATATTTATTTTCCCTTCTCATGCTTGGTCTGAACAACAAATGAACATTTTGATCATGTCTGCATGCTTTTATGCATTGGGTTCCTGCCACACATTTAGCTAATTATATATTTGCATTAATGAACAACTGTGCAGGTACACCCAATAAAGTGGCCACTGAGTGTAAATGAAGTCCATTCATGGGTCTTAAAACAACACCATGCTTGGTGTTGCATGGTTCCAAGTTTTCGTATCTTCTGCGGGGGTCTTTGATTATGTTGTGAATTAAGGGGTAGGAGGGGTCTTTGATTATGTTGTGAATTAAGGGGTAGGAGGGGTCTTTGATTATGTTGTGAATTAAGGGGTAGGAGGGGTCTTTGATTATGTTGTTTGCTTTCTTGAGGCATATGATACAGTACACTTACACTTTTTCACTTTGTGAGAATGGGCCTTGAATCATCCAGGATTTTGCGAGCTCTGCATTGTGCCTGTCAATGGGAGGATATCTTATTTGGTTGAATGATCATGGGAGAACAAAGATCCTGATCTGTGGCTCTTCATCTCACTCCATGCTGAGCTGCTATAAGGCTTCTTTCAAGCTGTTAATTCTCAGCATTGGCTTTGCTCCCAGTTGTAGAATCAGTGAGATAAAAATTATCGACCAACATGCAAACTCCATTCAACAGACTGACTGGAACAAAGTGAAATGAGAAATGAATGTAAAGACAAAAAGAAAAAAATGGGAAAGGGAGAAAATGGGAATAGATTGGAACCTTACATAAATGACACTATACATCTCCTGCTGGCATATAAATAGTAAAACAGTATTAAGAGAAAGGTGGACCCATTCGGCACCACTAATGCCTGAAGGCATGACTAAAGTTTTCTGAGCCTATCAGAAATAATTGTGTTGCCCATTCCCTACTCCTACACCCTTACCTACTTGGATGAAGTGTGGAGGGTGTAACCTGATAGTCCAAAATAAATGGGAGACCAGTTTTGTGACATCCAGCAGTGCACTGAGGAAGTGCCCAATTCCCAATTTGCCTTAGAACACTTTGACAGCTATCCCCAGCTTTGCCAACTCTCAATTTTGTGGAAATTCTTAATATCTCTTCTTTATCTTTGGCTTGTTAATGAAGATTTACTAGAATGTTACCTGGGTTTCAGTACCTAAGTTACAGAGAAAGGTTGAACAAGTTAGGCCTTTATTCTTTGGAGCATTGAAGGTTGGGGGGGGGGACTTGATAGAGGTATTTTTAGTTATGAGGGGGATAGATAGAGTTGACGTGGATAAGCTTTTTCCATTGAGTGTAGGGGAGATTCAAACAAGAGGATGATTTGAGAGTTAAGGGGCAAAAGTTTAGGAGTAACACGAGGAGGAACTTCTTTACTCAGAGAGTGGTAGCTGTGTGGAACGAGCTTCCAGTAGAAGTGGTAGAGGCAGGTTCGATATTGTCATTTAAAGTAAAATTGGATAGGTATATGGACAGGAATGGAATGGAGGGTTATGGGCTGAGTACAGGTCGGTGGGACTAGGTGAGAGTAAGCATCTGTCATGGACTAGAAGGGCCGAGATGGCCTGTTTCTGTGCTGTAATTGTTACATGGTTATATGGTTATAAAGCCGTGGGGCCAGAAAACATATCTGATCAGCTGCGGACAGATTGTGCAACCCAGATTGCAGAAGTCAGAATGGACACCTTTAACATCTCCTTGTAACAGTCCACTGTCCTGTAGGTTTCAAGGCAGCTACTATCAGTACTATTCCCAAGAGAGTGATGATAACTGCCTAAGCAATTACCACCCACTGGCACTAACCTCAACAAACATGAAGTGCTTTGATTGGCTGGGAAGGGACCATATAAAAGCCCACCTGCCAGCTACTTTGGACCCTTTTCAGTTTGCCTACAGCTCAAACCATTCCTCTGACAATGCCATAGCCTCATCTGTCCACTCCATCCTTCTCCACCTAAAAAAATGATGCCTCATATGCCAGGATCTTGTTCATCAACTTCTGCTTGGCATTTAACAAGATCACCTCTCAGAGGATGGTGGATAAGCCATCCACCATACTGGGACTCAACTGTAACTAGATCTTGGACTCCTTGGTGGAAAGACCCCAGTCAGTCTGAATTGACAACAACATCTCAAGCCCCATCGTGCTGAGCACTGGTGCCCCCAGGGTTGTGTGTTCAGTCCACTGCTGTTCATGCTGCTGACTCACAACTGCACTGCCAGATTCAGCTCAAACTGCATCCTTAAGTTCAATGATGATACAGCAATGGCTGGCCATATTGGCAACATTGATGAGTCAACATATAAGGAAGAGTTAGAAAAGCTTGACAAATTGCGTGAGAAGAACCTAAGACTCAATACGAACAAAAGAGATAACTGTGCACTTCGCAGCTACAAAGTTCGAAAGTTCAAAGTAAATTTATTACCAAGGTACATATCTGTCACTATATAAAATGCTGAGATTCATTTTTTTTAACCAGGCAGTCACAGTAAATACAAAGAAACACAATAGAATCAATGGAAGTCCACACACGACATAACAACCAATGAGCAAAAGACAACTGTGCAAATACAAAAATAAACAAAAACCAAATTATTAATAATAAATAAATAAACAGTAAACATTGAGAATATGAGATGAAGGGTCCTTGAAAGTGAGTGCATTGGTTATAGAAATATTTCAGTGTTGGGGGTGAGTGACGTGAAGAGCCTGATAGTTGAGGGTAATAACTATTCCTGAAACTGGTGCTGTGGGTCCTGAAGCTCCAGTTCCTCCTTTCTGGTGGCAGTGATGAGAAGAGAGCTCGGCCAAGATGGTGGGGGTCCTTGACAGTGGATGCTGCTTTCCTGCGACAGCACTCCTTCCAGATGTGCTTAATGGTGGGGTGGACTTTACCCATGGTGGACTGGGCCATAACCACTACCCTTTGTAATTTTTTCCCATTCAACGGCATTGGTGTTTCTACACCAGGCCATGATGCAACAAGTCAATATACTCCACACTGCACACCTATGGAAGCTTGTCAGAGCTTTAGATGTCATGCCAAATCTTCACAAACTTCTAAGAAAGTAGAGGTGTTTTCTACATGCTAGACGCGGGAAAAATTCTCTGAAATTATAACATTGTGGAATTTAAATTTGCTGATGCTCTTCAGCTCTGATCCCCCGGTAAGGACTGGCTCATGGATCTCTGGTTTCCTCCATTAGTTGATAATCAGCTCTTTAGTCTTGCTAACATTGTGAAAGATTATTGTTGTGGCACAACTCAGCCAGATTTTCTATTTTCTCCTAAATGCTGATTTGTCACCATCTTTGTTTTGGCTATTGACAGTGGTGTTTCAGAAAACTTATGTTTGACATTGGAGCTATGGATTGCCTATTCACCACTCTCCATTGTACATTAGTAGCTCTGCCGTGGAGAGAGTGAAGAGTACGAAGTTACTTGGTGTGCACATAATGGATAATCTAACCTGGACCCACAACATTTCCACATTTGTTAAGAAGGCATGGCATTGTCCATACTTTCTGAGGAGATTGAGGCGTGCAAGGCACTCTGTCCCCATTCTAACAAATTTGGACAGGAGCACCATTGGGAGTGCCCTGTCTGGCTGCATCATTGTGTGGTACAGAAGCTGCAAGGCATTTGGACTGCAAGAGACACTACAGAGGGTAGTAAAAACCAGCAAGAGGATCACCGGGGTCTCTCTTCCCACTATTTGTGATATTTACCAGGAATATTATACACGAAGGGCCCAAGTCAATCCCACAATCTCTTTGACCAACTACTGTCAGGAAGGAGGTACAGGAGAATCAGGTCTAGGACTTCCAGACTGAGTAACAGCTTCTTCCCCAATGATCAATGAATAACCTACCACCACGAGGTCTCAAGAGGTCAGCAAGCTGTTTATTGTATACCTGTGCTGTGCACTTCACATGCATTTCAAATTTGATTTTTATTAACTCATTTATGGTAATATTTTGTTTTATATGCTGTGTGAAATATATATATATATATATATATATATATATATAATGGGTACACTGTGGACTGGAGGAACATTGTTTTGTTTGGTTTTATATATGTACAGTCAGATGACAATGAACTTGTACTTGGACTTATAACAGCAGAGTAGAAGCTGTGCTTGATCCTGGTGTATGGATTCTTAAGCGTTTGTGTCCTTTGCCCAATGGGAAAATAGAATAAGAGGAGTGGGAAAGGTCCTTGATTATGTTAGCTACTTTCCCCATGAGGTGGGAAGTGCATATAGAAGAGGAGGCTGGTTTGCACAATGGACTGGGCTGTGATCACAACTCTACAAATTCCTGTAGACTTGGGCTGAGCAGTAGGATTTGTTGAAGAAAAACTGTGTCGAACTTACCAAACATGCAGATGATAAAATGATTACAAAACTGGTGAACAGAGGAAACTAGAGGGCTTCAACATGACGTAGATGGTTAATATAGTGAAGTTTGAAGAGATACAATACGTCAATAAGTACAAGAAAAGTAATATAGTTTTAAAGGTACAATTCTAAAATGGCTGCAGAAACAGATGGGCTTGGGTGTACATGTGAAGGTCGAGGAAGTGGTGAACAAAGATGTATAACCCTGAACTTGATTATCAGAGTAATGGATGCAAGGTTAATTAAAGTGACATTGCAATACCTTTTATTAACAGAAAGAGAAGCTAGGATGCTTTCTCTTTAACCAGTTTTGATTCAGTGATCAGTTGCCCATAGAACACAAGGGGTACAGGTTTGTATTATTCATGACTTATTTTGCAAGTTTGCAGAAGTAAGAGTGGCTGATGTAAGATATTTCACATTGTTCTGTGGAGCTACATTTCCAGTGCATTGAATAATCCTGGCTGGTTGGAGACAAGTATGTCTGAGTGATAGGTTTTCAATTAATGCCTCAATTGATTCCCAGAACAATGATATGTCATCCTCTGAGAGACAGCAGATGGGGTTGGTTAGCTTCACCAGATACAATGAAATAAAACTTGCAAGTTCTGTTATTTATTGTTTATATTTTATAGATTTATTGTGAAATGGATCAGATTGGACCTGCATGCATTTATATTCTGCAATCAATGCAATCTCTTGGATTTATATGCAGTACATTTAATCAGACTGATGCATTTCAATTGCAAAGACTTCCTCTCTAACTTCATTCCTATATTAGTTGGCTTTATAAGTAAAATTGTTCAAAGGCAGCAGTAATGCATAGATCACCATCTTCACTTTCTTCTCCCCCATGGGATCAGATGTTGCTGTGGTTAATAAGTTTCATGTTTCATTAGGTGAGATTAGTAATGATTCAGCTCACTGCCTGAAACAATGGTTAAGACATAAGTATTCTGTGTGCTTCGCTGTGCTTTATTGGAACAATTTAGTCTAGTATACCTCTAAAACATGCTTTAAAATAATTGTAATTCTAATTTCATGGACATAAACTCATAGAGAAAAACGACATAGAAACAGGCCCTTTCCTTAGCGATTACATGTCACCCAGATGCCTATTAATATTCATCTATATTAATCCCATATATTATTCTCCCCACGTTTTCATCACCTTCCTTCACGGGTATACCAGGGACAATTGTGACTAATTAATCTATAAAGCTGCATTCCTTGGGATGTGGGAGGAAACCAGAGCATCTGAAGGAAACCCACATGGTCACAAGAACGTGCCAAACACACAGGGTCAGCACCAAATCTTGAGATCAAACTTGGATCTTTGAAGCCGTGAAATTGCAGCAGTAACAATACCAGTCTAGGATGCCAATCACCTTTCATCAGAAACTCTTCACCACTATGTAGAAACAAACTAAGTAATCAAAGCATTAAAAATTATGAAATTTGCAAAAATTGTAATGTTCCTTCAACCTGTTTGACCTAGCAAGGATGTCAAAAGAATGTGCTGTCCTTTCCTTCCGCGGTAGACTTGGGTGGGAACAACTTAATATCAATATGAGGAACTTCCTTGAAGTTGGAGATCCAGTTCTATCTCAATTGGGGAATCAGCTGATGTATCTGAGGCAGGATCCAAGTCTTTCAGGAAATTCTGAATTGTCTGGATAGGGACTGGGAATTCTAGAAGGATAATGTGAAATGAGCTCAAAAACGTTCTACTTCACCGTACAATGTGAATATGATAGACATTTGACATAAAATTTAAAAATACCTTGGAAAGTGTCCAGTTAAAATAATGGAAAGTCATGCTTTAATTATTGCAAATTCTGTGGTATGCAGGTTTGTGAAATTCACCACAAATCTGGCAGATGCAGATATGGTAGCGTGCCATTACATGAATTCATAATTCAGTGTACATATCCAACAAATTCAAAACACATTAGGATGTCCATTATCCACTGATGAATAATGGAAATTGGGAGATAATCGTCAATCTCTAAAATGAAATCTTGTTCATATGTTGTAGAAATGCTGCCATTGAAATAGTCAATGCATATACAATAAAGCTGTCAGAAACTGAATGTAATCTTCATTGGTTTCCGAGGTTGATTTTATTATAGGCACAAGGAGTTGCCATTAAAAGGTTATTCAATGAAGAGCCATCTGCCGTGAAAACACTGCAGGATAATAGTGAAGGTGAACAATTGTCTGATAACAATGAATGTTCCTTTCTACATTCTCCTTTCTGTAATATTAAGACTGGACTCGGTTGTAGTTATGGTGGTGGAACCGACGGCATTCACTGTGAAAGTGACAACAGCTTTTGCCTTTGTGGTTTAATGGGGAATTGCTTTTACATGTTGTTAATATGTCCACTATTTCTAGCAGCTCATTCCAAATACAAGCTACACTTTGTGTGAATAATCTACCCCAGTAACCCTTTGAAATCTCTCATCACAGGTCATAAACTGATGCTGTCTTAATTTTAGCACCTTTTCCCAGAGGAAGGGAGGGTCACCTCTCATGTAGAAATACAGTAAGTACATTTGCATTTTGGTCAGTAGCTGTGAATTCAATGCTTAGACCAAAGACCTTAGTTTTGACTGACATTCTATCTGCAATTCTAGTAAATGTAAGTAAAAAATATCTTAAAATCGGAAATAAAAACAGAAACTGCTAGAAACACCCAAAATGTAAAGCAGCATCTGTGGAAAGAGAAACAAAGTTAAGTATTTCAGTTCTGGGACCCCCTGATCAGAACTGGAAAAGAGAAAACCTCTACTTTCTTAGAGGTTTGTGAAGATTTGGCATGACGTCTAAAACTCTGACAAGCTTCCATTGATGTGCAGTGTGGAGTATATTGACTATTTCTCTGAGACCCCCTGATCAGAACTGGAAAAGAGATATGAACAGTACTTGCTTAAAACCACCTCTAATATTTTTCTTCCCCAGTTCCAATTACTGGTTCTTGGAAATGAAATATTTGTTCTATTTCCCTTTCCATAAATGACCTGATGAGTGTTTCCAGCATTTAAGACCATTAGATGTAGGAGCAGAATTAACCCATATGGCTCATCGAGTCGGCTCTGCCATTTCATGATGGCTGAACCATTTCCCTCTCAGCCCCAGTCTCCTGCCTCTCCCCATATCCCTTCATGCCCTGACTAGTCAAGAATCTATCAACCTCTATCTTAAATTTACCCAATGACTTGGCCTCCACAGCCGTCTATAGCAAATAATTCTGCAGATTCACCCCTTTCTGCCTCATAAAACCTCAGCATTACATCCTTGCTTTTATATTTAAGTCCTCTCAAAATGAATTCTAATATTGCCTTCCTCAGCACCGACTCAAGCCTGCAAATTAACCTTTAGGGAATCCTGCACGAGGACTCCCAAGTACCCTTGCAGCTCAGATTTTTAAATTTAGAAAATAGTCTATGCTTTTATTCTTCTACCAAATGCATGACCATGCACTTCCAGACACTGTATTCCATCTGCAATGTTTTTGCCCATTATCTTAATCTGTCTAAGTTCTCTGTAGTCTTTCTGCTTCCTCAACATGATCTGCTTCTTAACCTATCTTCATATCATCCATAAAGGTGGCCACAAACCCATCAATTATATTATCCAAGTTATTGACATATAACATAAAAAGAAACAGATCCTTGTGCAACACCAATAGTCACTGGCATCTAATCAGAAAAGACCCCCTTTATTCCCACACTGCCACCTACCAATCAGTCAATGCTCTGTCCATGCTGGTATCTTTCCTGGAATACCATGGGCCTTTAACTTGTTAAGCAGCCTCATGTGTGGGACCTTGTCAAAGGCTTTCTGTGAATCCAAATGCACAACATCCACTGATTCTCCTTTGTCTATTATGTTTATTATTTCTCAAAGAATTCCAGTAGATTTGCCAGGCAAGATTTTCTGTTGAGGAAACCATGCTGACTACAGCCTATTTTATCATGTGCCTCCAGGTACTCTGGACCCACATCCTTAACTATTGACTCCAAAATCTTCCCAACAACTGAGGTCAGGCTAACTGGCCTATAATTTCCTATTCTCTGCTTCTCTCTTAGTGGAGTGACATTTGCAATTTTCCAGTCCAAACATTTATTTAGCAGTATATTTAGTGCTTTCCATGTTATATTCCTACTGGCATCTCATTGATGGTCCTCTGCCCCTTCGATGCTTCACCTGCAACATTCCTGGTACTCCTTTCCCTTCTCCTTGGAGTGGTGGAGAGGATTTGAATTCCTGAGATCCCGAGGGCAATACTGTCTGAAGTTTAGCCAGTGCTTAGCTCCTGACAGGGTCGTGGAGGAGTTTCCTGACAAAGAGTGATTCAACCAAGACTTTTACAGGAGCTGCTGGAAGATGATGTCACATCACGATAGCAGTGAAGGTGAAGAAAGGCTGCAGCTGTGAAGGATCTTCTGTCACCTTGCAGTCCATGCCACTGGACGCTGACCAGGACTACGTGTGGCTTTTCTTGCATCTGTTTTCACACGTAAGCAAAGTCATGCACGGGCATGCTCCATTATGAGAATCCACCCTAACATCCAGGATTAAGTACAGTCATGAAAGGGGCAGGAAGTGAGACAGGGAAGCCCCCACTGACTGGGGGGGGGGGGGTCAGAAACAGAGAAGCATGGCTCTTGCCCACACTGCACCAGGATATGTGGATCCCAGATCAGCCACCCGAGGACCCTACAATAGACAACCCCTTGGAACAATGTACTTGACTGAGTGATTGAACCACATCACTACTGCATTCCACCTTGTCACTGACCTCAGTGTCTCACAATCTCTTTATAAAAGAACTTGATTGGTGGAGGAGAAAGGTGTTTTATTTGAATTGTCCAATCAAACACAGCAGTCACTAGGACCCTGTGGAACTATTGATCAGGCCACGAGCGGCACCACAACTCCACTGTAAGGCAACCTCTTCTGGAATGGACCATTCAATTGAAAACCATTCTCCAACCATTCCTGAATGGAACATTATTACAGTGAGCATGAGGACATTAGGAAACGCAGATCCCACGGAAGAGAAGCAAGCCTTGCTGGTAGGCTGAAGCAGCGAGTGGGTGCTGAATACAGCAGGATAGATAGATCGAACAAGGTGGCCCCACTTCATGCACAATGATTCTGAAATAATCTGAGGAGTAGCTAAGGGATTGCTTTGAGCTGGTAGACTTGGCTGTGTTCAAGCACTTTATCAGAGGATATGAATGAATAGACCACAGCTCAATAGGTTTCAATAGATACATATAATGTCAGAGAAATGTATACAATATACATCCTGAGAATCTATTTCCTCACAAGCATCTGTAAAAACAGAGGAGTGCCCCAAAGGATGAACAATAGTTAAACATTAGAACCCCAAATTCACTGCCCCCAGCTCCCCCCTCCCATACACAAGCAGCCGTGAGGCAAAGACCCCCACCCCCTCAGGCAACAAAGCATTGGCATCCTCCACCAAGCACTGATAAAGACCCCCTTCCCCCCAGCAACAAAGCATTGGCATCCTCCACTGAGCACTGATAAAGACCCCCTTCCCCCCAGCAACAAAGCATTGGCATCCTCCACCGAGCACTGATAAAGACCCCCTTCCCCCCAGCAACAAAACATTGGCATCCTCCACCAAGCACTGATAAAGACCCCCTTCCCCCAGCAACAAAGCATTGGCATCCTCCACTGAGCACTGATAAAGACCCCCTCCCCCCCAGCAACAAAACATTGGCATCCTCCACTGAGCACTGATAAAGACCCCCTTCCCCCCAGCAACAAAACATTGGCATCATCCACCAAGCACTGATAAAGACCCCCTTCCCCCCAGCAACAAAGCATTGGCATCCTCCACCGAGCACTGATAAAGACCCCCTTCCCCCCAGCAACAAAACATTGGCATCCTCCACCGAGCACTGATAAAGACCCCCTTCCCCCCAGCAACAAAGCATTGGCATCCTCCACCGAGCACTGATAAAGACCCCCTCCCCCCCAGCAACAAAGCATTGGCATCCTCCACTGAGCACTGATAAAGACACCCACTCGCAATGCCCCAAAGTCTACTCAGTCAACCTGTAATTTGACGTACCATAGGCTCTCGTTTTCCTAATAAGGGAAAAAGAGATTTCTCCATTTCACAGTGAGAGGGGATACATAGCAAGCAACTTGCTGATTTATGAAATTAAAAGTCTGTTGCACTGCTTCTTCTGAGCTCTGAGCCCAGAGACTTGACCCCAGAAAGGCTCAGGTCTCGAGACACACAGCTCCCGATGTTCTGTGTTCTCCTGTAACGCCTCAGTCAGAGGCACCAACCTTGAATCCTCCCATCTCCAGAGCCACGAAAATCTGACACCTTGAAGGTGCACTCGTCTTCCAGACCATGTCCTTAGAATATCAAAAAGCAGCCGGTTGTGAGACTCTGAGAGCGGGTCCCAAACCCGCAAAGAACCAAAGTCACACTGTAACTAAAGGTCAGTGTCTTGCAAAGAACCTTGAAAAGGAAATAAAAGAAATATCAAAGATAGAAATAGAGCTGTTCTGAAGTTGAAAGCAACGGAGTCGCCATTTAGCGCCATTCTTGACATTGCTCCACCCCCAGTCATGTGTTGTCACAGACTTTATACAAAGATGTTGTAGATGAGTGTGTGCTGAATCCACCCAGAAGATCTAGATGAACAATGAGATCCACAATCAGCTGAGAGCCAGATCAGTGATGTTCAGGTGTGGCAACCAAGTAAGATACAAGAGGCCTAGGTACAACCTTCGGAAAGTCATCTCATGCATGAAGTGGCAATTTGGAACCAAACTTGAATCACTGAAGGATGCTCGATGGCGGTGGCTGGGCTTGAATGATATCCCCTCCTACAAAGTGAAACCAAGCGACATGGGTGATAAGTCTTTATTCCCAGATAAGCTCAAATCCTTTGCTCAGTTTGACAGACAAAACATGGAGGAAACTTCCTGATGATACTGTGATTTCAGAATCAGAATCAGGATCAGGTTTATTATCACCCGACATGTGACGTGAAATTTGTAACTTAGCAGCAGCAGTTCAATAACCAAGCAGAGAAAAAAAAATAATAATACATAAAATTTAAAAAAATTATAATAAAAAACAAATAAATCATTACATATATTGAATAGAGTAAAAATGTGCAAAAACGGAAATACTGTATATTTTTTAAAAAGTGAGGTAGTGTCCAAAGCTTCAATGTCCATTTAGGAATTGGATGGAAGAGGGGAAGAAGCTGTTCCTGAATCGCTGAGTGTGTAACAGTGAGAAAAGGGCATGCCCTGGAGGTCAATAATGGGCGCTGCCTTCCTGAGACACCATTCCCTAAAGATGTCCTGGGTTCTTCGTAGGCTAGTGCCCAAGATGGAGCTGACTAGATTTATGATCTTCTGCAGTTTCTTTTGGTCCTGTGCAGTGGTCCCTCCATACCAGACAGTGATGCAGCCTGTCAGAATGGTCTCCGCGGTACAACTATAGAGGTTTTTGTGTGACATGCCAAATCTCTTCAAACTCCAAATAAAGTATAGCCACATTCTTGCATTCTTTATAATTGCATCGATATGTTGGGACCATTTAAATCCTTAGAGTTCATGACACCCAGGCACTTGTAGCTGCTCACTCTCTCCACTTCCATTCCCTCTATGAGAATTGGTATATTGGTATGTGTTCCTTTCACCCTTCCTGAAGTCCACAGTCAGCTCTTTCATCTTACTGCCGTTGAGTGCCAGGTTGTTGCTGCGGCACCACTCCACTAGTTGGCATATCTCACTCCTGTACATCCTCTCGTCACCACCTGAGATTCTACCAACAATGACTGTACCTTCAGCAAATTTATTGATGGTATTTGAGCTATGCCCAGCCACACAGTCATGTGTATATAGAGAGTAGAGCAGTGGGCTAAGCACATACCTCTGAGGTGTGCCAATGTTGATTGTCAGTGAGGAGGATATATTATCACCAATCCACACAGACTGTGGTCTTCTGGTTAGGAAGTCGAGGATCCAATTGCAGAGGAAGGTACAGAGGCCCAGGTTCTGCAACTTCTCAATCAGGATTGTGGGAATGATGGTATTAAATGCTGAGCTATAGTTGATGAACAGCATCCTGACATAGGTTTTTGTGTTGTCCAGGTGGTCTAAAGCCATGTGGAGAGCCATTGAGATTGCGTCTGCTGGTGACTTATTGTGGCGATAGGCAAATTACAATAGGTCCAGGTCCTTGCTGAGGCAGGAGTTCAGTCTAGTCGTGACCAACCTCTCAAAGCATTTCATCACTGTAGATGTGAGTGCTACCGGGTGATAATCATTCTCTGAAGTCAATGTGAGAGCATCCTTCAGGAGAGTGAAACTACAGAAAGCGTGCAGCCCTGGTGGGATATCTGGCCGAGTGCTAAAAGCCTGTTCTGATCAATTGGCTCGGGTGTTCACTGAGATCTTTAACTCCTCGCTTCATCAGCTGAGGTGTCTACCTGCTTCAATCAGGCTTCACTTAAGAGGGTGCCTAAGAAGAATGTGGTAGCACGCCTCAGTAACTATCGTCCTGTAGCTCTTACAGCCACTGTGATGAAGAGGCTGGTAATGAAACATATCAGCTCCTGCCTGAGAAGTGACTTGGAACTGCTTCAATTTGCCTACAATCACAACAGGCCCATAGCAAATACCATTTCATTGGTTGCTCACTCAACCCTGGAACATCTGAACAGCATACATCAGGAAGCTCTTCATCAACTACAGCCCAGCCTTCAATTCTATCATCTCAATACTGATCAATAAGCTTCAAGTCCTAAATACCTCCTTGTACAACTGGATCCTCAGTTTTCTCACTTGCAGACCCCAGTCAATTTGGATTGGCAACAATATCTCCTCTACAATCTTCATCAGCAGAGGTCCAACACAAGACTGTGTGCTTCGCCTCCTGAGCAACTCACTTTACACTTATGACTGTGTGGCTAAGTACAGCTCCAATGCCACGTTCAAGATTGCTGATGACACCACTGTCATAGGCCGAATAAAAGGTGGTGATGAATCAGCATTTAGGAGCGAGATTAAAAATCTGGCTGACTGGTGTCATAACATCAATTACTTACCCACTGTTGGCAAGATTAAAGAGCTAATTAGTGACTTCAAGTGGAGGAACTGGAGGTCCGTGAACCATTCTGGTTTTGGAGATCAGAGGCGGAGAGGGTCGGCAACTTAAAATTCATTGCTGTCATCATCTCAGAGCACATGCCCTGGCCCCAGCACGTAAGTGCAATTATAGTGACATCTCTACTTTCTTAGGAGTTTGCAAAGGTTCAGCATGACATCTAAAACTTTGTCAAACTTCCATAGAGGTGTAGTGGAGTATATATTCACTGATTACATAATGGCCTGGTATGGAAACACCAAAGCCCTTGAATGGAAAAAGTAGTGGATACTGCCCAGTCCATTATGGGTAAAGCCCTCCCCATCTTTGAGCACATCTACATGGAGTGCTGTCTGTGGAAAGCAGCATCCATCATCAAGGAAACCCAGCATCCAGGACATGTTCTCTTCTCACTGCTGCCATCAGCAAAGTGGTACAGAACATAAGGACTCACACCATTAGGGTTTGAACCAGAGGAGAGTGCTTCACACAACTTCACTCGTTCAATAATTGAAATGTTCCCACAACCTACATACTCACTTTTAAGGACTCTTCATCCCATGTTTTTGATATTTATTGCTTATTTATTTATTTTTTATTATTTCTGACCATACTGGTGTTGGCCAGGCGAGCAGTTTGGGAACACAATCCCTTATCCTTCAGGATACGTAGAGATAAGGATAGGCATGGTTCTTGTGGAAGAGTTTTGAATTGGGGTAGGGCAAATTACCAGGTCATTATGCAGGAACTAGGAAGAGTTAATTGGGGACACCTTTTCTCTGGTAAGTCCATATCAGACATGAGGAGGGTGTTTAAAGATCAATTGCACAGAGTACAGGAAAGGTATGTTCCTGTTAGAAGGAAGGACAGGGATAGAAAGATAAGAGAACCTTGGATGTCCAGAGAGGTGATGAACTTAGTCAAGAAGAAAAAGGAAAATTATATAAAACTTCAGAAGTCAGGATCAAAGGAAGCACATGCAGAGTATGAAAAACTCAGAAGATAACATAAGAAGGAAATTAGAAAGACCAGGTGGGGCCATGAGAAGTAGGATTAAGGCAAATCCGAAGGCATTCTATACATACATCAAGAGCAAGAGGATAACTTGGGGGGGGGGGGATCAGACACAAATTACTGGAGGATCTCAGCAGGTCAGACTGCATCTATGGAAATGAGTACAGTTGATATTTCGGGCTGAGACCCTTCAACAGGACTGGAGAAAAAAAGATGAGTAGATTTTAAAGGTGGGGAGAGGGGAGGGAGAAACACAAGGAGGGGAAACTGGGAGGGGAAGGGGTTAAGTAAAGAGCTAGGAAGTTGATTTGTGAAAGAGATACAGGGCTGGAGAAGAGGGAGTCTAATAGGAGAGGACAGAAGGCCATGGAAGAAAGAAAAGGGGAAAGGAGCACCAGAGAGAGGCAATGGGTGGGCAAGGAGATAAGAGAGGGAAAAGGGGATGGGGAATGGTAAAGGGGGGGCATTACCCCTTTCTCAATCTCTCTGTCCCTTTCTCTGGAGACAGCTTATCTACTGATGTCTAGTTTAAACCCACAGACCTCACCTGGACTATACTTGGATCCATGCTGATACTTGTAAAAATGCCATCCCATAGAACCATAGAACATTACAGCACAGAAACAGGCCTTTTGGCCCTTCTTGGCTGTGCCGAACCATTTTTCTGCCTAGTCCCACTGACCTGCACCTGGACCATATCCCTCCATACACCTCTCTCTCAATTCCTCTGTCTCTGTCACATCTGATCTCAGGATGAGGCTTTTCATTGCAGAACGAAGGAGGTGTCCCCCTTCTCCAAAGAAAGGGGCTTCCCTCCCTTCACCATCAACATTGCTCTCATATGCATCTCTTCCATTTCACACACGTATGCTCTCAGCCCATTCTCCCACCACCCTAGCAGGGATAGGGTTCCTCTTGTCAAAGAAACCCACACAACAAAGTCAAAAGCCCCTACACAACAAAGAGTCAAACAACCCCATACAACATAGACAGCCAAACATATCCCACACAACACAATACAGTTAAAATCACACAGCACAGACTGTCAAAAACCCCTACACAACACAGAGTCAAACAACCCCATACAACATAGACAGCCAAAAATATCCCACACAACACAATACAGTTAAAAAACACACACAACACAGACTGTCAAAAACCCCTACACAACACAGACAGTTCCTACCACCTACCAACCTACCACCCCACCAGCCTTTGTGTCCAGCAGATAATTCTCTGCAACTTCCATCATCTCCAATGTGATCCCACCACCAAGCACAACTTTCCCTCCCCTCCACTTTCTGCTTTCGGCAGGGATTGCTGCCTATGTGATTTCCTTGTCTATTCATCCTTCCCCACTGATTTCCCTCCTGGCACTATCCCTGCAAGCCGAACAAATGCTACACCTGCCCTACACCTCCTTCTTCACTCCCAGTCAGGGCCCCAAACAGACACGTCACCTGTGAGTCTGTTGGGGTTATATACTGTGTCCAGTGCTCCCGAAGTGGCCTCCTGTATATCAGTGAAACCCAATGTAGATTCGCCAAGCACCTATGCTCCGCCCACTAAAAAAGCGGGATATCCCAGTGGTCATCCATTTTAATTCCACTTCCCATTCCTATTCTGATATGTCCACTCCTCCACTGAAGTAATGAGGCCACACTTAGGTTGGAGGATCAACACCTTATATTCTGTTTGGGTAGCCTCCAACCTGATGGCATGAACATTGGTTTCTCAATCTTCTGATAATGCCTTCCCCTTCACCATTCCCTATCCTCTTTTCCTTCTTATCTTCTTGCCCACCCATCACTTCCCTCTGGTGCTCCCTCCACCCTTTTCTTTCTTCCATGGCCTTCTACCCTCTCCTTTTAGATTCCCCCTTCTCTTTCACCAATGAACTTCCTCGCTGTTTATCTCTCCTCCTCCAGGTTTTACCTGTCACCTGGTGTTTCTCCCTCCCCTCCCCCATCTTTTAAATCCATTCCTCAGCTTTTATTCTCCAGTCCTGCCGAAGGGTCTTGACCCGAAACGTCAACTGCACTTTTTTCCATAGATGCTGCCTGGCCTGCTGAGTTCCTCCAGCATTTTGTGTGTGTTGCTTGGATCTGCAGATTGTCTGTTGTTTATGGAGGGAGGGGGAGGGACCACTTGTATGCAGAGTGTAAATGAGGTACTTAATGAGTACTTTCCTTCACTATTTCTCAAGGAAAAGGATATGGAGGACCTGGAGATCAGTGCTGAGTATGCAGATGTGTTAGAGTGTTTAGAGGTCAAGGATGAGGAAATGTTGGGCCTTCTAATGAGTATTAAAGTGTATACATCCTCAGGCCCTGATGGGATTTATCCCTGGTTATTGTAGGAGGCAAGAGACAAGATTTCTGGCCCCTTGACCAGTATCTTCACAGGTGAGGTCCTGGAGGACTGGCTAGTGAATAATGTTGTACCTCTGTTTAAGATGGAAACAAAGGAAAATCCAGGGAAGTATAGACTAGTGAGTCTCACTTCAGTTATATGGAAATAGCTGGAGTAAATTTTTAGGATTAGAACCCAAGGGGATTTGAAAACCCATGGCCTAATTAGGGATAGCCAGCATGACTTTATACGGGGCAGGTCATGTCTTAATTGATTCAGGTTTTTGGCAAGGTGATGAGGGTGGGGCAGTGGCTGTTGTCTGCATGGATTCTAGTAAGCACTTGACAAAGTCCCTCATGGGAAACTAATCCAGAAGATTAAGATGCAGGGGTTCTGTGGTGAATTGGCTGCTGGATTCAGAACAGGCCTACACATAGAGACAGAGGGTAGTGGTTGAAGGGACTTACTCGAGCTGGAGGTCTGTAATTAGTGATGGGACCTCTCCTGCTTGTGATGTACATAAATAACCTGGATGAACATGTAGATGGGTGAGTTAGTAAGTTTGCGGATGATACCAAGATTGGTGGAGTTATGGATAACGTAGAAGACTATAATGTACAGCACAATATAGATCAGTTGCAGATAAATGTGAGGTGTTGCACCTTGGTATGGCAAATGTAAGGAGACAGTACACTGTTAAGGGCTAGGTCATTAACAGTGTTGCTGATCATAGAGATTTTGGGATCCAAGTTCATTGCTCCTTGAAAGTGGCTACACAGTTCAATAAGATGATTAAGAAGGCTTATGGAATGGTTGCTTTTATTAGCATTGAGGGATATGGACACTGTGCAGGGAGGAGGGATTGGTGTTTGGGTGTTTCTGATTTGCTTTTTAGCTGGTTTGGCATAACATTGTGAGCTGAATGGCCTGTTCTGGAACTGTACTGCTCAATGCTCACTATTCTATGTTCTTTCTCTTTTGATTTTGCACATTGGTTAATGAGGGGCATTGAAGGTGTATAAGATGATGAGCGGCATTGATCATGTGGATAGCCAGAGGTTTTTTCCCAGGGCTGAAATGGCTAACACAAGGGGTCATAGTTTTAAGGGCTTGGAAATAGGTACTGAGGGATGTCAGGGGTAAGATTTTCACACAGAGAGTGGTCGGTGCGTGGAATGCACTACTTGTGGTGGAAGTGGATACAATAGGGTCTTTTAAGAGCCTCTTAGGTAGGTACATGGAGCTTAGAAAAATAGAGGGCTATGCGCTAGGGAACTTCTAGGCAGTTTCTAGAGTAGGTTGCATGGTAGGCATGACATGGTGGGCCGAAGGGCCTGTAATGTGCTGTAGACTTCTATGTTCTATGTTCTGTCTTCTTTGATATGGTCCTTTATTGATTCTATTGCATTTCTTGGATTTATCGTGTATTCCTGCAAGAAAATAAATTTCAGGATTGTATATGGTGACATATATGTACTTTGATAATAAACTTACTTTGATCTTTAAACTTTGAATATGGTTGGGAGGGATAATAAATCAGCCATGATAAAATGGTGGCTAAATTTTCTCTTATATTTTATGTCTTAAATCTATGGCTTGATGGCATCATAACTGCTGGCTGCCATACTGAAAGCATCCTATGTGGTAAAAGAGAAGTTTATACTGCAGAGTTTACCAAATATTTATGGGCTGCTGTCACTGAGGTCAGAGTCCAATATCTCTGACTATACAGTGAAATGTATCATTTGCATCACCAACCAACACAGATTTAGGATGTGCTGGGGGAAGCCTGCAGTTATGTCATGCTTCTGGCACCAACGCCTCACACTCACAACTTACTAAGCCGAAACTGTACATCTTTTAGAATGTCGGAGGAAGACGGAGCACCCGAAGGAAGCCCACAGGGAGAACATATGAACTCCTAACAGACAGTGGTGGGATTTGAACTCCAATCCTACAGCGGGCACTGTAAATGGTTATGCTAACCACGATGCTACAATGACACGCATGGATTAATCACACTGTAATATTTTCCTACAGTTTTCCCATTTATTAAAATTAATAGGTGACAACAACTCAGTAAGTTCCCAATAGTAGGTCAAACGGCGATGATAAATTTCCCCAAGCATTGGTGGGAGGCTAAAGAATTTGGGGAGTTGAAGGTGTGGAATTTCAGCAAGGTAAGGGGTAAAATGGTGTAACCACAGAAACAGTGTGCTGAACATGACTACAAATTTAAATCTGCACCTTGCGAACCTCGCTCCTCTATGCACAGCTTTTCTGTTCAAGGCCAGCAGACACACTCAGTCAAAATAAGGATACTAACATAAGCTTGATTGCACTTACTAGCTATTGGACTGTTGTTTTATTAATTCTCAAGTATTATTGGCCTGTACTATAGATTTTATTGGCTATTGACACCTGAAAGATCAGTAATTGTATAAAAATTGGTAATTTTGATCAGTAACTTCTGAGCATTTCAGTAAGAGGGGCTGAACTATTCACATTGTAAGGGTGAGTTGTCAGAGTTCAGTTAATTAGTGATGACAATGGTCGTGTGAGAGAGAAGTCAGAATGCCCCAGTTGTGGCAGGGTTTTGCTCCCGTGAGCTATGCATAACCCAAATGGTTTGCAAGTCAGAAATTCGGCCCTCAGAAGATGTCTTCAACTCCACAGCAGGTAGCCAATTCCATCCCGTCAGTCTTGCAGGCCCTCACTCCTCCAGCTCAATACCATAGTGCCTTCATTTACATCGTAGGGGGGCATGACTTTAAAGTGATTGAAGGAAAGTATAGGGTGGATGTCAGAGATATGTTTATTTATGTGGAGAGTAGTGGATGCGTGGAACTCGTGTCAGTGGTGATAGAAGAGGTAGAAACTATACATTAGGGACAATTAAGAGATGTGGTTGATCAAGAAAAATGAAGAGCTATGTGGTAGGAAAGAGTTAGGTTGATTATGGAGTAGGTTAAAATGTTAGAACAACACCGCAGGCCAAAGTGCCTGTATATACTATAATGTTCTATGTCAAATGTAATGAAATATGAAAAAATAATATATTTCTTTATGCTGATGCAGGGTCTCAGCCTGAAACATTGACCGTCCATCTGCTGTCACAGAGGTCGCCTGGCCCATGTGTTTCTCCAGCAGTTTGGTTTTGTTTTCTCCAAATCCCAGCCTCTGCAGCCTTTGCGTCTCCATGAGAAATAATATGACAGAGCAGGAAATAAATTTCTCTCAGCAGCACTAAGTTAATATATTTCCATGATGATATACAGTGCTTCCACAGTACAATTCATGATCCATTGTTTTTGTTGTGATTCTAATTTTCTCTCTGACTTTCAATGTGCCATTTCTTTGACTTAGGAATCAGATAGAAGGTCTGAAATATATCAGTATTTATCACAGTAGTTTGGTTCTATATTGAAATAACCATTGTGTGTGTTGTGAGAAGAATGTGTCTGTAACTCAGCTGCCATGTTAAATCGAATCATGATTTCAGAATCAGAATCAAGTTTATCATCACTGATATACGTCGTGAAATTTATTGTTTTGCGGCAGTGGTACTATGCAATACATAAGATGTAATAAATTTCAAGAAGAAATATATAAAAATAACTAGTGCAAGAGAAGATCAAAATAGTGAGTTTACTCCTGGTGCTAACACGTCATCTTTGACTTTCAAGCTGAACTCCTTTGCCAGAGATGTGTGCTTTATTGATTTTTTTATTAGTAATGGAAAAGCTACGGGCCAACTATTTCACAGACCATATCTAAAAGCTTTGGAAACCTATCCACACAGAACCACCTCTTCCAGCATGGCCACAGGGGGAATTCAGTGACCACTCCAGCCAGTGGAATATCTAAATCATAACTTTATCTAATACTGGTATCACATTATGGACAAGTTATTAATTTCTCTGTGATTAGAAACTTCTAGAGATGAGGGGAGGCATGATGAGTAACCTGTTGTCCTACAATTCAAAGACAATTGTTCACATAGTTCATAATCATCCCTGTGTTGATTAAAAGGCTAGCGTACAAGACAATTAAACTGGAAAAGAAGCTAATTCTGGGTCAATTAATACATTTTAAAGCAGACAATAAGAAAATAGAAGAGATAGTGATTGGTTTGGGTGACTCAGAGAAGATAGTGAGAGAGACTGAAATCTTTTTTTGGAGATTTCGTGACATGATTTAATCTATCAAGGACAGTTAGAGGTAGTTGATTGGATAGATCAATGAACTTCCTTAATTGTGGTATCTTTCTCTATTCCCTTCATTCTGAGTCAGGATAGGAATGGGTACTATTGAAGTGTGGTACCTGTGGTATTGGGCTGGCTAGCCAGAATTCAAAAGGTTAAATGCTATGTATGCCACTAACGTTCAATATATTTTTTATTTTGAGGGTTGTTCAAAGAAAGCAGATGGAAGGAACTTGTGGGCACTGTGGGGCAGCTAGAAGTGATATTACCTCATTGGTTCCATTCAAAGCTCTATTTGTATGAACATTGCAAATTCTCCCTGTGACCATATGTGTTTGATTGCAGTGTTCCACACTCCTCCCACATGTAAAAGATATATTGTTTGTTCTACTTTATCCTGGCATCCTATTCAACCCACTTTCTACTTTTCCAGTATAGATGGGAGGTTCTGACCCAAAATGTCCAGTTTCCCTCCAGAAATTACGCCTGATCTTGGACTTCCTTTATCTGATTGATGTTTGCTCCACAATCTAGCCACTGAAGTCTCTTGTGTCTCCGGTTTGGTCAGTTAATTGGCCATAATAAATTGACCCTAGTGGGGGAAAGTGAAGGCAATGTGGAGACACACTAATGAGGTTAGAGTAAATAAATACTTGATGGAAAGCCAAGGATCAAGGCACTGAAGGTTGTTTTATCTGGAGGATTGTGTCTCTAGAACATTGGAGACAGAGAGGAGACTTGATCAAAGTTAATAAAATTATGTAAGGCCTAAATGGAATAGGCAGTCAAAATGTTTCTCCCAGGATACCACAGGGCATAGCTTTTAAGTGAAGGGGGAAAGATTAAAGGGATATGTGAGACAAGCTATTTACACAGTGTAGTAGGTTCCTGGAGTGCATTGGCGGGATGGTTGTGGAAGCCAATACCAGAGTGGCACTCAAAGCTTTTCAGATTGGTTCATGAATATGTAGGGAATGGAGAGATATGGATCATGTGCAGGCAGAAGAGATTTAGTTTAATTAGGCAGCATGCTCAGCCCAGATAAGGTGGCTGAAGAGGTCTGTTCCTTTGCATTATGGTTCATGTTATATGACCTTAACTTTGCATTACAGCCTTATTTCTGATTCTAGCTCTACATTAAAAGTATAGACACATTTGGAAGTGACCTGGCAACTTATTCAGTTGTGAGAACAATTGCTCTGGAATGAGGTTCACTCTGTCCTCAGGGCCATAAGGTATGGACGATAAATCTGGTTTTGCCAGCTTTATCCATAACCTGAGAGCAATTTATTTTTAAACATTCCTATAAAAATGTGTCAGGTGCAAATTCCTTATTTCCTTCCAGGTCTCTACAGTCATCCATTCACAAATGTGCCTGAAGGTTTTCTTGTCTTTTTAGTCGTGAAGTATGACACTCCTGTTTAAGTGGGAGCTTTCAATCTGGCAGACTCTGCAGGGATGGGAGACATTTGTTATTATAGCCCTGCAGCATTAAAGACATTTTATTCTCCCATCAGAATCATCTCATTTAAAGTTTCATTATTTGTATTTTTGTTGCGAGGTTCAAGTTCCAGATCACAATCTTTTCCAATTTTCTGGCACTGTGCATTTCTTCTTTGTGTGCTGATTCGCCAACAGCACTGATGGCCACTGCTTTTGAATTATTGCATGGTATCAAATGGAAAGCTAATCAGTATCTTTTGAACTGAAGTAAAAAAAGTGCACGTTACTAGCACTGCTCTGTGGTTTTATATTAAGAATACCTCATTCAGTCTGTGATTCTTCACATTGTCTGAGGATGGACCTCCACTCAGAAACATTAACTCGGCACCAAAACAGGCAGGATTCATTTTAATTCCACTCCCACTCCCATACCCATTCCAACATGGTCTCCTCGACTACCACAATCAGGCTGGAGGTACGGGGAGGAGGCAGGAGAACTGAGTTGCGAGGGAGTAGCCATGACAAAATGGAGGAGTAGACTCTGAGTCAAATGGCCTAATTCTGCTTCTATCTCCTGCAGTCTTATTTTCCACAATTCCCCCCCCCCTTCTCTTCTTCCATCCCTCATTCTGGCTCCCCTTTACCTCTCCTCTTCTCCTCAACTGCCTATTGCCTGTCACCCACCTTTCCTCCTTGGTCCACTCTCCTTTCCAACCAATTTTCAGCTTCTTCAGCCCCTTACCTTTTCTATTTATCACTTCACAGCTTCACTCTTCCTCCTCACCTACTTATCTTCTCCTCACCTGGTTTCACTTGCCACCTGCCAGCTTGTACTCCATCCACCCCCCCCCCCCCCCCACCACCTTATTCTGGCTTCTTCCCACTTCCTTTCCACAAGACCACGAGACCATAAGACAAACAGAATTAGGCTATTCAGCCTATCAATTCTCCTGTCATTTCATCATGACTGATTTACTATCCCTCTTAATCCCATAGCCTTTGAAGTCCTGATGCAAAGTCTCAGCCTGAAACATTGACCATTCATTCCCCTCCATAGATGTTGCCTGATCTACTGAGTTCCTTCAGCATTTTGTGTATTACATTAACAATTCATCTCTTTCCACAGATGCTGCTCAACTTGCTGAGCATTCCAAAAATTTAATGGTTTATTTCACATTTCCAGTACCTGCATTTTTAAAATTTCATTCTTCAGTTCAGGCTTCAAGATCAGAAATATTTGAGACTTTATAATCAGTGTTTGTAAAATAAAGATTAATATGTTTATCAGGCTGGCTCACAAAAAACTGAAGGAGGGAATTTGGATAATGTAGCACATGTTTGTGTCATAAGTCAGGTGTTGAATCAGGACCCAACTGCAGGACACAGACACCAGAGTCCCAGAAACAGGATGAGACAGAACCCAAGGACAGGACAGGATGCAGTCTAGGCAGGGGAAGCAGGACCAGGATGAAGGACTGGGAACAAGGAGCCTGGGGTGGACTCCAAGCCCAAGACTGGACAAGGACCCAGAACTTGGGTCTTGCCTCAGGCTCAGACCCCCAAACCCAGGCAAGGACATGACAAGGCTTGGCTAGGGACTTGGGATCTTGAGGCTTGGGTCAAGGCTGCAGGCTTGGCTTGGGGAACTCAGAGGCTGGAGCTAGGGGCAGACTAGGAACTGTACATCAACATGGAGCCAGGACATATCCACCAACAAGCCAGGACTCATCTATAACTCCACATTAATGTGGGGCAGGGCCATCCATCAGGCAACATCAGAACAGCCTGACCTACCCAACAGAGGCCAAGACAAGACTGATTCCCTCCACAGGGCAACAGCAGAACAGCCAGACTTACCCCACCAGGGCAAGGACAGGAAGAGACTAACACCAAACAATAGACAGTTCCACCTCTGCATCAGGGTAGCTCCAAGTAGCCATTACAGTCAGCAGCCTTGGCTGGCTACAGAAACAACCAGATCTCCACCTAGCTCAGAGTGGCTGACAGCCACCCAGCTGGCCCAGGAAACAGCTGAATCCATACCACAATGACCACTCCAACTATTACCAGCAAGGCTCCCAGAAGCCATTGTTCTCCAACACAGCCCCAAGGATGGCAAGAGTCCATTCAAGCCTTCAACCAGCTACCTACACCACAAATCCCTTAACAAGATGACCCAACCCAAGCCAAGCTGACCCCCAAATCACACTCACTACCAGGGCCACTTATATTCCCAGTTCCAATATGAGCCTCAGGTGTTTCTAGTTAAGTCCAACCGCAGCAAGGGACCGCCGGAAAACTCGGAGTCTGGAGCCCACAGACCGGACCATGGACTTCGGACTGAACCAGTAGTGGCTAATGACATTTCTCTCTCCAATTGTTTCCAAGGCGTCTGACATGTTCAGGTAGATGATAACAGTAAAGACATTATAATTCAACAGAAACCTTCATTATGATATTGTGCACTGACTGACCAGGAGAGTGGAGTCTGTGTAAGCACTTAGCAAAATTGGTACAGTACTCACTTCTCATTGGCTATTTCATTTGTCTCAAAATACTGTTCCAATGGTTCAGTATACATGAGCAAATTACCTGTTGTTCTGAGTTTTTTAATGATCATTATCAACTATTTACTCACTCTTTATGAACTCAGAATTTTTCTGTTTATGGTCTTTTTTAAAAACTTTTTTTAACTCAATGTCTGTGCACACGCTGGGCTGTTTCTTTTAAATTTGCCTGTTCCTCGCAGTGTGTTCTGTAGTCTGAACCACTGGCTGCAAAAGGGATAGATAGATGTGAGGCATGAGAATCAGATCAATACCAGGGTGGTGCCGATGTACACAGCTGAAGGAGTACTTTGTGAATGGTGTCACACCTACTTACACAGGAAGGGAGCTGTTTCTGGGGCCTGAGCCGATCTTAACCCTCTAGTGAAGCTCACAAGAACTGGATTATCTGATCATTATTAGAATATTTCCTATGGGGGCTGACTGTGTATAATTACCTGCCAAATTTTCTGTATTGCAACTCTGTTCAGACATCAAAAGTACTTAAAGAACATGAAGCCCTTTAGGATAAGAAGGGTGTTAAATAAATTTGAGAGATTCCTTCTCTTCATTTCAAGCTGTGGTTTAGTATTAAGATGAAATTACTTTAGTCTCAGGGGAAAACTGAAGTTATGAATACATACAAGGCTGTTTAGAATTTTTCATGTCTTGGAATAATCTTTACTAATTTTTTTCTTCTGGGCTAATACAGTTTAGAACACAGCTTTCATTTCATGTCTCAGTAGCCCATAACGATACCACTTCAGGCAGAGATTATGTGGTTAAGAATCGATGGAGTGTCAGCAATGGCAAATTACTTTGCTTACAAAATTAAATAGCACCAGGAGAGTTTTTGGATGAAGAGAATCATGAACAACCGTGCTGATGATAACTAGAAATAGGACAGCTGTGATTCTAAAGCCACCCTGTGCATGACATCTTCAAGCCAGTCCAGTCCCTCAAGACACACAAGCTGTGTATTGGACACGGACTTGAAAAAAAACAAGAGAATAAATTAATCTAACATGGAATGCAGGGCCAGCTCGCAGTAAAGCTGGATGGCTAGCATTTCTGTGAAGATTTCTTTTGAGAGTAAAGGTGAGCTAAATTTGATGGTGTAGGGTGATTTCAAATCCATGACTTTGCTTTGATTATTGAGTTGGTCCAGGGAAGTCACTTTGGATTGTTGGGAAGGTGAGGTTTATGGGCTCAGGCAGGAGGCCACCATTTATAAGATCATAACACTATTAGACATATGAGTAGAATAAGGCTATTTAGCCCATCAAGACTGCTGCATTATTCCATCATGGCTGCACTATTATCCCTCTCAACCCCAATCGCCTACATTCTTCCCATAAAACTTACTAATCAAGAACCTATCAACATCCACTTTAAATATACCCCATCTTTGCCTCCATAGCTTTCTGTAGCAGTGGATTACACAGATTCACCACCTTCTGGCTAAAGAATTTCCTCTTCATCTCGTCTAGAGGGATGTCCTTCTATTATGAGGCTCTGTCCTCTGGTCCTGATCTCTCCCACGAGAGAAAACATCTTCTCCATATCCACTCTATTTAACCCTTTCAATAGGTTTCATGTGATCCCCTCTCATTGATCTAATTTCCAGTGAGTACAGGTCAAGAGCCATTGAATGCTCCTCATATGTTAGCCCATACATTCCTGTGAACCTTTTCTGGGCTCGCTTCAATGCCAGGACATCCTTTAAGGTCCAACACCACTCACAGTGTTCCGTGTGGTCTAATTAATGCCTTATAAAGCCTCAGCATTATGTCAATGTATTACATTCTGATCATCTGTGAGTTCATTAAATGTGATTAGAGGAAGACAAGATTATGTAAAATATAGATTGGGTGTCCAAGACCAGAGGGCATAGTTTTAAATGAGATGTAAAAGGTTTAGAGGAAGATTAGTTTCATCTGGACGATGTTGAAATCTGGCCTGCACTGGCTGAGCAAATATTATGAAGGCATAATGTTATGGAAACATTTGGCTGAGCTCTTGAGTTACCAAGGCAGAGTTGGCTGCAGACCAAGTACTGGGAAATGGGATTAGCTTTGATAGCTACTTGATGGCCAGAATGGACATGAGGAAGGGCTTTCTTCTGTACTGAGAGATCTATGAGTCCGTGGCACAACTCACTTTGTCAAGTTTATTGACATGTGCTCCAAGGTAGAGACCAATGAAAATCTTGCTTGCAGCAGAACTGAGGGCATGTAGGCTCAGGCAACAGTCAGTTCATAAATTATACAAGACAATGAAGGGAAACAGAAAGACAAAAATATAATCAGAGTAAATTCCATAGTATTGCAAGTAACGTTCTGTTGCTAAGGTAGGATGAAGTGTGAATATAGTAGTACACGATTGAACACATCCACAAAGAAAGCAGCAGCCACCGTCAAGGACCCCCAGCATCCTGCACATGCTTTCCACCTGCTGCTACCATCAGGAAGGAGATACCGGAGCCTTAGGTCCCACACCACCAGGATCGGGAATAGGCTCTCAAACTGGTGTGGCCACCTTCATTCATCACAACACTGAAAGGATCAGTGTACACAACCTATGAACTCACTCCTGAGGTCTCCATAACTCATGTTCTCAGTTTATTTAGTTATTTGTTTGTTTGTTTATTTATTAATTGCTCGAGGGCAGTGGCCTTCCAACAGCAGAGCACACTGTCTGCTGTCTCGATGTGCCGATTTCCCGTGACGCTTCAGTCAGTGACATCAGCGAGGAACTGCGTTGTTCACGAGGCTGCACCCCTGAAGGGTGCACGCCATCCAGGCCCTGCATGGAGATATCAAAAAGCCAGGTCACGAAGCCAGTCGGAGGATGAGGACCCACTACCCTCGGAGAACCATAGTTAGAGCTGTAGCTGTAGTTCATGGAATCTGACAGGACTCCAGCCACCTTGCAAAGAAAATAAAGACATGAAAAAAGGAGAAATTTCTAGATGGACGACTGGAAGAAATCACCTGGGTCTGCAAAAACCTCTGGTGCCATCTTTAGCTTCTGCACTGGTATGAATCTAAGATAAGAATATAATCTGAACTAGCCCTGTGAGAGAGATGCAGGTACGCAGAGCTCCCTGTGCTCATAGGAGAGTGTTGCAGATTGCCACCAGGGACTCCGGAGGAATGTGAGAGTCAGGACTTTCCGTTACCCTGGCACACGCAGAGGTAGGGACTGCAAGGTTCAGCTGATCTTGCAGGTTGATGATGTCAGTAATAATGTGGTGATCATGAGCTCAGTATCATTGATCATCAGCTGTCCGTTTTTCTCCACAGGTGCTGCCTGACCCACCGAGGCCCAGCAACAACTGGGGTATTGCTCTGGATTTGAGCATCTGCAGTATTTTGCACCCCCATGAGCTCATCTTTGCCTGGTCAGCCATGATACTGATATGACAATGTGTCTGCATTGGGTGAAGATGTTGTAAGATGCGGCACTATGTTGCTAATTGTGTAAAAATTTTCCATGCTCTGTACAAATGTAGCATGGGTCAGCACAGTAGCATCATGGTTAGTGTAACACTTCACAGTGCCAGTGATCTGAGTTCAATTCCCACCGCTACTTGTAAGGAGTTTCTATGCTCTCCCATGACTGTGTGGATTTCCCTTGGGTTCTCTGGTTTCCTCCAACACTTTAACGATGTACCGATGAGTGTTAGTAAGTTGCCGTCATGCTATGTTGGCACCAAAAGCATGGCAAAACTTGCGGGCTGCCCCAGAACTTCCTCGGACTATATAGGCTGTTGATGCAACTTCATGGTATGTGTTGACATATGT
Source organism: Hypanus sabinus (assembly GCF_030144855.1). NCBI lineage: Eukaryota > Metazoa > Chordata > Chondrichthyes > Myliobatiformes > Dasyatidae > Hypanus > Hypanus sabinus. The sequence goes on from NC_082727.1 coordinate 6,164,195, forward strand.
GTACAAATAAAAGGTCATCTTTAAAACTGGAGAGACTGCATGGCCCATGCTGTTGTAGGGTAATGCAAATGTGTTATAGGGTAGTGCTGTCCTGACCTGACGACATCATTTCATAAAGGACTTTTGCCAAGATTTATGTTCAGTGTTTTGGAATTCAATAAATGAGTTGATACAGTTATTTTTCTTAAAAATAATATACCTCACATCATTTTATTTGTGAAAACCTACACTGTAATCAGGTGAACAGCACCCTCTCCCACTTTCAAGTGTGTGATCAAACATAATAAATCTGTTTCTTCTTGAGCTGAGTGAATTATTTGCTCCACAACACTGAAGTTTATTTTAGCAAATATGAGATGTATGCCTTCCTGTTCTTACTTTGATGATACATTATTTATCATACAATTGGGAGAATGAATAATACCTTTCAGAAACTAAACACCTCCCAAAGTATCTGTGCCAAATGCATAGTTATACATAGTTATCTGTAAGTTGTGCCAGAGGTTGACACAGGGTGTTGAAGAATGCATTTGGGACACTAGCTTTCATTAGTCAGCACAATGAGTACAAAAATAGGGACATCATGATTGGTGAAAATGCATTTAGAATGTTTAGTGCAATTCTGATCACATAACTGTAGGAAGGAGGTCATTAAGTTGGACTCTGAAATAGTCCACTGTCCCCCCAGGCATCAAGGCAGCCACCATCATCCTGGTGCCCAAGAGAGCAACAGTAACCTGCACCAATGACAACTGTCCAGATGCTCTGGTCTCAATAACAATGAAGTGCTTTGAATGGCTGGTAATGGATAGCATCAAATTCCATCTTTCTCCTACCCAAATCACAAACAAGAGAAAATCTGCAGATGCTGGAAATCTGAGCAACACATACAAAATGTTGGAGGAACTCAGCAGACCAGACAGTGACTATAGAAAAAACATACAGTCAACGTTTTGGGCCGAAATGTCAGCTGCATTTTTTTCTGTAGATGCTGCCTGGCCTGTTGAATTTCTTCAGCATTTTGTGTGTGTTTCTCCTACTCAACCCAGGAACATCTCGACAGCAAAGATTCATAAATCAAGAAGTTCTTTATCGACTACTGCTCGGCATTCAATACAATCACCCCCACAAAACTAATCAATAAGCTTCAAGACCTTGACTTCAATTCCTCTTTGTGCAATTAGATCCTTGATTTTCTCACTTGCAAACCCCAGTCAGTTTAGATTGGCAACAACATCTCCTCCACAATCTCCATCAGCACAGGTGCAGCACAAAATGTGTGCTCACTTTACAATTATGACTGTGTGACTAGCACAGCTCCAATGCTTGCTGACGATACATACCACTGTCAAAAGTGGTGATGAATCAGCACACAGGAGGAAGACTGAAAACCTGGCTGTGTGGTGTCATAACACCAACCTCTCGCTCAATGCCAACAAGACCAAGGGGCTGATTATTGACTTCAGGAGGAGGAAACCCAAGGCCATAAGCCAAGCCTCACCACGGATGTTCATCCCTATACAATTCTGACCCCATCAGGAAGGCCTCAAAGCCCTCTGCTTCTTTCTTGACAAAAGAACCAACCAACAACCCCCTCCACCACCAGCCTCCTCTGCCTGGTCAAGATGGTGCCTGCAGACAGCACTCCTTTGGTCGACATCTTCTCAATAGGTCATGAAACCATATATTTCACTTATTTATGTCTTTTACATTTGTTTTTCCTCTCGAATGTGATTCTGGAACTGTTGGAGTCTGTGGCTGGATGTTTCAGCACACTGCAGTCTCCAAGGGGATTCTGGGAGGTAGGGTCAGCATGCAGGAACCTCACGGCAAGTTGATGTTCCACTCCACTTCACCGATTAAGGTAACTAAAGAGATTGAAACATCCAGGTGAATGCTAAAGGTGAGTGCCAGCTGCCTGCCTTTTTATCACTGGTGAGGTCGCCTTGCTGCCAGAGAGGAGAGACCAGGGTGCATCACTGTCTGGTATGGAGAGGCTACTGCAGCTGCAGGGGGTTTGTATATTTAGTCGGCTCCAACTTGGACAAGCCGTACTAGCCGTACTAGCCTACAACATACCAAGTTGCAGTGTCTCAGAAAGGCAGCGTCCATTATTAAGGACCTACAGCACCCAAAGCATGCCCTTTTCTCACTGTTTCCATCAGGTAAGAGGTACAGAAACCTGAAGGCACACACTCAGAGATTTAGGAACAGCTTCTTCCCCTCTGCCATCCTATTCCTAAATAGACATTGAACCCATGAACAGTACTTCACATTTTTAATATATATTATTTCTGTCCTTTGCACAATTTTTAATCTATTCAATATATGTATACTGCAATTTATCTATCTATTTATTTATTTACTTATTATTTTATTTTGTTTCTTCTTCTAGATTATGTATTGCATTGAACTGCTGCTGCTAAGTTAAAAAATTTCACGACATATGTCAATGATAATTAACCTGTTTCTGATTCTGAACTATATTTACTGTGTTGTGCAACTTGATCCAGAGGAATGTTGTTTCATTTGGTGGTATATGTGTATACATTTAGCCATATGCATGTATACGGTTGAACAACATTAAACTGAACTTGAACTTGAGGAGGAGCTTAGGAGGGTTAATGATACCTAACAGCAACTCCTTTGCTTGCATCTTTGGAACAACACTATTTCCATCTTTAATATCTCTACTTTTTCCTTTCAGGGTTCTTTTGAAGACTCTGACCTGGAGTCACACGCTGATGACGGTTCTTTGCAGGAATGGGCCCGCTCTCGAGTTTTCACGACTGGCCGTTATTCGGCACGCCAAGAGTGTGGCCTAAAAGCTTCACTCGCCTTCAAGGGTCCAAGATTTCATGGCTCTGGAGTCGAGCAGTTGAAAGGTCGGTGTCGTGGCAGGAGATTGGTGTGTTGTAGGAGACTCAGATACTTGGGCACAGAGCTCGGAAAAAACAACACAGCGGACTTTTAACATCGTAAACCAGCGAGTTGTTCGTTGTGCCTCCCCTCTTGCTGTGAAAAGGAGACATCCCTTTGTTCCTTATTAGGGAGAGAGAGAGCCTGTGGTATGTCGAAACCCAAAGTCTTTGGGGTGACTGCAAGTCTGTGTCTTTGCTGTTGCTTTGTTCATGTTTGAGTGCTTGGTGGCGGGAGTTGATGCATTTTTTTACTAGTGGGGGAGGGAGATCGTTGCTTGCTGATGCTTACGCGCGGGAAGGAGGGGAGCTGGGGGGGGACTTTGTTGTTTTAACATTTAACTGTCATTCATTCTTTGGGGGCACTTCTCTGTTTTCATAGACAGTTGCAAAGAAAAAAACATTTCAGGATGTAGATTGTATACATTTCACTGACATTAAATGTACCTTTGAAACTTGACAAGGTGCAGAGAAGATTCACCAGCATGTGAATGGAACTGGACCTGGAAGGCTTGAAATATGAGTAGAGGCTGTTTTTTTGTTTCCTTGGAATGTAGGAGGCCAAAGGGAGATTATGAAGAATTATATAAAATCACAAGGGGCACAGATAGGTTCACTGTCTTTTTTCCGGGATAGAGGACGTATGTTTAAGATGAGAGGGAAAAGATTTAAAGGGAATCTGAGTTGTAAGTTTTTGATACAGAGGGTAATGGGTATATGAAACAAGCTGCCAGAGGAAGTGGTAGAGGCAACTACAACTACAATGTTGAAAAGACATTCAATTAAGTAAATGGATAGAGAAATATGGCCAAATGGGACTAGTTCAGGTGAGGAAATGAGGTCGGCGTGGACAAAGGACTGTTTTATACTGTATATATCTCTGACTCTACCACCATGGGCCTTCGCTGAGAAACTCAGTAACTCTTAGATTCATTCTCATTGGGAGTCATTGAGTGGGCTTCAGAAAGAGAGCAAATCTTCCCTAATGATGCTATACCACGGCAGAGAATGGTGATGAGTCTTGGACTGGAGATAGGCATTCAATATTACTTGGCGAGATTGGGCTCTGGGTGGGGTAAAAATATATGGGAGTTGGGATGGGGTCCTAAGAAGAACAGGATAAGGATAGCCTGGACTGGTAAGTCCCTTTTAAGCTGTGCTGCTGGAAGGAAGTGAAATTAAAAAAAAGCCCTTTGCTCCTCAGACCTACCTGGACAAATTCATTTCACTGTGCTCAAGGAGAATGGCCTGGTACACACATTACTAACTACACTTCTGATGTAGGAAGAGTATCATTTGTGCAAAAATATTCACATCCCGAAGATGCTGGCCAACACTCCAGTACAGATGTAACAATAATTACATCTCACTGTAGAAAAGTAACCATTTGCTCCAAATTTATAACCTTATGTTTTAGCATAAATGGAAGTATCACTAGTTTAATTGCTGAAAGATTGGGAACTTTTCCTAATAAAAATAATAACATTTAATTCTTTAATAAAATGTGGGTGTTATTTCTATGCTTGGCATCTATCAGCAATCCCTAATTGTCTTTGATGATGGTCAGGCCCCTAACGAACCACAGTAATCTTTCTGGAGAATGTACTTCCGTACTTCTATTGGACAATAAATTCCAGAATTTAAAATCAGAAATGATAGAAAACATAGAAAAACATAGAAAACCTGCAGAACAAAACCCACAAAGTTGTGCCGAACATGTCCCTACCTTAGAAATTACTAGGCTTACCTATAGCCCTCTATTTTTCTAAGCTCCATGTACCTATCCAAAAGTCTCTTAAAAGACCCTATCATATCCACCTCCACCACCTTTGCCAGCAGCCCATTCCACGCATTCACCACTCTCTGAGTAAAAAACTTACCCCTGACATCTCCTCTGTACCTACTCCCCAACACCTTAAGCCTGTGTCCTCTTGTGGCAATCACTTCAGCCCTGGGAAAAAGCCTCTGACTATCCACATGATCAATGCCTCTCTTCTGATAAAAACCAAGAATACATTTCCAAGTCAGGATGGTATGTGACTTGCAGACCAACCTATGGGTGTGGGTGATAGTGTTCCTGTGGATATTATCTATTTATTTAGTGCTGCAGCAGAAATTAGGCCATTCTGGCCCTTTGAGCCACACTGGCCCAGCAACCCGGGAAACCTGACTGACTGTAACCTATCACGGGACAATTTACAATGATCATTTAACCTATTTGGTACATCTGCAGACGGTGGGAGGAAACCACAGCATCTGGAGAAAATTCATGCATTCCACATGGAGGAGATAGAGAGACTTATTAGAGAAGGGTGCTGGAATTGAACTCTGAACTCTGGAATATCCCCTGCTGTAATAGTGTCACACTAACTGTTGCACTACCATGATGCCCCACAAGATTTTGTGGGATCCTGCTGTGTATGCATTTCACATGTTTCTCCAATTCTTACAACTTCGATTCACGTCAAATATGTACTGAGTAAAAAGGTCTTCGGGGTAATCATGAGACGAGAAAGTGTATCTTTTTACTCCTTTCATATAATACTCTGGTGAGGGTAAAGAGAAATGGATGAGTTTATAAGGTGCCTCTGAAGATGCACCCTTCTCTGCTTTCAAAAGTGCTTTTAAAGAAGACTCAGCAAGAGACCATAGTGCACTTTGTGAAAGTACACATCTCAGCCACAGAGTGATGGAAGTAGACTGATTAAATAAGAAGGAGATTGTGGGGACTCCAGTCCAGCTTTTCCCTCATGGGCTTCAAGCTACTTACTTGTTGCTGGAGCAGAACTCATCCAGTAAAGTTGTGAGTACTTTATCACACCCAGACTTATGCCTTGAAGGTTGTTGAAAGGCTTTACAGAATCAAGCATCTTGTCGTGGGTCTCTGATTTACTCATGTAGGCTTAGCAAGTATGTAACGTCCAATTTGGTTTCTGATCAGCAGTATTGTTTTGCATGCTTGTATAATGAATGATACCAATATGTTGATTTTAAAATGACTGGATGAGTTCAAAAAGATTTTTTGTGAACATCCAAGGTTAATACATTTCTTTAAACTATTTATTTCAGTACTTTGAATTTGACAACAATGTATACATTGAAGTAACCATAAATAACTTCCCTATATCTTGCTACAGTGAGCAATCCAATTATAACCTTCCTTCTGCAGTTTTCCCATATAAAAGCCTGCTCATAGAGCTCAGAAAACAGCAAAGTAGTTACTTACCTATGCAATGCAAGTGATCCATTGCTCTTCCCCGCTTTTTATTTCCCTTCTATTGCTGCTTCATCTTTCGCACATTCAAATAACACAGGCCTTCGCATTCATTCTTGCTGCAAGATTATAGCCAGGTGTTGGACGAAGATTATGCCGCTTTATATGATATACGCACAATAGGCATGATATTATTCTCTCAGTTACATACAGAACTGATTATCTAGTGTGTGGGTTTTAAGTGAGGTAAAAGGCGATGATTACCTGTAGTTGATTAATTGAGAAAATATTGCAACTGAATATAGCAGAGGATGATTTATGGCTAGACTAGGGACGAATCATTGCCATTGCATCCCTGGTGATTAGCTTGTTGTAACTTGGCCTGTAGAAGGTTGAAGCAAAAGCACGGTGAAGTGGCTTAGTTTGTTAAGTGGATATTTTTATTGCCAGTGATACTTAACCTGTGTGCACTCTATGCTGCACAAAGTTTTTTCTTCACCTTTTGCACCACAGGACAATAGTTCTGCATCTCTGATTTTCAGATGGCATGGTAGCATAACTCTTAGACCTGCTGTCTTGCAGGTGCCATGGCCTGGGTTCAACCTGGCCCTCTGGTGCTGACTGTATCAAGTTTCACTGTCACCGCGTGGTCTCCCCTCGGGGATCCAGTTTCTTTCTTGTCCTGAAAATGTGCAAGTAGGCAGTTTAATTGTCTACTGTACATTGCTGTTTGTTTGTAGGTGAGTGGGTGAATTTGAGGGTGGAGCTGGGAATAGTTGACGGGAAGATGGGGGAAATTAGTAGAGTCATAGGCTTGTCTTGTGGGCTGATATAGTTTCATTGGACAGAATGGCTTCCTTCTAAGTATTAAGGAAAACAATGGAACTACAGTATAATCCATTTTGTGTGTGTGTGTGTGTGTGTGTCTGTGTATGTGTATGTGTGTGTGTGTGTGTGTGAGTGGGTGTTTGTGTGTGTGTGTTTGTGTGTCTGTGTATGTGTATGTGTGTGTGTGTGTGTGTGTGTGTGTGTGTGTGTGTGTGTGTGTGTGTGTGTGTGTGAGAGAGTGGGTGTTTGTGTGTGTGTGTGTATGTGTGTGTGTGTGTGTGTGTGTGTGTGTATGAGTGTTTGTGTGGGTGTGTGTGTGGGTGTTTGTGTGTCTGTGTATGAGTGTGTGTGTGTGTTTGTGTGTGCGTGTGTGTTTATGCACGCGCGCATGGTGGGGGTGTTGGTTGGAGAATGTTTAAATGAACCTAATGACAAATGTTCACATCCACAGAAAGCTTTCCACCTTCAATCCAAGATGCATAAGCAGGACTCCCCTAGTAAACCTTGTTTCAGCCTAACCTTGTCCATTGAATCTTCAATAACAATTTGTCTGATGCTCTTCTCTGCTGTTTCTGGTCTCCTGGTACCACAACTTCACTGTGATGGTCCATTTTGATTCTCATGAGGTCATCATCCTATCAACAGGCCTCGCCTCAGCTCATTCACCATTACCTCTTCCTCCATTCACCATTACTCTTCCTCCATTCACCATTACTCTTCTTCAATTCACCATTACTTTTTCCTCCATTCACCATTACCTCTTCCTCCATTCGCCATTGATTCCATCTACTTCAGTTCACAGTTGTTGTGGGTTCGAATTTGGATTTTGGATCTTTGTGCTAACTCGTAGGATGCATTGAAGAGCATTATAAATCTTTGTTGGATATGTCTTTGATTTGAAACATTATCTCAGTTTCTCTTTGTACAGAGGATGCCTGACATGATGCCTGATTTGCTAAATACTTCCAGATTTTTCTGTTTTATCTCTGATTTTCAGGTTCTGCTTTCTCTCAGTTTCATTTTTTAAAGCTTTCCTGTCAAGTCCCATTGTTCACTACTTTTCTTCAGTACACTGTTGCTCTCGTCTTAATTCTACTTTCAATTCTTGACACGATTTGAAATGAAGCATCAACAATTTATTTTCTCCCATATATAATGCTCAACACATGGAGTTCTTCCAGCAGATAGTTTGCTACATCTACAGTCTCTTGTGTCTCCATCACTTCCAATTTGTACCTTTCCCTCACCTTAATATGATCCATCTCAATTTTCCGACCCCCTTTGAGCCCATCTATCAGGAGTGCTGTCACAGGAAAGCAGCATCCATGATCAAGGACCCCACCACCCAGGCCATGCTTTCTTCGCACTACTGCCATTGGTAAGGAGATGCAGGAGCCTTAAGTCCCACACCACCAGTTCCAGGAATAGTTATTACCCCTCAACCATCAGACTCCTGAACTGGAGTGGATGACTTCACTAACCTCAACACTGAACAGATCATTTAACACAACTCATTTTCAAGGACTCTACAGTTCATCTTCTCAGTATTATTTAATAACCCAACACAGACAAAATATGCTGGAGGAACTCAGCCAGCCAGGCAGCATCTAAGGAAAAAAGTACAGCCTGAAACATCGACTTACTTTTTTCCACAGATGCTGCCTGGCCCGCTAAGTTCCTCCTGCATTTTATGTGAGTTGCTCAGACTTCCAGCATCTGCAGATTTTCTCCTGTTTACTACTGATTTACTATTTTTTTCATACAAGGGCTCTACAACTCAGTCATTTATTTTCTATTTACTTCATATTATTATTATTAATATTATTATTATTTGTATTTGTACAGTTTGCTTTTTTCCACATTGGTTATTTGTCAGTATTTGTGTGTGTGCAGTTTTTCATTGATTCTATTGCATTTCTTTGTTCTACTGTGAATGCCTGCAAGAAAATGAATCTCAGGGTTGTATATGGTGACACATATGCACTTTGATAATAAATTTACTTTCAACTGCAATATTTATTATCAATAAGTGTGAATATATCCATTGTTGATAGGTTGGAGTAGTCCTTGTTACCTTGCACATGAAGGAGATATTCTGCCATTCATTTGGAATTTGTTCTGTTCACATCTGCAGATGCTAAGGAACACTTTGAGATGACTCCATAAGTTTGAACCAGTTCTGGCAAAATATTGGACACTATTTCAACACAAAAGGAAAGATTGAGAAGCTGGCACTAACTTAAACAATGGAAGCACATGGATTATCTTAAAAAAGTAACATTTGCTAATTGCACACTGTATTTAGTCACGCAATTGCTTTTTTTCTGGAATGATAGATGCGTTTTTTTAAATGAGCTGCAGGCAATCTTAATTATAGACTCGGGCAGTAAAGTTCAGTACTTCTCTATCAGGTTTGAGAGCTGAATCCATCACTGGCAGTCTTCAGAGTGGTGAAATTACATTGCATTTTAAATTGGGACAGAGCAATTGAAGGGTGTGAATACCTTCGTTTCCATCACTTAACTGCTAGAGTGATGGTGAGTTGGTCAACTCAGGCAACACTTTATTTTAAGTTTGTTATCTGGTAACATCTGAATAGAAAAGACAAGTGATATCTTTACCAACAAAGGGACTACAGAATTATTTTCAGGATGGTTCTTAACAGGGAAGAGCATCCTAAAAAATCCTGAACCCAGTAAAGCAAGCAGGCTGTACATAAAACAGCAAATCCATGCTTATTGTTTCTTCCTCTTGTATTTCAAAGAGACATTATATGTAGTATCGTAGATTATCAAGGGAAGCCATTCTCTTCACAAATTCAGAAGTTGGTGAGAAGGATATTTGAAATATTATCTATAAGACCGTAAGACATAGAAGCAGGATTAGACCATTTGGCCCATTGAGTCATTACTGATTTATTATCTTCTCCTGGCTTCTTCCTGTATCCATTGATATTGTTATTAATCAAGAATCTTTCAACCTCAGGTTTAACTATACCCAATGACTTGAGCCCCACAGCCGTCATGGCAATGAATTCCACAGATTCACCACCGTCTGGCTAAACAAATTCCTCTGTTCTGAGGCTGTTCCCTCCGGTCTTTCCCCTCGATAGGAAACATCCTCTCCACTTCCACTCTATCTAGTTCTTTCAATAGTTTTCAATGAGATCCTCAGTCTTCTAAACTCAAGTAAATACAGGTGTAGAACCATTTATTACATTAACCCTTTCATTCCTGGGATTATTCTTGTGAACCTGCTCTAGACCCTCTCCAATGTCAGCATATCCTTTATTAGATTAGGGGCCCAAAACTGCTCACAATACTTCAAATGTGATTGGACTAAAGCCTTATAAAGCCTTAATTAACTGCAATTAGTTCCACTAACTGGTGTTTCCACCTTAAGATTATTAATTCCATCACTCCAGTACTCATGAATTCCAGGTCTTAAAAGCATACTTCAAAAATATTTTTCCTGTTCTCCTTCTAATCCTTTTCCCAATAGTTAAAGCTGTTACTGTGTGCATACTCACCCTTTTGTCCATGGAGCCAGTTTTCTCCTTCATTACTCCTTTGTTGCTTATCTAAACTGAAAGTTTATCATCTTTGCTACCCAGGGAGTGTTTTTAACTAGCCTACTTTGGTTTCAACGATATATATTACTCACCTTTTCCACAATAAATACAATCAGGGCATTCTAGTATCTTCCTCTACATTCCTTTTACCATCAATTCAATACATCATACATTATCACCATTTGCCTTTCCTCTTCAAAAGTGCAAAGGGAACAAGGAAGCACAGTGCCGGCTTTAAGATCGGGGTTCAATTCCTGCTGCTGTCTGTAAGGAGTTTGCATGTTCTTCTTGTAACTGCAAGCTCTTCTTCCCATATTCTAAACAAGGACTTCTGTATGCACACATACAGACAGGGGCCTCTCAGGGGCCAACCAAAGGTGTATTATCCTTTGTAAATGCGTTTCTATATATACTAAGACTATTTTTGACTCCAATGGTAGGTCCACCACATCAGTGAGCTTCTCATTGTTCGGAGTAGCGAGCAGATGGTTCAGAGAAGGTGAGTCAGCCCATTGGCTGAGAGTGTCAAGTCGGGCTGTTGGGCCGGGGAGGTCGAGATGGGCAGTCCGGCTGAGGAATTTGAGCTGGGTTGTTGAGCCTGGGGATTCGAGCTGGGCTGTCGGGTCATAGAAGGAGACAGATTGGGTTTGGAAGAGCATGCTGCTGCCTGCAACTTAGAGGCACCAGAGTTGGTGCCTTCATTTTGGCTTGAAGATGGTGAGTGACTGTCCTGCATGTTCCTTCTGCAAGCACAAGACCCTTTTGAACATTGATTGCTGCAGGCCTGCTTCCCTTGTTCGGTGGTGTCACAGGTGGTGAGGCAGCAGTGTCGCCTCAGTTGTTGAAAGGACCAAGCCTCAATCTTTGGGCTTGCATTGTAGAGTAGTGTCCGGGCTCAGCTGGGGGTGGCTCTCCCTTTAGTGCTGCCCTCCAGTGTTGTATCAGCAGAATTACAGGCGGGACTGCTGGCAATCATCAATTTGCGGGATGTTGCTCAGGGTATGTTTTCTTTTGTGTTTATGTTCTTTGTTTTTTCCTTCTCATTATTTTGAATGTGCTTGTATGTTTTTTGCACCTTGGCCCCAGAGGAGTACTGTCTGAATGACAATTAAATTTGGTTTGATTGAACGTACGGGCAGGTGTGGTGACCTTCCAGAATGCTATGTTAGTGTTCGAAGCAAGATGACACTTGCAGAGTCTCTGCACAATCCTCGTTGATTTGGTTTGATGTAAAAGATGCATTTCTCTGTATTTTTGATGTACACATGACAAATAAAGCTAATCTTCTCCTTCCTTATCTTCAACTTCTTCAACACAGGGCTCAGTCATTTAGTGTCAAGTGTCCTTTTTCCACAATATGCCTTTGCAGTAGCTTGTCCTCCTACATGGTGGAGCGTGGTGGCCAGGACAGCAAACAGCTGGCAGAGCTACTGCCTCACATGACAGAGAACTCGGGTTATATTTTGAATCTCCAGAATCTCATTGAGAGAAAAACATGAGAGCTGGGATACGTGCGTACATAGTTTCTCTTTTGTGATGCACTTCCATATGATATGGTGACATAATTACATGTGCCATTCACATACATCAAACATGTAATCCATAATGAAGAAGCAAAGAATGCTTAATCAAGCAATACATTTACAAAATGACTGCAATATTAAATACACTACACTCCTCCATGCTTAGCTGTAAACTCCAACACAAGGTAGAATGTATCTCAGAATCAGAATCAGGAATATTATCAGTTCAATGCAATACATAGTGTACCAGAGAGAAAAAATAATAATAAGTAAACATAATAATAATCAATAAACAAGTAAGTCAATTATGTATATTGAATAGATTTTAAAACGTGCAAAATAGAAATACTATATATTAAAAACCAGTGAGATGGTGTCCAAAGATTCAATACCCATTTAAGAATTGGATGGCAAAAGAGAAAAAACTGTTGCTGAATTGCTGAGTGTTTGCCTTCAGGTTTCTGTACCTCCTGCCTGATGGTAACAGTGAGAAAAGACCATGCCCTGGGTGCTGGAAGTTCTTAATAATGGATGATGCCTTTCTGAGACACTGCTCCTTGAAGATGTCCTGGGTGCTTTGTAGGCTAGTGCTCAAGATGGAGCTGACTAGATTTACAACCTTTTGCAGCTTCTCTTGGACCTGTGCAGTGGCCCCTCCATACCAGACAGTGATGCAGCCTGTCAGAATGCTCTCCATGGTACAACTATAGAAGATTTTGAGTGTATTTGTTGACATGCCATATCTCTTCATACTCCTAATAAAGTATAGCCACTGTCTTGCCTTTTTTATAACTACATTGATATGTTGGGACCAGGTTAGATCCTCAGAGATCTTGACACCCAGGTACTTGAAGCTGGTCACTCTCTCTGTCTGATCCCTCTATGAGGATTGGTATGTGTTCCTTCCTCTTACCCTTTCTGAAGTCCACAATCAGCTCTTCACCTTACTGCCGTTGAGTGCCAGGTTGTTGCTGTGGCACCATTCCACTAGTTGGCATATCTCACTCCTGCACACCCTCTTGTCACCACCTGAGATTCTACCAACAGTGGTTGTATCATCAGTAAATTTATAGATGGTATTTGAGCTATGCCTAGCCACATAGTCATGTGTATATAGAGAGTAGAGCAGTGGGCTAAGCACACACCCCTGACGTGCACCAGTGTTGATTGTCAGTGAGGAGGAGATGTTATCACCAATCCACACAGATTGTGCTCTTCCAGTTAGGAAGTCAAGGATCCAATTGCAGAGGGAGATACAGGTTCTGCAACTTCTCTATCAGGATTGTGGGAATGATGGCATTGAATGCTGAGCTATAGTCGATGAACAGCATCCTGACGTAGGTGTTTGCATTGTCCGGGTGGTCCAAAGCCCTGTGGAGAGCCATTGAGATTGCGTCTGCCGTTGACCTATTGTGCCGATAGGCAAATTGCAATGGGTCCAGGTCCTTGCTGAGGTGGGAGTTCATTCTAGTCGTGACCAACCTCTCAAAGCATTTCATCACTGTTGATGTGAGTGCTACCGGGCAATAGTCATTAAGGCAGCTCACATTATTCTTCTTAGGCACATCTCAACTGAAGTATATAATGGATTGCTCTCTAGTCATCTATACAGTATACTATATAATACAATTACTGTATAGACATCCACAGCATAGCAAATTTTAAATTGTCCCATTCTGGCCTGAAGATTTAATCATTGTGGAGGATTTCTTATTTTTGTGGGATAACATCTTTCCTGATAGGGAGTTGGATCTCTCCACTTACCAGGTGAGACTTGTGGCTGTGAAACAATCTCAGGTTCTGGAGCCTCTTCCATGGTGGTTGTTGGAGTTGACTGGGACTGCAGACAGTGGCTCTGACAGCTCTGGCCAACTTTCTTCTCCTACAATTGGCTTTGTTCACCTCAACTGATCAATGTGTCGGCTCCGGGTGATATCAGACACAATCTCCTATGTGTAGGAGAGTGGTCCATTTCTGTCCTTAATCTTTCCAAGTGCCACTTTTGATCACCTCTGTAGTCCTTCTCCTGGTTCATATGTCCAGGAGTGAAATATCATACCTTTTTGTTTGAGGAGCCCTCAACTTGTATCAGCTCATACTACTTCTGAGAGTGGGTTTGAGCAGATCCAAGGATGAGTGGAATGGACGACTCAGTAACAGCGCAGCTGGAGAGTTGTTGGTTGTGAAGTGTGCTGCATTGTGATAAGGAGGAAATTGCTGAGCTTCTGATTCAGTGTCAGTGTAGTGTGTTCTGCTGACATTGCTCACAGTGTGTTCTTTGGACTCCGGACATAACTTTCCAGCAAGCTATTTGTAGCTGGGTGGTACATTGCAGATGTAATATGCGTTATTCCACTCATTTTCAGAAATGACTGAGACTCTTCCACAATGAACTGTACTCCGTTGTCACTGATGAAGTGTCTGGAACACCAGTCCTTGAGGAGAGTCTTCTTAACACATCGACAGTGTGTGAGGGTGTACCGAAGGCTATTGGGAACACTTCTGGTCACTTTGTAGCTGCATCCACTGCTAACAAATTTGTGACAATGAATGGTTCAGCAAATCAATGTGAATTCCTTGCCCAGAGAAATGCAGGCCATTCCCAAGGATGGAGAGCTACTCTGGACGTGTAGGCATCTTGAACAGTGAATGGTAGGCTGCTTGCTCTGCAGATCTGTCCAGGCCACCAGACAAAGCTTTGAACCAATGCTTTCACTTTGACCACAGCACATAGCTTCTCCAACACTACAGCTCTGAGCCAGAATGCAACAGCTCTCAATCCACACATAAGGCAACCCTCGTCAAGAACAAGTTCATCCTGGTGCAGGTAAAAATGGGGGAACTGAAATTTCTGCTGTACTTTCCAGCCATTTTGGATTGTCATGTGGACCTGAGACAGTGTGGGGTCTTTTCTAGTTTCCCTTTAGATCACCTCTGCTGAAATAGGGAGACTTTCAATTTGCATGAGGGAGAATATGTCAAGCAGAGTGTCTTCTTTTGCAAATTTTTGAGGTATTTCATTTTCCAGCGGTAAATAGGACAATCCATCAGCATTTCCATGATTAGTTGTCCTCTTGTTTTCAATCTTGTAACTATGTCCTCCAAGAAACAAAGCCTACCTCTGCAGCCATTACTTCCTACAAAGCAAAACCCTACATCATGAACGGCAGTGCTGATTCACTCCTACATGAGCTCAATGCCATTTCTGCACACTTTGAAACTACAGCTATGTGAATCTCTGCAGCATCCGGTGAGCCTGTGATCTCCATCTCAGAGGCCAACATCAGAATGACTTTCAAGAGGGTGTACCCTTGCAAGGTGACAAGCGATGATGGGCTACCTGGTAGGGTTTTAAGGACCTGTGCCAACCAACTGGAGAGTGAGATCAGAAACATTTTCAATCTCTTACTGCTTCAGTTGGAAATTCCTACCTGTTTCAAAAGGGCAACAATTATAGCAGTTCCCAAGAAGAGCTGGGTGAGCTGCCTCAATGACTATTATCAAGTAGCGTTCATGCTACAATGATGAAATACTCTGGAAATTTGGCTATGGTTAGAATTAACTCTTGCCTCAGCAATGACCTGGAGCCACTGCAATTTGCTTATTGCCACAATCAGTCTACGGCAGCTGCAATCTCACAGCCTTGGATCACCTGGACAATAACTTATAGTTTATTAACTATAGCTCAGCATTTAGCATAATCATTCCTGTAGTTCTCATCAAAAAGCTCCAAAACCTGGGCTCCTGTGCCTGCCTCATCAACTGGATCCTTGACTTCCTCACTGGAAGACCATAGTGAGCGTGGTTGGGAAATAACATCTCCACCTTGCTGATAATCTTGTTGTACCTCTCCTTGTTGTACCTCTCAGATTTGTGCTCAACCTACTACTCTACCCTCTCTTCACCCATGACTGTGTGGCTAGGCGCAGCTCAAATGCCATCTATAAATTTGCTTACGACACAACTACTGTTGGCATAATTTCAGATGGTGATGAAAAGGTGTACAGGAGTGAGATAGGTCAACTGGTTGAGTTGTTGTTTGTCCCTCGGAGTCGAAGACAACTATGACTTCTGTCAGGTGGAGGGTTTGTGACTGTGGGTCCGGAGGTGACTGGTGAGGCCAATCTGGGCCCTGAAAGCTCACCCACAGGTGGGGCACATGAGGGTAGGTGCTGCAGTGGAAGTGGAGGTAGTTCGAGATTTGCGCGCATCACGTTTCCTCTGAGCCTCTGCGGTGCGTCTGATTTCTGCTGCATACGCTCCTTTAGTGGTCCTGTTCCACCAGGTTGGGTGGTCCAGAGCAAACAATTCCCAGCTACTGGGATTGATGTTGAGGTCTTTGAGGGACACTCTGAGGCAGTCTTTGAAATGTTTCTTCTGCCCTCTAACTGAGCGCTTGCCCTGGCTCAGCTCTCCATACAGCAGCTGTTTTGGTAGTTGACTGTCAGACATCCTGACGACATGGCCAACCCATCTGGCTTGGGCTTTCTGTAGGAGGGTGTAGACGCTGTGGGTGCTAGCCCGCTCCAGGTCCTCTGTGTCTGAGACTTTGTCCTGCCATCGTACGTGGAGAAGACTGCGGAGGCAGCTCAAGTGGACGTGGTTGAGCTGTTTAGCGTGTCTGCTGTAGACAGTCCAGGTTTCACTGGCATAGAGGAGGGTGGTGAGAACCACTGCTCGATAGACCTTCAGCTTGGTCGTAAGGCTGAGTCCTCTCCGCTCCCATACATTCTCACAGAGTCTCCCAAAGGCGGCACTAGCTTTGGCAATTCTGTTGCTGATCTCTGCATCTATGTTCACCGCTTGTGAAGGAGTACTGCCCAGATAAGTAAAGCTGTCGACTCCCAGTAGCTTCTGCCCCTTTACTGTGTTGTGTGGTTCCTGGTAAGGCTTTCCGGGTGCGGGCTGGTACATAACTTCAGTCTTTTTAGTGCTGATTGTAAGTCTGAAGTTGTCACAGGCTCACGAGAAGCAGTCCATTTCTCGCTGCATCTTCTGTTCTGTGCTGGCGTTGAGGGTGCAATCATCAGCGAATAAGAGGTCTCTGACGACGGTCTCCTTCACCTTTGTAACAGCCTGTAGATACCGGAGGATGAATAGCCCACCGCCAGTCCTGTATCTGACGTGTATGTCATCCTGACAATCGTGGAAGGCATCATTCAGCATAGCAGAGAAGACCATGCTAAAGAGCGTAGGGGCAAGAACGCATCCTTGCTTCACACCGTTCATCACTGGGAAGGCTTCTGACTCGTCACCATCATGCCATTGTGGAACTGCCGAACAATCATGATGAACCTGCTAGGGCAGCCAAACTTCTCCATTATCTTCCATAAGCCATCTCTGCTGACCGTATCAAATGCCTTGGTCAGATCGACGAAGGTCATAAAGAGGTCGCTATGCTGCTCTTGACATTTTTCCCGGAGTTGGCGTGCAGCAAATATCATGTCGACAGTTCCACACTCTGAATGGAAGCCACACTGGCTTTCTGGGAGGAGACCTTCCTCAAGGTGTTGGAGAAGACGATTAAACAAGACGCAAGCCAAAAACTTCCCAGCTATGGACAGGAGGGAGATGCCTTGGTGATTGTCACAAGACTGACGTTTGCCTTTCCTCTTGTAGATGTGGACTATGGTGGCATCTTTCAACTGTTGCGGGACCTTTCCTTCGTTCCACATAGACTGGAAGAGCTCAGTCAGCTTCTGCATCATGATTGGGCCTCCTGCTTTGTAGAATTCAGCAGTGATTGCATCTGACCCTGGTGCTTTGCTACAAGAAAGTTACTAGATGGCTTTTCTGGTTTCTTCTTCTGTGGGGAGGTTGTCAAGGTCCAGGATGATCTCCACCTGAGGTAGGGGAGCAATGGCCTCATCATTGATTTCCACAGGGCAGATGAGGACCTGGTTGAAGTGTTCAGCCCATCTCTCCAAAATCTGCTTTTTCTCTGTTAGCAGCCAAGTCCCATCTGCACTGAGGAGGGGAGAGGAGCCAGAGGATTGAGGCCCATACATAGCCTTCAAAGCGCCGTAGAAACGCTTGGTGTCGTGATCTCATCGGCCTTATTGCTGAACCAGACATCCTGCATCTCACGGAGTTTCTTCTGCACTTTCCGTCTTGCCCTGGCGAAGGCATTTACCTTTGCTTGTGATGTGGGATTGTTCTGGTGCGCTCTGAACAGTTGGTGTTTCTCTGACAACAGTGCCTGTATCTCCTCATCGAACCAGTCTTGATGTCTACGGATTGCTGGTCCGAGGTGTTTGAGAGCGGTAGACATCTCTGAAAGCCGTCCACTGCTCTTCAATGCTGGTGTGGTCATCTTGGGGTGTATCAAGCAGCCTGCTATCTAGGTCTTCACAAAATTCTTCTGCAACTACGCTTCTCTTCAGCTTGGAGACATTGAGCCTCTTTGCAGTCTTCTGACCTTGGGGTCTTCTCACAGGCAGGATGCGAAGTTTAAACTTGGACACTATGAGTCGATGATCCGTCCAGCAGTCGGCACCACCCAGGGCCTTTGTCACTCTCATGTCTTGCCAGTCCCTCTTTCTGGTGATGACGTAGTCAATCAGATTCCAGTGCCCAGATCATGGATGCATCCAAGATGCCTTGTTACGGGTAGGAAGGCGGAATTGTGTGTTAGTGATGACAAGGTCATGCGTAGCGCATGTCTTGAGGAGCAGCAGGCCATTGCTGTTACACTTGCCAATACCATGTCTTCCAAGAATCCCTTCCCAGGTCTGGTAATCTGTCCCCACTCTGGAGTTAAAGTCCCCGAGGACAATAAGCTTCTCTGACTGTGGGACTGCTGCTATGAGGATGTCAAGTTCTTCATAGAACTTATCTTTGATGTCATCTGGGTTGCTCATTGTTGGGGCATATGCACTGGTCAGCGTTGCACTCCTCTTATTGCCAAGTGGGAGCCGAAGTGTCATCAGGCGATCGTTGATGCCCTCTGGAAGCTTGGCAATTTTATGCGTGAGGTGGGATCGGATGGCAAATCCAATGCCAGCCTCTCGTCGTTCAGTGCTGCTGCGACCGCTCCAGAAGAAGGTGTACCCACCACCACGTCCTGTAATCTGGCTCTTGTCTGCTAGGCATGTTTTGCTGAGTGCTGCAATGTCCACGTTATAGTGGACTAGTTCTTTGGCGAGCAGTGCTGTTCTTCTTTCTGTTCTGGCAGCCTTGGTGATATCAAGTCGAGTTTGCACGTTCCACGTGCTAAGGTTGAGCACCTTCACTTTCGTCTTCTTTGTAGTTCGACCGCCGAGTGGGATCCCCACCAGCCGAGGTGTGCTGGCCAGGGTAAGATGAAGCAGGCTATGTTTGAGGCACCTTTTCTAGCCCCTTCCTCCATGGAGGTGAGCAGAGCGATTCCTAAAGAGGACTGCTCAGACACCCAGGGGGCTGCCGAGCTCCACTGCTGCTTCATTCCAGCGGAGAACGACCCAGTGCCTGAGCTGCCTGTGTGCAGGTTTGTGACTACAGCTTCCAGTGTATCCACACCTGCTGCTTCGCCACTTGCCCATCGCCACAATACTTGAAGATTTTTAGTGGACTAGGGTTTGGAGTCGTGACTTGCGCTTGATTTGGATTAAAGTGTGGGAGAGTTGCACAAATCATCAGCCTCACTCTCTCGTCCTGACCTATCTGTATCCAGTTGCAAGATGGAGTTGAGATGGCTGGAGGTAAGTCGGGATGCAGTGGATGGCCAGCAGTGTCCTACGAGTCTCACTGTGCCCTGATTGCGCTCCACAATGCTTTGCTGGGTCCACCTTTCTACTCGTTGGACCGTCAAGTGGTGGTCTCCTCCACGAAGTCCGCCGAATTCAGTCTTCGCATGCGTAGGTAGACAAGACCTAACTTACCGAGCGTTTGAGGCCCATCAGCTACCCTCACCAGGATTTGCCGGCCAGTTGAAGCCATTGCCCGGAGTGTGGCCGCTGTTGCATGCAAACAGCTACGAGGAACCACTGGTGAGAGATGAGTGTCAGGTGAGGACCAATGTGGACGAACTACTCAGAAGAATACGACGTGTTCCCCGTCAGAGGTACTACCTCTCCCTGACACCCCATACAAGTTGAGTAGCATTGCAGTAATAACCTTGCACTCAATAATGTAAGATCAAAGAATTGACAGTTGATTTCAGAAAGGATAAGATGAGGGAATTCACATTCGTCCTCACCAAGGGATCAGATGTGAGAAAATTTCATGTAACTGGGTGTCATCATCTCATAGGGTCAATCCTGGGTCTAACTTTTCGATAAAGTAAGAAAGAAGACATGACAGTAGCTATATTTCATTAGGACATCTGGTATGTCACCAAAGACTCCCACAAATTTCTACAGATGTATCTTTCTTTCTTTTTCAATCTTTTTATTGAGTTTCATATAAATATAAAAAAAAACATAACATAATAATGAATAGGTTATGAATACAATAGACTTAAGATTACACTAATAATAGGATAATAATATCCTATTAAACATCAACAACAAAAAAGTACATTAATCAATCAAGTCTATATAATTATATTTGAAAAAAAACAAAACTAATCATCAAAAGAAAAAGAAAAAAAAATTAAAAATGTGTGAAAGAAAATATATATATGAAACAAACACTAAACTAAAACTAACATGGGCAATAATAACAGTTTATAAGTATATGATAGTGTCAAAGAACTCCGGAACTCCATACCTGAACAAGAATAAACAAAGAGAAGGTCTGGGAAAGGCCAAATTAATTCACATGAAAATGTCGGATGAACGGTCCCCAAGTTTCTTCAAATTTAATTGACGAGTCAAAAATAGTGCTCCTAATTTTTTCCAAACTCAGATAAGAAATAGTTTGAAAATACAGATGTATCATGGAGAGTATTCTAACTGTCTGCAACACCATCTGGTATGGAGGGGGACTGCAAGGGATCAAAATAAGCTACAGAATGTTGTAAACTCAGTCAGTCCCATCATTGTTATGTCAACGATTTAGATGAGGGCATTGAAAACTATATCAGCAAGTTTGCTGACGATACTAAACTGGGTGGCAGTGTGACATGCGAAGAGGACGTTAGGAGAATACAGGGAGACTTGGACAGGCTGGGTGAGTGGGCAGATACTTGGCAGATGTCATTCAATGTGAATAAATGTGAAGTTATCCACTTTGGAAGCAGGAACAAGAGGGCAGAGTATTGTCTGAACGGTGTAGAGTTAGGTAAGGGAGAAATGCAAAGAGACCTAGGAGTCCTAGTTTATCAGTCAATGAAGGTGAATGAGCAAGTGCAACAGGCAGTGAAGAGGGCAAATGGAATGTTGGCCTTTATTACAAGGGGAATTGAGTACAAGAGCAAGGATGTCCTTTTGCATTTGTACAGGGCCCTGGTAAGACCACACCTGGAATATTGTGTACAGTTTTGGTCTCCAGGTTTAAGGAAGGACACTCTGGCAATTGAGGAAGTGCAGCGTAGATCACTAGCTTGATTCCTGGGATGGCAGGGCTGTCTTACGCAGAGAGATTGGAGAGATTGGGCTTGTACACACTGGAATTGAGGAGATTGAGAGGGGATCTGATTGAAACATTTAAGATAATTAAAGGATTTGATAGGATTGAGGCAGGAAATATGTTCCAGATGTTGGGAGAGTCCAGTACCAGAGGGCATGGATTGAGAATAAGAGGTCAGTTATTTAAAACAGAGTTGAGGAAGAGCTTCTTCTCCCAGAGAGTTGTGGAGGTGTGGAATGCATTGCCTCGGAAGACGGTGGAGGCCAATTCTCTGGATGCTTTCAAGAAGGAGCTAGATAGATATCTGATGGATAGGGGAATCAAGGGATATGGGGACAAGGCAGGGACTGGGTATTGATAGTGAATGATCAGCCATGATCTCAGAATGGCAGTACAGACTCGAGGGGCCGAATGGTCTACTTCTGCACCTATTGTCTATTGTCATTGGCACTAACCTCCCCAGCATTCAGGACATCTTTAAGGAGCAATACCTCAAGAAGACAGCATCCATTATTAAGTATCCCTATCAATGAGGACATGCCCTCTTCTCATTGCTACCATCAGGGAGGAGGTACAGCAGCCTGAATGCAAAAACTCATCGATTCAGGAACAGCTTCTTCCCTCCGGCCATCAGATTTCTGAATTGATATTGACCCATTGAACACTACCTCATTACCTTTTCTCCTTGCTTTTAGCACCACTTATTTAATTGAACAAAATAAATACTTATTACTGTAAATGACAGTATTACAATGTATTGTGGCCGCAAAACAAAAAAAATGTCATGGCATATGCCAGTGATATTAAACCTGACTCTGATTCTGATTATCTTGGTCAAAGGATATTGATCTATGTTCAGTAATAGGTTGATGGTCACCTTTAAGTGACTGAAGACCCTGATAGACCCATTCTTCTTAGCAACTGGGATCACCAGCATTGGTCATAGGCTCCAATGGACCTTGGAAAGAATTCTATCAGCCATCATGCAATCTTGGTCACTGACTAATTTATCACAGACGGTATAACGGACTGGATGGGCTTTGTAAAACTTTAATGCTATTTTATACTTGATATGTTTGAGCTTTCATCATCTAGTACCATCTATTATCATGTGGCATCATCTAATACCTTTCTTAATTTGCTTTCAGTTGACTCTTCTGCAAGGGATATGGCATCCACATGGTGTATGGATCTCCAATCAAGTTATGGCCAATTATGGTCCCACATTGCTGGCCCTCCTGTTTTTAACCACATGCAAGCAGAATGTGGCTTGTTGGTTGTTGTGTTTTACTGTTACGAATGTCATTCCCACAGGAGTTATCTTTTGTCAAGTATAAGTTCACCAGTTGGATATCTGCAGGCTTCAGTTCAGTGTCTTTGAAATGGCACTCAAACTCATTGTGTAGAGTGACTCAAACAGATGAGCCAGAAACTAATTCTATTTTAATTAATTTCCCATTCACTTCTGGTGTAAGCTGCATTGCTGTTAGTTTTCACATTGTAAATCTCAAGGTTGCCCAGTCCTGTGTCACTCTCATCATTATCATCAGTAACATGCAGATTAATGCTCTTTATGAAACTGCAACTTGATTTTTTTTATTCTTTTCTCTTCTCTGTGCCATCCACATTTAGTTTGACTGCCCAACATGCTCCTGGTATGTGTCCTACCTTGCTGCATTTTCTGCACATTTCACCTTTAACCCTGCATTGGTCTGGCATATGTGGGTCCTACCATAATGGTAACACTATTTGTTCATCCAGACAGGTTTCTCTTGCAATTTTGTTCACACCCATTTTCATTCCTGAGTGCAACTCACTTGTATTTCTGGCTGCTTTTTTCATTGATGCAGCAATTTCAACTGCTCTTTTAAATGTGAGTTGTGCTTCTGTTAAGAGTTGTTATTGAATGCTTTCTTCTAAGATTTTACAAACTAAATGATCTTTCAATTAAATGTCCAGGGAAACTGTAGGCTTTTCCACCTATTGCACTCAGTAACACTCCTACTCACTTCTCATTGGCTATTTCATTTTTTTCAAAATACTACACAATTCATTCAGTATACATCAACCAGATATCTGTTGTGCAATTGAACACATCTATCAGCCAGTAATTTCCATTTTTTTCAACTTATTATTATTATCATTCACTACTCACTGTTTATGAAACCAGGAATTTCATCCATTTTAAATTGGCCATCTCTATCCATTTCCAAAGAAAAAACATCATGAGTTTCAAAAGTTAGCTAGTCATCTTGAGTTCATTTTAAAATTTCCTTGTCATCGCTCTTATGTTTGGCAACTCCAGAACTAATTAAAAGAAAAACACATGAACCAGGTGCTCACATATGATGTGGTGGCACAATTATGCATATCATTCATGTACTTTTTACACTTAACCCAGAAGGAATTATGCAAACAAAGAATGCTTAATATTACTGAAATATTAAATACACTACACTCCTCCCTGCTTAGATATAAGTTCTAGCTCAATAGACAATGCATCTACAATCAAATACAGTGCCTATAAAAAGTATTCACCCCTTGAAAGTTTTCATGTTTTATTATTTTACAACATTGGATTTAATTGGCTTTTTTGACGCTGATCAACAGAAAACATTCTGCGTCAAAGTGTAAACAGATCTCTACAAAGTGATCTAAATTAATTGCAAATATACAACGTGAAATAATTGATTGCATAAGTATTCACCCTCTTCAAGTCAGTATTTAGTAGATGCACCTTTGGCAGCAATTGCAGCCTTGTGTCTGTTTGGATAGGTCTCAATCAGCTTTGGACATCTGGACACTACAGTTTCCCCCAGCTCTTCTTTACACAACTGCTCAAACTCTGTCAGGTTGCATGGGGGTCATGAATGAACATCCCTTTTCACGTCCAGCCACAAATTCTTACTTAGATTGGGGACAGGGCTCTGGCTTGGCCACTCCAGGACAACTTTGTTGTTTTTAAGCCATTCTAGTGTGGCTTTGGTTTTATGCTAGGCGACATTGTCTTGTTGGAAAACAAATCTCCTCCCAACTTGCAGTTCTCTTGCAGACTGCATCAGTTTTTCCTCCAGGATTTTCCTGCACTTTGCTGTATTCATTTTACCCTCTACCTTCACAAGCCTTCCAGGGCCTGCTGCAGTGAAGCATCCCCACAGCATGATGTAGCCATCACCATGCTTCACAGTATGGATGCTGTATTCTTGGTGATGTACAGTATTTGGTTTATGCCAAACATAGTATTTAGTCTGAAGGTCAAGAAACTCAACATTGTTTTCATCAGACCAAAGAACCTTCTTCCAGGTGACTTCAGAGTCTCCCACATGCCTTCTGGCAAACTCTAGCTGAGATTTTGTGTGAGTTTTTTTCAACAGTGGCTTTGTCTTTGCCACTCTCCCATAAAGCTGTTTCTGGTGAAGCACCCGGGCAACAGTTGTTGTATGCACAATCTCTCCCATCTCAGCCACTGAAGCTTGTAAATCCTCCAGAGTTGTCATAGGTCTCTTGGTGGCCTCCCTCACTAATCCCCTTCTCGCACAGTCACTCAGTTTTTGAGGACAACCTGCTAAATTGCAGATTTACAGCTGTGTCATATTCTTTCCTTTTCTAGTTGATTGACTTAACTGTACTCCAAGAGATATTCAGTGACTTGGAAATTTTCTTGTATCCATCTCCTGACTTCTGCTTTTCACAGAGTTGCTTGGAGTGTTCTTTTGTCTTCATGGTACAGTTTTTGCCAGGATACTAACTCACCAGCAGTTGGATGTTCCAGATACAGGTGTATTTGTACTACAATCAATTGAAATGCCTGGACTACATACAGGTCTCCATAAACAAATCTCCATTTAACTTATTATGTGGCTTCGAAAACCAAATGACTGCACCAATGGTGAATTGGTGTGACATATTAAAGGAGAAATCAATTATTTTGTGTTTTAAATTTGTAATTAGTTTAGATCACTTTGTGAGATCTGTTTTCACCCTGACACAAAGGAGTTGTTTTCTGTTGATCAGTATCAAACAGGCCAAATTAAATCCATTGTGATTCAGTGTTGTAAAATAATAAAACATGAAAACTTCCACGCAGGGTGAATACTTTTTATTGACACTGTGTATAAATATATAGACACATCTTCTTCAGGAATTAGCATGTCCCCTTTCACTCTTGCCAACTTTTATTGATGTACCATAGAAACCATCCTGTCCAGATGACCATGATTTAATATTGCAACTGGTCTGCCTGTGACTGCAAGAAACCATAGAGAGTGGTGGCAACAGGTCAGTACATCACAGAAACCAGCCTCTTTCTCTATGGACTCTGTCTACGCTTCTCACTGCCTCAGTAAAGTAGTCAGCATAATCAAAAATCTACTCACCTGGACATTCTTCCTCTTCTCTCCCCTCTAATCAGGCACAAAAAGCCTGAAAGCATGCACCATCTGGCTCAAGGATAGCTTCTACCCACTGTTACAAGACAATTGAACAGTTTCCTATTATGATACAATGGACTCTTGACTCTGCACTTTACTGTCTACCTACACTGCACTTTTGCATAAAGTTTCTTCTGCAATATGGTATTGTTTTATCTTGTATTAACCAAATGCACTGTTGTAATGAATTTATCTGTATAGATGGCAAGCATGCAAGTATTTTATTGTACCTCAGGAGATGCAACAATAATAAACCAATTTAAAAATTTACCAGTATTAAAGGTTAGAAGGCACACAACTTCATCTCTACTTTACTTAGTCCCTTGATAGTGGTGGTAGATGTGGTATAAGGACAGGTGTACTGTTAAAGGCCTGCTTTTATGTGTCATAACTCTGTAACTCTGAGAAAGGGATAGTGTACTCACAGCAATAAAGTTGGGAGGAGGGGTAGTGTTCAATGGGATTAGCGTAGGATTAAAGATGACACGGATGAGAGGTGTGTGGAGGGATATGTTCCAGGTGCAGGTCAGTAGGACTAGACAGAGAAATGGTTCGACACAGCCAAGAAGGGCCAAAAGGCCTGTTTCTGTGCTGTAATGTTCTATGGTTCTATGATGGGTGCTTGATGGTCAGAAAGATTTGTCTATTTGTCACTTGTACATCAAAATATGGGGTAAATATGATGTTTGCATTAATAATCAACACACCCAATGGTGTGCTGGGGACAGCCCACAAATATCACCACACATTCCAGCATCAACAATGCTAGAATGTAGAATATAGAACAGTACAACACTGAATAGGCCCGTCAGCCCTCAATGTTGTGCCAACCTTTTAACTTACTCTATGATCAATCAAACATTTCCTCGCACACAGCCCTCCATCTGTGTCCCTATTTAAGAGCCTCTGAAATGCTCCTCTCTGCTGCCACTCCTGGCTGTGCATTCCACGCACTTCCCACTCTGTGTTAAAAACCTGCCCCTGACATCTCCCTTTAATTTCCTCCAATCACCTGAAAACCTTGCCTTCTTGTAGTATTCATACGTTTTTATTTATTGAAATACAGAACAGACAAGGCTGTTCCCGCCCATCAACCCCCGAATTAACCCTAGCCCAATCACAGGACAATTTACAATGAGTGATTAACCTACCAACTGGTATGTTTCTGTACTGCAGGAGGAAACTGGAGCATCCAGAGGAATTTAACAAGGTCATGGGGAGAAGATACAAACTCGTTACAGGCAGCAGTGGGATCCATTGCCATCCCGGAGACAGGGTGCTGATTGTCACTTGATCTACACCTCTTGTCATCGTATACACCTCCATCAAGTGAACTCTCATCCCTCTTCACTCCAAAGAGAAAAGCCCTAGCTCACTCAGCCTTTCCTCGTAAGACATGGAGGGTCCAAGAGACTTTCTAAGCTCTGTGACTCCATGAGAATAAATCTGATTAATTCCCACCTGGAAGTCAGAAAATGATGACGCTGATTTTAAATTGCCACCAACTTACCCTTTAGCTCTCTGGCTGGTGCGCTAAGTAGGGAATTCAGGAAGAAAGACCACTGTTGCCCTCTCCCCCATTTGACTGAAGAATGTGCCAGTAGCTGAGATTAATGAGGTGGGATACAGCCTGTGTGGAGGCAAGCTTGAGAGAGCCGTCACTTCATTGCAAATGGGATGTAATTGTTAGAATAATAATCACTGCGGTTTTGGCATTGAATCTTTTTTCTGGCTTGTTCTTACTAACCGCTGATGAAACTATGTAAACTTAGATTAATTATAAGACTTTAATTTGCCCCGTCAGCCTGTGAAGTATGCAGCAATCAATTTTTGGACAACATTTTGAACAATTTGATAAATAGCACCTTCACAAATCAGACTCCTCATAAATAATGTAGAGCAATGGCCCAGTCGCTGCTCCAGTAAGCACAAGAAATATTAATCAAATCATTTGTATGGCCAGTTTGAGGGGGTGGGGTTGCTTGTTCATACAGTGTCAGGGCATTTGATTTAGTGTGAACTCACAGTGTAATCATAGTAACATTTATACAGAAAGTGCCCTGGCAGACTTAAGCTGTAAGGGGAAAGGCAAGGTGCTTTAGGCAAGGGATCGGCAGAGATGGCCACTATTTTAATTTATTTTTATTTAGATAAAATATTAATAAATAGATAAAAATAAACAAGCAAATAAATAGATAGATAAATAAATGTGATGTGCTGTAAGGTTTCACTGATAATGCAATAGTCTCTCTGTAATGTTTCACTGCTAAGGTAATGGTTTCTCTGTAGCAGCAATGTTTGGGTTATGACTAGAGATAACGGGGTTTGGAATGTGCACTATCCAATGAGAGGCATGTTGTTCTTTCTTGTGGGTCTAGGAGCAGGGATTTTGCAGTCTTTTGTCAGGGAGAGATGGAAGAGAGAAGACATGAGTGGAGAGAGTTGGTAGACCGCTGGATGGAATGGACTCAGAGCGAGGGTCCTATAGTCAGCAATGCTCAGAGGAGGTCGATGGGGAACGAATGGACAATTCTGTGAGCTCCAGCGTGCAGACTGGACTGTTTCATTAAACTGGACCTTTTCCATTTTATTTTCTTTACTGACCCTATAGTCAGATTGAGTTATGAAGTTCAGTGATTTAATTGCATACAGTGCACTGTCTGCTATTTTGTGGTTTGGATTTGTAACCAGGCAACACATCACATAGCACTCACGCAAACGAGATTGCTTGGTTTGGCTGGGCCACGGGCTGTCTTCCCCAAACAAATGCATGCTGGCCGAACCTGAGGGTTACATAAATAAATAAACAGATAAATAGATGAATGATTGAATTAATAAACACGTTGATATACAGCACAATAATGGGTCCTTCCAGAACAATAAGACCACATTGCCCAATTATATTCACGTGACTTATTAACCTACTAACTCGAATGTCTTTGGACTGTGGGAGGAACCCAGAGCACCCAGAGGAAGCTCAAGAGGTCACAGGGAGAATGTCCAGACTCCTTACAGACACGGTGGGAATCGAAACCCTACCTCTCGCGCTTTGAAGCATAGTGCAAATCGCTACTCTCGTGTAACCCCATTATTTAGGTGGAAAGGTTATTAGTGAGTTTCTGAAAGGTAGTAGTGGGAGATGTTAGACAGGTACTTCCAGAGAGTTATATCCAGTTGACAATCTGGCTGCTCACAGTGGTTTTATATGGCTGTGCAGTTGATGGCATAGGAAGCCAGAATGAGATGGTTGGGTAAAACCTTTTACTTCTTCTCAACAACTTATTACTTACCCTGGGTACTTCATCCTTTTAGAATCATAGAACCATAGAACACTACAGCACAGAAAACAGATTATTCTGCCCTTCTAGTCTGTGCCGAAATGTTTTTCCACTAGTCCCATTGACCTGCACCCAGTCCATAACACTCCAGACTTCTCCCATCCATGTATCTATCCAATTTATTCTTAATAGAGTGAGCCCGCATTTACCATGTCAGATGGTAGCTTGTTCCACATTCCCACCACTCTGAGTGAAGAAGTTCCCCTAATGTTCCCCTAAACCTTTCCCCTTTCACCCTAAAACCATATCTTCTCGCATTCATCTCTCCTAACCTAAGTGGAAAGAGCCTACTCGCATTTATTCTGTCTATACCCCTCATAATTTTGTAAACCTCTATCAAATCCCCCCTCATTCTTCTACGCTCCGAGGAATAAAGTCCTAACCTTTTCAATCTTTCCCTTTAACTCAGCTCCTGAAGACCCAGCAACATCCTAGTAAATCTTCTCTGCACTCTTTCAATCTTACTGATATCCTTCCTATATTTAGGTGACCAGAACTGCAGACAATACTCCAAATTTAGCCTCATCAATGCCTTATACAACCTCACCATAACATCCCAACTGCTATACTCAATACTTTGATTTATGAATGCCAGGATGCCAAAAGCCTTCTTTACAACTCTGTCTACCTGTGACGCCACTTTCAGGGAATTATGTATCTGAACTCCCAGATCCCATAGTTCCTCCGCACTCCTCAGTGCCCTACCATTTACTGTGTATGTCCTACCTTGATCTGTCCTTCCAAAATGCAACACTTCACACTTATCTGCCATTTTCTGGCCCATTTTTCCAGTTGGTCCTGATCCCTCTGCAAGCTTTGAAAGCCTTCCTCGCTGTCCACTACGCCTCCAATCTTACTGTCATCAGCAAACTTGCTGATCCAATTTACCATATTATCATCTGGATCATTGATATAGACAACAAACAACAATGGTCCCAGCACAGATCCGAGGCACACCACTAGTCACAGGCCTCCAGTCTGAGAAGCAATCATCCACTACCACTCTCTGTCTTCTCCCACATAACCAATTTCAAATCTAGTTTACAACCTGTCCATGGATACCTAGTGTCTGAAACTTCTGAACTAACCTCCCTTGTCAAAGGCCTTACTAAAGTCCATGTAGACAATATCCATAGCCTTTCCTTCATCTACTTTCTTGGTAGCCTCCTTGAAAAACTCTACAAGATACATTAAACACAATCTACCAAGCACAAAGCCATGTTGACTATCTTTAATCAGCCCTTGGCTGTCCACATACTTGTATATCTGATCTCTCAGAACACCTTCCAATAACTTACCTACTACTGATGTCAGGCTCACTGGACTGTAATTACCTGGTTTACTTTTGGAGCCTTTTTTAAACAGAACAACATGAGCTACCCTCCAAACCTCCAGCACTGCACCCATGGCTAAGGACATTTTAAATATTTCTGCCAGGGCCCCTGCAATTTCTACACTCAAGGTCTCAAGGTTCGAGAAAATATCATATCAGGCCTGGGGGATTTCTCTACCTTTATTCGCCGTAAGGCAGCAAGCATCTCCTCCTCTTTAATCTCTGTATGTTCCATGACACTACTGCTTGTTTCCCTTCCTTCCATGTGCGCTATGCCAGTTTCCTGAGTAAATACTGATGCAAAACACTGTTTAAGGTCTCCCCATCTCATGAGGCTCCACATATAGACAACCACTCTGATCTTCTAGGGGACCAATTTTGTCCATTACTTTACTCTACTTTTACTCTAAACATATTTGTAGAAAACCTTTGGGTTTACCTTCACATTATCTGCCAAAGCAACCTCATGTCTTCTTTTTGCCTTCATGATTTCCTTCTTACATCTTCTATACTCTTCAAGTACCTCCTTTGTTCCTTGTTGCCCATACCTGCTATACACCTCTCACTTTTTCTTAACCAGATTGCCAATATCCCTTGAAAACCAAGGTTCTCTATGCCTGTTAACTTTGGTTTTAATCCTGGCAGGAACATGCAAACTGTGCACTCTCAGAATTTTGCCTTTGAAGGCCTTCCACTTACTGAACACATCCTTGCCAGAAAACAACTTATCCCAATCCACTCTTCCTAGCTCCTTTCTCATTTCCACAAAATTGGCCCTTCTCCAATTTAGAACCTCAACTCGAGGACCAGACCTATCCTTATCCATAGTTAACTTGAAACTAATGACATTATGGTCACTGGACCCAAAATGTTCACCTACACATACTTCTGTCACCTGACTGTTTGGTTCCCTAACAGGAGATCAAGTATTGCATCCTCTCTCATAGGTACCTCTATATTGATCTAGAAAACTTTCCTGAACATATTTGACAAACTCCAAGCCATCTAGCCTTTCACAGTGTGGGAGTGCCAGTCAATGTGGAAAGTTAAAATCCCCTACTATTACAACTTTCTGTTTCTTACATTGGTCTGCTATCTCTCTACAGATTTGCTCCTCCAATTCTCTCTGAGTATTGGGCAGTCTATAATATGACCCTATTAGTGTAGTCACACCTTTCCCGTTCCTCAGCTCCACCCATATGGCCTCTGTAGACAAGCCCTCCGGGCTGTCCTGTCTATGCACAGCTGGGATATTTTCCCTGACTAGTAATGCCACTTCTTCCCCTTTCATCCCTTCCCCCATCACGTCTGAAACCACGGAACCCCAAAATATTAAGCTGCCAGTCCTGCCCCTCCTGCAACCAAGTCTCACTAATAGCAATAATGTCAAAACCCCACATGCCAATCCACGCCCGAGCTCATCTGCTTTATCTACAATACTCCTTGCATTGAAATAGGTGCACCTGAGAGCATTTCTATCATGTACAAACCTTTGACTTCTGTCTATACATGCAGTCCTCACATGACCTTTATCCTCCTCCACCTCACTATCTGCTCTAACACTCTGGTTCCCCTCCCCCTTCAAATCTAGATTAAAGCCCCAGAGCAGGACTAGCAAATCTATCCGCAAGGATGTTAGTCCCCCTCCAGTTCAGGTGCAAACTGTCCCATCGGAACAGGTCCCACCTTCCCTGGAACAAAGCCCAAATGTCCAGAAACATGAAGCCCTCCCTCCTTAGCCACGTATTTAGCTGCATTACCTTCCTATTTCTAGCCTCACTAGCACGTGGCATGGGGAGCAATCCTGAGATTGCAACCCTGGAGGTTCTGTCCTTCAACTTTGCACCTAACTTCCTAAACTCTTTTTGCAGGACCTCCTCCTCCTTCCTATCCCCATCATTGGTCCCTACATGGACCGTGACATCTGGCTGCTCACCCTCCCTCCTAAGAATGTCGAGAACTCGATCTGAGATATCGCGGACCCTGGCACCAGGGAAGCAATGGACCATCCGGGATTCTCGATCTCTCCCACAGAACCTTTTATCTGTCCCCCTAACTATCTAATCCCCTGTCACTACTGCTCTCCTCTTTTCCCTCCTTCCTTTCTGAGCTGAGGGTCCAGTCTTAGTGCTAGAGACGCGACCACTACAACTTGCCCCTGGTAGGTTGTCCCCCACCAACAGTATCCAAAACGGTATACTTATTGTTGATGGGAACGGCCACAGGGGTGCTCTGCTCTTCCTGTCTACTCCCCTTCCCTCTCCTGACAGTCACCCAACTACCTGTCTCCTGACTCCTAGGGGGGACTATCTCCCTGAAACTCCTGTCTATTTCTGCCTCTGCCTCACAAATGATCTGAAGTTCATCCAGCTCCATCTCCAGCTCCAGTTCCCTAACACAGTTTGTCAGGAGCTGCAGCTGGATGCACCTTTTACTAGTGTAATCATCAGGGACAATTGTGCTGTCCATAACTTCCCACATACTTCATACGGAGCACTCAACTGCCCTAACTGCTGCCTTCCTTACCTACTCCTAAGTTAATTAAATGAATTAAAGGAACTTACCCGGCCTTACCTCACTTGGAGCAAATTCCTCCTCAGCCTCTGCTCACCACAACCTCTTTGAGGCCAAAGCCTCAAAGCTCCTCTCCTTCCCTGAGCCACTCACACACTGGCTGCTCCCCTACAGTTACCCCGCCTTTTATTTGTCCCTGCCAATTACCTCAAGTACTCACTCCCTCTAATCAACTAATCAACATTCTGTTTAACCTTTCAGTTGCCCTCCATGCTCCTTTTAAAGCACACTCACCTCAGCTGCTTGCCAGCACTCAGCACTCTCCTGAGCCCCTTGCTCCTCCTCCTGCTGCAACGGTCCTGCGACGACACTGTCCCAAGTTCCCGCTCTGCTGTCCTTTTCAAGCACACACTTTTCTTCTTATTCTCCACTCTCCACTCCTATCAGATGCTTTCTTCTCCAGCCCTTGACGTTTCTCACCTATAGGCATCACCTATCACCTTCCAGTAAGCCTCTTTCCCCTGCCCATATTTTTTAATTTCCCTTCCCTCTCAGTCCTGAAGAAGGGACTTAGCCCAAAATGTTTATTGTTTACTCTTTTGCATAGATACTGCCTGATCTGTTAAGTTCCTCCATCTTTTTGTGTGTGGACCGCTATCCATGTTAAGGCGATGGGAAGATGGTGTGAGTGTGGATGTCTTAGAAATGGAGGAGATGAGGGTTAGGGCAGCATTAATAGTGCCAGAATGGACACCACATTCTTTGAGGAAGGAGGACTTCACTGATACCCTAGAAAGGAATACCTCATCCTAGGATCTTTCATCTCAAAGTCAATTACCTGCCCAAACACAAATTCTTTGATTCGTGGAACATCTAGGAGCCCATCAATTGCAATTTTGGATGAAAATAATAAATTGACTTCCTCAGACATCCCGGGTGGAAAATCAACATGCAAACAGCAAAGTATCAGTTCTCTTTAGTATTTTCCAAATACTTTAGCCTTTTCCAAATTCATCAGTTGATTGGAGGTATTGCATTCTGCAGAACTCCACTGAGAACCAACTCACAGAATTATATGCAATTTGGGTCCCTCCACTGATGGAAGCATATACTTGCCTTAAAGTCAGTTTAATTCACTAGAATTTGGTTGGAAGGGGCTGGAGTAAGACTAATCTACTGTTTTTGAAGCTTAGAAGGCCGAAAAATAATTTTATTGAAGTAAGTGATTCTGAAAAGGATTAACAGGATAAGTGCCTGAAGCAGTTCCCTCAGGCTAAAGAGAACAGAAGTAGAAAGATCTATCTTATGCTAATATGGAAGTGAGATCAATAGAAGCTACTTCGGGAGTAGTACGTCTTTGGAATTCTCTGCACCAGAGGGTTCTGGACCTTCAATCATTGTTTATACTTGTGGCTGAGACTGATGACACTTTATAATCCAAGTGGAGGAGGGCTTGAATTAAGGGGTTGGCTATATTCTTGGTGTCAGACAGCATGGGCTGAATGGGCAGAAATTTTTTTAATACGGTTAGACGTAGACTGCATATGCTGGGATCTGGAGCAGCACAGCAAAGTGTTGGAGAAACTCAGCAGGTCAGGCAGCGTCTCAGGAGGTAGATGGGCAGCTGACATTTCAGGTCTGATCTCAAATGTTGATTATCCATTTCATTCCATAAATGCAGCTTGACCAGCTGAGGTCCTCCAGCACTTTGTTTTTGCATATCTTACTGAGAGGTTTGAATAAATAATCAGACTCTTCAAGAAAGAAAAGACAGGATGCAAAGTTGAGTGGAGAAGTGGCAAATAGATTTCAGTTTGGAAAAATGTGGAATGCTACACTCCGGAAGATCAAACTTGAAGATGGAGTACATGGTTAATTGCAGTGCGGAGGGACAGAAGAATCTTGTGATCCAAGTCTGTAAATCCATCAAAGTTGCCAAGCAAGTTGCATCAAGTGATTAACAAGGCATATCATCTGCTAGCCCTCATTAGTTAGTTAATTGAGTTGGTGGACTGAGCCAAGAGGAAATGTTACAACTCTATTAAACTCTGGTTGAACCACACTTGGAGAATTGTGTTCAATTCTGGTTGCCTCATTATTGGAAAATTGTAGAAGCTTTAGAGGAGGTGCAAAGGAGATTTACCAGGATGCTGCCTGGATTAGAGAATACAGCTTAGGAGGAAAGGTTGAACGGGCTAGGGCATTTCTCGTTGGAGCAACAGAGGATGAAAGTTGACCTGACAGAAGAATATAAGATCATGAGAGTCATAGAGAAAGAGTTCAGCCAAGACATTTTTTCCCAAGGCAGCGTCAGCCAAAACTAGAGGATAAACTTTGTTTATTTATTTAGAGATACAGCACAGAAGAGGTCCTTCTGCCCCAATGAGCCATGGTGCCCAACAACCCACCTACTTAATCCTAGTTTAATCATAGAACAGTACGGCACAGGAACAGGCCATTTAGCTGACAATCCCAACCAGATAAGAAGCAAATCAAATCCTCCTATCTACTCCATGCATGTCCAGGTCCCTTCATGTTCCTTAAATCTGTGTGCTTATCCAAATGTCACTAAAAGCCTGTAATGTGTTTGTCTCTACCACCATACCAGGCAGCACATTCCAGGCATCCACAACTCTCTGAGTGAAAGTTTACCCCTCACATCCCCTTTAACCTACAACCTCTCACTTTCAATGCATGCCCTCTGACATTAGACATTTCAATCCTGGGAAACAGATACTGCCTGTCCACTCTCTCTATGCCACTCATAATCTTGTAAACCTCTATCAGATTTCCCTTCAGAGAAAACAACCCTAATGTATTTAGTCTTCATGGTAGCACATATAACCATATAACAATTACAGCATGGAATCAGGCCATCTCGGCCCTTCTAGTCCATGCCGACACTTACTCTCATGCCCTTTAAATCAGGCAGCATCCTGGTAAACCTCTACTACCTCTCCAAAGACTCAACATCCTTCCTATAGTGGGGTAACCAGGAATGTATGCAAATTCTCGAGCTTTGATTTAACCAGAGTTTTATTAAGTTGCAACACAACTTGTTGACTTTTGAACTCAATGCCTCGACTAGTAAAGCAAGCATTCCATAAGCCTTCTTAATCACCTTATTGACCTGTGTAACAACTTTCAAGGAGCAATGAACTTGGATCCTAAAAACTCTCTGCCCAGCAACACTGTTAAAGACATTGTCTCCTTGCATTTACCCTACTGAGGTGCAACACCTCACATTTATCTGGGTTAAACCCCATCTGATATTTCTCATTCCATATCTGCAACTGATCTATATTGTGATGTATTCTTCTACACAATCCACAACTCCACCAAGCTTGGTATCATCTGCAAATTTACAAATCCACCCATGTACAGTTTCATCCTGGTCATTTATATACCTTCACAAACAGCAGAGGTCCCAGCACAGATCCCTGTGCAAAACCACTAGTTACAGACCTCCAGCTCGAATAAGTCCTTTCAACCACTCCCCTCCGACTCCTATGCGCAAGCCTGTTCTGAATCAAAACAGGAGGATTTACAATGACCAACTAACTTACAAACTGATCCGTCTTTGGACTGTGGGAGAAAACAGGGGCACCCGGAGGAAACCCTTGCCGTCACAGGGAGATGATGTTAAAAGCTTAGGGAGATGATGTTAAAAGCTTAAGATGAGCAAGAAAAGTTGAGAGCTGTCAGAGGTTAATTTTTTACCGAGAGAGTGGTAGGTTCCTGGAAAGCACTGCTGTGTGTGAAGGTGGAGACTGATGCATTAGGCTAATTGAAAAACTCAAAAGCTGATGGATGTAAAAAAAATGGAAGGTTATAGGCTGTGTAGGTGGGAAGAGTTAGATTGATCATGAAGTAGGTTTACATAGGTTGCTCTACAAAAAAGTGAGAGTCCGTGCAAGGAAAAGACATGCAAAACTAGATTCACACTCAAAAATGAAGTCTTACAAATACTCAGCTGGTCAATTGAAGAAAATGGTATTTCAGTAAGTTCTTTTGCTGCAGTTTCTCATTATCCTGCTAGTGTGTCTTCCTCCACTTGCACTATTTCTGTATGTTCATATGCCTGTTTTTCGAAAGCGACATTGGGAAAATGAGAGGTATCATTTGCAGTTATCACAGGAGTCAGTTATAGACGTGTCACTCACAACACTGAGAGCATTGTCAGTTTGATGAGTGTTTTCTCCTCATTCCCCACTTACAAGCTCTGTAATTTCTGACAAAAGAGCTTCAAGCAGTTTCTGTTAGCTGTCTGCAACTGTTAAGAACACCAAAATATCAGAAAGTAAGAACTAAAAGCAGCATTAAAGATTTTAAACATTCAAGCTTGCCTTTCATTCAAAACCATGTCCATTTTACAGTACGAGCTCAGCCCGATGTTCCAACACTATCACTTGATCCTCTTTGCATCCAGGAATCCACCAATCTTTATTGAGGATGAACTCTGTGACAGAGTATTCACTGCTGTTTGGGCTAGAGAGTTCCAAGGATATACCACCCTCTGAATTCTCCTCATCTCTAATTCTGAGCCCATGACCTCTCATTCTAGACTGCTCAGCCAAGGGAGACATCCTCCCTCTATCATCCGGCCGAGCCCTGCAAATATCAACATGATTACCTTTCATTCCTCTGAACTCTGGAGGTTACAGGGCCTAGCCTACTCAACCTCTCCTTATAGGACAGGCAATCCATTTCTGGAACTAGTCTAATAAATATTTACTCACTTATCCTCTGCGAAAGGTCCTCCTTCTTTTGGCTTCAGCGACCAAACCTTGACTGAGTAACACACACAAAATGCTGGAGGAACTGAGCAGGTTAGGCAGCATCAATGGAGAGTAATAAACTTTGATCTGAGACCCTTCATCAGGACTGGAAAGGAAGGGGAAGGAAGGCAAGCTGAAACCAAGTGATTGGGGAAGGGGTGATGAAGTAAGAAACTGATAGATGGAAAATGTAAAAGGCCAGAGAAGAAGGAATCCAATAGGAGAAGAGTGGACCATGGAGAAAGGGAAGAAGCGGGGCAACGGGGGAGGTGAAAGGCAGGTGAGGAAAAGAGGTAAGGGCAGGACAGAGTAGAGAATTGAAGAAGAGGGGTAAAAGAATGCCAGAATCTGGAGAAATCAATGTTCTTCCAATCAGGCTAAAGGCTACCTAGACGGACATTGCTCCTCCAATCTGACAGTGAGCTCGACTGAATAATCCAGGTGTGGCCTCACCAAGACAGTTAGACATGCTTATTCCTGTACTTAATATTCAGAGTGAAATGTGCCATTTTGTGTTAACAATATACCCAATGATATGCTGGGAGCAGCCCACAAGTGGCACCACACAGTCGGGCACTAGCAAAGCATGCCCACAATGTTCAGCTGCTGAACAGCACAAACAGAATCAACAACAAATAAAATGAAGCCATTTTCACCACCCATCCACACACACACATAGATCTCCAACCCCAGCACAGGGCTTGTGTCCTTCGCCCTTGGGCTTTCAGACTCACAGACATTTGGTTGGAGAAGGGTATTTAATTTAACTATCTAATGTGTTACTCCGTTAAATGGGAGCTTGTCTTTTTTATACCCTTATAATTAGTTCCATGAAATTTCAGCTAACTGAGGCAGCCGCTTAACTCTGCTGATCGCAATGTGTCCTAATTAACCAGAATCCAATATATATACATCTGCCAGTTTATACATTTACCCCTCCCCCAATCATCTTATTCTGTTTCCCTTTTCTTTCCAGTCCTGATGAAGGGTCTTGACCTGAAACATCGACTGTTTATTCTTCTGCTGCCCTGCTGATTTCCCCAGCTTTTTGTGTGTGTGTGTGTGTGTGTGTGTGTGTGTTGTTGTTTTGGATTTCCAGCTTCAGCAGAATCTCCTGTGTTCACAGTATCTCTTAATCTTTCCCAGTTTACTGATCTGATCTATTCACCTGGTTCTTTTCCTGTAGGTGCCACCTGACCTGATTTGACTTCAGGTTTCTTCTATCTGGCTTTTGATTCACAAGTGGGCGGCAATGGAAAATCCTGTACAGGACCAGTAATTTTTCAGTTAAGTTGGCTGCAAGCAGCTGGACATTTG
Organism: Hypanus sabinus; assembly: GCF_030144855.1. Taxonomy (NCBI): domain Eukaryota; kingdom Metazoa; phylum Chordata; class Chondrichthyes; order Myliobatiformes; family Dasyatidae; genus Hypanus; species Hypanus sabinus. The sequence continues at coordinate 6,203,448 of NC_082727.1, forward strand.
TTGTTGAACACTATGTCATGGATACTAGTCTGGCATTTTATTGTAGATACTCATTTGTGTTTGCCACTAATGTAGCACAATTACTTTCTGAGGCTGACCTTAGATTTACCGGCAGCTTTGACTTGCTAATCAAGAAAATGAACTTCTGTATAGTGATGTTAAAATGCTATTTAAATTTTGATGTCACCTTCCTGTTAATTAAAAAAAATGAATACACAGTTCAAAGCTTCCTGCAAGATAATTTTTATTGCTTAGTATGGCACTCCAGAGATGCAATGATATGAACCTGCTTTAAGTAACTTCCTACTGTTCACTGAGTGCTGCTCTGATTTTAAATCCAATTATACCGCTGCTTGTGAGTTAATGATACATCAAACCCATTTCAGAACACCAAGTCTGTATCAGAATTCCAAAATACATTCCCACTGAAAATGCCTGGGAGTCTGTCAATCCTTTGGAATAACCTGCATTTGATAATTCTCCCACACAATTCTCTTCAATTTTTGTCTTCAACATCTTCCAATATTTGCCTCACAGAATTATGAGGGGTATAGATAGGGTAAATATAAGCAGTATTTTTCCACTGAGGTTATTTGAGATGACAACTGGAGGTCATGGGTTAAGGGCAAAAGGTGAAATGTTTAAGGGGACCATTGGAACAACTTCTTCGCTCAGAGGATAGTGAGAGTATGGAGCAAGCTGCCAGTACAAGTGGCGGAAGCGGTGTTGAGTTCAATATTTATGAGAAGATTTGATAGGTACATGGGTGGGAGGGTATGGAGAACCATGCTTCAGCTGAAGACCGATGGGTTTAGGTAGATTAATGGGTTGGCACTGACTAGATGGACTGAAGAGCCTACATCTGTGCTGTATGTTCTATAACTCTATGAATGTAAGGATCAGGCAGGAAATGGAGATGTGAAACTGAATTGAGAAACAGGTTCAAGATGTCAAATGTTCTCCTGTTCCAAAGTTGTTGAAGTTGCTTGGCGTTTCCCATAGCTCTCACTGATGTCAAGATTATTGTTAGACACCATCAATGTATGACCAGACACTTCTGCTATAAAGTATTTTATTCCCATTTATGTTCGTACATCCATACCTTTTATTTGGTGGTGCATGAGAATGGTTATGTGTGGAGTTGATCACTGAAGGTCATAAGGGTCAAGTTGGCACATAACCCTAATATGTCTTCTAAAATAAAGACTTGCCATCATTATCTCAAAAGTCCTAGATGCTATGAATGACCACTTACATCTACTTGGTATCTGTCCGTGACACAGTAGCATAGTGGTTAGCATAACACTATTATAGCATCAGCAGCCCGGGTTCAATTCCACTGGAGTTTGTACGTTCTCCCTGTGACTGCCTGTGTCTTCTCCGGGTGCTCCCACATTGGGTAAGTAAGTTAATTGGTCACATGGGCAGTGCGGGCTTGTTGGCTGGGTAGGACCTGTTATATGGAAATGAAAAATAAGTAAAAATATATGCTTCTGAAATGAATAAGGTAGCCTAGAAGTAGGTTATTAATAAATCAAATGATCATAACCAGATCTGTGAGAGGAGGCAGGCGATTGTCCGTGTCAAGAAAAGAAGGACAACTTTCCCTAGGTAATAATGGCTGGTGACTAGCCTGAATAGGGTTGGTGAAGGATCTGACTGATACCATAGTGGTCTCAGACAATGCATTAACAAACTAGTTGATATTAATGCTATATAACAACAAGGCAACATGATGATTAATAAGGTGACAGTGTGCCAGGGAGGGTTTGAGTGTTAACATAGGAATCTCTGATAAAAACAAACACTAGCCTTTGAATTACTCATATTCTGGAACACAGAACGCAGAACAGTACAGCCCGCCTCTCAGGCTGCAATGCCTGTGCTGACCGTAATGCTTTCTGCCTGTAGATGCTCCATATCCTTTCATTGTCTGCATATTCATGTGCACGGCTGACAGCCTCTTAAATGCCTCTATTTTATCTGCATTTACTGCCACAGTCTGTTACCATGCAGTATATCCAAATTAATTAATTAAACACTTATATGATACGTATATTATATATAATATTATGCCTTTTGTGTAGTCCAAACCTATTCATTTTTTTACATCTTTACATCAGCTGACAGTTTTTGTTTTTTACAAATGCAAAGGCACAGCTTTTGAATCCTATGAAAGAATGAGATGGTTTGCAGCCTGTTGATCAGGTTATTGAGTGGTTTGGTGTTGGCTGTGACACTGACAGCTATAAATCACAGTGTTGTTGGCTTGTGACACTACATTGATTTATTTGAACACAAAAATGTAGATTGTCACGTCAATTGAGGAATAAGGGTCTGCTGCAGAGTTAGAAGTCTTGAATTTCAGGTAAAATCTTAAAGTTAATCCTTTGTTAACTCCGTTATCATAAGAGCAAATGGCACCTCTGTGCAACTGCCCACAGAGGGACACTTTCTGATCGGTACCGATGTACAAACGTACTTCCAACAAGACTGGAGTGCCCTTCTCGATACTTGTACTCAGTGCTCAACGGAAAGCAGTTGATTTTTGGAAAAACTGTGTATAATTAATGTTTACTATATGTCTTTCCTGTGAATGTTGTTTACCTGGTGCTATGTGCCTGCTGTAAATTTTTCATCGCGCCGGCGCATGGATTTGTGCACATGATACTAAACTTGACTTTGAATTTATTTCCACTTTGAGTGAAAGACGTTGGCTAATGGGTCATTTCGTCACTTTGGTTCAGCCCCATATCCTAAATAAAGTCCAAATCTTCGGCTAACTTTCACTGGAATTCATCTGTTAGCGCTATAGCATAGAATAGAGATGAAGTGCCAGATTTATACAGCACAGAAATAGATCCTTTGGCAAAATTTGACCAAGATACCCATCTAAGCGGGTCCCTAAGACTTGTATCCCTCTAAATAATCTCTTGCCCTGCACTTAACAATATTCAAAATTTTCAAAATATTCTTTTGAATATTTTTATTGTATCTGCCTTAACTACATCCTCTGACAGCTTGTTCTATATTAATATTGAAAATGTTGCCACTCAGGTTCCTACTAAATCTTAATTTTCTTAACTTAAACCTATGCCCTCTGTCTTGATTCCCCAACCCTGGGAAAAAGATTGCGTGCATTCATTGTGTCCATTGTGATTTTGTAGACCTCGACAAGATCACCTTCCAATGTTTCAAGGGATAAGGCTGTGGCCTACTCAACCTTGCTCTGTAACCTTGTTCCTGAGACACAGAACATCAAACAGTAAAGTGCAGGAACAGGCCCTTCAGCCCACAATGTCAGTTCTGACCATGATTCCAAATTATACCCCTCTGTCTGCACATGATCCATATCCTTCAAGCTTACATATTCACGTGTCTGTCTAAAAGCCTCTTAAACACCTCTACTGTATCAGCTTTTAACCATTACCCCTGGCAACACATTCCAGGAATGTACTACACTCTATAAAATAATCTCACTCACATGTCTCCTTTAAACTTTCCCACTCTCACTTTAAAAGCATGTGTTCTAGTATTTGATACCTGGGAAGAAGATTCTGACTGTACTCTCTCTGAGCCTTGCAGAATTTTTATGGTTTTTTATATTACTTTCAGAAGCTGCTCGCACATACTTATGTTGGTGGGTTAACATGATAAAAGAAAGCTCTTTTACTTTGATTTTCAAAAGAGAAAATGCAAACACTTTATTTCTTCAAGCATCGCTTGGTCTCCTTTGCTGTTTATAACAAAAAGCTTTGATTTTGAAGCCAGAGCACTCTAGCTAGGTTGAAGTGAGGTCTGCAAAATTTTAGCTTATTCCTTTGCCGATGCATTTTTTTTTCCTTGAAACTGGTAGGGAATCAGGGAATTGAATATCACTAAGCTGTCAGGGTGTGAAGACATGATAACACATCCAAGATGAGAGGCTGTAAAGAGGTTGTGTGATCTGCTGGTGGGTGAGAGAACGATTGAGCAGCCATTCATTTCAACATTGGTTTTACTGTTACCTGTGTGGAAACTCATCAATGGTCTTCTTTAGAAAATATTAGTTTCACAAAGATGTGAAATGTGAAAAATGCTATACATGTTTAAATCTATTTTAAATTCTGCGAGTCTGTATGTGTGTGTGTGCATAATAATGGAATGGGATCCATGTAGATATGTATGTGTGTGTGTGTGAATACATGTTTGTTTGTGTTTATCTACATGTGACAATGCAGTGCCTATAAAAAGTATTCACATCCCCTTGGAAGTTTTATGTTTTATTGTTTTACAACATTGAATCACAGTGGATTTAATTTGGGTTTTTTGTCACTGATCAACAGAAAAAGACTCTTTCGTGTCAAAGTGCACACAGATCCCTACAATATCCCTGCACATATCTCCTTTAATATGACACACCAAATCAGCACTGGTGCAGCCAATTAGTTTTAAAAGTCACATAATTAGTTAAATGGAGATCGGTTTTAGGAGACTTGTGTGCGGTCAATGTGTTACAAATGTAGTAAAAATACACTGTTAACTGGAAGGTCCAGCTGCTGGTGAGTCAGTATCCTGGCAAAAACTACACCATGAAGACCAAAGAACACTCCAAGCAACTCTGCGAAAAGGATATTGAAAAGCACAAGTCAGGAGATGGATTCAAGAAAATTTCCAAGTCACTGAATATCTCTTGGAGTACAGTTAAGTCAATCATAGAGAAATGGAAAGAATATGACACAGCTGTAAATCTGCCTAGAGCAGGCTGCCCTCAAAAACTGAGAGGGGACTAGTGAAAGAGGCCACCAAGAGACCTATGACAACTCTGGAGGAGTTACAAGCTTCAGAGGCTGAGATGGGAGAGACTGCGCATACGACAACTGTTGCCCGGGTGCTTCACCAGTCACAGCTTTATGGGAAGGTGGCAAAGAGAAAGCCACTGAAGAAAAAAAAAACATGAAATCTCAGCTAGAGTTTGCCAGAAGGCATGTGGGAGACTCTGAAGTCACCTAGAAGAAGGTTCTATGGTCTGATGAAAACAAAGTTGAGCTTCTTGGCCGTCAGACTAAACGCTATGTTTGGCATAAGCCAAACACTGCACATCATCAAGAACACACCATCCCTACCATGAAGCATGGTGGTGGCTGTACCCTGGGGATGCTTCACTGCAACAGGCCTAAGAAGGCTTGTGAAGGTAGAGGGTAAAATGATTTCAGCAAAATACACGGAAATCCCGGAGGAAAACCTGATGCAGTCTGCAAGAGAACTGTGACATAGTAAAAGATCTGTTTTCCAGCAAGACAATGACCCAAAGCATAAAGCCAAAGCTACAGAGGAATGGCTTAAAAACACAAAGTTAATGCCATGGAGTGGCCAAGTCAGAGTCCAGACTTCAGTTCAATTGAGAATTTATGTCTGGACTTGAAAAAGGCTGTTCACTCATGATCCCCATGCAATCTGACAGAGTTGGAGCAGTTTTGTGAAGAAAAATGGGGAAAAATTGTAGTGTCCAGATGTGCATAGAGACCTATCCATACAGACTCAAGGCTGTAATTGCTGCCAAAGGTGCTCCTACTAAATACTGACTTGAAGGTGGTTAATACTTATGCAATCAATTATTTTGTGTTTTATATTTATAATTAATTTAGATCACTTTGTAGAGATCTATTTTCACTTGGACGCCAAAGAGTCTTTTTCTGTTGATCAGCGTCAAATAAAGCCAAATTAAATCCACTGTGATTCAATGTTGTAAAACAATAGAACATGAAGACTTCCAAGGGAGGCGTTGAATCATTTTTATAGGCACCGTATATACATATGTGAGAGAGAGAGAGATTGAGAATGTATGTGAGAGAAGCCACATGAGTAGCTTGCCAATATTCAGCATAATTAGATGTTTTCCACCTTGGTTGGGTGAGACTAGAACCAGGTATCATAGGCTTAGGGTGGAAAGTGAAATATTTAGGCAGAATCTGGAGGGAATTGTTAAGGGTTGATGGGGAGATGCCAAATTTCTTAAGCCACCAGAGGAAGCAGAGGTTTGGTGAATGTTTTTGGTCATTGTGTCAACATGGTTGGACCAGGATAGGCTATTAGTGATGTTCGCTCCTGGGAATTTAAAGCTGTCACCCCACTCAACCTCAACATCATTGATGTAGACAGGAGCATGTACACAATCTGTTTTCTGAATTCTATGATCTGATCTTTTATTTTGATGACATTAAGGGAAAGGTTGTTGTCATTCGGCTCTCTATCTCCTTCCTGTACTTCAGCTCATAGTTATTTGAGATATGACCCAACATGGTGATATCATCTGCAAGGAGAGAGAGCTCAAGCAGACTATGGCCTTGCAGTCATGAGCGTAGAGAAAGTAGAGTAGGGGGCTGAAGAGGCAACTAGTGGAATATCAGTATTTAGAATAATCACAGTCAAGGTGTATCTGCCTATCCTTAGTGATTGTAGACTGTTGTACTGGATGTTGAAGATCCAGTTGCAGAGACCACAAGACCATAAGACATAGGAGCAGAATTACACCATTTGGCCCATTGAGTCTGCTCTGCCATTTAATCCTGGGTGATCCATTTTTCCTTTCAGCCCCAATCTCCTGCCATGTCCCCATATCCATTTATGCCCTGATCAATATACATACTTTAAATATAAACATACCTTAAATATACATACAGACTTGGCCTCCAGAGCTCCTCTTCCTCTCTTCTGAGCTGAAGGTTAATGAGCTGCAGCTCCAGTTCCTGAACACGTTCTCTCAGCAGCTGCAGGTCAGTGCACCTGGTGCAGATGTGTCTATTTGGGAGATCTCCAGTTTCCTAGACTTCCCACATCTCACAAACAGTATAAAACACTGTCCCTGGAGTCATTCCCATTATACAGTGCATTAAGAGATGAGGAATGAACAAATATGAACAGCAAGAGAGGTTGGTGTTGACCTCCAGGATCCGGAGTTTAGTGATGAATTTACTTGGAATTGTAGTATTGAAGGAAAAACTGTAGTCAATAGACAATAGTCTGGTGTATATGTCTTTACTGTCCAGATTCTCCGGAGATGAGTGCAGAGCCAGGGAAATGGCATCCACTGTAAACCTGTTTTAACAGAAGTGAATTGTGTGGGTTGCTGTAATTTGGAAGGTTGGAGATAACAAATCCCATGACCAGCTTCACAAAGCACCTCATGATGATGATGTCAGAAAAAACGGGGCAGTAGTTGTTCAGCCACATTATGCTGTTTTTCTTAGGTACCAGGTGGTAGTGACCTTTGTAAAGCAGGTGAGAACCACAGATGAAGCAGGGAGAGATTAAAAATGTTTGCAAGTATCCTCGCCTACTGCTGTGCACAGGATCTAAAGACGTAGCCAGAGACACTAACTGAGCCAAATGCTTTCCAAAGGTTCACCCTCCAGAAGAGTGACCTTGTGGCTCCCATTAAAGATGCACCAGGTTCAATTACAATCAGAGGTTCATTTTTTGATGTGCTCTGTCAATTCTCAGCCTCTTTCAGGTCAGCCCTCATGTTCAGTAAGGTCAGAACTGAGAATGCTGTCCAGACATCATTCCTTGTTATGTGTTTTACAAGAGATCTTCGCAGTGAGTTGGTAAATTAGGAGTGGAAAACAGAGAGAATCCAGTGGTACTATGTAAGAAAGAAGGGGGTGACATTGGAGAGGTCCAGACAACGTTTATGAAAATAATCCCAGGAATGAACGGGTTAACATATGACGAGTATTTGATTCCTCTGGGTCTGTACTCACTGGAGTTTAAAAGAATGAGGGGGATCTCACTGAAACCTACTGAGTACTGAAATACCTAGATAGAGTGGACATGGGAGAGATAGAGTGGACAAGGAGAGAATGGTTCCTAGGGTGGGGAAAGTCAAAGACCAGAGTGCACAGCTTCAAAATAGAATAATGTCCCTTTAGCACTGAGATTAGGAGAAATTTCTTTAGCAGAGGGTGATGTATCTGTGGAGTCCAAGTCACTGGCTGTTTTTTAAAGTGGAGATTGATAGGTTTTTGGTTAGTCAGAGTGTCAAAGCTTATGGGAAGAAGGCAGGAGAATGGGGTTAAGAGGGATAATTTATCAGCCATGATTAAATAGTAGAGTAAACCCAATGGGCTGAATGGTTTAATTCTGCTCCAATATCTTATGACCATAACTATTGAAAATACTATAACTACTCAGGCAGGGAATGAAAAAGGAGAAACATGGTTAACAGTGAATGTTAACTCCATTTTCCTCTCTGCACATGCCATTCGACCTGCCATGTTTTATAATTTCATTTCATCAGGATTCACAGTACTGAGTGGCTGACATAGAGGCACAAGTCAAATGAGATCAACTCAAAATAAAATTCAAATTGGAAGTGCACCTACATGTTAAGAAAACAGTTGGATAATAATACTTACTCTGTGGCAACTTCTTTAGATGCACCTGTACACCCGCTCAGTAAAGCAAATATCCATTCATGTGACAGCAATTCAATGCATAAAAGCATGCTGACATGGTGAAGAGGTTCAGTTGCTGAATGGGATGAGATTGTTTGAGTATCTCAGAAAGTTCTGATCTCCCGGGATTTTCATGCAAAACAGTTTCTGAATTTTATAGCTAATAATGTGAGAAACAAAAATAAAACATCCAGTGAGCAGAAACTCTGTAAGTGAAAAAGCTTTGTTAATGAAGGAGGTCAGAAGAGAATGGCCAAACTGGTTCAAGCTGACAGGAAGGCAACAGTAACTCAAAGAACCACACGTTACAACCGTGGTGTGCAGAAGAGCGTCTCTGAACACACTGAAGTGGATGAGCTGCAGCAGCAAAAGATCACAAACATGCATTTAATGGCTGCTTTATTAGGTACATGTGGCCACTGAGTATAGTTCTCAGGAACCAGACTGCAAAGAGGACATCACAGTAGAGCAGCAGTTAGTGCAACACTTTTATAGCTTGGGGTATCAGAGTTTGGAGTTCAATCCCAACATCCTCTGTAAGGACACTGTGTGCCTTCTCCCTGTGGAGTGCCTGGGTTCTCCCCAAGTGCTCTGGTTTCCTCCCACAGTCCAAAGCTGTACCAGGTACATTAATTGACCATTGTAAATTGCCTCATGATTGGGTTGGGATTAAATCGAGTTTGTTGGGGAATGCTGAGTGCCGTGTCTCAAAAAGCCTGTTCTGCACTGTACTTCAAAATAAAATAAAATAAACAATAAAAGAAATCAATGGTTTGGGTTTGTGGTGGATAATAATATTAATCACAACCGCCTGCTCTCTTTGTGATAAAGCCGAGTGATTCGAAATTGCACTGTGTGTTACTAACACATCAGTGTTCCTGGGAAGAAAAGCTTTAAAGTGCTTGGCTTTTGAGAATTGGCAAAGTAATTGCATCCGTATTGATCATGCATGCAGGCGTTAACGTCACAGTGGTCGTAAGTTCCTAAGTACAGTAAAACCATAAACCTTGCTACCTCATAATAAGTATGATAAGAACTAAGATCACTGATGAAAAGTTCACATTTTAGCAACGTTCGTGGTGAAGAACTGCACAAGTTGATGAGATTAGACATTCATGGCATGGTTTCCTGAACTTTTGATAAGCTTGGACCTACCAGCTGAACATGGAGCAAAGTATGTGGGTTTGTAGTTCCCAAACGTTTGGTAGCCTTCTGCAATCTGAGTGGATATTATCAAAGGGGAAAAAAGCATAATATTTCCATGTAAATTAAAATTTTGTAAACAGCATCAGATGCTGGAAATTTGAACTAGAATCATAGAGTTATAGAAGAATACAGCAGAGATACAGGCTCTTCGAACCATCTAGTCCAGGCTGGCAATTGTGACATCCCAGCTCAGAATCAGAGTAATTATCACTGACATATGTTGTGAAATTTGTTGCTTTGCTGCAGAATGTCAACTCATAACATTTACTATATGTTAAAAAAATAAGAAGTGCAAATCATGATTGATGCAGTCATGTTCACAGGTTTGTAGACCATTAAGAAACTCAATGGTGGAGTGGAAGAATCCGTTGAGTGTGGATTTTCAGTCTCCCCTACCTCCTCCTCAGCAGTAGTAATTTGAAAAGAGTATGTTCTGAATGGTGAAGGGCTTTAATGAAAGATGCCATCTTCTTGGAGATGTCCTCATTGATGGTGAAAATGGTGGCCATGATGGAACTGGCTGAGTCTGCAATCCTCTGCAGCTTTTTGTGATCCTGTGCATTGGAAGCTCCATTCCAGCAGTGCTGTAATCTGTCAGGATGCTCTCCACCTTCCAATTCTGCCCATGTCGTTCTTCACCCCTCCCCTCCAAGTCCCTCTCCAAGTGCTTCTTAAAAGGCACAATAGTACCTGCTTTAATTACTTCCTTTCTAGCTCATTCCATATATTCACCAGCTTCTGTGAGGAAGAAGTTGCCCTTCATGTCCTTTCCCAATTGTTCCTCTGTCACCCTATACCTAAGTGCCTTAGTTTTAGACTCCAACGGCCCTGGGAAAACCACTGTTACTATCTAACTTGTGTATACCTCTCGTAATTTAAATAAAAATCTATGAGATTGCCCCCTCCTCATTCTCCTGCATACTAAATGCAAGAAATACTGGAAAAACTCAGCAGGTCAAGCAGAATCTGTGAAATGAACTGACCTGAAAATGAACTGTTTCCCTTTCTGCAGGTGCTGCAGGTGGTATAAACTTGGGTGGGATCGGGTTTTCGAGGTTTTGTGTGAGTGAGCAGATTAGTGCCTTAATTGTGATAGAATGGGAAAGGGAAGGCACAAAGGGACCTGAGTATCTGACTGTAGAAGTCTGAAAAAGGAAAGGCATGTAGAGCTTGGAAAGCTAGAATTAAACTGAGCCCTTGAGGGTTATAAAGAAGCCAGAAAAGAAATGAAGAAGAGAATTAGGAACGCCAGGTGGTCTATGAAAAGTCCTTGGATTAAAGAGAATCCCAAGGCATTGTATACATATATCAAGAGCAAGATAACCAAGCAGAGGCTATGACCACTAAAGGATAAAGAGGGGAGTATTTTCTTGAATGCAGTTGATGTGGGTGAAGTCCTTAATGAATACTTTACATCAGTATTTATCAAGGAGAATGGCATGGAGATTAGAGAGATTGGTACTTAGTGTATTGCTATGTTAAGGCATTTCGTGGTCAAGGAGGAGGTGGTGTTGGATCTCTTCAGGAGCATTTTAGGTGGATAAGTCACCAGGGCCTGTCCCGTGGTGCCTTATTCTGATTGTCGATAGTTGCTTCTGTTGTGATTGGTTAGTTTAGAAGCTGGAACTGCTTTTCCCACTGGAGAGATGCCTGGTGTCCAGTTTCAAATATCCTAGGTATCTACAACAGCATGTGGAAGGGACATGCTCTCTTCTTCCTTTGTTTAAGGCAAAGAAGGGCACGATAATTGAGAAGGTATACCCTATGTGAACTTTTAACTAAGTATGTTTTTGAATACACATATGTTTGTTAGCTATTCAGCTTTGTAGCGTCTGTAACTCGGGGAACATGAATTTTTTGTTGAATTTTTACTGGGGTTGCAATGGAACATCACGTTGTTTCTGTACTTAAATCACTGGGTTTTCCAGAAGAAAAGATGGCGGGTATGATGCTTTCTGGCTTTTGCAGCAACTGTAAGACATCATTAGAAAACAATGTCAGTGAATGAATTGGAAGATCTCAGTCATCACTGTACTATTCTGAGCGAATCACTATTGACAGTTCAAAGAAGGGCTACAAAGTTCGAAGATATGAATATACGGGTAGCCTGTTGGCTGATGAAATTACAGAATTTAGAATGGATTCGAAGGGTCAATTGGGAACCTGATCCTGTTAAGGTTCGAGCCATGTTGAGATGGGGTGATGACCCTACTGTGGGGGTGGAAGATGGGGATATCTGGCTGGACGATGAAAATGAGGGAGAGAGTGGAGTGGACCTCTCTGTTTAATCCTCGAGATGATGTCCCTCTCTGTCTTGTGTGTCTGAAACAATACGGGCCAGGCCTGTGATTATGCGTTCCTATGCCTGCCATGGGAGGGCATCAGCCAGCAACTTCTTCCTCATGGGGGGTGGTGGTGGAGGCTCAGGAATGCGTGGGGAATAGTGTAGTGGGCATCTTCGACTCAACAGAGCTCAGAGAATTCTCCACTAAAGAGTTCACAAGTTCAGGGGATAGGTACAGACAAAAGGCTGGTGAGTCTTTGGCCGCATGGTTATTGAGGATATGGCATGAGCCGGGTACTGGAGTGATCCTATCTAACAGAGATGGAAGCTTTAGGGAGCCTATCGTCCCAACATGTGATCAATAATGCCCTGAGATCACTGTTGGTTTACCTCTGAGCTTAATGCATCACTATGGATTTGGGTAACAGCAGCAGCTAAATTTAACTTTTGCTGAATATAATTTAAAACTCCAAGTAGAATGGAGCAGAATAGAGCAGGGTTCTAAAGTGATTTGAATGTGGAGAAATGTGAGGTGTGTGTGTGTATGTGTTTGTGTGTACGCGCTGTGGTGAACTACATATACCTGTCGGGACACGCCCCCTGCTGACTGCTCCTGTGGCTCCTCCCACAGACCCCAGTATAAAGGCGATTGAGGCCTGAGCCCGGCCCTCATTCTCCAGGACGTAGTATGGTGGTCAACTACTGCTTGTTCTTTCTTCCAGTCAATAAAAGCCGATATCTTGACTTCACATCTCAGAGAGAGTTATTGATAGTGAATCACGTGCAAGGACTTTGCCTTTAAAAGACTGCGAATGGGCTGGGCCCCACCCACTTGCTTTTTCCTTATCAGTTCTCTGATAAGTGCTGTTTCTCTGTGAAAGTTACTGACAGACAGACATACTTTATTGATCCCGAGGGAAATTGGATTTCGTTACAGTTGCACCAACTAACAATAGCAATATAAAACCATAAAATAATTAAATAATAATAGGTAAATTATGCCAAGTGGAAATAAATCCAGGACCAGACTATTGGCTCAGGGTGTCTGACACTCCGAGGGAGAAGTTGTAAAGTTTGATGGCCACAGGCAGGAATGACTTCCTATGACACTCAGTGTTGCATCACAGTGGAATGAGTCTCTGGCTGAATGTACTCCTGTGCCTAACCAGTACGTTATGGAATTAACTGCCTGGTTTAAGATTTTGCAGTTCCATGTGAAGTATTAAAAGAAGAGGAATACAGCCCAGGCTTTGTATTTTGTGTTCTAATCTGTTAAGTGTTTATTGTGTCTTCATCTGTTACTTTGCTACTTGTTTCCCCATGTTTTTTGTAGTTGGTTTTAGGATGAGTCATTTTTCATAGTGTCCATATGAAATTTGAGTCGAAATTCAGTAGAAATTTGGGCAACTTAATTCCAGGTATGAGATGCCCAAATTTCAAAGGGAATTAAACCTTTGGGAACAATTATTGTAGTTCTATTGCTTTTGTGTTTTCTAAACACCCAGTGACTAATCAGGAGCTAGTGTATTTGTATCTCCCTGCATTACAAAATGACAAAGTGGTGGATGCTAATTAGTGGTGGGAAATCCTATTATACATCCCTGTGAATGGTGCTTGAAAGGCTCATATTGCTGAATTTGTATGACTACTCCTTACCACATCACAGAAGGGATGCCACTGATATAGATCTCTATGATGACAAAAAAACTGTTGGGGGAAATTATCTGGGCTCTCGGGTTTCAGCTTTCTGTTTTGGGGGGAGCTGGGAGGGGATAATTTATTCCAGCCAACCTCACCCCATAGTATGGTAACAGACTTAAAGGACTTGATCCTTAATATCCCCGGTCGAGTGGAGTGAGGGCTTTAAGGACTGGTATTTCCCTGCATAACTTGTGTATAATTGTAAAGTCCTGACTCGTAGTGATTTCGCCACCTGACAGAGTGTTGGTGTAGGTAGGTGGTACAAGATGCAAGGTCGATGGTGAGTGTGAGCAGGAACAACATGCTGAGACAGCTGTGTCTATGCCAAATGGTATTGTGAAGCTGGGCGCTTGTTGGCTGCTGAAAGGCGCTTAATGGATATGGAACTCCACAGGGCGGTGTAGTTGATATGTGGTGCCGTATGTACGCCACCCCAGTTCCCTGGATGAGCACCGTGCCCGTGCTGGTTGGTAAGAGGGCTATTACAAAGGGAGGATGTTTTGAACGATGGCCTTTCTCAGCATGGTATGGCCAAATGTCCCGGAAACTGATTCTGAAGGCCTTCGATTACCTGCTCACAAAGGAAGGTGGCACGTACAGTTATCGGTGAAGAATGCTGCACCTACATTCCTGACGGGTCAGGTAACATCGCTCACCTGGTTGATCAGACCTCAGAGTCATGTGGGGGACCAGCTCATTGGCTATTACACTCCACAGTGGGGTTGGTGGCCTTTTGGGGCAAAGGGAGGTAGATGGACTACTATAGTATACTGCAGGTGACTATTGGGTTTACAGTACTGGGTATTTTACATCTGTGTTTTATATATAACTTAGTTGGGAGTTTGTGAGAGTCATGTTAGCCCGAGGGTTGGATCATCACATTCACAACTTTGGAGAGGTGGGATGTCTTGTGGGGGCGTGCCTCATTCTGATTGTCGAAAATTGCTTCCAATGTGATTGACAACACACACACAATGTTGGTGGATCACAGCTGGCCAGGCAGCATCTAAAAGGAGAAGCGCTGTCAACGTTAAATTGGTTAGTTTAGAAGCTGCAGCTGTTTTTCCCACTGGAGAGATGCCTGGTGTCCAGTTTCAAATATCCTGGGTATCTACAACAGCATGTGGAAGGGGCTTGTTCTCTTCTTCCTTTGTTTAAGGCAAAGATGCAGATGATATTTGAGAAGGTATACTCTATGTGAACTTCTAAGTAAGTATGATTGTTAAATGTACATACGTTTGTTGAATTTCCAGCTTTGTAGTATCTGTAACTTATGGAATATGAATGTTTGGTCAAGTTTTTACTGTTTGTAAATAAATTATTGATATACCTATTTGAAGTCAGTGCATTTCCTGCTTCACTTATCTGACCCACGAACCAGATTCAACATTACAAGACCTGATATGATATACCTGATGTTATTGGAAGAAGCAAGAGGTGAGATTGCTGGGGCCTTGACCAATATCTTTGTGTCCTCTTAGCCAAAGATAAGGCCCTGGAGGACTGGCAGGTAGCTGATGTTGTTCCATTATTCAAAAAGGGAAACAAGGATAACCCTGGAAACTAAAGACTGGTGAATCTCACTTCAGTGGTAGGAAAGTTACTGGAGGGAATTCTGAGGGATAGGATTTACGAGCACTTGGAAAACCATGGCTTAATAAGGGAGAGCCAGCATAGCTGTGTGGGGCAATTCATGTCTTACTAAATTGATTGAATTTTTTGACAAGATGATGAGGTTGATTGATAAAGGTCTGGCTGTGGATGTTGTCTACATGGATTTTAGTAAGGCATTTAACAAGAGCTGCCATGGGAGGACCATCAAGAAGATTAAGATGCATAGGGTCAGTGAAGTAACCGTAATGACTGTGAAAACACACACAAAATGTTGGTGGAACACAGCAGGCCAGGCAGCATCTGTAGGGAGAAGCACTGTCGACGTTTTGGGCCGAGACCCTTCGTCAGGACTCATTCTGAACAGGTTTGCACATAGAAGGCAGAGGATAGTGCTTGAAGGGTCTTATTCTACCTGGGGGTCTGTAATTAGCGGTGTTTCACAGGGATCTGAACTGGAATCTCTGTTGTTTGTGATGTAAATGTAGATAGGTAGGTTAGTATGTTTGCAGATGCGAAGAAGGTGGTGGAGTTGTGGATAGTGTAGAAGATTGGTAAAGAATAAAAGGGGTTCTAGATCAGTTGCAGATAAGGATGGAAAAGTAGCAAATGGAATTTAACTTAGCCAAATGTGAGGTGTTGCACTTTGGTAGGTCATATGTAAAGAGACAGTACACTGTAGAGGCAAGATCCTTAAAGGTATTGATAAGCTGAAGGATCTTGGGATCCAAGTTCATAGCTCCTTGAAAGTGGCTACACAGGTTGATGGGGTGACTAAGAAGACTTATGGAATCCTTGCCTTTATTGCATTAGACATTGAGTTTAAAAGTTCAATAGCGAGTATGAGCAGGAACAGCAAGCTGGGACAGCTCTGTCTATGCCAGATGGTATTGTGAAGCTGGGCGCTTGTTGGATGCTGAAAGGCACCTAATGGATGTGAAATTCCTAGCCTACCCTTGATTCTCACTCAGTGGTGTGGTTGATATGTAGTGCCATATGTATGCCACCCCAGTGCCCTGGCTGAGCACTGTGCCAGGCTGGTTGGTAAGAGGGCTATTACAAAGTAAGGGAGGTTTTGAGTAATAGCCTTCCTCAGCATTGTACGGCCAGCCTGTCCTAGGAACTGATTTTGATGGCCTTCGATTACCTGTTCGCAAAGGTAAATGACACTTGGACTGTTTTACAGCTCTGTTTAGGCCTCATCTGGAGTTTTGAATATATTTCTAGTCATCCCGTTACAGAAGAGATGTCAAAGGTTTGGAGAAGGTAAACAAGACGTTTACCACGATGCTGCCTGGATTAGGGAGCACATGCTATAACAAAAGGCTGGCAAATATGGGTGGTTTTCCCTCGAGTGGCATAGAATGAAGGGATATGTGTTAGAGGTTTACAAGATTATAAGAAGTATAGATAGTATAGACAGACAGTATTTTTTCCCAGGGTCGAAATAACTCACACCTAATTTAATGTATTTAAGGTGAGAGGAGTTAATTTCAAAGGAGATGTGAGGGGCAGACTTTTTTTTTACTGTGCTGTACTGTTCTATGCTCTATATTCTATGTTCTAAGTCACTGAAAGAAATCTTTCAGTTGCAGCAAGCAATTAGGCAAAATGGCCTTTGGTGCAAGAAGACTGTAGTTCGGGACCAGGGATGCCTTCAAATCAAATCAAATCAAATCAAATCTAGTTTAATTATCATTCAACCATGCATGGATACAGCCGAATGGAACAGTGTTCCTCTGGGGCCAAGATGCAAATCATACACAGCACATTCAAGATAGCAAACAAAAACAACACACTGTCACACAAAGTAACACATATGTAGCCCCAGACTCTGAGCGACATGTCCCGCAAATAGACAGTACAGTCCCTGGCAGTGCGCAGACGCACGCAGTTCGGCCTATCATTCCACTGACCGAACACTGGAGGGCAGCACCAATGGGAGTGGCAGCCACCAACCGAGCATGGACACCATTCTGCACCGCCTCTCCTGGACTGCAGCAGCAGGCAAGCCTGTGGTTTGAGGGGTGCTATGATGAGGCCATCCTCAGAGTGTAGGAGCCACACCATACCAGGGGTGATTGATAAGTTTGTGACCTAAGGTAGAAGGAGTCAATTTTAGAAAACCTAGCACATTTACTTTTCAACATAGTCCCCTCCTACATCTACACACTTAGTCCAGTGGTCGTGGAGCATACGGATCTTGGACCTCCAGAAAGTGTCCACAGGTGGGTGATTGATAAGTTCGTGGCCTAAGGTAGAAGGAGATGAGTTATACAGCTCTCGTTACATGCACATGTAGGTCAACTCTTTGAGTGATTATGCAGAAAGTTTAAAGTTAATAACTCATCAAGGGTGATTGATAAGTTTGTTGCCTAAGGTGGTAGGAAATGAGTTATTAACTCCTAGGTGTTACTATTTCAGAGGACTTGTCCTGGGCCCAGAAATTAAGTGCAATTACGAAGGATGCTTGGCAGTGCCTCTGGTCCTTTGGGAGTTTGTAGAGATTCGGCATGACATCTAAAACTCTGGCAGACTTTTATAGTTGTGTAATGGAGAGTATACTGAATGGCTGCATCATAGCCTGGTAGGAAACACCAATGCCCTTGAATGGAAAATCCTACAAAATCTAGTAGATTCAGTCCAGTATATCACAAGTAAAGCCCTCCCCACCATTGAGCACATCTACATGAAACGCTGTCATAGGAAAGCAGCATCCATCAGCAGGGACCCTCACCACTCAGGTCTTGCTATCTTCTTCCTGCTGCCTTTGGGAAGGTGGTACAAAAGCCTTAGGTATCACACCACCAGGTTTAGGGACAATTACTACCCCTGAACTGTCAGGCTCTTGAACCAAAAGGATAATATCACTCACATTCACTTGCCCCATCATTGAAATGTTCTTACAACCAATGAATTTATTTCAAGGACTCTTCATCTCAATATTTATTGCTTATTTATTTTATTATTGTATTTCTCTTTGCATTTGCACAGTTTGTTGTCGTCTGCACTCTGGCTGAAAGCCCTAGTCTGATGGCCATTTGTTGATTCTGTTATAGCTACTATTCTCTAGATTTATTCTGTATGTCCACTACAAAATGAAACTCAGGGTAGTATCGTGACATATATGTACTTAGATAATAAAATTTATTTTGAACTTTGCCTTCCCTCCTTCTCTTTCTCCTGTGGTCCAGTCTCCTCTCCTGTCAGCTTCCTTCCTCTCCAGTCCTTTACCTTTCTCACCTGCCGAGTTTCATCTGTCACATTCTAGTTAGCTCTGCATTCCTTCACTCCACGTCTTTATTCTGGTGTCATTCCCTTTCTTCTCAGTTCTGAAGAAGGTTCTCAGCAGCAAATGTCACTTTATTCATTGCCATGGATGCTGCCTGACCTGCTGATTTCCTCCAGCATTTTGAGTGTGTTCCCTTCATACACATATATTACCAGAGCTTACAAGAATGAGGGTTTTTCATTGAAAACTCTATAATACACATAGGTTATTATCTATATTTAATCTATATTGAAACAGAGTTGGAAAATAGAGGCAGGGAGAGTGTTCCTGGTGTTTAGGGATAAACAAGCATTTTGGTCTCAAGATACTTACAACAGAGTTCAGGAGAAATTTCTTCAACTAGAAAGTGGTATTGTTTATGCATAGTTTCTCATAAATCAATTCTCTTTCTTTATTTTCCTGTTTATACCTGCAAGGAAATGAATCTCAAAGTAATATATGGTAACCTTTGTGTACTTTTAATTCATTAAATATATCAAGAAGGACCTAGAGGTGTTTCTTAACACAAAAGGGATTATGTGTGTGTGCATGGAGGAGGCAGGAACAGGGGGGGGCTGATCGTCAGACAATGATTGGTGGAGTAACCCAAAGGGCCAAATGGCCAGAATCCTTTCTCTAGTTTTTGATGTTTGAATAATGAAGTTCAACTACGGACAGAATCAGATTGAAAGTCAAGCTACCTTATATCACAAAGCCCATCCAGCTCTGAAAATGGGACGCATTTTCTCTGCTCACTGTACATTCAAATGGACAGTAAAACTACTGTCAGCATGTGGAACAATATTATTCCCAAGAAGAAATGACCAAGGTTAGACTGTAAGCAAAACAGAGCAAATCCTGAATCTTGACTGTAGGTGCCACTAGTGTGCTTTGTACATAAACTTCTACCAGTACTCTTACAACTCCAAATGTCATAGAAGGTCACTTAATTCATTTTGGAAATTATATTTCTGTGGCTAACAAGGGTTTTCTTTTTTCTGTATCCTTGTGTGTGTGCATGTGCTTGCACATGTGTATATCTGATTTTACGTGTGTCTGTGTGCATATAATTACCAGTGTTCAAAGACCAAATCTCAAAGTAAATTTATGATCAAAGTACATACATGTCACCATACACAGCCCTGTGATTCATTTCCTTGTGGTCATTCACAGTAAATCCAAGAACCACGGTAGAATCAATGAAAGACCAGATCCAACAGTATGGACAGTCAGTGTGCAACAGACAACAAACTGTGCAAATACAAAAAGGAATAATAATAAATAAATACATAAGACATAAATATCAAGGACATGAGATGAAGAGTCCTTGAAAGTGAGTCCATAGGTTGAGGGAACAGTTTAGGGAGGAGGTGAGTAAAATCATTCCCTCTGATTTAAGGGCCTGATGGTTGTGGGGTAATACTTATTGCCAAACATGGTGGAATGAGTCTTGAGGCTCCTGAGCTTCTTCCTGATGCAGCAGTGAGAAGAGAGCATGGACTGGGTGGTGGGGGATTTGATGATGGATGCTGCTTTCCTGTGACAATGCTCCATGTAGATGTGCATATTGGTGGTGAGGGTTTATCCATGTTGCATTGGACTGTATCCATTACTTTAGATAGGCTTTTCCATTCAAGGGCATGAATACTTCTGTACCAGGCCATGACACAGCTGGTCAATATACACTCCACCACACATCTACAGAAGTTTGTCGAAGTTTGAGAAGACATGCCAAATCTTCACAAACTTCTAAGAAAGTAGAGGCACTTATGACCTGGACCCTGAACAAATCCTTTGAAGTGATAACACTGAGGAATGTAAAGTTGCTGATCCTTTCCACTTCTGATCCCCCGATGGGAATTGGCTTATGGATCTGTGGTTTCCTCCTCCTGAAGTCTTGCTGACATTGAGTGAGGAATTGTTGTTGTGGCACCACTCAGCCAGATTTCCAATCTCCCTCCAATATGCAGAGTTGTCACTACCTTTGATTTGGCCAACAACAGTGGTGGCATCGGCAAATTTAAATATTGCAGTGGAGCTGTCCTTAGCCTCATGGTCATAAGTACAAAGCCTCATCGTACACCTGTGCCAATGGAGATTGTGGTTGCCAAGCTCAACTTACTGAGATCTGCAAGTGAAGAAGTGTGGACTGTCAGATTGTGTAATGAAATACCTTTGATCGGTTTATGCCCAGCACCAAGCTCTGTCCCCACCATGTTTCATTCCAGTAATCTCTCACACCATTCAATTACAGGAGGCCACAAGGGACTATAGAACAACATGCAAAAAGATGCAGGAGGAACTGAGCAGGTCAGGCAGCGTCTATGGAGAGAAATGTATAGTCAAGACCCTCACCTGGGCTGAGCGATGAAGAGGAGATAGTTTGTAGGGCAAGTAATGGGTGGAAACATTTGCGTATGTCACAACCACTGACATTGTTGGGTTCACATTAAGAGGCTGGTCTCACATGATGTACAGGTGTGAAGTTTTTATTGTGCTTTAGTTTCTGTATTTGCAGGACAATAAAGGAGTTGTTACTGTTTCCTTAAACTTAAAGTGCCTCTGCCATTTTATTTACAAAAAACTACAAGATACTATCAAATGGTGGAGGGAAAGGGTTGAACAAGCAATGGAAAGCCATGGGTGGATTCAGGTGAGAAGAGGTGATAGCCAGATGGAGGAGGATAGAGTGGGAATGGTGACAGGCTGAGAGCAGAAGTCACAATGAGAGAGAGTCCCACAGAATTCCTGTTAAAGAAACATGAAATCCTTCTCCAAAGTGGACATACTGGTACATAAAACATAGAGACATAGGAAACCTACAGCACACTGCAGGCCCTTTGGCTCACAATGCTGTGCTAAACATGTACTTACTTTAAAAACGACCTAGGGTTACCCATAGACCTCTATTTTTCTAAGCTCCATGTACCTAATCATGAGTAGCAAAGTGGAGATACAAATGAGTGCAAAAGCTGTAATCTTCAGCAGGAACTCAATGGACTAGCTATTTATGTGGGAGGAAATGGATGATTAATATTAAGATTGAGACCCCTTACTTCAACTGAATGATGGAGGAATATAAAAAACTGAAGGGAAGGTGTGGACCCATATAACTGGGAGAAAATTTCTGTGCACGCTTGAAACTTCTCCACTCTCCTCTCCCTCCTGTTTCACACCATTGCCAAACAGTTCACAATTGTGCCAGATCGGAGAACTAGATTGACACCCGACATAAATTAATTTCAATTAAGGCTTCTTGATAGCTATTAGCAAGGACTTGGTATTCACACCATCTGCTTAAGTCCAGTCCCACAGCTCAATCTCAAGCCAACAATGAAAAATATTGATTCCATTTAATACATTCCTGTTCAACTAAATATTACAAATCATTAGAATTCTAATAAAACTGTTCTTAAAGCATTTAATGGTGGACATAGGAATTATTTATTTCCTCACTAGCTCTCTTCCCCTTAATGGGAATATTGACCTTAATCTGGAAATTCTTCAATAAAATATCTTGACCTCAGTCTCCTGAATTCCCATGACCTCCCAAGATTTAATACAAAAAAACCCAGAAAATTAATTGATGTGACCATTATGTAATGTACTATTTCCACATGAATTTATTGTCAGTGATTACCAGTTATAGGTTTCTGCATGCATTATGTTATCTAAAATTGTCCATAATCAGACGCAACGATGCTTGAATGGATGTGTTTAGTTCAAGAAACATTTAAAGGAACTTAACACCATCAAAGACCAAGTAGATGGATTAACTGGTACCATCTGCAATTTTCCCTGGGCAGCCCACCAGCACCACATCCAAAACCAAGAGACTCGGAGTGTAGTCAGTGCCTGAACATTCATTGCATGATTGTCCAGTGTTGGGTTTTTCAGAAAATGGCCCAAAATCCTTTTCTTTGCTTCTGCTACAAGCGTAGGACATGAAAGAGATCAAATAGATCTGAGACCAAATCCAGGAAAGTTATGAAGGACAGAGAAGTTGGGGGGGGGGGGTGGTGGGCAGGGAGCAAGCTGGTAAATGGGGCTCTGGGGAAGGATCAATCAACCAGCCAGGAGTAGGCTTTGCAGAGTTAGTGGAATGAGTAGTTGAGGTGGGTGTAAGTTGAGCAATTCCAGCATTTGCTGGTGGAGGCATGTGACTGTTAGTCAGGGAGGGCTGGTATTCGGATGGTAAGGTGTTATCACTGGTTGAGTGTATTGGATAGGTTGTTGCTGTTGTGGTGGCTGGGATGGGGGATGCAGAGATAGGTAAATCACTTGAAGAGTCAGCTGGTTACCCTTCCCAGTGTCAGCCTTTAATTTGGTCCAGATGACTTACACTAAGTCACACCAATAACTGCACAATCAACAGTTACAAGGGAATAGCACTGTTTCCAGATGTCCCTACAACTCCCACACCATCCTCATTAGGAGCAATGTTAACAGATTGCCATTGTTTGGAATGGAGTTAGATTATTATTGTCAGATGTACAGAGATACAGTGAAGAACCTAGTTTTTCAAGTCATGCATACAGATCATTTCAAAGCATCAGCACATTCAGATCATATGGAGGAGGAACTCAGCACCTCAGGCAGCATTGATGGAGGGGAATAAACAAGATGAATTTCAGGCCAAGACCCTTCACCAGAACTGGAAAGGAAGGGGGAAGGAGCCAGAATAAGAAGGTGGGGGAAGGGAAAGAGTGCATTCAGGTATTACAAGTTGCAGAATACAATACTTACATTTGCATTTACAGACAATGTGCAGGTGGACAATAAGGTGCCATGATGAGGTAAACTGTAACTCAGGTAACAACCTCGTACATCTTCTCTGCACTCTCTCCTTAACTTCCAGCGGTCTGGAAAGCTGGGTGGGAATCTCAGCTGGGTAATTTAATCTCAAGTGCTAATTTTGAAATAAATGGTTAGTATTAGTAATGACATCTAGTGACTTTAGCGGAAGTGATTTCAGATGCAGGATACAGTGCACATACATGCCTTATGTGGGGCAATTGAATAGGAATGAAATTCTTAATACACTGTGTCTTACTTGAAGCTGGAATGCTAAATGGGGTGTCTGATCTTCATTACAAAATACTGAGTAGTTTATGTCAGTCTCATTGAAGAAAGATGCCTTTTTACACACCTTCAGGATTGCACTGAACTATCAACTCAAGCTGACTCTGCTTACACTTCTCACTGCCCCAGGAAAGCAACCTACAAAATCAAAAGCTCCCAGTCTTACCCTCTTCTCCCCTTCTTTCATTCTACCTCTTCATGGATTATTCGTCTGCTTGTAACAGTGCAACACACACAGAATGCTGCAGCAACTTGAGTAGGGCAGGCAGCATCAATAGAGGGTAATAAACATTCGAGGATGTGGCCCGAGACCCTTTATCACTTGCGTTTATTTGGCATTCTGTTAATGAACTCACTGCTATGTTTACCAACAGAATCGCTCTATGACAGATACCACAGCATCTGTGCAATTGGCCTTACCCACCTAGAAAACAAGAGCATTTATGTCAGAAACCATTTTTTTAAAATATCAGTTCAGTATCCAACACTATTGTCCCATAGATCTTGATGAATAAATCCCTATTGCTCAGTGTAAGTGCACCACTTGCCACTGGGTGTTGAACTTCCTAAACAGCAGAGTTCAGATACTCATCATCTTTAACAGGGATACTCTCCAGGGTTGTGTGATGAGCCAATTGCTGGACACTCTGCTCAGACATGAGCACAGCCAAACACCCGAGTGATCACATTGGCAAGTTCACCGTTGTCACGACAGTGGTGGAGATGAAATGATCTATAGAGAAGCACTGGAAGAGTTTGAGGCCTGGAGCCAGGCAAATAGCCTCTTCTTCAATGTCAAGAAAACAAAATAAACGGTTATTGACTTCAGGAAAACTCGTACCGCTCATGCCCCTCTTTATATTGGTGGCACAGCTGTGAAACTGCGAGCAGTTACGTTTCACACAACCTCTCATGGTCTCAGAACACATTCTGCACAATCAGTAAAGCACACCGACACTTCTGCTTTCGAAGGAGGCTGACGAGAGTTGGACTATGCACAACTATATTCACATCATTCAACAGATGGGCAGTAGAGAGAATGCTAACAAGCTGTATCACTGCATGGTCCAGAAACTGCACTGCAATGGATAGGAAGGCGCTACAACAGGTAATCAAAATTGCCCAACACATCACCGGCACCAGCCATCAAAGATGCGTGTATAGAAAGGTGCCAGGAAAGTGCTGTATTAGATCTGGAGTAACAATTATTTCATTCTCCTTTACACTTGATTACTGGAAATGACATTAAACAATCTTCAATCTTGCTTTTCCTTTAGTATCACCTTGATGCACTTATGTTTGGAATGGTATGTCTATATGGCTCGCACACAAAACTTTTCATTGCATCTTGGTACATAGGATAACAAACTGATTACCAACTGCAGTTACACACACGACATTCTGCAGATATTGGAAGTCTTGAGAAACACACTCAATATGCTGAAGGAAGTCAGACAGCATCTATGGATCATAAGATCATAAGCCAAAGAGGCAGAATTAGTCATTCTATCCTGGCTGAGTTATTATCCCTCTCACCGACTTTCTCATGCCTTCTTCCCATAACTTTTTATGTCCTCACTAATCAAGAATCTATCAGCCTCCACTTTAAACATACCCAGTGGAGGGTGACAAACAGCTGATGTTTCAGGCCGAGACCTTTCATCAGCACCGAAAGCTACACATTTGATTCTCCATGTCATGATCTAACTACCTTTCCTCTTAGAGGTGTGTATATTACTGCTCGTGACTAATTACTAATCAATCCAAATGTGGACCAGTTGCAAATGAATGCTTGGAGGCACAGTAGAAACCCACCTGTCCAATCAGCAGTGAGAGAATCAGTCTGAGCTCACTTTGTACTGAATCCAAAGGCCATGGAAATTTAATTAATGCACCAATTATGTAGAATTTAAAGCCTTGCCATCAATTGTAGCATATGGCAATTTGCAGTTGTGGGAAGATTTATTGGTTCTTTCAGAGTAGTTTAATGGAAGAGCTCAAAGTGGCAATTAAATGATGCACACAAATTCCTGTGGGTTTTTTTCATTCTCTGCAGTGTCACTTTCTGCACCTCTAGCAGAAAGAAAGGGGTTAAGTCTCATGCTAACATAATGGAGAGGCAATTTGCAGGTAAATGTGCTTGTCTAAGGTGCAATATACAGTACAAAACAGAAGCTTTTTATCAAATAGTTTCCACTGTCCCTTGCCACTGGGTCCACCATCAACACCATCCCCAGGTTCTCTCAATATCCAAATGCCTATCCATCACTGTCATTAGTGTAATGGCACTAATGACAGAGATGGATAGGCTTTTAGATATTGAGAGAATCTGGGGAAATGGTGTCAGGACAGGACAGTGGTTCTGAGATAGTTCAGCCATGATCTTGTCGCATGGTACAGCAGACATGAGGGTTAAATGTCCTCCCCCTGGATATTCCTCATTGGATTTACAGCTCTTCAGGGTGTCTTGTCATTTATACCTTTGGCCCAGCTGGTCAATCAGCACAGATGGAAACCAGCCCCAGGAGTACTTGCTGGCAGCACAGTGGTACAACTAGGAAAGCTGCTGGCCGACAGCTCCCCAGACCAGAGTTCAGTCCTGACCCCCTTGTGCTGTCTGCATGGTGATTTCACATTCTCCCTATCATCATACAGTTTCAGTCAGATGTTCCCATTTCCTCCCACATCCCAAAGCCATCTGAGATGGGAGACTAATACAATTCAATTCAAATCTAATTGTCATTCCACTCAGGAATACAACCCGATGAAACAGCGATACTCCACCGTCAAGAGGCAAAACATAACACCAACAGTCATACACAGCACAAAGTACATACAAGATGGCAAGCACAAATGATATCACAATCACACAATAAAGGAGTCACACCATCAATCCACAGTTGACCACAACAGAGCTTGTCTTCTGCTGAACAGACATTGGGAAGAAGGCAGCACTAACTCCGGCCTAGACGCTGCAGCACACCACCTCCCGTAGAGCATACCAGCCCTGATGCCACCCCCAGGGGAGACTGCAGCTTGCGGCCCAGTCCTCGCATATACAAAATAACA
Source organism: Hypanus sabinus (assembly GCF_030144855.1). Classification (NCBI taxonomy): domain Eukaryota; kingdom Metazoa; phylum Chordata; class Chondrichthyes; order Myliobatiformes; family Dasyatidae; genus Hypanus; species Hypanus sabinus. Next base: position 6,230,107 of record NC_082727.1, read on the forward strand.
AGCATCTGATTGACAGCAAGATTTATCACTAATTAGATTAGATTAGTTTATTGTCACATGCACCTGGGTGCAATGAAACTCCTTCCTATGTCAAGCTTACAGAGTACACAATACGTATAGTAGTAATAAACGCTAATAATAGTTACAATGCAGAACAGCAGAATGGTGTCAAATAGCAATCTTGGGCGATTGTAGATTGGGGGGCTGAAATCTTGAAGCACCCATGATAGGGACCTGGGAGTGGGTGTGAAACACTGATGGCATTGGACAGTCCTTTCCCTGTAAATTCAGAATGACGACAGGAGTTGGTAAAATTCGGATCCAGCAGCATGAAATTTCTAGGCTAATAAGCTACAGTTCTGAGGTTTCTGTTACTATTTGTGGTCTTGTGGCTCCCAGCCCAGTGCTGATGCTCTACCATGGGGAGGAGCAATCCTTGGATGAAGGACAGACAACGGAAAGTTCATGGTTTCCTCTGCAACCCACCCTGATAGCCTTCAAACTGCCTCTTCCCTCTTTCCAAATGTCCTTGGAGAGGAAAGAGATTTAAAGAAAGATAAACATAAATAACATGGAAAAATTATATGTAAACCATAAACATCAAAAACAATAAATTGAATTAAAGTCGGATTTAACACATATTAATTAAAACTTTCAATGTTAAATAAAAAATAAGAAACCATTTATCTATTTAATGAAGCTTGGCAGCTGTATTTAAATAGTTAGGGCATATTAAAGTCATTGGTTTTAGTTGGTGTTAGGCTGAGATGCCAGATAAGTTGTGTGTCCTGCCTCTCAATCCAGTACACTACTGATTGTTCCTGGGTTCAGTGGCAGAGTAAAGAGTCTGGGGAGACTGGATCTTACCTTCAATACTTTCCCCCCTTCCACGTTGCAGACAAGCATTGATTTTGAAAACTTGCTAACACTTGAGACATGAGAACCACCAACAACTCTCTGCCAAACCAGCAGCTCAATCACAATGTAGCCTGGGCAATGTCTTCTTTTTTGAATACAGTTTAGTTGCATGTTAACCACGGTCATGCTCACATCAATTAAGATGCTGCACAAGTTGTGGATCCAATATTTTCCACTGTTGGCGGAAGCTTTTGTTGTTTTATACATTTCTCAAGTGTAACACAGAAATCTATAGTTTATGCAAGGAAGAACATCTGGTGGGTGACACTTGGGAAATGTGTGCATCTGTAAAATTTTACTATGGACAGATGCTTCATAGCTTTCAAATTGCTTTCTTGTTATATCACATCCATACAGTAAAATTAGGAGCAGTGTGTAGACCTTCACATAATGGTGGGGAGAAGTTATTATTAAATGTTTATTCTGGAAAAAGACATCCACTGTTGTAGCCAACTAAGGCTATATGTCTGTTTATAGAGCAAGAGAAGCATCCTTTTCTGTAACAACATCTTCATTTAAATCTCAAGATCCGGTTTGGAAATAGGCATTCTTTGCAAACATGACATTAAAATTGATGTCACTGCAACAAATATTTTAATAAATAACACATCCCTCTCCCCCTCTCCCACCCACCTACTTTTCCCCTCAGCTGCTCTCACATATCACCTTCCCCTCCTCCCACTTCCTCATTCAGGCTTCGCCCCTTCCTTTCCAGTCCTAATGAATAGTCAGCTGTTTCTTCCTCTCCACAGAAGCTGCCTCACCTACAAAGTTCTTCCAGCTTTTTGTGTGTGTTATGCTAGATTTCCAGCACCAGCACTTATATTTTGTTTCAGCAATTAGAACTCAGAATGAGCTTTTCAATTAAACAAGAGTTACCTTTTCTCCCAATCACATTTATAAGATTACGATTAACCCATTGTCTCAATCGTTTCTTGTGCAATCTAGCATATGTAAGTATTTACAACCTCTTTTGCATGATTTGTCCCCAGACAAGCAGAGAAAATGTGTAAACTTCTCACGGATGATCATCAATACTCTTGGACCTCTGGATAACTCCATGCACCGCATCTCTGAACCGATTCCACAGCCTGCTTTCAAAGATTCTACAACTCACGTTCTCAGGATTATTTATTTTTATTTGCACATTTTCTACAGTTCTGTATTTCTGTATTTTCCTGCAAATGCCTGCAAGAAAATGACTCACGAGGTGGTATATGGGAACAATAATAAACATATTGAGGTTTTTTTTACTTTTGATAGCACTGTAGGTCAGAACTGATCCCAGGTTGCAGGAATTTGAAATGAATGCCACTTGGCCATCTAAATCTTTTGCAATGTTGTCTGAGGGATAAAAATTGGACATCATAACTAAAGCTTCTGACTCTGTGTCCAGTACTCGGTTGTGTGCATCTAATTGAAAGTAGATAGGGCTGTGAGTTAGCATTACACCATGAAGAGACTGTTTGCAATGCCACTTTGGTACTTCAATGGACAAAGGACTTTGAAATGATTCAAATGCTTTATAGAGAAAGCTTAAGGACCAGTTTGTTCATTTAGCATCACTGTTTGATTACACAATGATTAATCAAAGGAGACCTATGATCAAAGCAACAGATCAGTTTGAACCATAGAACATAGAACAGCACAATACACTACAGGCCCTTCAGCCTAAGATGTTCTGCTATCTTATAACCTACTTCAAGATCAATCTAACCCTTCCTCCCACATAGCCCTCCATTTTTCATTCATTTATGTGCCTAAGAGAATCCTAAATGTCCTTAATGTTTCTGTCACTACCAACTTCCTTGGCAACACATTAAAAAAAAACTTGCTTCTGACATCCTCTCCAACACCTTAAAGATGGCACCGACACCTTAGTCAAGATGGTGCTAAATGGCAACTCATTTGCTTGCATCTTCGGAAACAGGTCTATTTCCATCTTTAATGGCTGAATTTTTCCCTTTCAGGGTTCTGTTGAAGAGTTACATGCTGACTTTGGTTCTTTGTGGGAATTAGACCCCCTCTCAGGGTGTCACGACTGGCCATTATCTGACATGCCAAGGGCGCTGCCTAAGAGTTTGGCTTGCCTTTGGAGGCCTAGGGTCGCGGGACTCTGGAGACGGGTGGATCGAAGGTCAGTATCCTGGACCAGTGTGTTGTGGGATCTGAAAGATCTTTGGCTGTGTGCCCAGAGACCTGAGATCTTTGGACACAGAGCTCAAAAAACGTGACACAATGGAATTTTAACATTGTAAACATGCAAGTTGTTTGTTATATCTCTCCTCTCGCTGTGACACGGAGACATCTCTTTCTTCCTTATTAGGTTGAAGACTGGGTGAACAAGTAGTCTTTGGAGTGCTTTGCTGTTGCTTTCTCAGAGGAGAATGGCCAGACTGTTTCAAGCTGACAGGAAGGTGACTCAAATAACCACACATTACAAGCAAGACGTCATTAAATGCACAACACATCAACAGTTATAGTGGTTGGGATACAGCAGCAGAAGATCATGAACATGCACTTTGTGGCCACAGGAGGTCTGTAATAACGTGACCACTGAGGGTATCTAGTATCCTGTCATCAACAGAGCAGCTCTGATTCATTGCCTGTCAGACTGCTATGGAATTTGAACTGCTCTTAACAGTTCAAAGAGTTAACCTACAAAGAGTGGTAAATAGGGCAATCTATCACAGGCTTGTCATTTCCTTCCTTCCAGTCCACCATCATAGTGCATTGCTTCGTGCACACAGAATAGTACAGCAAAGGAACAGGCCATTCAGCCCATAATGTTGTACTGAACCAGCTAAAAACCAAATCTAAAACACCCAACACTAATTCCTCTTACCTACACCATGTCTGTATCCCTCTATTTTCCTCACATCCATGTGACTATCCAAATGTTTCTTAAAAGCCTCTAATATATTTGCCTCTAATGTATTTGCCTCTACCACCATTCCAGGCAGTGCATTCCAGTCATCCACCACTCGGAGTAAATAAACTTTCCCCTCACATCCCCTTTGAATCTACCTCCTCTCACCTTCAATGCACACCCTCTGGTGTCAACCCTGGGGAACAGATACTCTCTGTCCACTGGTCTAGGGCTCTCACAATCTTGTTAACCTCTATCAAATCTCACCTCAGCCTCTGACACTTCAGAGAAAACAACCCAAATTTATCCAGCCTCTCGTGATAGCAGGTACCCTCTAAACCAAGCAACATCCTGGTAAATCTCTCCTGCACCCTCTCCAAAGTGTCAACAACCTTCTTATAGTGGGGCAACCAGAACTGTACGCAATCCTCCAGATATGGCCTAACCAGAGTTTTATAAAGTTGCAACACAGCCTCCTGACTTTTAAACTCAGTGTCTTGACTACTTAAAGCAAGCTTTCTTAATCAACTTATCAACCTGTGTAGCCACTTTCAGGGAGCTATGAATCTGCATCCCAAGATCTCTCTGCTCAGTGTTGAGAATTGTCACCTTGCATTTATCCCACTGAGGTGTAGCACCTCACATTTATCTGTGTTAAACTCCATCTGCCATTTCTTTGCCCATATCTACAAATGATCTACATCATGTTGTATTCTCTGCCAGTCTTCTACATTATCTCACTAGTCTGGAAGTATCATCAAGGATGGCTGCCACCTTGACCATTCCCTTTTTCTCTCTTCTCAAAGTCAAAGTAAATCTATTATCAAAGTATGCATATGCTTGCATATACTACCCTGAGATTTATCTTATTGCAGGCATTTGCAAGTAAATAAAGAAATACCATAGAACTTAAAAACCTACACATAAATAAAGATTGACAAATAATCTATGTGCAAAAGAAGAAAAATTGTGCAAATAAAAATTAAATAATACTGAGAACATGAGTTGTAGAGTCCTTGAAAGTGAGCCTGTACGTTGTGGAGTGAAGTTATCCAGTTCAGGAGCCTGATGACTGTAGGGTGATGACAGTTCCTGAACCTGGTGATGTGGGACCTAAAGCTTCTGTAGCTCCTGCCAGGTGTAGCAGTGAGAGAATGGTAGAGCTCTGTTGGTGAGAGTGTACGAGCTAAGGGGGTCAGTTGGCGATACTGCTTTCAATACAGGAGATGGAAAGCCAGCATCTCAGACTTAAGAACAGTTTGTTCCCAACTTCTGTCAGACTCTCAACCCAATCACCTCTTTCACATCTCCGTCCACATTCTCATACTCCTAACTCTGTCCTTTTGGTTTATTCCACAATGAGTAAGTTACATTGGTGTGGGAAATATCAAGTATAAATTGGCAGCATATACATGACAGATATCATAGGCTGAAGGATTGCTCCTTTGCTGTACTGTTCTCTGCTCTATATTCTGAGGAAGGCTTCTGAATCAGCTTGGTTCTGGTCTGAGATTAACAGGCTGGACTATGCCAAACAGGACCTTGATGGATAATTGCACATCCCGACTCAGCTAAATTCTTCTGGTCTCTCCTCAGTATAAAAGTTGAAAGGAAGCTAAATAAAGATTACCAGTGTGTCCTATTGTATAATTTTCAGTTATTTCCCATGACCTATGGTAGTATAGGGCTGCTCTAACTTGCTCGAGTCTTTCATAAAAGAAGTCGCTTGCAAATCTGCAGAGTTGATTTTTTTTTATTATATATTGGCAAATTTAGTGCTGAGCTTTGTTGTTTAAGAACAGACATGCATTAACCTATGCACTGAAACTGTTGAACTTATTTTATATTTCACTAAACATCAGGAGTGCTTATTTTTTTCTATTTACAGACACAATTTTCATCATAGAGAGAAACTGAGTAGTTTTTAACAGCCGTGTTCTGTCAACCAAAAATAAATAAAATTGCGTGTTACTGCGTTGCAGTTCACCTCTTTCTTACCCCCTGGGCTTTGTTTTATTCAATTTGGGTATAAATTCCATTGAACCAATTAAAACACCATCTCTAGAAACCGTGCCACTTAGATCTTTCTGGAAACTTAGCATGATTTTGCTACCACTTGCGTTTATTTCTGTACTCCAATTATCTGGCTTTAACTCTTGCAGGGGCACAGTTTCAATATAGACACAAGAGACTGCAGATGTTAGAACCTGAAACCACAAGTAATCTGCTGGAGAAACTCAACAAGTTGTGCAGCATCTGTGGGAGGAAAGGAACTGTCGATGTTTCAGTTCAAAGTTCAAACCCGAAAAGCCAACCGTGCTATTCCTCTGCTCAACCTGCTGAATTCCTCCAGCAGATTCCTTTCTGCTCCAGTTTCCAGTATCTGTGTCTTCTATTTCTGTGCCATATCTGTTATAAGACACCTATGAAAAATGAGGAGTGTTCTGAAACCCTCATACAAACCTGAGAAAGTCCTTGTACAAGAAAATAAAACAAAAATTTGACATTTCATCACAGTGCAAAAGCACTTTCTATGAATGGGGCAATAAAAACGGCAGTAAGGTTAGAGATCATAGTCTCAGAATGCATGAATGATACTAAAATGTCCACCTTCATCTTAGAAAGATAGTTCTACAATAACTTCTCAGGCACGCAGGTCAGGTAAGCTGCCATCAATTATTCTTGTGGGTATCAGGTAAGCTGCAATCATTCATTCATACAGTACTGACCTGCCATTATTCATTCAAACAGAACTAGTTAAGCTGCAAGCATTCATTCATATAGAGGGGAGCGGCAATCACTCATTGATACAGAGCAGAGAGGACTGCTGTGCTTCATACCTACAGAGTCCGGCAGGCTGCTAGCATGTGGTTGCAAAGCCTCTGGAAACCCAGAACCATGAATGCATGGGCCTTTTATATCCAAAGTAAGCAAACTTAACAGAGATTACATGGATAACTCTCCCCAAATACATCATGTTTCATAGTTTCACAAATAATGATAATACAGAACAGAATGTTGACCAACCCATCAAACTGACGATGAGCATGTATATCTGAGACAGACATGCCTCATGTATGGGGCTATGAGGGACCAGTCATTATATGAGTCCTGACGAAGGGTCTCGGAACTCAGCAGGTCAGGCTGCACCTGATGAAGATGGTGGTACGTTTGGACACAGCAGCCAACCACAGGTGATTTTGTCTTTTCTAAAAGGTCTTTCTTATGATCACAAGACAATACTGGACATTAGGAACTTAATGTACTGCAGGACAATGATCATCGAATTGATTGTTGGAGGAGGAGCAGAAGGAGGTGGACAATGTGGACCATGTTGCTGCCTGCTGTAGAAAGACATTGGATTGATGCATGAAGGCAATATGCAGTCTAACAGTGAAAAATTGTTTTGGAAGCTTTTGTTGCAATTGCAAGATCCTGTTGGACATTAGTAATACAAAATACTGCAAGTCCAGTACAGTGGTATATTTATGAGACAAACGGTGGGGTGGGGGTGGAGGGAGTTGTGTGGCCTTGGTTGTTGCAAGACCTAGGCAGCATTTTGCAGGCTTGTCCATTGCAACAGTCCAGCTGGGCATCCATGCTGGATTGGGGCAGGCCTCTCCACTGATGCTGCTCTCCAGTGTTTCCTCAGTGGAAAACAAGCTGGATTGCTTGTGTACATTCGTCTGTGGACTTCTAAGAACTGCTTGTTATTGCCAACAACACCTGTGCACCACAGGACTTTTCACTCAGGGACTTGGGCTGTATATATTTATTTTTGCGTGCCTGGATGTTTACTGCTGTCGTATATGTGTGATTTGTGTATAACTGTTGCCACTGTGTTTTGAATTTTGGCCCTGAAGGAATGCTATTTTGTTTGGCCATATTCATGTATGATTGAATGATAATTTAACTTAAACTTGAATAAATGGTTGATATTTTGGGCTGAGACCCTTCGTTACAACACCGCCCAAATCTTATTTATACTGGGAATAAGACATGATTCTTCATTGCCTAATGATCATGAGCACAAAGCTGAATTGCAACCAATACTTAAGAAGCAGCCTCTTCCAAACACTGAAACAGAGGATACAATCTCCCACACTCCATAAAAACACGAAACATGGGCTGGTGGAGCAGAGTCTTGGACCTGAATCTATGTAAGCTTAATCCACCCAGGTAGTTAATACATTTCTTTTCATCTGCCATTCTAACTGTAGAGTAGAGTATTTATCAATAGTCACTGTATGATGACATCAATGCATGTTCTGCATAATTAACACTTACAATTTATATATCTACCTACAGATATACCACATAAATCATCTGCTCTTCTTCTGTCTGATCAAAAGCATATTCCAGTTTATTGCAACAGAGGCTATAAGTTATAGTGCCATAAAATAGAGAAACTGGACCTTTGTCCTACTGAGTTTGATTCAGACAAGACATTTGTAGTTTGTATATCATTAGTTCCAGCTGACAGTTCCTTCCACTTGCATTTGCATCAAATTCAGCAGCTAAGAGGACAGAATTATTCACTGAGAGGAAAACTTCCGGATTAAAGAAAAGTGATTAAAGCCTAGCTTTATTTTGACACGTACATTGAAACATAAAGTGAAATATGCCATTTGCATCAAATTGAATCAGTGAGGATTTTGCAGAGGGAAGCCTACAAGTGTCAGCGTGTTTCTGATGCCACCGTGGCACGGTCACAATTTACTAACCCTAACCTGTGCATCTTTGGGATGTGGGATAAAACTGGAGTGCCCAGAGGAAATCCACACAAGCTCCTTGCCAACAGCAGTGGGAATTAAACCCCGATCATGCACCTGGTGCTGTAAAGAATTATGCTAACCGCTGTGTTACTGCAGCTCTCCAGTCTGGGTTATGGATTGGGTTCAAGTGAACAAGGAAGTTTTCCACTGAATTTTCATAGCCAGTGTACAAGAAATATTTCTGGTACAAAGCAATGTACATTATCTTAAAGCACATCACAAGTTGTGAGGGGGTAGAAATCCAAACAAGATTTTAGAGTCATTTGTAATCAAAATCATTTGTTTGTGCCAAAATTGTCATACTGTGCATAAGACCTAACTAATTTATTGCACATCAGGCTTAACAACAAAAATGTTCTTTAAAAACAAATACACCAACCTACTTCCTTCCATTGAAATATTTTCTGATAAATATGCAAGCATATGTTTTGAATAGAAACATATAAAAACATCAAATCTCATCTCAGTTTGGGCCATTGAATCTGGTGATAAGAAAACAGATCGGATGGAAATTCATCCCCCGTCGACGATCAAAAACTCATTTACTCTCATCCTTTACTGCAGTGAACCTTCACTAATCACATTTTTTCATTCTCCCCACATTCCCATCGGCCACCTCCAGATTCCATTAATGATCTACATGTTTTTGGGGTGTGGGAGGAAGCCAGAACAACTGGAAGAAGACCATATGTCACGGTACTAGTGCAATCGGTCGTGTTGTAAATTATGTTCTCCTAATCGCTTTTCTCTGGGGTCATATTCTGATGGATTCCCTTAATGATGAATGCATGCACATGACTTTGTCTAACACGGGCAGCCACCACATGTGGCTTGGAATGCAGGACTTTACTGCAGCAGCCTTCTTCCACCTTTCATTTCCATTGTGAAGTTTCATCATTTTAGTTGGATTGCTCTTTGTTTAGAACCTTCTCCTTGGCCTTGTCAGCATGGGTGACCCTACCAGGACCAGATGGTTAGACACCACTCTCAGGATCTCAGGAACCCACTGGCCTCTCCACCATGACGAGATAACCATCCTCAGACGAGCTCAGAGGGAGAGTGTACAGCACACAGCACACAGGTGCCACTGCAATCAGGGATTGAACTGAGATGACAGGAGCTATCAAGCACCCATGCACATTAATCCTACAATCGTCCATTTTATTTTGGAGATTGGCAGAGATTCCTTTTAATCTCAGGGAAACTAAATGCAGTTCTGGCACCTAGCTCACCAGGAAGACATGCTAGCAGCTATACTTCATTAGGAGTTTGGGGATGTTAGTAAGAATTCTAGCAAATTTCTGATGTACCAGTGGAAGCATTTTGATAGGCTGCCTCAATGCCTGCTTTGGAGGTTCCAATATGCACAATTGCAGGTTTGTTGAGTGAGACAGCTCCATCACGGGGACAACCTTATCATCATTGAGGACACCTTCAGAAGTAGATGCTTCACAAAGGCGGCATTCATAATTAAGGACCCTTACCCTCCAGAATTTGTCCTCTTTGCATTTCTACCATCAGGAAGGAGGGATGGGAGCCTGAAAACCTACATTCATTGTTTTAGAAACAGCTTCTTTCCTACACCATCAGATTTCTAAATAAGCACTGCCTTCACCATTCCTCTTTTACACTTTTTTATTTTATTTTATATTTTTTATTTCATTAATTAGATATACAAAGCAACCCACCAACCTAACAGCGCTAGACAATTTACAACGATCAATTAACCTACCGACTGGTATGTATTTGGACTGTAATTAGGAATCTCCCCCCCTTGACCTTCCAGGAACTAAGTGCCAGATGACTCAACTCCAGAAGGTATTGCTCTTGGGATCTCAGGAGCTCACAAACCTCTCCACCATGACAAAGTGATCATCCTTGGAGAATATACCAAAACAGAAGTGTTAACAGTTGATTGAAAATGCATGAGGTGTTGTCTTTTTTAAATGGATAATAAAGTTACTTAATCCTCCAAGAGGATCACAACCTTGTCGTGGTTTGGAGGCTTGCATTCCACAATGACCTGAAGAGCTACATTGGCTGAAGTCAGGGCTTTAAGCTTTGCCTCTCTGTAGGGTCATTCATGCTAGCAGGTCAAAGGGTAGAGGCCTGACTAAGAATGGTCCACTGGTCTTCCAGAATCAGAGATTCAGCTCATGGCTAATAACCCTGACTAGCAAAGTAAAACTGTTATGGATATAGCAATGAAGAAGCTTACATTTGAGGGGCCAAGGACAGACAAAGAAGGAGGACCTTCATTGCTGCCCTTTATTGCAAGCAGCATTATGTGCAGTAAGCAAGTGAGCAAAGTTGCTTGCTGAAATAACTTGCTGAAGTAAACAGAGTAAACAGATGATTTGCCCAGAATAGTCAAACAGGCAAATTTAAACATAACACCACCTTTGTATTTTGGTGCTATTGCAATTACACGTATTTAGTACTGTTGGCAACTCACTGTTGTAAGCATGGATGGTAAAAGTGAAGACAAGCCACCTGCCCATGAAACTGTCAATGGGTCACACTTGTAGAAATTCTAAAAGATTTTCTATTTGAATACAAAGACAGCTGTCTCTTCCAAACCAACTCATTCCAATTTTTTTTTTGTGGAATGCGTGCACGATTTCATTGACCATTTCCCACCAATGTCAGTAGAAGTGATGGACTCCTACCCCTAATCTGTCTGTTTTTACCAGATTTAAATGGAGAAAAGAGACTGGTTTTGATGTTTTTTTTTAAATAATATCCAAAGAATATGCTTTGCATATTTAATTGGCAGGGAATAGTTTGGTGCAATTAACTTTAAAGAAGATTTTTATGGTTAAAACAAATGTACTATAGATGAATTAAATCTTATGTACAATATTCCAAATTTGACATAAATGATTTATTATAAAATAACCACAAAAGCAAAAGAAATCTCACTTTGATCTTAACTCCCTCACTTCTTGTGAACTGCTGAAAGATGCAGAATGTAGTGTGATAAATAGAAATATTCGTCGGACTCAGTCTAGGAAAATTTAGTGCAAAACTTTGTTTACTTCAATCCATTCCAGAAGGTTTACTTTCCATAAATGACTCTTTCCTCTGATCTACTGGAAGAGATGAAGGAGCAAATGCAAGAAACTGTCAGCTAAGATAAATGATATACCAACTACAAACTTCTTGTGTTGTCTAATGAGGCTGAAAAGAAGTCATTTTGCCATTATGTCTATGAACCAGAATATATCTCCCATACTTAATAGGTGCAACGAGGCAGAAATGAACATATGCGCATTACAATTAGCTCCTTATTTACTATAATAATTATATTTTATTAAATGCATTTGTTTAAAGCAGCTTCTGAATATAGAATCAGAGGCCATATTTTTAGGTACCCTGTACATTTGCTTATTCACGCAAATACCTAACCAGCCAATCATATGGCAGCAACCCAATGCATAAAAGCACGCAGACATGGTCAAGATGTTCAGTTGTTGTTCAGATGAAATATCAGAATGGGGCAGAAATGTGATAAAAATGACTTTGGTCATGAAATGATTGTTGGCGTCAGACAGGATGGTTTCAGTATCTCAGAAACTACTGATCTATGATTTTCACACAACACATTCTCTAGAATTTACAGAGAATAGTGCAAAAATCAAAAATATTCAGTGAGCAGCTGTTCTGTGGGTGAACATGCTTTGTTAATGAGAGAATTCAGAGGAGAATGGACAGACTGGTTCAAGCTGACAGGATCAAATAGATAATCTTTGCATGCTGTATTTCTTCTGTGAGCATACCCTGTGAAATTATTAAATTATTAGATTAGTGATCCCAAGGATTAGACAAAATCTATGACTACATGAACAGACAGTATTGATTAAATGCAGTAGCATTTTCAGATTTCTTACATCCTTGTGATTTCTCTGAATAAAATTGGCAAATTAGATCCAGTTGTAGGAGGAAGCTGACTATGCACATTAAACAAAACTTGCTGCAACATATTGGTGGGGAAATAGGGGAAATTTTAAATGAAATGTGTAAAATCTGGTAAAAAATGCAAGCAGGAGCCCCAGTGGGAAAGTTAAGTTACCAATCTGAATGATGACATTCTAGCTGAATGCTTATTGCCTTGGTGTGGCAATTACTTTGCACAAGAAACAAGAAACTGCAGAGTTATGGACACCGCTGAGCATATCACACAAAAAAAAGTGTCTCCTCCATGGACTCTGTCTGAACTTCTCACTGCCTCAGTAAAACAGGCAACATAGTCAAATAACAGAGTGGGCATTCTTTCTTCTCCTCTCTTCCATTGGGCAGACTTCTACCCCCTTCCTTTCCAGTCCTGATGAAGGGTGTGGCCTGAAACATCATTTCCATTGGTGTTGCCTCACCTGCTGAGTTCCTCCAGCATATTGTGTATGTTGCTTTGGAATTCCAGCATCTGCAGACTTGCTCGTATTTTTGAGAAAACACCTAAGCCTGAAAGCACATACCAACAGGCTCCAGGACAGCTGTAATAATGGCTATGCCCTCTGATCCTGGAGTTTCCCATAACAGGAAACATCGTCTCTACATCCACTCTATTTAGGCCTTTCAATATTTGATAGTTTTCAATGAGATCTCCCCTCATTCTTATAAATGATAGCATAATGGTTAAGTTATTGGAGTAGAATTTCCAAGGGTTAAATATATGATTATCTGAATCATGCATTGAATAGTTCTCTAGTACAATAATATGGACCCTTAGCCTCACAATCTACCTCAATGCGTATTTGAGTTGAGGCTTAACCAGTAATTTTGCAATGCTATTATCACTTCCTGCATTTGCAATGATATAATTGTCCTCACCCCTAGTCTGCTTTCAATAACAGCTAGTGCTCTTGCTAAGACATGGAGCTGTGTGAGGACTAAGCTGATGGGCAAAAGTAACTCAGTTGCCTTGAATTGCCAGTGCAGAGAACCTATAGATCTAGGGTTGGTACTTGGTGGTCAGCATGGACATGGGTTGGCTGAAGGGCCAGATATTGTGGTCTATAATTGCCTTGATAATTCAACAGAGCTGTGCTTGCAGCCCAGTCCATCACACAAACCAGCCTTCCCTCCACTGACTCTGCCTACATTTCCCAACCCCAGTGGGCTGCAAATGCTCATCACTGAATTTCACACACTGGTCCTTCTTTCGGCTCGGCCTCCAATTTGGTAGAAAACACCAAATCTTGTGAGCACATACCACCAGACTCAATGACAGTTATTGGATTCTTGAGCAAACTTCTCATACACCAGAGATGAATTAACAACCTCCCAGACTACCTACTTGTGCCCTTGTAATTTATTTATTTACTTGCACTGCACTTTCTCTGTAGCAGTAGCACAATATTCTCTATCAGTTTTCTTTTTTTACTACCTTGTTGTACATTGTTGTGTGGCATGAATGGCACATAAAGATTTTCACCCTATCTTGTTACAAGCTGTAATGATGGCATCCTAGTACAATAAAATGGACTCAGCCTCACAATCTACCTTGTTATGACCTTACACTTTATTGTTTACCTGCACTGTAGTTAACTGTAGCTATTACACTTTAATGTGCATTGCTATTGTTTTGCTTTGTTCTACATCAATGCGAAGACCTGGTCCATATGAACAATATTCAAGACAGGCTTTTCACTATCTCAGTGCATATGACATGACAATAATGAATCAATTCCAATAAATCAATACAATTACTAATACCAATGTGACAATAGCAAACCAGTAGTACTACCAATTTCAATTTTAAAATCTGGCTGAGTGTTGCCTCAATAACAACCTCTCACTCAATGTTAGCAAAACCAAGGAGGTGATGATTGAATTCCGGAGGAGAAAACTGGAGGGCCATTGGGGTGGGCGTGGGAAGGGGTATCAGAGGTGGAAAGGGACAACAGAAACTTTTAATTACTTGTTATCATTTTAGAGGATCGGTTCTGAGCCCAGCACGCAAGTGCCATTACAAAGGAAACATGGCAGCTCCTCTACTTTCTTAGAAGTTTGCGAAGATTCGGCATGTCTTCTAAAACTTTGACAAACTTCTGTAGGTATGGTGGAGAATATATTGACAGGAGGCATCTTGACCGGCTATGGAAACCCCAATGCCCTTGAATGGAAAAGTAGTGAAACCAAGTCCATCACTGTTAAACCCCTCTCCTCCACTGAGCACATCTACATGGAGCTCTTCCACAGGAAAACAGAATCTATCATCAGAAATCCCCAGCATCCAGACCATGCTCTCTTCTCACTGTTGCCATCTTCAAGGAGGTACAGAAGCCTCAGGATCAACACCACGAAGTTCAGGCACAATTATTACCTCTCAACCATCAGGTTCTTGAATTTGAAGGGGTAACTTCACACAACTTCAGTTACCAAACATTGAACTGTTCCCGCAACCTATGGACTCACTTTCAAACACTCTTCAACTCGTGTTCTCAATATTTATTTATTATTATTATTATTTTGCTTGTTATTTGTTGTTCCTTTGTAATTACTGTGAATGTCCACAAGAAAATGAATCTCAGTGTTGGATATGGTGACATATGTATACTTTGATAATAAATGTAATGTACTTTGCACTTTGAGCTTTACAATTTGGAGTGGATGAGACTAACATAATAGAACCATTTCCCCCTTTCGATGCTGAGTCACTAAGTTCTCATAGTGCACAAGGTGTTCTGGACTAAATAACCTTGAGAACTGTACTACTGGGGTGAAACAAGCTCAAATTCCGTAATGGCAGCTGAGGGGTTTCAATACAGTTACTTAGACAGATACAGAATTTAAAAGTTATTGTCTGTGATGATGACTATGACTTATTGGGATGTCGCTTTTATATAAAAACTGTGTGACTCCAGTTCAACAACAAGATGGCTAATTCTTAGCTGCACACAGTAATGACCTGGCTGACCATTCTGTTGTATCACAACTATTGTGCTGAATGGGAAGATTTCTGTCTTGTGGAACCCAGAGAAGATTATGGATAGGCAACATAAGCTGGAAATACCAGCAGCTCTGCCCACAACTCTTGAATGAATTCATCAAAGACCACTACCCACCCCATTATGTCTGGCCGATGTTTTGCTGTATATTTGCTTCTTACTCTGCCTTGATGCCCTTGCGTTGTCTTTCCATCACACAGTGCCACTTAGTCTTCCAATTTTATTTCTCAGCTGGGCTGTTCAATTTATTTTTGTCAAATCAGATTCAGAAATAGATTTACTTCCATGAAGCTTTGGGGCAGGTATAGTCATTCATCTTCCAGAATAAATTCCCCAGGGGAAAAAAAGTGTCTCTGTATTTGGAAGTCAAAATAGTAGAAAGCAAATCGAGGGACTTGTCTCTTAAAGGTACATGAAACAGCTCAAAGGTTGATTAATTGGCTTTGATTGAGAGAGTTTGAGAAATGGGCTGTTGTCATGCTCATGAGGGAGTGTATAATATCCTGCGTACAATGAAATCACCTTGCATTCTTTCTTCATTCACTGAGCACAGAGAGAGATTCATTACAAGAACAACTTCTATTGAAGTGGCATCTTTAATGTAACAAATATGCCACAAAACACTTCAAGGGAAGCTTATCAAACTAAGAATTGATGGCAAGTCGTTAGATATAGTTAATAGGTTTTGCTTTAATAGTCAACATATTTCAAAAGTGAGCAGATGAGAGTTCTGAGTTAGTGCGTCCCTGTGAGCGTAAGAGGCAAATAGGTAAGTTGAGAAAGTGGGGTGGCATAGTAGTGCAGTGGTTAGCACAAAGGTTTAGAGTACAGCACCCTGGGTTCAATTCCTGCCACTGCCTGTAAGGAGCATTCTCCTGGTGACCGCGGGGAGGATAAAGAGGTAAATAAAGAAGGATAAAAAAGGGGTTATGCAATGACCTTGTCAAGTAGGATTAAAGAGGATCTGAAAACAAGAATGTGACACCAGAGTACTTGATAAATCACTGTACACATGTGTATTTACACACACACACTCTCACAATACCTTGTCAGTTGCACTGAGGGTGTGCACTTCAATGTTTCCCCCTGGTAAATTGTCTTAACGGTGCCTTTTCTCGTACATGTTGGAATATTCCATTGTTTTAGAAATGGAGATGTGAAATGATGTGTACTGTATTTAATGTAGAAAGCTCTGTTTGTAATATGTAACTACATCATATTCTGAGTCATGAGTAGTCTTCAGTTGACTTTGTGGGTAATTGAAGATGGTATGTCCTGGTGCCTAAAGTACAGGGCAGATCACTCTCAGGAGAGGGAGAGGGAGAGAGACTGGGCTGCCAGGAGCTCGCACGGGACATAGCTATAATTATGTTTCTGCTAGATATCTTTTCTGTAAATATTGGCAGTTTTCATTTTGCTGTTGTTGCTGGTTTTCTTAAGTTTGTTTTTTTCATACGCCTAATAAACACCCTTGAACGTAAGTGCATAACATCTCCAGACATCTTTTCTTTGGTTAAAACCCATGTATGTGACAAGCATGGCTAATGAAAGAATAGGCTCTCTCAGGCACCAGAAGAGCAGATCAAGGAATAAGAGCAAGATCCTAACTAAATATGTTTCATCAGTATTCACCAAGGAGAAGGTGTCAAGGCTGGGGAGTTAAGGGGAGGGATACACTAATACTCTGGGGCACATCTGTATCAGGAAGGAAAAAGTGCTACAAATGCAGCACATTAGGGTAGATAAATCCCCAGGGCCAGAAAGGGTCTACCCTAGGATAAGGGAAGCAGGGAGGAGATTACTGGTTTCTAGCAGATTTTTGGACTTCCATTAGTCGCAGATAAACTACCAGAAGATTGAAGGATGGCTAATATTGTCCCCTTGTTCAAAAGGGCAAAGGAATAAACTTGATAACTACAAACTAACATTAGTGGTAGGGAAGTTGTTGGTGAAGGATCTGAAGGAGAGGGTTTTTGTTCACTTGGATAGGTAGGGACTGATTATGAAGAGTCGGTATGGTTTTGCGCCAGGAAGATTATGTCTCAGATTTTTGAAAAGGAGATTGATGAAGTTAGGGCAGTAGATATTATCAATATGAACTTTAGTAAGGCATTTTCCATGGTCTTTCATGATAGGTTTGTCCAGAAGTTAAAGAACAGAGGATGACCTTGATTTTTTGGGGAAGATATTATAATACATTTGTATAATTTGCATTTATTTTGGGGGCTTGTTATGCTGGCATTGCATCCTCACTAACTTGTACTCTAGCTTGAATTTTCGGGTTTATTGTTTTGTCTGATTTTTGGGGGGTTAGTTCACAGGGCATGAATTTTTTTGTACTCTGACATGTATTTATAGGAGCAATGTTATCCCCTCAGGGCTCAGTTGATGTTGATCCTAGTATGACATGTTTATGACTGAGGTTTTCTGGTCTTTGTCTCCTTATATTATTCAGGGTTTCATTTAGTTTATTTGTTTAATTAAACTCTTAGTTTAACTTTATTGTTCTGAGTCTCTGTGTCCTCCTGCGCCTGGATCAGAACATGAACCCCAACAAAACCATTCCTATGCCTTTTTAAATGTTAGTATGTCTGCCACAACTTCATCTCGCAGCTCATTCCATATACTGACTATCACCTGGGAGATGGGAGGATAAATTCTGCTCAGATGTGGCAGTAAATAGCAGAGCCTATGGAACAATAATGTACAGAAAGGTCTAGGGGTGCAAGTCCATAGTTCTCTAAAAGTGGTGACAAAGATGGATAAGAGAATGTAGAAGACATTGTTTGCCTTCATAGTCCACAACATTGAATAAAAAATGCCACATTGAGTTGTATAGAACCATGTTTAGACCATATTTGGAATATTGTGCAGAGTTCCAGTCGCCTCACAGTAGGAAGGATGTGATGGTAATAGAGAGAGTGCAGAAGAGATTCACTAGGATATTGCCTGGAATGAAGGGCTATATTACAAGGAGAGGTTATATAGTTTGGGCTATCCTCACTGGAACATAAGAGGCTGGAATGAGGCTCTGGGGGTTATAGGTAGAAAAGAGTGCCAGGGCAGGGAAATATAGAACTAGAGGTAACAGGCTAAAGATGAGGAAAGAGAAGTAAAGGAGAGGGTAGTGGATATTTGAAATGAGCTGCCGGAGAGAGTGGAAACAGATACCACAGTTAACAAAGATGAGCTAGACCATAATGGTCATACCTTTCTACGATTCTTTGCTGACCATTGACCATTTGCTCTACAGAACATCTTGAATGTCTGTACGTGATCACTGAGCACAGAAATGGACTGGTGTAATTCAATTTCAAACAGACAGGACTACTCTGCAAATGGTATGCCACAAGATCAGAAGAATCTGATTCAGATTTATACTCAGTTATTTACAATGATAAATACACATACAGTGAAATGTGTTGTTTGCGTTAGCAACCAACACAACCTATGGATCTGCTGGAGGCAGCCCACAAGTCCTACCTCTACAATATTTATCCTGACACCACAAGCAACAATAACAACAACGCAACAAAAGAAATAAAACAAAAATAACAACAAGAGAACAAGCCACTTTCCTCCTTCCTACCTACTCACACACACGGACTGGGTTCCAAGTCCATGGCCCCCAACTTCCCCAGTTGACTCACAGACTTACTCACCCAGGGCTTTACTCATTGGTCTTTGACTTCCGCACTCATTGACTTGGACTCAGACTTTGGTCTTCAAGCTTTAATTTTCAGTATTGACCCCAGTTCTTGCCAATGGCAGGACCCTGATCTTTACACCACCAATCCCAGGTTAGCAAGTTGACGAGTCTGCTGAAGTTCAAATCTGCTTAATGATTCTTCCAAAGATTATGAGTGATAATCAGTGACTAGTTGGTTATAGTTCTTCATCCCTGCATTGTTACTGGGACTTCAGAAGGTTAAGTTGCAGATGCTCACACTAATTGATATCTCCAGGGTTTATTCCTTGTCAAGTCATGATTTGTTTGTATCTGGAGTAAGTGTCACAAGCGATGTTATTATTTTAATGTCATACCAAATTTGCCTTGTATTCCAGAACAACTTGAGTCTGTGTGTTGAAGATAGTGTTGCTGAGGGAGATGACCAAGAACTTCTGAGCTACCTGAACCAATATTGCAAAGCTTGTGCCTGTCTTTTCCTTTATCACTCTTCAAAGTGTCTCCTTTTAGACACGGCAGCCCCTGAGTTACAGCTGGAAAAAATTATGGAAATTTGCCCTTACAAAATTTATGAATTACCATCCAAAAATCTTAAAATTTGCTTACAGAGAATTCATGGACAGGAGCCTGATGACACAGAATCAACGTTTTAGGAACAGCTTCTTCCCCTCCACTGTCAGATTTCAATGGACAATGAACCTTGATAACATGACTTCATTGCATGGAACATCACAGCATAGATTGTTTGTGAGAGATGTTAATCCCCATAACACAGGGCTTAACTCTATGCAGGGCAGACCCTGTGTTGCTGTGTTCACCATGGTACTGAGAGCCTTGCCCATTCTCTTTAAGTCTGACTTGCTTTCTCAATACTACCTGCCCATCCACTTATCATATCGTCTGCAAACTTGGCCACAAAGCCATTCATTTCGTCATCCAAATTATTGACATATAATGTGAAAGGAAGTGTCCCAACACCAAACCCTGTGTGTTGTTCCTCCAACCTGAGTGTGGCTTCATCTTAACAGTAGAGGAAGCCATGGATAGACATATCAGAATGGGAATGGGACGCAGAATTAAAATGTGTGGCCACTGGGAGATCCTGCTTTCTCTGGCGTAAGTGTTCAACGAAACGGTCTCCCAATCTGCGTCGGGTCTTACCAATATATAAAAGGCCACACCAGGAGCACCGGACGCAGAGTGACTTAGAAAGATTAGGATAGGAGGCAAAGTAATGGCAGATGGAATATAGTTTAGGAAGTGTATGGTTGTGCACTTTGGTAGATGGAATAAAGATATAGTTTCTTAGTGAGTAGAAAATTTAAAAATCTAAAGATTAACTTGCAGGTTGGTGAGGAAGGCAAAAGCATTGTTAGCATTGATTTTGAGAGAACCAGAATATAACAGCAAGGATGTGATGCTGAGGCTTTGTAAGTCGTTAGTCAGAACACACTTGGAGTATTGTGAGCGGTTTTGGGCCACATCTGAGAAAGGATGTGCTGCCATTGGAGAGGGTCCAGAGGAGGTTCACGAGAATGATCCCAGGAATGAAAGGGTTAACTTGTAAGGTGCCTTTGATGGCTCTGGCTCTGTACTTGATGGAGTTTGGAAGAAGGAGGGGGAATCTCATTGGAACCTGTCGAATAGTGAAAGGCCTATATTGTAGAGTGGATGTTACCTATGCAGGGGGAATCTGAGACCAGAGAGCACAGCCTCGGAATAAAGGGACAGGGATGAGGAGAAATATCTTCAGCTAGAGGGCAATGATTCTGTGGAGTTCATTGCCACAGATGACTGCGAAAGCCATCACTGGTCATATTTAAAGCGGAGGTTCTTGATTAGTAAGGTCATCAAAGTTTACTGGGAGAAGTCAGGAGAATGTGGTTGAGAAGTTCTTGATTAGTAAAGGCGTCAAAGATTACAGTAAGAAGGCTATAGAATGGGGTTCAGAGGGATATTAAATCTGCCATGATGGAATTCTGGAGCTCTCTCAATGGACCAAATGGCCTAATTCTCTTCCTGTGTCTTATGGACTTATGGGGAAACAGTAGCAAAATGCAGAATGCAGTGTTACAGTCACTGATAAAGTGCAGTATAGGTAGGCAATAAGTGCAAAGCCATAATGAGGTGGATTGGGAGATCAAGAGTCCATCTTATTGAACTAGGAGACCATTCAATAGGATTATAACAGCAGGGTAGAAGCTGTCCTTGAGCCCGGTCTTATGTACATTCAGGCATTTGTATCTGCTGCTCTTGCACTGAGGATGGGCTCCACAAACCTTTGGACAACTGAGCCACTGAACACTCAACATTTTAGGAAAGCTTCTTCCCTCTGCTATTAGATTTCAGAATGGTCCTCACTCTTCCACTTTTGCATTATTTATTTATTTATTGTTGTAAGTTGAAGTAAAACTTATGTGCCTTGCATTGTATTGTTCCCACAAAATTAAAAAAAATCACAACATATGTCCATGATAATAAACCTGATTATGATTCTGATTCTGAAAGGTGCAAAGATAAGTGATTTGAATCAGAAATTGGATGGTTTATGCCTGAACTGGAGGGAGACTAATATCATAATGGAAAGGTTTGTTAATACTACAAGGTGGAGTTTAAACTAGAGTTGCAGGGGGATGGGAACCAGAGGGCCAGAACAGTTAGTGGAGAGGTTGTGGAGGCAGATGTTGGTAAGACCTCAGATAAAATTAGGAATCAAAAGGTTGAGCATAGTATAGCTAGTGCCCAGAGTTGTGTATATTTCAATGCAACAAGTACCGTAGGAAAGGCAGATGACACCTTTGAAAATGAAGTAGCTGGTTTACAAAGAGAAGGAATGTGTAGTGAAAGCCTGTTGATGGGGCAAATTTCCAGTCAGCAGGATGAGTTGCAATGTAAAGGCAGACAAAATCAAAAGGGGTGGCTACACCTGCCCTTACACTTCCTCCCTCATCACCATTCAGGACCCTAGACAGTCCTTCTAGTCCTTCACCTGTGAGTTGGCTGGTGTGGTATACTGCGTCCGGTGCTCCCGGTGTGGCCTTTTATATATTGGTGAGACCCGACGCAGACTGGGAGACCGTTTCGCTGAACACTTACGCTCTGTCCGCCAGAGAAAGCAGGATCTCCCAGTGGCCACACATTTTAATTCCGCGTCCCATTCCCATTCTGATATGTCTATCCATGGCTTCCTCTACTGTTAAGATGAAGCCACACTCAGGTTGGAGGAACAACACCTTAAATACCGGCTGGGTAGCCTCCAACCTGATGGCATGAATGTTGACTTCTCTAACTTCCATTGATGCCCCTCCCCACTTCTTACCCCATCCCTGACATACTTAGTTGTTTCTTTTTTTCTCTCTCTCTCTGCCCATCACTTTTTGCCTGTTCTCCATCTCCCTCTGGTGCTCCCCCTCCCCCTTTCTTTCTCCTGAGGCCTCTCATCCCATGATCCTTTCCCTTCTCCAGCTCTGTATCGCTTTTGCCAATCACCTTTCCAGTTCTTAGCTTCATCCCACCCCCTCCAGTCTTCTCCTATCATTTCACAATTCTCCCTCCCCCTCCTACTTTCAAATCTCTTAGTATCTTTCCTTTCAGTTAGTCCTGACGAAGGGTCTCGGCCCGAAATGTCGACAGTGCTTCTCCCTATAGATGCTGCCTGCTGTGTTCCACCAGCATTTTGTGTGTGTTGTTTGAATTCCTAGCATCTGCAGATTTCCTCGTGAATACAGAACTGAAGGTGTTAAATTTCAATGCACGCAGTATACGGAATAAGGTCAATGAACTTGTAGCCCAGTTACAGATTGGCATGTATGATGTTGCAGACATCAGGGAATCATGGTTGAAAGTAGATTATAGCAGGGAAGTTAATGCTCAAAGATACACTGTATTTAAAGGACAGGAAGGAAGGCGGTGGGGGGGGGGGCATTGCTCTGTTGGTAAAAAATGAAATCAAATGATTAGAAAGAGGTGACATAGGGTCAAAAGATGTTGAATGATTGTGGATAGAGCTAAGGGATTATGAGGGTAAAACACCCTGATGGGAGTTGTATACAGACCCCCAAACAGCAGTAAGGATGTGGTCTACACATTACAACAGAACAGAGAAAATGCATGCCAAAAGTGCAATGTTACAGAAGTGACAGGGGATTTCAATACCCAGGTAGATAGAGAAAATCAGGTTGGAGTTGAATTCCAAGGGGGTAGTTTCTAGAACGCCTGCAAGGTGGCTTTTTAGAGCAGCTGGTGGCTGAGCCCACTGGGATACAGCTTTTCTGGACTGGGTGTTGTGCAATGAACCAGAATTGATTAGAGAGCTTAAGGTAAAAGGACCCTTGGGGGGAAGTGATCATAATATGATGGAATTCACCCTGAAAATTGAGAAGGAAAGCAAAAGTCAGATGTATCAGTATTACAGTAGAGTAAAAGGAGTTACAGAGGCAGGAGAGGGGAGTTGGCCATAAATTATTTGAAAAATACACTGGGCAGGGATGATAGCACAGCAGCAATGGCTGGAATTTCTGGAAGCAATTGGGAAGGCACAGGATATATCCATCCCAAAGAGGAAGAAGTATTCTAAAGGCAAGATGACACAACCATGGCTAACAAGAGAAGTCAAAGTCAATGTAAAAACCAGAAAGAGGGCATATGATAGAGCAAAAATTAGTGGGAAGTTTTAAAAACCAACAGAAGGCCACTAAAAGGTCATTAAGATGGAATACGAAAGTAAGCTAGCCAATAATATTAAAGAGGATACCAAAGTTTCTTCAGATACATGAAGTGTAAAAGAGAGGTGAGAGTGGATATCGGATAACTGGAGAACGATGGTGGGGAAGTTGTAATGGGGGACAATGAAATGGCGGATGAACTGAATAAGTATTTTGCAGTGTAGAAGAAACTAGCAGTATGCTGGAAGTTCCAGGTGTCAGGGACCATGAAGTGTGTGCAGTTACCATTACTAGAGAAAAGGTCCTTGGGAAACTAAAGGTCTGAAGGACCTGGAGCAGATGGTGTACACCCTAGAGTTCTAAAGAAGGTGGCTAAAGTAATTGTGGAGGCATTAGTAATGATCTTTCAAGAATCACTAGAATCTGCAATGGTGTCAGAAGACTGGAAAATTGCAAATGTCACTCCACTCTTCAGGAAAGGAGCGAGGCAGAAGAAAGGCAATTATACTCCATTTAGCCTGACCTCAGTGATTGGGAAGATGTTGGAATCGATTATTAAGCATGAGGTCTCGGGGTACATGATAAAATAGGCCTTGGTTTCCTCAAGGGAAAATCTTGCCTGGCAAACCTGTTGGAATTCTTTGAAGAAATAGCATGCAGGATAGAAAAGTGAGAATAATTGATATTGTGTACTTGGATTTTCAAAAGGCCTTTGACAAGGTGCCACACATGAGGCTGCTTAACAAGCTATGAGCCCATGGTATTACAGGAAAGATTCTAGCATGGATAAGGCATTGGCTGATTGGCAGGAGACGAAAAGTGGGAATAAATGGAGCTTCTTCTGGTTGGCGGCTGGTGACTAATGCTGTTCCCTGGGTCTGTGTTGGGATCAATTCTTTTTATGTTATATGTCAACAATTTGGATAATGGAATAGATGGCATTGTTGCAAAGTTTGCAGATGATATGAAGATAGGTGGAGGGATAGGTATTTCTGAGGAAGTAGAGAGGCTGCAGAAGGACTTAGACAGATTAGGAGAATGAGCATAGAAGTGGCAGATGGAATACAATGATAGGAATGCACTTCGGTAGAAGAAATGAAAGGGTTGACTATTTTTTAAATGGACAGAAAATGCAAAAAATTGAGGTGCCAAGAACTTGGGGATTCCCTAAAGGTTAATTTGCAGGTTAGGTCTGTGTTGAGGAAGGCAAATGCGATATTAGAACTGGAGAAGGTTCAAAGGAGGTTCACAAAAATGATTCCAGGATTAAATGGCATGTTATATGAAAAGAGTTTGATGGCTCTGGGCCTGTATTCACTAGAATTCAGAATAATGAGGGATGACATTAAAAACTATCAAATGGTAAAATGTCTTGATAGAGTGGATGTGAAGAGGACAATTCCTATGGTGGAAGAGTCTGACACCAGAGGCCACAGCCTCAAAGTAGAGGGTCATCCTTTCAAAATGGAGAGGAAGACGAATTTCTTTAGGCACAGATTGGTGAATCTGTGGAATTCTTTGCCACAGAGAGCTATGGAGGCCAAGTCTTTATATATATTTAAGGCAGAGGTTGATAGATTCTTGATTAGTCAGGGCATGAAGGGATATGGGGAGAAGGCTGGTGATTGAGGCTAAGAGAAAAAATGGATCAGCTATGATGAAATCACAGAGCAGACTTGATGGGCCAAATGGCCTAATTCTACTCTTATATCTTATGGTCTTATGGTCTAAATGAGGAAAAAGTATTGAAAACATTGCCTAAGCATAAGGTATCCCTTGCTACATTAAAGCATTTCCATTGGATTTTATATTATTTATGTTATTAATTACTGTACAATTAATATCCAAACTACATAATGAAGACTTTAGAGCATTTAATAAAATTCCCCGCAACAACAAAATATAATAGCTGTATACTTCTGTTGGATAACCATTCTGTATGCTGATCTGTTGAATGAATGACTTATGGAAATGAAGGATGTGGTAAATTTGGTTATGGTCTTAGTTGATATAGAACTGCACAATGTGAAGATTAATTATATCCAGAACTGACGTTAAGGGAAATAAGTGCATTTTCATCCTGCAATGGAAACCTGCTACATGGAACTTCAATTGTTGCTTTATCATGTATTCTCACACAGAGGC
The DNA here is from genome assembly GCF_030144855.1 of Hypanus sabinus. Classification (NCBI taxonomy): domain Eukaryota; kingdom Metazoa; phylum Chordata; class Chondrichthyes; order Myliobatiformes; family Dasyatidae; genus Hypanus; species Hypanus sabinus. The sequence goes on from NC_082727.1 coordinate 6,256,116, forward strand.
CTGGAGGGAATCCAGAAATCCAATGACATTTGAAAATGTATAGATCGACTGATACAAGTGTTGAATTTTAAAAGAGAACATTTAAAGTTAGTTCATGCAAAGGGAAGTAACATTTTTGCAGCATATTTAACCCCTCATGAGAGTGTAAGTGCTAGGAGAGACACAAGAAACTGCAGAAGCTGGCATCAGGTACAAAAAAAACACAAACAGCTGGAGGAACTCGGAATTCAGGAAGAACATGTGGAGGGAAATGGACAGCCAAAGTCTTGGCATGAGATCCTTCATCTGGTTTCAGGTCAACAGGCTATTTCTTTGACAAATATTTGCAAGTGAGTACATTTGGAAATATCACACCATATAAAGAATGCAGAAGTAAGAATTACTTTGGTAATTTAATGTAGCAGTTTTTTAAAGAGACTTGTAAGCAATTCACCTCTTTGATTTACTTCCAAAGCTGTCATTCTTTTGGTGTTGGGCAATCAATAAAAGCATCTATCTGGTAAAGAAAGAATAACCACCACTGTTCTTCCATGATCAACCGTATCCAGAGATGCTGCCTGACTTGCTGAGTTCCTCCAGAATATTTGTCTTAATCAAAAGAGATATGAGCTGAAAGCAAAACAAAGTTTGGATCATTTTAAGTTTAATCTGGTATTGAAGTGGCCAAGTGGCCATTTTAGAAAGCAGATCCACCAAATTGCTGATGGTTTGGAGTCACATATTGGGAAGGTCAGACAGAATCCTTTCCCTGAATGACATTAGGATTGATTTTTAAGATCAGCAATTCTTTCCATATTTTCCAGCAGCACTGAAAGAAAGTTCTTTGAGTGAAAGACCATTTTTCTCTTTCACCTTTGACAGAAGAGCAATTGGAATGGTTATTGATATTAGCTGATTATTGTCCTCTGTACTGAGATACAGTGAAAAAACTCTTGTTTGCTTGCCATCCAGACAGGTCAGGCCATACATAAGTATAAAAAAGAAAACAGAATGCAGAATATTCTGTTACAGCTCCCGAGAAAGTGCAGTACAGGTCAACAAGTCCAGAGCAAGGCCCACCATGAGAAGTCAAAAGTTTGAAAGTTTATCTTTTAGCATTTGAGACGTCCATTCAAGAGTCTGATAACAGCAGGATAGAAACCATCCTTGAGTCTGGGCTACAAGCTCTCATGGTTTTTGTATTTTCTGTCATATGTGAGGGGGGAGAAGAGAGGATGACTGGGATAGGAACAGCCTTGCATTATCTTGGCTGCTTCCCGAGGCAGCAGGAAGTGTAGACAGAGTCAGTGGAGAGGAGTTTGGTTTGTGTGATGGACTGAACTGTGTTCATAACTCTGCAATTCCTTCTAGTGTTGGGTGGAACAGTTGCCATACTAAGTTGTGATGCACTGGGCCAAGTCAATGAGTTATTGCCTCTACCCCTCTCACATTTTTACCCAGCTACTAGAGAGAGGAACTTCTTGTTTTTATTCATTTTCATAACCATCCCACAATAGTCAAACAGTTCTGTAAACGAATCTCACACCTCTTCCATAAGGTCCTAGGTGGTTATTGTCATGTACTGAAATAGTAAGGTCCATTAATATAGTCTGACACCTGTCAAATATGGTGATGATGTCATCGGTCTGGGACAGAATATAACCTGATGTGAAGGAGCATGGCAGTGAAAATGAGAAATAAAGATTCATTGAGAGTATGAAGGGTCCAGTCATGATATATGCACTATCTAATTAAGTACTAAGATAGATTGCAAATACACAACAGTTATCATCAATAAAGTAGTATTAGAATGTACTCCGTGTTGTAGGAAATGTAGCAGCCAATTTTTGCACAGCAAGCTCACACGAGCAGCAATATGATAACAACATATTGTCAACAGTGGTGATGAGGATACGGACTTTAAGAGTAAGATGAGAATGGAGAAGTCCGGGATCCACCACTTCCAACGTTTTACGGAGCCAGCTACACTCGGTCTGAGATGGACATGGTGACTCAACTCATTTGAAATTTATGCCAATGGTAAAGGACTGATCGTGGCCAATAATGCAACAGATAATACAAAACAAAGATGAAGAACACTACTTTTGCACCTTGCAGGATATATTCTCAACACTACCAAACACGGGACAAGTCACAGACTACACGGCAGCGGTGGAAGCGCTGAATGCTTATTCTGTTCCCCAGGTCAGTACTATGTCTGCCCGGCAGCATTTTCATCAACTTGCCCCAAGATAAGGTGACACGGTTTGACAGTTCTCTACTCGTCTTCGGCAGGCAGCAGAAGATTGCAATTTTCTAACTGACATCGACGACCAAATCAGGGATGGCATAGTGGGAAAATAAAACACAGTCTATGTGTGGAGAAAACTACCGAAGAATATGCAGGGCCTAACACTTTGCACACTGGAAACAACCCACGGCACAATATGAACAAATCGAAGAACAATTGTCAGCCATCTCACTCCAGGGGAGCCTCCCAGAGATTGTGCGCCATGTTTCACACTGTGAGGATACAACACATGGCAAAAAGACAGGGGAAAATAAAGTCTACTAAAACAAATGAAAGGAAATGCTACAGATGTGGCAACACAGATCACCTAGGTAGAGACCCAAAGTGCCCAGCTCATGGACAGACGTGCATAAAATGCACTGGAAAGGACACTCTGCAAACATGTGCCGGACAGAAGGATTAAAGACACAAAAAGCGAACAATGTTGAGAATGAACAGAAGGGATTTGCATTTGTTGTTAATGAGACAGAGTCATCTGAAAAGAAAACTTTTTGTGTAGGGGTGTAAATCTGTTAGTAGATTCATGAGACAGAAGTCACATACAGGGTGAAAAGGTGTGGGAAAAACTTGTGTCAGAGCAGAAAAAGTTCCATTCGTATATTCCTAAGCAGAAGAGAAAGCTGTACCCATATTCATCCAGCACATCACTGGAGGGTCAGGGGTATTTGAATGTGAAGTAAGTTTTGGAATCAGAACAGACCAGGCTGAGTTCATCACGATAAAAGGCAATGGTAACCACTCTTAGAAACAGCAACAAAACTCATTGTGTTAAAAGTTGAGAACAGATGTTAAAGAGTCACTTAAGCTGCAGAACCCAGAAGTGTTTGAAGGGGTAGGAAAGTTGAATATTGTGCAGATCAGTCTGTACATTGACCCGAATGTAAAGCCTGTGGCCCAGCCGCTCTGACACATGCCTTACAACTTAAGGGAAGCTGTTGAGAAAATATTGAACAGCTAATGAAAATGAACATTATTGAGAAATTTGAAGGCTCAACTCCTTGGGTTAACCCGGTGATAATTCTACCAAAACCTGACAAGGACGTCAGAATGTGCCTAGACATGAGAAGGGCAAATGAAGCAATTGTGAGGGAGAGATATCCCATTCCAACTGCAGATGAGGTATTACAGGGTATGAATGGAGTTGAGGTGTTTAGCAAACTAGACTTGAAATGGGGCCATCACCAGCTAGCGCTAACTCCAGAATCTAGAGAGATAATAACCACATTTGCAATGCATAATGGGGTGTGTAGGCTCAAGAGACTGGCATTTCGTGTGTCATCAGCCAGTGAGCAGTACCAGCACGAGATAGCAAATGCTTCAGCTGGAATGGAAAGAGTTGAGAACATCTCAGGTGATGTGATTGCACATGCGTCTAACCAAAAACTGCAAGATGGGAGACTGCATACTGTCTTAAAGAGGCTCGCAGAGTGTGGACTGGCACTGAACCCAGAGAAATGTCAGTTCAACATGGACAGAATAGTTTTCATGGGAATTCTCCTGTCACAGAAAGGCATCGGACCAACTGAGGAGAGAGTGTGAGCAGTAATGGAGGCTGTGAACCACAAAATGCCACAAGAGCTTCCTAGGTTTCAACCACAGTTTGGAACTTTGTTAGAACCACTGAGATGATTAACCAGGAATGACACCAAGTTCAGGTTTGAGGAAGAACAGAAACGAGCATTCAAAGGCCTAAAAGAAGATTAGGAAGAGCAGGTACATTGGCCTATTTTGATAAGGATGCACCAACTAACATAACAGATGCCATCGCAGTTGGACCGGGGACAGTACCCATACCAAAACAAAATGAAGAAATGGTACCTGTCTGCTCTGTCAGCTGTAGTCTCACAGCCTGCGAATGAAAATGCTTACAAACTAGTGCATTAGCACTAGTATGGGCTTGTGTAAGACTTCATCCTTACTTGTATGGGAGAAAATCAGACCTGATCACAGATCACAAACCTTTGGAGATGATTTATAGCCCAAAATCTAAACCATGCGCATGCAAAGGGCGGTGGGTTTTGAGATTGCAACCATGTGTCTACAGAGTCATACACATACCAGGAAAACAGACCATTACAGACCCACTGTTGAGAGTATTGGAGGAGACTGCTCAAAAAGAGAGACACAAGCATGGTTCAGAGGAGTATGTCAGGTTCATAGCTGTGAGTGCCACACCTGAAGCCCTGACTGTCATGGTCCGGTCTGAAGTCCGCATTCCAGTTCACGGTCTGGTCCACAGTCTCCGGACTCTGGGTCCTCCAGCTTGTTTCAGTTGGACTTAATTCTTGGAGCCTTGCTGGCAGTAGTTGGAGCTGTCATTACAGTATGGCTTTGACCGTTTCCCAGGCCAGCTGGGTGGCCGTCAGCCACTCCGAGCTAGGTAGGGATCCGGTTGTTTCCGTAGCCTGCCAAGGCTACTCGGAACTATCCTGATGCAGAAGTGGAACTGTCCGTCGTTCTTTGGTGTTTGTCTCTTCCTGTCCTCGCCCCGTGGGGTAAGTCTGGCCGTTCTGCCATCGCCCTGCGGGAGGAATCTGTCTAGTCTTGTCTTTGCCTCTGTTGGGTAGGTCAGGCTGTTCTGCTGTTACGCAAGGGATGGACCTGCCCCACCTTGGAGTGGAGTGAAAGTTGAGTCCCGGCTTGTTGAAGGAGAAGTCCCGGCTCTATGTCTATGTACTACCCAGTCTCGTGTTAGTGTCTTGTTAAAGAGGAGTCCCAGCTTGTTGAAGGATGTCCCAGCTTTGTGTTGATGTACAGTTCCTAGTCTGCCTCCAAGCTCCAGCCTCTGTGGTATGCAAGCCTCCTGCCTCAAGACTCCAGTCTCAAGCCTCCAGCCTCAACTCCAGTCTCAAGCTTCCAGCCTCAAGACCCCAGTCTCAAGCCTCCAGCCTCAACTCCAGTCTCAAGCCTCCAGCCTCAAGACTCCAATCTCAAGCCTCCAGCCTCAACTCCAGTCTCAAGCCTCCAGCCTCAAGACCCCAGTCTCAAGCCTCCAGCCTCAAGACCCCAGTCTCAAGCCTCCAGCCTCAAGACCCCAGTCTCAAGCCTCCAGCCTCAAGACTCCAGCCTCAAGACCCCAGTCTCAAGCCTCCAGTCTCAAGCCTCCAGCCTCAAGACTCCAGTCTCAAGCCTCCAGCCTCAAGACTCCAGTCTTGCCTCCAGCCTCAAGTCCCCTGTCTCAAGGTCCCAGGCCTTGTCACGTCTTTGCCTGGTTTGGGTTCCGAGCCCTAGTCAAGACCCAGGTTCTGAGTCCTTGTCCAGTCTCAGGCTCGGAGTCCATGCCTAGGATCGTTGTTCCCAGTCCCTTGTCCTGGTCCTGCTTCCCTAGCTGAGTCTGCAACCTGTCCTGTCCTTTAGTTCTGTCCCATCCTGTTCCTTATACTTCAGTGTCTGTGTCCTGCATTTGAGTCCATTCCCAATGCCCCCCTTATGACACTGACAACACAAGAGGTGGAGAAAGCGTCAGCCACAGTTCCAGAGCTGCAGGAGGTGCTTAAAGCCATCATGAATACACACTTTGAGAACTGTAAGGCATATACACCCATTGCAAATGAACTGTGTGTAGTGGGTCATCTTATCCTCAGAGGGGCATGGATTGTGTTACCTAAAGACTTGTACACACAGGCACTCACAGCTTATGACAGACACTTGGAAATAGTTGGTACAAAACAGCATCTCAGAACCAAGGTTTGGTGGCCTGGTATGGATAAAGCAGCTGAGAAATACTGCAAAACTTGTCATGGCTGTCAAACTGTATCTAGACCCAACCCTCCAGAACCACTAAAACTGGCACTGTTACCGGACAGTCCCTGGCAGGAGGTAGCTGTTGATTTGCTTGGATCATTACCAGCAAACTGTTCCATTCTAGTAGTAGTTGATTACTACAGCCGATTTTATGAATATGACATTTTGACTTCTACAACTGCAGGGAGAGTTACTGAGAGTCTGGAGAACTGCCCATAACTATCAAATCGGATAATGGACCTCATTCAGATCTGAACAGGTCAAGGAATATTGTGAGAGTAATGGAATCAAACATCAGAAAATAACGCCAAAATGGGCTCAGGCAAGTGGTGAAGTGGAGCACTAGAATGCATCACTGATGGAAAAGGGTTAGGATTTCTCAAGCAGAAGGGCTTGACTGGAAATATGAACTGAAAAAATATCTGACTGTGAAACATGCCACTACAGGGAAAAGTCCTACTGAACTTCTCTACAACTGCAAAATGAAGGGGAAGTTACCAGACATCAAGGAGGTACACACAGCAGAACTGGAAGTATGAGATCGGGATGCAGAACAAAAAGGAAAGTACACGCTGTGTGCAGACGATCACAGAGGAGCACAAAGGTCTACTGTAAAAGTTGGGAACACTCTGCTTATCCAGCAAGAAAAAGTGGACAAATTCACCAAACCTTTCAACACAACACACAGAGTAGTGAGGAAAAACAGAAAATCAAGTGGTAGTTGAATCTCCAACTGGAGTGCAGAACACAAGGAACACCACACATGTTAAAAAAGGTTCAACGCACAGATGATGGACAGTTATGGACAAGCTCAGATGCACGGTGAGCAACAGCCAGTACCAGACATTGGAAGCAAAGAGGGACCTCAAGCTGTTAAGAAACAAGCTCTGAAGTTTAACAACCTTGTATTGTAGAGCTTTAAGTTGTGATTTTTGAAACAATGAAAACTGTTGTAAGTTGAAAATGAAGTTTACAGTTCCAGAGTTGTTGTTAAGTTCAAACAGAAAATTTGTTGGTTATAGTTGTGCAAATCAAAAAATACGTGTTGAATTGAAATAGTCAAATCTGTAAAATGAATGTGGTTTAAAACATTGAAGTTCATTTCTCAGGAAGAGAGGGATGTCATCTATTGAAATGGTAAGGTCAGTTAGTGGAGTTTGACACTTGTCAAGTATGGTGATGATGTCATCAGTCTGGGACAGAACAACACGTGATGTGAGGGAGCATGGAAACGAGAATGAGAAATAGGCATGTGTTCAGAGTATGAAGTGTCAAGTCACAACATATGCACTATCTAATTAAGTACTAGGACAGATTGCAAATACACAACTGATACCATCAATAAAGCGGTTTTAGAATGTATTCCCTGTTGTAGGAAATGCTCAAGCCAGTTTCTGCACAGCAAGCTCATATGTGCAGCAATATGATAACAACCTGTCATCTTGTCTCAGTGATGTTGATTGAGTTGTAAATACTGGCTAAAACGCTGGGGAAATCTTTGAAAAAGTATCATGTGACCATCAACACAGGACAATGAGGATCTCTAAAAGCCTTTAATTTTTATACGTAACCTATCTTGGGAGTTGAGAAATTTGATCCTGAAGAGAGCTAATAAGGCTTAAACGTCCACATGAATTGATTAATTAAGTAATGTAATCAGTAGCTAATTGATTTGCAGAGGAGCAGGTGTGTGAACCTGTCAATCAATCACTATGAAATTTTGCCTATATCTCTCCTGACTCAGGTCTGAGAAAGGAAATGAATAAAAGAGAGAGATTAATCCAACAATAATTCAGCATCAGGCTGGTTTCTAGAGTTTCTTACACAGGGGAATCTTCACCACTATGAGCTAAGTGTCATCAGAAGAAGGAAGATGAGATTAATAATGAATATAGGGCAATTAAATGTTAATATGGACGAGCTAAAAATTACAAAGCAAGCTTGTATAGTGAGATAAGCAAAAGTTTCACTCCTATTGATTTACTTATTGAAAATGTCATCCTAAAGAGGTGTGTTGTGAAGGAATGATTGTCCAGTCTCTTAAGATCATAATCGTACACACAAATCTCCATGCACTAATAAACAGGTTGTAACACAAAGTTTACACAAGTGTACTCATGCCTTGTCTGTGATGGCAATAATATACAATTACATGTCAAGGTATAGTTTTTATGTTTGCTGTCAAACAGCACCAGTTAACCTGATTTTTCATCAGTCTTCATTTATCTTCTGCTCCTTGGTTTTCCCTTTTATACTTTCATGTGCTAAGACTGGCTGACAAGAGAAAGTCTTCGGCCAACTGATAACTAACCTGGAGCTTGGCGTCACACCTCCCCATGGCTGAATGCTAACACGAGGAAATCTGCAGATGCTGGAAATTCAAACAACACACACAAAAACTGGTGGAACACAGCAGGCCAGGCAGCATCTATAAGGAGAAACACTGTCGATGTTTCGGGCCGAGACCCTTCATCAGGACTAACTGAAAGGAAAGATAGAAAGAGGTTTGGAAGTAGTGGGGGGAGGAGGAAATGCAAAATGATAGGAGAAGACCGGAGGGGGTGGGATGAAGCTAAGAGCTGGAAAGGTGATTGGCAAAAGTGATACAGAGCTGGAGAAGGGAAAGGATCATGGGACAGGAGGCCTCGGGAGAAAGAAAAGGGGGGGAAGCACCAGAGGGAGATGGAGAACAGGCAAACAACTAAATATGTCAGGGATGAGGTAAGAAGGGGAGGGGCATTAACAGAAATTAGAGAAGTCAATGTTCATGCCATCAGATTGGAGGCTACCCAGCCGGTATATGAGGTGTTGTTCCTCCAACCTGAGTTTGGATTCACTTTGACAGTAGAGGAGGCCATGGATAGACATATCAGAATGGGAATGAGACGTGGAATTGAAATGTGTGGCCACTGGGAGATCCTGCTTTCTCTGGCGGACTGAGAGTAGGTGTTCAGCGAAACAGTCTCCCAGTCTGTGTTGGGTCTCACCAATATATAAAAGGCCACACCAGGAGCACCGGACGCAGTATACCACATCAGCCGACTCACAGGTGAAGTGTTGCCTCACCTGGAAGGACTGCCTGGGGTAGATGGCTGAATGCTATTGTTTTATTGCTTTCTCTTGTACTACCTTGATAAACTGTTGTACTTTGAACTATAAATGAGGTGATTTGATGTTTGGCATGCAATACAAATTCTTTCCCTGTACCTCAATACCTATGACAATACTAAATCAAATATCATTTAGTGAGTGTTCAGGGCTGACATGATTTTCTCAGGTGAAAGGCAAGGACAGCAGGTCCAAGGAATCTGGATGTTAAGGGATAGTAAGAACTGGATAGAGCAAAATAAGAGAGCAAGTGGGAACTGAAAATTGGGCAGTCCTATTTGGAGTGTAGAAAGTGCAGGTGGAGGGTACTCAAAAAAGAAATTAGGAAAATAAAGAAGGATCATGAAATCATGATCAAGAAAAATCCTAAAGCATTTAAAAAGTATTATAAGGGAGAGTGGTTAACCAGAGAAAAAGCAGGGCTCAGGAAGGTCCAGAATGGCATGACATGGGTCAAGTCTTAAAGAATTTCTTCTCACTGGAGAATTCAGGCAAGGGGATTGGTGAACTTATAAGACCATAAGAAATAGGAGTATAATTAGGCCATTCATCCCATCAAGTCTGCTCTACCATAACAGATTGATTATCCTTCTCCTTTATCTTGCCTTCTCCCTGTAACCATGGACTCCCTGACTAACCAAGAACCATCAACCTCTGCTTTAAATATCCTCAATGGCTTGGCCTCCACAGCAATCTGTGGTAATAAATTCTACAATGCACCACTGCCTGGACCCATCAACCTGCACCCAGACCATAGACTTCCATAACCCTCCCATCCATGTAGATATCCAAACATATTTTAAACATTGAAACTGAGCTTACATGCACCACTTGCACTGACAGCTCATTCCACACTCTCACCTCTCTCTGAGTGAAGTATTTTCCCCTCATGTTCCCCTTAAGTGTCACATTTCCCCCAGGACCTCTGGTTGTAGTCCTCAGTGGAAACAGGCTGCTTGCATTTACCTTATCTATACCCCTCATAATTTTGTATAGCTCTATCAAATCTCCCCCCAATCTTCTAGATTCTGGGGAATAAAGTTCTAACCTATTCAATCTTTCCTTATAACTCAGGTCCTGCAGTGATGCCACCGTACTTGTAAATTTTCAACCTTATTTACATCTTAGGTAGGTGGTCAAAACTGCACACAACACTCTACATTAGACCTCACCAATGTATTATGCAACTTTAACATAACATCCCATCTCCTGTACTCAATACTTTGACTTAAGAAAGCAAATGTACTAAAAGCTTTTTTACTGTTATGCTGTACGTATTACATTCTGGCATTCTGTAAGAGCAGTCTGTCCTGTTTTCATGCGTGTTTGGGTTACTGTTGAAGATAAGAGGAGGAGAAACGTTTGCTATCCAATTGGGATGGTCAGATTAAGGGAAGGTTTCTCTGGTGAGGGTCACTAAGGCTGGGCTTGGGGCTTTTTGTTTGAGAGGAGATGAGGAGCTGGGGAGAACCGGTCGTAGCATACGATCCGGTAGGGGACCCGTTTGTTCAGGATAGATTGCGAGCGATGTTCGGAAGGTGGTGTATGTTTTCACATTGACCGAGGACCCAGTGTGTGGGTGACAGAGAAGTTCAAGATGAGCTCCAACTTGTGCACATTTGACTGTTTAATTAGAATGGGCCCTTTTCCTTTTGTTACTCTTTACTAACCCTTAAGTTAAGATTCATAAATATAATTCCTTTAATCATATGCAGTGTATTGTCTGTTATTTTGTGGCACTAGCTTGTAACAGGGTAACAAATGACACATTATCCACACAAACTGGGTTTTGGGGTGAGATCGAACGTGCCTCAATCTCACAAGTTTGGCGGGGCCAGAGGTCATCTTCCTTATACTTACGCAGCCAAAGAAACCAGGGTGTTTCACTATCTACCTGTGACATCATCTTCAATGAACTAGGTCCTCTATTCCCAGAGCCCTTTGCTCGACCACTCCCCACAGTGCTCTACCATTCACTGTTTAAGTCAGAACCTGGTTGGTCCTCACAAAGTACAATACCTCACACTTGTCTGCATTAAAGTCCATCTGCTGTTTTTCAGTCCATTTTTCCAGCCAGTCTTGATCCCACTGCAAGCTTTGATAGTCTTCCTTGCTGTCCACTACACCCCAAATCTTGGTATTATCCACAAATTTTTTGATCCAGTTAGCCACATTATCATCCAGATTATTGATAGACCCAGCACCAATCCCTGCAGCCTCCAGTCAGAGAGGCAGACATCTACTACCACTCTCCAGCTTCTCCCACAAAGCCAATGTCTAATCTAGCTAACTACCTCATCTTGAATGCCAGATGACCGGATCTCCCATACAGGACATTTTCAGAGCCTTGCTAAAGTCCAAGTAGACGATATCAGAATCAGAATCAGGTTTATTATCACCAGCATGGACGTGAAATTTGTTAACTTAGCAGCATCAGTTCAATGCAATATATAATCTAGCAGAGAGAAAAAAATAAAATAAAACATAATAATAAATAAACAAGTAAATCAATTGAATTGAATATTCAATAAGTAAATCAATTGAATATTGAATAGATTATTAAAAATGTGCAAAAACAGAAATACTGTACATTAAAAAACGTGAGGTAGTGTCCAAAGCTTCAATGGCCATTCAGAAGTCGGATGGCAGAGGGGTAGAAGCTGTTCCTGAATCACTGAGTGTGTGTCTTCAGGCTTCTATATCTCCTACCTGATGGTAACAGTGAGAAAAGGGCATGCCCTGGGTGCTGGAGGTCCATTGTCTTGCTTTCATCTACTTTCCTGGTAACTTCCTTCATTAGACACGACCTACCACACACAAAGCTATGCAGACTATCCCTAAGAGACCCTGTCCACCCAAGTGCTCATATATCCAGTCTCTTCGAATACCTTCCAATATATTTCCCACTACTGATGTCAGGCTCACCTGGATATAATTTCTTGGTTTATTCTCAGATTCTTTCTTAAACAGAGGAACAACATTAGCTATCATCCAGTCCTCTTGTATCTCACCTGTCACTAAAGATGATTTAAGTATCCGTGCCAGGGCTCTGCAATTTCTGCACTTGCCTCCACAGGGTTGAGGGAACACCTTGTTAGGTCCTGGGGATTTGTCCACCTAATCTGCCTCAAGACACCTTCTCCTCTGTAACCTGTATAAGGTCCATGACCCTGCTGCTGCTTTGCCTCACTTCCATAGACTCTGTGTCCAGCTACTGAGTGAATACATTTAAGATCTCCCCCATCTCTTTAGGCTCCACACTAGACTACAACTCTGATCTTCCAGAGGACAATTTTTTTCTTGCAAGCCTTTTGCTCTTAACATACAATATCTGTAGAAGCTCTTGTCTGCTTGAGTAACCTGATGCCTTCTTTTAGCACTTCTGATTTCCTTCTTAAGTGTCCTCTTGCATTTCTTATACTTTGTAAGTACCTTATTTGTTCCTACCTGCCTATACTTACAATGTACCTCCTCTTTTTCTTAACCAGGGCTTTAATATCTCTTGAAAACCAAGGTTCCCTACACCAGATATCCTTGCCTTTTATTTTGACAGCTACATATAAACTCTGTATTCTCAAAAAATTCGCTTTTGAAAGCCTCCCACTTACCAAGTTCACCTCTGCCAGAAAACAGCTTTGAAATTAATGGTATTATGGTCACTAGATGCAAAATGTCCCCTGCACAATCATCTGTCAACCGCCTTGTCTCGTTCCCCAATAGGAGATCAAATATTGCCCACTCTTTCAATGGAACTCCTGTGTACGGACTAAGGAAACATCCTGGAACACAATCGACAAACTCTACCCCATCTAGTCCTTTTATAGTGTGGGAGTCCCAGTCAATATGTGGAAAGTTAAAACACCTACTATCACAACAATATGTTTCTTGGTAAAGTTTGCGATCTCTCCACAAATTTGTTCTGTTAACAATGTCTTTTCTATCTTCCATTGAAATTTATTTCCCACATCCTGGTTACTGTTCAGAAGCTGTATGTAACTCCCATCAGGATCTTATTTACACTTGCAGTTCCTTAACTCTACCCACAAGGACTCTCCATCTACTCATCCTATATCAACTCTTCCTACGGATTTGATTTCAATTTTTTACCAACAAAGCCACCCCCCACACTTCTGCTCACTTGCCTGTCCTTTCGATACAAAATGTATCCTTGGATGTTAAGCTCCCAACTACGATCTTCTTTCAGCTATGTCTCAATTCTGGAATGTACCATTGCTAAAAATACATGAAGATAATGGCAGGCTTAAACCCCCAGGGTCTTGTGAGATGTACCCTCGGCTGCGATGGGAAGCAAGGGAGGTGATAGGTCAGATAGTTACATTTTTACTGGCCACGAGTGAGGTGTCAGATGTGGAGGACAGCAAATACTGTACTTTTTATTCAAGAGGGGCAGCATGGATAAATTAGGTCATTACTGGTTGATGAATCTCAATTCAGTGGTGGGGTTTTTCACGATTTGAGCTTCAAGATTGTTAAATGTCATTCTTTAGTGCATGAGAGTGAAAAAGAATGAAACACTTGTTACTCTGGATACGACGCAGCATACAAAAGCACAACAAGCATAAAAACACAGCTTAAAGTAACTGTAATGTGGGTGGACTGATTGTATGTGCATAAAGTGAAGGGATGTGTTTGTAGTGGTGGAGGGTTAATGGATGGAGGTGTGGATCAACCTTAGGACTTGGGGAAGTGATTGCCTGGCAGGGATGCTGCATAGCTTCTTCTCTGATGGGAGCAGGGCAAGCAGTCCATAATCAGGTATTTGATAATAACTCTGATACAGGATTAAATTCCACTTTGAAATGCAGGGATGAATGAAATATAGAAACAAGAAATAAAAACATAGAAAACCTACAGCACAATACATGTCCTTCGCTCCACAATGCTGTGCCGAACATGTGCTTACTTTAGAAATTACCTAGGGTTACTTATGGCCCTCTATTTTTCTAAGCTCCATGTACCTATCCAGGAGTCTCTTAAAAGACCATATCGTTTCCACCTCCACCACCGACGCTGGCAGCCCATTCCACACACTCACACTCTCTGAGTAAAAAACTTACCCCTGACATCTCCTCTGTATCTACTTCCAAGCACCTTAAAACTGTGCCCTCGGAAAAAGTCCTTGACTATCCACATGATCAATGCCTCTCATCATCTTATACACCTCTATCAGGTCACCTCTCATCCTCTGTCATTCCAAAGAGAAAAGGCCAAGTTCACTCAATCTATTCTCATAAGGCATGCTCCTAATCCAGGCAACATTCTTGTAAATCTCCTCTGCACCCTTTCTATGGTTTCCACACCCTTCCTGTAGTGAGGTGACCAGAATTGAGCACAGTACTCCAAGTGGGGTCTGACCAGGGTCCTACAGTATATAACCACAACATTACCTCTTGGCTCCTAAACTCAATCCCACAGTTGATGAAGGCCAATGCATCGTATGCATTCTTAACCACAGAGTCAGCTTTGAGTGTCTTTTGGACTCAGACCCCAAGATCCCTCTGATCCTCCATACTGTCAAGAGTCTTACCATTAATACCAAATTCTGACATTCTTCTCTCCTTCGGCTGTCCATTGATTTTCAATGATGACTGAGGCCTGGACAAGGCTGCATGGAAGACCTGCTCATGCTGCAAGTCTCCCCTCTCCACACCACTGATGTTGTCCAAGGGAAGGGCACTAGGACCATTACAGCTTGGCACCGGTGTCGTCACAGAGTGATGTGTGGTTAAGTGCCTTGCTCAAGAACACAACACGTTGCCTCTGCTAAGGCTCGAACAAGTGGCCTTCAGATCACTGGACTGATGCCTTATCCACTTGGCCACGTGCTACCCTATTCTGACATTATATATCCCAAATATAATGAACATAGCTTTGTTGGGTGGAGATCCTATCTGACTGATTAGATATTGTTAAGAGATAACAGTACGTATTGTGAATGGCTGCTTTGATTAGTGAGAAACCACTACAATCAATGCTTTGTCAAATACATGAATGGTTTGGATGTGAAAGTAGGATGCATGATCACAAATGACACAAAAATTAGAGGTATTGTTGATAATGAGGATAGGATTCTCAGAGTTTTGGACAATATTAATCAGTAAGTCAGAATCAGTACCAGGGTTATTATTAGTGAAATGTCTATTGTTTTGCTGCAGCTGTACAGTGCAATACATAAAAATTACTATATTTCCCTAAAATCTATTAAACACAAATGGTGCAAAAAGAGAGCAAAACAGTGAGGTAGTGTTCATGGATTATTCAGGAACCTGATAGCAGATTCCTAAAAAATTGAATGTGTGACTTCAGGCTCCTGTACCTCCTCCATGATGATAGCAATAAGAAGAGGGGATGTCCTGGGTGATGGGAGTTCTTAATGATGGATGCCACTCCTGAAGATGTCCTTGAAGATGGGGAGGCTAGTGCCCGTGATGGAGCTGACTGAGTTTCCAACCCCTCACAGCTATTTTTCATGTCGTGCTTTGGAGCCTCCATACCAGTCAGTGATACGACCAGTTAGAATGTCCTCCATGGTGCGTATGTAGAAATTTGCTCGACTCTTTAGTGATATAACAAATCTCCTTCAATACCTATTGGAGTATAGTCACTGGCATACCTCCTTTGTGATTGCTTCTGTATGCCTTCAGTAATACAGACAAAAACAATGGCAGATAGAATTTAATCCTGACAAATGTTTGGTGTTGCATTTTTGGAGGACATATTGGGCTAGATTTACACACAATGAATGGTAGAGCTCCAGGGAGTATTGAAGAACAAATGTCATTGCTATACAAGCACAAGGAAAACCTGCAGAACCTGGAAATCCAAAGCAACACATACAAAATGCTGGAGGAACTCAAGCAGGCAGCTCTGTGGAAAAGAATGAACAGGATGAAGGGTTTTGGCCCGAAATGTTGACTGTTTATTCTTTTCCATTGACACTGCCTGGCCTGCTGAGTTCCTCCAGCATCTTGTACATGTTGATATACAAGACAAAGTATCTCTGAAGGAACGGTCAAGGTAGACAAGATAGTGAAGAAAACATACAAGGTATTTAACTTCATCAGCTAGGGCACAGAATATAAGAGCCAACAGATTAATATTCTATTTTATATAATATCAGTAAAATGGAAAATTGGTAGATTATTTTATTATTGTCAGATGAGGTTCAGTGAGAAACTTTACTTTGCACAACAACCATACAGAGTATTTCATTGGTTAAGTCAACATGGCCTGTGTTAAGGTTAACATATTATGAGAAGTATGTTATTGCTCTGGAGAGGGTGCAGGGGAGATTTACTAGTGATGTTACCGGGTTGGGAGGGGGCAGTGTGTCATTTCTGAGAAAAGACAGGATTTTAATTTCAATAGACAATAGGTGCAGAAGTAGACCATTCGGTCCTTCGAGCCTGCACCGTCATTTTGAGATCATGGCTGATCATCTACTATCAATACCCGGTTCCTGCCTTGTCCCCATATCCCTTGATTCCCCTATCCATAAGATACCTATCTAGCTCCTTCTTGAAAGCATCCAGAGAATTGGCCTCCACTGCCTTCCGAGGCAGTGCATTCCAAACCCCCACAACTCTCTGGGAGAAGAAGTTTCTCCTTAACTCTGTCCTAAATGACCCATGCCTTATTCTCAAACGATGCCCTCTGGTACTGGACTCTCCCAGCATCTGGAACATATTTCCTGCCTCTATCTTGTCCAATCCCTTAATAATCGTATATGTTGCAATCAGATCCCCTCTCAATCTCCTTAATTCCAGCGTGTACAAGCCCAGTCTCTCTAACCTCTCTGTGTAAGACAGTCCTGACATCCCAGGAATTAACCTTGTGAATCAACGCTGCACTTCCTCTACAGCCAGGATGTCCTTCCTTAACCCTGGAGACCAAAACTGTACACAATACTCCAGGTGTGGTCTCACCAGGGCCCTGTACAAATGCAAGAGGATTTCCTTGCTCTTGTACTCAATTCCCTTTGTAATAAAGGCCAACATTCCATTAGCCTTCTTCACTGCCTGCTGCACTTGCTCATTCACCTTCAGTGACTGATGAACAAGGACTCCTAGATCTCTTTGTATTTCTCCCTTACCTAACTCTACACCACTCAGATAATAATCTGCCTTCCTGTTCTTACTCCCAAAGTGGATAACCTCACACTTATTCACATTAAACGTCATCTGCCAAGTAGCTGCCCACTCACCCAGCCTATCCAAGTCACCCTGAATACTCCTAACATCCTCATCACATGTCACACTGCCACCCAGCTTAGTATCATCAGCAAACTTGCTGATGTTATTCTCAATGTCTTCATCTAAATCGTTGACGTAAATTGTAAACAGCTGCGGTCCCAATACCGAGCCCTGTGGCACCCCACTAGTCACCACCTGCCATTCCGAGAAACACTCATTCACCGTTACCCTTTGCTTTCTATCTGCCAACCCATTTTCTATCCATGTCAATGTCTTCCCCTCAATGCCATGAGCTTTGATTTTACCCACCAATCTCCTATGTGGGACCTTATCAAATGCCTTCTGAAAATAAAGCATTTTCCTTGGACTTGATTGAGATGTAAAACATTATTCAGGATATAGGGTTGTCAGCATAAAGTTTTCCCCATAACGGTAGTGTCTGAGGTTTAAAGTAAGTACTTTCAGGGGAGAGGGAATTTCAGAAAGCATTTTTCACTCAGATAGTTAGACACTAGAAAACACTGCCTCGAGGAATGGTGGAGGCAAGTACTGTACTCTCACAACAGTGGGGAAGTGTCTTTAGAGACACTTGTGTTGCCTGGGCAACAAAGATGACAGAACAGAAAGTCCAGAGAACCTACACAAAATGATGGAGGAACTCAGCAGGTCAGGCAGCATCTATGCACAGGAATGAACAGTTGAAGTTTGGAGCTGGGATCTATCATCAGGACTATATATGATGCTTGATATTGGTATTGGTTTAATATCGTCATCTGACCTGAGATACAAAGAAAAAGCCTGTCTTGCATATCAGGTCAAATCATTATCCAGTGAATTGAGGTAGAAAAATGTAAAACAATAACAATTAAGAATAAAGAGTAACAACTACAGAGGAAGTGCAGTGCAAGATCAAAACGAGGTAGATTGTGAGGTCAAGAGTCCACTTATCACTCAAGAAGTAGCAGCAGGGAAGGAGTCATGGCGGTACACGCTTTTGGACTTTTGTGTCTCTATTCCCTGAGAGAAGGCAGAAGAGAGAATTTTTGAGGATGAAAGTGATCTTTGATTCTGGTCTCTGTTTCGCTGGGGCAATGAGAAGGACAGAAATATGGCCATGATTCACTGTTTCTGTGCTGAATAACTGTGATTGTTTACATCACTATTTTGCTTCCCTTTTGATGTGGATGATTCTAAGGAATTTTGAAGGTTTACTGTCGTAATTTCAATACTCTTCTAAGTATAAGCTATGAAGTATTGCTACGGGGGAGGGGATGAGGCTACTGCACAGGATCGAAGTAAGTTGCAGAGAGTTGTGAACTCAGTCAGTTCCATCATGGGCTCTAGGCTCTGTAGTATCCAGGACATCTTCAAGGAGTGATGCCATCATCAAGGATCTCCCCCCCACCCCAAATTACCTAGCTCATACCCTCTTTCATTGCTACCACCAAAGCGGAGGTACAGGAGCCTGAAGGCACAAACTCAATGATTCAGGAACAGCTGGAGGAGGATCTTAGGAGGTTTAATGGCACCTAACATTAACTCCTTTGCTCACATCTTCGGAAACCACTCTATTTCCAACTTTAATATCTCTATTTTTCCCTTTCAGGGTTCTTTTGAAGACCCTGACCTGGAGTCACACGCTGACTACAGCTCTTTGCATGAATGGGACCCGCTCTCGGGGTTTCACAGCTGGCTCAGCCTAAGAGCTTAGCTCACTTTCGGAGGACTGAGATCTCATGGTTCTGGAGACAGGTGGATTAAAGGTTAGTGTAGTGGCAGGAGAGTTGGAAAATCCACACCTGTGTGCCCAGAGACCCGAGATCTTTTTGGGAACAGAGCTTGTAAAAAGCGATGCAATGGACTTTTAACATTGTAAACCAGTGAGTTATTATGTCTCTGCTTTCGTTGTGAAATGGAGACATTCTCTTTCTCCCTTGTTAAGGGGAGAGAGAGCCTGTGGTATGTCAAATACCGGGTGAACAAGTAGTCTTTGGAGTACTGCAAGTCTATGTCACACTTTGCTCACGCTTAAGTGTCCGGTGGCAGCAGCCAATGCTTTTTTTTGCCGGTGGGGGGATCGTTGCTTGCTGCCACTTACATGCAAGAGGGAGGGGAGCTGGGGGCCACTTTGGGGTTCTAACATTTAACTTTCATTCATTCTTTGGGACACTCCTCTGTTTTTGTGGATGGTTGTGAAAAAAAAGCATTTCAGGATGTATATTGTAGACATTTCTCTGACATTAAATGCACCTTTGAAACCTTTGGACAGCTTTTTCCCCTTTGCTGTCCATTTTCTGAATGGACAATGAACCCATGGCCACTACCTCACTACTCATTTAATTTAACTGTTATATATATATACACACATACATACACACACACACTTAATGTAATTCACAGATTTTTCCTCTATTATTATGTATTGCACTGTACTGCAGCTGCAACAAATTTCATGCCAGCAATATAAAACCTGATTGTGATTATTCTTTAGAGTTTTAGAGAAACAGGCCTTTCTGTTATTCCAATGAAGTCAATGTGTTGCATGAAACTAATATTAATTGTACTGTTTTCATAGTTGGGGTTAATTACTTAGCATTCTGCTACCTACTGATTCAATGCTTCACTTTACTTTGTTGCATTATTTTAATTAGACTATGGATTTTGTAGATAGGAATCAGGCAGGCCCTATTGTAATGATTACGAATGACAACAGATTGCAAGCTATATCTGCATTATTATATATCAGTATTACTATATTTTATAATAATAAAGGCTATAAATATTTTATTATAAGCATATTATTATAACTATATTTTATTATGAAAGCATCATAGCCATACTTGCATTATGTGTGAATAGCTAAGGTCATTTGGTTGTAGGTAACTCAAGTGAAATGTTTCCACCTACCACCTACTAGCCTTTCTTTCTATCTTTCCCACTCTTCTCACCTTCCTGCCTCCATCTGCCTACCTTTCACTCCTTGGCTTATGGCTAAAAATGCAGAAGAAAGCAAAATGCAAAAATAGGTTATGCTTGATTTTTAGTCGTTTGAAATATACTTCTGCGCGCACACACACACACACACACAGAGACACACACACACACACACACACACACACACACACACACACACACACACACACACACACACACACTCTCTCTCTCATTGTAGACACAGAGTTACAAACCACTGAAAATGCCACTGGGATCACAGGTCTGAGAAACACTGTACAATATATAAGGGTTGTGAAGGGCATGAAATGCCAACTCTCATCTTCTAAGGAAAACTAATAAGATGTGCCAGAGCAAATATCAGATAATTTATTGTCAGATGCACAGAGTACAATGAACTTTCTTGCTCACAGTGTAAACTGTGTATGGTAATAATCAATACAATGGTGAACACAACACAACATAATGGTGCAATATGGCAAAATCACTGTCAATGCTCATGTCATTCATCAAACTAAACTAATTGGGAAATAGAGCTGATGAAGGGATAATTTTAAATTTGCTTAGGGAGAGTATTTCGCTATTGGAAGAGTTAAGTATCCTGCCATATTATTTGGTGTAGATGAGAACAAAAACCATCGATGCAGAGAGAAAGGATGTTAACCCTTTTCCTGACTGTACAACATTACACAGACTATACAACATTAGCAATGCATTACACGGACAAGGGAGCTTTACCACACGTCAATCGTCACATTACTTCACTCCTTCAGAAAAATTCTCATTTATCCACCCAGCACCATCCACCAACTTCACTGGCACCAAAGATATTTTGCTTGTTTTTCCTTGGTTTGATGAAGGTTCCCAGATCAGAAAGATTAACTGTTTCTCCTTCCACAGATGCTACTTGACACGCTGAGTGTCAAAACACTGTTCAGTGTTTTTTTCGGGTTTCCAGTATCTGCATTCTTTTTCAACTTTTCACCTTAACAACTATGGTTAATGCTTAACGGCAGTATGATATATACGTGGTGCTGTCGACTGTGACGGATATTTAGGCTTACATTGATGTCACACAGATAATAAAACATGCCTGACTTAACCTACGGTGTTGATTGAATAAGGATTAACAGAAACCCTGCCATTTAACAAAGTAACAGGTTACAACACGTACAACATGCTGGAGGAACTCATCCGGTCGGGCAGCATCCGTGGAAACGAGCAGTCAACATTTCCTTTGTCAGGACTGAAGAGGGAGGGGGCAGGGGCCCTATAAAGAAGGTGGGGGAGGGTGGAAAGGAGAAGGCTGGTAGGTGCCAGGTGAAAAACCAATCAGAGGAAAGATCAAGGGGTGGGGGAGGGGAAGCAGGGAGGGGATAGGCAGGAAAGGTGAAGAAGAAATGTAAGGGAAAAGCACTATGTGTAGTAGAAGAAGGCAGAATCATGAGAGAGGTGATAGGCAGTTGGAGGAGGAGGCAGAGTGAAACTGGGAAGGGGAAGGGAGAGGGAGGGTATACTGGAAGTTGGAGAATTCACTGTTCATGCCAAGGGGCTGGAGACTACCCAGACGGTATATGAAGTGTTGCTCCTCCAACCTCAGTTCTTTCCGCCCTCCCCCCACCTTCTTTATAGAGCCCCTGCCCCCACCCTCTTCAGTCCTGACAAAGGGTCTCGGTGCAGTGTACTTTGTGTTAACAGGTTACAATATTTATATGTTTGGTAAAATTATTTTATATATCCACAGGGATTTATAAACTCTGTAGTATTGTGATTTTACTTCTGAGATACCTTACTAAAGACTGCATGAGCAATATGGTCAAACGACCTCATGCTATTCCAATACTGCCTGTGATAATGAACTATCATCAATATCTTGAGCTTTTATTAGATTGAAATACTGTTACTCCAGAGTGAGTCTTTGGCTGAATATATTTCAAGTATTATTAAATGGGGAATGTACACTCAGTGCCTACTTTATTAGGCACACCTGCTCATTAATGCAAATATTTAATCCCCCAAACATGGGGCAGCAACTCATTGCATTAAAATATACAGACATGGTCAAGATGGTCAGTTGTTCAGGCCAAACTTCGGAATGGGGTGGAGATGAATGACTTCCTGACTAAGTGACTTTGACTGCTGGGTTTTCAGCTTATGTATCAAACCATGATTTTTGTCTCTGCTTTTGCTAAAGAGGTGTCCCAGAGGTGAATGGCAAAAGAGGAGAACAGATCCTGCTCTGTGGAGGAGTCTCTGTTTCCCACATTTGCATCAGAGAAATCAAAACTGAAGCAGAAAGAAGTCATCTTCGATCCCAGAAGAGGCCGTTAAGGCGAAGACCTGGAGGTACCTTTAGTGGAAGCAAATTAGGAAACATGACATTGCTATGAAATTCATTGAAAGTTTCAGCAGAACCAGTTTGTATACTGCATTAAAAAATTGCTTTATTTGGAGTCTCAACTGACCATGAAAAAAATATTATCTTGAATCGTGGCCAGCATACACACTTTAGATCTTTCATTGATTCTGCTTTATGACTTCTTAATCAAGACACATTTTACTGAGAGCAGATGGAAACAAAATTGATTTTTTTGGGCAACAGGTTTCTTTGGCTGCTTCATTAAGTGAAATCTTTTATTAATCAATTGCACCTCGTTGTGTTCTGGGATGGGCTTAGGCTTAGAAAGCAGATTTGTGCAGCTGTAATTCAGTTAATATTGTGAGTTGAACACTCTATCGCCACTTGTTTCTTTGCTGATGCTTGAAAACAGTTAAGAGAAATTAATAAAAGGATCAAATATTTACCTAATAAAGTACCCACTGCTTCTGTAGCCCACCCACTTCAAGGTTCAACATGCTGTGCTTTCAGAGATGCCCTTCTGCACACCACTGTTGTGTTACTGCCGGTTTCCCAGCAGCTTGAACCAGTCTGGCCATACTGCTCTGACCCCCCTCACTAACAAGGCATCTTCAACAGAACTGCTACCCACTGAATGTTTTTATTTTCTCACCATTCTCTATAAACTCCAAGAGACTCACACACACAAAATGCTGGAGGAACTTAGCAGGTCAGGCAGCTTCTATGGAAATGAATCAAGAGTCAATTTTTCAAGCCAGGACCCTTCTTCAGGACTGCAGAGCCAGTTGTTTGTGAAAATTCCGGGAGGTAAGCAGTTTCTGAGATACTCAAACCTCTCCACCCAGGTACTAACCATCAGTCCATGGTCAAAGTCTTAGATTACAATTTTTCCCCATTCTGAAGTTTGGTCTGAATAGCAACTGAATCTTTTGACCATGTCTGCGTGCTTTTATGTACTGAGTTATGTACCCCATAACGGGTTAAAAGAACCAGCAGAAATGGAACACACCTGGAGTCTGTTTTTGCTATTAATAAAACACTATTTATTAGTATCTACATAATATAGTAATATAAAACCAGATAAATCAAACAGGTTAGCAGAGTTTATGCATATATAAGTGTGTAAATATAAAACCCAAACTTCTTCAGTCTTAGGTGGTAATTGATACAGTCTTACGATGGTATAGGAATGAAGTCAGTTCAGTTCGTGATATTGAGTTGAATAGATTGAGGAGAGAGAAAGGTGATTTGTTTTCTTTCTTTGGCTGAATGTATCTGGATTTACTATTTCAGATTTTAGTCATAACTATCAAAAATTCTGAACATTTGGATTATCATCCTCATTGCCATAAGTGCATGCTTTAGATTATTTCATAGAGTTTCAAATTTGGCTCAGTTGCCACTTTAGCAGGTACCCCATACCTAATAAAGTGGCAACTGAGCATATGCCATGGCCTTCTGCTGCTGTAGCCTATTTACATCAAGGTTAAATATGTTGTATGTTCAGAGATGCTCTTCTGCACAGCTCTGCTGTAATGTGTGGACATTTCAATTACTGTCACCCTCCTGTCAGCTTGAACCAGTCTGGCCATTCTCCTCTGACCTCTCTCATTAACAAGGCATGAAAATCACAGACGATTAGTAGCTTACGAGATTCTCAAACCATCCCATCTAGTCAAAGTCACTTAGATCAAATTTCTTCCCCATTGTGATGTTTGGTCCGAGCAGCAACTGAACCTCTTGACCATGTCAGCATGCCTTTATGCATTGAGTTGCTGCCATTTGATTGGTTGATTATATATCTGTGTTACTGAGCAAGTGAACAGGTATACCAAATAAAGTGGCCACTAAGTGTACATCCATGTAATTCACCCATCCAAAGATCAAAGCTTTTTGATGGAGGCTCGGCCCATCTTTTCCAGTGTGCATAATAATGCTAATAGAGCACTGGTCATATTGAATAATTCATTCCATTGATTCGAGAACTAAATCTGAGTAATAGTGAGTATCTTGAAGGTAGAATTGAGGGGAACTGTTTACCTTTGTGTCTTATTCACCCCAGACATTTGCTGCTATCTTAATCAGTGTGACCATTAATGAGGACTTGAGAAGATGAAACTGTATTGTGTTCCTGGGAATAAATACAATATAAAACGTCTCCTTCTGTTGCTTCTGCTTGAGAGTAGAGCTCATCTGTTCAAGGCTCTTTCACCATATTACGAGCAGAGAGGATTAGTATTGAGACTACAGCCATCTGCAACATTGGCACCTTCTGTGTTTGTAATGGTAGTCATGTCCCAAGGAAAGGAATGGTTGGCGAGATAATTGGTATAATAGTGTTGCATCAGGAGGGTGATTCCGGAGCAGAGGTTTAGGGCTAATTTAGTGCTCACGCTAATTGATTGTATGCTGAAAATTTAGCATCTCTAATTGTAAACCAGTGCTCAATAACTCCCACAACAAATGGTAATAGATGATACATTGCTGCCTGTGATATCTGTATTTTTGTGAATAGTTCTACAGCCCCTCATCCCTCCTCAGAACCAATGGAGAAGCTCATTTTTTACATGATCACCTCCCATACTGCTAACAATCTGGGTAGTTACACAAAAATCCCATTGTAAAAATCTGTAATATTATTTGTGTATGATGCAAACAGGGGGGAAAATAACTGTTGAAGAATCATAATGCTTTATTAACAATACACATGCTATGTGCCTATGAATGTCAGCTAAATACATATTAGTCAAAATCAAAGTTGAGTTTATTGACATATGCACCAATACATAAAAATGGACTTGCAGCAACATTTCAGGTACATAGCATTAAAAACAAAACATTCCTAAGAAAAAGAAACATAATTTAAACATAAATTATACATGAAAGAACATAATCAGAACAAAAATAAGAGTGAATCTGACTGCCATGCAATCTCATCACATTGCTGCTATATCCTGAGGCAGTGATTAGGGTTGTGCAGGTTGGTTCAAGAACCAAAGTGTTGAAGGGAATTAGCTGTTCAGGAAATTTGTTCTTAAAACTTCTCAACTACCACAGACTGACTGATATGGAACAGATATTATGTCCCCCAATAAGATGACAGCTACCAATTGCAATTAAACACATGTCTCTCAAAAGTATTATGCATTATGCATATAGCATTATTAACAATCAAACTATAGATTTCATCTTGCCACAGATAAGCTCTAAACAATCGTTTCACTGGTTCACTTACACCATCAAAAGAAGTGGTCTCACTTCCAAACTTGTCTAAACAGTTATGATCAATGGAGACCCTCTTGCCTAGAAAATTGGCCCATTTATGTGCAGGCAAAAGATATTGCAACAAAAATTGTGCAAGTTTGAAGCATTTGCAACTATTTTTTGCTGAAGTCCCATCTACTGGGAACTTGGACTATGTATTTCCTATTTCCATCAACTGCAAATTCAATGATACTTTCCCATCTATGTCCTGCCCTTACATCAATGTGCAAGGTCACTAACTGTGTGCAAACAGAAATTAGATCAAAAAATAGTGTCTCACAGCTAGCATTGTTAACTCACAGTTCAGCAGGAACTATAGCATAGTGAAAGTAATGAACCACATTAATTTCAATGTGCTATATTATGACATCATTTTATGTGTTATAAATCCAGCTCTCCCCATCTCTTCAAAGTACATAGAACATATCATAGGAACAGACTCTTTGTCCCAGGATGTCAAACTAATTAAGTTAATGACACCTAATTAAACTAATCCCTTCTGCCTGCATATGGTCCATATCACTACATTCTCTGCATACCAGCTGTCTACTCCATCTATGCCTCACATACTTCAGTCAGCTTCTATTAAGATGCAATGACCAACGGGGCAGCGAATAGCATAGCAGTTAGCATAATGCTATTACATCACCAGTGATACTGGTCAATGCCACTGCTGTCTGTAAGGATCTGTACATCATCCACATGACTGCATGACTTTCCTCAGGTTTCATTCCACATTACAAAGATGTATGGGTTAGCAGTTAGTTGGTCACAGTGCTGTAATTAGGCAGTGCAGGCTCATTAGGCCACAGAACCAGAGAACCATAGAGCACTACAGCACAGTACAGGCCCTTCAGCCCTCCATGTTGTGCTGACCTATATAATCCTTTAAAAAAAGTACTAAACCCACACTACCCCATAACCCTCCATTTTTCTTCCATCCAAGTGCCTGTCCAAGAGGCTTTTAAATGCCCCTAATGTTTTAGCCTCCATCACCATCCCTGGCAAATCATTCCAGGCACTCACAACCCTCTGTGTCGAAAACTTACCCCTGATGTCTCCCCTAAACTTCCCTCCCTTAATTTTGTATATATGCCCTCTGGTGTTTGCTATTGGTGCCCTGGGAAACAGGTACTGACTATTCACCCTATCTATGCCTCTCATAATCTTGTAGACCTCTATCAAGTCTCCTCTCATTCTTCTACACTCCAAAGAGAAAAGTCCCAGCTCTGCTAACCTTGCTTCATATGACTTGTTCTCCAAACCAGGCAACATCCTGGTAAATCTCCTCTGCACCCTCTCCATAGCTTCCACATCCTTCCTATAATGAGGTGACCAGAATTGAACACAATACTCTAAGTGTGATCTCGCCAGAGATTTGTAGAGTTGCAACATAACCTCCCTACTCTTGAACTCAATCCTCCGTTAATGAAGCCTAGCATCCCATAGGCCTTCTTAACTACCCTATCAACCTGTGCAGTGACCTTGAGGGATTTATGGATTTGAACCCCAAGTCCCTTTGTTCATCCACACTCTTAAGTAACTGACCTTTAATCCTGTACTCAGCCTTCTGGTTTGTCCTTCAAAAATGCATCACCTTACACTTGTCCAGATTGAACTCCATCTACCATTTTTCTGCCCAACTCTGCAGCCTGTCTATATCCTCTTGTAACCTTTGACAACCTACAGCTCCATCCACATCTCCTCCAATCTTCGTGACATCCGCAAACTTGCTCACCCATCCTTCCACCTCTCCATCCA
This sequence comes from Hypanus sabinus, assembly GCF_030144855.1. Lineage (NCBI taxonomy): Eukaryota > Metazoa > Chordata > Chondrichthyes > Myliobatiformes > Dasyatidae > Hypanus > Hypanus sabinus. Next base: position 6,283,807 of record NC_082727.1, read on the forward strand.
GGTCATTTATAAAAATCACAAATAGCAGAGGTCCCAGGACAGATCCCTGCGGCACTTCACTAGTCACCGACCTCCAGGCAGAATACTTTCCTTCCACAACTACCTTCTACTTTCTTCCTTTAAGCCAATTTTTTATCCAAACAGCCAAGGTTCCACTTATCCCATGCCTCATGACTTTCTGGATGAGTCTCTCATGAGGGATCTTGTCAAATGCTTTGCTAAAGTCCATGTAGACCACATCCACTGCACTACCTTCATCAATTTCTTTTGTTACCTCTTCAAAAAACTCAATCAGGCTCATGAGGCATGATCTTCCCTTCACAAAGCCATGTTGACTATCCATGAGTAGACTGTACTTCTCCAAATACTCGTAGATCCTATCCTTAAGAATCTTTCCCAGTAGTTTGCATACCACTGCCGTAAGACTCACTGGTCTATAGTTCCCAGGTTTCTCTCTATTACCTTTTTTAAACTACATTTGCCATTCTCCAGCCCTCCAACACTTCCCCTGCAGCCAAAAGAGGATTCAGGGATCAGAGGATTCAAAGATCTACAGGCCAGAAGGGCCTGTACCTTTTAAAACAATCACAGCCCCTTGTGATAGAGAATTCATAACCTTCTAAGTCAAGTGCATTTTCCTCATTCTGAGGCTATGCCTCATATTCATGTGCCTATCTAAGAGCCTCGTAAATGCTTCTCTTGTATCTGCCTCCACCACTACCCCAGCAGTTCATTCCAGGCTCCCACTACTCTGCAAGAAAAAAATTATTGTACTGCTCTCCTGGTTTGTGAAGTTGGAAGTACAGAGTTCAGCAGTAAGTCAAATTCTACCTAGTTGAACAGAGGAGTCAGGCATCCAAGCCTGAGGTACTTTATTGGGCAGTCCTCACATATACAATTGAATAAGAGTAAAATTGAGCAGCAGCCAGTGGGGTAGTGGCATTCACACTGGACTTTGAGGTGAGTGGTCCTGGATTCAAATCCAGCTGGCTCCTTGCATGATTTTTATCCATGCTGGACTGAGCATCAAGCGAGCAACTCAGCCTCGTAAAAAATAGACAAGTGCTAAAGAAATGGCTAGGTTGCCATCCAAGGTGATACAAGGCATGGAAAGGAACCACAACAACAAAATTTAGAGAAAAACCAAAATATACCATAGGTGCTCAAGAGCTATAAAAACCCAGTCTCCATAAAAGAGAGGTATCATCTAGCAGAGTGGTCATCATGGGAGCGGTCGCAGTTGGAGTGGTCTGAGACAGGGTGGTAAGGCTTTGACAAAAACAGATGGAGGCAAGGCAAGTAGGTAAGCTCATTCCTTATTTCTTATTTAACTCTTGAGAGAATAGAGAATAGGGTCTTCAGGGCCAGTGTTCTGTTCTGGGTGTCAGATGTGGGATTTCCCAGAGACTACCAGCTTTTTTGATGGCTACATCTGCACCAGATGCATTGAGATGCTGCTTCTTATAGACCGTGTTAGGGAACTGGAGCTGCAGCTTGATGATCTTCGGTTTGTTAGGGAAAGTGAAGCAGTGATAGCCAGGAGCTACAGTGACGTAGACACCCAAGGCTACAGGAGACAGATAAATGGGTGATGTCAGGATAAGGAAGGGAGAACGTCAGAGAGTAGACAGCACTCTATGGCCATCCCTTTCAACAAAAACATTCCCCCCCAATGTTGGGGGAGAGCCTACCTGGTGGAAGCAACAGCGGCTGTGCCTCTGGCATTGAGTCTGGCCTTATGGCTCAGACGGGTAGGGAACTGCAGCAGTAATAGGGTACTCTGTAGTTAGGGAGACAGATAGGCGATTCTGTGGACATGAAAGACAAACACAGATGGTAAGTTGCCTCCTAGGTGCCAGGGTCTGCTATGTTGCTGAATGTGTCCACAGTATTCTGAAAAGGGAGGGTGAGTAGCCAGAAGTCATGGTACCAACGGCATAAATAGAAAAAAAGGAAGAGATCCTGACAATAGAATCCATGGAGTTAGAAAAGGAAGCTGAGAATCAGGACCTCAAAGGTAGTAATCTCAGGATTGCTGCCTGTGCCACACAACAGCGAGGATGGGAATAGAATGAAGAGACAGATAAATGGGTGGCTGAAGAATTGGAGCGGGGGCAGAGATTCAGATTTCTGGATAATTAGGACTTCTTCTGGGGCAGGTGTGACCTGTTCAAAAAGGAACAAATTCTACTTGAATCCGAGGGGAACCAATATTCTTGTGAACAGGTTTACACAAACTGTTCACTGTGGTTTAAATGAATATGGCAGGGAATGGGAACCAGGACAATAGAGCTGAGGATGCGCCAGCAGTTTTACAAGTAAATGATGGGTGTAACATAGAAGTAAGTAAGAACAAGCGGATGATTGGGTACAAATGTAGACAGAGCAAAGAGTTAAATTGTACCACAGAAGCATAATTCAAAAGGGCGAAGAATGCAGGACTGGAAGTGTATTTAAATGTGCATAACATTTGGAATAAGGTGGACAATCTAGTGGCATAATTACAAATCAGTTGGTATGACGTTGTGGGCATCACTGAGTCATGGCTGAAAGAAGGCCATAGTTGGGAGCTTAAAATCAATGGATATACTTTGTATCAAAAGGACAGGCAGGAAGGCATAGGCGGTGATGTGGTTCTGTTGATAAGAGATGGAATTACATCTTTAGAAAGAGGTGACATAGGGTCAGCGAACATTGAATCTTCGTGGGTGGAGTTAAGAAACTGCAAGGGGAAAAAAACATTAAAGGAATCATATATCAGCCTTCAAATAGTAGCCAAGACGTGGGGCTAAGATTGCAAAGGGAGCTGGAAAAGGCGTGTAATAAGGGTAGATGACAAAATTGCAATGGGGGATTTCAATATGCAAGGGGATTGGGAAAATCGGGCTAGTATCAGATTGCAAGAGAAGGAATTTATTGGCTGCCTGTGAAATGGCTATTCAGGGATTGAGTGATGTGAAAAACCCAGATCTTATTAGAGAGCTTAATATAAAGGAACCATTAGGAGTCAGTGATCATAATATGATTGACTTCATACTGCAGTTTGAGAGAGAGAAGCATAACTCATGTGTATCAGTATCACAATGGAATAAAGAGAATTACAGAGGCATGAGAGAGAAGCTTGCCCAGGTGGGTTGGAGGAAGAAACTGGTGGGGATGACAGCAGAGCAGAGGTGACTGAAGTTTCTGGGAATAGTTCACAAGGCACAGGATAGCTATGTCCCACAGAAGAAGTTCTCAGATGGCAGGGGTAGGCAATCATGGATAACAAGCGGTTAAGGATGGCAAAAAAGCCAAGGGGCGGGCGGATAAGGCTGCAAAAGTGATTGGAAAGTTGGATGATTGTGTGAGGAGGCTTCCACTTTCTAAAGGAAACACCACCATTTTGGTCATCATGGATCGATTTTCCAAGGCTGCCCACTTCATTGCCCTCCTGAAGATCCCACTGGCCTGGGAGACTGCCACACTCATGGTTCAACATGCACCCAGGCTCCACAGCTTTCCTCAAGACTTAGTATCTGATCATGGACCACAGTTCACTTCCTACTTTTGGAAAGCATTCTGCTCTCTTGGAGGAGCCACAGCCAGCCAGCCACCCCCAATCCAAAGGCCAGACTGAGGAAATGAACCAGGAGTTGGAGGCAATCCTGCACTGCCTTGCTTCTTCCGACCCCATGCCCTGGAGCTCCCAACTGGTTTGGGCAGGGACCACCCGTAATAAACTCCAGTGGTCCTCTATGGGTATGTGTCCCTTTGAATGCCAGGAGGGTTTCCAGCCACTGCTCTTCCCTGATCAGGAGATCCTGCTGCTGAACAGCTGATCCAACGCTACAAGCACACCTGGAGATGAGCCAGGGTTTCTCTATTCTGCACCCAGAAGCAACATGCCTAGCAGGCCGATCAGATATGCTGACAGGTAAGGCCATTCAAGTCAGGAGAGGAGGTCTGGTTGGTATCAATGATCTTCCCCTGAAAGTCGAGAACTCCAAATTGGCAGCACACTATGTAGGACTGTTTGTAGTGGAAAAGACTGTCAACAAGGTGTCCTACAGTTTGAATATACCAGCATCACGGAAGATCCACCCAGTATTCCATGTTTCCCAGCTCAAGCCAGATACTACCTCTCCCCGGCTCCAGTCACCCCACCTCCCCCTCTTTCCCGCGCGGTAGATGGTTCCTTTGTCTATACGATGCGGAGCCTCCTGGCAACCTGTCGGATATGTGGTAAGGTCCAGTACCTTTGGACAGGGAAGGGTATGGTCCAGAAAATTTTCTTGGAGCCCGGTGAAGGATATCTTGGACAAATCACTTATCCGAGACTTCCAGGGAACACAGGTTGGTGGCACCTCAGGGGCTGTGCCTAGGGAGAGGAACCCTGTCACAACCATGGATCAGCAGCGCAGCAGATACAGCAATTGCGCTCATGGATATGCAGATGTCAGCTAATTATTATTTCATTGTGATGTTTTTCAGCTCCATTCTTTGTCTTGTAGTGCTTGTCAAGGCTTCAGCAAAGCACTGCAATGTTTCGCTGCCTGCTTGCATTCAGCCTTGCCTGGGCAATTGGACTGTCGAGTCAACTGACTCTAAAGACTTGTGGTATTTGTTTTATATTTAGCTCTTCCTTTTCGCTGCAGTGTTGGCTTCATTTTCCATTTGAGAGTTTTAGTTAATGGCCCTGTTTGGCCTAATGTTTATTGTTTTCCTTCTAACTCTGTTCTCATTAAAGTCTGTGAACTATCGACCAGGTTCAATGTCTGTTGCTCCCCACTTGGATCATATCTAAATGTAATGGCAATTGTATGATAATGCTTTTTGGTAAGTGGAACAATAGTGTAGACTATTATCTAAATGAGGAGAAGGTTCAAATATCAGAGGTGCAGAGGGTCGTGCAAGATTCCTAGTAGGTTAATTTAAAAGCTGAGTTTGTGGTAAAGAAGGCAAGTGTAATGATAGCATTTATTTCAAGGAGAATAGAATATAAAAGCAAGGAGGAAGTGCTGCAGCCTTTTAAGACATTAGTTAGGTCACACTTGGACTATTGTCAACAGTTTTGGGCCCATATCTTAGAAAGAATGTGTTGTCGTTGGGGAGAGCCAGAGGAAGTTCACGACGATGATTCTGGGAATTAAGGAGTTAACATATCAGTAACATTTGGCAGCATTGAACCACGACTCACTGGAATTTAGAAGAATATGGGGACATCTCATTGAAACCTACCAAATGTTGAAAGGACTAGTTAAGGTGGATGTTGAGAGGATGTTTCCTGTGGTGCAGGTATCCAACACTGGGGGGTACAGCCTCAAGAATGAAAGGTTTTAGAACAGAGGTAACAAAGAATTTTTTTTTTGCCAGAGAGTAGTGAATCTGTGGAATGCTCTGCCAGACACTGCAGTGGAGGTTAAGTCCATGGATATATTTAAGTGGAAATTGTTAGTTCCCTGATTGGTTAGAGCATCACAGGTTATGGCGAGAACACAGGTCTACAGGGTTGAGTGGGATCTGGGATCAGCGATGATGGAATGGCAGAACAGACTCGATGGGTAGAATGGCCTAGATTTTGTCCCTTTGGCACCTGTTGGTTTTCACATTGTAAATCTCAAAGCTATTCATTCCTGAGTCACTCTCATCACTATCAGATTTTTCAACAACAGCATGCAAGTTAGTGTTCTTTTTGAAAATACAACTTGACTTTTTAGCTTTTTCTCTTCCCTATGCAGTCCGTTTATTTTTGTCTACCCGACATGCTCTTTCTATGTGTCCTACTTAGTTATGTTTTCTCCAAGTTTCACCTTTAAACCTGCACTTGTTTGGTGAATGTATGCCAATAGTAACACAATTTGTTCAACCACACAGGTTTCGGTTTAGATGTTGCAATTCTGTTTGTATTCAATTTTGTTCAATTTCATTCTTGACTGTAAATCAGTTGCATCTCTGTCTGCTATTTCAATTGATACAGTGATTTCAACTGTTCTTTTAAATGTAAATTGTGCTTCAGTTAGGAACCATTTTAATGCTTTCTTGTAAGATTCGTCAATCTTTTTTTACTAACTCAGCTGTCTTTCTCCCTTCCCAAAGAAGTTCATGCTGCACTGTTTTTTCACTTGGCTGTTCAAACACCATAAAATTTTTCCTTCTCGTAATAGGCATTGGCACCTTGGGAAAAAGGCATTGGGTGTCTACTTGATCAATGCCTTTTATTATCGCATCAGGTCACCTCTCATCCTCCCTCACTCTGAAATAAAAAGCCCGAGCTCACTCAACCTATCCCCATAAGACAATCCCTCTAATCCAGGCAGCATCCTGGTAAATCTCCTCTGCACCCTCTCTAAAGCTTCCACATGCTTCCTGTAATGAGGCAATCAGAACTGAATACAATACTCCAAGTTTGGTCTAAAGAGATTTATAGAGCTGCAACAACATTCGAAAATAGACTTAGGAATATTCAGTATGTGACTGGATTATTGGGTATGGTCTGGTCTCCATACCTAAAGGAGGATAAACCAGTGAGAGCGTGGGTGCAGTGAAATCTCACTGGATCAATTCTTCGGGATGACAGAATTGACATATGAAGGGAGATTAAGCTGAATGATCTATCCTCTGAAACTGAGAAGAATTGGAGATGATCTCAATGAAATAAGAACATTTCTAGACAGTAGCGATTCTGCAGTTGCAAGAAATCCAGAGCAACACATAAAATGCTGAGAAATATCAACAAGCCAGGCAGTATCTATGGAAATGAATAAACAGTGGATGTTTTGAGCCAAGACCCTTCATCAGAACAGGAAAGGAAGAGGGCAGATGCCAGAATAAAAAGGTTGGGGAAAGGGAAGGAGGAAAAGCTAAAAGGTGAAGCCAAGTGGGTGGGGGCAGGGAGGGGGGAGTGATATAAGAAGCTGGGAGGTGATAGGTGGAAAAGGCAAAGGGCTGGAAATGAAGGAATCTGATAAGAGAGGAGAATGAAACATGGGAAAAGAGAATGAAGAGGAGCTCTGGCAGAGGTGGTAGACAGGTGAGGAAACAGAGTGCAATAAAAGAAGAGAGAAGAGGAAGGGAGAAAAATGACCAGAATGGGAAATTGATTTTTATACCATCAAGCTGGAGGCTATTAAGTTGGAATATGAGATGTTGCTCTTCCACCCTGAGAGTGGCCTCATCATAGCAGAAGAGGAGGCCATGGACAAACGTGGTGGAATGGGAATGGGGATTGGAATTTAAATGGTTGGCCACTGGGAAATTACACTTTATGCAGGTGGAGCAGAGGAGTTCCATGACAGGGACCCTGGTTCAATTCCACCACTGTCTGTCAAGAAATTGTATGTTTTCCCTGTGACCACATTGGTTTCCTCTGGGCGTTCCAGATATCTGTTCATTTATTTATTTATTGAGATACTGCACCAAATGCACCTTCGAGCCATGCCACCCAACAAACCGCCAATTTAATCCCAACCTAGTCATGGGATCATTTACAATGGCCAATTAACCTACCAACTGGTATGTCTTTGGACTGTAGGAGGAAACCAGAACACCCAGAGGAGATGCACACGGTCACGGGGAGAACTTACAAACTCCTTACAGGCAGCGGTGGACATTGAACTGGGGTCCCTATCACTGTTTAGTGTTACACTAACACTCCACTACAGAGCTACCCACATGGAAAAGAACTCAGGAATTAAGCCAAAGCAACAAATTTTTGATAGTGAACTGTAAAGAGAACTGTCCATTGATGATATTTCTTCTCCTCTTCTCTTGATTGGACACTCCTTTACTTTAAGGCTGTGACTTACAGGCAACAGTAGGGATTGAACTGGGATCACCTGTACTGCTAACCACTAGGCTTCTGTGCTGTCCCATTCCATTTCTCCTCACCTTCCAAAGATGTATGGAGCAGTGGGATTCTTGGCTACATCTTTCGGCCAGAAAGGCCAGCTACCTCCAAATGCAATAACAAAAAAACCCCTTGGATTTTTAGAAATTCAGGGATATGAAGTTAGTGCTGGAAAATATTATTAAGGTAAAAGATTAGTACTGATTTTGTTGAAACAGGAAGCTGCAGAAAGAGCCTGAAAGTTTTTTTTCCTGCTCTCGTTGGTCAGCTTCTTGTGTGAGTTTATTTCTCTGCAGACAACAACGGCTGGATGTTGAAAGAACTCTCTTTATTGTTTCCTCTGAGGGAAAATCCCATTTGTGCCCTCACCCTTCCATTTCAAATGCTGCCTAAAGAATGCAATCATGCCTGACATTCTGCTGCTTAACGTAAGAACTCTGCCACATAGCCTGAGCCCCAATCGCTTGAAACATTCACTGCCTACATTCCTTCTGTTCATGGCTTCACTGAATTCTGGGGATTTGCCAAAATTCTGTCAGTTAATTTCAGTGAAACCTAATAATAATGTTGCCTTAGTTCCCAGAGTAAACAACATGTTACTCAACTTTTCATCAAATTCTAATATCCTTGGGAAATAAAACTCCATCAATTTTACACTTCTAGTTTTCTATTTCAACCAACACCATGTTTTAATCTTTCATTGGGAAAATCCCTTTAGTAACAAAAAAAAAGTTTCCATGCCTTGTCCAGTGAGAATTGCAATATAATTTTGATGGCATGACAACATTGTGAAGCATTAAATATGTCTCTCCACAGATGCTGTCTGCTGTACTAAGTATTTCTGTATTTTCAGGGGTTGTTTCATATTTACAGCATTGGCAGAGTTTTGTTCTTCAAGTACTACAATACAATTGTCATCAAAGTTTTTTGAATAAACATGCTGGAGAAGAAACCAAATTCTCTTTGTGTCAAGGAGGAAAAGATCCAATGTCCAATGTTTGCCAATATTATACACTGTAATCATCAAATTTGTATTTTGACTTTTGTTCAGCTGCTGAAATATGTGGCCAGTAAATTTTTCAAGACATCTTTCTTCTCATTCTTCCTTCTCATCGTGACCCTAGGCATTGATGTGCATTGGTTCCTGCTGCATACTACTCAATTTAAAATTCTTATCCTTGTGATTGAGTTATTGCCCGGCCTCAGTCCCTGCCGATCGGAGCCCTGCACCCTCCGAAAACACTCACTCCTTGGTTGTCACTATTGGATTCTAGGCTTTTCACTAACTAAGCCATCAATCACTGCCATTTATCCTTAATAGTTTCTATCTTAAATATGTGTCAGTTGGTGCCTCTTTGTGTCATGGTTTCCATTCAGGATGCTCAAAAATATATTGTTACTATCAATTCCTTGAAAGACCCAAGGCTGATCATATTGAATGGTGGGATAGGTTAGAGGGGATGAGTAGCGAATTCCCGTTCTGATTTTCTTGTGTTTCTGTGTTCGCCCATCACCCCTAGTGTTTGTCAACCTGATCAGGCACATGATGCCTCAGTTTTAATTTACCTTTCTTCTTTTCACATGGAGCACCCTAGAAAGCATCCAGTCGGATGGATGACAGGTTGGCATGGCAACCACTGTGTAGGTGGCCACAGGAAGCTGCAGAGATCTGGGTACAGCTTATGGCAGTACAGAAACCAACCTCCCATCCATGAACTCCCTCTGATCTTCTTGCTGCATCAGAAAAGGAGCTAGCATAATCACAGACGGGGTGGCTTTCTGGGGTACTCAAACCTCCCCATCTGACATCAACAACCATTCTGTGGTCAGAGTAATTCAGATCACATTGCTTTTCCATTCAGATGTTTAGTCTGAATAACAACTGAATTTCTTGACCATGTCTGCATACTTTTATGCATTAGGTTGTTATCACTTGATTGGCTGATTAGATATTTGCATTAAAGAGCAGCTGAACCTAATAGATTCCAATGAGTGTATGTTCCTTTTCTAGACAGACCTCTTTGGTCTCAATAAGTACATTTAATGTCAGAGAAATGTATACAATATACATCCTGAAATTCTTTTTCTTTTCAAACATCCACAAAAACAGAGAAGTACCCCAAAGAATGAATAATGGTTATTTGTTAGAATCCCAAAGCCTCCCCTGGTTCCCCCCTCCCATGCACAAGCAGTAGCAAAGCAACGACCCCTCCAACCCCCACCAGCAAAAAAGCATCAGCACCCTTCACCGAGTGCTCAAGCATGCAGCAAAGCATTAATAATGACACAGATTTGCAGTACCCCAAAGACTACTCGTTCACCCGGTAATTTGACATATCATAGGCTCTCTCTCTTCCTAATAAGGGGAAAAGAGGTGTCCCCATTTCACAATGAGAGGGAGACATAACAAATAGTTGTGTCACTTTTGCCGAGCTCTGGGCCCAGAGAGTCGCCCCAGAAAGGCTCTGGTCTCTGGATGCACAGCCCCTGGCAGCTAACCTGCTGCTCCCATTGTTCTGTGTTCTCTCACAACACTTCAATCGGGCAGCGGCCTAGAATAAGCACATCTCCAGAGCCACAAAAATCTGGCACCCTGAATTCGCACTAGTCTTCCAGGCTGCATCCTTAGGACAGCAGAAAGCAACCGGACATGAGGCCCTGAGAGCAGGTCCCATTTCCACAAAGAACTGAAGTCAGAGTGTAACTTCGGGTTAGGGTCTTCAAAAGAACCTTGAAAAGGAAAAAAAGATATCTCAAATATGGCAAAAGAGCTGTTTCTGAAGATGTAAGCAAAGGAGTCGCCATTTAGTGCCTTGGTAACCTCTAAATGAAATCAGTCCATTCTTACCTGATATTTTGCCTCATGCCCTGCAGTGCCAAGGAAACACCATACAATCAGATGAGACTTCAAACCAAAGCTCCTAACTTTGGAGCAATGCACCCAAAATACTGGAGCAACTCAGCAGGTGAAGGAACATCTGGAGGGAAATGAATAGTCATTAACTTTTTGTGCTGAGACCCTTCGTCAAGACTGGAAAGGAAGAGGGCAGAAGCCAGAGAAATAGAGTGTGGGTAGGTGGAGAAGAATGAGCTGGCAAGTGATTGGTGAATCCAGGAGAGGGGGATGGAAGGAGAGTAGAGGACGGGGAATAAAGGGAATGCTGTGAGAAGCTGGGAGGTCAAAGGTGGAAGAGGCAAATGGCTGAAGAAGAAACAACCTGACAGGAGGACAGCAGGTCATGAAATAAAAGGAAGGAAGTGGGAAACTAGAGAGGGGAAGGCATAGATTATAGGCAGGTTATGAGGGCAAGCGAGGGAAAATAGAAGGGGCAACAGGTCCAGAAGGGCAAGGGAAAATAAAGTGGAAGGGCAGAAGGGAGAAGTTACCAGAAAATCAAGACGGAACACAAGGTGTTGTTCATCCAGTTTGCATCCTATTTTTGGAAAACGTTAATGATTCCATAGCATGATTGCAAGACAATTTTCCCGAAAGACCCAGCAATTGATTTCCCCTCAATCAATGTAAATTCTTGAGGGAGCTTGCTGTGTGCAAGTAGGCTGCTACGTTCTTTAAGCGCACCTCACTGGCTATGAGCATTTCCGGCTGAGCTGGTGTTGTGAGAAGTGCAAATCGCACTCTCTGTACGCAATCCATGAAACACTTCCCCATCCTCATAAACATGAACATCAGTTCCAAACACAACCTGTCAGTTAGGTCAGCAGCAGCTGCAGAATCAACCCTCTCACACTGAGAGTTGGTATCAGATTGAGTAATTCTTTGTACTAGTCGGAGATTCTGTCACTTACAGTAGGAGAGTATATGAGCCCTAATGGATGCTGCATGCAAATCCTGCCAAGCTGCTGATCTTCAACGAGATTTCTGCTATAGACAGACCATTGTGGGATTGGAAGCTTATTTATTTCTTCATTTAGAGATTCAGTACAGTAACACAACAACACAATAAGCCTGTGCTACCCAATGGCATCCATGAGACCAATTAAGCTACTAACCCGTACGTCTTTGGAATGTGGAAGGAAACCCGTGCCCCTGGAGGAAACATACAGGGCCACAGGAAGAAAGTACAAGTTCCTTACAGACAGCTGCGGATATTGAACCGGGGTCACTGGAGTTAACACCGATGCTAATTAAGGCTGTGTGGGATTGGAGAAAGAAGGCACTTTTACTTTGGATGCTGACTGGAAGTTGCAAGGCTGCTCTAATTGGTGAGGAACGATGTTTAGTTGCCAAGATTTTAAATTGCTTTTTAATTGACTCATGGACCTCCATTAACATATATCCAGTACTAGAACACAATGTCAGACAGGTCGGTGCTGTGAAATTAAATGAAGTGTGGGCTGCTGCTCTCAGCATCCTCATTCTCTGATCATCCATAGCAAGAAGGTACCAAATCAAGACTCTCTTCATGTGCCTTAAGTGTAACATTATGGCAGTACCACTCACTCTCCCCACTCCCTACCACCCTGGTAATGTCTCACAAATCCCATCTTCCATCAGCTCCTCTGCCACTGTAAGCATTCTCCTCTGGACTCAACTAATCAACCCACTTCTGGCCAGCTTCTCTTACTGAACACTCCATAAAGTCTGCAGAGTCACACACAGCATGGAGCCAGGTCCTTCGGCCCATTAAGTCTGTGCTGACCATCAACCACTCTGGAAAGCTGTAGAAAACCACCCTGTTATAATGTTCTTAACTGAATCCGCACTTGTACATTCTTCACACCTTCCATCAGCTCCCCTTCTCTGCCCCAGGTTCTGCCGCTTACCCACACACGTCGCAACCATGGACTCTGCCGCAAAGTCTGACCGGCCTTGCAGGCAGACAGCTGAAGGGGGCTAGCAATCGTGCTCAAACATTCCAGGCAACTGGGGTTCCTTTGTGCTTGTATTTAACTCTCTTCCTTTCAGTCTTGTTGAGTCTTGTCCAAAGCACAGTAGTGGCTACACTCCCTGCTTACCTTAGCTTTTATTCCAGGAAAGAGATTGATTTAGGATTAATTTGGGATTAACTTAGTATTAAGTTACTGCTTCCAAGCCACAGCTTTAGCTTTTAGTTTGAAAGTTTTACTTAGTGGATCTGTTAGCCTAGCATTTACAATTTTCCTTTTGTTCTGCACAATATTTATTAACATTCAGTGATTCAGTTATTAAAATCCATTTCAGTGCCTTTCCCTTTGCATTTGGCCATCACCACACACTTTGTCAGCAAAGCAGTGGCCAGATGAACTACAAACCCACATAACTCAATAGGACCTCTCAGAGGAAACCAATGTAGTTATAGAGAAAATGTGAAAATTCCTAGCACCTGAGCTCAGAATTGAACCCTGGTCTCTGGTGCTGAGAAAGAGTGTCTGCTACCTGCCCCATAGAGATGTCTCCTTGAACTCATTCAAATCTCTTCTGCTCAAGTTCCAGCTCACACAATACTGTGCACCTTTTACTCTGTGCAGCACAAGTCAGGATCAAACCTGGCTCACAGCTGGGGGCAGTTTTGGGCCCCTTATCTAAGAAAGGATGTGGTGGCATTGGAGAGGGCCCAGAGGAAGTTCACATGATGATCTTAACCGGCGCATCAATGGTACGTTGGAGAGCTATGCGAGAGGAGGCAGCACACAGGTCCGGGAGCAAAGTTTAAAACTGGAAAGCTTTACAGGAACATGGCTATAACTGGAGCACCAATCATGTGTTGGAGGCCAGGGAAGGTTCAGGCATAAAAGGGAGACACTTCCCAGTGAAGCAGTCATCAAAGGAGCAGGCTGAGTCAGAGTGGTAGGGCTTTGGCTCATTCGGGTTTTGGTGGGATAGGTGGATAAGCAGATTTCATTTTTCTCCTTGCATTTTTTTTGAGGTATAGAAAGCATGTCTGTAGGGTTAGTACTTTGCTCTGGGTGTCAGATGTGGGAATCCTGGAAATCTTCCAGTCTCCCAGATGGCCACATCTGAGCCAGGTGCACCGAGATGCAGCTCCTGAGAGACCGTGTTAGGGATCTGAAGCTGTGGCTTGATGACCTACAGCTTATTAGGGAAAGTGAGCAGGAGATAGAGAGGAGCTACAGGGAGTTAGGCACCCTGAGGCTGCAGGAGTTAGCCTGTCAGGGAAGGGAAGAGCTCAGATAGTAGAGAGCACCCCTGTGGCCATCCCCCTCAGTAATCATTATCTCATTTTGGATACTGTTGAGAGGGGTGACCTGACAGAGGATGACCACAGTGATCGGGAGTCTGGCACTGAGCCTGGTTCCATGGTGCAAAAGGGAGAGGTGAAGATGAGGAATGTGGTATTCATAGGGAATTCCTTAGTGAGGGGAACAGACAGGAGGTTCTATCAGTCTGATAGAGATACCCTCATGGTGTGTTGTCTCCCAGGTGCCAAGGGGATGGGATGTCTCGGACTAGGTGCAGAGTTTTCTGAACGGAGACGGTGAATAGCCAGAAGTCTTGGTACAAGTCGGTACCAATGACATAGGTAGATAAAGGGAGGAGGTCCTGAAGAGAGAATTCAGGGAGTTGGGTAGGAAGCTGAAAAGCATGACTTCTCGGGATTGCTGTCTGTGCCACGTGCTAATGAGTGCAGGAATAGCATGATCAGGCATATTAACACATAGCTGAGAGACTGGTGTAGGGGGCAGAGCTTCGGGTTCCTGGAACATTGGAGCCTCTTCTGGTGGAGATACAAACTGTACAAAAACTCCAGGTTACACCTGAACCCAAAGGGGTCCAATGTCCAAGAAGGTAAGTTTAATAGAACTGTCAGGGAGGGCTTAAGCTAATTTGGCAGGGGGATAGGTCCAGACTGATAGGGCTGAGGAAAGGGAAAACAGAAATAAATCAAAGATAGCAAGCAACAGAGATGATAGGAAGGACAGGCAGGAGATGAAGCACAATCACAGCCAGTAGATTATTTATACCAGAAAGCAACAAATACTGTTCTGAAAGTGTTATATTTGAATGCAAGCAGCATAAGAAATAAAATGGACAATCTTGAAATTCAGCTACAGATTGACAAGTGTGATGCTGTGGCCATCTCTGAAATTTGGCAAAAGAATGGCTGCCATTGGGAGCCAAACATCCAAGCATATACAGTGTATTGAAAAGAAAGTTTAGAAGGCAGAGGGGGTAGTGTGACCTTGTTTATAAGAAATAATATTAAATCATTAGAAAGGTATGACATAAGATCGGAAGGTGTGGAGTCTCCATGGGTTGAGTTAAGAAATGGTAAGGGTAAAAGGACCCTAATGGCAGTTGTATACAGGCCTTCAAACAGCAGCCGGGATGTGGAATACAAATTACAGCAGGACATAGAAAAGGTGTGCCAGAAGGGCAATGTCATGATAATCATTGGGGATTTTAACATGAATTGGGAAAACAAGGCCAGTACTGGACCTCAAGAGAGAGAATCTGTAGAATGTCTAAGGGATGGCTTTTCAGAACAGCTTTTTGTTGAGCCCACTAGGGGATCGGCTGTGCTGGACTGGGTGTTGTGCAATGACCCAGAGGTGATAAGAGAGCTTAAGGTTAGGAACCCTTCGGGAACAGTGATCACAATATGATCGAGTTCACTTTGCAATTTGAGAAGGAGAAACTAAATTCTAATGTCAGTATTTCAGTGGAATAAAGGAAATTACAATAACATGAGAGGGGAACTGGCCAAAGCTGGTTGGAAAGGGACACCAGCAGGAAGGACAGCAGAGCAGCAATGGCTGGAGTTTCTGCAAAAAAATGAGCAAAGCATAAGACAGATATATTCCAAATAAGAAGAAATTTTCAAATCAAAATCGGACACTACCATGGCTGACAAGTGAAGTCAGAGCCAAAGTAAAAGCAAAAGAGAGGGTATACAGGGAAGCCAAAGCTAGTGGGAAGATAGAGGATTGGGAAGCTTTTAAAAACTTGCAGAAAGAAACTAAGAAGGAAAAAGATGAATTATGAAAAGAAGCTGGTGACTAATATCAAAGAAGATACTAAAAGCTTTTTTAAGTATATAAAAGGTAAATGAGAATTGAGGATAGATATAGGACCAATAGAAAATGAGGCTGGAGATGTTGTAATGAGAGATGTTGAGATGGCAGAGGAACTAAATACGTATTTTGCATCAGTCTTCACAGTGGAAGACATTTGCAGTATATCAAACATTCAAGAGTGTCAGGGAAGTGAAGTTTGTGCAGTGAAGATTATGACTGAGAAGGTGCTCAGGAAGCTTAATGGTCTGAGGGTGGATAAATCTCCTGGACCTGATGGAATGCACCCTTGGGTTCTGAAGGAAGTAGCTGGAGAGATTGCGGAAACATTAATGATGATCTTTCAAGAATTGATAGATTCTGGCACTGTACTGGATGACTGGAAAATTGCAAATGTTATTCCGCTATTTAAGAAGGGTGGGAGCCAGCAGAAAGGAAACTATAGAGCTGTTGCCTGACATCAGTGGTTGGGAAGTTGTTGGAATCGATTGTTAGGGATGAAATTATGGAGTACCTGGAAGCACATGACGAGATAGGCCAAAGTCAGCATGGTTTCATGAAAGGAAAATCCTGCCTAACTAACCTACTGCAATTTTTGGGAGAAATTACAAGAAATGTAGACAAAGGAGATGCAGTAGATGTGGTGTACTTGGATTTTCAGAAGGCCTTTGACAAAGTGCCATGGCCTTTGACATGAGGCTGCTTAGCAAAATAAGAGCCTATGGAATTACAGGGGAATTACTAGCATGGGTGGAACATTGGCTGATTGACAGAAAACAGAGAGTGAGAATTCTGGCTGGCTGCCGGTTACCAGTAGAGTTCCACAGGGGTCGGTGTTGGGACTGCTGCTTTTTAACATGTATGTCAATGATTTGGACTGTGGGATTAATGGATTTGTGCTAAATTTGCTGATGATATAAAGATAAGTGGAGGAGTGGGTAGTGCTGAGGAATCAGAGAGCCTGCAGAGAGATTTAGATAGTTTAGGGAAATTGACAAAAAAGTGGCTAATGAAATACAATGTTGAAAAGTGTGCGGTCATGCACTTTGGTGGAAGAAATAAACGGGCAGACTATTATTTAGATGGGGAGAGAATTCAAAATGCAGAGATGCAAAGTGACTTGGGAGTCCTTGTGCAGGATACCATAAAGGTTAACCTCCAGGTTGAGTTGAAGAAGGCAAATTCAATGTTGGCATTCATTTCTGGAGGTATGTGATGTGAAGAACAGAGATGTGATGTTGAGGCTCTATAAGGCACTTGTGAGACCACACTTGGAGTACTATGTGCAGTTTTGGGCTCCTTATTTTAGAAAGAAATTTATACTGACATTGGAGAGGATTCAGAGACCATAAGATATAGGAGCAGAAGTAGGCCATTTGGCCCATTGAGTCTGCTCTGTCATTCAATCATGGGCTGATCCAATTCTTCCAGTCATCCCCACTCCCCTGCCGTCTCCCCATACCCTTTGATGTCCTGGCTAATCAAGAAGCTGTCCATCTCTGCCTGAAATGCACCCAATGATTTGGCCTCCACAGCTGGTTGTGGCAACAAATTCCACAGGTTTACCACCCTCTGACTAAAGTAATTTCTCTGCATCTCTCTTCTAAATGGACATCCTTCAATCCTCAGAATCAGAATCAGGTTTATTATCACCGACATGTGATGTGAAATTTGTCCTGAAGTCGTGCCCTCTTGTCCTAGACTTCCCTGCCATGTGAAATAACTTTGCCGTATCTAATCTGTTCAGGCGTTTTAACATTTCAGACCTGTAGGTAGTACAGCACATGGTAGCAGCAGCCTTTCGGATCTGGTGCTACTTTAACTTAGTTTTTAATTTAATTTTAAGGCACAATTAGAGTTTAGGGCAATGAATAACAGAGCGACTATCTACCATTGCCAGATACTGCTATAATACAGAGATCGCCCAAAAACAAACCTTCATGAAAATCTGCTGGTTAGATTGCGTGACCTTGGCTTGCTGGGGGAATCGGGTCTGCAGTCCTCGGAGTCACCTAATGCCAGTAGCTGGAGTTGGGGATGTCGTAAGTGATGTGTGAGAAGGCAGAAGTGAGGCGAGCAGGCTGGAGTCCATGCCAGGAAAAAAGTACACCTTAGCTGGCTGGCTCTCCCGTCCATTCTACTTTCCAATGTCTGCTTGCTGAGGGAATTGGGCCTGCAGTGCCTGATGCCGGTGGCCGGAGGTGGGGATGTCATAAGCGGTGTGCGAGCAAGCCGAAGTGAGGCGAGTGGGCAAGAGTCCGTGCCAGGAAAAAAGCAAGCCCTAGCTGGCTGGCTCTCCCCGTCCATTCTGCTCTCGAATGGACATTTAATTGGACTGCATCCGTGGCAACGAAATACTCGGCGAGACGGAATCCCGGACACCGCCATTCAGCTGTTTATTTATGTAACAGATTTCCCCCAAGCCATCGGACTACCAACCGACTGCCCTCTGCTGTGCCTATTGTCTTATTGGTTATTTATTGTAATGCCTGCACTGTTCTATGTACTTTATGCAGTACTGGGTAGGTCTGTAGTCTAGTGTAGTTTTTGTGTTGGTTTACATAGTTCAGTGTAGTTTTTGCTTTGTTCATGTAGCACCATGGTCCTGAAAAACATTGACTCATCTTTACTGTGTACTGTACCAGCAGTTATGGTCAAAATGACAATAAAAAGTGACTTGAACTGACTTGACTTGATTTGGAATGTTTCTATGAGATCCCCCTTCATTCTTCTGAATTCCAGGGAATACAGCCCATGAGCTGCCAGACATTCCTCATACGGTTACCCTTTAATTCCTGGCAGGACATTACTTCCTACAAAGTGAAACCCTATAGATGAATGGCTTCTATCTTTCACTACCAGACGAGCTCAATGCCTTTTATGCCTGGTTTGAAAAGGAGAATATAACTGCAGCTGTGAAGATCCCTGCTGCACCCAGTGACCCTGTGATCTCTGTCTTGGAGGCTGATGTCAGGCTGTCTTTGTAAGATGGCAGGCCCCAATGGAGTATGTGGTGAGGCTCTGAAAACTTGTGCCAACCATCTGGTAGGTCATTTTCATTTTCTGGTAGGTCATTTTCAGCCTCTCACTGCTACAGGCGGAAGCTCCCACCTGCTTGCAAAGGGTAACATTATACCAGTGCCCAAAAAGAGTAGTGTGAGCTGCTTTAGTGATTATCATCCAGTAAGCATTTACATCTACGTGATGACATGCTTTGAGAAACTGGTCATGGCTAGAATCAACTCCTGCCTCAGCAACGATCTGGACCCACTGCAATTTGCCTATTACCACAATAGGTCAATGGCAGACACCATCTCAATGGCTCTTCACGTGGCCTCAGACCATCTAGATAATACAAACACCTATGTCAGGATACTGTTCATTGACCATTCCTCAGCATTTAACACCATCATTCTGACAGTCCTGATAGATAAGTTATGGAACCTGAGCCTCGGTATCTCCCTCTGCAACTGGACTCTTGACTTCCCAACTGGAAGACCACAGTCTGTATGGATTGGTATTAACAACTCTTCCTTACTGACATTCAACATTGGCACACCTCCGAGATATGCGCTTAGCCCACTGCTTTGCTCTCTCTATACCCATGACTGTGTGGCTAGGTATTGTTCAAGTGCCATCTGTAAATTTGCTGATGATACAATGATTGTTGGTAGAATCTCAGATGGAGACAAGAGTGTGGACAAGTGCAAGGTAAACCAGCTAGTTGAGTGGTGTCGCAGCAACAACCTTCTACTCAGTGTTAGTAAGAACAAAGAGCTGATTGTGTACTTCAGAAAGGGTGGGATGAGCCAATATTCATAGAGGGATCAGAAGTGGAGGGAGTGAGCAATTTCAAGTCCCTGGGTGTCAAGATCTCTGAGGATCTAACAATGCAGCTTTAAAGAAAGCTAGACAGCGACTATATTTCATTTGGACTTTGAGGAGGTTTGGTTTGTCACCTAAAACAGTTTAAAACGTCTACAGATGGCCCGTGGAGACCATTCTGTCAGGCTGCATCACCGTCTGGTATGGGGAGGGGTGGGGGCTGGGACCTCATAGTATCAAAAAAGTTGTAGAATGAGTCAGCTCCATCTTGGGTACTAACCTCCATAGTATCCAAGACATCCTCAAGTAGTGGTGTCACAGAAAGGTGGTGTCTATCATCAAGGACCACCATCAGCCAGAACATGCCCTCTTATTGCTACCATCAGGAATGAAGTACAGGAGTCTAAAGACACACACTCAAAGACTCAGGAACAGTTTCTTCCACTCTGCCATCCGATTTCTCAATGGGCATTGAAACCCTGAAGACTAACTCACTTTTAATATTCTTGATTTTCAGATTCAGATACAGATTCAGTTTATTGTCATTTAGAAACCACAAATGCAATGCAGTTAAAAAATGAGACAACGTTCCTCCAGAATGATATCACAAAAGCATATGACAAAACAGACTACACCAGAAAATCCACATAACGTTTGGCAATTCCCAATCCAGAGTCCGGAGAGGCTGCTACATATTAATATCGTGCTACCGTCTAGTGCGTTCCCCAGAAAGGAGCTCTAAATCCACCAGACAAAAACAAGACCAAAAACTAAAGCTACAAGATCTGCATAAAACCACATAATTACAACATATAGTTACAACAGTGCAAACAATAGCATAATTGATTAAAAAAAAAACAGACTATGGGCACAGTAAAAATAGTCCAAGATATTAAAGGACTGGAAGTTCAAAAGAAATCACCACAGTTTCCACAAGTCCCTAGGGTCCTGACACACTCGCCATCCCACGCCGGCAGCAGAAGGGAGTACCCCTGCAATGGACTTCCAAGGCGCCGCCTGACTCAGCCTCGCAGATGCAGCACACACTGAAAGTGGCCTGAGTCTGTCGAAAGGACTCAGAGTCTGTCGAACTTCCGAGCCGATGACCATCCCCTCTGGGACAGCTTCTCCGAGCACCATCCTCTGCCGAGCGTATTAAGATGGCCCCTGCCAACGGCCATCAGCAACGTGACCCCAAGGACTGGGGGCCTGTTCTTCCCAGCAGAGTCCCAGACCTCACAGCAGCAGCAGCAACGAAGAAGGTCTTCCTGGAATTTCCCGATGTTCCTCCGTGCTCCCACGTCCGTTTTCAATCGATTATGATTGCGCACGGCACCCCTCTTCACAAATAACAGATAATCAGTTCCGGAGTGGCCGTTGCAAGCTCCGTCGTGCTGCCATCTTGCAACTATTTTTAATTTAACTATTTAATACACATATTTATACTTTAATAGATTTACTTTTTTTTCTATATTATCATGTACTCCTGCCACTAAGTTAACCAATTTCAGGACACATGCCTGATTCTGATTCTAACTCTGAATTTCAATGTGTGGAACTCACTGCAACAGACATTCATTGAGAATATTTAAAGTGGAGTTTGATAGACTCTTGGTAGGTCAAAGCATTAAAGGTTATGCGTAGAAGGCAGGACAATGGGGTTGAGGGGGATAATAAATCAGCCATGATGGAATGGTGAGGTAGACATGATGGGCCAAATTGCCTAATTCTGCTCCTATGTCTCATGGTCTTGTGTTGGCTGGGTAATGAAGCAGCAGCACCACTCAGTGTGAGATATGACTGTAAAATAACAGCAATGTTCTCTGCTCCAAGGGACTGTCATGATGCCTAATGCGAGATCTCTGACTTTTATATCAATTGACCATGTTGAAACCAGATTGAGATACATTTCAAATTACTCTTATTTCATTGTTACACTGAATGAAGTTATTTTACTTGAGATCCCTTAAGAACTGTGGAACTCAGAAACACCAGGCCCCCTGATATCCCAGGCATGAGCTTAGGTGAAAGCCGAGATGCCTTCTTCAGTCTGCTCCTCATTAATGTATGAGGTAAATCCTTATTCTGTGGAAAGGCAAAGGGTGTTTTTCTTTTTTTTATCAAGCAGACAGCCATCTGATAGTAGTTATCATTGGCATTACACACCAGACTAAATAAAATGCATGATGATAACAGCAAGTATTTCATTCCAGTGTGTTGGATATTACTAGAAATGATCTACTTTTAATTAAAATGCGATTCGTGCACAGTAAGGGATGTGCTTATAGAGATTTGGCCTGCTTAATAAATGCAGTGAATGTCAAAACAGCAAAGCTACCAAGGAAAGGTTTGACAGTACACAACACGGAATCATTCCAAAAGGCACAATACCGCATGGATCATCGAAACAGAGTGGTACTTGCTTGGAGGTACACCCATTTAAAATAAATCTGGAGACCAGTTATTACTTTCAACTATTATAAACAGGACCTGATGTTTTTCTTAGCTATACTGTATAACAGAAAATAATATTGCTGGTCCTTGTTTATACAGCTGTAGTGTTCACCCAGAAATAAGATTTTAGTGAAAAAACTGAATAACATTGCTGAAGTCATATAGGTCCCTTGGTTTGACCTTTGTGTAGAAATGAGGAGGATATGGGGGGAATTGGGTGGCACAAATTAAGGCAAAAAGTGGGATGGATGTTGGAAGAGAAACAGTTGGGTAGGGTGATAAGATAACTAACTTCGCAATTATAAAGGAGTTGGGCCCAGTGAAAACCAGCAGGCCAGGCAGCATCTATAGGGAGAAGAACTGTCGACGTTTCGGGCCGAGATCCTTCATCAGGACTAACTGGAAGGAAAGATACTAAGAGATTTGAAAGTAGTGGGGGGAGGGGGAAATGCAAAATGATAGAAGACCGGAGGGGGTGGGATGAAGCTAAGAGCTGGAAAGGTGATCGATGAATCAGTAGGTTGACCTGCTTTAGGGGTGTGACTGGAAGAACATGGGCTTTTTGATGGTGAATAATACTTTCATCTTTAGATCACATCCAGAAAACCACATGGAACCTACTCCTCCAATACCTCCCTGTGATCAGACTCTGAAGAGAACAAGCAGATCTTATGATTTTGACTATGAACTTCTTCATTTTCCATGAGTACTGCTTCACTGTTTCCCAAAACAATACAGGGAACTCAATGCTGCAGTGCTTCAGAACTTTATAGCATCTACCACAGGGCTAGATCTCATGTATTACTTGTACTTCTGCTGTTATTCCAAACTGTTTACATAAAGGTAATCCAGACATCAGCATCTGGAAGATGAATTGGAATTCTTAACATTACTTGTTCTTTCCATCACAGCCTGGTATGGAAACACCAAAGCCATTCAATAGAAAATCCTACAAACAGTAGTGGATACAGTCAGCCCTCCCCACCATTGAGTACATTTACATGAAGCCTTGTTGCAGGAAAGCAGCAACCATTATCAGGGACCCCCACCACTTAGGACCTGGTCTCTCCTCACTGCTGTCATCAGGAAGAAGGTACAGGGGTCTCAGGGCCCACACCATCAAGTTCAGCAACAGTTAATACCACTCAATCATTAGGCTCTTGAACCAGAGGAGATAACCTTACTCAATTTCACCTGTCTCATCACTTAGATGTTCCCACAACCTGTGGACTCACTTTCAAGGATGTTCCATCTCATGTTCTCAATATTTACTGGATATTTATTAATTATTATTATTTCTGCTGTTTTGAAATTGCGCATTTTTTTGTCTTTTGCAGACCGGTTGAACGCCTATGTTGGTGTGATATTTTATTTATTCTATCATGGTTATTATTCCATTATGGATATTTTGAGTCTGCCCACAAAAATGCATCTCAGGGTTGTATATGGTAACATATATGTACTTTGATAATAAATTTATTTTGAACTTTAAGGATCTGTGTGTATAAATGAATTGTGTTGAGCCAATTTACCTCACAAGGGTCTAAATATTATTATGGTAACAATCCTTATAGATACAGTGCTGCAAGCATCCATTTGAACATTGACACTATCTAATCTCTCTTTATTCATTTATCTGCTATGAATCTCCAAGTCCATAAAAAAATTATTTAGAATATTGAACATGACATCACAGTACAGACCCTTCAGCGACATGTTGGCCTTTTAACCTACTCTAAGGCCAGCCTATCTTTTCCCTCCTGTACAGCCCTCCATTTTTCTTATACCTACATGTCTATCTCTCTTAAATCTCCCTAATGTATCTGTCGCTACTTCCACCTCAGGCCACCATTCCACGCACCCTCCATTCACTTGTGAAAAACCAGGCTCTGATATCCCCCTATATCCTCCTTCATTGTGGGAGACACTAGCAATATTCTTGATAATGTAGTGTCTGAAGGACAGAAGTGGGTGCAGTGACTGTTACAAGAGAGAAGGTGCTGAAAAAGCTGAAAGACCTAAAGGTACATAAGTCACCCAGACCAGAGGAACTGCACCCTAGGGTTCTGAAAGAGGTAACGTCAGAGATTGTGTTGACATTAGAAATGATCTTTCAAAAATCATTGGATTCTGGCATGGTGCCAGCGGACTGGAAAATTGTAAATGCTACATCACTCTTTAAGAAAGGAGGAAGGCAGCAGAAAGGAAATTATAGACCAGTTAGCCTGACCGCAGTGCTTGGAAAATGTTAGAGTCAGTTGTTACGGTTGAAATGATGGAGTACTTGGTGACACAGGACAAGATAGAACAAAGTCTGCATGGCATCCTTCAGGGAAAATCCTGCCTGACGAACCTGTTGGAATTATTTGAGGAGATTACAAGTAGGATAGATAAAGGGGATGCGGTGGATGTTGTATATTTGGATTTTCAGAAGTCTTTTGACAAGGTGCCACACATGAGGCTACTTACCAAGTTAAGAGCCCCATGGTATTACAGGAAAGTTACTAGCATGGTTAGAGCATTGTCTGATTGGTAGGAGGCAGCGAGTGGGAATAAAAGGATCCTTTTTGGGTTGCCTGCCAGTGATTAGTGGTGTTCCGCAGAGGTTGGTACTGGGACCACTTAATTTAATGTTATGTATAAATGATTTAGATGATGGAATAGATGGCTTTGTTGCCAAATTTGCAGATGATATGATGATAGGTGAAGGGGCAGGTAGTGTTGAGGAAACAGGTAGGATGCAGAAGACAGACAGCTTAGCAGAATGGGCAAGACAGTGGAAAATGAAATACAATGTTGGAAAATGCATGATCATGCACTTTGGTAGTAGAAATAAATGTGTGGACTATTTTCTTAATGGGGAGAAAATCCAGGAATCTGAGATGCAGAGGGACTTGGCAGAACACCCTGAAGGTTAACTTGCAGGTTGAGTTGGTGATGAGGAAGGCAAATGCTATGTTAGCATTCATTTCAAGAGGTCTAGAATACAAGAGCAAGGATGTGTTGCTGAAGCTTTATAAGGCACTGGTGAGGCCTCACCTTGAGTATTATGAACAGTTTTGGGCCCCAAATCTTAGAAAAGATGTGCTGGCATTGGAGAGGGTCCAGAGGAGGTTCATAAAGATGATTCCAGGAATGAAAGGGCTATCATACAAGGAAGATTTGATAGCTCTAGGTCTGTACTGGCTGGAATTCAGAAGGATGAGGGGGGATCTGATTGAAACCTTTTGAATGTTGAAAGGCCTAGACAGAGTAGATGTGGAAAGGATGTTTCCCATGGTGGGAGAGTCTAGGATAAAAGGGCACAGCCTCAGGATAGAGGGGAGCCCTTGCAAAATAGAGAGGTGGAGAAATTTCTTTAGCCACAGGGTGGTGAATTTGTGGAATTTGTTGTTACATGCAGCTATGGAGACCAGGTCATTGGGTGTATTTAAGGCAGATATTGATAGGTTCTTGACTGGACATGACATCAAAGGTTATGGGGAGAAGGCCAGGAACTGGGGTTGAGTAGGAGATAGGAACAAAGGATCGGCCACGATTGAATGGTGGAGCAGACTCAATGGGTCAGATGGCCTAATTCTGCTCCTATGTCTTATGGTCTTGTAATTTCCTCCATTCACCTTATGTCATTTTTTATTATCCTGCATTTTTCATACAACTTACAATTATTAATAATGCCATTCTGATTCTGTACTCTTCAAATAATCTTGCAATGTGAATAGATTTTAATTAATAATTGGAGGTTATTATCTACTGTAATTATAATTATCTCCATGATAATTATAGCTAATAGATCTGCTGCCTCATATCACAATGACCTGCATTCTATCCTGACCTGTGTTTGCTGTCTCTGGGAGTTTGAATGCCCTCGCTATGGAAGTGGGGCTTCCCTCACTACCTTGGGGTTTCCCCGAGTATCTCCCACTTCCTAAAAATGTGCAGGTTGGTGAGTTAACAGGCTACTGTAAATTACCCCTAGTGTGTAGATGAGTAGTGGGATCTCAAGGACAGAGAGGGGGTATTTCCCTTATTGTTTGCTTGGCCTGCATACTAGCTTTCAGTGACTAATGGACATGCATTCCTAGATCCCTTTAAATACTGACACTTATCATTCATAAATTATAGTGCTTTTCTGTTTTGTGCACCAGAGTAGCTGATTTTATATTTTCCCATGTTATATCACATCTGATACATTTCCCCTCTCTCACTCCATTTATATAGACCCCCCTGATGCCCCTTTATATCTTCCTCCATATTCTTAAGACCATTGAGTTGTGTATCTTCCACATTACCAGAAATCTAACATCTGGTTCTTTCAACCCAGAACCCAGAAGCCATGACCAGAAAATCAGACAAAAACCTATTTATACCTATGCTGCTTTCTGTCTGACCATTTTACTGTATTAATCACACTTTTTCTCAAAAACGATTGAATTGGAAAGGTTGGGTACAGACTGAATTGAGCCGGTGGGGCCCGGATCTGAGGGCATATTGAAGCAGCAGTGCTGGATCTGAGTGCAAGGGACAACCTGAGATTTGAATGATTTAAGAGCTAGATCAGGTTGAAAAAGACAGGATGCTGGGTGGAGATGAAAGTCAGGCTGGTTCAGCTCGAGGTTTACTCATCGCTGCACTGAATTCAGTCTGTGGCCTGCAACTAATGACCTACTGGATCAACTGCAGTGATGACTGGCTGTGGTGTGGACTCACCTTCGTGAACTTCCACTCTGAATGTTATTTGCTTACTTTTATTGTTTGTACTAATTGTTTTTTTCTGCATATTGGGTGTATGACTGTTTTTTATGGGTTCTATTGGATTTCTTTGTTATGTGTCTGCCTGTAAGAAGATGAATCTTAAGGTCCTATATAGTACTTAGTATTGTATAACTGTATAATACATACCTTGATAATAATTGTCCTTTGAATTTTGAACTTATAGTCGAGGTCTGTATATCTTACACAGTTCTATATGTTCTAACCTTGTCGAGCAAACTCCTGTGTGAGGCATAATTGAAAACTTCTGAAAATTCAAAGCTCTATATTCACTGATATATCCTAATCCAGTCGCATCCTTAGGGAACAGTAGATTAGTCAAACATGACTTTCCTTTCATAAATCCATACTGGTTCTGCTCAGTCCTATTATTCTCTTCAAAGTCTTATTTCATCCATCATTGTAAATTCCAATATTTTCTCTGCTACAGATGTTGGGTTTACAAGTTAGTAGCTCTCTGCAAATTAGTACAACTTCACTGCTTCATTAGTGAAACTCACCTCAGACATTTTGACATCTAAATTTAACTTTTATTCAAAGAAACTGCCCATAATTTACAATTGCTTTTCTTTAAAATAAAATTTTCACTTGAGAATTGGTATTGTCAAGAGTCTGATTTGTCTGGTTGAGAAGTGGCATTGTAAACCTGGTTCTGAATCACATAATGCTGAAATTCTATGCAGGCTTCCAACTCTCAGAAGACACACAGATACTGTGAGTGAGTTCCCTAGTGCATGAGATGTCTATGCGTCAACTGTGAAAAGAGAGTCTGATAAACTAAAAGACCCAACCAGTAACCACAAGCACCAGAGCTTGTCTATGATGCACCAAAATATTTGGATCCCTCCTCAGTCTCTACAGGCACCTGAGGACCCACTAATAGACAACCCCTTAGAAGAACATCATACTTGGCCTGAGTGATGACATTACCTGGTCACATAGAAGCTGCTTTTGCTCCTTGGAGAAATGCTGGAAAACCAAGTTTTAACAGCTTCGTTACCTGCCTGTTCATTGGTGGGAAGGGTCTAAGGAACTGAGCTTTGTTCTGACCAAGATGTGTAAGCTCTGCAGTAGGCCAGTGTTGCCTCTGCCATGCTACTTATGGTGTCTACCAAATGATCAATTGGAGTCAATGGAAAGCACTTACTTTAAACTCTGGTGTTAATGCCACAACACCGCAAGACCAACTTCAAATGAAATTCCCTTCACCAAAGACACATGGGCAAGTTTATACCCAAACTTTTCTTTAGTGTTTTGACACAACAGGGATCATCAGTTTTAACACATTGGATAGGCTGAGACTACAGGTCTTCGAATCTGTAATGAGAAGGCTGCTGAGGAATCACGTCACTGCAAGCAGTCTCCTTCCTCATGCACAAGGACCAAGCCTATCGTTCTTTTAGGACATTGACGAGTGCTACACAGGAGCAGGCCCTTCAGCCTGCAATGTTGTACTGAACCAATTAAACGAGAATCTGCAGGAGTATGGGGACAGAGATCAGATTTCCTTGAATATTAGCGACAATAAAAAAGACTCCTGATGTGATACCCAATTGTTTTTTGCATGTCCCAAAGATATAAGTTCTAGCAATACAAAATGTATGATTTATCTGTATGCATTTTCAATTTTTTAATAACAGATCCAAATTCTCATTGTATAAAAGTACATATAACTTTTTAACAGTTTCAAAATGACTATAGATCAGCAGATATAATTAGACATAACTTGCAGATACTTTGTTGCTCTTTCTTGGCAACTTTACATGCTCTTATATTATGATTCCATTCTGTTTTCATATACCTATCTGTTTAAACTATTCTCAGTACACTATATACACATTGTTTCTGAACATTGAATGGAAGGGATTACTGTCCAGTGAGGTGATTCTCCACATGGTTTATGACAAAACAGATTTTTATTTTAAATAAGTTTATTAAATTCTGTGTTTAGAACAGTCAACTTGGAGTCTTGTTTATTGAGAAAAGGGAATTACATAGCGGATAATTGAAATAATATTGTCCAAAAACTGAAGTAAGACCTTAACTGCAATGTACACCATCAGAAAGGCAACTTAAATACATTCAGTCTTTCTAGTTGCATGAAAATCCAGAAAATGGGAAACGTTTTATGAGAACATCTTTACAATTTATGTTTTAAAATAGAGGCAGTGCTGAACTTTACAAGTTGCAAAATATCACATTTTAATCAGGATGGACAACTTCCTTATTAATTCTTATAACTTAAGAAACATGACAATGGGGGAAATACAAATTGAAAATCGCAGCTGATTCCCCAGAATGATGAAGAAGTGCGCCATGTTCTTCATTTACACTGGGATCTGGGATACTCAGACAGTGCTGTGTTCCTCTTTAACAGTGCCCATTGCTCTGCCATGTGTTTCCATCATTTGTTATTTTCTGAACCACTAACAGTCTAAAGCCAGCTGTCAATTGAAAATGTAATTCCACTTCTGTGGAACTTGATTTTTGTGCCCATATCTGAATTATGAAGGTAGGCTTTTGATTGGCCAACAGAATCATAAACAGTCATGGTCTCTTGGGGAAAAAGTGTTTGAGAAAAATACAGCAACTACATCTCTGGTCCTCTCATATCTATACAAAGTACTGCTCCATTAATAGTTTGGCTTGTATCATTACTTTTCTCATGACTGTTTACTTTACTTTATTTGACTTTAAACTTATCTTAAAATTAAAGTATGAATGATGAACAGGATCAGAATTTCTTTCAGAAGTGTTTTTAATACTCAAATAACAGCAGGACTAAACTATTGAAGAGAGGTCTACTAATGAAAGGCTTTAAACTTTCTTACCTCCACCTTCTTTTCAAGCTCCACACTGTTCCTTTGTGATTCCCATTGCCAAATTGGCTCCTGCACCACTAACACTAATTTGAGCAAACTCGATTTCCTCTCCCATTTTTGTCTCTTTCTGGCACCTGAGTTAATGCAATGCCCAAAAAAACATTGTTTTCAACTTTGATTGGCTGGCTTGGCCATTCCAGAGTCAGTCATATTGCTATGATCTGGAGTCAAATGTAGACCAGCACAATAGGCTTCCTTCCTTAAATGATTATAGTGAGCCCAGATGGATCCTCTTCACAATGTTCTATTAATTTCATAGCTATCTTTACTGGTGCTAATTTATTATCTCAGATTTATGCAATTAAGTTCCCTAGCTGGCATATAGAGACTTAAACTCAAGGATCTTTAGTCCAGATGATGGGCTTACTCTGAGCCCAGTGGGTGATAAGCACTTCTTCAGGGCTTTCCCTTCATATTAATGCATTTGTTTCCCAACTTTCTGTTTTAATGACATTTAAGGTTCTGCTGTTGTATTTTGAAGATCATACTTCCAGTGAAAGGGATGACACATTCTGCAAAAGCATGGGGGTTTAAATAGCTTCCCAAGATATCTTTATTTCCCTTTCTCCTTGATCATTATGAAAGCTTGAGTCTAATTTTGCGAACTGATTTATAATGCGACTAATACTTTATACAGTACAATATGCAACTGAAACAAGAAAACCAAGCACACCGGTAGTGTACAATAGGTGCTGTTTCTTGTAAGCATGCAGCATATTACAGTACACACAGGACAAAAGGTAACACTTCGTCAGGTGCATTGCTGCACTGAGTTGGTACAAATACCATGGCACAGGACTGGGGCTTGGAAAGGTAAGAATGTGAAAGACAGGAAGAGTGTTGGAAACAAGTCTGCATTGGACTTGTAACTAGAGAACACAGAGTAGGCCATGCAGTGCTGGTGATAGGAGCAGCCAGTACTTGGCTACGGTTGGTTCAGTTAGTAATTGGATGAGCCTACATCTGACAGCCGGACAATTCGTTTTGCCAATTGAAGGAGACAGAATGGATGACGAGGAAGAGGTATGCTGGTGTCTGCAGGAACGTAGGCAGTGAATGTGACCAACCCCTTGGGTCTGCCCTTCATTCCAAAGGCGTTCCATGACTACGACTCCCTCTTAATTGTTATTTCTTAAACAGACTCCCCACAACGCCTTTTACGGTGGTTTGAGATGTGCTTTAGATCACTCACCAAAGTTAATTTATAGAGTCAGGAAAGAGTAAGTTTAAAGAGCGGGGAACCAGATTAAAGCTTTGGGGAAATCACAGATAACTTTACAGCATCTTTGAATGATCAATCCAATTAGACCAACAGTTCTTGCAGTTCTTTCCATACAGCCTTGCATATTTATCCATTTCAACATTGCTTATTGAATCTCCCTCATCTTTTCAGACAGCATATTCCCTATCTCAGGAAGTAGCTGAGTTAAACAAGTCTCTCCTTGCTCTATAAGCTAGTTATATTGAGACCTGTCACTGGTTACCCACCCTGATGCTGCTACAGAGTTTCCCTTCTTTTATTCTATTTAAAAACAATCTTCATAGCTTTGAACTCAGGGGCTGTCCTGAATAAACAGATAGTGACTAAATAGTCACCTGTAATATATGTAAAGGGTGAGTAGGGTGTATCCTGTGAAATGGTACAACTTGCTTAAGTACATGTGTGCTCTTTGTCCAAAAGTATTACCTTTTACACTGAATGTACTATATGTATCTTTAAGACCTAGACACCACATTCTTTAAATCAATTTACAAGAAATTTTTTTTCTTTTTTTTTGGTAATAGAAAAAGGATTTTTTTATTCAAATAGATACAATAAGCAATCTGTGTCATCACCATCCACATGCACAGTTTTAAAGCTAAAACCTTGTGTGTTGTCGAGTAGAAAAGTTCATCTCCAATGTGGATTCAGCAGTCTCAGTGTTAAACATAGCTTGGGATTTCCTTTGTGCTCTCACTTTCTGTTGTTGTTGGATTCTCTCCTGTAACATGGAAAACAGGATTTAATATCAAAGAATACCCATGGATGCAACATATACCTTGAAATTACTCAGCGTGCAGCGAATGATGTTCTGCTGGAGATTTGAATGCTTTCCCATTCACCGCATATAGTTCTTCCTAGTGCCATAAAACATGAAAACAGGCCCTTCTGCTCAATATCTCCCTGCTGACTGTGTTGTCCCGTGAGCTAGAACCTGCCTGCTTTTGACTCTGAACCACTCCGATCCATATTGAAGTAAAATACACAAAATGCTGGAGGAACTCAGCAGGGCAGGCAGCATCAGAAAAGTGTAAACTGTCCTGATGAAGGGTCTCAGCCCTAAACATCACTGTTTACTCTTTTTCATAGATGCTGCCTGGCTTGCTGAGTTCCTTCAGCATTTTGTGCATGTTGTTTGGATTTCCCAACATCTACAGATTTTCTCTTGCCTATCCATATTTAGTTTTCTGGCTTCTATTTAGTTCTAAATGTTAATTCTATTTCTGTCCCTCAGTGGCTTCAGTTATCATGGGGTACACTCCTGGTTACTTCACTAATCTCATTGCCTTCTTAAAAGACAGGTCACTCATTAATTGTTTTGGCTGTCATTGGCATGCCTAACTGTTATTGTCTACCTCACATAGGTCTTAAACTAAGCAACTTGGAATAGATTCATTCCAACCCATTTCAAGAATCACCAGTAAGAATGGAGGACTTTAAACAAACCATATGGATGTCTATGACAGTCTAGTATTTGTATGGTCACCCTGAGACAAGCTTTTTAAATGTAAAATTAATAATGTATTCCATTTAACCTACTATAGCCTGATTTGAACTTGTGTCCCTTAATCATTATTCAAGAATTAATTACTAGTTAATTCCCATAACCAATATACACCCCTTTCGATTCTCTGTTTCACTGATTTGGAAACCAGGTTGTTTTTTTTTCACCAATATTAAAGGTGCTCTTTAAATGGAATCCATACCACTGTCATGCATGTCCAAGATGGTCATCAGAAATTAATAGCTATATTACACATCTCAACTTACCTCAATCCAAAATCAATAGATTGCCCATAATACCACATTATGGTACAGTTAGGTGTTGACTATTGATCTAAAGTGTGCCAAATATTTTATTTTGATTGATGTCATGCTTAGAAAATGGGATGAATTCATTTACTTGTAACAACTTGTAACAACATTAGAAAACTCTACTCCTTTAAATCCAGGCTGTATTCACATACAATCCCACTGTGCTGTGCTTCACTTGACTTCCCATTATCTTGGGGCATTGTGTGTTCAACATCAGTCCATATTAACTGTACAGACTCTGTTCTCATTTATATCAACCATATCAAAGCAGGTTATTTCATAGGAATTTCTTCCTAGATTGCGAGACTGTTAAACTGAGACATCATCTGCCGTTCTTGTAGGTATGAAGCATCTTGTTTGAAGATGATCACTGATGATCTCCAGTCCTCTTGGACCACATCTGGTGGGCCACCAATACACCACCATGGTTTAATTGGCCATACATTTCAATGGAATCCCATGGCATTCAATGGCTGTTCTTTCCCCCAAACTGAATTGTAAGTACACTTTAAAAATATTTCTCTAATTTTGAAAAATTTTTGTGGAATGCATGGTTTTAAAAAGCACTCTGTAAATGCAAACTCTTGATTTCTTCCTTTTGTGTTTTCATAGACAGGCCCAAATTAAACAATAAGCCCCTGGATAATAAATGTCTCTTGCAATGCAGAGTGACAGCTAAAGGCTGAGGCATTTAATCCGCAAGAGCTGGAGTTAGTGAGTTTTATTTTTTTTCTTCTGCTGTATGAATCATAATTATGCCCACAGGTAATATATGAGCACATTTTAAAAGCAACGGTTGAAATCATTGATGGCTCAATTCAGAAAACGTGGCACTTCATTTCTTTTGGTCAATGCTGCAGTTGCCAGACCATTAAAAAAGGGCACTTAACTAATCCTACACGTTAAATGGACGTGAAAGCAGCAACTTGCTGCAAGTTACAGCTTTATAACTGAATGCCGGGCATTCGTGGTACTGTGACATGAAACTGCATACAACACGCAATGGAATTTCGTTTGGCTGAATCCATCGTTAAGGATACTCACCACCGGGGATATGCCTCTTCTCATTACTGCCATTGGGGAGGAGGCACAGGAGCTTGAAGATGCACACTCAACGTTTTAGGAACCTGAGCCATCAGATTCCTGAGTGGTCCGTTAACCTTACCTCACTATTCCTTATTGTTCGTTGTAAATTATAGTATTTTTTTAATGTCTTGCACTTCATTGCTGCCACAAAAGACAAATTTCATGATATCCTGTATGTTAGTGAATAATTCTGATTCTAATGACATCAAACCACTATTATTTCAAATACCCCGAACTGTTTGAAGAGTGACATTTTCAGCTTGGGAATAATTATAACCTCCCTCATTTCTGAAATTTGATTGGTTAAGCTTGGTCACCTGACTTACACCTCCCTTGTTTTTCTTTTCAATGACAATAAAGTGGTGTCTGATGGTCCTGCTCCAAGTGATATTCCTTGATTGTGTTCAAACAGTTGCAACAACATCATCTTGTCTCTCGGAATCTGTCTCTGGGGGGATCCACATGAAACAAAGACTGCTTTATGTGTGATGTGACAGGAGACCTTGGGACCATCACACCATTCCCTCCCTTGATAAATATTAATACCAACAGAAGGTGGAGCTGGAAGGAAAGTCAAAGTGAAACACTTTGAATGTTGAGGAAGATAAATTTAGTGCAAAGGATAAGCCCTACAGCTATAAAAGGCTGTCTTGTTCTCTGGAATCTGTTTAAGATTGCAGAAGGGTTGGCAATGCTTATTGATGCGTCAGGCTGGCGAGAACATCGAATGACAGGATAAAGGGAGACATGGCAACTGTAACAGAGTGTGTCAATCAATCAGTGTTTACTGAGGCATCAGTTGAGAGGAGTTTGCTTGCCATACAACAGGTGGACAAAATGCAGGGTTGTGCATGTTTTAACAACTTGGAGACTGAATGTTGCTTCCTAATTTTAAGGTTTAGCAGGAGTAATAGGAAATAGGTATTCAACATCATACCCTGCCATGCTTTGGGATGTTTTCATAAAAGTACTATGTAATTGTAAGGTGCTGTTATTGCACCCATTTACATCCATTTGGCAGTAATATTGTTACCTGCAAAGAAGTAGACCACGGCAGCTCTGACAGTTTCAATAATTTTAAAAAGTATTAAGGCTCTGATTTTTTGTCAGTAAATCTTGCAAACCATTTCCTTCCTACATCTATTGTTTCCTAAACCCTGAAGTATGACAGGGTATGTCAGGGCAAATCATCAGCCTCTTTTCCCCAGGGTGGTATTGTCAAAACTAGAGGACACAGGTTTAAGGTGAGAGGAGGAAAGTTAAAAGGAAATAGGTGGAGCAGATTTTTTTGCATATAGAGTAAACGGTGCCAGGAATGTGGTGCCAGAGGAAGTGGTGGAATAAACACAAGAGCAATATTTAAGAGGCATTTAGACAAAGGCAGGGAATACAGACTATGGGTCACGTGCAGGCAGATGGGCCTAGTTCAATAGATTCCATGGTTGGTGCAGCTACAGTGGGTCTGTTCATGTTCTGTATTCTTTTTTGTTCTATTTTTGTAATTAAGAGAATTTCACAAAACCCTGGGGACTTTTCCACAAATGGCCAATAAGGACACAGTCAAGCAAACTCAAATGCGCCTCGTGCTGTGTGTGACTGTTGGTCCTGTGTTTTGCACCTTCTTCCTGTTTTGTTTGGCTGTATTCATGTATCCTTGAATGACAATTAAATCTGAACCAAGGACTTTTACTCCTGTCAGTAAATACTATCGAACTGTCCATTGGACAACCAGAACATGCCCTCTTCTTGTTACAGGAGCCTGAAGACACACATTCAATGTTTAGGGGCAGTTTCTTCCTCTCTGCCATTAGATTTCTGAATGGACCCATGTACACAAACTCACTGTAATTTTTCTTTTCTTGCTTTATTATTTTATATGTATAGTAATTTATAGATTTTTATTATTATGTATTGCAATGTCCTGCTGCCACTACACAACAAATTTCATAGCGTATGCCACTGAGATTAAGCCTGATTCTGATTCTGTATTTTAAAGATGCCAGATTTCACACATTTTGACCCAGTAGCATAGCAGTTCGTGTAATGCTAATACAGCACAGGAGACTCAGGTTCAATTCCCAATGTTTTCCGTAAAGAGTCTGTACGCTCTCCCCATGACCATGTCGGTTTCATCTGGGTGTTTCGCTTACTGCTCGCATTCAAAGACATACAGGTTAGTAGCTTTATCTGGTCACTCTGGGTCAATGGGCTCATAGGGTTGGATGAGCCAGTAACCAAACAGCATCTCTAAAATAAAATAAAATCCTATACTATTGAACAACACTTCTATTGATACCCCAGCACACTTAAATTGCCTTCCTTTAGATATCACATGGTTTTGTAGTTAATATAGACAAGTTTAAGTGGAGCCGCAGTGATCAGATGGAAGCAAGGGGCTGGGGGCATGATGGGTGGGAAGGGAGCATGGTGACTGGGGAGCAGGGTGAGCCTGAAGCCCAACTATCAGATTGACTGAATCACTACAGAACAGATGTTTTTGGATTTTTTTACTATGTTGGGGACATCTGTGCCAGCAGCCATTTCTGAAGCTCCACTGCAGTTTAGCAATGATCACAAGTAACTTACTGTTGTGTTAACAACCTGGGCACAAGTTCCTCTGGGCACTCTTTTCTTTCCTCCCAGCTTTTTCAATTAGAATTAAAACTGAATCCAATTATTGTGGACGGTCACTAAAATTAGATTATGAAACAGCAGGGATCTGCCTGTAATTTAGATAATTTCCTTGTTCCAAAGCTCATCTCAATGGTTGCTGTGCACTGCACCCTGCTGGTCTCAAGTTTTAAAACCCTTGATGTCTGATTAAGGCTGATAATTCTGTTCAATAGCGATCATTTTAAACTCAAGTGTTGCTTGCTGCTGGAATCTGCCCCATCCCGACTTCAGAGATGAAATGCTCAGGCTATGTCCACACTACACTGGATAAACCCATAACTGAAGCTTTTTCACTTCGTTTTTACCCTTCGTCCACATTAAAACGGTGTTTTCAAACCAAAACCGCAACTTTTCAGAAACGCTTTCCAGAGTGGGTATTTTTGAAAACACTGCTCGGGCAGATCAGTGTGGATGGGGTAACCAAAAACTTCTGAAAATGCTATCAGACAGCAGTGTGCTATTTCATTGTTTTCTTGAACGCAACCTAACAATTTCAGAACAGACAGCAATGAGACTGAAGCCAGAAGAGTTAGAAATGTATTCACCAAATACTTTGACTCATAACTTACTGAATAAATAAGTATACTGTACTCACTTTGCCCTGTTTTCTGTTCTTGCTTGTATGAAGGTGGTTTACCTATTTATGCAAGTACTTCTCTGACAATAGATGTGTAACAGTCTAATGTAACATTGTATGGAAATACAAGATAACACTGATGTAGACATGTTTTATACATTTAACAAGGTGCTTTATTAATGCAACAGAGTTGGTCAGTTTTTCAATGTTTGTTGTCAGCCGGGTCAATCTGTCCGTGAACTCCCTGTCAGTTGCCTCCTTACGCTCCAGTATTTGTTTTTTTTTACTTCTAAGTTCTCCTGCACGAGAGCCAACAGCTGTCCATTGTTTTAAGTTTTTCTAGTCTGTAACTACACAAACGCGCACTTTCACAGCGAGATTCGACACCAGACATGTCGATTATTTTTGGTAGATGTGTCCTGCTCATGCCCAGTAGGAGGAGATTTGTCGAAATCTCCATTTCAATGTGGATAGAGATATTTTCAAAAACGGATAGTGTGGATGCCTATCATTTTTATATGAAACCGGCATTTTCAAAATTATCTGGTCTAGTGTGGATGTAGCCTATATCTCCTTAGAGTGCAACAAGACAAATTAAAAGTTACAATTTGCTTTTCTACCCAGTAAAACTGCACTCATGAAATCCTGCAATTAAATGTAGATTTATTCTGATTAATGTAAATTGCATTAGCATTAGTTTGCCATCCTAACTCTTGAAGTGGAAAGAATGTAGTTGTCTCTTGGAAGTGTAATTTCAGCACCCAACTCAAGGGGTTTGGTCACTATGCAAATGAAGGATGATGGTATCACAGTCTGAATATCTCATGACACTGAAAAATCCACCATCCATACGTGTGTCAACAATGCCTGACTTTAACACTGATATCTTGTTATTTTTGTTGGCTGGTCACATTTAACTTTGAAGTACCAATGTTCTTAACCTGTAATTCTTAGTTATCTTTTGACCTTGAGAGATCAGTGGTGGAGATGCTGATTTGGGAGGTTCTTGGTAAGATGTAGCTGTACAAGTCATAATTGATGCCCCCTGCTGCCATGAAAAGTAGCATTTGGTACTTGGGTTGATGAATGGGACGCTAGTCAAATGGGCTGCTTTGCATAATGGAACACACACAGAATGCGAGAGGAACACAGCTAGTCAGGCAGCGTCTGTGGAGGGGAATGAACAATTGACGTGTCAGACAGAGATCCTTCACCACATGCGATGCTGTGTTTCAC
Source organism: Hypanus sabinus (assembly GCF_030144855.1). Lineage (NCBI taxonomy): Eukaryota > Metazoa > Chordata > Chondrichthyes > Myliobatiformes > Dasyatidae > Hypanus > Hypanus sabinus. The sequence goes on from NC_082727.1 coordinate 6,322,191, forward strand.
CTAAGCAAGAATCTCATAGCTGGAGATGGAGGGAAGGCACTGAGGAGTCACCTGTTAAAATATGTCCTGCCTCTGATTTATAAACTCACCCAATATTGTTTGCCTGGCCTCAAAATCTGGATTAAATTATCAAACTGTGAAACATGGGTAAAAATGAGTGAAATCTTCATTTAATTCACTGGATCCTGTTTTTGGCAACTTTCTGTTTTAACTAATAGCGTCAGATGTGGCAAATTGTTTCAATAGGTCTGTTGTTCATAACACGATAAGGGTGCAGGTGTATCATGAAAATTCTTAGAAAATTATGAAGTCAAATATTGCCAGAGAAGAATTTTCTTAGTGGGAAATTATGAGCAGTGATGTCCTGTTTTTTTTGGACTAATCCAGTGCTGGTGGTGTGGTGGTGTAGTCGTTATTATACAGTATCAGTGACCTGGTTCATTTCCTACCACTGTCTGTAAGAGTTTATACATTGTCCCCATGACTCCAAGTTCTCCAATTTCCTCCCACACTCCAAAGGCTATAGTTAGTAAGTTAATTTGTTATATGGGTGTAATTGGGTGGCACAGTCTCACTGGGCTCTATCACTAAAGTAAATAGTCAAGTTTGTTCTCTGGAATGAAATTGCTGTCAGCAAAGAGGCCACTTTTCAGGCTAACCTTCATGTATCATTACCACTCCTGTGGTTTCTCCAATACCCTACCTCAAAATTGACCATCTAAGATGAGACAATAATGTACTGAGTACAAATTAACATTCCATTTTTTTCCAAACTGCAAAGGAGGCCAATGTCATGGGATGAAATAAACAATCTTGCTGCCATCATTATCAAGAGGACAAAGGAAAACTACTTATTTACTCTTCTTCCAAATCTTAGCCTACATCCACACTAGACCGGATAATTTTGAAAACGCTGGTTTCATGTAAAAACAATAGATGTCCACACTATCCGTTTTTGAAAATATCTCTATCCACATTGAAATGGAGATTTCGATGAATCTCCTCCTACTGCACATGCACAGGACACATCTACCAGAAACAAGCGACATGTTTGGTGTCGAAGCTTGCCGTAAAAGTGTGCGTTTGTGTAGTTACAGACTAGAAAAACTTAATACGATGGACAGCTGTTGGCTCTCATGCAGGAGGACTTAAAAGTAAAAAAATAACAAATACTGGAGCGTATGGAGGCAACTGACAGGGAGTTCATGGACAGATTGACCCGGCTGGCAACGAAAATTGAAAAACTGACTAATTCTCTTGCATTAAAAAAGCCCCTTGTTAAATGTGTAAAACATGTCTGCATCACTGTTATCTTGTATTTCCATACAATGTTACATTAGGCTTTTACACATCTATTGTCAGAGAAGTACTTGCATAAATAGGTAAACCACCTTCATACGAGCAAGGACAGAAAACAGGGCAAAGTGAGTATACTTATTTATTCAGTAAGTTATGGGTCAAAGTATTTGGCGACTACATTTCTAACTCTTCTGGCTTCAGTCTCGTTGCTGTCTGTTCTGAAATTGTTAGATTGCTTTCAAGAAAACAATGAAATAGTGTGCTGCCATCTGACAGCGTTTTCAGATTTCTCCGGTTACCTCATCCACACTGATCTGCCTGAGCAGCATTTTCAAAAATACCCACCCTGGAAAGTGTTTCTGAAAAGCTCTGGTTTCAGGGGACGAAAACGCCGCTTTAGTGTGGAAGGAAGGTAAAAATGAAGAGAAAAAGCTTTGGTTATGAATTTATCCGGTGTAGTGTCTCCTTTGTACTGTGGAAAAGAGAGGACATAGCCTGAGGCAGCTGGAAACTATTGAAATATTTGTTACTGAGTGAGAACATGGAAAGCCAGGTCCAGTTTGCTGGAATGTGTTAAATGAAATGCCAAACAGAATAAAACTGTTCACTTTAGCACAACTCCAATTCTTTGTCCCATTTCTCGACTCTGGGCAACATCTATCCTGCTCAAGCTAAATTAACCCTGTTGGGGAATTATTATAAACACCTGGTGAAATGCAATAGAATAGGTGGCCTTGCATATGCAGCAGAAGGGGAGGACCAAGCCTTAGCGGTGAAAGACGTTGATCGTTCTCTTCCCAAGAAGGTACACAGGGTTATTGGCTGAGCCTTTAGACACACAAACATCTCCATCCTTATTAAATGGATGCTTGAACTCAGATACTATTCATGGTGTTTAAAGCATAGCATAGAATGACATTGAATATTATTTAAGTAACTTTGTAGCTTCTGATGTGAAAAGTTGCATTCATTTGCACTTTCTTTCCATTTTGTTTCCTCTGACTGGAGCACATTCAACAGCTGCACTGGAATAGTCTGTAGATTCAGACTCTAAGAAGAGGGAATAAGATTTTGAATAATCCCCTTCAGCCCGAAGTACTTTGGAATATTTGTCGTTGAATGTCAGCTCACATAGAGAAAGGTGGCATTTCCAGTCTGTGGGTTGCTGAGTTTCCCATTATCACTGCTTAACAAACTCAAGTTCAAACATCCTCTGTATTTTGCTTTATTTTTGCTCCCAATTGTCATTTTATATCTGAGAGTTTATAACAAGATCCACATACACAACGAATGCCTTACAGTCTGTGTGAAGTGGTCAGAGCTGTAATCCTAATGCCTCTGGTGAGATACAAGCAACAAAGCTCTTTATCCTTTGGTAGAGCATTTGAATAAAGGCTCTGTCTGACAGCATTTCATCATATGTCAGCTGCCTTGGTAGCTTGGGGCATACAGAGGGATCAACACTTTCACTCCTAAAACACATCTAACAAGGAGGAAGCTTGGATTTTTGGCCTCTTGCTTAGAGCCCTTGTACTCCTCTCTAAATAAAAATTGTGAGTCAAGAAAACAGGAACTCACCTTCACTGTTTCATTATTTGCATGAGAAGCATCCTCTTATTGAAAGAGTTGTGTCCTTAATATTTTCAGTATCATTTTGCTTTAGAGCATACACTCCTCACCTGAAGGTTGTCTACTTCTCCAAGGGTGTGATGAACAAAAGAAAGGGTTTTGGTTTAGGTAGCATGCCATTCATAACCTCAGAATGCCTGCTAGCCTTTTGAAGAGGTTTTTGTAGTAATGTTCCTGATGGAGTAAAGTTGTTTCTGGAGAACAATCTGTGGGGTCTTTAACAGGTATGTTCATCCTTTTCTTCTTTACCTAGCTTCTGAATCTTATTTAACTCTGCACAGTTTACTGAGCCTTTAGCATAAAGATTTAATGTTACAACCATTTTAATTTCCAGTGCCAGTACTCTATCAATGAGCCAAAGGCAGCATCTTCTCGGGATGCATCACAGCTTAGTGTGACAACTGTACTGCATGTGACTGCAAGAAACTACTGAGAATTGTGGGCACATCATGGAAAGTAGCTTCCCTTCCATGGACACTGTTTACACATTCCACTGTTTCAGCATAATCAAAAACACCCCCCACCCACCCCGGATATTATCTCTTCTTCCATCTTCCATTGGGCAGTAGGTACAGAAGCTTAAAAGCATGTATCATCAGGCTCATAGACAGCTTCCACCTCATTATTCTAAGACCATGAAATAGTTCTCTATTACAACAAGTTGGACTTTTGACTTCACGATCTATCTTGTTATGATCTTGCACCTTATTGTTTATCTGCACTGTACTTTCTCTGTAGATGTTACACCTTATTCTGTACAGTTATTGTTTTACCATGTTCTACCTCAATGCACTCTGTAATGATTTGAACTGTATGAACAGTATGCAAGATAATCTTTTCACTGTTTCACAGGTGACAATACTAAAACAATTCCAATTCCTATTTAGAAGTTGGCGGTTGGGGGGAGTGGGTCACTTGCCTCCTTAAAGTGTGAGATATTTGGGTTCACTTCATGAGATAAAAACTCAACTTAAGTGAAAGTTTTTTCAATTCTGTCAATGCATTAAAAAGTCAAAGAACAATAGCACAACAACAGGCACTTTGGCTAGTCACACCCATAACCACGTTTGTGCCCCTCTCAGATACTATATCTGTATCCTGCTATGCCATGGCCTTTCAAGTGTCTACCTAAATGATTCTTAAACATGATGATTGGATGTGATACATCCCCTGCCAGTGTATTCCAGATATCAATCACTCATAGGAAAAAAAGCTTTTTTCTCAGATCCTTTTAAAATGGTTCCACTCACTTCAAACCTATGTCTTCTACCAATAATGTGAAAAAAGATCCTGACTGCTTTTCCTTTTATAATTTTTGTGTTTCTTTCCAAGTGTTAATAATTTCTCAGCAATATAATATGACTCCTGCTTCAGCCATTTTCTGATTTAGAGAACACCTGAAATCAGTTCATGAGAATCTAACGCAGGGAACACAGAATTGACAAAGATTATTAGCGTTAACAGTGTTGGACGGGAGACGTTACAATGACAAACTGTTATCACGTTGTATCCCATTCCCTTTGCTCCTCCCTTTTGTTCTGGCCTTTAATACTCTTCACAAATTGAAAAAAGATCTTTTAAACATATATTTCACATTTAAACCTAGAAGAAAAGTGATGGATTTTTAAAAAAATGAAAGCTGCTGTATAACTTCCTGTTGTAAAAGAACACTTCTGCATTGGAAATGATATTCTGATTAGTGACAATTTGTCCAAATGGCGAATGAAGAAAAATCTTCACAACACAACAGCTAATACCATAAGACGTTGGAGCAGGGTCAGACCAATCAACCCACTGAGTCTGCTCTGCATTTCATCAGGGCTGACTTATTATTCCTCTCAACCCCAGTCGTTTGCCTTCTCGTAATAACCTTTGACTAATCAAGATCCTATCAACCTCCGCTTAAAATATACCCAATGACTTGGCCTCTATTCTAGGCCATGCCCCCGATCCTACACACCCTCAATATAGGAAACATTCTCTCCACATCCATTCTATATAGGCCTTTCAATATTCAATAGGTTTCAATATAATCCTTCCTTATTCTTCTAAACTCCAGTGAGTACAAGCCCAGAGCCACTGAACGCTGGACATTCTCCAATATCAGCACATCTTTTCTTAGAGAAGGTGCCCAAAACTGCTCACAGTACTCCAAGTGCAGCTTGACCAATGCCTTATGAAGGCTCAGCATTATATCCTTCAAGTTCAAGTTTAAGTTTAATTATCATTCAACCATACATGAAAATAGGGGAATGAAACAGTGTTCCTCCAGGGACATGGTGCAAGGCAAATTACCAACACCACATGTCACACTGTACATACCACATAGCACATAGGCCAAGTCTCTGAGTTCAAGCTTGTTCTTCTACCAAGCAAACACTGGAGGGCTGCACTGAGCAAACACTGGAGAGCAGCACCAAAGGAAGGGGCCAGCCCCCATCCCAGAACAGATTCCATTGTGCCCACATAGGCCACTCCCACACCCTCAGCGACTCCTCCCTGGGTGACTGTAATCACAAAACCATCAATTCTGTCAACCAAATCATTGACATGTAACATGAAAAAAAGCGGTCCCTACTTGACCCCTACAGAACACCACTATTCACTGGCAGACAACCAGAAAATGCCTCATTTATTCCCTCTTTGCCTCTTGCCAGTCAGCCAATAGTCTATCCATGATAGCATCTTTCCTTTAATACCATAGTGGCGAGGGCTTCGTAGTGCACTCGGCAGAGGATGGTGCTCAGAGAGGCTGTGCTGGAGGGGATGGTTGGAGGCTCAGAGGTTTGACAGACTTGGAGTCCGCTGCAGTCAGGGCGCTTTCACTGTGTGCTGCGTCTGCGAGGCTGGGTCCGGCGGCGCCTTGGAGGTCCATAGTGGGGGTATTCCCTTCTGCGCCTGTGTGCAATGACTAGTCTATCGGGACCCTGAATACTTACGGAAACTGTGTGGTGGTTTATTTTGAACTTAGAGTCTTTTAACATCTTTGGACTATTTTTACTGTGCCCATGGTCTGTTTTTTTTTAAATCAATTATGGTATTGTTTGCACTGTTGTAACTATATGTTAACTATAACTATATGTAACTATGTGGTTTTGTGTAGGCGTTGTAGCTTTAGTTTTTGGTTTGTTGGGGGGTTGAGTTGGTCTCCTTACTTGGGTGTGTCTGGGTAGTCTTGTTTTGTCTGGTGGATTTGGAGCTCCTTTCTGGGGGATGCGCTAAGATGGTAGCGTGGTATTAATATGCAGCAACCTCTCCGGACTCTGGATTTGGGGATTGCCAAACGTTATGTGGATTTTCTGGTGTAGTCTATTTTGTCGTGTGCTTTTGTGATGTCATTCTGGAGGAATGTTGTCTCATTTTATAACTGCATTGCAGTTGTGGTTTCTAAATGACAATAAACCAAAATTCAATTCAATTCCATTCAATGGAATCACAGCTTATTAAACAGCCTCATATGTGGCACCTTGTCAAAGGCCTTCTGAAAAACCAAGTCAACAACATCCACTAACTCTCTTTTATCTATCCTGTCTGTTACTTTGTCAAAGAATTCCAATAGATTTGTCAGGCAAGGTTTCTCCTCAAGGAAGCAATGCTGACTTTGGCCTATTTTATCATGTGCTCTAAAGTACACCAAGACTTCATCCTTAACTATTGACTCCAGCATCTTCCCAAGCACTGATATCAGGCTGACTGGCCTATAATTTCCATTCTTCTAGTTCCCAACCTTCCTGAAGAGTTGAGTAACATTTGCAATTTTCCAGTCCTCCAGATCCATTCCAGAATCTAGTGATTCTTTAAGGATCATTACAAATGCTTCCACCTTAACTTCAACTACTTTCAGAATCCTAGGGTGTAGTCCATCTGCTTCAGGTGACTTATCTACCTTCACACTTGTCCACTTCCCAAACAATAGCAAATACATTCTCTTCTGCCCCATGACAGAACAGTGAAGACCAACACAAAATAGTTACTAAGCTTGTCAGCCATTTCTTTGTCCCCACTACTACCTCTTCAGCTGTCCAATATCCACTCTCATCTATCTTTTATTCTTTATATATCTTAAAAAACTTCTGGTATTTTCTATTATATTATTAGCTAGTTTACCATCATCATTCATTTCTTCTCTCTCTTTATGTTCTTTTAATTGCCTTCTGCTTGTTTTTAAAAGCTTCCCAATCCTGTAACTTCCCACTAACTTTTGCTGCATTATATGCTCCCTCTTTTGCTTTTATACTGTCTTTGACTTCCCTCATCAACCATGGTTGCCTCATCTCCCTTTAGAGTTCTTCCTTGGGATGAATCTATCCTGCGCCTTCCAAATTGCTTCCCCCCCACCACCACAACAGTATTTAAAGCAGTGTACTTATTATCGAGGAGGAAGGCCGCAGGGGTACTCTGCACTGACTGCTTATTCCCTTTCCCCCTCCTGACAGTCACACAGATAGCTATCTCCTGCAATTTAGGGGTGACTACCTCCCTGTAGCCCCTATCTATCACCTCCTCATTCTGCCAAATGAGTCGAGGTCATCAAACTGCAGCTGCAGTTCCTTAACACCAATAAACACAGTTAAGAACCAAATGGATAAATATTGTTTAATTATGCCTTACTTACTCTTAAGTTTGCAATTAAAATACAGGAAAAGGCCAAAATATTAGGCTGGGCAGAAGGCTCATATGACCCACATGTTGGGTTCACTGGCCCTGATGTTCGGCAAGAAGCTTCTTGACCTTGCCGGAATACAACTAATGTTTGTTAAAGAATAGCAGAGTTGAAAAGAAAGTAAAGTTAAAAAAAATACATAGCAAGAAAATGTTAGGAGGCTTCACAATTTCTCCTACATTGTAACACAAAGTGTCTTTTTCTTAGTTTCATTGTGCCTTCTCTGCTGAGAGTTTTCTGACTGGATATCACAAAGGCACTACAGCCTGAAGCGTGATGTGCCAAAAGGGTGTCACTCACTGAGGTTAGATGCTGTCAATTCTTCACTGAAACCAACTTCAAGAGCATGGCATTTGTGGAGATCACAAAAGAACTGATATCAATGTTAGTAAATTTTACAACCCTGGACTTCCTCTAAACATATTATAGCCGACTTCTGAAGGGTCCTGTACTTTTGTAAGAGATGTGGGCTCTAAAGTTAATTGTTGCAGAATTCGACCAGCAATGGTGAGAAGATGAACACATAAACTTTTCTGGCAACATTGGTGGATGGACAATTTCTGGCAAGTTCCCCATTTTCTTGGTTGTAGAGAACCCCTTGAGATACTTTACAGTATTCTGCAAAAGTCTTGGGCACTCTAGATTTAGAGTCTCCACAGAGCCCTGATTTCAACACCATCTAGTCTATCTGGAATTATCTGGACAGATAGAACCAAACAAAACAGCCAAAGTCTGCAAAAGAACTGTGGCTAGTTCCCAAAGTTGCTTGGAAAAACCTAGCAGCTGATTTTCTTATAAAACTGCACAACAGTGTACCGAAGAGAATTGATGCAGTTTTAAATATTGATTTGATTTAGGTTTTTACTATTAACTGCTATTTACATTAAATTTTTTGACATGTATTATTATTAACATTATTTTTAAAGTAATTTTGCTTTAAGAATACACGTGCTGAAGAATTTTGCACAGTGCTGTAGTAATTTTAAGTCTTGCACTGTACTATTGCCGCAAAAAAATAAAACAAATTTCATAACGTGAATGATGATAAACCTGATTCTGATATGGGTCTCCATAGTGGATGAGAGTGGGAAGGGGGCAGGGAGAAGGGACTAATGGTTGGGAAAAGAGGGAGGGAGAGAGGAAGAGACAATCTGTAATGATCAATAAACTAATTGTTTGGAATGAAATGACCTTGCCTGGTATCTATGGGCTGGGTGTGTCTGCACTTGTGCCACCCTCTGCACCTGGCACTGCTTCTCTGCCACCTGTCCCACACCCCTCCTCCAGTGTTCTATCCTTGTTATTCCCATCATCCTTTGCTCCTGCCAGATTTACAAACTTGCTCTCTGCTCCACATTGACAAATACAGTACTGTGCATAAATCTTGGGCATCCTAGATCTATATATGTGTGAAAGACTTTGGCACAGTCCTGGATAAATCTGTCTTAGGGTAGATGAGGGTTTGGTTTACATCTCCACCCACAAGACTTTACCTCTAAAGGCAAATAACTGCACTAGGAATGACAGTTTGGAATTACTCAACCACTGAGCATCAAATGAGTCTCAGAATAGAAAGATCCATTCCAAGTTAGATTACATAGTTTCAAAGTTATTCAACGTTATTAATCTAGTCTTGTTCTTGGTTGGGACCAGTGTTTGATAGACCAGGCTGGTATGGTGGAGATCACAGCCATATCGAATCAGTTTCTTCGATATGTTTGGTTTCAGTTTATTTTTACACAAACACAGACAAACAATGACTGTGGACATATCAAGTGACATATATTTATAATGGGAGATGATGAAGGAGTAAGAAAGATGATGAAGGAGTAAGAGAATATCATTCTCAGATCAGGAGTCTTTCACTCAAAGGTCTTACAGCAAGGCAATGTGTGTTGAAAACAGAAGTGTAGCAACAAATGAAAGCAAAAGGTATGGAAGTGGCTGTGGCTGGTGGAGTAATGGGCCCATACTCACCGGGTGTACGCAGTGGCCACTCCTCTCTGACTGTCCCTCCAACGTGGTGGATAAGGCTGCTCAGAGCACTGCAAGACACATTGACATTTTGTTGGCCTGCACTTTCAGTCTGTGATGGAGACTTGCCCCAAGGGACATCATTCAAGACATTAACAGAGCCTGACTTTCTCAGGTTGTGCCAATTCTGAATGAAACTGGCCCTCTTTTCCTCTTTACAGCCTTGCTCTGGGAATAAGAAAAAAACTCTGAAATTCAGCTTAAGGACATAATTTGCACAAAGCCTGGCACACTGGCCATGCTGGTCCATCTGTCAGGAGAGAATGGAAAATAGCAGCAACACCCAGTCCAATAGTCACATCCAGCTGACGATGCTCCAGGCTGCCTTTCTGCTTTCTGTAAACAATCAGTACAAGGCCTTGAGGTTCTTGGCACCAGTCTCCTCAAAGCCTAGCAAAGTACACTGGTTAAATCTTTGCTGGCACAAGGGACTGTAGGTGATAGGAATGGGCCTAGATTTTGCAGTTCGACCAGATGTATTCGCAGACTAGTGAAGCAGAGGGAGTAATGTGAATTAAGATGGTCCATTCACCATTTTGGTTGCCTGTCCTTCCTGGTTACTAGTTGCTCAGCCTTCAGGGAGTTTAGTGTAATGGTGCAGACACAGGGTACAAGACTGATTAGGCTTGGGTATAAAAAATGACAGTGCTTTGGACTGCCATTCAGTTGACCATAAGAAATAGGAGCAGAATTAGGCCATTCGGTCCATTAAATCTGCTCCATTATCTTCCTTCTCAATCCCATTCTCCTGTCTTTTCCCTGTAGCCTTTGACACCATTACCAATCAAGAACCTATCAGCCTCCACTTTAAGTATATACCAAATGACTTGTCATCCACAGTCATCTACAGCAATGAATTCCACAGACTCATTGCTATAGATTCATTAAGAAATTCCATATTCATCTATTCGGAGGCTGTGCCCTCTGGTCCTGGACTCTCCCACATTTGGAAACATCCTCTTCATGTCCACTTTATCAAGGCCTTTAAATGTTCAGTAGGTAGTTACATACCCTGCCACCTTAAGTGCGCCAGTGGTGAGAGGAGAGACCCACGCCCCTAACAAAATTCATTAACTTCTGTTCAGGAGAATGTGGAAATGGTTTTGGTGGGTGGTGGTGGGGAGGCATTGGTGGAGTGGAGAGTAGAATTGCAGGGAAGTGAACGAAAGGGCAGGGAGGACAGACTCAGAGAAACAGCCTATGTGTGGTCATCACCGCTTCTGTTAATCAGATCAATTAAATTCTGCTCCATTATCTCTGATAATGCTGAACTGTGAATGAGATCCAAACCTCACCAGTAGAAGCACTGAAGCATAGTGAAACATTATAGTCTGGGGATCAGGAGGCAACACGGAAAAAATATTAGAGTAACAAATTCCTAAAAGAACGAGCAAAAATTTTATTTTAACTGTGTCTATGAGTGTGTGTTTGAGTGAGAGAGAGAGAGAGAGAGAGAGAGATTAGGGAAAGAATGGAGATTGTGTGTATTGAATTTATTGCTGGTTTAGCTTATTTACCTAAATTCTGTGTGTCATCAGTGAATCCCTCTGGGCTGGTTAATGTTGGGAGTGCCCTCAGTTTGAGTAATTGGGTTTATCATCTCCTGCTCCTTCTCATTGTGCATCTGGGCATAAACGTTAATCCCAGGTATTTTCCTGTATAAAATGACAAACAGCCAATTAAGAAAAAAATATGCACTGGAAGAAATTTCCATTTTAATGTAAACCCTATATGTGGATGTGTTAACTTGCTTTTGTAGGTTGTGTTAGCTTGTTAGTGAGGGGAGGACGAAGCGAACCTACTTTATCGAGCAAATCAATACGATGTCAAGGTGGTAATAGCCAGAACATATTAGTATTTGTGGAGTGCTAGTTTACCTACCTTGGCTTCAATAGTTTAATGTCAACCTCCGTTTATAAATAGGAACTTTGATCACATATCCACAGGTAATCACCGAAGACCAATGATCTAACACCACTTTACTGTTGCTAGATTGTAATTTTGACAGAAACACAATCTTTCTTTTATTTCTAAGTAATGAGCCAATGCAACAATAAGTAGTGGGCTGCTTTATATGTGGAGAGTACATTTAACTCCGAGCAGCACATTTTAGGAGAGAGGCCAACATATTGGAGAGGGTTTCGAGATAAGTAAAATGTTGAAAGAAATGTAATAATTAGTAACCAAAGGATCTACTGTTTTTGGTTGGCACAGACTTTGTAGGACAAGGGACTTACTGTGCCATTCTATTCCACATCCAGAGATAATGTGATCAACAAAAGGTCCAGAAATGAAAATATTTGTTATGAAGTAGCTAGACTTCCACATCCTCTAAAAGGCTGTTGGAAGCAAATTCAATAGTGGCATGTAGAAAGAAGTAAAACACAGGGCATAGGAAGAAGGAGAGGGGAATGGGATTAATTGGAGAGTTTTAAATAAGAGCATGCAGGAACACAGCGGGATGGGTGACTTCCCTCAACACCATCCTCCTCACGTAAGGAATGAGAAAATTCACACCTGGGACAGGAACACTCAAAACCATTCCGATGTGTTCAGCTTGCACAAGAATATGGCAGCCTTCTGCGTAACCTGGCTGGCAGTTGGAATGGAGCAGCATCGCAGGTGACTGGTGAATACTAGTGCTGAACAGATATTCTTCCACACTCAGCCAAGAACATTTAGTGAAATCCTTTACAGGCTTCAGAGAGTGGAAAGAAATGTAGCTGAAGGCAAAAAGAAACTCTCAATCCAGAACATAAAAGCTGGGAGCTAGCATCAAGCAGATGTTGCAACTCAATGGGGCAGATGGTAATGGGCCAGAGTTATCCGAGTTTAATGAGGCTCCCTGATGTTTATATGCAACCATAGCTTCAGTTAACGACTAGCTATGTGGGTGAGTTCAAATATCATAAAGCTGCAACCCAGTTGAGACGCCGACTTTGTGAAAATATCTTCTGTTTGGCACCTTGCTCTTGGTGTGAAGTAGGCTGAGATGCCACAGGTCAAGAAATTTTCAGAGCTGTATTGTGAACAAGTTCTCTCGAGGTGAGATTTCAAAATGGCAATGTGATTTTCTTATTTTGAAAGAAATAAGAAAAAAACGGTAGCACTTGAAAGGGAACATCTTCACTCAGAAATTGTGAGGATGTGGAATGAGCTGCCTGAGGAAGTGGTAGATGTAGATTCGATTTCAATATTTAAGAGAAATTTGGATAAGTACATGGATGGGAAGGATATAGAGGGCTCTGGTCCAGGTGTGGAAATAGGCCAATTAATATTTGGCATGCAGTTGATGACCCAATGGGCCTATTTCTGTCTTATGACTCTATAACTCTAAGAACTCTTACCAGTGTAATGGGAAAAGCCAATTAAAGTAAACACTGGAAAGAGACTCACTAGAGAGGTGAGGACATGGGAAAATATTGGCCCGGAGATGACTTGTTGCTGGAGACAGCGGACACCTGGAAAAGGGAATCACAGACATTATCATGGATAAGCCATTATGCTTGGAGAAAAGTAAGGACAGGTGACTCCCATGTTATAGGCAGTTGTGTACCTAGGAACTCTTGGTGTCACCATTTTACATAACGTGAAGCCCCGTCATCTGTTTTTATGCCAAGGAACTGGAGTTTAAAAATTGTTTATTTATTTACATTTTTTCATATAAATTATGTAAGAGCAAATTTTATCTCAAATTTCGGGATGGCAAATTCTGTTAGAGTAAACATTCACATCCATGCAGCTGTAACATGAGGACTACCATGCCAAAAAAAGTGCATCACCATGGGAGCACTGAGCATTTTACTTGTTTGTGGTGGAACAGAAGAGAGAGAACTTGGAGTTCTCAGGGCCTCAATTGATCAGGACAGATTGAATGAAAATTACAAATTAATTTTCAATGTGGTTCTGTTTCGTAATAAGAGAAACAATAAGAAAATCATATTGAAAATTTGAAAACTCATCTGTTGAGTATCTGATCACAACATAACTCTGTTGAGTTTGAATATGTGAACTCCAACATCAATAATGCTTGTCTATCATTCTTTCATATTGTTTATTCACAAATGAGATTGTTATTTAAAGCTCTTTTTATTGATGGGGAAGCTGATAAAGAGATGCCGCATTAATATTTACGCAAGTAACAGGTGCTTTCCCGTGGGGTGGGGGGCTTGATGCTAAAATGTTATTTGATAATTTATTTTCTCGATCAGTTGTCATTTATGAATAAACAGTATGAAAGAATAATTGATCGACATTAATGATGTTTGAGTTCAAACATGCAAGCTCAGTGGAGTTGTGTTGATCAGTGTACCTGCAGATTATTTGGAAATTATAGGATCACTTAATATTTCTTCTTCACAGCTGTGCCAAATAATTCCTCCCTGCCTGAATGCCAGCAAGTCCCTTCATATAATTAAATGAAAGATTCCCTTCCAACTGACCATTTTATTATAATTCTTCACTGCTTTCAGCAAAGATTTCCCTGGGCCATTAAATGTAAACAATATATAACATAAATGAAGTGGTGGCTTTCATTAAAAATGTCATGAAAAAATTATTGTTTTTGGTTAGCTGACAGATAAAGATTATGCATCAACAAGTTCATGTTTTAGACAATACAGACAATTAGACAATTCCAATAGCTACACCATGTGTAAATAAAATATTCTTAAAACATCATCAATTAGTGGAATTAAAAATTAGTTATTAACATTACATTAAACATTTTTTGTACTCACTTCTGCCAGAAGATCAAACAAACTCCAAGGAAAATCCTCCTATTTCCCTAAAACTAATCTCTCTGTAGTTCAAAACATTCGCTGAATATCCACAAATGAATCCCATATCTACTCTGCCAATCATCAGTCACAGTGCAGGTCTGCTCTCATCTTCTCTCCTCCTGCATTAGTAATTCCGGAGTATGCCAATGCCATTTATAAACTCTACTGCTATTAATTACAGGATTGAAAATTACAGGCTGCCTTACATTAAAAGCAGGGCAATTGCCTTAGTAAACTTCTTGCATTAATTTATAATGGAGGTAATTAGGATGGAGGCTATTGGAAGTAATTGGTCACATCTTTTAGTGCAGTTTCAAAAATCCATTATAGTAATTACATTGAGTTGTGTTGATGATTCCTGAGCCTTGCATTAGCATTAGCCTTGGTTAGTCTAGGTTAAGTGTTTGATAGGAATGCGGGCCTGGTAGTGTAGAGCGATGGGATTGATGGTTGGAATGAGTGTGCTGGGAGAAGTATCAGACATACACACAAGCCAGCTTGACATGCAAATCATTTGCATGAAGGAGGGAGTTAAACTGGAGGAACACACACAAAATGCTGGAGAAACTCATGAGGTCAGGCAGCATCTGCAGAAAGGAATAAAGAGTAGATATTTTGGGACAACACCCTTCATCGGGACCTTTCATTATCCCTTTCCATAGACGCAGCCTGACGTGTTGAGCTCCTCCAGCATTTTGTGTATTTTATTCTGGATTTCCAGCATCTGCAGAATCTCTTGTGAAGGTTAAACTGGAGGCAATGTAAGTAAGCTAGTCAAGTCAAGTGAGATAGAAAAGCTAAAAACACTGGAAGATATTGGTCCCTGGTTAATAGAATTTGAATTTACAAGCGCTAAGTACATCCTTGTAATTTTCTCACATGGGCTTAGCACCAATACCTGAGTCGAATATCTGTCCCTTAGGGAAGATGAATCTGAGCTAAGGAACGCATTTTAAAGATTACAGTGATTGTTTCAAATCACAAGCAACAAGATTCACAGCACGAAAAGGTTGATGTTCATTTTCTCATGTGTCTAGCCAGAAGGCAGAGAACTTTGCAATAATAATTTCAGAAATAGGATCATTTCTAGAAGGGACACAGGGTCTTTTATAGTTATTTCTCCTCTGCAGACTCAGCCTGAGTAATGTTTAATGGGAACAGCATAAAAAATTAACCTGGTTAAACTAGAAGACTAACATTGCTCTGTATTGCCCACAAGAAGAAGCCATCTGCAGTGAATAACTCAGGATTGTAACCAGAACCCTAGCTTGATTATACCCAGTGCGGTGTGAGCAGTTTAGGGACTGGATGGATGGAAGAATATATTGCAATCAAAGATGTGCTGTGTTGATATACCAAGAATGGTACCTGAACTCTGAGATTAAATTTTGAGGAGTGATTGCACAGATCAGATTTTATCTCCCTGGTATCTAGAAATTTAGGGTAAATTGTAGTTTGGAATTTATTAAGCACAACTCATTGAGCACTTGGAGAAAAGCTATTTCCAGTGGTTTGGTTGTCAATGACTGGGGGAATGTGAATTAATGACTACAGCCAGACAGTGAAATTAGGAAACTCTGTCTACATTAACAAATTAGAAATCTATTCTGTAAACAGTAATTGATGGTTAACCAATAGTTCTTTCAGGACATATGGGGAAAAGGTGAGTGTGTGCAGTTTAGTCATGGCAGAACAAACTCAAGAAGATCAATGGCCTTTTTCTAGCGATACACTCAGGCATTTGGCTCAGCTTTCTTTGGTTTATCTCATTAAAATAAAGCTTAAGATTACTCTGGACAATGCTTCTCTGAGCTTCTCCATGGGCGGGCTGTGAATGGGACAGTGGGTAAAGTTGTGGGGGAATAACCTTATCAAAGTGCCTGTGCCTGCTGCTAAATGGCCTCCCCCATCCCTATGTTCCTGTAGTTCAATCAAACAAGTCATGGTTACCCAAGGGCTTCCTGTGAATTCCACCTAGTCGTGGAAAAATGCTCAAGTCCCTTCATTTGATTAATGAAGAATTTTCATCCAAAAAAACGAAGAAAATAAAAATACAAGTACTATGGAAAGGCCCTGGGCCAGTAGCACTGATCACTCTACTTTGTCATGTTAGAGTGTTGTCCTCTGTCTCTGAAATTATTGAAGTTCCAAATGAATTTTGGAAAGTTGAGTGCAGCACCCTGTACTACTGTTTGGTGTCCTTAATGCTATTGATCAAAAATTAATTATTTTTTCCACAAAATGTTGAATAAAATACATATACTGATAAATTTTAGTCTTTACACTGCAACCATTATAATATAAATTACATTATAATTTTTATTATAAACCACTGAGGTTTGTAACTTGTAAACATGAGAAACACAAGTAAGTAACACTCTATATTATACTGGGAATCTTAGCTTTTTCAAAATTATGAGGAAATGTGGTATTCCTCACTGTCTCACTAAATTAAACACAACAACATTCACCATGTAATTATGCAGCCATACTTTACCTTTTGAACTTGTAGATTACAAACACAGCTAAGCCGACAAAGGCCAAAGACAACAGCATCAACAGAGCTGAGCCACTGTGTCCTGGGCTGGAATCCACCAGAGGAGCTGTGGGAAAACAGTTGACACGTGCATCTCATACAACTGGTAAGACAACAAAGAGGAGTGAACATTTAAATCAACCTTTTAGCCACTACCTTTATCATATGGACTGTATTGGATCCAGCAGGAATATAAGATAAAGCAGGAGTAGGTGTCAGAGCCTCTCAAACCTGTTCTAACATTCAGTAAGTTAACTCCTGATCCCATTCCTCAAGTTAACTTCTCTGTCCTATCTCCAATGCCCTTCCCCAATCCTCAAGTCACCTTCCCTGTCCTATCTCCAATCCTCTTCTCCATTCCTCAAGTCACCTTCTCTGTCCTATCTCCAATCCTCTTCTCCATTCCTCAAGTCACCTTCCCTGTCCTATCTCCAATCCTCTTTCCCATTCCTCAAGTCACCTTCCCTGTCCTATCTCCAATCCTCTTCTCCATTCCTCAAGTCACCTTCTCTGTCCTATCTCCAATCCCCTTCCCCAATCCTCAAATCACCTTCCCTGTCCTATCTCCAATCCTCTTCTCCATTCCTCAAGTCACCTTCCCTGTCCTATCTCCAATCCTCTTCTCCATTCCTCAAGTCACCTTCCCTGTCCTATCTCCAATCCCCTTAATTCACTTCACAGCCAGAAGTTTATTGTTCTAGGACTTGAACAGATAGTACACTCCCACGTTTGGTTGAATTATCTAATGCCAGAGGACATGTATTTAAAGAGTCGGGGTAAGCTCAAAGGAGATGTGAGGGATAAAGGTTTACATAGAGAGTGGTGGTTGTTTGGAATGAGCTGTCTGGATGGTGGTAGAGGCAGATACACCTGGGCCTTTTAAGAGATGCTTAGATAGGTACATGAATGTGAGAGAAATGGAAGTATATGGACATTGTGTAGGCAGACAGGAACAGTCTAATTCGCCATTTGATTAATACTTTAATTGGTCTAGAGCAACTTTGTGGGCTGAAGAGCCAGTTCCTGTGCTGTGCTGTTCTATGTAACCCTCAGTCAAAGATGTGTGCCAAATTAATAAAGCTAATGATGCCTAATTACTCCATTCCCTTCTTCCTGCACATGGTCCATATCCCTTCATTCTCCACGTGCTCATGTGCCAAGTTCCTCTCAAATACAGTAGCGTAGTGGTTAATGTAACACTATTCCAGAGCCAGCAGCCCAGGATCAAATCCACTGTTGTCTGTTAGGAGTTTGTACACTCTCCCCGTCACTCTGTGTGCTGCTTATTGACTATAGCTCAACATTTCACACAATCATTTCCTACAGTTCTGATTGAAAAGTTTCAGAACCACGGCCTCTGTACAGCGACTGGTGTGTAAAAAGGGCCTGAAGGATCACTGGGGACCCAAGTCACCCCAACCACAAACTGCTCCAGCTGCTACCATCCGGGAAGCGGTATCACTGCATAAAAGCCAGGACCAACAGGCTCCAGGACAGCTTCCTCCACCAGGCCATCAGACTGATGAACTCACGCTGACACAATTGTAATTCTCAGCTATATTGACTGTTCTGTTGTTTATGTTACTGTACATACTATTTATTTAAAATTATTACAATTTGCACATTGCACATTCAGATGGAGACATAAAGTAAAGATTAACTCCTCAGGTATGTGAAGGATGTAAGAAATAAAGTCAATTCAATTCAATCCAATCCTCATAGAGGGATCAGAATTGGAGAGAGTGAGCAATTTCCAGTTCCTAGGTGTCAATATCTCTGAGGATCTAACCTGGACCCAATGTAACAATGCAGGTAAAAAGAAGGTACGACAGTGGCTCTATCTTATTAGGAGATTGAGAAGATTTGGTATGTCTCCAAAAACACTTGAACATTGCTACAGAGATATGGTGGGGGGGGGGGGCACGACTGCACATTATCGAAGTAAGCTTAGTCAGCTCTGTATGGGAAGTAGCATCTTTAGTATCTAGGACATCTTCAAGGAGTGGTGCCTCAAAAATGCAATGTCCATCAGTAAGGACCCCCATTACCCAGGTCATGCCTTGTTCTTATTTCTACCACCAGGAAGGAGCTATATAAGTGTGAAGGCACACACTCAACAACTCAAGAACAGCTTGTTTCCCTCTTCCATCTGATTTCTGAATGGACATTGAACCCATGAACACTAACTCACTGCTTTTTTGATTCCGATTCTGATTCTGATCTACCTCCAATGCATTCCAGGCACTCAGTAACCACTGTGTTAAAAAAAACCCTGAATATCTCCTTTGAACTTCCCCCCCCCCCCCATTCACCTTAAATGCATAACGTGTAACATTAGATATTTCAACCCAGGAAATGATACCATCTGTCTACTCATTTTATATACTTCTTTCAGAATGTAGGGTGGTGGGGTGGAGATACTTCTCTACCTAAGGAGACATAAGGCACTTGTTCCCTCCTCTAGCCTACAGGCCACCCTTGGGTAAGGCATAGCACCTGCTTAGCCCCCCCAATCAGGGCCATGTGAGCAGGTGGTGGATGGTTGTATGAGCAGCTGGTGCATATCACAAGTCCTGGATATGCGACCACTGATGCCAGGCAGAAGATCTGAAGAGCATTGTCCTGTAAAGACTCTGCTCAGAAGAAGGCAATGGCAAATCACTTCTGGAGAAAAAAATTGCAAGGAACAATCAGGTCATGGAGCATACATGATTGCTTACAACTTATAACACAGCACAAAAGAGAGACAAGAGTGAATATCGGGCTGCTGGAAAATGATGCTAGGGTAATGGGAGACAAGGAAATGTCAGGTGAATTGAATAAGACTTATGCATCAATCTTCGCTGTGGAAGATATTAGCAGTATGGTGGAAGTTCCAGGTGTCAGTTGGCATGAATTGTGTGAAGATACCATTTCTAGATAGAGGTTCTTAGGAAATCGAAATGTCTGAAGGTAGATACACTCCAGAGTTCTGAAAGAGATGGCTGAAGAGATCATGGAGGCATCTTTCAAGAACCACTAGATTCTGAATGGTTCTGGAAGATTGGAAAATAGCAGATATCACTCCAGTGTTCAAGAAGTGAGAGAGAGAAAAGAAATTATAGGCCAGTTAGCCTTACATCTGTGGTTGGGAAAATGTTTCAGGCAATTATTAAGGATGTGGATTCAGGGTACTTGGAGGCACATGGAAAAAAAAAGCCATAGTCAGCATGGTTTCCTCAAGGGAAAATCTTGTCCGACCAAGCTGTTGGAATTCTTTGAAGAAATAACAAGCAGGATAGACAAAGGAGAAATGGTGGATGCTGTGTACTTGTATTTTCAGAAAGCCTTTGGTAAGTGTTACACATGAGGTCGTTTAACAATTTAAGAGCCCATGGTATTAAGGTAAGATACTGGCATGGATAAAGCAGTGGCTGACTGGCTAGAAGTGAAGAGTGGTAATTAAGGGAGCCTTTTCTGGGTTGGCTACAGGTGACTAGTGGTGCTCCACAGGAGTTTGTGTTGAGACAGCTTCTTTTTATTTTATATGTCAGTGTCTTGGATAATGGAATTGTTGGCTTTGATGCAAAGTTTGTAGACGATACAAAGATGAGCAGGTAGTTTTAAGGAAGTGGAGAGGGTACAGAAGGATTTAGACAGAATAGGAGAATGGGCAAAGAGGTGGCAGCCAGAATAAAATATTGGGAAGTTCAGTAGAAGAAATAAAAGAGTAGACTACTTTTAAATGGAGATAAAATTCAAAAATCTGAGATGCAACAGAACTTGGGAATCCTTGTGCAGGATCCCCTAAAGGTTAACTTGGTGATGAGGAAACAAATGTGGCATTCATTTCAAGAGAACTAGAATTCTCTTGAAAATTCTCTAGAAAGCAAAAATGTATTGTTGAGGCTTTATAAAACACTGGAGTGGCCTCACTTGGAATACTGTGAGCAGCTTTGGGTCACTTAACTAAGAAAGAATGTGCTAACTTTGGACAGGATTTAAAGGATGTTCACAAAAAATTATTACAGGTTTGAATGGCTTGTCAAATGAAGAGCATTTCATGACTCTGGGCCTGTACTCACTGGAATTCCGAAGAATGAGTGGTGGCCTCATTGAAACCTATTGAATGTTGAAGGGATTCGATAGAGTAGATGTGGAAAGGATGTTTCCTGTGGTAGGGGAGTCTAAGACCAAACAACAGAGCCTCAGAATAGAGGGGCATCCGTTTATAATGGAGATGAGGAGGAATTTCTTTAACCAGAGACTGGTGAATCTGTGGAATTTGTTGCCACAGTTGGCTGTGGTGGTCAATTCTTCAGGTATATTTAATGCAGAAGTTGATAGATTCTTGGTTAATCAGCAAGTGACACGATAAGAAAGCAGGAAATTGGGGTTGAGAGGGAAAATGGATCAGCCGTGATGAAATGCCAGAATAGAATTGATGGGCCAAATGGCCTAATTATGTTCCTATACCTTATGGTCCTATAACCAAATCTTTGCAGCTCTTTCGGATGGAGAACTCATAGTCTTCTAACTGAAGATAATTTTCAATTTCTCAGTCCTCACGGATGATCCTCAGCCTATGACTACATCCTCATAGTTCTAGTCCTTCCAGCGAAAGGAAACTACCTCCCCTTCTCCAACCTCTCAATCCATCCTAGAATTATTATAATTATAAATGGTGGCTCACTGATGGGTAATATTTGATGAGCAATAAATACAGATCTTGACAACATCCATATCTCATGGATAAATTTTAAAAAACTTCTGGTTACAATATGGATTTAAATTCCTGTTGGAATCCTGGGAACCGAACACGATTAGAATTTGAGATACAGTTGGCATGAAAACACAAAAAGTCTCTTCTGGACGAGGGAACTGCGAGAAGAAAGATAGAAACCCAAGATCACCACAGGAAATGGATGTGACAAATAAAAGTTCAAAGTAAATTTATTATCAAAGTACATTTTTATTACCCTGAGATTCATTTTCTTGCATGTATTCACAGTAGAGCAAAGAAATACAAAAGAATCAGTGTAAAACTATACAAACAAACACTGGCAAGCAACTGATGTGGTAAAGGATTGGGAATGGCACATCCTTTCCTGAACAGCATCTGGGTCATCTGACAAGAGCAACAAACTTGGACACTTCCCAAGAAACATGGATGTCCATTCTGTCAGTGACTGGACTTCTCACAGAATTTTCCTCGGGTCTGGAGATGCCACCTACTTTATGTAGGGAGAATATCATCTAACAAAGAGTGCATTTGTTTGGAGTTCTACAAAAGATGGTTTTGACTTTATCATATTGAACATGAATGCCAACACTTCCTCATTCCTAACTGAAAAATTTGCCATAGATACCCATTTCTAAATTTACAGATTAAGAACACAAAACTATGATGTAGACAGAAAATGCTCAAACAGTTCAGCAAGTCAGGTCATTTCTCAAGGAAGAAAAACCAAGTTAAGGTTTCAGGTCGAAAACCCTTGGTCAGTGAGAAAAAAGAAGCTTGTTAAGTGCAGTGAGGGTGAGAGACAGGATCTTTCTGGTAACCACGGGGATAAATTTGAAACAAGGTTATCGGGTCAACGAATGAATAGAGTTCGGCACTTTTTAAAAACATAAAGCTAGATATTTTGTAGAACTGATATGGGATTAAAGAATGGGGCAAGAGGATAATTGAGATGATTAATCAATTTGTGCATTCCATTTGAGGTTCTTTCTGAGAACACAACAGTTCAATTGGTTTTCTGATTACTTTACTTGGAGGCCGGCAAACTGATTTTGATAGGTGAGAGGATTCTTAGATGAGAGGAATTCATTTCAATACTGACACAATTGTCAATATCACATTTTACTTTGATGAAGTGCTTTGCGAGGTTGCTAGAATTAACTCCTGCCTGAACAAGAACATGGACCTGCTGCAATGCAATCTCAGCGGTTCTCCACTTGGCTTTAAAAAACCTAGGTAACAGTAAAATATCACTCAGGCTTCTGTTTAGCTTTGGGAGTCTGGGAGCAGTACAGGAATGGTCACCCTCCAATCTCTAGGAAGCAAAAAAAGTGTCTGGTGCACTTGAACCGATTGAGGTGGAGGGTACAGATTGACCAGAGCAGGATGTTGGGGATGAAGAAGTAACTGACCACTCTCTAGGAACACCACAGCATCACCACACATGTGGAAGTATCATCCTCAAAGCTGGAGCCAGCCCATGAACACTGAGACAATTCACCAAGGATGTGGGCACGATAGCTCAGGCTGTGTGCCACAACCCAATCATGGAAATAAAAATGGTAACCCTAAATGTGCACAGTGGGAAGAGTACAACAGGATGTGTCAATGCCCCGTGATGCCTTGCAAGCTCAAGGCCAATGAAACACTCTTACAGGAGTCGCAGAGGGCTACCACACCTCTGCAACTACCAGAGGTGG
This sequence comes from Hypanus sabinus, assembly GCF_030144855.1. NCBI lineage: Eukaryota > Metazoa > Chordata > Chondrichthyes > Myliobatiformes > Dasyatidae > Hypanus > Hypanus sabinus. The sequence goes on from NC_082727.1 coordinate 6,345,553, forward strand.
TTGTGATGGTCGTTGTTGTGTATTTAATATTTCACTAATATTGGAGTAATCTTGTAAACATATTGTTTAATTAAGCATTCTTGTTCATTTAAGTAATTAGTTATGGGTTCTATGTAAAAATACATTAGTTGCAGATCTTGTCATGCTACTACATGATACGTGCTAGCCTTGTAGGAAGTAAACTGGAAGTTACACCTTTTTTCAGACTTCCATCTTCATTTGAATAAATTCAATGTTTTGAAGTTCTATAACATAAAATTAGTAACAAGGTATTTTTTAAACAGACCCAACATAGCCACCAACCTGTTAAAGTAGAGTGAGATGTTAGAACTGTAAAAAAAAGTTGTGAGGAAGGTTGAATTTAAAAGAAACAGGCCAGCATGTGCAGAGTCACCGTTTTAAAAAGAGCATGTTGTGCAGAAAAAAATAAATGGTTTTCACAGTGAAGAGAAATAGAGAAAAATTCAAGTTGCTGTTTCAAAAAGGGCACAAATCTGCACGCTATTGATGAAAAATCTGATAATGATGAGAGTGCAACAGGACTGGGTACCTTTGAGATTTACGATTTGGGAGCTAACAGGAGACAAGCAATATGGCAGAAGTGAATGGCAAATTAATTAAAATGCAATTGGACTCCGGTTCAGCTGTTTCAGTCATTCTGCAAAATGAGTTTGAGAGGCATTTTAAAGATACTAAACTGAAGCCTGCAGATATCCAACTAAGAACTTATACTGGAGAAAAGCTAACTCCTGTGGGAATGACATTTGTGACAGTGAAATACAGCAACTAGCAAGCCACATTGAGCTTGTATGTGTAAAAACAGGAGGACAAGTGTTGTGGGGGTGTGATTGGCTGAGACAACTACAAGTTAATTGGAGATGCATCCACTATTTGCATGCCACATCCACTGTAATGAAGCCATACGAGAGCAAATTAGGAAAGACATCAGATGATGTCTCCACTATCTCCATACCGAATACCATGAACTGGTGCCCAACAGAGGACAGGCAGATGTTGGTGCCTGCCGTTGAAAGGGATATTTGACAAAGGAAGGACCATGCTGCTCAGAGGAAGCATGAAAGTGGCAAAAACAGTGCTTCAACTACAACAGGTTTTGTAGGCCACAGAGCCATTAAAATTCAAAGTCAAAATAAAATTATTATCTATGTACCATATCCTACCTTGAGATTCACTTCTTAGAGGAAAATAAAGAAATACAATAGAATTTATGAAAAGTTATACATAAAATCAACAATACTCATTACACAGACCAAGAAACAAAACCTACCGGCGATGACAACCTTTGAATTTGTTTGTTCAATGCATCTGCACCCCACACCCTTTCTCTTACTGAAGGCAAACGTGCTACTCTCTCTTACCCAGCTCTAATGGACGATTATAGCCTCAAAGCATTGACTGCTTCTACTTCACAATTTCTCCCTCTTAGATGCTGCCTGACCTGCTGAGTTCCTGAAGGATTTTGTTTTCATTCTAGATTCTGATGTCTTCAGTCTGTGCTTTCACTTCCACAGATACCGTCTAACCTGCTGAGTTTTTCAATTTAACTCTGATTTTGTCTCACTCTTCCAGCATCAGTAGTTCCTTTTGGGTCTTCACAGGGGACTTTTGCCTCATTTAGGCCCTGCAATCTATTCTTCCTCACTTGCCCACCAACTGCTTTCTTCTATTTTGTCTCTTACATGCACTAATGGATAATTACAGTTGCCAGATAACCATTGAGCCACATAGAACCATAGAACACCACAGCACAGTACAGGCCCTTCAGCCCTCCAAGTTGTGCTGACCCATATAGTCCTTAAAAAACAGTACTAAACCCACACTACCCCATAACCCTCCATTTTTTTTTCATACATGTGCCTGTCCAAGAGGCTCTTAAATACCCCTACTGTTTTAACCTCCACCACCATCCCTGGCAAGTCATTCCAGGCACTCACAACCCTCTGTATAGAAAACTTACCCCTGATGTCTCCCCTAAACTTCCCTCCCTTAATTTTGTACATATGCCCTCTGGTGTTTGCTATTGGTGCCCTGGGTAACAGGTACTGACTAGCCACCTTATCTATGCCTCTCATAATCTTGTAGACATCTAATAAGTCCCCTCTCATTCTTCTACGCTACAAAGAGGAAAGTCCCAGCTCTGCTAAGTTGCTTCATATGACTTGTTCTCCAAACCAGGCAACATCCTGGTAAATCTCCTCTGCACTCTCTCCATAGCTTCCCATATTGGGAATGTGGGAGGAAACCTTTGGAAAGCCCACATGGTCACTGCGGACAGTCTCCATCCGGACTGCACTCAAGGTCAGAACCTGACCAAATTGCTGGAGCGATGAAGCAGCAGCACTAACCTCTGCAACACCGTGCCACCCTCATGGTGTACAGGCAGGGTGGGGAGATGGTAGAATAGATGAATCCGAACAAACTGTGTATTTATAGTTTAACAAAACAGGGAGAAATACAGTAACAGGCCATTCCAGTCTAGTAAGCCCATGCTGCCCAGGAATACCAATGTAACCAATTAATCTAGAAGTCTTTGGAATGTGGGAGGAAATCGGAGCACCTAGAGGAAACACACATGGTCTCGGGGAGAACGTACAAACCCCTTACAGAGTTTGGTTGGTGTTGTAATAAGTTTACACAAGCTGCTATGTTGCCGTGCAGCCAAACTACTTCCCTAGTAACCATGAGGATCAAAGCTAATGCTGTTTTTTTGGTTAGCGGATTCAGAATCATATCATGTGACTTGCATTTCTTGTAACACACTGGAAGTGTCAGCAAAAGATCCTTTCGCCTCTCTTATCAACCACCAATGAAAATTACAGTAACATCCACCCTAAAGTACCACTCAATAGTATGAACATATCTTTTTCTCATCTCCGCTAGACACTGTGCCCAAAGAAATGATTGACAAAATCACACCGTAACAATTGCCAAGATGAAAAAAGACTGTGATCCCCAATGGCGAAGCAGCTGATGGGAGATTGAACATAGCAGAGTACAACATAGTAACAGTCCCTTTGGCCCACAGTATTGTGTCAAACTAATTAAGCTAATAAAACACAGAAACATAGAAAACCTACAGCACAATACAGGCCCTTCAGCCCAAAAAGTTGTGCTGAACATGTCCCTACCTTAGAAATTACTGGACTTATCTATAGCCCTCTATTTTACTAAGCTCCGTACCTATCTAAAAGTCTCTTAAAAGACCCTATCGTATCTGCCTCCACCACCATTGCCAGAAGCCCATTCCACGCACTCACCACTCCCTGAGTAAAAAGCTTACCCCTGATATCCCTTCTGTACCTACTCCCCAGCACCTTAAGCCTGTATCCTCTTGTGGCAACTATTTCAGCCCTGGCTATCTGACTATCCACACAACCAATGCCTCTCATCATCTTATACACTTAATGACACCTAATCCCTTCATCCTGGTCGATATCCCTCTATTCTCTGGATACTCAGGTGCCCATCTAAGAGACTCTAAAATGTCTTTCTTGTTCTCTGCTTTCAACATTTCCTAGGTACTGCACTCCCATTTTCTGTCTAAAAGTACTTGCCTTGCCCATCACCTTTGAAATTCTCCCCCTCTCACCTTAAATACTCTAGTGTAAGACATTTCAAACCTGGGAAATAGATACTGTTTGTCTGCTTTATCTATGATTATATAGATCAGTCACAAAATTACTTAGCATTTATTTTATTTATTTAGAGATACAGTGTGGAATAGGCCCTTCTGGCCCTTTGACTCATAACGCCAGCAGCCCATTGATTTAATCCCAGCCTAATCATGGGACAATTTACAATGACCAATTAATTTACTAACCAGTATGTCTTTAGACTGTGGGAGGACACAGGAACACCTGGAGGAAACCCATGCAGTCAGAGGGAGAACATACAAACTCCTTACAGATAACGCTGGAATTGAACTCTGAACACTGACGCCCCTAGCTATAATAGCGTCAAGCTAACCACTAGGCTACTATAATGTGCTACTGCCTTGTTACAAACCTTTCAAAGCAGTTAACATTGATACATTGCATAGGAAAAGATTTCAATTACAACAAGAACATTAACCTTTCTCTGACAAAACATTTAGGACAACAGTAGTAATTACAGAAAGCATGCTCCTGCCCCTTAGTTACCACAAAATAATAATACATTGGCACCTGATATTAAGCATAGTTTGTAACACACAGTACCAAATAGAACTCAATGCTTCAGCTGATAGCAATATACTGGATTTTATATACATATATATATATATATATATATATATATATATATATATATATAACACACACATATACATATACATACACACATATATATATGTATGTATGTATATATATGAAGTATTTCTACAGGGCAGTGTAGGAGTAGTTTCCAAATGCACGTGCAAATAGGAGAATTTGGGTGAAATTAAGGCAGCGCAAATTCCACACTGAATGGATAGAAGTATCTAGAGTTCTTTGTGATATCCTCACTTGTGGTATCAGGAAGAAAGAATGTAGCCAGTAACATGGTGCTCATTCAATGCTAGTGACCACAGGTGAATTTCTACCTGAAAATGTATTAAGCCATGGTGGAAATACTCAGTCAGCCACAAGGTTAAAGTCAATCCTATTGTAACAGACTTCTCACCACTGCTTCTCAAGTCTCCTTCATCATTCATTAAAGCATTAAAGTCGTTCAAGCCCAATCTGCCCAAATTTCCTAGCTCTGCTAGACTTCACCAAGCAACAGGATATTGAAGCAAGTGAAAAGGCTGAAATTGGGGCTCTTATCTGGCAGAAACCTATTAAATGCACAAGAATGTGGGATGGTCCATTTGAACGTTACATTTTATCTGATTTATTAGAAGAGAAGTGGACAAAACAATTGAAATAAAGGTGAAAGGAGAAGAAAGTTCTTTGCAATGTGTAATAATGAGATTTAATAAGTTTGATGCTTTACCCCTGTGAAGAATGACAGACAAATTCATTCAGGTAAGGTTATTTATCTACCTAATTATTTATTGATTGATTGAGATACAATGTGGAATAGGTCCTTCTGGCCCTAAGAGCCACACCACCCAGCAAGCCCTGATTTAACCCTAATCATGGAACAATTTACAATGACCAATTAACCTACTAATCGGTATGTCTTTGGACTGTGGAATGAAACTGGTGGATCCAGAAAAAGCACATGCATTCCATGGAGAGTCCATTCAAACTCCTTACAGATGATGTTGGATTTGAACTATTATGAATCCATCATGGCTATCACTAGACCCCATCATTGCAGGCACCTTCTAAAGGCTTTGCCTCAAAAAAGCCACATCCATCACGAAGGACTCTGACCATCCAAGATATGTATGAGGAAGAAACAAAAACAGACGCCAGGAAAAAGACACAGTTCAAACAATAACTAGGATGACAGTGAACAGCAATCTCAGAACTCAGCTGTGAAACATATCCCATTTGGTACTCAGTAACATAAAAAAATTTGGACGTTTGAAGTCTGGTTTGTCAAATCAAGACCTCAGCAACAAATAACTTGTTTATCTCTCAATCTCTCTTGTCAAGGTTCTGGCAGCTTACTTGCCTACCTGTACTATGCTTTTCCCTTTATTACAATATTCTTCATTCTGCTAATGTTTTTTACTATGTACCATATTGATGAACTGATATTTGGAATGATCATGCTGGATAGCATGCAAGACAAAGCTTTTCACAGTATCTCAATACTCATGACTATAATAAACCAATTACCAGTAAAACAGCACAACGTAGCCTTCGGCGGGACACTGTCTAATGAGCACACTTACCTAATGTGAGATGAGCAGTGGAAACGATGACTCGGATGCCAGGCTTTATCTCAAATTGAATCCGATTCTGATTCAATGTGTTAATCACCATGTCTAAAATCTGAGGTAGAAGCAGGGTTTGTGAGATCAGTCCACAGAGCCATTGAAAAACATTATTAAACCCTCCATCAGCCAAGATGGATTACAAGGATATCCATAGTCATACATTTGTAGAATTGCTGCCACATTAAGTTTATTCTGGCAAGTTGAGTATTAGGAAGGATGTGATTAAGCTAGAAAGGGTACAGAAGATATTCACAAGGATGTTTTCTAGTTTGAAGGGCTTGAAATACAAGATGAGATTGTGTAGCCTGGGTGTGTTTCCATTGGAGAAGTAACCTGATAGAGATATCTGAAACCATGGAAGGCACAGATTAGGTAGTGTCTGTTTCCCATGAGAGTGGTCTCTAAAACTACTTAAGGTGAGGGGGGGGGTTGAAAGGGGATACGAGGGAATAGAGGGTGTCTGGAATGAAGATGCCAGAGGAGGTGGAGGAAGTGGGAACAGTAATAGTAGAATAGTAGAATAGTAGAAGCATCTTGACAGGTACTTGAAGAAGCAGAGCATAGAATGATATGGAAATGATGCTAATGGCTCGGATTAATATACATAGGCTCGACGATGGACTGAAGTGCGCATCTTTTATTACCCTGAATTGGGAAATCAACTTGCTTGGACTTTTTGGAAGATGAGAGAGAATAGGTGGCAAGAAATAAATGAAACTGATGGTGAGTTCTGAGTCAGTATGGACTCTATGAGCCAAGTGGCTTCCTCCTGTACCATTAGGAACTATGAGGAAATAATATCAGTGAAAAGTAATGGAAATTTAATTTTTACAGAATTTCAGGTCACCATAATCAACAGTGATAACAAATTAGATGTATTCAGTGTCGAATAAGGTGGTATCTAGAGCATACATTGGGTCCATGAAAAAACTACGTCTCCTTTCTCCACAACTCTGCAAATTCATTTTTCAGGCAATAAGATGCATATTCCTGAATCTTGTTGATCTAGTAAAGCTGCTGCACCCAGTAGCCACTTTATTAGATATTTAGGTATGTTTGTGGAGTTTTTGCACCATTCTCTGTAATCTCTGGAGATTATTGTGTGTGAAAATCCCAGGAAATCAGCAGTTTCTGAAATACTCAAACCACCCCATCTGGCACCAACCATCAGTCCATGGTTAAAGTCACTTGGATCACATTTTTTCCATTGAGATGATTGGTCTGAACAACTGAACCTCTTGATCACATCACCATGCTGTTATGCATTGAGTTTCTGCCATATGATTGGTTATTTGTATTAATGAGCAGATGCACAGATGTATGTAATAAAGTGGCCACTGAGTTTATCATTATGGAGTAGCTATTTAATTATGAATGCCTAAGTTTATGTAGTTTTATGCAGACATGTGGAATCCTTATTATGATAAATTATATTTGGAGGCGACTAAATATATTAAATACAATCAATGAATCTCATTATCATTGGTTCTTGGTGGTTGCAGTAGTGAGCAATGATCCCAGTTTGGCTTTATACTGCTCAGCACGAGCAAATTTAATGAATCACTTTCTTATAAGCTGCAACATACATGAAATTTCTTCAGCAGAAAACTGATTAACATACTCTCACTGCAGACAAGAACATTAACTTGTACCATTCATTAATTCTGTACCAAAATAGTTCATTGCTTTTGATAGGTAATGGACTTGGACAAACAAAGCCAATTCCTTAACTTGCTGGAGGTGGTGCATTGCCGAATCTCACCAGGAATCTTACTGCATTGCCAGGTGAAATGCGAGAATTACTTGGAAATTCATTATCAGAAAAGACTGAAAGAGCAATTTCCAACTTCTCTTCCGAGAAGTTGCAGCAGGAATATGGAGTGTTGGTGCAAGTGACTGAATCTTCAATGTCCTTAACATTTTTGCATTTGCATCTTTTCTTTTTACATATTGTAGTTGGATATCAAGGCCAAAATGCCTTCAGTATTAATGCCCAACAATGCATCTGATTTTCACCCACGTTCCTCACTGAGAAACCTGCTGGCTCACTAAACACTGTTATTGTAGTGGCGTGTATGAGGATTGTCAATTGTACATGGAAAAAAGGTATCTTTTAATTTAAAAAATAATTTCAATGCAATATTCGCATGCCTTACTTTGACAAAACTTTAAGAATGTAAGAGATACGAAATGATAAAAGTTTAAAATTCATCAAATTTACCTTAATATTTGTTATAATAGAAAGATGTTTTTGGAGAAATAGAGAAACTAATATTTTTCATTCATTCTGAGTCATATCATGATATGGCACATAAAAATACTCATGAGGTGAGAGTTTCTGGGAACTGTGGGGTAGAACAGAGTCAACACTAAAATTCTATGCATCAGAATATCTGAAGTGATGTGATACCAGTGTTCTATTAATCTAAGTTGAATTTACCCCCATTTGCTCAATGCCACCTTGTGTCACTAGATGTACCTCATTTGTCTCAAATGAATATAAAAAGCAAGGATGTATTGCTGAAACATTATAAGGCATTGGTCAGACCATATCTGGAATATTGTGAGCAGTTTTGGGTCCCATGTCTAAGAAAGGATGTGCTAATATTGGAGGAGGTCAGAGGAAGTTTACAATGGTCCTGGGAATGAAAGGGTTAATGTATGAGGAGTTTTTGATGGTTCTGGGCCTGTTCTCACTGAAGTTTAGAAAAACGAGAGGAATCTTATTTAAACCTATTGAAAAGTCTAGATATAATGATGTGGAGAGGATATTTCCTACAGTGGTAGAGTCTAGGACAAGAGGGCATAGCCTCAGAAGGAAAGGAGATCCCTTTAGAACAGAGGTAAATAGAAATTTCTTCAGCTATAGAATGGTGAATCTGTGGAATTTATTGCCACAGACAGCTATAGAGGCCAAGACATTGGGTTTATCTAATGCAAAGATTGATAGGTTCTTGGATTAGTAGGAGCTTCAAAGGTTACGGGGAAAAGGGAAGAGCGTGGAGTTGAGATGGAAAATAAATCAGCCATGATTGAATGGAGAAGGAATTTCAATGATCCAAATGACCTAATTCTGCTCCTAGGTCTTATGAATCCATGAACTTGTTTTAGTGTTTGGGACATTTTGTTCAGGTGGAGGAGGTGTAGAGTATTAAACCTTTTATTCAATATAGTGGTAACTCTATTACAGAGAGCATATACTTACTGCTTATAGCAGAGATTTGGTTCCAATTTCAGCCTGGTGCTTGTGAGAACTGCTGAGAGAATCATCGAGGTCTCTTTTCCCTCCCCCATCCAGGGCACACACCAGAAGTGCTATATTTGCAGAGCTCTCAGCATTGTCAAGGTCCCCTCCCACTTGTCCCTCAATGTCTTTGACCTCTGACGGTCAGGCAGAAAATAACAGTCTAAGAAGGAGGACTGTTAGGCTGTGAAACTGCATCTTCCCCCAGGCGATGAGAATTCTGAACCCTGCATACACTGTTTATGACAGGGCCAGTTGCATTATCCTGTTGTAGATTTAACTATATGTCAACTCGAACTGTACATCTACCGATCGCTTATTATCTGTTAATGTTATTTTATGTGCTGTGTGTGATATATGAACTGTGTTTTGCACCTTGGCCCCATAGAAATGTTGTTTTGCTTAGCTCTATATACGTATGTGGCTGAATGACAATAAACTTAACCTTGAACATGGAAACCTCCCTATGCATCAAATTCCCAATACTGATCTCAAATTAAACAGAAAGAGTAGGCCATGCAGTTATTCTGGGGACTAAAGAAGGGTGCAGTATTGTCCCTCAGTTAGTACTCTATCTGAAGTATTTCTATGTGAACTTTTCTTCTGTGTCCTCCTGTCCATCAGTGGAAATTGGAAAGGGAGTGTGACACACTCAACGTGAACTTGTTGAGTGCAGTCTGGATTCACATCAGCACCTGAAGCCAAACAACACTGAGGTGAAAGTAAGATGAAAACAATTCCAGTGTGATGGGCAATTGTTGCCTTTTAAACCCCATTACCACCTTTTGGGCAGCAGGGTAGTGCAGCTCTCTCACAGCTTTAGCAACCCAGGTTTGACTCTCACCTTTGGAGCCGTCTGCGTGGAGTTTACACATTCTACCTGTGTCTATGTGGATTTCCTTGGGATATTGTAGATGCCTCCTATATCCCAAAAGTGTGCTGGTTATTAGTTTAATTGGCTGGTGTAAAATCCCTTTAATGTATTAGTGGGGCTTGTTAATGAGTACGTGTACAAAAATAGTTGCAGGGAAATAAGTCATTGCCAGCATATTCATGATGGGCTAAATAATTTGCTTCTATTGTGATATGAGACATGAGTGGAATGCTTTTCTGTGGTTACTCATCAGGTGATCTGTGAAAAGTCTAAAATATATCCAGCAGATGGTGACTCACCTGATCTAAACTCATGCTGCTTAACCTCTCTTGGGCTGAGCCTCGATGTGGGAGGATATAAAGTTCTGCTGCTGTTGGCAACCCTGGGAGGATGGCTAGCAACATCCGTTGCTCTGGTAACGCTGTGACCTACAGAACACATAGCCACACTTCATTATGTTTTCAAAATACTAGGGCACGTTTTAACTTTTTTTTCAAGCCTTATTTTTCAGAATTAGGTTCCCAAACGCATCTACTAATCTCAAGTTCTGCAGAAGCACAGAGCCACAGAAATGCATACATGAAAATGTAGGAATATAGAGCAACATAAAAGGTCCCAGAGGATCAGGCGGCATCCATGGAGAGAAAGGTACTACGGGACTGTCAACACTTTTGGTTGAGATATCCAGATGAGGGTCTTGCACACAAACATCAAATTCTTTTCTCCAGCTTATCAGGAAGCTCCGTGAAGGGAAATGGACTTAGTCCAGGTAAAGAGTCTTGACCTGAAATGTTGACAGTCCATGTCCTTCACAGATGCTGACTATACTGCTGAGTTCCTCCAGCATCTTACTTGTTGCCACAGTATACATACAGTATCTGTATATTTTGTTAGCTCAGTCCTTCCATAAGGAGTGAACCTCTGTACCATACTGATCCATTACAATTACTTCACAGAAGGGTTACTGTATGGAATGAAACAATTGAGTCAGTGCTGTTTCAATGCAGGAGCAATCCAGATGGACCACTTCCTCTAGCCCAGGTAGTTCGAAAGAAGTACAACCCACTAGGCTGACCTTAGTGGCACTGGGTGCAAAGATTAGTGTGGGATAGCAAATTGGTCTGAAGTTCTACAAATGAATGAGTAAATTGTGAGAAAGGAGTTGAAGCAGTTTGCTTGGTCTTGTTTTGGGAGATCTATTTAGACCAGAGGCTACCAGAGAAGAGGCTTTCCTTAGAAATACTTCCTCTAGAACAACTTTTTTAGAAGTAATACTTATAACTTAAGTTTACCAGCATTAAAAATATCCAATTAGGGAAATCAAATAATAATGCAGCATTATCTAATAAATGAGATAGGTCTTCTGGGGTCAAGATATACTTGGAGCCAAGAAAAGAGCATTCCTTGAATTATTTGGAAGCATGAAGATCTTTGATGACTCTTTCAGATTCTGGATTATTGGTCCAAAATAAAGAATTAAGTCTTTGTTTTGGTATTAAAAAATATCTGGCATGGTCTTGGATATTTGTTGCATCTTTTATTTGTCAATGTGATTTACCAGTGAAGTAATTCGAAGAGTTGTAACGCCAAGTTGTATATAACCAGCTCCTACAATGCAATAGTGATCACAAAACATAGCTTTTGAAATGTCAAATGAAGAGTAAATATTGGTCAGGATAAATTGGAACATTATAATTCCAAGAGACAAAATAAGCTTGAGGGCTTTTGGCTGGTTTAATGAAGTCAACAGTTCCAAGAAGTGAATTGGTCATGCCTGTCTTGTCATTGAGTCCTAAGATCCTTTGAAACAGGCCAAGAAGAACTAATATTATAACAGCTGGGGATAGAGAAGAGATGAATATTTCCAACTGACAATTAGGTAACTAAACTGATCTTCAGTCTTTATGAACAAATCTTGAACATATATAAGCTCCCGAAGAAACCTGGGATGATTTAGTTTAATGTACAGGAGAAAGAGCTGGTTATTTTTACTACACTAGTCATGGTCAAGTGAGACACAGTAGTTATGTCAGTTAGACTAGATTAGAATAATTGAAGGGGCAAAAAACTTACCCATTTTTGAAAAAAAATAATGCAAGCAAGCACACTGTAGTTGCACTCTGTAGTTACCTGTTAGAGTACTACGCTAGGAGTTAAGATGGTGCCAAGTGACTGCCTCTTCAAGCTCATCTATAAAACCAGCTTAAGTTCCCGTCTTCAATGTCTCTTGTTCTCCTTTTCTAGATGGTTGTGGTTCTATCGAGGTCCTGATCTGCAAGCAGCACTCAAACTGAGCAATCTTTTACGATGGATGAGTTCCCGTTGCTGGAGCTCACTGGCTGACCATTTTCCAAAATTCTCCAGGCGCAGCTTGGATGATGGTGCCTCTGGGGTGCAGCCCTGTGGATGACTGATTCCAGGCCAGTGTTACTGACTGAGGCATCGCAGGAGAAGGAACATCAAGACCTTACTGTGGCAGACGTGTGGATGGAGGTCTCTGTGGTCGAGCAGTCACACACTCTCTTTCTCTCGAAAGGGGAAGAGCTTGCTGCTGATTCTCGGGTTGGGAATCTCTGAATAACAATTGGTGTGGCAGACTGTAACACTGTATCAGTGACCGTCAGTCTTCCCTTTTGCTGTGAAAAATGGGTGATATCTCTCGATGCCTTTTTAGTGAGAGGGAGAGACTGTGGCATGTCGAACTGTTGGGTAAACAATAGTTTTTGTTGACTGCTTTTCATGGTCTCTGTTTGGGTGCTTTGCTGTTGCTCGATGGGTGGTGGGCACTGGTGCTTTTCTGCTGAAAGGGGCGAAGTTGATGCTTTGACGCTTACTGCTGCTTGTGTGGTGGAGTGGGGGGGAGAGGAGGCTTTGGGGTTCTAAAGTTCTGCCATTCATTCTTTTGGGGTTCTTTGTTTTTTTGTGGAGCATTTCAGGTTGTATACTATATACATTCTCTGGTAATAAATGGAACCATTTGAACCATTTAATTTCCTGACTCAGAGAGGAATCACTGTAGTTTCTGAACCATTAACATTTCAGAGCCGGTGTGCCCTTGATGCCTTTTACTGGTAACTGAGAGATTATATTCAACTCTCTTAATGCATGGATTAAAGATAATTTTGGTTGAGATTGTAGCCTTAAGAGCGTGCAGCCTTCCTGAACAGGATGAAGTTAGTACTGACATATCTCTTCCAGATATATCATTTTACAATGCGCCTCCTCATTCAGTAGTTTCTCTTGGAGACCACCTCTTTACTTCATTGAGTTGCTGGAACATATGCTTAACACCTTGCGATGTCTGCAGAATGAACTTACACATTCACTTACAAAGAATACTTTGCATGGGACATTTAAGGCTGATGTCATAACAAAGACGCTTCCATTAGGACACAGAGTCAGGCAACACAAAAACAGACTATTTAACTCACCATTTCCATGGCTCTCATTATTCCTGTCTACACCATCCCATTTATCTGTGTTTTGGTGCATAGCCTTCTATGCTTTGTCAATTCAGGCACTTGTCTGAGTACTTCTTAAATACTGAGCCCAGCATTTTCTGTTCCTATTCCTTTTGGTGGTTGAGGCAGCTTCTGTCTTTCAACATTGCTCTCAGTGAAGAAATTTCTCCTGAATTTATAATTGGATTTATATATTATTTATAACACTCTAGTTTTGGACTGTCAATATTAGGGCTGTCTGACACCAAAAGAACATTTCTAACTGTGATGTTTCCACTTCTGACACCAGCCAGCCTTTCAGATTTTAATGACAGCTGTGCTGTGCCGAGCAATGGTGCATTATGTCAGTACTGACAGTGATGGTCGATAGACACTGAGTTGAGATAGGTCGCTGTAGTTTTCTTTGATATTATTCCTGATATATGACTGAACAGAGTCCCATACCTTAATATTTCCCACTCTGGCACCATAGCAACCCAGGTCTTAGAAGGAAGAAGTAGGTTAAGCAAGCTGCTAACATTTCCTGTGTCAGTAGGAGTTATTTCCCAAGAACTTGACTAGAGGAGAGCTTACATTAGATTTCTGTCAAAGTTACTGTGAGTTCAGAGCTGCGGAGTTCTGTTCCCTGCAGGCCATGGTGCGTGGACTTACTTGAAACTTCTCTTACTTACTTCTCCGAGAGTTCTTTTGACAAGCCTGCTCAGATCCTGCCTCCACTCAGGAATATTTGGGTTGTGATCTTCCAAGTTCGGTGTAAATGACAGTAGCAATGAGCGATAGGAATCTGCAGGGTGGATATGTAAGAACATTGATAAAAGGATCCTGGATTCAGAAATCACATTTTAGTCAGATTCTTATCAGAATGATATTTCATTCCATCATTACTTCATTTGATTACGCTACACAACAACTTCCATTCAAAATCCTGTTCTATCTGTCTCGGTAAACACACAGGTATGGTGAAGGAGCTCATCAGGTCAGAATCAGGATCAGAATCACTTTGAAACCAGAATGCGAAACATACCAGAATTGATTGTGGTTCAGTGCCATGCATAAAACACAGGACAATAAAATAACAGATAACAGAACACCAAACAACAATTTACAAGACAATAGTTATAGCAGCTGTGAGCATTCAATAAAGATGCAGTAGTCACATGTTAATAATCAAACTTAAATAAACGTGAACATATGAACAGACTAAATAATTATCAACAGAACAAGGAGAGCAGAAAGACCATTTAACAGAAGTTGTGCAGGGTCAGTCAAGGTATTACACATGAGTGAGCTTTGTTAAGAAGCTGGATAGCTACAGCGAAGTAGCTTTGGAGATGACATGTAGTCCTGGTGGTAATGGACTTGTAGTGTCACCCTAATGGAAATTTGGTGAATAGGTGACTTGGGAGAGAAGCCTTCTATGCCCTTTCTTTCTTGTTCTGATGAAGGGTCTTGGCTCAAAATGTCCACTATTCATTTATTTACGTAGATGCTGCTTGACATGCTGAGTTCCTAAAGCATTTGTGTGTGTGTTGTTCTGGATTTCTGGCAATTGCAGAATCTCTTCTATCTATCCAGGTGACTTTGTTTGGGCTTGCATGAGCTTCAATGTCAATTTATCTTCCAACATGGCATTTGCACAGCACCTTTAGTATGGGAAAATATCCCCATCTGTGTTAGCTAATTGCTTACTGAGAAAGCTTGGCAGCAACTGAAGGAGGGTCTGAGCTTGTTAAAATGGAGTGGTTTGAGGAGGGTCTTAAAGCAAAAGAGGAAAGGTGGGCAGAAAATTCAGGCAGAGGAGTGGTTACCAACAGAGTTTGGCTACCACTGTGGAGCTGCCTTTTAGGTGTGTGGTCATGTACTGGTTAACACAATCGTTTTATTGCACCAGTGATGACCTATCAAGGTTTGATTCCTCCGGCTCTCTGTAAGGAGTTTCTACATTCTTCTCATGACCACATGGGTTTCCTCCTGTGTTTCAAACAAGAACAGGTTAGGGGTAATAAGTTTTGGGCATGCTATGTTGGCACTGGAAACGTGGCAACATTTGCGGGCTGCCCCCAGCACAATCTTCACTGATCTGATTTCATGCAAAGCAACACATTTCACTGTACGTTTCAATGTTTTGATGTACATGTAACAAATAAAGCAAATTTCAGACAAGGGGTGAAAGTCAGACATAGAGGTGATGGGATTGCTGCTGTACGTGTGACAGGGTGGGACATCCTTCCATCCATCTGATATGGTATTCACCCTGGTTGCTAGGTTCATCTGAATGAAGAAGGACACACAGGGGAAATAACCCTGAAAGGCTCTGACATCCAGTGCAGTACTACATGCTGAGCATAATTCCCAAGTGTGCTGGCTTTATGCTCATCAGTGAAAACAGCTCAAAGGAAATAACCCATTTTCCAACCTCTCCAGCAGAATGTTCACAGTGGCCAGTGCTACCTCTCCAACTGCAGAGAGATGGTGGACATTTGCCGTACACAGACAGGAAACTATGTGCAAAACTCATCAGCATTGACAACAAGTATAGATTCTTCAAATTGTTTGAAGTTTGGAAAAGGGGTGATTTTATTGAAATATGTAAGATCCTAGGAGGGCACAAGAGGGAAGACAGCCATGATTGAATAGTGGAGAAGACTCAATGGGTTGAATCATGTAATTCTGCTCCCATGTCTCCTGATTTTAAGGTCTAATGTTGAAATGTTTTCAGTAGTGACAGTATCTTGATCACTGGGATATAGTTTCAAGATACATGTACGTATTTCAATTAAAACCAGAATACTCAGGATTTTCTTCTTACAAAGAGTACAAAATCTCTAGAATTGTCCACCCCAGAGACTTATGGAGGCCAGATCATAACAAGTATTTAAAAGTGGAGGTTGATAATTATTTTTGGAAGATTAGGGAATTGAGAGCTATTGGGACCTGACATAGAGAAGGAGCTGAGCTGGGGACAGATCAACCATGGTCATATAGGATGGTAGGGCAGGGTTGCATGCTCACTCAATTACTTTGTTAAACTATAAATAAATCTCCATAACAGTGAGTGAATTTTTGGATTTAGCAAATTGATGATGAAATTCTTTACTGAGATAGCATCTTCTATATAACATTCCTCATAATAGAATGTGTCTTTCTCACCAAATATAGCTATACTCTTTACATCCTGGAGAATCAAATTGCCAGCAGATACTTGCACGGTGATGCTGTTTATTCCTTCTTTGAAGAACCTGACAGAAGCCTTGTCCTCCAGGGTGATGATGGGCTGCATAGATGAAAAGTAAAGTGACACTGAAGTTGAAAGGAACACAATTGACTATTTTATCCCCTTAAGCTTGTTCCAGAGTTTAGTGAGATTATAACTGATCCATTGTCTACCTCTACACAGTTTTTTTCACTTTCCCTTAAAATGCATGATTCAAAGAATTCCACCACTGAGATGAAACTGTTAATTGATCTGCTTGTGGAAGAGAATGCCAAATTTCTGCTTCCTTTCCTTCCTGAAACCTTGGATTTTAATGTTTAATGCTTCATGGTCAGCATGGCTGTGCAGTGGTTAGCATAACACATTATAGTGCCAGCAACCCTGGTTCCGTCCCTAACACTGTCTGGAATGAGTTGTTGACCATACCTGGGTGCTCTGGCTCCTCCCACTTCCCAAAAATGTACAGGTTGGTAGATTAATTGTCCCATGGGCATTGTGGGCGCATTTACAGCCTGTTGCTGTAAATAAATAGTATGCCCTAGTTTAAACTACTGATTTCTTGCCCATCATTGCTTAAGTTGGAGGGGAACTGGGAAAGACATCAAGAACCATTTCAACAAATCAACCATTTGCTGAAACTCAGAAACCCTACATGGAATGTATGCCACATCCTAAACTACCATCCCTACACACCCTTTCTGTCAAGCTCGTTCAAACCATGGCAGGGTTTGAAAGTCGCACCTTGACTTCACCAGATACATCAGAACCCACAGAACCGGAGTGGAACCAAACAAATATCGACAGCATGAGATGAAGAGTCCTTGAAAGTGACTCCATAGATTGTGGGTACAGTTCAGTGACGGGGAGAGTGACATTATCCCCATGGTTCAAGAGCCTGATGTTTGCAGGGTAATAAATGTACCTAAACCTGGTAGTGCGGGTCCTGAGGCTCTTGCACCTTCCTTCTGAGGGAGCAAGAAGAGAAATGGCCTGGATGGCACGGGTCCTTGATGATGGATGCTGCTTTCATACACCAACACTCTGTATAGAGGTACTCAATGGTGGGGAGGGCTTTACCTGTCATGGACTGGACCAACCCATTACTTTTTGGATGCATTCTTTTAGAGATGTGGCATTCAGAACTGCTCCCAGATGCAGCACCTTTGCTGAAAATAAAATCTTTTTTGTGCAACTATTTATCAATCTTATTCCTAAAAAATTAGTGACTAAACTTACAGCTTTGCTAACTTTATTTGGATCTCCCCACCTTACAGCCCATTGAAATAGGGAACTCCTTGGATTACACTGGACGACAAAGATTTTGCTTCCTGAATACTTCGGGTGTATCTTATAGATTTTAATGAAAATAACCATGAAATTGCCCTATCACACATCTTTTTTTTTGAAAAATTGCCTATAGTTGTTACTTCAATTCATAATTCAAATCAGAATAACTGATACCAAGATTAAGGAAAGCATTTTTGTTGACCCACAAATTGAAGAAATGATCAATGACAGGCAATTTGAAGAACTTCTAGTGGGACAGGAGAAAATCACATGGAAGGCATTCAAGGATGTTGTTGGAAATTTTCTTGGCAACTACTGAGCACCAGACTACGTGCAGCTGGTTGATAACATCATTCAAGCATTCAAAACTATAAACTGCAGCATGTCACTAAAAATTCATTTTCTGCATTCCCATTTAGACTTATTCTCTCTTATTCTT
Source organism: Hypanus sabinus (assembly GCF_030144855.1). Taxonomy (NCBI): domain Eukaryota; kingdom Metazoa; phylum Chordata; class Chondrichthyes; order Myliobatiformes; family Dasyatidae; genus Hypanus; species Hypanus sabinus. The sequence goes on from NC_082727.1 coordinate 6,363,941, forward strand.
GGTGCTATCAATGACGAACTTGGTGAAAGATTTCACCAGAACATTGCAGTTATGGAGAAATGGTATCAAGGCAACTTGAGTCCATCAGTGCTGGCTGATTATTGTTGGACACTTATGCAAGAAGCCTCAGACACTGAATACAAATGAAAATAGTCACCAAACATTTTAGCTTAGTTGAACTAGTGCAAAGCGTCAGCACCATTATGCAATTAAATGCATCATATTCAATTTCTTGTTTCTCTACATTCCGTAGTGATACAAGTAGTCTGAAATTATATTTGTGTTTAGCATCATGGTCTATTGGAAACAAAATAAATTCCAACACTTCTGAAAAAAGTTGTTGTCCATTGTTACCAGCAGTTCTGATAAGTTCAGTTGCCAACTTTTAATATTGTAGCTAAACGGGTTGGCAGACTTTTTTCCGGTGCTGAAGTTTCTGGTTCAACAACAATGATGTTTCATGCACCTCTACTTCCTCAAGAGTCTACATTGACTCTTACCAATTTTTACATTTTTTTTAGAATTTAGAAGTTAAGAGCATTCTTTCCAGATGTATAATGGCAATAAATCTACAGCTGATCACAAGAAACTGCAAAGAGTTGTGGGCGCAGCTCAGCACATCACAGGAACCAGTTTCCCCTCTGTGGACTCTGTCTGTACTTCTTGCTGCCTCAGTAAGCAGTCAGCATCATCATAGACAGCACCCAAACCAGACATTTTCTGTTCTCCCCTCTCCCATTGGGCAGAAGATACAAGACACCAGGCTCAAAGACACACTATTTTCAGACTCTGGAACAGACCTCTTGTACCATAAGATGGACCCTTGGCTTTGCAATAAACCTTTTATGAACTTGCATTTTATCGTTTACTTGCATTGCACTTTTTCAGTAGTTCTGACACTTTATTCTACATTGCTATTGTTCCACCTTATTTCAGCTCAATGCAATGTGTGATAATTTGATCATTATGAACAGGATGCAAGGCAAGATTCTCACTGCTTCTTTGTACATGTGGCAGTAATAGACAAATAGCACACATACAATGACCATCCACTCACCTCAGTCCTGTTTTCAATCCACCAGAAATAAGTGAGAGGGCCTGTTGTACTGGGCAATACTACGGCTGTCAAATTCACCTCCTGGGTGGTGATTGCAATGTATGGCAGAGTCAGGTGCACATGCTCAATAGGACCTGTGGGGTGGGGCATTGGTGATGGTTGAGGCAGAAAAGAGAAGAAAGCAAAATCAAATTCTTTCGGTTATCAGTCAGGTATTTGTAAGACAGCAATGAAAGACAATGTGACAGGACCATCAACAAACACAACATACAAAACGCTGGTGAACTCTACAAGTCAGGCTTCATTTGCGGAGGGAAATAAACACTGGGATGTTTCATGCCAAGACCCTTCATGAAGACAGTTCTGATAAAGAGCCTTGGTCCAAAATGTTCAGTTTATTTCCCTCCATGGATACCACCTGACCTTCTGAGTTCCTCCAGCTTTTTGTGCGTTTTGCTTAGCTTTCCAGCATCTGCAGATTCTCTTCTGTCTGTTTTGTTGGCATGTTAATGAGCTCTAATTTGTTGTTCTGGATTCAGGTTGAAATCACTTTATAGTGTTAAATATTTATGTCTGTGCAGAGATGACCATTTCTGGTCATGGGGACTGGATTCAGCTGAGGTAATGTGACGACTCAATACCCCCGCACAACAACAAGCCTGTACTGGGCTCAATAACATGGACTTAAGCTCAAGCACAATCTTATTTCAGATGCATTCACCACTGCCAATCAAGATGTGTTCAAAATTAAGCGACTGTCAGAGAGAAAACCAAATAACATTTAATCAGATTCACAGGCTAGAGGACCATCTGAGTCTCAGTGCTTATCACAGGCCAACAAATTACTCCGTCGAGTGCAATTTAAATATTAATGCTGCCTCGTTATTCCATTTAACAGTAAGTACTGTGGTGTCACAGCAGAGCGTCTAATTACCACCATCCTTCTTTTTCATAAAGGTGGATCGGTTCCTGTCGATGTAACAGCCTATTCCTGCAATTAGAACATATGTTTAAGTTGTGGATGCTCCATGGTGCTCTGTAGGTATTGCCTTTTGTGCTTGAGACACACAAACTAAGACTAGATTGGACTTGAAGAACCGGGATCTCCTCTCTGTCTTCAGTGTTTCAGTATTAGGAAGGAGAACATAGCCAGGCTGAGGTAGTGGAGATGGGGGGGATGATATTCATGAATACTTCCACACTGAAGTATCAGGTTTGCAGATGACACCACTGCTGTTGACTGAATCAAAGTTGGTGACAAATCAGCATATAGGAGGGGATTTGAAACTGGTTTATTGATGCTACAGCAACAACTTCTCAGTCAACATCAGCAAAACCAAAGAGCTGATTATTGTCTACATGAGGAGGTAAACAGAGGTTCACGAGCCAGTCCTCATCAAGGGTTGAAGCAGGAGAGGGTCAGTAGCTTAAAATTCCTTGGTGTTATCATTTCAGAGGATCTGTCCTAGGCCCTGCAGGTACAGTGAGTGCCATTACAAAGAAGGCATGGCAGCTCCTCTACTTTCTTAGAATTTTGTGCAGCTCGACATGTCATCTAAAATTTGACAGACTTCTATAGATGCACAGTAGGGAGTATCCAGACTGGTTGCATCACGGTCTGGTATGGAAACACCAATGCCTATGAATGGAAAAGCCTAAAAGAAATAATGCATACACTCCAGTTAATCACAAGAAAAGCCCTCTTCACCACTGAGCTCATCTACAAAGAGTACTTTCACAAGAAAAGCAGAATCTTTCATCAAGGACTGCACCCATCCAGGCCATGCTCTCTTCTTGCTGCTTCCATTAGGTAGAAAGTACGAAAGTCCCATACCATCAGTTTTAACTATCTGGCTCCTGACCTAAGACAGACAACTTCACTCACCACAACATCGAGCTGATCACTGAATACAACTGACAGAATCACTTTCAACGACTTTACAGCTTATGTTCTCAGTATTGTTTGTCTGTTTGTTCATTTATTTATTTATTTATTTATTATTTCCTGGATTTTTTTTATTTGCACAGCTTGTCTTTTGCACATTGGTTGCTTGTCAGTCTTTGTGTGTAATTTTTCATTCATTCTATTGTATTTCTTTGTTCTATTGTGAATGTTCCATCAATATAAACCCTTGGTTTAGCACTCTGAGATATTGAGTTTTTCTAATTTGAGTTATGGAACATAGAAGAATACAGCACAGGACCATGTCCTTTGGTCCACAATGACTGTGCCAACCTCAATGTTAATTCTTGCCTCTTGGACCACTGTGCCCTTGTCCTTGTTCTTAGCTTCTGAATGTCAATCTTTCTTCCACTCTAGCTCCCTTTCTACCATTAAAATACTGATTAGTAGCTGTCTGTGCCAAGCTTGTGATTATTTGTTGGCCATCAATTTGATTGGGACTTATTGTAAAGCATATTCTGTGAGAGGACACAAAGGACATCAAGTTCTAGGGTTAGCAAAGGTTGGGAATTTATCTTCAGTCAATAGTAGTTGACATCACACTTCCTCATATTAAACTCCCTTGGCCAATTTTTCACCTACAAACTCAATTTATCAGTATCCGATGGCAGAATCACAATATCCTCATCACAAGATGCCCTTACCAACTTTTGTTTTCATCAGCAAACTTTGATATCTTACTTATTGACCCCTCCTCAGATTATTAATATAAATGTGAAGTAAAATACTCAGTTTCATAATCCAAGATAATAAAAAAAGCATGAGAACTTTCTTAACAACATCTGGGAGATCCAAGAGAAAACAGAAAAGGACAGATTTCCAATCTCTAGCTCATGATATACAGTCAAAGTCCACAATTCAGTATCTAATTGTTTGGAAATCTTGATGGGACATTATCTGGTTCATTGGATTATGTGTTGTAAGCTCCCTTTACATTCATCAGGGTTCACTTATCAGGACTTTCTTTTAAGTCTCAACAGGATCATCAGAAAATTTATTAACCTACCGTGTAAAGAAAGTGAAATAAAATTGCTTTGAGGCATTAACAGGGGGAATATCCAATAGTGTAATAAATCTGTTAGTCTTCCAGAGTCTCAAGGGTGCCAGCTCATCAGTTTTACTGCACTCTAACTCACACTGAGTCCTCATCTGAGTTTAGAAAGCTACATTAACTAAATCTGAAATGCCGAAGATGAATGCAAGTCTTATAAAGAACACTTTAGTCAGCAATTTTGAAAATGCATTGGAGCAAGGAAAGGGGTAAATTGGAAGGCTCTATAAAGGAAGAAAAAGATCTTGTGATATGACAAAAAAGCCATTATATTCTAGGGTTACCCAGAGGATGGCAATTTACCTTTAGTCAATGGTAGCTAAGGCAGGTACCATAACAACCTTCAAAAGATAAAATGAATATGAAAGATTTAGCAGGGTTTCCCAACCTGGGTCATAGTCCTCTTTGCTAATAGCAGGGGTCCATGGCAGAAAAAGGGTTGTGAACCCCTGGGTTAGAGGGACATGGGCTAACACAGGCAATTGAAACTAGCTTAGGCGTGCATCTTAGTCAGCATGGTACAAAGCCTCTGTGCGAGAAAAGTCAAAAACTAGAGGGCAAGCTTCAGAATGTGGGATGGAAGAAGATTTAAATGGCAGCTGAGGGGGACTTTTTCATGCACAGAGTGCTGAGTACTAGAAGAACTGACTGAGGACAGTACAATACAATCATTTAAGAAGCACAGATGAGTACATGAAGGAAAGAGACAGGATATAGGCTGAATGCAAGAAACATTAGCTGGGCAGGGGAAGCAGTTGTTGGTATTGAATCATTGGGCTGAAGTGTTTGTATCCATGCTGCACTGTCCCACAATTCTACAACTGTGCTCAAACTTGAATGGTATTTGATTAAGTGTAGCCAGATTTCAAAGATAGAGACTTACATCCGTTCCTACAATTTTGCACACTTGATGCAAATAGCTAAGCATAAATTGTTTTTACAAGCCAACAGCCTAGGTCTTTACATCATTCATTGACTTCACAATGCTTTTTGAGCCTTTCAACACAGAATCATAGAAATCTACAGCACATTACAAGCCCTTCAACGCACAACATTGTGTTGACTATCTAATTTCCTTGGAAATCTGCCTAGAGTATCCCAACCACAGAGCACTCCATTTTATTAAGCTCCATGTACCTATCTAAGAGAACATACTTCCAAGCACATTAAAACTATGCTCCGTCATGCTAGCCATTTCAGCCCTGGGAACAAGTCTCTGGCTATTCACATGATCAGTGCCTCACATCATCTTATACACTTCTATCAGGTCTCTATTCTATTCTATTCTATTCTATTCTATCTCATCCTCTGTTGCTCCAAGGAGAAAAGGCCAAGTTCACTCAACCTGTTGTCATAGGGCATGCTCTCCAATCCAGGCAACATCCTTGTAACTATCCTCTGTACTTTCTCTATAGTATCAATGGTACACTCTCAACTTTGTAATATTGACCTACAATTTACATGCAGGAACAGAATAGCTTGCGTGGATCCCAGGTTGTTCTTTGCTTGTGCAATGACACGGTAGATTCCGCTGTGCTTGTACACGTGCTTGATCCCTCCTTTGACGGAGCTGAGATTAGCATAGGTAACTGCAGTACCGTCGCCAAATTCTATCTGCAGGCTGGTCCTCAGAATATCTCCCTGTGTCAGCACAGAAACAGAAGGGTTAGCAAACTGCTCAGTGTTATTTGAAAATTTGTAGATAGAACAAAAGTTTTATTAAACTTTAATATTAAAAAGAGGACATTTTCACTACCATAATCAGATGTATATCCCCTTTCCCTAGTTTCTTAACATGAGATTATATTTACTATCATGGACTCTCCAGAAGAATCCAGGGAATTCTACAGAAAATTAGAACCAATGTCTACCAACCTGCAAGAAATTGCTGAGAGCTGTGAACACAGCCTAGTCCATCACACAAAGCAGCTTGCACTCTGCTGACTCTTTCTACACATCCTGCTGCCTCAGGGAAGCAAGTGTCATAACCATGGACCCCTCCCGCATTAACGTTCTCCTTTCTCCCCTCTCCTGCCTGGCAGAAGATACAGAGGGCTGAGAACACATACCACCAGAGAGATTCTATTGCACTATTATCAGACTATTGAATGTAATATGCTAAAAGCTGAAATCTTGAATGCTTGATTGCTCAATCAATCTTGTCAAGCCCTTGCACTTTATTTATCTTCCTGCCCTGCATTTTCCCTGTAACTGTGGCATTCTGCTTCTTGTTTACTACCTCAGTGTAATTATGTTCTTTGATCAAGTGCTGTATGATCTGTGTAGTGTTCTCGCACAGATGTAAAAGAACTCTGAACTAACCACCAAGTATAAACTGGTCAATGAGGCGTGGACCCAGTAAGATTAACCATTTACGGTTCACTCTTCCACATTAACGTATGGTGAAAAGGCGTTGCTTCTCTGATGTTTCTAGTGCATAGAAAGAAAACTTCTCTTGCGCTGATCCTGCGCACATAAGCCCCCTCCTTCCCATTTCTCCGAACCGGTATTTTCCCACAAGACGCGGCGAAACCGGGTGTGATGTCATTGCATGCCGCGATATATCACAGACAATGAATTTACTTTAAACAACCTTTACTTTAACTAGAAAACAATTACAAACGAATTACTAAAGCAAAAATATAATAAACTAAACAAATGCCTTAAAGGCAACACAATCTGTCTAGATGACATGCAGCAAAGGGTTTTCACTCTATCTCAGTACATGTGACAATAACAAACTGATACAATCATGATGCATAATACTGGAGCATAAACAAAAACAGCAGGCCTCTGGGGACACATGGCTTTCAGCTTCTTTTACATCACATACCATCCTGTGTGTATTTCCAGCAATCCCATATGACAGATTTCCAGCAAATGAAGTGCACTATATCTCACAGCATCAGCATGTTTAATTCTCTCTCCTCCTTGCACCCTCTGCACCTCTTTCAGACAGATTAGTTGACATTAACAGGCCTTTATCATCCTTTCTAAAGCAATGCCAGGCTGTGTTATCCATTTTCTCTGCTTGCAGACAGTCTTTTTTGTTCTCTCTACATGGAGTTTGAGGATCTGGGAAGAAGCCTTGCTGAGTTATTACAGTGCACAACCAAGAGAAAATCAGCAGATGCTGGAAATCCGAGCAGCACACACTAAATGCTGGAGGAACTCAGTAGGCCAGGCAGTATCTATGAAAAAAAGTGCAGTTGTTATACACTGTGTGATGGAGGTGAAGGTAATTGAGTGGAGTAGGGACTATTTTGCCCCAGATGTGATCTGTGAGGGTGTTTGGAGCATTCCTTTTCTTGAACTTCCTGTATTGACACCCCAGCCCCACCCTCACCCTCTCCTTCAGCAGTCCCCATTTCCTTTTCCTTCTCTCACCTTATCTCCTTGCCTGCCTATCACCTCCCTCTGGTGCTCCTCCCCTCTTTTCTTCCTTCCATGGCCTTCTATCCCCACCTATCAGAATCCCCCTTCTCCAGCCCAGTGACTCTTTCAACAATCAACTTCCCAGCTATTTACTTCATCCCTCCCCCTCCTGGCTTCTTCCATCACTTGTGTTTTCCCCTGCCCTCCCTCCACCTTTTAAATCTACTGCTCATCTTTTTTTCTCCAGTCCTGTCAAAGGGTCTTGGCCTGAAATGTTGACCATACTTTTTTCTATAGATGCTGCCTGGCCTGCTGAGTTCCTCCAGCATTTTGTGTGTCTTGCAAACATCATATAGGTGATTTTATAAGGAATAGTTTCCTAATTTCTGAGATAATCATGCTATCTCACACTGACACTTGCTTAAATAAACTCCAGACAGTGAAACAGATAACGCTCTTATGTAGCAAAGGAGTGCTGACAGTTGGCAAAGAAACCACGTCTTACAAAACATGAATTATAAATCAGATGAACAGTTAACATGTCACACCAAAGCCTTGAATCTGACAGGCAGCCCTTAGCTGAGGGACTGGCTTGGCTTAGTCACTGGAGGGCCAATGGAGAAATGTGGCTTTCATTTAAGATGGAGATGAGAAGGATTTGTTTCTCATAGAGAGTTTTGACATTCTCTGCCTTTGAAATCTAGAGAGGATGAAACACTGAATGTATTCACATGCAAGCTGGACAGAGTCTTGGGCTCCTTGGGGATTCTGAAGCTTTGGGGCAGCAGGCAAGAAATGGGCCAAGATCACATCAGGTGAGAACTTACTGGCAGCTAGGCCTGAGGGCTTATGGCTCCTGTTTTATTTGTCGAGTGTTCAGCTCTCCTGGCAGCTACCCCTTGGGTGAGCTTTCTGTTCTACTCTGGCCCTGCATAGGGGCAATACACGAGGTACCGGTCAGGCAGCATATTGTGGAGAAATACAAGCAGTCAACATTGCAGATCAAGATCTCACATCTGGCCCAAATGAAAGGCCTTGACCTGAAATGGACATCTGTTCATTTCCCTCCACAGAAGCCGCCTCACCTGCTGAGTTCCTTCAGTGTAGAATGATAGAAAGGTACAGCACAGAAACAGGCTCTTCAGCCCATCTAGTCCATACTGAACAATTGAAATGTCTACTCCCATCAACCTGCACCTGCTCTGCATACCCCTGCCATCCATGTACATATTCAAACATTTGTTAAATGTTGGAATTCAGTTTGCATGCACCACTTGTGTTAGCAGCTTGTACACTCTCACAAGCAATTTCCTCGCATATTCCCTTTCAACCTTAATCCATGGCAACCCAACCTTAGAAGAAAAAGCCTGCTTGCATTTACTGTATCTATACCCTTTATAATTTTGTATGTACCTGTCAAATCTCCCCTCAGTCTTCTACATTCCAAGTCCTAACCTATTCAATCTTTCCTTATAACTCAGGCCCTCCAGTCCCAGCAACATCCTTGTAAATTTTTTCTATACTCTTTCAACCTTATTTACATCTTAGGTAGGTAGGTGACCAAAACTGCACCCAATTCTCCAAATTAGGCCTCTCCAATGTCTTATAGCATCTCGGATGTTGGTTGAAATTCCAATATCTGCAGTCTCTTGCATTTCCTCAGGAGAGTTGGCTGCCAGTACTTGACGCAGCATAGTTGGCTGTTCTCACAGAAAGATTTTTACAGCCAGTGAAGGCCTCTCCACACTCCTCTGTCACCACACACACCAGGAGAATTAAACATTATCAACATTTATTGCTTCTCTTATAAATTTTTAAATATTTATAAAATTGGTTAAACCAGAAACTCATTCATGCTCAAAGTTACCTGAGAAATGAGATTAACATACAGATGTGGAAGCTTCAGAGAGGGTGCAGAGAAGATTTATTAGGACGCTGCCTTGATTAAAGAGAATGTCTCATGAGGAAAGATGAGTGATTTAGGGCTTTTCTTTTTGGAATGAAGTAGAACGAGAGGTGTAGGAGATAAGAAGCATAGACAGAATGGACAGTGAGAGACATTTACTCAGGGTGGGAGTGGATAATACATTAAGGCATAATTTTAAGGGAGTTGTTAGAAATTATGGGGGGGGAGGTCAGAGGTAAGGTTTTTACTCAAAGAGTGGAGGGTGTATGGTGCCAGTGATGGTGGTAGAGGGAGATACATTAAAGACATTTCAGAGACACATGGATTTTACAAAAATGGAAGGTTATATGGGAAGGAAGCATTACTGATTTTAGAGTAGCTTAAGAGGTTGGCATAACCCTGTGGGCTTAAGAATATGTACTGTGATGTACCGTATGTTCAATTTTCCATTTGTTTAGAATAGGGATTGTTATGCTTGGCTCAGGAATAACCTGGCACAATTCCTGTCTGGTGAATCCAATTCGTCAGAATCATGAACCCAATGTAAGGTTTCTCAAATAGTCTTCTGGAATAGTGTAGAGGCTCCTGTTGCTCGGAAAGGCCTGAGCCCAATTGTAAATGGGCATTACTGTGGAGGAAGTCATAGAGCATTAGAGCACAGAAACAGATTCTGTTATTCAGAAACTGTTATTCTGTCCACACCTGGTCCATATCCCTTCCGTCCATGTATTTATCCAAACTTCTGTTAAATATTGCATTCAACCACTCATTCCACATTCGCACTACACTCTTCCCTGACAGGGTCCCTTTAACTATTTCACCTTTCACTCTTAACTTGTGACCTTTGGTTTTAGTCTCATCCAACCTCAATAGAAAAAACAGGTTTCCATTTACCCTATCTAGACTGCTCGTAATATACTCTGTATCAAATCTCCCCTCATTCTATTACTCTTCAGGGAATAAAAACTTTTCTGTTCAACCTTTCCCTATATCTCAGGTCCTCATGTTTGAGGAGTTTCCAGTATGGGTACCTGAATGGGGGTGGAAGATCTTACTCCTTGTTTTGTATTTTGGAATAGATTAGAGAAGAGCTAGAATAGACTGGAGGGAAGTGGAGCTTTTGGAGAGGGGGAGGTGGGTATGAAAAGAGAGGGAAAGAGATGGAGAGGTAGAAGGATGATGTAATGGCGGTGGTGAAGGAAGGATTGTCAAAGTTCAAAGTACATTTATTATCAAAGTACGTATGCAGTATACAACCCAGAGATCTGTCTTCCCACAGACAGCCATGAAACAAAGAAACACTATGGAACCCGTTCAAGGAAATCACCAGCTCACAACATGCCATAAAAAAGAGCAAATTGCACAAACAGCAAAAAGATGAGCGAAAAACACAGGAGATGAAACATCAACCCACAGAGTCTAGGAATGTTCCGTTTAGTTCAGTTCAGTTTAGCACTGTGACATTCACTGCCTGCAAGCCAGAGAGCTCAACTGCTCTAATCAAAACTGCGTAAAATAGCAATAAAAAAGGAGTTTCCAGAAAGCAGAAACATATCGCAACATGAAGTACAGACTCCAATCCACAAACCGCATTGATAAAACCTTGCCCAAGACCCAAGACTCTGGCAGCAGTGGGCAAGAGGGAGAGAGAGAGAGAGAGAGAGAGACAAAGAATGTGACTGGTCAAATGCAGGCAGACTGGACTGAATACTTACTTTCTTTCCACTCTCATCCTCACTGATCTCCATTTTGCTCGACACGTTAATTGGCAAGATGGAATACTTGGTGACACAGGACAACATAGGACAAAGTTCTTAAGGGAAAATCTTGCCTGAAGAACCTGTGGGAATTCTTTAAGGAGATTACAAGTAGAATAGATAAAGGATATTCAGTGGATGTTGTCTATTTCAGATGGCCTTTGACAAGGTGCCACACATGCTTAGCAAGTTAAGATCCTGTGGTATTACAGGGAAATTACTGGTATGGTTAGAGCATTGGCTGATTGGTAGGAAGCAGCAAGTGGGAATGAAAAGATCCTTTTCTGGTTGGTTGCCAGTGACTAGTGGAGTTCTGCAGGGGTCGGTGTTGGGACAGCTTTTTTTTATGCTCTATATCAATGATTTAAAACAGAGATGTGGGGAAATTTCTTTAGCTAGATGGAGGTGAATGTGTGCAAATTGTTACCACAAGCAGCTGTGAAGGCCAGGTCATTGGGTGAATTTAAGGCAGAGGTTGATAGGGTCTTGACACAACATCAATAGTTACGGGGAGAAGGCCGGGAAGTGGGGCTGAGGAGGGGAAAAAGGATCAGCCATGTCTGAATGGCAGAGTAGACACAATGGGCCAATGGCCTAATTCTGTTCCTATGTCCTATGGTCTAAAATGATGGTTTTTATGGAGATTGGCGCAAAATGGAATCATCTTGGACTTGTGCCCTGTCTCCACGCTGTACATTGTTTGAAATCTCAGTGAACTCCCTCAGAGATAGCAAAGTGCCAATTTGCTCAATTGACCTAAAAATGCACCATCAAAATCATATTTGAAGAAGAAAAAGTTGTAAAAGTAATGAAAGAAGTAGTTTTATGAACTGTATGAAGGATGTCACCTTAGGCTGTGCTGTTCGCTCGCGGCATCTTCCTCAGCCAATCTATATTCGGTTTCAGTATGAAGAACCGAACATAAATTAGGAAGAAACGAGCAGGTCAGGTGGACCATTACCATCTTACAGTGATGTTAGAAGGCTCAATATTATTCATACAGCTCTCTCAACTGCAACATTTATCCACGGGTTCAGGGCTGCTTCTACAGAAATCAATGTCCAAGTACAAAAATTGTTTTGAAATGTCTTATTGGAAAGCATACCCAGTCAGGCCTCTGGCATGCATATAAAGCTGGCATGATACAACAAAATCGATATGAAGAACCAACTGTTCACAACTAAGCCCTCACAGTGCACCACTGCAGCTGAGTTCCTGTGCTGAACAGATTTAGGGAAGGTCAGGGACTATGCAGACGCTACCTTCGCCTTAGGACATTCTTACAAATGCTCTTTGAAATCTAAGTGGGATCCATGTTGTAGAGGGCTGTCCTCTCACTGAATGGAATACTGAGCTGAACTTAGCAAGTGAGGAACCAGGGCTTGTCTCCATAGAAATGCACTCACCAAATAAATAATTCACTACAATTTGACAGAAACTAACATATCACTCCTTAGGGTAACTTCAGAGTAGTACCATTTCAACTGACATAACACACTATTTCTTCTGAGGTATCTATTTCAGAATTTGTGACAAATTGTTACATTGTAATTATTTTGAATGTGAAGATTCCAGTATGCTGTGAAGTTCATTCAACGTGAAAACCAAAAATAATTTATTAAGAAGATAAAATCTACAGATGCTGGAAATCCAAGCAAGAAGGTCCTCAGCCTAAACCGTCGACTGTACTCTTTTCCAGGCTTGCTGAGTTCCTCCAGCATCTTGTGTGTGCTGCACAAAATAACTTACTGTCTGGTTTTAAAGTTAGAATGCAAGATACCAGTTCCAATATCCTTTACTATTTAAGGCACTGTGTGTCAATATTAATTGCCACTCCATCAGTCACCACAATGTTTGGACATCTTTTCAACAGAATAATCTGGAATTTTCTTAGGAAATCTTAGTTTGTTTGAGACAAAACAGATTGAAGATGCCAGAATCTAGAGCAACAGACAAAAGGCAAGAAGTCAGCAGGTCATGGTGGTTGACCTGCTGAGTTCTTCCAGCATTTTGTCTGGACCTCAGTCTATTTCATGCAACATATTCATCCCTCTCACCAGCCGCCTTGTGTTCCCATGACTGTGATTATAAATCTGAAGGGAAATTTCAATCGAATGATCATCTTCCACAAAAAAAAACAGTTCTAGGGATTTGGAGGATCAAATTTGTAAAGAGATTGCATACTGTTGCAATAAACATAATTGGAGATTTTAACTTTCTAAGTATTGACTGGGATTCCCATAGAGTTTGTCAAGTGTGTTCAGGGAGAGAGAGAGTGTGTTATATTGTATCTGCTATTAGGGAATGAGACAGGGCAGGAGACAGAAGTATGTGTAGGGAAACACATCCAGTAACCACAATGTCATTAGTTTCAAACTAAATATGCAAAGGGATAGATCTGCTCCACGGGTTAAGATCCTAAATTGGAGAAATGATGGTGTCAGAAATGGACAGGCAAGTGTGGATTGAGACAGACTGTTTTTTGGCAGAGGTGTACTTGGAAAGTTGGAGGCCTTCAAAAATAAAATTTTGAGAGTACAAAGCTTTTATGTGCTTGCTTGTCAGAAAAAAAGGTAAAGGTAACAATTACTGGGAACCTTGGTTTTCAAGAGATATTGAGGCCTGTATAACCCAGGTTAATTAAATCTAAAGATGTATTGTTAGAAAGCTCCACTTGTGAAGGGATGAAAACGAGGCTTACTGGATCAAAAAAAGGAATTTGTAGGGGGTGGGGGGAAGAATTTAGGCAAGGATATAAAATATATATGTGAGGATTTAAAGACAGAAAACTGTTATAAGTGTAATTAGCAGTGACTATGTCTACCTTACTTACTTTCTACTAACAAGAAAAAGGCCAAAGGCGAACCACTGGTGCCTCAAAACCAGTTGCTTCAGGCAGGTGGGGCTCGACAGTCTTGAATGGCAGCACGCTTAGGAGAAGGAAAACTCTGATTTTAAACCTCTACTTCCTTGCAGCCATACCCACCCATGGGATACGGCTTCGGAAGTAAACCCTGAGGAAAAAATCCAAAGCTGGAGTCCCTGAGGTAGTTTGATGTTGTTTACAACTTCACTCTGGCAACCTCTGTGACAACACTGATGCCAAACTCTGTCGGCGTTTCCCCTTCCCTTGGACGACATCAGTGACGTGGAGAGCGGGAACCCGCTGCATGGGAAACAGCCCGTTCTTCAAATCTTCCCGCCCAGGCTTGCACCCTGGAGAGGACACAGTCCACCAGAGGCACAAACCCATGATCCCCTGTCACTACTAACACGCAGCAGCTGTGTTACAATATCATCAGAGATGAGTGTCCAAGATCTCCACCAAGTAATCATGAATTCATTCTATTAAATCACACCAAGAGATTTGGTCTGGTTTTTTTGTGTTAGTATTGTGAATCGACTTCCTGTGCATGATTAACTATTTTATCCAACGAAACAAGAAACAGGATGGCGAGCCACCCACGATGAAGAACCAGTGTGGGAATGAAATGTTTCATGATGTAGAGGATTTAATACAGTTGGATGTATAAGTTCATTTTCATTTGAAGGATCTGAATCTGCAAGAACTGATTATTTATGCAAAGATTTTGATAAAGTTACTGAATGAGATATACTTTGTTTAAAAGTGTTGCTTTTGTGAAAGGAGTTATGCTGTATAGACATATAATGTTTTTAATTTGTAGACATACTAACTGAAATGGAAGTTAACTATGATACCTAAGAATAAGAATTCAATTAGAATTAGTTTTCTAACTGGGGATAATAAAAAGGAAAGGTTAGTCTGTAAATTTTTAGGGAATAACACTTGGATCTAATTGGAGGAAAAGGAAAAAACAATTATCCTAATAGTTAGGGGGTCAGACAGGCGATTCTGTGGACGCAGGAAAGAAACTCGGATGGTAATTTGCCTCCCAGGTGCCAGAGTCCGGGATGTTTCGGATTGCATCCAAGATATTTTGCAGTGGGAGGGAGAACAGACAGAGGTCATTGTACATATTGGTACCAATGACGTAGGAAGGAAAAGGGAAGAAGTTCTGAAAAAAGATTACAGGGAGTTAGGAAGGAAGTTGAGAAGTAGGACCACAAAGGTAGTAATCTCGAGATTACTGCCTGTGCAACACGACAGTGAGAATAGGAATAGAATGAGGTGGAGGATAAATGTGTGGCTGAGGGATTGGAGCAGGGAGCAGGGATTCTGGTTTCTAGATCATTGGGACCTCTTCTGGGGCAGGTGTGACCTGTACAAAAAGGACGGGTTGTACTTGAATCCCAGTGGGACCAATATTCTGGCAGAGAGGTTTGATAAGGCTACTGGGAAGAGCTTAAACTAGAATTGTTGGGGGTGGGAACCGAGCTGAAGAGACTGGGGAAGAGGAGGTTAGCTCACAAATAGAGAAAGCTTGTAGACAGTGTGAGAGGGAGGGTAGGCAGGTGACAGAGAAGAGACGTGCTCAGACCGAAGATTTGAGATGCGTCTATTTTAACACAAGGAGTGTTGTGAACAAAGTGGATGAGCTCAAAGCGTGGATCAGAACTTGGAGATATGATATAGTGGCCATTACAGAGACTTGGATGGCTCAGGGACAGGAATGGTTACTTCAAGTGCTGGGTTTTAGATGTTCCAGAAAAGACATGGAGGGAGGCAAAAGAGGTGTGTGCGTGGCACTGTTGATCAGAGAAAGTGTCACGGCTGCAGAAATGGTGGACGCCATGGAAGGATTGTCTATGGAGTCTCTGTGAGGAAAGATTAGGAACAGGAAAGGGTCAATAACTTTACTGGCTGTTTTTTATACGTTGCCCAATAGTAACAGGGATATCGAGGAAAAGATAGGGAAACAGATCCTGGAAAGAAGTAATAGTAACAGAATTGTTGTGATGGGAGATTTTAATTTCCCAAATATCATTTGGCATCTCCCTTGAGCAAGGGGTTTAGATGGGGTAAAGGTTGTTAGGTGTGTTCAGGAAGGTTTCTTGACACAATATGTAGATAAGCCTACAAGAGGCAAGGAAGTATATGATTTGGGATTGGGAAATGAACCAGGTCAGGTGTCAGATCTCTCAGTGGGAGAACATTTTGGAGATAGTGATCATAAATCTATTCCTTTACAATAGCATTGGAGAGAGCTAAGAACAGACAAGTTAGAAAAACGTTTAATTGGAGTAAGGGGAATTATGACACTACCAGGCAGGAAAGTGGAAGCTTAAATTGGAAACAGATGTTCTCAGGGAAAAGTACAGAAGAAATGTGGCAAATATTCAGGAATATTTGTGTGGAGTTCTGCATAGGTACATTCCAATGAAACAGGAAAGTTATGGTAGGGTACAGGAGCTGTGGCATACAAAGGCTGTAATAAATCTAGTCAAGAAGAAAAGAAAAGCTTACAAAAGGTTCAGAGAGCTAGGTAATGTTAGAGTTCTAGAAGATTATAAAGCTAACAGGAAGGGGCTTAAGAAGGAAATTAGGAGAGCCAGAAGGGGCCATGAGAAGGTCTTGGCGGGCAGAATTAAGGAAAACCCCAAGGCATTCTACAAGTATGTGAAGAACAGGAAGATAAGACGTGAAAGAATAGGACCTATCAAGTGTGACAGTGGGAAAATGTGTATGGAATTGGAGGAATTAGCAGAGGTACTTAATGAATACTTTACTTCAGTATTCACTATGAAAAAGGATCTTGGTGATTGTAGCGATGACTTACAGCAGACTGAAAAGCTTGAGCATGTAGATATTAAGAAAGGATGTGCTGGAACTTTTGGAAAGCATCAATTGGATAAATCCCCAGGACCGGATGTGATGTACTCCAGGCTACTGTGGGAGGTGAGGGAGGAGATTGCTGAGCCTCTGACAATGATCTTTCCATCATCAATGGGGAATGGGAGAGGTTCCAGATGATTGGAAGGTTGTGAATGTTGTTCCTTTATTCAAGAAAGGCAATAGAGATAGCCCAGGAAATTATAGACCACTGAGTTTTACCTCAGTCATTGGTAAGTTGATGGAGAAGATCCTGGGAGGCAGGATTTATGAACCTTTGGAGAGATATAATATGATTAGGAATAGTCAGCATGGCTTTGACAAGGGCAGGTCATGCCTTACGAGCCTGACTGAAATTTTTGAGGATGTGACTAAACACAATGATGAAAAAAGAACAGTAGATCTGGTGTATATGGATTTCAGCAAGGCATTTGATAAGGTACCCCATACAAGGCTTATTGAGAAAGGAAGGAGGCATGGGATCCAAAGGGACATTGCTTTGTGCATCCAGAACTAGTTTGCCCACAGAAAGCAAAGACTGGTTGTAGACGGGTCATAATCTGCAATGAGGTCAGTCACCAGTGGGGTGCCTCAGGGATCTGTTCTGGGACCCTTACTCTTTGTGATTTTTATAAATGACCTGGATGAGGAAGCGGAGGGATGGGTTAGTAAGTTTACTGATGACACAAATGTTGGAGGTGTTGTGGATAGTGTGGAGGGCTGTCAGAGGTTACAGCAGGACATTGATAAGATGCAAAACTAGGTTGAGAAGTGGCAGATGGGAGTTCAACCTGGATAAGTGTGAAGCGGTTCATTTTGTTAGGTCAAATATGATGGCAGAATATAGTATTAATGGTAAGACTCTTGGCAGTGTGGAGGATCAGAGGGACCCTGGGGCCTAAGTCCATGGGACGCTCAAAGCAGCTATGCAGGTTGACACTGTGGTTAAGAAGGCGTATGGTGTATTGGCCTTCATCAATCGTGGAATTGAATTTAGGAGCTGAGAGGTAATGTTGCAGCTATATAGGACCCTGGTCAGACCCCACTTGGAGTACTGTGCTCAGTTCTGGTCGCCTCACTGCAGGAAGGATGCGGAAGCCATAGAAAGGGTGCAGAGGGGATTTACAATAATGTTGCCTGGATTGGAGAGCATGCCTTATGAGAATAGGTTGAGTGAACTCGGCCTTTTCTCCTTGGAGTGACGGTGGATGAGAGGTAACCTGATAGAGGTATATAAGATGATGAGAGGCATTGATCGTGTGGAGAGTCAGAGGCTTTTTCCCAGGGCTGAAATGGTTGCCACAAGAGGATACAGGCTTAAGGTGCTGGGGAGTAGGTATAGGGAAGATATCAGGGGCAAGTTTTTTACTCAGAGAGTGGTGAGTGCATGGAATGGGCTGCCGGCAATGGTGGTGGAGGCAGAAATGATAGGGTCTTTTAAGAGACTTTTAAATAGGTACATGGAGCTTAGAAAAATAGAGGGCTATGGGTAAGTCTGGTAATTTCTAAGGTAGGGACATGTTCAGCACAACTTTGTGGGCTGACCTGTATTGTGCTGTACGTTTTCTATGTTTCTATGATTCTAATGAATTTCACTGGTTTTAACTAAACAGGAATATGGTTTTTGTTTGATATCTGAGATTTGGAACCTTACAGAATGTTGGATTTTAAATTGTCCTTACTCATGTAAATATTTTGTATATCTTGCTTTTTATGTATAAACAAAACTTATTTCCAAAAGTGTCTGTTTTCTATTCACTGCCTCCTTCCAATATCTAGAGCTTCTGATGGCCCACTAACACCTAGTGTAGTACAGTGCTATGTTATTTGATTTTTCTCATAAAGAGTGTGGTGACCAGTCACATCAGATGGGACCAGCACAGGTTAAGAGAAAAAAAGCATGTGCATAGCAGGGTCCATTCATCCTTCCCCAGTAATCTCCCTCCTGGCACTTAGTGGAACAAGTGCTACTCCTGCCCCTACACCTCCTCCCTCACTACCATTCATGGCCCTAAACAGTCCCTCCAGATGAGGTGACTCTTCAACTGGTAGTCTGTTGGGGTCATATACTATGTCTGGCGCTCCTGGTATGACCTCCCGTATATCGGTGAGACCCGACGTAGGTTGGGAGACCACTTGGCTGCGCACCTACACTCTGTCCATCAGGGAACGCGGGATCTCCCCATAGCCACCCATTTTAATTCCACTTTGCAATCCCATTCTGATATATCCATCCAGGGTCTCCTCCACTGTCGTGACAAGGCTACACTTAGGTTGGAGGAACAACACCAACTAAGTGGGATGAACATTGATTTCTCAAACTTCTGGTAATGCCTCCACCCCCCCACCCGTCTTCACCATTTCCTACCCCATTGTCCATCTCTCGCCTTATCTTCTTGTTCACCCATCACCTCCCTCTGGTGCACTCCCCCCACCCCCTTTTTAATTCTTCCATGGCCTTCTGTCTCTTTTGGCAATCAACTTCTCAGCTCTTTACTTCATCCCTCCCCATCCAGGTTTCACCTATGACCTTGTGTTTCTCTCTCCCCTCCCTCTACCTTTTGAATCTACTCCTCAGCTTTTTTCCTGCAGTTTTGCTGAAGGGTTTTGGCCCGAAACATTGACTGTATTCTTTTCCTAGATGTTGCCTGGCCTGCTGAGTTCTTCCAGCATTTTGTGTGTCTCGCAAAGCAGGTATAGGTAAGTAGGATCAAATGAGGTACTATGGAGTACAAGAAATGCCAGAGAACGCTTAAATAAATCAAGAAGCCAAAAAGAGGGCATGAATTTGCTCTAGCAGACAAGGTGAAAGAGAATCCTAAGGGATTCTACAGGTATGTTAACAACAAAGGATTCCTAGGGATAAAATTAGTCATCTGGAAGACCGGAACGGTAATTCATGTGTGGAACCAAACAGATGGGGGAGATTCTAAATGCCTACTTTGCATTTGTATTTACTCAGGAGATGGGAAGAGTCTACAGAAGTGAGGCAAATCAGGGTGGATAAATCCCCAGGGCCTGATAATGTGTTCCCGCAGACCTTACAGGAGGCAAGTGCAGAAATTGCCATGGCCCTAGCAAAGATATTTAAAACATGCTGAGCGATAGGGAGGTACTAGAGGATCGGAGGATAATGTTGTTCCACTATTTAAAAAAGGCACTAAACAGAAAGCAGGAAATTATAGGTTAGTGAGTTTGACATCAGTTGTGGGGAAGTTATTTGAAGGTATTCTAAAGGACTGGATATGTAAGTATTTGGATAGACATGGACTGATTAAGGATCGTCAACATGGTTTTGTGCCTGGTAGGTCATGTCTAACCAATCTTATAGAATATTTTGAGGAAGTTCCCAGGAAAATGGATGAAGGCAAGGCAGTGGATGTTGTCTACATGGACTCTAGCAAGGCATTTAACAAAGTCCTGACCAGAAAGATTCAGTTGCTTGGCATTCAGGATGAGGTAGTAAAATGGATTAGACATTGGCTTTGCGGTAGAAGCTGGAGACTGGTAGTAGAGGGTTTTCTCTCTGACTGGAGGCCTGTGACTAGCGGTGTCCCACGGGGATTGATGCTGGGTCCTTTGATGTTTGTCATCTGTATCAATGGTCTGGACGATAATGAGGTTGACAGGATCAGCAAATTTGAAAATGACACCAAGATTGGGGGTGTAGTGCATAGTAAAGAAAGCTATCATGGCTTGCAGAGGGATCTGGATCTGCTGGAAAAATGGCCTGAAAAATGATAGATGGAATGCAATGCAGACAAGTGTGAAGTTGTGCACTTCGGTAGGACCAACCAGGGTAGGTCTTACACAGTGAATGGCAGTGCACTGAGGAATGTGGCAGAACTAAGGGATCTTGGAATACAGGCACAGAATTCATTGGAAGTGGCATCACAAGTAAATAGGGTTGTAAAGAAAGTTTTTGGCATACTGGCTTTCATAATTCAATGTATTGGAGTACAGAAGTACATTTTGGCATGGACTAGATGGAGTTTCTATGCTGAACTTCTCTATGACTCCTGGGTCTTGAGAGACCTGAAATTGGAACTGGAATTATTTATCATTCTTACATGTTCTGAGATACAGTGAAAAGCTTGTATTACAGGCTGTTCATAGAGATCAGATCATTACACAAGGTAAAGCAAGAGCAAGGCAAAGCAACAACAGAGAGTGCAGTGCAGGTAAACATGTAAACAGTCAGGTGCAGGTAAGCAATTAGTTGCAAGTTCTTGACGATGTAAATCATGAGGTTGAGTCCATCTCATCATACTAGGGAACCATTTGATAGAGAGATAAAGAGTAGCATGTACATTGAAACATTCAGTGAAATGTATTGTTTGTGTCAACAACCAATACAGTCTGTCAATTGTGCTGGGGGCAGCCTGCAAGAGTCACCATCCTTCTGGCAGAAACATAACATGCCTTCGTCTCTCTAACTCTACTCCTAACAGTGTATCTTTTGGAATGTGGGAGGAAACTGGAGCACTCAGAGGAAATTCACAAGATCACGGGGCATTGAACCCCGATTGATAATTACTGGCACTGTGAATGATGTGCTTACTGCTACACCTCTGTGCTGCCAAAGGCTGACACCTTATAACAATGGTGTAGAAGTTGTCCTGAGGAACCCCATGACTTCCACTGAAGAAACTCATGGCACATTGTGAGGGAAGAGCCCATCGCCATCAAGCTTGGAGGTGAAAGAATATTGTAATTGACCTCAACTAAATTCTTTAACAATTGCTGTTTAAAAGATCACATACTAATTGCAATCATTGTGTCCTGATGAAGCATCTCAGTCCAAAACAGCAACTCTTTATTGCTTTCCATAGATGCTGCCTGACCTGCTGAGTTCCTCCAGCATTTTGAGTGTATTGCTCTGGATTTTCATCATCTGGGAATTTCTTGTGTTTATAATTGCAATCATTGGCTGTTTACATTGAAAAATCACTATGAATTTGAGAAAATCCAAACCTTATCACCAGAGCTCAGCACAGAACCAGAAATAAAATAGTGTCATTCGCACATTAGCAAGCACTTGTGCAGGAGATTGTTCACTTAGTTGCTCTCATCAATTCACTGGTGACACTTTAAATTGGCAAAACAGAATGTCTGTCTCCTGAACAGGTTCTGATATTGTACCCAAAACTCTTGAAGTGAACTGGAAGAGAAAGCTTGGCAACTGATTTAAGCAAATTGCACAACAAATAAAAAAAATACTATTCCGTGCCACACAGTGGCACTGCTGGTGCAAGGTGACATGACCATGATCACAGCCTAGAGTTGTGGTTCGAATTCAGAAATTGCCATGTATTCAAGAAAATCCATTTCTTATCACCAGATCCAACACAGAGCCAGAAATGAAACAATATCACTACCACATTGTACATTTTAGATGAACAATTCAAGGGCTCAAAGTTGTGAGTCCAAATAGCACCATGGGTAATTGGCCCAATAAGTGTGTAATTTTTAAAAAATCTAGTATTAATAATAGTGACCATCACTCTCATGGAAGTCCTGGGATTCATTGATATCCTTGCATAATCTGTCTTTACAAAATCTGGCTAATAATATGTGTAACCTAGGTTAATTAAACCCAAATATGTAACGTTGGAAAGCTCCACCTGTGGATAGATAAAAACGAGGTCTACCAAATTTAAAAAAAGAGAAGTTGGAAAAAAAAGCAATGGTAGAAGGAGGTGTGGGTGGTGCACACATGGACCAGAGGTAGAAACACAGGAAACTATTAGAAACTAAAGACATAAACTGTTAAAAGTGGAATTAGTAGTGAGTATCTCTACCAGAGTTACTTGAAAAACTCAGGTGAAACTCCTAGAGGAGAGACGATAGTGATAAAAGATCTATTGAAGCTATGATAGATCTATTGGACTATAACCAGCACACCAATCATGAGTTGAAGAGCTATGAGAGAGGAGGCAGCGCACAGCTCTGGGAGCGAAGTTTAAAAGGGGAAAGTTTCATGGGAACTTAATTATAGCCGGCAAACCAATAGTGAATTGGGGAGCTACGAGAGAGGAGTCATTAAAGGGGGACACTGCCTAGCAGAGCGGTCATTAAAGGAGCGGTCATCGATGGAGTGGTCTGAGTCAGAGTGGTAGGGCTTTGGCTTATTCAGGCTTCGGCGAGGTAGGTGGGTAAGTGGACTTTGTTTTTTCCTAATATTTTTTTGAGGAATACTGAGCATGTCTGTACTTTGCTCTGGTTGTCAAATATGGGAATCCTGGGAATCTTCCAGTCTCCCAGGTGCACCGAGATGCAGCTCCTGAGAGACTGTGTTAGGGATAATAGTGATCATGATGACCTACAGCTTATTAGGGAAAGTGAGCAGGAGATAGAGAGGAGCTAGAGGGAATTAGTCAACCCAAGGCTGCAGGAGTTAGATAAATGTGAGTTAGACTGTCAGGGAAGTTAAGGGAAGAGCTCAGATAGTAGAGAGCACCCCTGTGGTCATTGCCCTCAGTAAATGTTATCTCATTTTGGATGCTATTGAGAGGGGTGACCTGACAGAGGATGACCACAGTGATTGGGTCTCTGGCACTGAGCCTGGTTCCATGGTGCTAAAGGGAGAGAAGAAGATGAGGAGTGTGGCATTCATAGGGGATTCCATAGTGAGGGGAACAAACAGGAGATTCTGTCAGCCTGATAGAGATATTTGCATGGTGTGTTGCCTGCCAGGTGCCAGGGTACGGGATGTCTCTGATCGGGTGCAGAGTATTCAGAACATAGAGGGTGAACAGCCAGAGGTCTTGGTACACATTGGTACCAATGACATAGGTAGAAAAAGGAAAGAAGTCCTGAAGAGAGAATTCAGGGAGTTGGGTAGGAAGCTGAAAAGCATGACCTCTCGGGATTGCTGCCTGTGCCACGTGCTAACGAGTGCAGGAATAGCGTGATCAGGCTTATTAATGTGTGTCTGAGAGACTGGTGTAGGTGGCAGGGCTTTGGGTTCCTGGATCATTGGAGCCCCTTCTGGGGGAGGTACAAACTGTACCAAAACTCCAGGTTATACCTGAACCCAAAGGGGTCCAATGTCCTAGCAGGTAAGTTTAATAGAACTGTTAGGGAGGGCTTAAACGAATTTGGCAGGGTGTGGGAACCAGAGTGATAGGGCTGAGGAAGGGGAAAACAGAAATAAATCAAGGATAGCATGCACCAGAGATGATAGGAAGGACCGACAGGAGATGAGGCATAATCACAGCCAGTGGGATGATTTACAACAGAAAGCAACAAATAGTGGATTGAAAGTGTTATATTTGATTGCACACAGCATAAGAAATAAAATGGACAATATTGAAATTCAGCTACAGATTGGCGAGTATGACCTTGTGGCCATCTCTGGAACTTGGCTGAAGGACGGCTGCCATTGGGAGCTGAACGTCCAAGAATATACGGTGTATCAGAACGATAGGTTAGTAGGCAGAGGAGGTGGTGTGGTTTTGTGTATAAGAAATAATATTAAATCATTAGAAAGGTATGACATAGGATCAGAAGGCGTAGAGTCTCTGTGGGTTGAGATAAGAAATGGCAAGGGTAAAAGGACCTTAATGGCAGCTGTATACAGGCCTCCAAACAGATTACACATTACAGCAGGAGACAGAAAAGGAGTGTCAGAAGGGCAATGTTATGGTAATCATTGGAGATTTTAACATAAAAGTGGATTGGGAAAACCAGGCCTCAAAAACTGGACCTCAAGAGAGATAATTAGTAGAATGTCTAAGGGATGGCATCTTAGAACAGCTTGTTGTTGAGCTCACTGGGGGATTGGCTGTGCTGGATTGGGTGTTGTGCAATGATCCAGAGAGTTTAAGATTAAAGAACCCTTAGGGAACATTGATCACAATATGATTGAGTTTGCTTTGAAATTTGAGAAGGAGAAATTAAATTCCAATATGTTGGTATTTCAGTGGGATAAAGGGACATGAGCAGAAAGGACAGCAGAGCAGCAATGGCTGGAGTTTCTGTAAAAAATGAGGGAAGTGCAAGACAGAAATATTGCAAATAAGAAGAAATTTTCAAATCGAAGTCGGACACTACCATGGCTGACAAGTGAAGTCAGAGTTAGATGAAGGCATTGAGAATAACATCAACAAGTTTGCTGATGATACTAAGCTGAGTGGCAGTGTGACATGTGATGAGGATGTTAGAATTCAGGGTGACTTGGATAGGCTGGGTGAGCGGGCAGATACTTGGCAGATGCCGAACGGTCTACTTCTGCACCTATTGTCTATTGTCAAAAGAGAGGGTATACAAGGAAGCCAAAGCTACTGGGAAGATAGAGGATTGGGAAGCTTTTAAAAACTTGCAGAAAGAAACTAAGAAGGAAAAAGATGAATTATGAAAGGAAGCTGGTGACTAATATCAAAGAAGAAATTAAAAGCTTTTTTAAGTAGATAAAGGGTAAAAGAATTGAGGGTAGATGTAGGACCAATAGAAGATGACGCTGGAGATATTGTAATGAAAGATACCAAGATGGCAGAGGGATTAAATACATATTTTGCATCAGTCTTCACAGTGGAAGTCGTCTGCAGTATCCCAGACTTTCAAGAGTATCAGGGAAGTGAAGATTATGCAGTGAAAATTAAGTCTGAGAGGGTGCTCAGGAAGCTTAATGGTCTGAAGGTGGATAAATCTCCTGGACCTGATGGAATGCACCCTTGGGTTCTGAAGGAAGTAGCTGGAGAGATTGCGGAGGCATTAACGATGATCTTTCAAGAATTGATAGATTCTGGCATTGTACTGGATGACCGGAAAATTGCAAATGTTACTCTGCTATTTAAGAAGGGTGGGAGCCAGCAGAAAGGAAACTATAGAGCTGTTGCCTGACATCAGTAGTTGGGAAATTGTTGAAATTGATTTTTAGGAATGAGATTATGGAGTACCTGGAGGTACATAACAAGAATAGGCCAAAGCCAGCATGGGTTCCTGAAAGGAAAATCCTGCCTGACTGACCTACTGCAATTTTTGAGGAAATTTCAAGCAGTGTAGACAAAGGAGATGCAGTAGATGTGTTGTACTTGGATTTTCAGAAGGCCTTTGACAAAGTGCCATGGCCTTTGACATGAGGCTGCTTAGCAAGATAACAGCCCATGGAATTACAGAAAGTTACTAGCCTGGGTGGAGCATTGTCTGATTGGCAGAAAATAGAGAGGGAAATAAAGGGATCCTATTCTGGCTGTCTTCCGGTAACTGGTGATATTCTACAGGGATCAGTGTTGGGACTGCTGCTTTTTACAATGTATGTCAATGATATGGACTATGGGATTAATGGATTTGTGGCTAAATTTGCTGATGATACAAAGTTAGATGGAGGAGCAGCTAGCATTGAGGAAACAGAGAGACTGAGATAGTTTAGGGGAATGGGCAAAGAAGTGGCAAATGGAATACAATTTTAGAAAGTGTATGGTCATGCACTTTGGTGGAAGATATAAATGGGCAAACTATTGTTTAGATGAGGAGAGAATTCAAAATGCAGGTATGCAAAAGGACTTTTTCTTGTGCAAGATACCCTAAAAGTTAACCTCCAGGCGAATGCAATGTTGGCATTCATTTTTAGAGATTTAGAATATAAGAGCAGGGATGTGATGCTGAGGCTCTATAAGGCACTTGTGAGACCATACTTGGAGTACTGTGTGCAGTTTTGGGCTCCTTATACTGAATATGAAAGAATGAAAGTATGAAAGAATATACTGACATTGGAGAGGGCTCAGAGAAGATTCACGAGAATGATTCCAGGAAAGAAAGGGTTACTGTTTAAGGAACATCTGACAGCTCTTGGGAAGTATTCCCTGGAGTTCAAGAGAGTGAGGGGGGATCTCATAGAACCATTTTGAATGTTAAAAGGCCTGAACAGACATGGCAAAGTTATTTCTGATGGTAGGGGAGTCCAGGACAAAAGGGCATGACTTCAGGATTGGAGGATGTCCATTTAGAACAGAGATACAGGGAAATTACTTTAGTCAGAGTGTGGTAAATCTGTGGAACTTGTTGCCATGAACAGCTGTGGAAGTCAAGTCATTGAGAGGAATTAAGGCAGAAATAGATAGGTTCTTGTTTAGCCAGGGCATCAAAGGGTATGGAGTGAAGGGAGGGGAATGGGGATGACTGGAAGAATTGGATCAGCCCATGATTGAATGACAGAGCAGACTCGATGGGTCAAATGGCCTACTTCTGCTCCTATATCTTTTGGTCTTACAGCTATAACGAGATAATATTGGCAGAGATGCATGCCCAAGATTTCTACAGTGTAAC
The DNA here is from genome assembly GCF_030144855.1 of Hypanus sabinus. Lineage (NCBI taxonomy): Eukaryota > Metazoa > Chordata > Chondrichthyes > Myliobatiformes > Dasyatidae > Hypanus > Hypanus sabinus. Next base: position 6,391,071 of record NC_082727.1, read on the forward strand.
CAGACTTTAGTCCTGTTAAATCTCACCAAGGGATTTGGTGAGTTAAAACACTTTTACAATTCCGAGTATATAATTTGTGTATGAAATATGTTCAGTAGCATTGTAAGGGAGAAATATTTGGAAATGACAATGTGATATTGAGTTATTTTGAAATAGAAAATAGAATGTGAATAAAAACTTACAGGTCGTAATCCTGTTGTATACAGGTCAGGTTTTTTTAAGCATTGGGAATCGACTTTCTGTGAAGACCCACCAATTTATTCAAAAAACCAAGAAACAAGATGGTGAGCTATCCAAGATCAAAGAACCAAGCCAGCAACAAAATATTTAATGAGGTAAAGGATTTAATACATTTCGATGTATGTTTATTTTCTTTCGAAGGATCTGAATTTGAGTTTCCGCGAGCAAAGATTTGTCATGAAAGGAGATAAGCTATATATACGTGTGTGTGTGTGTGTGTGTGTTGAATTTGAATTTGTAGACATACTGTCTTGAACTGAAACTGAAGTTAACCATAATACTTAAGAATAGGAATTCAGTTAGTTCCTAACTAACTAGGGATAAATAGAAAGGCATTGTTAGTCTGTAAACTTTTAAATAGGGAGTAACACTAGCTCTAAGTAGTTAGAGAAAATCCAGTAACAAAGGTTATTCTAATAAATCTCACTGATTCTAACTAATAACAAATTTGGTTTTCATTTGATATCTGATTTTGGAACCTAAACAGAATGACGGAATTTTGAATTGTTCTAACTTGTAAATATTTTGTATATATTGCTATTTTTATAAACAAAACTTACTTCCAGATGTGAGTGTTTTCTATTCACTGCCTCCTTCTGATACCTTGAGCTTCTGATAGTCACCTAACACCTTGTGTAGTACTATGGAATTTGCTTTTTATCATAAAGAGTGCAGTGACCAGTCACATGAGATAGGAAAAGTGCTACACAGGTGTTACATATGTGATTTACAAATGCACCTACTTTAACTCTCTGGGTATGTCACTCAGCCTGAGGTGACAAGAGATGGACAATGCATAACTGCTTTGCAGAAGAATTAAAAAATGTAATTGTTGGTAATACCACATGTCACAAATTGGCATTCATGATGTTGTATAACCATTGATGCCATCATTCTCTGGATAGCTTAAATGAAAAAGTAAGGAAAATGCAAACTCCATCATAATAATCAAAAAGTGATTTGAATTCTTGGACATTGATTTATTTTAATATTTATTTTAAGGAAAAACTTCTTCTCTCAGAGAGTTGTGGGGGTCTGGAATGCACTGCCTCGAAAGGCAGTGGAGGCCAATTCTCTGGATGCTTTCAAGAAGGAGCTAGATAGGTATCTTATGGATAGGGGAATCAAGGGATATGGGGACAAGGCAGGAACCGGGTATTGATAGTAGATGATCAGCCATGATCTCAGAATGGCGGTGCAGGCTCGAAGGGCCGAATGGTCTACCTCTGCACCTATTGTCTATTGTCTATTGTTTAATATGTCCATTGGGAGCTTTGGGCCTCTTCTGGTGCTTTGAGTTAGGTTTGTAATCCAACATCTTTCCCCCTCCCCCCATTTTGCAGCAGAACCCTGCAAACTTATCCTTTTCAAGTCTATATCCAGTTCCCTTTCCCCATGTTAAACATAAGCTGGCCACTCTCTTGAGAGGGAAAGCAACCAGCTCATAAATTAAACAGTAAGCTGATTCGCTAATGTAGCCCTAAAAAGATCTGACTGCTGGAAAATCCATAGCACTAGTACTTTGATGATGAAACCGATAGTAAAAAGAAATCCATTTCAGAGGCTTTAAACCATGGGGTTATTAAAGAACAATCAGGTAATTGAATCCAATATGATGGTTGCAGTTCAAAATAGACCTCTCACGTTGCCCGGAAAATGCCATGACAGTTGAGTCCTGATGAAGGGTCTCGCCCTGAAACGTTCACTGTTTACTCTTTTCCATAGATGCTGCCTGGCCTGCTGAGTTGTTGAAGCACTTTGTGTGTGTTGCTTTGATTTCCAGCATCTGCAACTTTTGTGTTTGTGATAACAATCAGACTATTTCATACATCTAATGTGGAAGACCACATTAAAAATTATGTTAATGAAACAATTGAAATGGAGATAAAGAGAGATAATGAGATGCTTAAAACTTCTTGCTCAAGAACAAAGCAGGAAGATTACCCTATCCAAAATGCATTAATTTAATGATTATTATCATAAGACATAAGGAGCAAAATTGGGCCATTTGGCCCACTGAGTCTGCTCCACTATTCCATCGTTGTTGATTTATTATCCATCTCAATCCCATTCTCCTGCCACCTCCCAATAACCGTAGACACCCTTTCTAACCAATAATCAATTGACCACATTTTAAATATACCCAATGACTTGCCCTCCACAGGCATCTGTCACAATAAATTCCAAAAATGTACCATCCTCTGATGAAAGGAATTCCTCCTCGTCTCTGTTTTCAACAGGTTCCTTGTATTCTGAGCCTGAGTCAATGATACACTGGCATATTAGTCATCCATGATTGAGTAAGTTATTGATGCCATCTTTTGAATGAGATGTTTAGCTCAGGAATTACTTATTCCTTCAATTTTATATAAAAGATGCCATGGGACAATTTGAAGAAAGTAATTAATAACTATATTTCAAATGTACATATTTGGATTTAAGGCATTTTGGGGGAATCTGGTTTGCTATGTGGAATGTTGCTTGGTTTAATACTAATTAGAGTTATAGCAAAGGACAAGAAAAAGAAATGAGGTGTAAAAGTAGCTGCCATTGATCTTTCAAGAATCAATAGAGTCTGACATTGTTCTAGAGGACTGAAAAATTGTATATATTACTCCACTCTTCAAGAAGGGAGGGAAGAAGAAGAAGGCCAGTTAGCTTAACCTCAGTGGTTGGGAAGATGTTGGAGTCCAAGTATCCTGTGGTTGCAGGGTACTTGGAGGCACATGATAAATAGGCCAAAGTCAGCAAGGTTTCTTTGGTGGAAAATCTTGCCTAATAAATCTGTTGGAATTCTTTGAAGAAATAGCAAGCAGGATAGACAAAGGAGAATCAGTGTATGTTGTGTACTTAGATTTTCAGAAGATTTTTGACAAGGTGCCACACATGAGGCTGCTAAGCAAGATAAGAGCCCTGGGTGTTACAGAAAAGTTACTAGCATGGATAGAGTATTGGCTAATAAAGGGAGCCTTTTCTGATTGGCTGACAGAAGCTAGTGGGGTTCCAAGGGGCTCTGTTTCTTTTTAAGGTGTATGTCAATGATTTGGATGATGAAATCAATGGCTCTCTGGCTAGGTTTGCGGACAGTACAAAGATAAGTGGAGGGGCAGGTAGTGTTGGGGAAGCAGAGAGTCTGCAGAAGGACTTGAGCAGATTAGGAGAATGGGCAAAAAATTGGCTGTTGGAAGGAAGTGTAAGGAAGAGCATGGTCAAATACTTTGGTAGATGGATTTGGTAGATTATTTTCTGAATGGGGAGAAAAATCAAAAATCAGACGTGCAAAGTGATTTGGAAGTCCTTGTGCACGATTCCCTGAAGGTTAACTTGCAGGTTGAGCTGGTGGTAAGGAAGCCAAATGCAATCTTAACATTTGTTTCGAGAGGACTAGAAGATAAGAGCAAGCATGTCATGTTGAGACTCTGTAAGGCACTGGTCAGTTTGCACTGGAGTACTGTGAGCAGTTTTGGGCCCCTTATCTAAGAATATATGTGCTGGTTTTGGAGAGGGTCCAGAGGGGGTTCACCAGAATAATCCTGGGAATGAAAAATTTAATATATGAGAAGTGCTTGATGGACCTGCACTTGCTGGAGTTTAGAAGAATGAGTGGGTTCTCAATGAAATCTATCAAATTTTGAAAGGCCTCAATAGAGATGAGAAGGATTTTTTTTTAGTTAGAGGGTGATGAATCTGTGGAACTCATTGCCACATCTGGCTGTGGAGGCCAAGTCATTGAGGGTATTGAAAGCAGAGGTTGATGAGTTTTTGGTTACGTCAAAGTTCACGGGGAAAAGGCAGGAGAATGGTGTTGAGATGGATAATAAATTAATCATGATAGAATAGTGGAGTATACTTGATGGCCAAGTGACCTAATTCTGCTCCTATGTCTCCTATGAGTTTCTTTGTTGAGTGTCCTATGAGGATATATTGAGCGAGCTAGGGCTTTTTTCTTTGGAGCAAAGTGGAATAAGTGGCAACTTGATAGAGTTGTACAAGATAATATAAGAGGCAGAGATTAACTGGATAGCCACAGACTCAGGGAGTGGAAATCATTAATATGAAAGGGCGTTATTATAAGGTGATTGGAGGAAAGTGTAGTAGGGACATTGGAGGTAGTTTTTTTTTAACCATAGAGAATAGTAGGTGTGTGGAATCTGCTGCCAGGGGTGGTGACAGAGACGGATACATTAGGGACATTTAAGAGACTCTTACATAAGCATATTGATGTCAGCAAAATGGAGGCCTACATAGGACAGAGGTGTCAGACTGATTTTAGAGCACATTAAAAAGTCAGCAGAACATCATGAGCCAAACAACACATGCTGTGCTGTGGAGTTTTATGTTCTATGTTCTAATATACGTGTATAATATCAAATAATTACATACCAACACACACAAATGCTGGAGGAACCGGACAGGCAACATCTATGGAAATTAATAAACAGTTGACGTTTCAGGCTGAGGCCCTTCTTCAGGACTTTCCATATGTCTCGGATTTCTTTGAACAGGGATTGTTTTGCTAGGCCAGATACAACTGGCAGGATTAGCAGTCTGGTGAATCCAATTGACCAGAATTAGGAAAGCAATGGAAGATGGTCTATTGGATTCTGTGAAGATATATTAAGAAAATTTATTAGGAACATGGATGAAAGAAAATTAGAAGTCTTTGTGGACGATCTTAGAGTGAGTTGCAATGTCAGCACAGTATCATGGCCCAAGGGCCTGTATTGTGCTGTCCTAGTCTACTTTCTATGCTCTAAGATATGCTTTAGATATGTTGGTTGAAGGATACCTCCCATATTGTCGGAAATAGTGCAACATCCACCTGAAAGTGCAGATTGAGATTAACTGAAAGATGGACTCAGAGAGTACAGCACTGCATGGAAATTCCAGTGCACATTTAATGCTCAGTTCTTTGGGGTAGGACTGGAATTCACAATCTTCAGATGCAGAGGTAAGGGTGAGACAGACATGACATATTAGAGACATGACTATGGTATTCCCCGCTGTAGAATGAAACTATGTTAAAACTTTAATACTGTCGCTGGAATCATTAAAAGTATTTCAGCTGCTGCTGAGAAGCCTAATTGTAGATTCCTGCTGCCATTCACTATACGCTGTGAGTAGCAGTGAACCTACAAAATAAAATACAGCAGTCTTCTGGAGCACCAGAATTTTACATTATAAATCAGAGCGTACCAGAAATATCATAGATCTTGGTGTGTAAATTATATTATAAAACTTCTTGGTGTTTGCTTTTATGTCCTTCAAAGCTCTAAACCACTCAGTCTCTCCACTTTTCTTAAAGGAGGTATTTAAAATCTGCCTCTTTAATCATCTTGTCCTGAAAAACCGTAAACTGCTTGGCCTCTCCACTTTTCTTTGAGACATTATTGAGCATCTCCTCCTTTGGCCATTTTCCTAAAATCCCCGTTCATTCATATTCCTCTCATTTGGAATACAGGCTCAGCTGACTGGCCAAAATTAATGCCCTGTCCCTATGTGCCCAGGGAGGGGTAGCACCTCTAGTGAAGGGGCTTGTCATATCCATTCTGGGGCAGCTCACTCACTTTTGGTCCCCACCAGACATTCACCTGCCATCTGTGGCTCCAAGCAACTGTTTGCATGCCACAGCGGCTACACCCCAGTACACTGGTTTGGCAGGCAGACTAAACCAGGTGAGGGTATCTGGCAGCCTCATATCCCGGTGAGTGGGTACTAATGGTCGTATGTATGTGCATACGTGTGTGTAACTGTAAGCGTACATGTGTGTGTAACATGGAATAACAGTACAGCACCGTCACGACTTCAGTGTTGCGACTGACTGACAGAGTTTTTTGGGTTACTGATTTAATTCCCTAATGCAATTTCAGTTCACCTTCTTTAAGAAGTAACACAGAAGTATAACATCTCCAGTGAACCAGATGCTGCCTGACTTGCTGAGTTCCTCCAGCATTTTGCATTTGTTACTCAAGATTTCCAACAGGTACAGAATTTCTTGCATTTGTGGTGCAGAGGCAGGTGGGCAGAAAGTGAAACATCAAGATTTTTTGAAAAATCCTATTGTAGATTATAGGAGTATTATTGTACTTGGATTGTGTCCAGATACATCACATTTTATAGTTTTGATGTTCAATCAGACACTTGTCAGCTCTAACAAGGGAACTCTGAACTGGCTACTACTGGTAAAATATTCAGCTCAGAAGAGTGCTCACTTAATAGGCCGAGGGTAGCATACCTGATCTCTCTTTCTGTCAATGTATCAATCAAAAATTTCACTCTATTTCCTTTAATGAAAAGGCATACTGCACATTGAAGAACTGAATTATTAAGTTGCTCAACCTTTTACCATATTCATTTTTGCGAATGAGTCTGCATCTTAAGTGTTTCCTTTAGTTCACTCTTTATAGCTCTCTGACTTGGCGGAGGATGACTGGGATGGATCAAGACTCTGGCGTCACTGAAGGAGGGTGTAAGGGTAGATGACAGAACCAGCTGCAGCCCATTTCTTCAGTTGCCCAGTGTGAGTGGTACGGAGCTACTATTTGGGGATAGGTGCTAGCCATGAAGTGTTACTCTGTTGAGAACTCTCTTGTTTCAGAGTCAGAGACTGTGAGATCAAGTCTTACTCTTGAGGCATGTGTACAAAAATCTGGAACAACCCTTAAGTGCAACAATGGGATGAGGCAGGGTGTGGTGGGGAAGAGCAATGGGCACGTTAATATTCAGAGGAATTGTTAACCTGAAGCCCTGTCTGCTCTCCAGACTCGATGTAAATTACACCACAGCACTACGCAGAAGAAAGTGACTGACAGCGTGTTGTAGCTTGTAGTTTTGATATTCTCAATCCACAATCTCAACTCTGCACTAAATGGGGTCCAGTGTAGCATTCCCACTGTCTAAAGTTGAGAGAACAAGTAGATTGGGCCTATACGCTCTGAGTTTTAAGTAAGAGAGGAAATTTATTGAGACAAAACCTTGAGTCAGATTGATAGAGTGGATGTTGTGAGCATGTTTTCACTTGTGAAGGAATCCAGTCGCTGAGGGGTTACTCTGTGATGCGGATGGTGGGGGGAGGTCGTGGTCAAGAACTACAGCTCGAAATAGGATGGAAATTATTCTTCAGAAGGTTGTTAATATTGGAATTCACAATCCTAGACAATTGTGGGTGAAGCACAAACAAGTATATTCAAGGCTAAGCTGGACATATGTTTAGAACATAGAAGAGTACGGCACAGGAACAGGCCATTCAGCCCATGATACTGTGCTGAACCAGCTAAAAAGCAAATCAAAAACATCCAAATGCTAATCCTTCTTACCTACACCATGTCCATATCCTTCCATCTTCCTTCCATCCGTGTGCGTATCCAAATGTCTCTTAAAATTCTCTAATGTATTTGCTTTCTCTAATGTATCAACATATCAGGCAGTGCATTCCAGGCATGCACAACTCTATGAGTAAAATACGTACCCCTCGCATGCCCCTTGAACCTACTTTCTCTCACCTCAATGCATGCCCTCTGGTATTAGACATTTCAACCCTGGCAAACAGATACACCCTATCTACTCTATCCATGCCTCTCATAATCTTATATACCTCTATCACATCACCCTTCAGCCTCTGAAACTCCAAAGAAAACAACCCAAGTTTATCCAGCCTCTCATGATAGCACGTGCCCTCTAAACCAGGAATCCTGGTAAACCTCTTCTGCATCCTCTCAAACAATGCAACATCCTTCCTATATTGGGGTAACTAGAACTGTAAGCAGTACTCCAGGTGTGACTAACTAGAGAGTTAAAAGGTTGCAACATAACAGCATCGCTGGAAAAGAGTACAGTTGACATTTCAGGCAGAGACCCTTCAGCAGGACTCCATAAGCATTCTGGAAACTTTCTTAACCACTCTATTGAGCTAGGGAGCTATAAACTTGGATCTCAAGATCTCTCTGCTGAGCAACGCTGTTTAGGTCCTTATCCATAACAGCGTAGTGTCTCCTTGCATTTGCCCTACCAAAGTGCCAAACCTCTCATTTATCTGGGTTAAACTCCATTTGCCATTCCTCTGCCCATATCTACAACTGATATATATCACATTGTATTCTTTGCCAGTATTCCACACAATCCACAGCTCCACCAATCTTGCTATCATCTGCAAACTTACTAACCCATCCATCTTCACTTTCATCCAGGTCATTTATATACATCACAAAGAGGCGGGGTCCCAGCACAGATCCCTTTGGAACACCACTAATTACAGATCTCTAGCTTGACTTAGTCCCTTCAACCACTACCCTGTCTTTTATGTGCAAACCAGTTCTGAATCCAAATTGCCAATTCACTGCAGACCCAATGCATCTTAATTTTCAGGTTTAGCCTACCATGAGAGACTTTATCAAACACCTTACTAAAATCCATGTAGACAGCATTCACTGCCCTACCCTCATTAATCTCTCTCATCAACTTATCAAAAACTCAACCATGTTGGTAAGACATGACTTGCCCTGCACAAAGCCATGCTGACTCTTCCTAATTAGGGCATGGGTTTCCAAATATTCATATATCATATCCCTAAGAATTTTCTCCTGCAATTTCCCTACAACTGACATGAGACCCAGTTCTCAGGATTTTCCCTTGTTCCCTTCTTAAATAGAGGTACAACATTAGCCACTCACCAGTCCTCTGGAACCTCACCTGTGCCTGGAGAGGACATGAAGATACTGATCAAGGCCCCGGCAATCTGGCCCCTTGCCTCTTTCAAAAACCTGGGGTAAATCCAATCAGGCCCTGGGGTCATCCATCTTAATACTCATTAGGAGGCCCAACACTTTCTCCTCCTTGACCTCTAAGCACCCTAATTATTTATACACTCAGCACTGATCTCCTGGTCCTCCACATCCTTTTCCTGGGAAATACTGAAGCAAAATACGGATTAAGTACTTCACTCATATCTCTGCATCCAAGCAAGCTTCCCCCCTTTATCATTGAATGGTCCCATCATCTCCCTAGTTATTCTTTTTCTCCTGATGTATGTTGTGAATGCTTTGGTTTTCACCTTAATCCTATTTGCCAAGGACTTTTCATGTCCCCTCCTGGCTTTGTTAATTCCTTTCTTTAGGTCTTCCTTACACTCCTCATTTGCTTCATTTGATCCTAACTTCTGAGGCTTTGCATAATTTTCCCTTTTCTTCTTGACTAAATTCATCACCTCGATAGACATTCAAGGTTCTATTACCTTTCCATTCACATCCTTCCTTCTCATTAGACTGTCCATATATTGATTTAGGAAACCTTTCTGGATACACTTAACAAATTCTGCCCCATCTACACATTTTGCACTAAGAAGTTTATAATAGGAAATTTGAAATACCCCAAGACAACAACCCTATTATTTTTATACATTTCCTTAGTTTGATTACCTATCTGTTTTTCAATGTTCTGGTGATGTGTAGTATGATCCCATCAATGTGATTGAATCCTTCTTATTCCTGAGTTCGACGCAAATGGACTCAATGTCTGACTCCTCCACTATGTCTCCTTTGAGTGCAGCTGTGATATTCTCCTCGATTGTTAGTACAATGCTCCCGCCCTCTTTTACCTCCTGCTCTACCTTTTCTAAAAGAGTTTAAGGGAAGAGACAGGAAAGTGGAAATGGAACAATGGTCCTATTGAATGGCTCAAAGGAACAATAAATCTTACGTTGACCAAAGGATTTGTTTCCATGCTGTATGACTCTATGACTGATTCTTGCTCCTATTTCTTATATCCTTAGGCTCTTTGCAGTGCCTGTGAAGGGCTTGGCTTTGACCTTCAGCTAACAATATATTGTTGTTCCATCACAGATGTGACTAAAACTACTCACATTGATTGGAAGTAGTGCCTCAGGATGACTCACCTCTTCCAGGTGGGCAATGAAGGTGACGTTCTGTTGTGACATCATGACGAGCCTTCCGTCGCTGGTGACGAGGTGCAGACCCCGTGGAGGTCGGCTAGAGCACTGATGCTGCTTGGCTGTGTACTGATCCCAGACACCATCAGTGCAATTATTGGCACCGACCTTCCGGTACCTGCATACAGTTAAAACCACATAAAATGAGACTCCTAATAGAGCCATGCACAGTTGTGATTTAAGAGAAAGATTTTAAAGAGAAACATTATAAAGATTATATTTAGTTGTTACATGTACATTGAAACATACAGTGAAAGGCATTGTTTGAACGAATGACCAACAGGGTCCAACAATTGTGTAGCACGTAAGTGTGGCCACACTTCTGGCTCCAACTTAGCATGCCCGTAACCAACACAGCATGATTAAATTGGATGTTTAAGACATGAGGATCTTATTGCAGTGATCAGTTGTCTGAATAACAATCCAAAAGGAACATAAATCTCACATCTACAATAGAAGAGAGTGGGAATTAGAAAATGTCTTGCACTAAGTGACCAGTACATGGCTGAAAGATTATAGATGGAAGCTATAAGGATATACATTGTATCAAAAGGATAGGCAGGAGAGCAGAGGGTGCAGTGTTGCTCTGTTGGTATAAAATGAAATCAAATCATTAGAAAAAGATGACATAGGGTAATATGGTGTTGAATCATTGTGGATAGAGATAAGGAACTGCAAGGGTAAAAAGACCCTGATGGGAGTTGTATACAGACCCCCAAACAGTAGTTACAATGGGAGATAGAAAATGCATATCAATAGGACCATGCTACAATAGTCATGGGGGACTTCAATATGTAGGTAGTTTGGGAAAATCGGATTGGTGCTGGATCACAGGAGAGGGAATTTCTAAAGTGCCTATGAGATGGCTTTTGAGAGCAGTTCATGGTTGAGCCAAGTACAGGATCAATAATTCTGGATTGGGTTTTGTGCAATGAATGGGAATTGATTAGAGAGCTTAAGGTAAAAGAACCCTTAAGTGTAAGAGATCGTAATATGACCAAATTCACCCTGAAATTTGGGAAGGAGAAGCTGAAGTCAGATGTATTAGTATTACAGTGGAGTAAAGGGAATTCCAGAGGCATGAGAGAGGAGCTGGCCAGAAGTTATTGGAAAAGAACCCTGACAGGGATGACAGAAGAGCAGCAATGGCTGGAATGCCTGGAAGCAATTTGGAAGGCATAGAGGAAGAAGTATTCTAAAGGAAAAATGATACAACCGTGTCTAACAAGAGAAGTCAAAACCAATGTAAAAGCCTAAGAGAGGACATATCATATAGCAAAAATTAGTGGGAAGTTAGAGGATTGTGAAGCTTATAAAACCAACAGAAGGCAACTAAAGAAATAATTAAGAAGTTAAAGCTGAAATACGAAAATAAGCTAACCAGTAATATTAAAGAGGATACCTTATTTTCATCAGACACATAAAGCATAAAAGAGAGGGGAGAGTTGCCATTGGACTGCTGGAAAATTATGCTAAAGGATTACTAATGGGCAACAAGGTAATGACGGACGAACTGAAAAAATATTTTGCATTGGTCTTCTCTGTGGAAGACAGTGGCAGTATGGTGGAAGTTCCAGGTGTCAGGGGGCATGAGTGTCTGAAGTTACCATTCATAGAGGGAAGGCTCTTGGGAAACTTAAAGTTCTGAAGGTAGATAAGTCACCTGAACCAGATGGTGTACACCCCAGAGTTCTGAAAGAGGTGGCAGAAGAGATCAAGGAGGTATTAGTAATGATCTTTCAAAAATCACAGATCCTGGAATGATTCTGGAAGATTGGAAAATTGCAAATTGCAAAAAGAAAGTAGAGAGGCAGAAGAAAGCATTTCTTAATTTCTATCTCTTAATTCCAATCTTGTCAATCAAGGAGAAGTTACATAAATACTTAATGGGAAAGGTATAGAAAGTTATACCAAAAGATTGGACAGATTGTGTTAGGAAAGACATGTGGAGCATGAATACCAATATGAACGTTTGGACAAAATGGCCTGTCTCCCATTTGTCTCTTGTGCAATGTGATCCCCTACTTCGGTGTTGGAAGTCAAATGATGGATGCATGTCAAAAGCCCATCGAGAGGAATGGAAATCCAGCCAACTTGAATTCAGGGATTTGAAGTTATAAAACATGGCAATGATTGGAAATGACCCCATATACTGGGAATTTTGTGGATTTCATGGTGGAAATTTGAGATTGCTACCAATACTAAGGGCATACAATGATAACCTGAGACATACTGGAAATCTGGAGTTGATTAAATGTTGTTAACGTGGGATCATATTCTCACCCTAAATAATTATTCTCTGCAAATGCATTTGTTTTTCAAAACCAGTCTCCTTCACAAGTAGTTTGTAAAAAGACAGCAAGAAGGAACTTGTCATTGAAGAGAAAGCTTCATCCAACAGCTTGAACATCCTCCGATACTTGTAGGTGAAAGGAAGATAACAGTGATGGAGATTAAAGGACAATTATCTATATGTTCCTTGTATTGACAATTTGCAACACAAGGCATTTTAAATTACCAATAATGATTAAACTGTTCTTGTCTTTATAAATAATGAAATAAAATCAATCTGATTTCACTAGATGTGTTAGTTACTTTAAACTTATGACAACTTTACTGTGAACAAGTGGGATTCTACCAAATGCATCAAGCTGAGTGAAGTGTTTGGTTTAGTTTTGCATAGTCCTCTCTGTTTCCAAAATGTTTATACAGCATTTGTGGGTCTTATTTAATGCAGAGTGCCATCTCTCTGGCAAGGAACAGCAATGTTTCAGCAAAGAGTTTAATATAGATGCAATATCTATCCCCACTGGTGAAGTGTAGTCATTTGAATATGATATTGCAAAGCTCTGTGGCAGTGGGAATAGTGCTGTTGTATTAAGACAATAAGACCATAAAGCATAGGAGCAGAATTAGGCCATTTGCTCCACTGAGTCTACTCCACCATTCAACCATGGCTCATTTATTTTTCCTTTGAACTCCATTCTCCTGGAACCTTTGACTAATCAAGAACCCACCAACCTCCATTTCGCAGATACTCAACGACTCTCCTCCACTGCCATCTGTAGCAATGAATTCCACGGATTCACCATCCTTTGTCAAAAGGAATTCCTCTTCATCTCTCATCTAACAGCACACCCTTCTTTTCTGAGCCTGTGCCCTAGTCTTAGACTCGCCCACTACAGGAACCATTCTCCCTACACCCACTCTTCACAGGCTATTCAATATTCAATAGGTTTCAATGAGATCCTCCCTCTTTGTTATAAACTCCAACAATGTAAAGTCATCAAATGCCCCTCATATGTTAACTTTTTTATCCCCAACATCATTTTCAAGAACCTTCTCTGAACCCTCTGCAATGCCAGCATACATTGCTTTGATAAAGGGCTGAAAACTGCTAACAATACTCCAGGTGTGGTCTGACCAGTGTCTTATAAAGCCTCAGCACTACATCCTTGCTCTCTTATTCTAGTCCTTTCAAAATGAATGCTAACATTGCATTTGAATTCCTTACCTCTGACTCATCCTGTAAGTCATCCTTTTTCATGTCCTAGGGCTCCCAAATCCCTTTGCACCTCTGATTTTTTTTCTCCCTGCTCAGAGAATAGTCTATGCCTTCATTCCTTCCACCAAGGTACATGACCAAACCGGTGCAAACTCTGCTAGCCTTCCTCACAGTCCACTACTCCCCCAATCTTAAAGTCACCACAAATTTGCTGATCCAGTTTACTATATTATCATCCAGATAATTGATATACTAGATGGAAAACAACAAGGGGTCCAGTACTGATCCTTACAGTACTTCACTAGTCACAGGCCTTCAGTTAGAGAGGCGACCATCTACTACCACTCTTTCGCTTCTGCCACAAAGCCAATATTTAATCCAGTTTACTACCTCATCTTTAATGCTAAGTGGCTGAACCTTCCTGACCAAACTCCCATGCAGGACCTTGTCAAATGCCTTGTTAAAGTCCATGTAGACAACATCCACGGTCCTGCCTTCATCAACTTTCTTGGTTATTTCCTCAAAAAACTTTATAATATTGGCTAGACATGATCTACCATGCATGAAGCCAATCCTGACTATCCTTAATCAGTCAATGTTACCCAAATACTTATATATTCAGTCTTTTAGAATGCTTTCCAATAATTTTCTCACCACTGTCAGGCACATTGGCATATTCGTAAATTCCTGGTTTATTTTTAGAACCTTTCTTGAACAGCAGACCAACACTGGCTATCCTCCAATACTCTGTTAGCTCACCTATCACTAAGGATAGAAACTTAGAAAACCTACAGCACAATACACAAAACTGTGCCAAACATGTCCTTACATGAGAAATCATCTAGGTTTACATATAGCCCTCTATTTTTCTGAACTCCATATACCTGTCCAGGAGTCTCATAGAAGAACTTATTGTATCTGCCTCCACTACCGTCACCGGCAGCCCATTCCACGCACTCACCACTCTCTGTGTAAAAAACTTACCTCTGATATCTCTTCTGTACCTACTTCTAAGCAACTTAAAACTGTGCCCTCTCATGTTAGCCACTTCATCCCTGGGAAAAAGCCTCTGACTATCCACACAATCAATGCCTCTCATCAGCTAATACACCTCTATCAGGTCACCTCTCATCCTCCATTGCTCCAAGGAGAAAATGCCGAGTTCACTCAACCTATTCTCATAAGGCATGCTCCCCAATCCAGACAACATCCTTGTAAATCTCCTCTGCACCCTTTCTATAGTTTCCACATCCTTCTTGTTGTGAGGCAACCAGAACTGAGCACGGTACTCCAAGTGGGGTCTGACCAGGGTGCTATATATCCACAACATTACATCTCGGCTCCTAAACTCAATCCCATGATTGATGAAGGCCAATGCACCGTATGCTTTCTTAACCACAGAGTCAACCTGTGCAGCAGCTTTGAGTGACCTATGGACTCAGACCCCAAGATCCCTCTGATCCTCCACACTGCCAAGAGTCCTACCATTAATACTATATTCTGCCATCATATTTGACCTACCAAAATGAACCACTTCACACTTATCTGGGTTGAACTCCATCTGCCACTTCTCAGCCAGTTTTGCATCCTATCAATGTCTCACTGTAACCTCTGATAGCCCTCCACACTATCCACAACACCTCCAACCTTTGTGTCATCAGCAAATTTACCAAACCATCCTTCCACTTCTTCATCCAGGTCATCTAAAAAAATCACCAAGGGTAGGGGTCCCAGAACAGATCCCTGAGGCACACCACTGGTGACCGACCTCCATGCAGAATATGATCCGTCTACAACCACACTTTGCCTTCTGTGGGCAAGCCAGTTCTGGATCCACAAAGCAATTTCCCCTTGGATCCCACATCTCCTTACTTTCTCAATAAGCCTTGAATGTGGTACCTTGTCAAATGCCTTGCTGAAATCCATATACACAACATTTACTGCTCTACCATCATAAATGTGTTTAGTCACATCCTCAAAAAATTCAACAGGCTCGTAAGGCATGACCAGCCTTTCACAAAGCCATGCTGACTATTCCTAATCATATTATATTCTTCAAATGTTCATAAGTCCTGCCTCTCTGGATCTTCTCCATCAACTTATCAACCACTGACGTAAGACTCACTGGTCTATAATTTCCTGGGCTATCTCTACTCCCTTCCTTGAATAGCGGAACAACATCCGCAACCCTCCAATCCTCTGGAACCACTCCCGTCCCTATTGATGTTGCAAAGATCATCGTCAGGGGCTCAGTAATTTCCTCCCTTGTCTCCCACAATATCCTGGGTTACATCTAGTCCGGTTCTGGTGACTTATCCATCTTGATGCTTTCCAAAACTCCTGCACATCCTCTTTCTTAATCTCTACATGCTCAAGCTTTTTAGTCCATTGTAAGTCATCCCTATAATTGCCGAGATCCTTTTCCATAGTGAATACTAAAGCAAAGTACTCATTAACTACCTCTGCTATCTCCCCTGGTTCCATACACACTTTTCCACTGTCACACTTGATAGGTCCTATTCTCTCACATCTTATCCTCTTCCTCTTCACATAATTGTAGAATGCCTTGGGTTTTCCTTAATCCTGTCCACAAAGACCTTCTCATGGCCCCTTCTGGCTCTCCTAATTTCTTTCTTGAGCTTCTTCCTGCTAGCCTTATAATCTTCTAGCTCTCTATAATTACCAAGCTTTTTGAAACTTTCATAAGCTTGTCTTTTCTTCTTGACTAGATTTACAACAGCCATTGTATACCATGGTTCCTGTACCCTACCATCCCTTCCCTGTCTCATTGGGATGTATCTATGCAGAACTCCATGCAAATATCCCCTGAACATTTGCCACATTTCTTCCAACCATTTCTCTGAGAACATCTCTTTCCACTTTATGCTTCCAAGTTCCTGCCTGATAGTTTCATATTTGCCCTTACTCCAATTAAATGCTTTCCTAACTTGTCTGTTCCTGTCCCTCTCTAATGCTATGGTAAAAGAGATAGAGTTGTGATCACCGTCTCCAAAATGCTCTCCCACTGAGAGAACTGACACCTGACCAGGTTCATTTCCCAATACCAGATCAAGTACAGACTCTCCTCTTGTAGGCTTATCTACATATTGTGTCAAGAAACCTTCCTGAACAAACTCTACCCCATCTAAACCCTTCACTCTAGGCACATGCCAATCGATATTTGGAAGATTAATATCTCCCACCATGATAACCCTGTTATTATTACACCTTTCCAGAATCTGTCTCCCTATCTGCTCCTTAATGTTCCTGTTACTATTGGGTGGTCTATAAGAAGCACCTAGTAGATTTTTTGACCCCTTCCTGTTCCTAACATCCACCCATCAGCAAGGATGATGTAAATATTTCTGCAAGGGCCTAGAGAATTTCTGAGGGAGCACCTTATCAGCCTCAGGGGATTTATCCAGCCTAATTTGCCTCAGAACAGTGAACACTTCCTCCTCTGTGACCTGCGTAGGATCCATGAAGTGGACACACTGCTTCACTTCTATAGATTCTGTGTCCTCCTGAGTAAATACAGATGTAAAAAAAATTATTTCAGATCCTCCTTCTTTCTCACATTCTGATTCTGATTCTGACATGGACTAGCATTCTGATCTCCCGGAGAAGCAATTTTGGCCCTTGCAATCCTTTTGCACTTAAGATATTTGAAAAATCCCTTAGGATTCTCCTTCAGAACAACCTCATGCCTTCTTTTAGCACTCCTGATTTCTTTGTTAAGTGTTCTTTTTAATTTCTTATAGTCCATAAGCACCTCACTTATACTCCATTAGCACCTCTAATTTTTCTTCACCAGGGCTTCAATATCTCTTGAAACCAAGATTTCCAACACCTGTTCTATTTGCCTTTTATTCTGACAGGCACCTACAAGCTTTGTACTCTCAAAGTTTCACTTTCAAAGGCCTTCCACTTACTAAATACATTTTTGCAACCAAACAGCCTGCCCCAATCCACACCTGTTAGTCAAGATGTGTGATTTTAAAATCACCTACTATAACAACCTTATGTTTCTTACAACAGTCTGCAATCTCTCCACAAATTTGTTCCTCGAAATCTCTCAAACAGTTGGTGGTCTGTAATGTAGCCCCATTAATGTGGTCAGTTCCACCCGTAACACCTCATTGGATGCGTTCTCCAGCCTGTTCTACTGAGCACCGCCGTGACATTTTCCCTGACTAGTAAGACCACCCCTCCTCCTTTATCCCCTTCTGCTCTGTCACATCTAAAAGAACGAAACCCTGGAACACGTCCAGGTGTTTATCCGGCCTGTGCTCATCTGCCTTTCCTATGATACTTCTTGCATTGAAATATTTGCAGTTTAGGACATTTGTTGCACCAAGTTCAACCTTTTGCCTGAGGTCTTAACAACGTTTGTCTCCACAAACTCACCACTAACTCTTCTTGCACTCCCACTGAGCAGCATTAGCAAACCTTCCCACTAGGATATTAGTCCCCCTCCAGTTTAGGTGCAACCATCTCTTCTGTACCTACCCTGGAAGAGAGTTCAAAAATCTTATGCCCTCCCTCCTACACCAACTGCTTAGCCACATGTTAAACTGTATAATCTTCCGAATCCTGGCTTCACTAGCATGTGGCATGAATAGATGAATAAAGAGTGGATTGATATTTGCAATTTTCCAGTCCTCCGGAACCATTCTGGAATCTAGAGATTGTAGGAAAATGATTCTACGATCTCTTCATCTACATCTTTCAGAACTCTGGGATGCAGTCCTACTTACTGGTCCTGGTGTTATACCTATCTTCAGTTTTTTCAGCTTCCCAAGCACCTTCTCCTTGGTAATAGTAACTGCACTTACACTGCCCTCTGACACTTTACAATTTTTGGCATACTGCTAGTGTCTTCCACAGTGAAGCCTGACACTTATTGAGTTCATCCGCCATCTCTCTGTCCTCCATTACTACGTCCTCAGCGTTATTTTCCTGCACTCTTAAATCCATTCTTGCCTGTCCTTTACTCTTAATATATTTGAAAAAAAAACTTTTCTATCTGTCCTATATTTTTGGCTAGTTTAATTTCATGTTTCATCTTCTCTCTCTCAACAGCGTTTTTAGTTTTTAACACTAGTATTGTTTTTAACACTTTCCAATCATCTATTTTCCCACTAACTTTTGCTATATTATATGCCCTATCTTTTCCTTTTATGCTATCTACCACTTCCCCTGTCAGCCACAGTTGTCTCATCAAGCTTTTAGAATACCTCTTCATTTTGGGGTTGTACCTATCCAGTGCTGTCCGAGTTGCTCTCGGAAACGCTTTCCATTGCTGTTGTGCTATCATCCCTGCTAGTGTTCCCTTCCAAACAACTATGGCCAGCTCCTCTATCATCCCTTTTCTCTACTCCACACATCTGACTTTATTTTCTGCTTCTCAAACTGCAGGATGAATTCTCTCATATTATGATCATTGTCTCCTATGAGTTCCTTTGTCTTAATCTTTGTCTTCTTTTGTCTTCCTAATCAAATGTGCTTCATTACACAACATCCAATCCAGATTTGCCTTTCCTCTATTGGGCACAACCACAAGCTGCTCTAAATGCCATCTCATAGACATTCCCTATTTTAGGATATAGCACCAATCAGATTTCCTCTGTCTACCTGCATATTGAAATCCCCCATCACTATTGTAATATTGCCCTTATTACATGCTTTTTTCATCTCCCATTGTAATTTGTAACCTACATCCTGGTTATTATTCTGAGGGCTGCATATAACCCCTATTGAGATCATTTTACGCTTGTAGTTTCTGAACTCTACCCACAAGAATTCTACATTTTCTAATCCCATCTCACCTCTTCCAAAGGATTTGATTTATTTTTTAATCAAACAGTTTTCACTCAGTTTCAGTGAACCCCCCCCCCCCCCCCGTACTTCTGAAATCCAGTGTGTACTGGCTCAAAGCCATCAAATGCTTTGCATTCATTAATCTTTTTATTTCCTCAGTCATTCTCATGAACCTCCTCTGGACCCACTCCAATACTAGCACACTCTTTCTTAGATAAGGGGCCCCTTCTCACAGTACCCCAGTACTTACAACACAACAATATACTGGAGCAAGGATCACTGGAAAGAATTTGGTCTAGATTTTGTCATTTTCTTTGGCTTCTGTAAATTTTGCCCTGAACTGACAGAGAGAAGCCATTTCACCAATGCTTTGAATATTCCTGTGCTTCAATCCCAGTTGAGATGGAAAAGTTTACTACTCAAGGAGATCTGTGGACAGATAAAGCTGGCATTTAATAAAGTTTATCCAGGGTGTCTTCAGTCTGAGTGCCAGGATAACAGAACCAGAGGAGGATAGCAGTTTGTTAATGCAAGAGTAATCCACATATCTGAAGCAGCAAATACTTTTAAAGCCAGTAAATCTCAGAATTAAAAGCTAATGATGATTATGACCAGACTCCCTTAAAAACCTATTAGTTCTCTGAAATCCTAAGAGGGTGAAAATTTAATTGGCTTGTCTGGTCTGCGACTTCATATTCATGGCAAGCTGGTTGAACCTGAAGGGTCCAAGGAAGCCAGTTATATCAAACTGCCAAACATGCTGGGAGTATAGATTGCATCACAGTAAATTAGGTCACAAACTTGGAAACAGTGAGGACAGTGTGAATCCAAACCAGACACTTTCCTCAGCACATCCAGGCTGCAGTGGAGCTTTGTACAGCCATCGCAAAGGCTCTTTGCAGAAGGACCACAGTCTAGGCAACCAGAGGGGCCAAGTCAGATAGGGAAGCCCCTCAAACAATGAAATGGTGTCTCTCCCCAGGGGCCCACATGAGTGGAAAAGGTTCTAAGGTTTAAAAAGGTGTTAATATTTTTAATATAATAGCATATGACACAGAATGTTTTAAAATATATTGTTTTATTACAAATAAAAGTTTATTTTTGAAATAAAAATAAGTATCTCCACCAAACAGTAGCTGGCTTACCAAGGGCATTGACATTGGGCTTTGAATATGGACCTTAGCAACAATTTCTAACCCCCATAAGTAAGTTTGTATATTGATCTCAGAGAATGTGGCAATGCCTTGGTTTGCTGAATTTTCCTGTTCCTCCATGGAGAGTAAAACTGGAATGGGTTCCCCTGGTCTCTGTGAACATGATTTGAAGTGTTCTGACCATCTATGTCAAAGTGCTAACAAAGGAATTAGAGTCTCTGCACCATACTCACCCTGTGCTGTTGAGGTAGCTCTGTCCCATACTGCAGTCCTTGGTCATGAAGGATGGGTTGTACCAGAAGGCCGGTAAGCATCTTCCATCAGAGTGACGCTCATAGCCAAAATCACTATTGAAGAATGAAGAGAAGAGAGAAGAAGAGGATACACAGAGAGAAAATGATGACATAACACCTTTCCAAGTATATTCTTTGAAAATCCATCGATATTGGCAAGAAAATACAGGTCAGATTGCAATTTGAAATGGTGGCAGATTGAATTTAATCCTGACAAGTGCAAGGTGATTATGTTTTGCAGAACTAAATATGGTTCGGAATTATACATTAAATGCTAAGATGTTAAGCAATGTACCGAAGGACCTTAGGGTTCAAGTCCATAGCTCCCTGAAATTGGCAACACAAGTAGTTAGGTAGGTAAAGAATGCACATGGCACCTTGTCTTCATATGATCCAGCTCACTCCGTTCTCTGCATATTCATGTATCTACCCCAAACACTCTTCAATGCCACTATCGTACCTCTTTCCACCACTACCACCATTCTCTGTTTAAAACTACTTGCCTCACACATCTCCTTTGAACTCTCCCCTTCTTACTTTAAATGCACTTCTTTTAGGGCATGTGAGCATGGAGGAATGTGAAGCAGCAATGAACATTTTAATACTGAAACCAGCTTAAAGTAAAATGTCTAAATAAAGGGAGCAGAACACCTAAAACCTGTCAGTCCAGGTTAAGTGTACAACACTGAGAACAGAACAGGTGAGGGGGGTCTGTATTGAAGTTGGGAATAAGTGAATACAAGGTCTTTGCCATCATAGACCACCATGTGGGCTTAATAATGACACAAAATTTGTACGTTCTGATGCAACGCGCACTACCAGGCTCCAATTCATTGTCATAAGATTCTTGAACAGATCACTCTGAGTGGTAAAGATGATCTGTTGATAATCTCTTATCTACCACACTAGAGCTCTTGGACTTTAGTTGTCCACATTAACTACACTTTCTCTTTTTGTACTACCTCAATGTACTTATGTACAGAATGAGCTGTCTGGATGGTATACAAAAATATCCTTTTCACTGTATCACGGTACTTTTGACAATAATCAACCAATTACAGCAGCAACACAAAATTAGATAAAACCAGCTGCTTTTTTAGTGAACAAATGGGGATCTGCTGTTGGTTTTTTAAAAACTTTTTCTCTTCTGTTTTGGTTTGAAAATTCCCAACTGTCCTCAAATGTTATGAATTAGCTTGAAATGAAGTACAGCATTTTCCATTGAATCTTCAAAAACATTTTTTAAAACTTCACTTTGAGGGTGTCAAATCAATCAGCAATATTAGAGGTGCAGTAAAGCATCTGTCCTGTTTACTTTGAGTAAGGATTAACAGTGACCTAGAGTTGATTAGATCAACTAGATTAGTAGATTAGAGTTGATCAGCACTCTTGCCTGACTTCCCTTGCTCAGCTAGAAATTGGTTGCCACACAGACTCACACAAAATCAGTTCATCCAAATAATTGATGTTTTAACGTCTAAAAGAAAAGAAAAATCATTTGCATTTTAGCACTCTGAAATTCAAATACAAAATGTCGGCATACTCAGACTCTGTGGAGGAGAATCTGAGATAACATTTCAGGTTATTCACCTTTTACAAAAGTGTTAGAAAATATTAGAACAGAAACATAAGTTGATAGGATGGTTAAGAAGGTGTATGGTGTGTTGGTTTTCGTTAGTCGGGGGACTGAATTCAACAGCCGTGAGATAATGCTGCAGCTCTGTCGAAGTCTAGTTAGACAAACTCGGAGTATGTTGATTTCTGGTTGCCTTATTATAGGAAGGATGTGGAAGCTTTAGAAAGGATGCAGAGAATTATGTATTTTACTTGTTTAGAGATACAGCACAGAACAGGTCCTCTGGCACCACCCAGCAACCCACCTATTTAATACCAGCCCAATCACAGGACAATTTACAATGGCCAAATAACCTACTAACCAGTAGATCTTTGGCCTGTGGGAGGAAACCCATGGAAGAAATGGGCAGAACTTACAAACTCCTTAAAGATGGCTCCGAAATTGAACTCCAAACTGTGGAATGCCCCAAACTTTTTTATAACGCTACACTAACTGCTACACTACTATAGTGCCTAAGTGCCACACACATTTATTAGGATGCTGCCTGTTTTAGAGAACGTGTCTTATGAGGATAGGTTGAGCAAGCTTGGGTTTTCTCTTTGGAGCAAAGGAGAATGAGAAACAACTCGATAGAGGAGTACAAAATGGTAAAAGGTATTGATATGGTAGAAAACCAGAGACTATTTCCCTGGGCAGGATTGTATAATGTGAGAAAGCATAATTTTAAAGTGATTGGAGGAAAGATAGAAGGTGTTCTTTTACACAGAAGGTGCAGTTGCGTGGAATGTGCAGCCAGTGGTGGTGATAGAGGCAGAAACATTAGGACATCTAACAGTCTCTTAGACAGGTACATAAGTGAAAGAAAAATGGAGGGCCTTGTGAAGGGATGGAAGGGTTAGATTGATCTGAGTAGGTTAAAAGGTTGCCACAAAATCGTGAGCCAAAGGGCTTATACTGTGCTGTATTGTTCTACTGTATGTTCTAAATAAAATGAACAGGGGCAGATGAGAGACAGCTTTGGTAAAGCTTAGGAGAATGTGAATAATAGAAAAGTAAATGACACTATTATGATTTTGAAGCTTGTATTTTTTAATCCTTCCATGGCATTACTCCTCCCTACGTCTGTAATATCCTTAAGCTCCACAATATCAGCTTTCCTCTAATACTCAGCTCTTGATCTTGCCTGAATTTAATCATTCGTCATTTAACTATTAGCAGCCTTACAGCTAATCTCCAGCCCTGATCTTTTGAATTCCCTTCTAAAACCTCCCTAATTCACCTTTTTAAATTAAAATTTTTAAAGTCTGTCTGTTTTTCACACCCTAAGGGAGGAGGCAGTCAGCGCAGGATTGCTCTGTGGCCATTCCACTCACTAACAGTGATACCCCCTTGGATACTGTTGAAAAGTATTTTCTGTCGTTTCTGTCGTTCTTTCTGTTGTTGTGAGAAAGCCTCTCTGTGAGTTGAATTTATTGGATGACCATTGAATCATAGAGAGATACATCGTGAGAGAAAAAGACCATTCAGCTCACTGGGCATGTGCTGAATATCTGGCACCCATTTTCTCACTATCCTATGCTAACCCATTTATGCTCCAACATTCCCATCAACTGCTCCAAGATTCTACCACTGGCTTACACACGCAGGGTAATAATATTGGAACTAACCAACCTGCGTAAGTCTGGGATATGAGCAGTAACCAGAGCACTCAAAGAAAACCCACAAGGTTACAGGGAGAATGTGCAAACTCCACACAAATACCATCATTCACAGAGTCCTAGAGTCCTACAGTGCAGGAACAGGCCCTTCTGTCCATCTAGTGTATGCCAGCCTAGTCCCATTGACCCACATCTGGACCATAGCTCTCTACTCCCATCCCGTCCATGTACCAATCCAATGTTGCAGTTGAATCTACATCCACACTAGCTCAGGTAGCTCATTCCAATCACACCATCCTCTGAGTTTCTCCTTCAGGTACCTCTTAAATAATTCACTCTTAACTTTGTAGTCCCAAACAGTTTTAGAAAACGCCTGCTGGTATTTACCCTGTCCATACCCCTCAACATTTTGTACACCTGTATCAAATCTCCTCTCAAACTTCTATTTTGAATCAGAACCTAGTCAACTGTTCCCTATAACTTAGGTACTCAAATTCCAACATCATCCTTGTAAACTTAATCTAAACTTTTACAGTCTTATTGATATCCTTCCTGTAGATAGGTGACCAGAACTGCTCATAATATTATAAAATTCAGCCAGGGTCACTAGGAATGTGAAGCAGTAGCACTATTAGATGCAAAAATATGTCACACTCAGTCATCACTGAGGATATCATTAAAAGACTGAACAGATTTCACAATTGACGGAGCACTGCACTCATTAGCTGTCACTCTTTAGCTGGTAGTGTTGCTATGGAGAGTAGTTTTAATTAAACTGTTAAACCAAAGCATTCAATCAAACAAGCACTCTAAAGGCCAATGGAATATTCTAGAGGAAGGATTGTGTTAAAAGCACATCAAATGACTGAGATCAAACCAATCTTGTCAATGACGAAACTACCAACAAATGCTTTCAAACTTACATGATAAAAACCACTTGAAAAGCCAAGAGGTAAAAAAAGCATGTTTCAACTCCAGTATTATAAAGAATGGTTTATATGTCAGTGAGAGATAACATATTTAAATATGCGTCGACATCAGCTCAGCTCCAGCTTGACATTATCAGCTAAATGATGAGATTCCTGAGCTTTTAAACTGCAGAGAGATGCACATTTCACTCATCTTCCCTGAACAGGTTCAGCTGAAAGCCAAGCTGCCTGGAGTCCAAACAGATAACAGCATTCCAATAAACTTTACTAAACTCATCCTATTTTGTCAACTCCCTCTCATTTTTTTTATATATTATACTGAGCTATTGGAATACATTAGCTTGAGTCTAACAGGTAACATAAACATCAGTCTTTCTCTCACAGGACGAGTACATATTGAACCAGGAGCAACAGGGTAGAAGTCTCTTTTGGCCACAAGACATTTTTCCCTGGAACATACAAGAATGAGGAGAGATTTGATAAAAGTACACAGATGTATGAAGGTGTAGAAAGGATACATGGAAGCAGGCTTTTCCATTGATGTTGGGTGGGACCAGAGCTAAAGGCCATAAGTTAAACGTGAAAGGTGAAATATTTAAAGGGAACCTGGGAAGAACTTCTTCACTCAGAGGGTGATGTAAGTCTGGAACAAGCTGCCAATGGAAGTGCTCAATTGCAGGCTCAATTGTAACATTTCAGTGAAGTTTGAATAACTACATGGACGGGAAAGGTATGGAGGACTATGGTCCAGGTGCATGCCGATAGGACCAGGCAGAATAACACCTTGGCGTGGACCAGATGGATTGAAAGGCCAATTTCTATGTGTAGTGCTCTATGATTCTATGAATCTATCTATCTTGGGTTGCATCAAAATAGCAATTGTTACCTCTTGGATTCTATGGCTAGGTAAACCCACACAAAGCAGATGGAAAATGGAGGCTTAATTGCCCAAATTAAGGGCATAGTAAATAGCAACAATTATAAGGTATAAATACAGATTGGACCTGGTGACAAATCACTCTACTGTAAGCCAAGCCAATTTCTTATTCATTGAAAAATAAGTAGAAGAGCTGGAGAATTTAAGGGCAGATGCTTCGGGCGATGTCAATAGTTAAGCTTGCACAAAGGCTACAAACTAACATCAACTCAAATGGCTGACAATGAAGAATATCCTTTATCATTTACTGTACCTACAATCTGAATGTGCACTTGATAAGATCCAAGTTTTTCACAAAGGTTGACCTGTCACACAGTTGAGCCATTGATAACGGATATCAAAAGCACCTCAAAAATTTCTTTCCAAGTCCCATATCATATTAGCAACAAGAAGCCATTCAGCCCGGCAGCTCTGTGCTGGCGTAAACATTCCACTTGAGCCATTCTCCAATTCTTTTCCAGTGAGCACATCGTTAAATTCCTTTCTCCTTCATGATTTTCCAACACAAAATTCAACATTCCTGTTGTTTATAAACTCCTTGCAGGCAAGTCCCACTTTCTGATAGCTCATTGGATTGGAGAAACTCTTTCTGAATTTCCTGTTAATGGGTATCCTTTCTCCTGCCCTTAATTTGGATTTTCCTGCTACCTTTGCCAAACATTCAATGTAGAACTATTTTTAATTCAGAGGCACAGTGCAGTGACAGTCCCAAAGGGCCCAAGTTGCCTGATTACACCCATGTGACTAACCTACAACCGTTACGTCTTTGGAATGTGAGAGGGAACTGGAGCACCTGTGAAAACCCTGGTGGTCATGGGAAGAATGTACAAACGTCTTACAGACAGCAGCAGAACTGAACCCGGGTCATTGGTCCTGCAGTAGCACTATGGTAACCACTAGGCCATATAATGGCACTTAGACCACTAGCTGTTGGCTTTGTGCTGTTGTAATCAGGCTTATTATCACTGCCTTACATGACATGAAGTTACTTGTTTTTCAGCAACAGTACAGTGCAAAGACATGCAATTACTATAAATTACAAAATGTATAGGAGAGGACAAAGAGGTAGTGCTCATGGAAGACTCTGAGATCTGTTGGAGGGGAAGAAGCTGTTCCTACATTGTTGAGTGTGCTGATACTCCAGCAATTGGGTCCAAGCCATCTTCGTCAAGGACTCTCGTCACAAAACCAAACAGAACAGATAATGGCTAAGTGTTTGATACGGATGAGAGGCTTCTATGCTTTGCCTCTGGAGCCTGACGTTTCCTTTTCTGACAGCTGTTAAGGGTAACATGTGAAATAAGTTCAGGCAGGATCACCACCACCCCTGGGTCAGAGAAAACTGATTGCATGTTGTGCAAAACAAGACAGTTGTTTGAAGCTTTGGGAACAGCAAGTATGCCCAGGAGAGACAAGAACAAGAGAACAAATATAAATTATAGCCAGACAGGGGTGCATGTGGGAGAAGCTCTGCTCTGAATATTACTTATCTTGGGTGGGTAATAAATCTCAAACTGGTGAAGTGAGATGGATTTAATAGGACAAGTCAAATACAATCCTTGACAACAGACTGAATTCAAGGAACTAAATTATTTAATACTTTGAGTTGGCATGGGTACAGTCTGATGAAACTCACTGGGTTCTGTTGCTTTGAATTTGTAGTGCCATATTTCATCCAGATTGGGATGAAATATGTCCTCTGGCAAAGGGGGGTGGTGGTATCAGCCCATGGGTTCTTCCACCCAAGTGGAGTGGAGACGAATCAGGAACGTGTGGTGGGGATGGTAAAATGGGCCTCTTTGAGACAACAGAGTTGAAGGAATTCTCCACTAAGGAATTAGCGAGTTTCGGAGATAGGTACAGACAGAAGCCTGGAGTGTTTCGTGAGTTTCGGAGATTGGTACCGACAGAAGCCTGGAGGGTTTCTGGCTGCGTGGTTGTTGAGGATAAGGGATGGAG
The DNA here is from genome assembly GCF_030144855.1 of Hypanus sabinus. Classification (NCBI taxonomy): domain Eukaryota; kingdom Metazoa; phylum Chordata; class Chondrichthyes; order Myliobatiformes; family Dasyatidae; genus Hypanus; species Hypanus sabinus. The sequence continues at coordinate 6,419,085 of NC_082727.1, forward strand.
GGAGGAGAGGTGCCGGAGTGATAAAGCCTAACAGAGAGATGGGTGCTTTAGGGAGGCTATGTGATCAATAATGCCCTGAAAATGCTGTCTACTTCCCCTGAGCAGAACGAATCACTGAAGGATCGAATAGCAGCAACAATTACATTCAGGTATCCTTTTCTCTGAATGGGATTTAAAACCCCAAGCAGGATGGAGGACATTGGGGGGCACTAAAGCCCTTCAGCAGGGGGCTCTCATTACATAATTATACGGCTGTAGTAGTAGCCTGCCAGAGGATGCTGAAGTAACTTTTGACATGATAGGACATGTGATTACTGCGATGGCATCCCAAATAAAAGGGGTAGTGTTGTCTTTAATAGTACCAGCTATTGGTCATCCTATAAGTACATTGACTCAATTGTTACAAGACTTAGCATATGCAAAAGAGGATGCACATAGCCAGGTATGAAAGTTGGATAAAGAGACAGGGAATGGGGCATCCCTCTAATCTTTTTAGTGTTGCTCAAAGCTGGGGACCTGGAGGAGCAGGTAAATGGGGTTCGCACCTCCACCTTCTATGCAATGCGAAGGGAGCATTGCTAGGGAAAGTGAGAAAGAGAGGCCGGTAACTGGGAAGGGTCATTCTTCAAGACCTCTCCTGATAAATGCTCCTTTTGTCCTCTGCCAGATTCCTTGCATTCCATGTATAGGATTTCCCACAAAGGGCCATGGCACACCTTCCGCAGCAGTGGGAATCAGGGACTGGTTAGTGCCTTTGCACCTCATCATTGTTCGACCTGAAACCCTCTTCCCTGTAAATAGTTTGAATGATTTGAATGCGGAGAAATATGTTAGGGATGTACGTGTGCTGTCATGTGTGTACGTATTTGTGCATATGTGTGTGTGTGCATGTATGTACGTGTACTTTGCCTTTAAGAGACTGTGTGAGTGTTTCAGCCCAAAATGTTGAGTGTACTTTTTTCTATAGATGCTGCCTGGCCTGCTGGGATCCTCCAGCATTTTGTCTGTGTTGCCTGGATTTCCAGCATCTGCATATTTTCTCTTGACTGTGGATGAATGTGTTGGGCCCTGCCCACTTGCTTTTTCCTTCTCCATTGTTCTCTAAGTGTGCTATTTCCCTTTGGGAAATTAACAGTCTGTTTTAAGTTTTGCAATTCCATGCAAAGTTTTCAAAGAGGAGTACAGCCTGGGCTTTGTTTCTTGTGTTTTTTAGTCTGTTAATTTGTTTCTTTTTTTTATTAATCTGGATGTATTTATTGTATCTTAATCTGTTATTTTGTTTCTTCTGTTTAGTTTACTTGTTTACATGCAATCAGTTTTATGGATAACTCATATTTCACACTGGCCACGTGAAACCTGAGTTGATGGGGTAGAAATTTGGGCAACTTTATTCCAAATATGAGATGCCCACATCTCAGAGGGACTCTCAGAGGCATTTGGGGAGCAATTCTAGTCGTTGTGTTTTACATGTTTTCTAAATACCCAGTGGCTAATCAGGAGCAAGTGTATTTTAATCTCTCTGCATTACAGAATGACAAAGTGGTGGATGCTGACTTGGAGTGGAAGATCCTGTTAAACATTCCTGTGGATGATGTTTGAATTTGCACACTGGGTCAGATTGCTGAATTTATATGAAGACTCTTTACTACATTGCAGAAGGGTTGCTCTATTATCAATCCCTTATGCTGACAAAGCAAAAGACCATTGGGAGAAATTATCTGGCCGCTCGGGTTTTGGCTTTCTGTTTTGATGGGAGCTGGGAGGGAGTCATCTATTCTGGCCAACCTCGTCCCAGAGTATGCTAACAGCCTTAAAGATTTGAGCCTTGTAGCTCTGGTGGAGTAAATGCTTTCTCTATGTACCATGTGTGTAATTGGAAAGTCCTGACTCTGAAAGTGATTTCCCAACCTGACAGTGTTGGTGTAGGTGGTGTGATGAGCACAGGTACAAGGTGACAAAGTGGATGGCAAGTGTGAACAGGAACAGTATCCTGTGACAGCTGTGTCTATGCCAAATAGTGTTGTGAAAGATTCTTGATCGACTCTGAATGGCATTTACCGGATATGCAGTTAATAGGCTTTCCTGTATTTCCCACACGGTGCCGTATGTACGCCACCCCAGTGCCCTGGATGAGCACTGTGCCCAAGCTGGTCGGCATAGTGAGGACTTTTACACAGGAAGGATGGCCTTTCTCAACATGATATAACCAGACAGTCACAGGAACTGATACTGATGGCCTTGGATTACCTGCCCACATAGGAAGGTGGCACTTGTACTATTATCGATAAAGAACACTGCACCTACATTCCTGATGGGTCAGGGAACATCACTCATCAGGTTAATCAAATCTCAGAGTCAGTGATGAAGATTAAGTGGGGGAAGAGCTCATTGGCTATTAAACTCTGAAGAGTGGCTGGTGGACATTTGGGGCAAAAGAAGGCTGGTGGACTACTGTTGTATACTGGTGCGGATTACTGGATTTACAGTACTGGGTATTGTTTTATATGTAGGGAGTTAATGAAGGTCATACTATACTGAGATCAGATCGTCATGGTGTCGCAGCTTTTGAGGGGTGGTATGTCCTGTGTTCATGGCTTATCCTGTTGTTGAAAGCTGTTTCCATCATGACAGGTTATGTTAAAACTGCTGTTGCATAGTGTCAAGTTTCAAATCTCCTGGGTATAAAATAGACTGTACCAGGAGGCTTGCTCTCTCTCCCCTTTGTCTACACAAAACCATTGGGAAGGTATGTGCTCCTAACTATAGTAAGTGTCTGTTGAATATTTAATTCTGTATTTTTTGTAACTTGGGAGAACAAATGTTTGAAACATAGAAAACCTACACCACAATACACGCCTTTTGGCTCACAATGCTGTGCTGAACATGTACTTACTTTAGAAATTACCTAGGGCAGGTGTCGGCAACGTTTACCACTGAAAGAGCCAATATGGACCCATTTCCCACAGAAAAGAAAACACTGGGAGCCACAAAACCCATTTGACATTTAAAATGAAATAACACTGCATACAACGGGGTTTTTTTGGCCTTTATGCTATGTATAAACAAACTATAATGCGTTGCATTTATGAAATTGATGAACTCCTGCAGAGAAAACAAAATTACATTTCTGCATGCAACAAAAACATTTTGAACTCTGAAAAAAAGACGTTGGGTTGAAGGTTACTCCATAGTTAGCCTACCTTGGATCGAAGAGTTAAAAGAAAGCGCGCACTGGCGGGTGTCAGGCATTGGCAGTGGTGATGTATATTAATAGCGATAAAAAAACACGTTGCAGCAGTGTGCTACACACAGCGCTAAAATATGGACACTGCAGTCAAAGGTAACTTTATTCGAACTAAACAGCCTTGCTTTAAAGCCTCCCTCAACCCGTCCCCATGGGCGCAGATACTCCAAAAGACACGTACTCACAAACCCCCGTAGGCTATCTCCCTTAGCCGGAACGGTGGCTAATTGTGAGCCGGTTCGGATGTGCCAGGAAATGGGGTCTCCACAACGTTTTATTTAGATTGTACAAGATCACCATAATCTTCAAATTTCGAATTACATTTCAAAAACTAACAAACCACGGGGAGCCGCAGCACAGAGATGAAAGAGCAGCAGATTGCCGACCCCTGACCTAGGGTTATTGATAGCCCTCTATTTTTCTAAGCTCCATGTAATTATCCAGGAGTTTCTTAAAAGACCCTGTCATATTCACTGCTGCCAGCAGCCCATTCCACACACTCACCACTTCCTGAGTAAAAAACTTGCCCCGGACATCTCCTCTGTACCTACTTCCAAGCACCTTAAAACTGTGCCCTCTTGTGTTAGCCATTTCAGACCTGGGAAAAAAGCCTCTGACTATCCACATGATCATCATCTTATACATCTCTCATCCTCCACAGCTCCAAGGAGAAAAGGCTGAGTTCACTCAACCTTTTCTCATAAGGCATGCTCCCCAATCCAGACAACATCCTTGTAAACCTCCTCTGCACCCTTTCTATAGTTTCCACATCCTTCCTGTAGTGAGGTGACCAGAACTGAGCACAGTACTCCAAGTGGAATTTGACCAAGGTCCTATATAGCTACAACATTACCTCACGGCTGATGAAGGCCAATGCATCATATGCATTAACCATAGAGTCAACCTACGCAGCAACTTTGACTGTCCTATGGACTCTTACCCCAAGATCCTTCTGATCCTCCACACTGCCAAGAGTCTTACCATTAATACTATATTCTGTCATCATATTTGACCTACCAAAATGAACTACCTCACACTTATCTAGGTTGAACTCCATCTGCCACTTCTCAGCCCAGTTTTGCATCCTAACGATGCCCCGCTGTAACCTCTGACAGCCCTCCACACCATGCACAACACCCACAACCTTTGTGTTATCAGCAGATTTACTAACCTATGCCTCCACTTTCTCATCTAAGTCATTTACAAAAATCATGAAGAGAAGGGGTCCCAGGACTGATGCCTGAGGCACAACACTGGTCAGCGATCTCCATGCAGAATATGACCCGTCTACAACCACTCATTGCCTTCTGTGGACATTCCAATTCTGGATCAACAAAGCAAGGTCCCTTTGGATCCCATGCCTCTTTACTTTCTCAATAAGCCTTGCATGGGGTACCTTATCAAATGCCTTGCTGAAATCCATATACACTACATCTACTGCTCTACCTTCATCATAGTATGATCAAATTCACCCTGAAATTTGAGAAGGAAAAGCTAAAGTCAAATGTATCAGTATTGCAGTGGAGTAAAGGGAATTCTAGAGAATTTTCTACAGTTTGTAAATAAATGATTAATATGTAGTCCATGTTTTCTGTCTCACTTACCAAACCAGTGAACCTGCTTCAACATTGCAGTATGTGAATGGCATACATCATTATGCCACCACATCATATAAGGTCATAAGATATAGAAACAGAAGTAGGTCATTTGGCCCATCGAGTCTGCTTTGGCATTTCATCATGGCTGATTCAATTTTCCTCTCCTGCCTTCTCCCAGTATCCATTCATGCCCTGACCAATCAAGAATCTATCAACCTCTGCATTAAATATACATAAAGACTTGTCCCCTACAGCTGCTGTGGCAATGAATTCCACAGATTCACCACTCTCTGCCTAAAGAAATTCCTCCTCATCTCCATTCTAAAGAACTCCCCCTTATTTTGAGGCTGGTCTTAGACTCTGCCACCATTGGAAACATCTTCTCCGCATCCACTCTATCAAGGCTTTTCAACATTTGATAGATTTCAATAAGGTCACCCCTCATTCTTCTGAATTCTGGTAAATGCAGGCCCAGAGCCATCAGATATTTTTCATATGACAAACCGTTAAATACTAGAATCATTTTAATCAACCTCCTTTGAATGTTTTTTAGTTTCAGCAAACCCTTTCTAAGATAAGGGTTCCAAACCTGCTCTCAATACTCCAAATGAGGCCTCATCAGTGCTTTGTAAAGTTTCAATATTACATCCTTGCTTTTATATTGCTAACATTGCATTTTTCTTCATCGCTACAGACTCAAGCTGCAAATTAATCTTTAGGGGATCCTGCACAAGGACTCACAAGCCCCTTTGCACCTCAGTTTTTATGTTTTCGCTCCATTTAGAAAATTAGTCACTGCTTTCATTTCTCCTACTAAAGTGTAAGACCATACACTTCCTGACACTATTCCATCTGCAATTTCTTTGCCGATTCTCCTAATCTTCCAAAGTCCTTCTGTAGACTCTCTACTTGCTCAAGGCTACCTACCCCTACACCTATCTTCATATTGTCTGCAAACTTTGCAACAAAGCCATCAATTCCATCATCCAAATCATTGACATATAATGAAAAAAGAATCACAGAAACCCTGTGGAGCACTAGATACTGGTAGCTAGCTAGAACAGGCTTCCTTTATTCCCATACTTTGCACCCTACCAATCAGCCACTGCTCTATCCATGCTAGAATCATCCCTAAATACCACGGACTCATAGCTTGTTAAGTAGCCTTGTCAAAGGTCTTCTGAAAATCCAAGTACACAACATCAACTGATTCTCCTTTGTCTATCCTGCTTGTTATTTCTTCAAAGAATTCTAACAGATTTGTCAGGCAAGATTTTCCTTCAGGAAACCATGCTGACTACAGTCTATTTTATCATGTGCCTCCAAGTACCCTGAGACCTCATCCTTAATTTTTGACTCCAACATCTTCCCAATCACTAATGTTAGACTAACTGGCCTATAGTTTCCTTTCCTCTTTCAATCTCACTTCTTGAAGAGGGGAATGTATTTGCTATTTTCCAGTCTTCTGGAACCATTCCAGAATCTAGTGATTCTTCAAAGATCATTACTAATGCCTCCATGATCTCTTCAGCCACCTCTTTCAGAACCCTGGGGTGTACACTATCTGGTCCAGGTGACTTGTCTACGTTCAGACCTTTCGGCTTCCCAAGAACTTACTCTCTAGTAATGTTAACTTCACACACTTCATGACCTCTGACACCTGGAACCTCCACCATACTGCTAACGACTTCCACAGTGAAGACTGATGCAAAATATTAGTTCAGTTCATCTGCTATTTCATTGTCCCCCATTACTACCTCTCCAGCATCATTTCCCAGCAGTCCGATATCCACTCTCTCCTCTTACCCTTTATGTATCTGAAGAAAGTTTTGGCATCTTCTTTAACATTATTTGTTAGCTGAATTTTGTATTACATCTTTGCCTTCTCAATAACTTTTTAGTTACCTTCTATTGGTTTTTAAAAGCTTCCCAATCCTCTAACTTCCCACTAATTTTTGTTCTATTATATGTCCTCTCTTTTTGGCTTTTATGTTGGATTTGACTTCTCCTGTTAGCCATGATTGTGTCATCTTGCTTTTAGAATACTTCTTCTCCTTTGGGATGTATATATCCTGTGCCTTCCAAATTGCTTCCAGAAATTTCAGCCATTGCTGCTCTGCTGTCATCCCTGCCAGTGTTCTTTTCCAATCAATTCTGGCCAACTTTGCCCTCCTGCCTCTAGAACTCCCTTTACTCTATTGCAATACTAATACATCTGACTTTAGCTTTTCCTTCTGAAATTTCAGGGTGAATTTAATCATATTATGATCATTTACCACTAAGGATTCTTTTATCTTAAGCTCTCTAATCGATTCCGGTTCATTGCATAACACCCAATCCAGAATTGCTGGTCCTCTAGTGGGCTCAACCATGAGCTGCTCTAAAAAGCCACCTGGTAGGAATTCCAAAAGTTTCTCCTCCTGTAATGCAGCACCAACCCGATTTTCCCAATCTACCTGCATATTGACGTTCCCTGTGACAATTGTAAAATTGTACTCTTGGCATGCGTTTTCTAACTCCTTGTCGTACTTTGTAGACCACATACTTACTACTGTTTGGGGGGTCATTATATTACTTCCATCAGGATCTTTTTACCCTTGCAGTTCCTTAGCTCTATCCACAATGATTCAACACCTTCCAACCCTATGACAACTCTTTCTAATAATTTGATTTGATCAAAAATCTTATGCCCTCCCTCCTACACCAACTCTTTAGCCACATATTAAACTGTATAATCTTTCTAGTTCTGTCCTTACAAGGATGTGGCATGGGTAGCAATCCTGAGATCACAACCCTGGTGGTTCTGTTCTTTAACTTAGCTCCTAACTCCTTATGTGTGCATCTCACTAAAGTAAAACAAAATTAGAGTAGACATTTAATCCTCAGTTCTATGGTTTTCTTTCAATTAGTTTTATGTTTTGGAGTTATAAAATACAACAGTAGCAATGAATAAGTTTAAAACAAACCCCAGGCATCTACCAACAGTACCTGCTAAAACACAGCACATTTTTTCTTCATAAGAGAGAGAAAGAGAGAAGTTTGAGTTAAAAAAACAAGTACATAATGTCCACCACAACAGACAGGATCTCCTGGTTGCCACTCACTTTAACTCTGCTTCACATTCCCATTTGGATATGTCCATACATGGCCTCCTCTACTGCTATGATGAGGCCAAACTCAGGTTGGAGGAGCAACACCTCATATACCGTCTGGGTAGTCTCCAGCCCCTTGGTATGAACATTGAATTCTCCAACTTCTGGTAATTCCCTCCCTCTCCCTTCCCCCATCCGAGTTTCACTCTGTCTCCTCTTCTAGCTTCCTATCACCTCTCTCATGATTCTGCCTTCTTCTACTACCCATAGTGCTTTCCCCTTACATTCCTTCTTCACCTCTCCTGCCTATCCCCTCCCTGCTTCCCCTCCCCCACCCCTTGATCTTTCATCTGATTGGTTTTTCACTTGACACCATCCATCCTCCCCCCACCTTCTTTATAGGGCCCCTGCCCCCTCCTTCTTCAGTCCTGCCGAAGGGTCTCAGCCCAAAACGTTGACTGCTCCTTTCAACAGATGCTGCCCGACCTGCTGATTTCATCCAGCTTTTGTATGTGTTGATTTGACCACAGCATCTGCATTGTGTGCACATAATGTTTTGTCTCTTCAGAAGCTAGTCAGATTCCACAGAAGGCACCAACACTATTACATTGATTCAAATGTAACTTGCTGCCTTCTTGTTGTTCATGTGGATGTGTAATGGAGAACTTTTGCAGTTAAAATGGTTGTAATATTTAACTGTTAAGTTGGCCTCATGTTCTTTAAGACAATCTAGGCTATTCTTGGTCCTGGTAAGCAGAAGGGATCTGGGTATCAGGTTTAAAGCATAATTCTGTATATCCCTTGTTTAATATTTAATATCATTTTGCATTTGTGTAAAATATGGCAAGTGTTCACATTTAGAAAAGACTTAACTTTTGGAACAATTAAGTTACCACAGCATATAGTCTCAGTGACCTTTTGGTGCTTATGTAAGATATTGGAGTAAATTCTGGGGGTTTGGTGATGAAAGATGTATACCCAAAATGTTAGGCTGCTTGGTTTTTCTTTACTGACTTTAAATCTGCAGATATTTCTTTTTCCTTTCAGGTATTTCACAGCTTTTCTCATTCTATTTCATCTCCAAAGTCCTATCAGTTTGTCAGGATTAGTGAGAGTGCAGTTTGCTTAAAGGAAGAAATGGATGGCTGATCTTCGGCTGGTTCCTTTGATTCGATTAACAAAGTTACTTTGTTGTGAGATGTGTGCTCAGACATGGTTGAGGATTAAGAGGCTGTGTAGAGATGCTTCTCAAAGAAATCCCCCAAGGAGCAAGATTGACACGTGACAGAAATTGGATACTGCAGCTGTATTCTGCTTGCAGCCTCCTGAGATTACACGGATCTCCAACAAAGGCTTTAAGAGATTTTCAAGGATTTCACTGATGTTTAATAACTTTGGGGAAGTCTAACCACAAGTTAGATGCGACTTTCCAGAAAGCTGATAATGGCTTGGATTTTGATGTAATTTTCAGAACAGCACCAATGTACTAATTCAAATATGCTCAGAAACAATGCAGTGTTTGAATTCTGCGGGGTACCACCCAACATGAGCAAGCTACATGATTGGCATTGATTTCCGGCATCTGCAGATTTCCACGTATTTGTGAAGCTACATGATTGGCTGTAATTTTTTTTCATCTTGAGTAGTCCTCCATACATTTTCAGCACATCAGTACAGGGCCTTGCGTTTCATTTATCTACTTCCTTCATTTGATCAATATGTATGATGTCAAAAACAGGTTAAAAAAAACACGTGAACTACGAAACGATAGACTCGGGGCTGGACCATACTGTCTATTCAGGATAGGCTGGGAGAGGCTGAGCTTTTCACTTTGGGGTGAAGGGAGGATGAAAAGTGACTTGAGTTGTAGGTTCATTAAATTCTGATACTTTGGCCCAAATGCCTGCGATTATGTGTGGAATATTTCAGTTCTGTAGGAAGCTGTTTCTCAGTTTCACTTTTGCTCGAAGGCTTGAGCCTGTGGAGGTGTATGCCAAAAAGACTCTGAAGGAGCAAGATGTATACATGAAAAAAAATATTGCCTCAATGACACACCGGCTGCATGCACTGGAGATTCCACTGATCTCCAACAAAGGGTTTAAGTGATTTTCACAGATTTCAAGTCAGATTTCTTTTCTGCTAAGGAACTCAGTAAATTCTGCACCAGTGGAATTGACTTCATTGTCTGTTGCAAGTAAATGTGGAAAACCAAACGTCATGAAGTTGAGTCTCTTGACCTGTAAACACACTGTAGAAGAACTATTTTTGTCCACTTAGAAGGTGCGTGTTAAAATCGGAATCTTGTCCTCAAATATACCTCAGTATGATCTTGTACCTCTTTGTCTTTCTCTGTACACTTTCTCTGTAGCTTTTACACTTTATTCTGCATTGTTATTTTTTACCTTATGCTACCTCAATTTACTGTGTAATGATTTGATCTTTGTGAATGGTATTCAACACAAATTCTTTACTATACCTTGATACATGTGATAACAGAAAACCAATCAATGCTGTCCAACTGTGATCATGATCATTCCTAATTGACCCTGTCAAATCTACCTGTGTCACGGATTGACAGGAGAAATGTTGGAATGTTACACTGCTCACATTGTTAATATTCTTTCACTTGGAATCTGTTCTCCAGTAAAGATAATAAAAAAGATTAAAATTTAGCTTTATTAGTAACATGCGTATTGAAACTTTGAAGTACACTATAAAATGACCAACACAGTCTGAGGATGGGATGGGATGTAATCTGCAAGTGTCACCATACCCATGGGTGACTCCAAAGTAAATGGAGTTCTCATTACCTATTTTATAAGCAAGGTTGACTAACTCTGTGGCAGTAGAAATATACTTTCCACAACCTCCAGGAACAGCAGCTCATCTTCCAAATGTAAATGTACAAGGCTTAAGACTCAACATTACATTCAATAATGTCAGTTTGTATTAGAACTGCCTAGTTCTGTTGACATATTCAGGATCAGATTTAATACCATGGGCATATGTAGTGAAATTTATTAACAGCAGCAGTACATTGCAATATATGATAAATAGAGAAAAAACTAATTACATTTATATATGTATATTAAATAATTAAATTTAAAATAGTAGTGCAAAGCAAACATAATTTTAAAAATTCCAACTCAACATGTCTAATATTTTCTTTTATTTCACACTTCCAGCATCTGAAGTGCTTTGCATCTCACAGAGCCAACAGTGATTTTTATTTTTTCCTCAACCTCTCCCCTTCTATCCAAATCTCCTTTAAACAGATCAATTACAATTAAGGAATAATCACTACCTTCTCTCAACCAGGACTAATCCTGAGAGCAGATGCGGTGGAGATGGAGGAATTAAGAGAAGGAAATGGAGTTTTTACAAGTAACAGGGTGTTGCAGTAAGATGGCAACACTGGGAACTGTGAGTTTATGAATGAAGAATTAGGCCCCCTGTTAGTGATTAGGTGAAGGTGAATATATTGCTTTGTTCTCTCCATCCCCTCATAATCTCTGCAATTTTCAACATGCCTTGTTTATAATTTCTGCTTCTGATGCAAAATCACCCTTGAAGCATTAACTCTGCTGTTCTTTTCAAAGAGAACCCTGTTGTATTTGGACCAGATTCCACAGTAAGCAGTTATCCTTGAGAGCTCATGACCTGTGATTGGATATGGGGATCTGCCCTTCACCTAATCATGACCCATGATAGGATATGAAGATTTGTCCTTCCATCTGTAACATTAAATCACCGATTACTAACAGGGGGCTTAATTCTTTGTTCATAAACTCACAGTTCCCAGTGTTACCATCTTACTCCAACAACCTGTTACTTGTAAAAACACCATTCCCTTCTTTCATTTCCTCCATCTCCTCTGTATCTGTTCTCAGGATTAGGCCTTTCATTCCAGAACTAAGGCGATGTCCACCTTAACCAAAGAAAGGGGCTTCCATTCCTCCACCATCAATGCTGCCCTCACCCCATCCTCCCATCACCCCACCAGGGCTAGTGTTCCATTTGTCTTCACCTACAACTCCACCAGCCTCCACATCCAGCACATAATTCTCCATAACTTCCACCATCTCTGGTGGGATCCCACCACCAAGCACATCTTTCCCTCCATCCCACCCCATTTTCAGCTTTCCGCAGGGATTGCCTCCCTACATGACTCCCTTATCTATTCGTCCCTCCCCACTGATCTCCCTCCTGGAACTTATCCTTGCAAGCGGAACAAATGCTATACCTGCCCTTACAGCAACTCCTTCACTACCATACAGGGCCCTAAACAGTCCTTCCAGGTGAAACGACACTTCAGCTGTGAGTCCATTTTGGGTCATCTACTGGATCCGGTGCTCCCGGTGTGGCCTCCTGTATATTGGTGAGATGCAGCGTAGATTGGGAGACCTGCTTTGCCAAACACCTACGCTCCGTCCACCAGAAAAAATGGATTCTCCCAGTGGTCACCCATTTTAATTCCACTTCCCATTCCCATTCTGACATGTCAGTCCACAGCTTCCACTACTGTTGAGCTAAGGCCACACTTAGGTTGGAAGAGCATCCCCCCTCAACCTTTCACCGTTCCCCATTCCCATTTCGCTGTCATTTTATCTCCTTTCCTGCCCATCACCTCAGTCTGGTTCTCCTCCCCTTTTTCTTTCTTCCATGGCCTTCTGTCCTGTCCTATTAGATTCTCCAGTCAATTTACCAGCTCTTTACTTCACACCTCCCCCCTCCCTTTTTCACCTAGCACCTTGTGTTTCATCCTCCTCTCCTCCCCCCCCCCCCCACTTTCTTACTCTGACTCCTCATCTTTTTTCTCCGCAGTCTGAACTGAAATTGTTGACTGTACTCTTATCCGTAGACGCTGCCTGGCCTGTTGAGTTCCTCCAGCACTTTGTATGTGTTGCTTATATTTCCAGCATCTTCAGATTTACTCATTTGTGATTGGACTACTCCAACATCTGCCAGAAACCTTGATGACACCTACTTCACCTCTCCCTCTGTCTTTTCCTCTGTAATGAAAATCAAACATTCCTACCTCTCTGTATCTGCTTGGTGTCCAACACTGGTCAATGAGCTGAAATATTGACTCAAGCTCAAGAGATTCTACGGATACTGAAAATCTTGTGTAACATGCTTGAGGAACTCAGCAGGTAAGGCAGCATCTATGGAGAGGAATAAACATTCAAAGTTTCAGATTGAGACCGTTCAGTCCTGATGAAGGGTCTTAGCTTGAAATGTCAATTGTTTATTCTTTTCCATAGATGCTGCCTGACCTACTGAGTTCTTCAAGCATTTTGTGTATGTTGCAAAACATTGATGGTTTCTTTATCCACAGATGCTGCCTGACCTGCCGAGTATCCTTTCCAATTTCTGTTTTCCTTTGTGACTTGAAGGACTGTGCTGAAGCATTCTTATTCAGCAGAATCTTGTCTTTGTATTTAATGTGATCAAGTACATCATAGAGCACCTCAGGATATTTGTCATGTATGGCTGGTACACACAGATGCTTTGTACTTGTATATTCTTTACAATCTAAACATATCTTTGATAGCCATCTCTGCTTCTCTGAGTCCTTGTCCTGGGACAATCAGGCAGAAAATCGACCTCAATCCCACCTCTTCTTGCTCTAACATCACATCCCTCTCAAATGGAATGCAAAGTAGATGTAAAATCTTCTCAATGTAGATGCAAACGGAAGTCATTGCATATCACAGTATCACTGGGTGATGTTGATTAAATTTCTGTACATACATCAACAGCACTGCAGCCCCACAGCCAATTCCCTTCAATGCACACTGAGCTACGATGGGTTCAGTGGCAATTCCGTTTGATGGACACTGAAGTACATGGCAATTCCCTTCAATGCACACCGAAGAACAATGGATTCAGTGGCAATTATCTTCAACGTGTACTGACGTTCAATAGTTCAATGCATTTCTCTCTTGGGTGGTGCAGTGTCATAGCTATTAACAAAGCAGCTTCACAGCGTGAAATAGCAGGATACAATCCTGACCTTTGGAGCTGTCAGTGTGGAGTTTGCATGTTCTCCCTGGGACTGTGTGTGTTTCCTCTTACAACCCAAAGACATCGGTTAATTAGCTGTTGTAAATTGACACTAGTGTGTAGGTGAGTAGTCGAATCTGTGGTAAATAAATTCATATACCTGCTGATAGTTGGCATGGACTTAGAGACCCAAAGAGTCTGTTTCATGCTGTATTATTCAATATGTCTGTAAAGCTTCTTAGTCATCTGGGTCATTGTATATCAAGTTGCTGTGCTGACTAGAAGATGTTTCACCTCTCATCCAAGAGGCTTCTTCAGTTCTGATCCATGGTGGTTCATTCTGGCTCATAAACTCTGAGCTGTTTAAAGGTATAGTAATCACATGAGGGTCGTTAAGAGTTGTAGAGGTAATGAGAGGGTCATGAGTCTTATCTTTGCATGAATGGAGTGTGAACTGTTATGAAAACCCTGGAGTAGAGATGTTAGGACTGCATTGTAAGTAACTGATAGGTGGTGTTTGTGGTGAACTACGTGTGCCTGTCTGGACACGCCCCCTGCGGACTGCTCCTGTGGCTCCTCCCACAGACCCCTGTATAAAGGCGATCAAGGCCTGAGCCCGGCCTCTCAGTCTCCAGGATGTAGTATGGTGGTCACTCACTGCTTGTTCCTTCTTCCAGTCAATAAAAGCCGATATCTCGCCTTTACGTCTCAGAGTGAGTTATTGATGGTGCATCAATTTTATTGACTGGAAGTTTTCAAACATGGAAAGCGTTTTACATCCGGAAAGATTGGATTTGGACCCCCAAGACCCTGAAGCAGCTCTTGCCTTTGAACTCTGGCTTGCATGCTTCCCATCATACTTGGAGGAGGTTCGTGCGACTGACCCCGCCGTTATGCACAGAACTCTCCTCTCGAGGGTCACCCCAAAAATTTATTCATTTATCAGGGACCTGTTGACCTGCGAAGGGGCACTGGACGCCCTCAAAAGGCAGTACCTGCTGCCGGTGAACACCGTCTATGCAAGACATCGCTTAGCTACGGGACGACAGTGGCCTGGAGAGTCAAGCGCCGAGTTTCTCCGAGCCCTACAGACACTCGTCCGAACTTGTGACTACAAAACGCTCATGGCGGAACAGCATGCGGAGCTCCTGGTAAGAGACGCCTTCGTTACAGGACTGAGGTCAGTGCACGTGCATCAGAGGTTGCTGGAAAAAGCGGATCTTACCTTACACTCAGTGATCGAGACAGCCGATACGCTGGAAGCTGCTCTGCACAACGCTGATGCTGTCCAGTCCCCGCCAGTTCCCGCGAGCAAATTCGCCAACGCCGCTGCCAGTCGCGACTCCACGAACTCCCCGAACCGGACCACAGTTGCGGCCCGTCAAAAGCCCGAGCTGTCTTATTTCTGTGGAGTCGTAAAGCACCCCCGAAAATGCTGCCCGGCGCGAGAAGCGACCTGCTCCAGCTGCGGAAAACGGGGCCATTTCGCCAAGGTCTGTAAGCCTAAGCTATGAGCAGCATGCAGTGCTGCGGGTGAGACATGGGAGCTGCCATCTTGCATGGCCGGATGTGGGCGGCCATCTTTGTCGGCGTCAGCATGCCCCACCCCCGACCCGCCGGTGTTTACCAGGCACCAAGACGGCAGTTCAACTCTGGCCACCATAACCCTCGACCAAAGCGCTCCACACCAGCTTGCAAGGTCAATGATGGACATCCTGGTGGAGGGGCACAGGACTAGCTGCCTGTTTGACACAGGCAGCACTGAGAGTTTTATTGACCCGGACACAGTGCAACGCTGCGGACTCGTGACACGGCCGGTAAGTCAGAGGATCAATTTGGCTTCTGGGTTGCATTCCACAGACATCCGGGTGGGTTGTGTAGCGACATTGGTGGTGCAGGGCACAGAATATCGGAACTTTGCGCTACTGGTCATGCTTCAACTGTGCGCACCTGTGCTATTGGGGCTGGACTTCCAGAGCCATCTCGAAAGTGTGACTATGGCATATGACGGGCCCCTCCCACCACTCACTGTCAGGAATCCTCAGTTTGGTGGGAATTCGCCATATACCCCGCTACTGACCGCACACACACACACACACACCAACCCGCACATCCCACCCAGCACCATGCCGACAGCTGCACTACTGACACCACTTGCAGCCTCTCCACCCTCAAGATCCCTCCCCCATCACTGTTCGCCAACCTGACCCCCGACTGTAAACCTGTGGCAACTAAAAGCAGGAGGTACAGCGCGGAGGACAGGGCCTTCATTCAGTCAGAGGTGCAGCGGCTGCTCAGGGAGGGGTTCACTGAGCCAAGCACAAGTCCTTGGAGGGCCCAGGTGGTTGTTGTTCGGACTGGGCAGAAAAATAGGATGGTGGTGGACTATAGTCAAACCATCAATAGGTTCAGGCAGCTTGACGCGAACCCCCTACCCCGCATCGCGGATATGGTCAACCAGATAGCTCAGTACAAGGTGTACTCGACAATAGATCTGAAATCCGCTTATCACCAGCTCCCCATCCACCTGGAGGACTGCTCCTACACCGCTTTCGAGGTGGGCAGCAGGCTCTATCACTTCCTGTGCGTCCCCTTCGGTGACACGAATGGTGTCTCTGTCTTCCAGAAGGAAATGGACCGGATGGTGGACCAGCACCAACTGGAGGCCACATTTCCCTATCTGGATAACATCACCATCTGTGGTTGCGACTGGCCGGATCACAACGCCAACCTCCAACGATTTCTCCAAGTGCCCGAAGCTCTGAACCTTACTTATAACAGGGACAAGTGTGTGTTCAGAACCACTCGACTCGCTATCCTTGGGTATGTTGTGGAAAATGGGGTCATTGGCCCTGATCCTGACCGTATGTGCCCCCTGTTAGAACTCCCTCTTCCCACCACTCTCAAAGCCCTCAGACAGTGCCTGGGTTTTTTTTCCTATTACGCCCAATGGGTCCCCCATTACGCAGACAAGGCCTGCCCCCGGTCAAGTCTACCACTTTTCCCCTCTCTGCTGAGGCCTGCGCGGCCTTCAGCTGCACTAAAGCGAACATTGCCAAATCAATGATGCATGCAGTGGATGAGACCATTCTCTTCCAAGTAGAGAGTGATGCCTCCGATTTCGCTACACTCAATCAGGAAGGCAGGCCAGTAGCATTGTTTTCTTGTACCCTTCAAAGCTCTGAACTTCAGCACTCCGCGGTGGAGAAAGAAGCCCTGGCCATAGTGGAAGCTATTAGGCACTGGAGGCACTATCTCACCTGCAAAAGTTTCACCTTGCTGACCGACCAGCGCTTGGTTGTGTTCATGTTCAACAACCAACAGCGGAGCAAAATCAAAAATGATAAGATTTTGCCGTGGAGAATAGAACTCTCCACCTACAACTTTGACATCCTGTACCGGCCTGGCAGACTCAATGAGCCCCCTGATGCCCTATCCCGGGGAACGTGTGCTAGCGCACAGCGCGACCGGCTATACGCCCTTCATGCACATCTTTGCCATCCGGGGGTCACCCGATTTTACCATTTCGTGAAAGCCCAGAACATGCCATACTCCCTGGAGGGCATCAGGACGATGACCAGGGACTGCCAAGTCTGCGCTGAGTGCAAACCGCACTTCTACCATCCTGACACGGCGCAACTTGTCAAGGCCACCCGCCCTTTTGAGCGACTGAGTGTTGACTTTAAGGGCCCCCTTCCCTCCACCGACCGTAATGTCTATTTTCTCAATGTTATTGACGAGTACTCGCGGTTCCCCTTTGCCATTCCCTGCCCCGATACCACTACCAAAACCGTCATAAAAGCCCTGCGCCAGCTCTTCACTCTGTTTGGATATCCCTGCAATATCCACAGTGATAGAGGGTCCTCCTTTATGAGTGACGAGCTGTGCCAGTACCTGCTAGCTAGGGACATTGCTACTAGTCGGAACACGAGTTATAATCCCCGGGGAAATGGACAGGTGGAGAGGGAGAATGCCACAGTGTGGAAGGCCACACTTTTAGCCCTTAAGTCAAAAGGGTTGCCGGTCTCTCGATGGCAGGAGGTCCTCCCTGAGGCACTCCACTCTATCCGCTCCCTGTTATGTACGTCCACCAATGTCACCCCTCACGAATGCCTATTCTCTTTTCCCAGGAAGTCTGTCACTGGGACCACCCTACCAGTTTGGCTGATGTCCCCAGGGCCAGTGCTGCTCCAGAGACATGTGAGGAGTACTAAATACTCCCCGCTGGTCAAGAGGGTTCACCTTCTACATGCGAACCCCCAGTATGTCTACGTGGTCTTACCTGATGGGCGGGAGGACACGGTCTCCGTCCACGACCTGGTGCCCGCAGGAGCAGCAGACCACTACACTGAACGCTCTCTGGTAGCTATGAACCCTGTACCCGAGGTGACACTGCGCACACCAGGCCCTACACAGACTCCTCATGACACTCATATACCGGGCATTTCATACACACATATACCAGGCGCCTCACACGTGCGTGAAGGATCACTGACGCCTAGTGGGCTGACACCTCCAGTTAGGCTGGAACCAGCACAACCTCCATCTCCGGTGCAAGCACCACTGGCACCTGTGCAATCACCACCACCGGCACCTGTGCAATCACCACCACCAGCTCCTGTGCAATCACCACCACCAGCATCTGTGCAATCACCACCACCAGCTCCTGTGCAATCACCACCACCAGCATCTGTGCAATCACCACCACCAGCTCCTGTGCAATCACCACCACCAGCTCCTGTGCAATCACCACCACCAGCATCTGTGCAATCACCACCACCAGCTCCTGTGCAATCACCACCACCAGCTCCTGTGCAATCACCACCACCAGCATCTGTGCAATCACCACCACCAGCATCTGTGCAATCACAGCCGGTGCTACGTAGATCACAGCGACAGATTCAACCACCTGATAGACTTAACCTGTAAGAAACTTCGCCACATGGGGACTCTTTTTAAAACAAAGGGGGGGTGAATGTGGTGAACTACATATACCTGTCTGGACACGCCCCCTGCTGACTGCTCCTGTGGCCCCTCCCACAGACCCCTGTATAAAGACAATCGAGGCCTGAGCCCAGCCTCTCAGTCTCCAGGATGTAGTACGGTGGGCACTCACTGCTTGTTCCTTCTTCCAGTCAATAAAAGCCAATAACTTGCCTTCACATGTCAGAGTGAGTTATTGATGGTGCATCAGTGTTGTAAACCACCCCTCTGCTCAGGGTTTGACAAAAATAGCTTCTTTAACCCCTCTTTCAAACCACCTGTCCTCCCTGTTCAAAATGTGCACATCATAATCATCAAAGGGATGCCCCTTGTTCTTTAGATGTAGATATACAGCTGGGTCTTGACCTGAGGCGTTAGCCCTCCCATGTTGGGCCATCCATTTGTGAAGTCTTACACATTTTGGACATGGAGGACAGGTGGTTTGAAAAGAACCGATCTTTGTCAAACTGGAAAACCCATCCCAGAACAGAGGGGATGGAAGACAATAACACCCATCAGCTACTTACAATGCAGTCCTAAAATATCTACCCCAGTATCTCCACAACAGTTCACACCTCCATTCATACAAAGATAAGACTAATGATCCTCTCATTGCCTCTATGACTGTTAATGACCTTTACATGATTGCTATACCTTTAAACAACTCAGGGTTCATAAACCAGAAAAATTACCCATCATGGATTAGAACTGAAGTAGCCTCTTGGATGAATGGTGAAATGTCTTCTAGACAACACAAGAAGTCCAGTTGTCTTGATTTATGACTACAATGTGACTGAGTGTGAACAGTCTGTATTATTCAGCTCAGTTCCAACTTTCTTCATCAAAGTTGTGTGGACTAAAGTCAGTGCTTGGTTGCTTGAGTTTGCCATTAAGGAAACCAGTGATGGATGTCCCATGTCACATTTATGACAAATAGTGATTCAATGTATACTACCACAAGGTGTATGCATGTGTGTTTGAAAGAGATTGTGTCAGACTGCCATAGGACACTACAGCACAGAAGCAGGCCCATAAGCCCATCCACCCATCTAGTTCATGCCAAATTATTATTCTGCCTAGTTTCACAGACCTGGACCATCACCTTTCAGACCCTTCCCTTGTATGTATCCAGGTTCCTCTTTCTTAAATATTAAAATCAAATCAGCATCCACCACTTCCACACTGCTTTTTCCACCACCTCTGGGTGAAGAAGATTCCCTCAGGTTCCCCTTAAATACTTTAGCTGTCACTTGTGGTTTTAGTCTCACCCAGACTCCGTAGGAAAAGCCTATTTTCATTTACACTATCGGTACTTCACATGATCAAAAATCCCATCAAATCAGCCCAAGAGAATGAGGTGGAGGGGGAGGGGGAGAGGTAGAGGGAGAGTGAAAGGGAGGGGAGTATGAGGGGGGAGAGAAGAGGGGGGAATAGATACAGTATCTGGAGGTTTTAGAACCCAAGGATAAGATTCCTGAAATCAAAGTGTGGGTGGGTCAGGAGTGATGGGTGAACTGTCTTGATTGAGGTGCCTGAGCTGAGCCCTGGATGGGTTTAGGTTAATGGAGGCTGGAACTTGGGGAGGTTAGCTGGGAGAGAGTAAGACACAAAATATTGACTGCATTGGTACTTATGGGTGTGAGCTGAAGAACGCAATCACTGTGGATCTTGCTGTATTCTTCAGAAGTAAAATCCTGCAGCATTATTTGCAGGTCAGGGTACAACGTGAATTCAAATCAGAAGGAGAGAAAACAAGTAGCACAGCAAAAAGTTAATGAAGAACAAGGCTGCTGATTAGAATGAAGGAATGGGAAACATTTTTATTGATTAGTCTTCAGACAGAGCAATTTGTTATTGCTTTTGACAAACCCAGTTGTGCATGGAAGCCAGTAATTCACCACCAGTAGCACCCTGCAGGTTGACACAGGTCCTTAAAATGTAAATTAATTGAGAGCTTATGAATTGATATATTTTTCTGGAGTATTTGCAGTAAGTAATATTTTTAACGCAACAGAGAAGTTGTCCACTGCACTCACGGCCACAGTTTGAAAACTCTATAAGACTCATGTTCCCTGACTCCATTCAAATCCATCAGGTCGTATCTGCTCAGCAGCAGTTATGGACCAATCTGGTTCACCTGCAGTCTCAGGACCTTGCATTACCATTCACTAATTCAATTGTATCTGCATCACACTCTGGGATAATTTGGTAATTTCTAATTTTTGCCATATGGTTTACCAGCCCATTGTCCAGCGTAAATGTCTCCACTTCCTTCTGTCTTTGGATGCACTGTGGAGAGCATTCTGACTGGTGGCATCACTGTCGGGTGTGGCAGGGCCACGACACAGGACAGGAAAAAGCTACAGAGGGTTGTAACCTCAGCCTGCTCCATAATGGGCATGAGCCTCCCCATCAGCAAAGACATCTTCAGAAGGTGATGCCTCAAGAAGGTGGTATCCATTGTGAATGGCCTTTACCATCCAGGACATACCCTCTTCTTATTACTGTCATCAATGTGGAGGTGCAGGAGCCAAAAGTTGCATACTCAATATTTTAGGAGCAGCTTCTTTCCCTCTGCCATCAGGTTTCTAAACGGTCCATGAACTCTACCTCACAATTTTGTCCCCTTTTTGCATTATTTATTTATTTTTATAGATTCAATGGCCACTTTACCAGCTGTAGAAGGTACCTAATAAAGTAGTCACTGGGTGTATGTTTGTGGTCTGCTGTTGCTGTAGCTCATCCAATTCAAGGTTGGATATGCCGTACATCCTGTGGATACTGTTTTGCACGTACCTGTTTTAATGTGAGGTTGTTTGAGTTAGTGTCACTTCCCCTGTCAGCTTGAACCAGTCTGGCATACTCCTGGGATCTCTAAATAGAAAGGCATCTTTGGCCAGGAACTGCCACTCACTGGATGTTTTTTTTTTGTTTTATGCAGGATTCTCTGTAAACACTAAAGACTGCTGTGTGTGAAAATCGCAGGAGATCAGCAGTTTCTGAGATACTCAAACTATCCCAACTGGCACCAACAATCATTTCATTGTCAAAGTCACTTGATGACATTTGATGACATTTTTTCTCCATTCTGATGTTTGGTCTGAACAAGCACCTTGACCACATCTGCATGCTTTTATGCATTGAGTTGGCTAATGAGATATTTGCATTAACAAGCAGGCGTACCTAATAAAGAGAGTGGCCACTCTTATTGTAATTCATAGTAATTTTTATGTATTGTACAGTAATCCTGCCACAAAACAACACATTTCATGACATATGTCAGTGATAATAAACCTGACTCTAAATTCTGATCTTTCACTGCAACATTCACTTAAATGAGATGATGTTGAGGTAGTCATTCCATAGTTTTTAGACAATCAACGCTGTCATACCCAGACTTAGGAAGCCTGTTATTTTTTAGTTATATCCACTGACAATCATAAAGAAACAAAAAACTCACTTGGCACAACTCCACGCAGTAGCCTTCAGGAGCAAAGACAGGAGGCCCCACGAGATTATAAACTCCCTAGCAACATACTGCAAGCAAACTGAAAATCCGTAGACAGCTGCCACATCAACACATAAATTAACTTCTTAGTAAACATTTTAATTGAACTAATCCGCTACGGGTGATGTCCCCTGTACCTCCCCTCTGGGAATCTCCTGGGACTTGTTAGAGAATTCTGAAAAGTCTGCTCGTCATCAGAGAGAAAGCCACAACATCCCTCATAAGGCAAAGTAACAGGACACAAGTGGCTACTCAAACAAGTAGCTCAGTGCTCATCCTACACAACAGGACAGCTTCCTGCCTTTCCCCTTTCCAATTCTATGATCATCTCCTTTGCCTTACACTTTCTATGATCATCTCCTTTGCCTTATACTATCTTTTTCCCTCCATGCCTCTGGCACATCCTTGTAAACCACTGAATATTGTAACTTGCATTTGAAGTTCACCACATACCAAAACAAGTTTGGTTTGGTCTCCATTCCTGATCATTAACAGCATTTAACAACAATTCTTTGTCATGCTTTCTACCTACAACAAATTTAGATTTTGTCATATTGTGTTTGGTGATTTGGCTAAAATGCTGACTAGATGATCTAATAAAATGGTTCTGAAAAATTACTTAGTATGCTTTACTGACAGCATTCCTATCCAAGACGGGATGTCTGTAAGCAACAACATATTTGAACTTTAGGGGAGGACTTCAATGCCCATGATTAGATGCTCTGCACTGGTTCTGGCTTAAGCTGAAAGCAGAATCTTCCTCCTTGCATCTGTGCTGTTGACTGGTCCTGTTCTAATCCAAAGGACTTTTTGCCGAGCTTTGCATCACAATGCATACTCTCGCGGCCTTCCTGCTCTAAAGTCCCATTCAAATGAATGGGAGACTGGAAGTAACTGGAGTTATTATTAATTATTTTAATTTAAATGATTTCAATATTGTGTGTGTGTGTCTGTTTCATTATGTGTGTGAGAGAGAGAGTGAGAGAGACAGAGGTCTCAAACAGTTTTGAGTAACTCTCATTCACCGTCGATGACAGATTCAGCCTGCAGAGAGCCTGGGGGAGTGTGACCTCACCAGCTGTTAAACCCATTCTGTGAATGCATCCATCCACTTGCACTGGTTCAGCTCTTGCTGTACTGGAATGGCGGAAGTTGGGTTCCCAGGAGCAGACTCCACTCAAGCAAACACTGGAACAAACATATTTCAAAGATCTGAGCAATTGAGGGTTATGGGGATCTGGCCCAGAGAGGCCAGCGTAGATTAGCCATACTGGACTGAATAACATGTTAGGCTTGAAGGCCTGGTAACCTACTCCAGCTCCTAGTTCCTCGTGTTGTGCAATACAGAGTTCAGTAATGGTCACCACACTTTAGGAAGGAGCAAATTTCCAAAAGAGAGTGCAGAGAGATTTATTTGACCAGCTGTAATGATGAGGGATTTCCGTTGCAGTTTTCCCCTAACCTGGGTAAAGTATGGTGACATGGAGTACAACAGCACAGAAACAGGTCCTTTTACCCATCTGATCAACATCCTTGCTAGTCCTGGTTTCCCGTGTTTGGCACATAACCCTTCAAGCCTGTCCCCTCCATGTACCTATCTAAATGCCTCTTAGATTGGCAGCAAAGCAGCTGGCACAACATTATCACAGCTCGGGGCACTAGAGCGGTTTTCTTCAGGTGCTTCAGCTTCCTCCCACAGTCCAAAGGTTGATTGATCATTGCAAATTTTATCTCAATTCATAAATACTGTAAATGAATATTGCAATTGTACCTGCCTTGACCACTTCTTCCAGCAGCACATTCCAGATATTGACTGCATTTGTGTAAAAAAACCCTCTCAGGTCTCTTTAAATCAAAAATGAATGGCTTTATATATTTTAATGAGGCTGTGCCTTAGTGTGCGTTTGAAGATGTAGGGAAAGTTTTGAAGGTAGTGTGAAAAGATGAAGAGGTGTAGGATGTGAATAAAAGGATGGAGCACCACAGCTGTGTAATGTTATTGACATGCCAGTGACCTGGGTTGAAATCTGCCGCTGTCTGTCAGGAGTGGGTTTTCATGGGTTTTCTCTGGGGGGGTCTGGACTCCTCCCACATTCCAAAGACGTAAGGGTTAGTAGGTTACTTGGTCACGTGGGTGCATTTGGACAATACAGGCTTGAAGGTGTAGAAGAGAATGTTATCATGCTGTCTACCTAAAGAAAATAAAACCTGTTTTGTGAACTTAAAGAATGGCTACAATCTGGAACCCAGTGACATAAACACAAAGTAAATCAAGTTCCCAAATAAAAGAGATATACAGAAAAAGCAGGGAAACTGGAAAGCAGGGATTTCTCTACATCATGCACAAAATGGGCTGAATATCCTCCAGTGTCATATCAATTCTCTGATTTGGAGAGTTCGAGGTGTCAATGAAATTTGATTTCAGAACTGGAAATCAACGGACAGATACTATAGATTAGTGTTTAAACCATACAATCCAGGATAAATTCATGCCCCTAGGAGTAACTAATCAGCTGCAGTTAAAGAGATTGTCTCAGTATTTCCCAGACCACCTGGGGGTGTGCATGGAGATATTTGATCATCACTCTGATCAGACAATCTGAATGGCAGATGTTGCTGGAATGAAACTAATATGAATAAAAGATAACTGCTTATCATTGAAGTGTCTCTCTACCGTGTGGATATATGCCTTAAAATCTTGCAGGAAAGCATTGGCTTCAACAACTAAAGCAGGCTTTCAGAAAACAACCTAGTAGTTTCAGCAGCTGGGAATTGAATAAACAGTAGTCAATCTCCATCTTAAGCAGATTATTTTGTTTAGCAAATATAGTCAAATACTCATGAGGAATAAAATTTAATTTGCCTTCAAAAAGCATCACAGCAGTTGCACAAACTTATATTTGGTGATTATTGATGAATTATTCAAGCCATCAATTATGCAGGTGGTCTCATTAGATTTGTAGTATGAATAATATAAAGGGTTATTTTCTAAATTAATGCAAAGAGATGTGAATTTTTGACACCAGCTTTTAAAAATGGCAAAGACCAAGTGTCAACATGCTTAGTGTTCTGATGTTATAAAGATTTGATTCCATGGGAATGCTGGGTAATTTCATTGCTTGGTGAAAAGGTTCATAGTTCACCCCCAATGAAAATAAACTGAAAGGTAATTTATGGTAAAGAGTGTGTTGCCGAGGCTGTAAATCTCAAAGGAGAGTTTTGGGGCCATCTTCCACTTTTACAGCTCTTCATTCCTTTTTGAACTATCAGCATCTGCTTCTTTTCCATGGTAATATTATAATCTTGGATCCTTCTTCTTATATTCTTTTTTAATATATCCCAGGTAATATCTGCAACTGCAATTAAGTTTCTCAACCTTACTATTCTGGGATTCGTTTTAAGTAGACTCTGGCTCTGGGAGATAAAGTTGACAGCTGAAATAATGAAATATGACATTTGGAGTGACTTATTAAATATGGAACACATCCTCAGGAATGGGTTACACACAAGATGTTATTAACTGTGAAAGTGTAGCTCAAGTGGTTTATGAACATCAAATGGACTCTCATTCAAAGGCTGTGCAGGATGGTATTGGGACTTCTGACCAACAGAGCTCAGATAGTCAAGATGCACAACCGCTCCTCCCTCCACACCGTGCTCAACACAGGTGCCCCCCCACCCCCCACAGGCTGTGTGCTGAGCCGATTGGAGTGCACTTTTCTCACACATGACTGCACACTGCACAGCCAAACACTTGAGTCATGTTTACTGAAGACACAACAATTGGCTCATCACAAATAAAAAAACGACAAATCAGATGGTTATTGACTTCAGGAGAACTCTTTACAGCAGTGGAAACTGTGAGCAGTTTCAAACTCTTGGGAGTGCACATCTCACACAACCTCTCATGGTTCCAGAACACAATCAGGAAAGTTCACCAATGCTTCTACTTACTGAGAAGGCTGAAGAGAACTGGACTATGCACATCTATACTCATGCTATTTCAGAGATGCACAGTAGAGAGCATCCTAACGAGCTGGAAACTGCACTGAAGGCTGGACAATGGGTAATCAAAACTGCCCAATGCATCACAGGCACCAGACCATCCTCCATTAAGTACATATATACAGAACGGAGCCGTAGAAGTGCCAGTAGCATCATGAAGGATCCCGCCCACCCTGCTCATGGATTGTTTGTCCCACTCTCATCAGGGAGGAGGTTATGTAGCATCCATGCCAGGACCACCATACTCAAAAACAGTTACTTCCCCAAGCAGCAAGGTGATCAACACCTTCAGCCACCACACTAAACCATCCCTCCACACTCCCCCCACCGTCACTACTTTATCATTTTCTGTTAGTCACCTCATGTATAGAAACTACTGCGCCTGGCCTCACTTTATGGACATAAAATCAATCTATGTATCTAGACTATCTTATGTACTTGTATTTATTGCTTCTTTTTGTGCTGCATCGGATACACTTGTGTACTGGACTGGAAATGATACCTTGAAACACACACAAAATACTGAAGGAACTCAGCAGGCCAGGCAGCATCTATGGGAAAGAGTCCTGATGAAGGGTCTCAGCCCAAAACATCGGCTGTACTCTTTTCCATAGATGCTACTTAGCCTGCTAAATTCCTCCAGCATTTTGCGTGTGATGCTTGGATTTCCAGCATCTGCAGATTCTGTCTTGTTTTTGATTGGATACCTGAAATATCTTACTTGGCGCAAAAATAAAACAGCTGAGAAATATCTGGTACTGCATTTTCCTCTTGTGTCTCATGGGATGTGAATGTTACTGGCCAGGTCATGGTTTAATGCTTACCTCTAATTTCTTTCGAGGTGGAAGTATTACTGTAAAAGTCCTTCAAGTAAGGGATGCTTGGATAGAAATGATTGATGTGTCAGACTGGTTCACAAGATGGTGAAGAGATTCTTGGAGAATGATTGAAGTAAATTGACTTCATTACTTACATCCCTCATATACATGAGGAATAAAAATCTTTACATTACATCTCCATCTAAATGTGCAATGTGGAATTGTAGAAATTTATAATACATATTATGTACAACAGAACAGTCAATATAACATAGAAATACAGTTGTGTCAGCACGAGTTCATCAGTCTGATGGCCAGGTGGAAGAAGCTTTCCCAAAGCCTGTTGATCCTGGCTTTTAAGCTGCGGTACCATTTCCCTGATGGCAGTAGCAGTAACAGTTTGTGGTTGGGGTGACTTTGCTCCCCAATGATCCTTTGGGTCCTTTTTACACACCTGTCTTTGTAAATGTCCTGAATAATGGGAAGTTCACATCTACAAGTGCAGTTTTTCTGTCTTCATTGGTAGCCTTCTCTACATCAGCAATTGCACACTAGGTGATTGAGTTCAGAGTGATGATGCTGTGTCCAGTGACCATCCTGAACTTGCTGTTGTACATCATTTCTGTTCCCCTAATGACCAGCCCTTCCTCTTCCTTCTCTACTGCCAGGATAAAAGCTAACACCAAGCAGAGGAGCAGTATCATATATCCTGCCTGGCCTAGTGGGATGAACGTTGAATTTTCCAGTATTGGGGAACTCTCAACTCCAATGTTTCACAGGTGCTGACCAGCTTCCCCACTCCCCCATCCCATCTAGTTCTAGTTAATCAACCCTCCATCTGTCCCCTACTTGATTCCATTGTTACTGTCCTTATTTAACAGACCCCAGTACTGGTAGCCATTGTGTTCCTCTTCATCACCTTCCTAACTGTCTTCTCCTTCACTTTCTCGATTCGCTCCCAATGACTCCACCTGTCATTTACTCTGTCTGATTCCATCAATGGCACCTGATCATCTTAGGTGTCATATAACTGCTGTTTCTTTTTTATTGTTATAAATTTAGGTATTTTGGTGAAACTACACTTTATTATAAAATATCTCCTGGCAATTGAAGGAGGAAACATTTAAATCGGTCTGGGAAAAATCAATAGTAGACCTTCCATTGTCTATTCCATTGAAGTCATTGGAGAAGAATGCTGAACATTGGACTGGCTGTCAAAAGTTGGGACAAATAATTGACATCTCTGTCTGGG
Organism: Hypanus sabinus; assembly: GCF_030144855.1. NCBI lineage: Eukaryota > Metazoa > Chordata > Chondrichthyes > Myliobatiformes > Dasyatidae > Hypanus > Hypanus sabinus. The sequence goes on from NC_082727.1 coordinate 6,447,591, forward strand.
AATGGGCATGAATTGTAGGGTTCCCTTTCACGGATTTTCTGTCGAGGGTGGTGGCAGGGTTGTGGGGGTGGGATCAGGGAAGATTATCAGTGCTACCTACTGGATGTTTGAAACTGAGAAGTTGCTTTCAAACAAAAAAACATATTTGCACTAGCAACAACCCTGCTTCCCATCAGTCACTGTGTTGAGAGCGACTTGCCCTCTCAAAGTCCTCTTGTCAGCTGGTGACAGTGTGCCCAGGATGTGGAATAATTTTGCCCAGAGCTTTGAACGTTCTCAGGGTTGTTCAAAGAACATGAGACAGATTGCAAACTCAGCCACTCTCCTCGATTAGCAAACATCTGACATTCTTCTTCAACACAATCGACTTTGATATGTCACTTTCCTGTGGCTGATGAATTAGCTTGGTCGTGATTGATGCATACTAATGTGTCAGAAACTTCAAGGATGACGAGCCCTTCAGGGAGTATTGGCTAAGGTGCTATTTTTGGGTTAGTGATTCCATTTTAGAGGATGAATCCGAAACATAATAACATAACAGGCCGTACAGGCTATCAACTCAGTCCCCACCATCAACCCCATTTACAATCTTCACACAATTTTCCATAACCAATTTTCATTAAGTTCTCCATCTTATTCACAGAAACTTCAGAAGAAATGACACAGGTTTCCTGGGGGTAAAAAACTCTTGTTTTATGGGTTATGATGTTAAAGAATGCAAACTGTTTATCTGCTTGGGAGCCAGCAGACACAGATCTAAGTTAATTGGCAAAACAACCATCAAGCATATTGAGATTATGGTGTATTATTATGGGTTGGAAGTTACTGCAGAGAGAGATGGAACCAGAAAACCACTTGAAAGTGAAGAAGTTGCAGGACAATTGGGAAAGAGAAGTGCATATTTGCACAGCTCTCAGCCTCTGTGCCATATTATTATACAAACAGTGGCCACTTTCTTAGATACTGATCAGTAACTGAGTGTGTTTGTGGTCTTTTGTTGCTGTAGCCCATTACAATTTGATGTGTCGTGTGTTCAAGATGCTCTTCCGCACGCCACTATTGTAACATGTGCTTATTTGAGAAACTGAAACTGACGTCTTCCTGTCAGCTTGAAACATTCTGGGAATTGACCTCTCTCATTAACAAAGCATTTTTGCCCACAGAACTGACACTCACTGTTTTTGTTTGTTTTTTGCATCATTCTCTGTAAACTCCAGAGACGATTATGCATGAAAATCCCAAGAGATCAGTAGTTTCCAACACAAACGATCATTCCACTGTCAAAGTCGCTTAGATGACAATTCTTCTCCAGTTGGATATTTGGTCTGAACATCACCTGAATCTCCTAACAATGACTGCATTGAGTTACTGCCTCATGATTGGCTGATTAGATATTTGCATCAATGAGCAGGTGTACTTAATAAAATAGCCACTAACTGTGGAAATAATCCTTCAGTAGAAGTTCATTGATGCAGCTCTATAATACTCTGGTTAGACTACACTTAGAGTACAGTGTCCAGTTCTGGTTGCCTCACTATAGGAAGGATGTGGAAGCATTGGAAAGGGTACAGAGGAGATTTACTAGGATGTTGCCTGGTTTAGAGAGTGTGTATTATGATCAGAGATTAAGGGAGCTAGGGCTTTACTCTCTGGAGAGAAGGAGGATGAGAGGAGAAATGATAGAGGTAGACAAGATATTAAGAGGAGTGGACAGCCAGCACCTCTTCCTCAGGACACCACTGCCCAATACAAGAGGACATGGCTTTAAGGTAAGGGGTGGTAAGTTCAAGGGGAATATTAGAGGAAGGCTTTTTACTTAGAGAGTGGTTGGTGCATGGAATGCACTACCTGAGTCAATGGTGGAGGCAGAAATACTAGTTAAATTTAAGAGACTACTAGACAGGTATATGGAGGAATTTAAGGTGGAGGGTTATATGGGAGGCAGGATTTAAGGGTTGGCACAGAATTGTGGGCTGAAGGGCCTGTATTGTGCTGTATTGTTCTATGTTGGAGAAGCTTACTGATGTCAAGAGTGAATAGCCCCTTATAGGACAACACACAACACTGAAGGAACTCAGCAGCTCAGGCAGCATCTATGAGGGAATAAAATGTCAATGGTTTGAGCTGAGATGTACCTCCATAGATGCAGTCTGGCTTGCTGAGTTCCAGCATTTTGTGTGTACTGCTCTAGATTTCCAGCAACCCCAGAATCTCTTGTGTCTTGGGCCTCTTGTAGGATACCAAGTTTGAAATTTTAGTACTATAGTATGACTAAGCAATGGGCTTAGTAATGGGCATAAGATCAGAAGACATGGGAGCAGAATAGGGCCATTCACCAGATTGAGACTGCTCTGCCATTCTATCAAGACTGATATATGATGCCCTTCTCATTCTCCTGCCAAGTAGCCTTTAACCCCCTCATCAAGAACCCGTCAACATCTGCTTTAAATAGACTCAATGATTTGACTTCCACAGTCGTATGTGGCAATGAATTCCATAAATTCTCCATCCTCGGGCTAAAGAAATACCTCATCTTCGCTGTTGATGTCCTTGTATTCTGAGGCTGTGCCGTCTTGTCCTAGACTCTCTCACTTTAGGAAACATCCTCTCCACCCTACCAAGGCCTTACAGTGATCAGGTTTCTGCCACTGAGTCTGGCTCTGTGGCTTAGAGGGGAAGGGGGAGAAGAGGTGAACCGTACTGAAAGGGGATTTGTTGGTTAGGGGAATAGAAAGGATGTTCTGTGGACAAGAATTGGATTTTTGAGTGGTATGTTGTCTTCTGGGTGCCAGGGTCAGGGACACTTCAGATTGAGTCCACAGCATTCTTAAGTGCGAAGGTGAGCAGCCAAAGGTCATGGTTCACATCGATACCAATGACGTGGGTAGAAGGGGATGCGGAGAAATTTCCTCAGCCAAAGGATGGTGAATTTGTTGCCACATGCAGCTGTGGGGCCGGGCTGTTGAGTGTATTTAAGGCAGAGATTGATAGGTTCTTGATTGGACATGGCATCAAAGGTTACAGGGAGAAGGCCAGGTTGAGGAGGAGATTTAAAAAAAAGGATCAGCCATGACTGAATGGTGAAGCAGTCTCTATGGGCCAGTTGGTCTAACTCTTCTATGTCTTATAGGGGTGACGAAGAACTGCAAAGTGATTGCTACTCATGCCTCATTCTATTGAGGCCAGAAACAGAAAGATCATACAACTTACCATGTGGCTAGGGAGATAGTGCAGGCAGGAGATTCTTGGATCATAGGGCTCTCTTCCATGGATGCTGGGACCTGTACAGAAGGAATGGTTTGCACCTGAACTAGAGGGGAGGGGGAGCAAATAACCTAGTGGAAAAGTTTGCTAGTACTGCATGGGGGGGGGTGTTAAAACTAGAGTTTGAGATGGTGGGAACCAAAGTGCCAGAACAGATAGTAGAGTTGTTGTGGAGAAATATGTTGTTAAGCTTACATACAAGTTCAGAAATAAAGACGTTAAGCATGTGTAACCGGGTGACCATAAAATCTTATTCAGTATCATTAAAAGTGTACTTAGGCATTCATTCGGGTAATACTAGAATAGTTGACGACACACACAAAATGCTGGTGGAACACAGCAGGCCAGGCAGCATTTATAAGGAGAAACACTGTTGACGTTTCAGGCCGAGACCCTTCGTCAGGACTAACTGAAAAGAAAGATAGTAAGAAATTTGAAAGTAGTGGGGGGAGGGGGAAAATGCAAAATGATAGGAGAAGACTGGAGGGGGTGGGATGAAGCTAAGAGCTGGAAAGGTGATTGGTGAAAGTGATACAGAGCTGGAGAAGGGAAAGGTTCATGGGACGGGAGGCCTCAGGAGAAAGAAAGGGGGGTGGGGGGAAAAGCACCAGAGGGAGATGGAGGACAGGCAAACAACTAAATATGTCAGGGATGGGGTAAGAAGGGGAGGAGGGGCATTAACGGAAGTTAGAGAAGTCAATGTTCATGCCATCAGGTTGGAGGCTACCCAGCCGGTATATAGGGTGTTGTTCCTCTAACCTGAGTGTGGCTTCATCTTGACAGTAGAGGAGGCCATGATCAAGGAGTGGAATCCAAATGTGCGGCCACTGGGAGATCCGACAGTAGAGGAGGCCACGTCCCATTCCCATTCTGATATGTCTATCCATGGCCTCTTCTACTGTCAAGGTGAAGCCACAATCAGGTTGGAGGAACAACATCTTATATACTGGCTGGGTAGCCTCCAACCTGATGGCATGAACATTGACTTCTCTAACTTCTGTTAATGCCCCTCATCCCCTTCTTACCCCATCCCTGACATATTTAGTTGTTTGTTTTTTTTTCTCTCTCTCTGCCCATCACCCTGCCTGTTCTCTATCTCCCTCTGGTGCTTCCCCCCCCCCCCCCAACTTTCTTTCTCCTGAGCTGAGGCCTCCCATCCCATGATCCTTTCCCTTCTCCAGCTCTGTATCACTTTCGCCAATCACCTTTCCAGCTCTTAGCTTCATCCCACCCCCTCTGGTCTTCTCCTATCATTTTGCATTTCCCCCTCCCCCCACTACTTTCAAATCTCTTAGTATCGTTCCTTTCAGTTAGTCCTGATGAAGGGTCTTGGCCCGAAACGTCGACAGTGCTCCTCCCAATAGATGCTGCCTGGCCTGCTGTGTTCCACCAGCATTTTGTGTGTGTTGTTTGAATTTCCAGCATCTGCAGATTTCCTCGTGTGAGCTTGGACATCAGTAGGCTAGAGGCAGGAATGCCTTCTTTACTCAGTTCGTGCCCAAGTCTACGTTCCGAGATTCTCCAGTGTTCATTTAGGATTTTTTCTGAGGTTCTCTGGGTGGACAAGGTTCATTAGGTTTCCCATGGCATGCTATGTCCAAACTATATGTGTAATGCTGCTGAGTTATATGTACAATGCCATATGCTCTGTTTTGAATTTCCCGACCCTGTCTCTCTCAGGTTTTACTGGCCTTGCTGTGAGTTTCCCAGGGCCCCCTGAGCTGTCAGATTCCAGACTTTGGGGGTGGGGGGGGTGGGGGTGATACTGTCATGAGCCCTGCGGGCTCTGCGGCTAGCGTAGAGATTTGGGCTTCTCGAGCACCAGTGTTTACTAATTGTTGTCCTAGCGAGAGTTGTTAAATTCTTGTGCTTTCTGTTTAATCGTGTCAAGTTAATTGTGACTGTCATGGAAGTGAGGCAAAATGGCAGTGCAGAAATTACAAAGACTCAAACAGAGATATTTAAAGCATCCAGAGCCACGGGTGAATTACCAGAGAAATGGAAGATAACTGCTGTTGTTCCATTGTTTAAGAATAAGCAAGGAAATTATTGGCAGGTGAGTAGGCAAGTTATTGGAAGGTATTCTAAAGGACCAGATGTATGAGTATTTGGATAGATATAGGCTGATTAGTAATTTTGTGTGTGGTAGGTCGTGTCTAACCAATCATACAGTTTTTCAAGGAAGTTACCAGTGAAGTTGATGAAGGTAAGGCAGTAGATGCTGCCTACTTGGACTTAGCAAGGCCTTTGACAAGGCCCACAGGGGAGGTTAGTCAAGAAGGTTCAGTTGCTTGGTATTCAAGATGAGTTAGTAAAGTGGATTAGACATCAACTTTGCAGGAGAAGCTAAAGAGTGGTAGTAGATAATATGTGGAAATCCAAGCTACACACACAAAATGCTGGAGGCACTCAGCAGGCCAGGCAGCAACTATTGAAAAGAGTAAAGAGTTGACGTTTTGGGCTGAGACCCTGTAGATGGTTGCCTCTTTGACTGAAGCCCTGTGACTAGTGGTGTGCCACAGAGATTGCTGCTGGATCCATTGTTGCTCTTCATCTATATCAACAATCTGGATAATATTTCAGTAAACCAGATGACACCTAAACTGGGGTGTAGTTGACAGCGAGTAAGATTATTAAAAGTTTTCAGCAGGATCTGGACCAGCTGGAAGAATGGGCTAAAAAATGGCAGATGGAATTTAATGTGAATAAGTGTGAGGTGTTGCATGTTGGGACAACCAACCAGAGTAGGTCCAGGAATATAGATCCATAATTGCTCGAAAGTGGTGTCACAGGTAGATAGGATTGTAAAGAAAGATTTTGGCACAATGGCCTTCATAAAGCATGAATTAAGTACAGGAATTCGGATGTGATGTTGAAATTGCATAGCACATTGGTGAGGTCTAAATTGAAGTATTGTGTGCATGTTGATCACCTTCCTACAGGAAAGATGTAAACAAGATTGAAAAAGTGCAGAAAAAATTTACAAGGATGTTGCCAGGATCTGACGACCTGAGTTATAGGGAAAAGTTGAATGGGTTTGGTCTTTATTCCCTAGAACTAGAAGACTGAGGGGAGATTTGATAGAGGTGTACAAAATTGTGAAAGATATAGATAGGGTAAATGCAAGCAGGCTTTCTCTATTAAGGTTGGGTGAGACTACAAATAGAGGTCATGGGTTAAGGGTGAAAGGTGAAATGCTTAAGGGGAACATGTGGAGGGATTTCTTCACTCAGTGTGGTGAGAGTGTGGAATGAGTTGGCAGCACAAATTTGAGGAAGATTTGGATACATGCATGGATGGGAAGGGTACAGAGGCCTATGGTTCAGAGGCAGGTTGATGGAACTAGGCAGATTAATGGTTGGGCATGGACTAGATGGGCCGAAGAGCCTGCTTCTGTGCTGTGGAGTCCTATGACTCTTTATCAGTAGGTTTCAATGAGATCCGTCCCTGATTCTTCTAAACTCCAGTGAGTATATGCCCAGAGCCACTAAATGGAAGGGGAACAAAATTGTCATACAATATCCAAGCCATTAGTGACACGTAGGCAGACAGAGAATGATAGATCATTATCTTAAATAGAGGATCTAGTGCTTTAGTTGTTATTAGATCATTAGTTGTTGTAAACACTGCTGACAAGAACTTAGAAAACAATCTCACTGTTTTGGGAATATCTAGTTTCATGAATGTTAAGATTTTCTGCCTGATCATTAGTACTCTTGTAATTTTACTGATTTATGAATCTAGCCACTGAACTAAGGGAAACGTGATCATAACTTACATCCATGATACAATTAGCATCATTTGCCCTTTTGTGTCCAGCTACCAGCAGAACAATGTCATTAGTTCCATCCCCCCTTTCCTAATGTCCCCGTGTTACTGCAACTTATTCTCTCTCATGTGCTCATTCACTCTCCTGTTTTTTAGGCACTTATCTCCAATTTTTTCACATCATTATTCATTGTTTCTTCCTTCACATTATAATCAATTTGCTATAGTTTGTCTACCAGATGTGAGTGTTATTGTGGAAGGTTGTTCAGGACTGTACACACACACGCAAGTATAAATCATATTTTATCTAAATATTCTTTCATGGTTGACAATTTATTTTGCAGTCTGTCAAACTGAATTCATAGGAGTAGACAGCTATTATGTCTTCGTTGTTCCTTGTGCTATAAAACTGCTGTTTTTCACTAAAGTTGTGCCTCAGCAGAGGAAGACGCTGGTCCCACCTCTCTCTTGTGTTAACTTGCTGTTTGCTTAGTCATGGGGTTTCAGATGCTAGGAATCGGACTCAGAATTAGTATCACTGGTATATGTTGTGAAACTTGTTAACTTCAATGAAATACATTATCAATATAGAGAAAAAATTGAATTTCATTAAATATATATATATATGTCAATTCAATTGTTAATTGTTAAGCAATACAAAATAACAAAAATAAAAAAAGTAGTGAGGTCACGTTCAGGGTTCAATGTCCATTTAGAAATCGTATGGTAGAGAGGAAGAAGCCGTTTCTGAATCACTGACTGTGTGCCTTTAGGCTTCTGTATCTCCTTCCTGTCAGTAAATGTGTGAAGAAGACATGTCCTGGGTGGTGGGGATCCTTAACAATGGATGCCGTCTCCTTGAAGATATATTGGATACTCTGGAGGTTGGTACCCATGAGACAGCTGATTAATTTTACAAGTTTCTGCAACTTGTTTTGATCTTGTGCAGTAGCCCCCCCACCCCCCATACCAGGTAGTGATGCAGTAGGTTAGAATGCTCTCCACGGCACGTTTGTGGTTTGAGTGTTAATAATATTAACATACCAAATCTCCTCAAGATCCTAATGTAATATAGCCAATTGAAATGTAGAAGATCATAATAGAAGAGGAGTACTTTACAACAAACTCATAGAGTTATAGAAAGATACAACATAGAAACAGGCCCTTCAGACCATCAGGTCAATGAATCATTTATACTAATCATTACTACATCCAGATTCTCATCAACTTCCCCAAGGTTACACCACTTGCACACTTGTGGTCAATTAACTTGCCTAGCCAAAGTCCCACACTGAGAAAAGGGTCCAGAGGAGTTTTACGAGAATGATCCTGGGAATGAAAGAGTTAATGGCTCTGGACCTGAACTCACTAAAATTTAATGGTTTCAATGGTATCTCATTGAACCCTAATGTATATTGAAAGTCTAGATAGAGTGGATGTGGAAAGGATGCTTCCTACTGTGGGGAAGTCTAGGACCAGAGGGCACAGGCTCAGAATAGAACAATGTCCTTTTATCAGAATCAGAATCAGACTTTAATTGCCAAGTACCTGTACACACACAAGGAATTTACTTCCGGCAGATGTTGTCTCTCTGCTCATAACAATAATAATGATAATATAAATGAAAATATAGATTATACATACAAGTAGTGCAATCCAAGTAATAGTTGGCCGACAGTTAACCGGCAGTTAACTGTTCAGCAAAGTGACCGCAGTAGGGAAAAAGCTTCTCCAGTGCCTATTAGTCTTAGTCTGGAGGGATCTGAAGCGCCTACCAGACGGAAGCAGTTCAAACAGTCCGTGCGCAGGATGGAAGGAGTCCTTTATGATGTTCCCCGCCCTCTTCTTCAACCTGGAAGAGTACAGGTCCACAATAGAGGGCAGGGAGGCTCCAATGATGCGCTCGGCAGTCCTCACTGTGCGCTGTAGTCTGGTTCTATCCTGCTTGGTGGCGGCTCCAAACCACACAGTGATGGAGGTGCACAGGACAGACTCAATGACTGCAGTATAGAACTGCAGCAGCAATTCCTGAGGGAAACCATATTTCCTCAAGAGCCGCAGGAAGTACATCCGCTGCTGGTCCTTCTTCAGGATGGAGCTGTTGTTCTGCTCCCACTACAGATCCTGAGAGATGGTGGTTCCCAGGAACCTGAAGTTCTCCACGGTGGACACAGGGCTGCCGACGACTGTGAGGGGGGACATAACGGGGGGGATGTCTCCTGAAATCTGCTATCATCTCCTTTGTCTTGAGTGTGTTCAGCTCCAGATTGTTCCAACTGCACCAGAGCGCCAGTTGGTCCACCTGCTGTCGATATGCAGACTCATCACTGTTCTGGATGAGTCCGATGACGGTGGTGTCGCCTGCAAACTTCAAAAGCTTCACATAGGGGTTGGAGGAGGTGCAGTCATTGGTGTAGAGGGAGAACAGCAGTGGAGAGAGGACACATCCCTGGGGGGCGCCGGTGTTGGTGTTTCGAGTATTCGAGTATTTTAGAGCAAAAATAAGAAAGGACTTCTTTAGCCAGATGATGGTGAATCTATGGAATTAGTTGCCACAGATGACTGTGGAGGCCAAGTCTTTTGGTATATTTAAAGTGGAGGTTGATAGTTTCATGATTAATAAGGACATTAAAGCTTATGGGGAGGATAATGGTATTGAGAGAAAAATTAAATCAGCCATAACGGAATGGCAGTACAGGCTCGATGGGCTGAATCACTGAGTTTGCTCCTATGTCTGTGGTTTTATAGTCTAATGCACAAACTCACAGGCAGAATGAGCAAATTCCATACGGACAGTGGCAAAGTTGGGGATTGAACCTGGTTCTCTGGCATTCCAAGGTAGTGGCTCAATGAGCTTCACCACTGTGCTGTCCTCTGAAAAGTTGCTTTCAATAATAAGGCATCTGAGGGGCTAGAAGCCTATTAGAAGTGGGATTACTCTTAAACTGTGATGGTTGATAAATGTTACGGCTTTCAGACTGTTTAATGCACTTCTGATGTATGCTTCATAAAACCGAAAAACCACTTCACAGGTTAACTTTGGAAACTGCATAACCGAAAAACCTCAACACTCTATTGAGTTTCAATTTCATACTGGATTAGTTATATAATAGGCTATTAACCATATTAATTCATTCCTTTGTACTTAATTATATTTTAGAGCATTCTAAGTATATATTCAGTGGCCACTTTATTAGGTACACCTGCTTGTCACTTCAAATATTCAATCATCCAATCATGTGACAGTATCTCAATGGATAAAGGCATGAAGACGTGGTCAAGAGGTTCAGTTGTTGCACAGATCAAATATCAGAACGGGGAACAAATATCATTTAAGTGATTTTGACAGTGAAAGTATTGTTGGTGCCAGAACAGTTGACCATCTCAGAAAATGCTGAACTCCAAGGATTTTCATGCACAGTAGTCTCTAGAGTTTACAGAAAATAGTGTGAGAAATAAAAAACATCCAGTGAGCAGCAGCTCTTTCAATGAAAGGCCTCGTTAATGACAGATGGAAATGGCCAGAGTGGCTCAAGGTGACAAGAGGGTAACAGAAACTCAACCACACATAACAACAAAGGTGTCTCTGAAAACACAACACTTTGAACCTTGAAGCGGATGCGGCTACAGCAGCCGAAAATCAGCAACATATACTCAGTGGCCACTTTATTATGTACAGGAAGTATCTAATAAAGTGTCCACTGGGTATACATTAACATGCTGAGGTGAAAGATGTAATGAGAAATGAAGTGTAGAAAACTGTCTGGCATGGTTTTCAAAACATCACGTTCCCTGATACATCGGCTATGACCCATAATTTCCTGAGATTTTGCCAATTCTAACCACGAGGAACAGCTGCAGTGGGAAATATGTCTTTAAGGAAATAAATTTTGAAAATTAAGAGCTCAATAGTTTGCCATTTGTTCAAGTCAATCCAAAAATAAACTGTTGAGGGAGTTTCGGTAGGTTTACTGGAATGGAACTGGGTACTTTCCAGACAGACAGCCAGCTGAGGAAATCCATTCTTGCTAAATGCTGTTAGTTCTGTGCCACTAATAGTGATGCACTATGGAGCTTCTTCCTGATCCAAAGTGCCTAGTGATTCCCCCAGCACATTGTCCTTTGAAAGATCATTGTAACAGTACAGCAAGAACCACTACCCATAATAAACTAGAGATTTCATGGCCTGTGCCTCCACAGGAGACTTCAGGTAGTTATAACGCCCAAAAATGTTGACTTATTCTCTGTAAGGAATGAGATTCTGAGGCCATCAGAGAAGAGAACCGAGGCAAAATGCATAAAGGTTCTTATATTCTCAGATATAGACTGTAAGAGCTACTGATTTTAACACATCTCATCTCCTCATGAGCATACAGTTTTTCCTTGGTAAATTATTATGGGCGTTGGCCATAATAATTCTGTGATGATGATAAGGAACATATGATGCTCATTCTGTGCCTCCTTGCCAGCAACATTCAGATCAGGTCCACAAATTAAATAAAAGCAAGGGTGACAAAATTAAAATTAAAAAAAGATAATTTCTGACAAATCCATAAGGGAGTGAGTGAGTGTGTGGGAGAGGGTGGTGGGAGGGGTGTTACTTGTGCATTTATTTGCAGTCATTTCCTGGAAACTAAAAACAAACTAGTAACCGCTGGAGAGAGACTGCAGACACAAAAGAATCAGTTACCTTTAAATTTCAGATCCAGACACTTCAAAACAGTAGTTTTTCCATGTTTTAGAGCATAGTATGGAATCTATTATATGCTTGTAGTGAGTGAAATTTCCATATTGACCATGTCTGCATGAAGCAATTTAATTCCTCTATCAGCAAAGTTCTGGTCCCATTCAGTTAGTCTGCTGAGTGTCACACCCAGCCAGTCACCTACCAGTTCCATTATCTCCAGGCTTAGTCTTGCAAACTGTGATCAGTGAGAAATATTTCACAAGGCTTTCTCCCTGCAAGTAAAATCACTACCAGAATGTGACTGCATGAAGGTGCTAGAAATTTAGAGCACAGAATGGGGCCATTTGACCCATTACACCTGTGCTGGCAGGAAGTGAAATGTTGAGACTAACTTCACTTTCTAGCCTTTATCTGTAGCCTTATGTGTTATGGCACAGAAAGCACTCATTCAAATACCTCTGAAATAGGATAAAGGTTTTTTTCCTCCACCATCCCTTCATCCCTTAGGAATAATGGCTGAAGATCCCCATAGGAAATCAGTTGGAATGGAGTCACATTTCAATATCTGTTGAGAACATGGTACCTTAAGGAGTGGTTGAGGCAACTGGTATTGACACACATAACGGCACTGCACATGAAACTCATGGCAATGGATTGAATGGATGATAATGAGGTTAGATGTTGAACATTTCCTGACTGATTGCATCATGGCCTGGTACAGCAGTTCCAACATATAGATATGCAAGAGGCAGCAGACAGTAGTGGACACAGACTGTTCCATCAGGGATGCAGCCTGCCCCACCATTCACCTACATCAACAGGAGGTGATGCATCAAACATCAAGGATCTCCACCATCGAGGTCCTGCTACTTCTTGCTGATACCATTAGGCAGGAGGTGTGGAAGCCTGGATTCCCACACCACCAAGCCCAGGAACATTCCTCCAACTAACAGGTTTCTAAGCCAAACTGAACAATTGTAACCTGATCTTGAAAATGGAGCACTACAGATTACCACGTGCACTCCATGGACTTGTCTCCAATTGTACATTTTTGTTCTAGTGACTTGTTTTGGCACAGTATCTTTCTCTCTCGCTCTTCACTGTCTTGTATAATTTATATTCTGTGCAATGTCTGTACCTTTGTGCCAGAGATGCTCCTGAAAGCAAGTTTACACTGTACCTGCATCTCGGCATATGTGTGCCCATGACAATAACCTTGATTTGCGAAGGGCAGAAGATTGCTTGCATGAGATGTAGACAACAATACAGATCCAATGGGCTGAATAGCCAATGTAGGTGCTACATAATGCTATGTAAGAGCGTGCTTATTTATGTTGCTTATATTTATCTTATAATATCTGGCTCTCCATCATTAACTCTCCTGCTCAATCAAAATGCAGAGAGGAAGACCATAAGACATAGGAGCAGAATTAGGCCATTCAGCTCATCAAGTCTGCTTTGCCATTCCATCATGGCTGATCCCAGATCCCACTCAATCCCACACACTTGCCTTCTCACAATACCTTTGATGTCCTGACCAATCAGGAAACTATCAATTTTCACTTTAAAAATACCCATGGTCTTGGCCTGCACAGTTGTCTGTGACAAAGCATTCCACAGATTTACTACTCAGGCTAAAAAATGTCCTCCTTACCTCCATTCTAATTTTGAGGTTGTGCCCTCAAGTTCTGGGCACAATTACAATTGTGACATTACTCTTATTACATACCCTTTCCAGCTCCCTTTTCAATCTCAACAGCATATCTTGTCTGCTATTTGAAGGCCTGTGTATAAGACCCATAATGTTTTTTTACCCTTGCAGATTCTTAATTCCATCCACAAAGATTCAACATTCTCTGACCCTATGTCACCTCTTTCTAAAGATGTAATTCCATCTCTTACCTACAGAACCAGACCACCACCTATGTCTTCCTACCTGTCCCTTCAATACAAAGTATATCCTATGATATTAAGCTCCCAACTATGACCTTCTTTCATCCATGACTCAGTGATGCCCACAATATCATACCAACTAACCTCTAATTGTGCCATGAGTTCATCCACCTTATTCTGAATACCACATGCAGTTAAATACAGCACCTTCAGCCCTGCGTTCTTTGCACTGTCTGTATTTTTACCCAATCATTGTCTTGTCCTTCCTTACATTCATATTATACCCATTATCTACTTGTAAACCTGCTGGCTTGTCTTCAACTCTATCATACTGGTTCCCATACCCCTGCCATATTTAATCCACTCCCAATAACTTTATGAAACCTGACCGCAAGGATATTTGACTTAAGTACAGGTGTTTCCACCTTTACAAAGGTAGAGCATTCCTATGTAACCTTCCTTAAGCCGTAAAGCGAATAACCATAAACTTATACGGGAAAAATTTTCGTAAAAGTGAAAATCCTCTTTGTAATGTGAAAACAGGTTACTGATGGCGGTCCTTTGTAAAAGTGAAGTGGTGTAAAGCGAACATTTGTAAACCGGGGGGACACCTGTACAACCCATCCCCTTTGTACCGGTCACACCTGCCCCAGAAGAGATCCCAATGATCAAACAATCTGAATCCCTGCTCCCTGCTCCAATTTTTTAGCCCTGCATTTATCTCCCAATTACTATCCTATTACTATTACTATCCTCACTGTTGACAGCAGAATATGTAAGTTCTCAGTGTTCACTAACATCTGTGTATTGATCATAACCTTTTATATCTACATAGGGAATTCCAAGATGTGTCTTCCATATTTCAGTTGACCACAGCTATTAAATAACATTTTCCACTTAGCTTGCATTTCCCAAATGGCACTGCTTATCTCATGAGGAAAAACATGATGTCTCAATTGTGTGTTGTAGACTTGTCAAATTCCATAAACAATCAAAGATTGTGTTTCCTCTCAAAACTTATCCATGATTTCCGTATTTCCTAACTGCGAGGCGAGCACCCTTACTGAATACTGATGCTCTGTTGATAGTCTGCTGAATACACTAGATCTAATTTGGGGAAAATACTCAGAACAAGTAGCATGGAGAGAGATGACTGAGGCAAGGTGAGGAAGGCAATCAAGTATAGCTCTATCCTAGAAGTGGAAATCTAATGAAACCTTTCTGGTTCTGATGTTGAACATGTTGAATATGATAGAAAATCCAGGCTATTAGAATGTCTAAGATGTAAGGTTAAATTATTAAATTAAAACTTTGGACAAATTAGAAGGTAAAGTCCTACCCCCATGTGCTTGACTCTTAAACTCTTAGTTGAGCTTATTATCAGATGCATGTGTACAGATGGGCGCAATAAAAACATCTTACTTGCAACAGCATCACAGGCACACAGCATCAGATATGCAACATTCACAAGAAAAATATAAATTAAACAGTATTTTACAGGGATGAACATAATTAAAACACATTTAATTAAAACAAATTTGAATGCATTGTTAGGGATGGAAAGAGAGGAGGAGATGGAGAGTATCTTAAATGTATCTATTTTAATGCTAGGAGCATTGTAAGAAAGGTGGATGAGCTTAAAGCGTGGATTGATACCTGGAATTATGATGTTGTAGCTATTAGTGAAACATGGTTGCAGGAAGGGTGTGATTGGCAACTAAATATTCCTGGATTTAGTTGTTTCAGGTGTGATAGAGTAGGAGGGGCCAGAGGAGGAGGTGTTGCATTGCTTGTCCGAGAAAATCTTATGGCGGTGCTTTGGAAGGATAGATTAGAGAGCTCCTCTAGGGAGGCCATTTGGGTGGAATTGAAGAATGGAAAAGGTGCAGTAACACTGATAGGAGTGTATTATAGGCCACCTAATGGGGTGCGTGAGTTGGAAGAGCAAATGTGTAAGGAGATAGCAGACATTTGTAGTAAACACAAAGTGGTGATTGTGGGAGATTTTAATTTTCCACACGTAGACTGGGAAGCTCATTCTGTAAAAGGGCTGGATGGTTTAGAGTTTGTGAAATGTGTGCAGGATAGTTTTTTGCAACTATACATAGAAGTACCGACTAGAGATGGGGCAGTGTTGGATCTCCTGTTAGGGAATGCGATAGGTCAGCTGACAGATGTATGTGTTGGGGAGCACTTCGGGTCCAGTGATCACAATAGCATTAGCTTCAATATAATTATGGAGAAGGACAGGACTGGACCTAGAGTTGAGATTTTTGATTGGAGAAAGGCTAACTTTGAGGGGATGCGAAGGGATTTAGAGAGAGTGGATTGGGTCAAGTTGTTTTATGGGAAGGATGTAATAGAGAAATGGAGGTCATTTAAGGGTGAGATTATGAGGGTACAGAATCTTTATGTTCCTGTTAGGGTGAAAGGAAAGGTTAAAGGTTTGAGAGCACCATGGTTTTCAAGGGATATTAGAAATTTGGTTCAGAAAAAGAGGGATGTCTACAATAGATATAGGCAGCATGGAGTAAAGGAATTGCTCGAGGAATATAAAGAATGTAAAAGGAATCTTAAGAAAGAGATTAGAAAAGCTAAAAGAAGATACGAGGTTGGTTTGGCAAATAAGGTGAAAGTAAATCCGAAAGGTTTCTACAGTTATATTAAAAGCAAGAGGATAGTGAGGGATAAAATTGGCCCCTTAGAGAATCAGAGTGGTCAGCTATGTGTGGAACCAAAGGAGATGGGAGAGATTTTGAATGATTTCTTCTCTTCGGTATTCACTAAGGAGAAGGATATTGAATTGTCTAAGGTGTGGGAAACAAGTAAGGAAGTTATGGAACCTATGACAATTAAAGAGGTGGAGGTACTGGCGCTTTTAAGAAATTTAAAAGTGGATAAATCTCCGGGTCCTGACAGGATATTCCCCAGGACCTTGAGGGAAGTTTGTGTAGAAATAGCAGGAGCTCTGACGGAGATCTTTAATATGTCATTAGAGACAGGGATTGTGCCAGAGGATTGGCGTATTGCTCATGTGGTTCCATTGTTTAAAAAGGGTTCTAGAAGTAAGCCTAGCAATTATAGACCTGTCAGTTTGAAATCAGTGGTGGGTAAATTAATGGAAAGTATCCTTAGAGATAATATTTATAATTATCTGGATAGACGGTGTCTGATTAGAAGTAGCCAGCATGGATTTGTGCGTGGAAGGTCATGTTTGACAAACCTTATTGAATTTTTTGAAGAAGTTACGAGGAATGTTGACGAGGGTAAGGCAGTGGATGTAGTCTATATGGACTTCAGCAAAGCCTTTGACAAAGTTCCACATGGAAGGTTAGTTACGAAGGTTCAGTCGTTAGGTATTAATGCTGGAGTAATAAAATGGATTCAACAGTGGCTAGATGGGAGATGCCAGAGAGTAGTGGTGGATAATTGTTTATCGGGATGGAGGCCGGTGATTAGCGGGGTGCCTCAGGGATATGTTCTGGGCCCAATGTTGTTTGTAATATACATAAATGATCTGGATGATGGGGTGGTAAATTGGATTTGTAAGTATGCCGATGATACTAAGGTAGGAGGTGTTGTGGATAATGAGGTGGGTTTTCAAAGCTTGCAGGGAGATTTATGCCAGTTAGAAGAATGGGCTGAATGTTGGCAGATGGAGTTTAATGCTGAGAAGTGTGAGGTTCTACATTTTGGCAGGAATAATCCAAATAGAACATACAGAGTAAATGGTAGGGCATTGAGGAATGCAGAGGAACAGAGAGATCTAGGAATAACTGTGCATAGTTCCCTGAAAGTGGAGTCTCATGTAGATAGGGTGGTGAAAAGGGCTTTTGGAACGCTGGCCTTTATAAATCAAAGCATTGAGTACAGAAGTTGGGATGTAATGCTAAAGTTGTACAAGGCATTGGTAAGGCCAAATTTGGAATATTGTGTGCAGTTCTGGTCACCGAATTATAGGAAAGATATCAATAAATTAGAGAGAGTGCAGAGACGATTTACTAGGATGTTACCTGGATTTCAGCAATTAAGTTACAGAGAAAGGTTGAACAAGTTAGGTCTCTATTCATTGGAGCGTAGAAGGTTGAGGGGGGGGATTTGATTGAGGTATTTAAAATTTTGAGAGGGATAGATAGAGTTGACGTGAACAGGCTGTTTCCATTGAGAGTAGGGGAGATTCAAACTAGAGGACACGATTTGAGAGTTAGGGGGCAGAAGTTTAAGGGAAACACGAGGGGGTATTTCTTTACTCAAAGAGTGATAGCTGTGTGGAATGAGCTTCCTGTAGAAGTAGTAGAGGCCAGTTCAGTTGTGTCATTTAAGGTAAAATTGGATAGGTATATGGACAGGAAAGGAGTGGAGGGTTATGGGCTGAGTGCTGGTAGGTGGGACTAGGTGAGATTAAGGGTTCGGCACAGACTAGGAGGGCCAAGATGGCCTGTTTCCGTGCTGTGATTGTTATATGGTTATATGGTTAAGTCAATTGTGGTCCAAAGTGTTCAAGGTGGTCATAGTGTTGTAATACTGAGGTAGTGATTAGCATTGTGCATATTGGTTCATTAGCCAAATGGTGAAGGGAAGAAACTATTCTGGAACCTGGTGTTGTGAGACTTCAGGTTTCTGTACCTCCTGTCTGATGGTAACTGCAAGAGGATGCATGTCCAGGGTGGTGGGAATCTTTGATGAAGGATGTTGCCTTCTTGAGGCGGTGTCACCTGATAGTCCAATGGTGTAGAAAGATGTCTCCATGATATATCGGTCTCTGCAACTTCTTTTATTCCTGTACATTTGAATAGTTGTACCAATTTATGATGCAACCAGTTAGGATACTTTCAACAGTATATAGTACATAGAAAAATATAGCACAGAAACAGGCTCTTCAGCCCACAATTTTGTGCTGACCCAATTAAATTAGTAATCAAATGGCCAACTAAACTAATCCCTTCTGCCTACACAATACGTCCATATCCTTCCACTTTCCTCACATTCTAAATATCTGTTAACATTCCTTAATGTGTCTTCCACTATCACCTTCCCAGGCAGCACATTCCAGGTATCTACCACTCACTGTGCATCTCCTTTGAAATTGACCTTTTTCACCTTAAATGGCATTTCAACCCTGAGAAAAAGATTCCGTCTGTCTACTCTATCTGTGTATCTCATAAAGTTAAAAAACTTTAACAGATATGACCCCAGCCTCAACCGTTCCAGAGAAAACAACCAAAGTTTGTCCAGCCTCTTGTTATAGTCACTGTCCTCTCATCCCGACAGCATCTTGGGAAACCTTGTCTGCACATCTTTCCTAAAGAGGTGATCAGAACTGTATGCATACTCCAGATGCAGGCCTAAATAGAGTTTTATAAAACTGCAACATAACGTCCTCACTTTTGAACTCATTGCCTCGACTAAAAAAGGCAAGCATTTCATAACCCTCCTTAACTACCCTATCAACCTGTGTAACCACTTTAAGCAAGATATGAACTTGCACACCAAGATCTCTAACCTCATTAACACTGCCTTTAACAGTCTCTATACATTTGCAACACTTCACTTTTGGCCAGGTTGACTTCATCTGCCATTTCTCTGCCTATATTGGCAACTAATCTATATCCTGCTGTACCTACGTTATCCACAATACTACCAATCTTTCGTATCATCTGCAGACTTACTAACCCAACTATCTACACTTTCATCCAGGTCCAAGTAACCAATAAAATGTCATCAAAATACCTAATCAGGGGGCTCTCAACAGCAAAATTTTCTTTTATCCAAACAGAGACAAAATTCAATGACATTATTAATAAATCTCTGAATTCTGATGCATACATACTTTCTCTACACACCAGTGGGGTTCTCTTCCTTAGTTGAAACATCCACATTGCTTGATCCTAAAGTAATATCCTTGGAGCAGAAGAACTGAAATGCACCCAAATTCTTTCAGAGTTTATGAATTACCTTCAGTCTAACTTGTTTTGAAGGGGTATTTTTGGAAAAAGTGTTCAATGCATGGACTCCTGACAACAATTATTCTATTTATAGTGTTTTGGAGACTGCAGATGCTGGACTATGGAACAAATGTGCTTCCTTGCAGATTAGATTCCACATGGCTAATTTGAACTGTTAAATGACAAGGTAGAAATTGTTTACTATGATCCTGTGCAGGGTTAGTCTGTTTGGAAGAATTCTTATTGAAATTTGTAAGATTTATAGGTGGTTAACAGGATAAAGACAAGGAGGAAGGATGTATCCTCTCTTGGGAGGGTTGAGAACAGTTCTAAATCTCAGAATAAAGGGGTTCCCATTGAAGGCAGCAATGAGAAAGGATTGTGTGCCTTTGGAAATCATTGCTTTGGAAAGATAGATAGAGGGTTTAGGGGTGTGGGCTGTGGAAGATTCAGAATAGCCTTAATTTTATTGAATGACCACGACGTCGAGTTGTTGAATCCTGTTAATATTTCTTATGGTCTCAGGTTCCTCCAGAAGGTTGTTTGCTGCTCCAGTTTTCAACATCTGCAGTCTGTTAGAGTCATAGAGCTTTACAGCTCACAAACAGGCATTTTAGCCCATCTAGTACATTCTGGCCCATTCTTCTCCCTATTCCCACCCATCTGCATCAGCCACTAAACCTCTCCCATATATGTATCTATCCAAACTTTTCTTAAATGTTACAATTTCATCTGCATCCACCACGTGTGCTGGCAGCCTGTTCCACCCTCTCACCTCCTTCTGAGTGAAGGATTTTCCCCTCGGATATCCCTTAAATATTTCATCTTTCACCCTTAACTTCTAGTTCTAGTCTCAGACAATCTTCGTGTAGAAAGCCTGCTTGAATTTATCTTATCTATACCCCTCATAATTTTGTAAACATCTAGCAAATCTTGCCTCATTCTCCTATGCTACAGGGAATCAAGTTCTAACAAATTCAACCTTTCCCTATCTCAGGTCCTCTCACCGTGTTTTTTTCTGTACTCTTTTAATCTTACTGATACTTTTATTACTATTTATTATACGCCTTCAAAATAAATAGCATGATTGCATTAAATATATTGCTTCAAATTTTTTCAGAAGCCTAAGTAAGGAATCCTGTTACTATTGAAAATACACTTTAAAGATAAGCTGGAAAGAAGGTTAAAGATAAGGTTTTGAGTGCATTGAATTTTTCTGCTTTGGACATATTATGTCCTACCAATGATAAAAGTGTCAAAATAATTTTTAATCAAAGGCTTTAATAATACACTAAAATAAATAATAAGGTACACTATTATAAATAATACTTAATGTAATAATGAAAAAAAGACATCAGATGTTAACAATACAATACTGAATGACAATGGAATATATGTGCTGATCTTTTCTTTCATTTTGCACTGGGTAACGTGGTTCAGGTGAGAAAAAGCCTGAAGTAAATTTTAAGAAGGGCCGATAAAAAGAAGGGTGGAGATGCTTCGAGAGGGGAGATGAGACAGTAGAAGGAAGGTATAATGGAATTGATTTGCATGAGAGTTCAGAATTGGTGCCAGCAGAATTCTCGGAGTCTGTGATGCTGGAAGAGCTTTCAGAGTTGGGAAAGACCCAGGACTTGAAGAGAAAACTAAATGGTCAAAGTGAAAACTCAATGATTTTGTCAGTCAAATCAAAATTGCCTCTGGAGAATTGTAGCTTCTGCTCTTGACCCTCCACCTAGTGGTGTGAGCATGTCCCTGCAAGTGTAAAAAAAGTTTCAAATATGGAGACCGTACACCTAGAATACTGGTTAGGTTTCGTTAAACCCTAATTAGTTTGGCACACACATTAACAAAGGTATCAGTTTCCTCAAAGCAATTTTGTTTTACTTCAATTCAGATTTCTGTTATTCATAGACCATTGAACACAGAACAGAACAGATTTTGCTGACCATGATTCAAATGAAACTAATCCCATCCCATCTAAGTAGAATGACATTATCTGTTAGAACAGATTTTGAACAGTATTGAAATTCTAGTTTTTATTTGAAACTCCATCTGCCAATTTTAGTTGGAGTGATCCTGAATGTCACCTTCCATAATCATTTGCCAATTCCAACATTTTCATGATTCATAATTCATGAATTAAACTTTCAAAAGAAAGTAAGTAAACACAATGAATTTATGAATTTTATGCAGCAATACTTGATTCACTTGAAACTGGCATAGATCCAGAGGACTAGAAGATTGAAAATGCCACTCCACTCTTTACGAAGGAAGGAAGGAAGGCAAAAGAAAGGAAATTATAAGCCAGTTAGCCTAACCTCAGTGGTTGGGAAAGTGTTGGAGTCCATTATTAAGGATTAAGTTTTGGATTACTTTGAGACTAATGAAAAAATAAACCAAAGTCAGCATAGTTTCTGTGAAGGGAAATCTTGCTTGACAAATCAGTTATTTGAGGAAGTAACAAGCAGAGAGGACAAAGGAAAGTCAGTAGATGTCATTTACTTGGATTTTCAGAAGGCGTCTGAGAAGGTGCTTCACACAGGCTGTTTAACAAGACAAAATCCTATGGTGTTACAGGAAAGACTGGCATGGATAAAGGAATGGCTGACAGACAGGAGGTAACGAGTGGGATAAAGGGGTCCTTTTCTGGTTGGCTGCCAGTGACTAGTGATGTTCCTCAGAGGTCAGTATTGGGACTGCTACTTTTCATAATGTTTGTTGATGGCTTTGTAGCAAAGTTTGCGGATGATGTGAAGATAGGTGGAGGGGTAAGTAGTGCTGAGGAAGCAATGCGATTTCAGCAGGACTTCGCCAAAATGGAAATGGCAGATGGAATACAGTGTTGGGAAATGTATGATAATGCATTTTGGCAAAAAGAACAATAGTGTGGACTATTATCTAAATGGGGAGAAGGTAAAAAAATGTCAGAGGTGCAGACAGACATAAGAGTCATCGTGTAAGACTCCCAGAAAGTTAATTTGCAGGTTGAATCTGTGGTAAAGAAGGTTAATGCAAATTATTTCAAGGGGAATAGAATATAAAAGTAAGGAAATAATGCCGAGGCTTCATAAGACACTAGCTGCACTTGGAGCACTGTCAACAATTTGGGCCACATATCTCACAAAGAATGTACTGTCATTGGAAAGACTCCAGAGAAGGCTCATGAGGATGATTCAGAAATGAAGGGATTAACATATGAGGAGTGTTCGGCAGTTCTGGGCCTGTACTCACTGGAACCTAGAAGACTGTGGGGGGATCTCATTGACACGTGCCAAATGTTGAAAGGACTAGATAGGGTGGATGTGGAGAGGATGTTTCATATGGTGGGGGCATCCAGAACTAGAGAGCACAGCCTCAAATTTAAGAGGCGACCTTTTAGGAGAGAGGTAACGAGGAATTTTTTTAGGCAGAGAGTAGTGAATCTGTGGAAAGCTCTGCCACAAACTGTGGAGTAGGACAAGTCTGTGGGTATATTTAAGGTGAAAATGGACAGTTTCCTGATTGGTCAGAGCATCAACAGTTATGGCAAGTGGGGCAGGTGTATGGGGTTGAATGCAATCCATGATCAGCCATGATGGAATGGCACAGGAGACTCGATGGGCTGAATGGCCTAATTCTGCTCCTGTCTTACAGTCTTTTATTCAGGTTTGGCTAAATTCTGGAAGGCATATTCAACTCTTGAGAACTAACAATTCGATGATAAATTCCAACCCTTCTTGGTCTCAGTTCAAAATGTCAACCGTTTACACTTTTCCATAAATATTGCCTGACCTGCTTATTTCCTGTGTATTTTGTGTGTATGGTATCCAGCATCGGCAAAATCTCTAGTGTTTACCATGGTTTTCCATGTATTCCACTTACACAGTGGAGTACAATCCTTTCCTTAATATATGGAATTCAATAATCAAAAATCAAAAAACTGGGCCCTTGATTAAAACAACATCAAATTTTCTAAATTGTTAAGTCTGGGGTGGGTGGAGATTTCAGATTGGGTCAGAAAGTTAAGGAAAAAAGCCAATGACACTGCTCTAATCTGAATAGAAAAGGGCTGTCAAAAGGGCAATGTTATGATACTCATGGGAGATTTGAGATGGTTAGGTTAGTTAAGAAGGTTCAGTCGTTAGGTATTAATGCTGGAGTAATAAAATGGATTCAACAGTGGCTAGATGGGAGATGCCAGAGAGTAGTGGTGGATAATTGTTTATCGGGATGGAGGCCAGTGACTAGGTATGCCTCAGGGATCTGTTTTGGGCCCAATGTTGTTTGTAATATACATAAATGATCTGGATGATGGGGTGGTAAATTGGATTAGTAAGTATGCCGATGATACTAAGGTCGGAGGTGTTGTAGATAATGAGGTGGGTTTTCAAAGCTTGCAGGGAGATTTATGCCGGTTAGAAGAATGGGCTAAACGTTGGCAGATGGAGTTTATGCTGAGAAGTGTGAGGTTCTACATTTTGGCAGGAATAATCCAAATAGAACATACAGGGTAAATGGTAGGGCTTTGAGGAATGCAGTGGAACAGAGAGATCTAGGAATAACAGTGCATAGTTCCCTGAAGGTGGAGTCTCATGTAGATAGGGTGGTGAAGAAGGCTTTTGGAACGCTGGCCTTTATAAATCAAAGCATTGAGTACAGAAGTTGAGATGTAATGTTAAAATTGTACAAGGCATTGGTAAGGCCAAATTTGGAATATTGTGTACAGTTCTGGTCACCGAATTATAGGAAAGATATCAATAAATTAGAGAGAGTGCAGAGACAATTTACCAGGATGTTACCTGGATTTCAGCACTTAAGTTACAGAGAAAACTTGAACAAGTTAGGTCTCTATTCATTGGAGCGTAGAAGGTTGAGGGGGGATTTGATCGAGGTATTTAAAATTTTGAGAGGGATAGATAGAGTTGACGTGAATAGGCTGTTTCCATTGAGAGTAGGGGAGATTCAAACGAGAAGACATGATTTGAGAGTTAGGGGGCAGAAGTTTAAGGGAAACACGAGGGGGTATTTCTTTACTCAGAGAGTGATAGCTGTGTGGAATGAGCTTCCTGTAGAAGTAGTAGAGGCCAGTTCAGTTGTGTCATTTAAGGTAAAATTGAATAGGTATATGGACAGGAAAGGAGTGGAGGGTTATGGGCTGAGTGCTGGTAGGTGGGACTAGGTGAGATTAAGAGTTCTGCACAGACTAGGAGGGCCGAGATGGCCTGTTTCCATGCTGTGATTGTTATATGGTTATATTTTAACATGCAGGTCAATTGGGAAAATTAGGTTGGTAATGGATCTCAAGAGAGTGAGTTTATTGAATGCCTACAAGATGGCTTTTTTAGAGCAGTTTGTCATTGAGCCTACATAGGGATTAGTTATATTGGATTGGGTGTTAAGCAATGAATCAGAGGCAATTAGGAAGCTTAAGGTAAAAGAGCCATTAGGAGCCAGTGATCACAAAATGATTGAGTTCAATTTGAAATTTGATAGGGAGAAAGTAAAGTCTGATGGAGCAGTATTTCAGTGGAGTAAAGGAAATTACAGTGGTATGAGGGAGGAGTTGGCCAAAGTAACTTGGAAGGAAATACTGGCAGGGATGACAGCAGAGCAGCAATGGTGAGAGTTTCTGGGAAAAATGAGGAAGGTGTAGGACAAATGTATTCCAAAAATGAAGAAATACTCAAATGGCAAAATAGTATAACTGTGGCTGACGAGGGAAGTCAAAGCTAATGTAAAAGCAAAAGAGAGGGCATAAAACAAAGAAAAAATTAGCAGGAAGATAAAGGATTGGGAAGCTTTCAAAAACCTACAGAGAGCAACTAAAAGAATTATTAGGAAGGAAAAGATGAAATATGAAAGAAGGCTTGCAAACAATATCACAGTGGATAGTAAAAGCCTTTTCAGTATGTAAAAAATAAAAGAGAGATGAGAGTGGATATAGGATCGGTAGAAAATGAGGCTAGAGAAATAATAATGGGGACAAGGAGATGGCAAATTAACTGAATGAGTATTTTGCATCAGTCTTTACTGTGAAAGACACTAGCAGCGTGCCAGTTGTAGTGTGTGAAGGAAGAGGTGAGCTGCCCTAATGGTTATCATCGGGTAGCACTCACATCTACTGTGATGAAATGCTTTGAGAGGTTAGTCATGAGTAGACTGAACTCCTGCCTCAGCAAGAACCTGGACCCATTGCAATTTGCCTGTCACTGCCATAGGTCAATGGCAGATGCAGTCTCAGTGGCTCTTCACATGGCCTCACACCACCTGTACAATACAAAGACCTATGTTAGGATACTGTTCATCAACTATAGTTCAGCATTTATCACCATGATTCCCATAACACTGACTAAGAAGTTACAGAATCTGGGCCTCCATATCTCCCTCTGCAATTGGATCCTTAACTTCCTAATCGGAAGACCACAATCTGTACGAATTGGTGATATCATCTCCACCTCATTGATGATCAACACTGGTGCATTTCAGGGATGTGTGCTTAGCCCACTGCTCTACTCTCTCTATACCCATGACTGTGTGGCTAGGCATAGCTCAAATACCATCTTTAAATTTGTTGATAATACAACCATTGTTGGTGGAAACTCAGATGGAGACGAGAGGGCCTACAGGGGCAAGATATGCCAACTAGTGGAGTGGTGTCACAGCAACAACCTTGCACTCAGCATCAGGAAGACTAAAGAGCTGATTGTGGACTTCAGGAAGGGTAAGACAAAGGAACACATACCAATCCTCATAGAGGGATCAGAAGTGAAGAGAGTGAGCAGTTTCAAGTTCCTGGGTGTCAAGATCTCTGAGGATCTAACCTGGTCCCAACATATCGATGCAGTTATAAAGGCAAGACAGTGTAATTTATTAGGAGTTTGAAGAGATTTGGCATGTCAACAAATACATTCAAAAACTTCTACAGATTATCGTGGAGAGCATTCTGATAGGCTGCATCACCATCTGCTATGGGAGGGACTACTGCACAGGACTGAAAGAAGCTGCAGAGGTTTTGTAAATTTATTCGGCTCCATCTTGGGTGCTAGCCTACAAAGTACCCAGGACATCTTCAGGGAGCAGTGTCTCGGAAAGGCAGTGTCCATTATTAAGGACCTCAACACCCAGGGTGTGCCCCTTTCTCACTGTTACCACCAGGCAAGAGGTGCAGAAGCCTGAAGGCACACATTCAGTGATTCAAGAACAGCTTCTTCCCCTTTGCCATCTGATTCCGAAATAGACATTGAACCCATGAACACTACCTCACATTTTTTCTATTGATTATTTCTGCTTTTTGCATAGGTTTTAATCTATTCAATATATGTATATTGTAATTACTTATTGCAGTATTGGATTTACTTATTTATTATTATTATTATTATTTCTTCTATATTATGTATTGCATTGAACAGCTGCTGTTAAGTTAACAAATTTCACGACATACAGCATGCCAGTGATAACGAACCTGATTCTGATTCTGAGTGCAGTTACTATTACAAGGAAGAAGATGCTCAAAAAGCTGAAAGACCTAAGTGTACATAAGTCACCCGAACCAGTTGCACTGCACCCGAGGGGTCTGAAAGATGTAGCGGAAGGGATTATGAAAGCATTATTAATGATCTTTCAAAAATCATTGGACTCTGGCATGGTTCCAGGGGACTGGAAAATTGCAAATGTCACTCCACTCTTTCAGAAAGGAGGAAGGCAGCATAAAAACAATTATAGACCAGTGGTTGGGAAGATGTTGGAGTCAATTGTTAAGGATGAGGTTATGGAGTATGTGGTGACACAGGACAATATAGGACAAAGTCAGCATGGTTTTCCTAAGGGAAAATCTTGCTGAGGAACCTGATGGAATTCTTTAGGAGATTACGAGTAGGATGGATAAAGTCACAAGTGCGGAGCAAGGGCAGACCCAAAAGCAGGACACAAAAACATTTTTAGGGTTAACTAGATAGAGTTTATTAATAATTACAGGGAAAGCTATGACTCAAGGATAGAACAGAGGGAAATCAAGGAGAGAGAAAAGTGGAAGCAGGAATAAGCATAATGGACTAGGAGTGTCAAGAAAGCAAGGGAAGAGGGGAAGAAACAATGCTGGACAAAGCACAGGCCCTGGGCAAGATTAAGATACAGGGCCTGGGCTAGGACTAGACTAGGAAAGCAGGTCCTGGACGAGGAACTCCTGAACAAGATGAGAACACAAAGCTTTGACTTGGGACCCAGACATGGACTGAATACTTGAACCTCAGAGCTTTGGACTGGATACTTGAACCTCGGTTCTTGGACTTGATCCACGAAACCTGGACTTGGACTTGGACATGAAGAGACAGTTCCCAACTCAGGGTAGTGGCAGACAGCCAGGCCTACCCTCTGGAGGCAAGGACAAGAAACACTGAGCCAGGGCTCCTCCTTGGACACAGGATGGAGTTGGGACTCTTGTTGACACAGGGCTGGGAGCTCTTTTCGACACAGGACATGGAGATGGAGACCACACAACAACAGACATTTCTTTATCTGGACACAAGTTTGTTCCAAGCAGCGGTGAGCTCTTGTCTCACCCTGGCGGGTTAACTTTGACGGACCCACTCTGGCAAGGGAAGGCGGCTTGCTTTGGGAGGAGAGTTGGCTCGCTCCGGCAAGAAACTTAGTTGGCTTCGGCAAAATGACATTGGCTCGCACTAGCTTCGGTGTCTTCGTTAATGCTCCATAACACTCTCACCCCAAACGGCTGAAAGCCAGAGACTTATGAACTGCCAGTTCAGTCAAGGGTAAATTACCTTTAATCACCAAGCTCAAGGAACACTGGAAAACAGGGAATTAAAGGGAAACAAGGAGTCAACGGTCCTGATCGTAACACAAAGGAAATTTAAATGGAACCCAAGCCGGACCATGACAGATAAAGGGGATGTAGTGGATGTTGTATATTTGGACTTTCAGAAGTACAAGGTGCCACACATGAGGCTGCTTACCAAGTTGAGAGCTCATGGTAATACAGGAAAGTTACTAACATGGTTAGAGCATTGTCTGATTGTAGCAATAAAAGGATTCTTTTCTAGTTGACTGCCAGAGACTAGTGTTGTTCTGCAGGGTTGGTGTTGGGACCTCTTCTTTTAATGCTGTGTATCAGTGATTTAGATGATGGAATAGATGACTTTGTTGCCAAGTTTGCAAATGATATGAAGATTGGTGGAGCAGCAGGTAGCGTTGAGGAAACAGGTAGGCTACAGAAGGAATTAGACAGATTAGGAGAATGAGCAAGGAAGTGGCAAATGAAAAACAATGTTGGAAAATGCATGGTCATGTACTTCGGTAGTAGAAGTAAATGTGCAGACCATTTTCTAAACAAGGATACAATCCAAAAGTGAAGTAGAGATTTAACACACAGAGAAGAGTCATAGACAATGACTGATGTGCTGTAGCAGTTTTATATGTTGTAACTCAAGGGCGTGTCTTTCCATCATCTCTCAGGAGAAGCAAACCCCTATCAGTGACTCCTCTACACATCAGCAATAATTACACTCACTCAGACCTAATAAGTTGACCAAATCCTTGACACCAGACTCCTGATAAGGACACTCCATTTTGAGCTCTATTAAAGGGAGAAATTACCATAGGAACAGAGGAAACAATGCATAAAAAACTTCAATGTATCAGTGGTAAGATGTAACATCCACATTTCCTCAAGGAAATCCAGTCAGAATAGTAAAGGAAGATCCAGTGGGTGGCATAATGAAAACTTTGGAACACTTTGCCATCTGGATTTGAGATTGCCATACAAATGGCGAGTGGAGCACACCACCGTCTAAACTCCCCCTCATCCCTTCAAACACCTCCTGACCAACCTGTGGCAGAGCTGCCAGTTCCCATAAAGTGTCTCCACCTACTTGAGATGGACAGAGGTTCATTTTATTCTCAGCATTAAGAGAGTGTTGAACAAGAAGAAGATGTGAATTATCAACAAAGGCACTTACCACTCAAAGTCCTTGTCGGTGCAGTTACAAGGCACTGAAGTCACTACTTCTCTGTATTTCTTCCCCAAAATGCACTGTGTTGCTGGACGACGTCTCTTATATATCCTTGTTTCCCCCATAATGCAAGGTTCTCCCTTCAAGGTAAGCACAATGGTAAGAAACTATGACTGAAAATAATCAATAGTTTGAGTGTTACTGACAACACCCTGCAGTTTGAAATTCTGCACCACTGATAGTAATTCACCAGCGCACATCTGAAAAGAAAGTTCAGCTTCAAACTGTCATGAGACCACAAACTTTGAAGATATTCAGAGATTCAAAATACATTTGCTATCAAAGAATGTATACATTAAGCAACCTTGAGATATGTTTGCTTACAGGCAGCTTAAAAGCAAGAAATCCGAAATAATCTAATTAATAAAGACCAACCCCCCCCCCCAATATGCACAGAGAAAGAGGAAAAAAACACAATCATGCAAATAATAGAAGCGAGGTTCAGCAACAGCACACTGATCCAAATTGAGTCCTTAGATGCAAATTCCCAGAGCAGCCTGGAGTAGGCCCAAAGCCTTGGTACAGTTTTGGTCTCCAGGTTTAAGGAAGGACATTCTGGCAATTGAGGAAGTGCAGCGTAGATTCACTAGGTTGATTCCTGGGATGGCAGGGTTGTCTTACGCAGAGAGATTGGGCTTGTACACACTGGAATTGAGGAGATTGAGAGGGGATCTGATTGAAACGATTAAGATAATTAAAGGATTTGATAGGATTGAGGCAGGAAATATGTTCCAGATGTTGGGAGAGTCCAGTACCAGAGGGCATGGATTGAGAATAAGAGGTCAGTTATTTAAAACAGAGTTGAGGAAAAACTTCTTCTCCCTGAGAGTTGTGGAGGTGTGGAATGCACTGCCTCGGAAGACGGTGGAGGCCAATTCTCTGGATGCTTTCAAGAAGGAGCTAGATAGATATCTGATGGATAGGGGAATCAAGGGATATGGGGACAAGGCAGGGACTGGGTATTGATAGTGAATGATCAGCCATGATCTCAGAATGGCGGTGCAGACTCGAGGGGCCGAATGGTCTACTTCTGCACCTATTGTCTATTGTCTATCGTATTAGTGGGGCAAATTGCCCAAAGTTTACAGACACAAAGCACAGCAGCTTGGGGCAGCCTCACAGCCTAAGCGTTATGGAGAAAGGAGCCCCCCAGTCTATCCGGGCTGGTGTTTAAATTGTCTCAATAGTGGATCATACCTCACAGGAGGACCCAGGGTCCTCTGCGATGATGTGCTCAGGGCTTAGAGATTGCTGTCAAAGAAACCATTCTCAACCTCTCCAACTCAGCTCGGCCTCCAGAGCCATCCAACCTCGCTCGACTCTGGACACCCTGCCTTTCCCGTTTTTCAGAGCCGGCATTTAAATTGTCCAAACAATTGCCTTGCACTGGGACCTGGGTTCCACCGTGATGAAATGCTCCAGGCCTAGAACTTGACAGCCAGAGGTTTGCTTCAGACCTAGATTTCGCTGGCAAAGAAGCCATACTTGACCTCTTCAAATCAGCTTGGTTCTTAGAGTGATCCACCCTCGCTCCCGGATTAGTTGGACAGGCATCAGTACTCCTCTGCCTCATCTTCTCTTCTCTGAATCGTTCACTCCAACCAGCATGGCTCCAACTCCAAGTGTGCTGATTTTGCAGCGCACCAGCGGGAACATCATGTGAATTTGCTTCGCTTCCGCTTGCCTTTTCATTGTTTGCTGTGATAGTTTGTCACAATTTACTTCATAATAAAAGTGTTATTAGTAATGCTTTTAATTGAATGTCTTTGTTTTTGGACTAGCAGTAACCTGTTGCACACTTTTAGTAGCGCCTTCTTAAACCAAACATAGAGACAGAATTAGGTCATTCAGCCCAATGAGTCTGCAATTCATCATGGAGGGCATTTTCTCTCTCAATGTTATTGTCCTGACTTCTCCCCATAACCTTTGATGCAATTGCTAATCAACCTTTGCTTTAAATATACTCAATATCTTGGCCTCTGGAGATTCACAGATTTACCGCCCTCAGGCAAAAAAAATCCTCCTTATCTCTAAACTAATGGGGCATCCTTTAGAGGTCTTGCCCTCTGGTCCTAGACTTCCCCACTAAAGAAAACATCCTCTACCCATCCACTCCATCTAAGCCTTTCAGGTGACACAGCAAACAAATGCTTTAATTTGCCAATATTAATTGAACCTGTGCAGACATTCAGAAGAATGTCAATTGCCCAAAATATCAACCATCCATTTCCTTCCACAGATACTGCCTGACCTGTTGAGTCCCTTCAGCATTTTGTTTGTTTCTCCAGTTTCCGGATTCCAGCATCTACTGTCTTTCTAGTGTTTCCATGTAGATTTTGTTTGGGACACAGCACTGCTTGAAGTGTCTAATACTGAGGAATTAGTTCATATAATCACCATCTTTCAAAGTTCATTTACATAGTCCCATAGGTTTGAAGTCTACTTTCAAATTAAAGGGTATACTTTTAATTTGCTAGTAATATAGTATCATTGGAGAATGTGATAATAGGTCCTACTGCAAAAACTTTTTTTACATAGTCACTTACTGGAAATCTTCATGGTTTTTTGGTTTACAAGATTGAATCACAATGCGGTTAATTTTACACTGATAAACAGAAAAAGACTCTTACATGTCAAAGTGAAAACAGATCTCTACAAAGTGATCTAAATTGGTGGAGCGTGGAATGCACTGCCAGCAGTTGTGGTGGAAGCAGATACAATAGGGTCTTTTAAAAGCCTCTTAGATAGATACATGTGGTTAGAAAAATAGAGGGCTATGCATTAGTGAAATTCTAGGCAGTTTCTAGGGTAGGTTACATGTCAACACAACATTATGGGCCAAAGGGCCTGTAATGTGCTGTAGATTTCTATATTCTATCTATGTTCTAAATTAATTACAAAGATAAAACACAAAATAATTGATTGCATAAGTATTCACTCCCCTTTAATATGAGACATCAAATCATCACTGGTGCAGCCAATTGGTTTTAGAAGTCACATAGTTAGTTACTCACAGGAGATCACCTGTGAGTAGTCAAGGTGTTTCAATTGATTGTAGTAAAAATACACCCACATTTGACTACTGCTGAGTTATTATCCTGGCAAAAACGACACCACTAAGACAAAAGTACACTCTAGGCAATTCTGCAAAAAGGTTGTTGAAAAGAACAAGTCAGGAGATGGATACAAGAAAATTTCCAAGTCACTGAATATCCCTTGGAGTACAGTTGAGTCAATCATCAAGAAAGGGAAGAAAATGGCACAGTTGGAAATCCTCCTAAAGCAGGCCATCCTCAAAATCTGAGAGACTGTGCAAGAAGGGGACTAGTGAGGAGGCCACCAAGAGACCTATGACAACTCTGGAGGAGTTACGAGTTTCTGTGACCGAGATGGGAGAGACTATGCATACAACAACTGTTACTGGGTGCTTCACCAGTCACAGCTTTGTGGAAGAGTGGCAAAGAGAAAACCACTGTTGTACAGAAAAAGCTCACATGAAATCTCAGCTAGAGTTTGCCAGAAGGCATATGGAAGACTCTGAAGTCAGCTGGAAGAAGGTTCTATGGACTGACGGAACTGAAATTGAGCTTTCTGTCCACCAGGCTAAATGCTATGTTTGGCATAAGCCAAACACTGCACATCATCAAAAATACACCATCCCTACCGTGAAGCATGATGGGGCTGCTTCATGCTATGGGGATGCTTCACTGCAGCAGATGCTGGAAGGCTTGTGAAGATAGAGGGTAAAATGAATGCAGCAAAATACTGGGATATCCTGGAGGGAAACCTGATGTAGTCTGCAAGAGAACTGCAACTTGAGAGAAGATTTTTTTTCCAGCAAGACAGTGACACCAAGCATAAAGCCAAAGCTACAGAGGAATGATTTAAAACACAAAGTTAATGTCCTGGAATGGCCAAGTCAGATTCCGGACTTCAGTCCAACTGAGAATTTATAGCTGGATTTGAAAAGGGCTGTTCCCTCATGATCCCCATGCTATCTGACAGAGATTGAGCAGTTTTGTAAAGAAGAATGGCACAAGATTGCAGTGTCCAGATTTACAAAGCTGATAGAGACCTATCCACATAGGCTGAAAGCTGTAATTGCTGCCAAAGGAGCATCTACTGAATACTGACTTGAACAGGGTGAATATTTATGCAATCAATTACCTTGTGTTTTATATTTGTAATTAATTTAGATCACTTTGTAGAGATTTGTTTTCACTTTGATACAAAATAGTCTTTTTTTTTCTGTTGATCAGTGTGAAAAAAAGCCAAATTAAGTGTTGTAAAACATGAAAATTTCTGGGGAGGGGTAGAGAATACTTTTTATAGGCAGTGTATTAGTGAGAGATCTATATACATCAATATAGTGAATCTATAAAGACAGTAATAACACTGATCTTTTGCTTTAAAAGCGAAAGGCAAAAGTCTTAATTCCTCATTCTTTCTTTTGAAAGTAACTCAAGATTAACTTGCTAACTATTGGTTCATATTGGGTAGGGTAATAGGTAACAGTTGCTCTATGGATGTTTGCAAACTGGAGTTAATCTAAAATACAGGCAGAGTATATGGAAATGTTTGTTCAAATTCACTGCTAAACCATGGATGGCAAATCAGAATTAATCCAAACCATGGAGTCACAGAGAATGCAGATGTTGAAATCTGGTGTAATGTGATAGAAGCTAGCCTCTGCACTCCACCTCTTACCTTCCCCTTCCTGGCTCAGTCTGCCTGTTGTCCTTCCCCACCCCCTTCCCCCTCAGTCCACCAATCACCTCTGGCCTTTGCCTCACTGTTCCCCTTCTCCTCTTTTCCTCCCTCCACGATCTATGTCCTGACACCAAGACACTGACAAACAGTTCTTCCCCCATCCCACAGATGCTGTTCAACCCACTGAGTTCCTTATTTACATCATGCAGACAGAATGTTCCACAAGTGAACACTCGGGATCAAAGGCATAAAGAGTTAATTTGAGGGAGAGAAATGGGTGCAATATTATCTGGTCCAGTGTATTAAAGGAACAGATGGCAGTTCACAGCATAGCCATTGGACTTGAACCGTGTCAAGCAAACCTTCATATGGCTACCTGAAATAACTTTACTACCAAAAGAGGCAAACTTCCTGAAACATACAACATGGAGCTGACTTTAACATATCTCTTGCTCACCTAGGTTAGTAATTCAATTAATTGTTTTCTTATGTTCAAATCCAAAGATTCAAGGATTTATTCATGTGAGAACTTTCTGCCGAAGAGAGGGATTGAACTGACTACCACATGATTAAAAATCTAACCCCTCACCACTGTTTCTTCTTGGGTTGAAGGAAGCAACAAGTGAGTGGCTGCAGGGCAGATATAATTTTGTGTCTGGCAGCATAACAACTTGCAGTGCAGTAGCTGAGTTACAGAATGATAAGACTTGGGCAACAAATTTCCTCCTCCTGCTTGCAGTCCTTGATGTACTGAGCCATTGATCTCAGCCAAGCTGCAATGGGGAGCCACATAAAAGGGATCGGGAAGGAAAGAAAAATCAAAGCAAGATCCACTTGAGGTTGCTCGCACTGCACATTCCTGCTGGCAGATTAAAGGACAACTGCTCACAAGCACGAAGAAGCAAGCTACCTGCTGATTACAGAGACACGGAAGAGTGGTGGTGGTGGGGAAGAGAGGGGAAACAGAAATACAGTAGCATGTGAGGGAACTAAATCAACAAGCTTAACCCTTCCTACCAGGAGCTTGTTAAAAACTTAAACACTACAACAACACTTCCCCAAAATTAAATTGGAACGTATTACTGCTCACCTAGCCATTTAGTGAGTAGAACTCTCACAGTGGTCAAACCATGGACGTCAACTTAAATTAAAATAGAGCAGGCTATTCCTGGTAATGAACAGCCTCTGTTTTAATGACATCCATAGGTCAATTTTGTTCTTAAATTAATTGGAAAATGCACCAAAATCACTCGATATGGCAACCACATGCTCACGATATAGGATATTAGGGCATTTGGACTAACGAGTCTGCTTGATTTGATCATGGCTGGTTTATTTTCCCATTCAGCTCCATTCTCCAGCCTTCTTCCCATAACCTTTGACATTGTACTAATCAAGAAACAAATACATGAAATAATAAAATGGAACAATACTAATAAGTGGATCAAAGGCATTTAAAACTGATAAGTTGTTTAATGAGGAGATGAAACTAGTTCTGTCAGTCTAGGAGCAAACATATTTATGCACATTGGACAACTGAATTTAATTACATACAGGACTGTCCATAAATTGGGCATATGTGACCTGGGAATGCACTATAAATGGATTAATTCACATGTTGATCTGACTGTCTATATTTGGACATTAGTAAACCTGAGAACTGTGTCTACACCAATTCTATAGTTGCCTGGACAATATTGTTGTTTAATTTCAGTGAAAGGCAATAAAGTTAAAATTTTTCAACATAGTGAGATTTGACCTTCAAACCATAGAATATTATATGTTGCTAGTACAAATAACTCTGTGTTCCTGTTAACCATTCTATGATTTTCCAGGGGCACTGGGCTCTAGACCTCATCACCGCCTTGTTTCAAAAAGCTGAATTCCCCAGGGGAGGTGAGAGTGAACTCAACGAGACACTCAGCATCTATGAAGGAGAATAAACATTGGTATTTCAAACTGAGGCACTTCAGCTTGTCTACATACAAGAGATTCTGTGGATGCTGGAAATCTTGAACACATTCAAAATGCTGGAGGAGCACAAAAAGTCAGTCAGCATTGATGGAGGGAAATAAACAGTCAATGTTTTGGGTTGAGACCCTTTGACTGTATATTCACTTCACAGATGCTGCCTGACTTGCTAAGTTCCTCCAGCATTTTGTGCATGTTGCTCTGCGTCTCAGATTAACTGCTTCTCTTTCCCTAGATACAGCCTGACCTATTGAGTTTTCCCAGAAATGTGTTTCCGTTGATTTTCTTGCTCTTACTCTGTAACTGCAGATTTTTATTTTGGTGACTTGAGATGCTGTTACAGTATAGAAGATATGTTGGATGAATGGGCTCTGTGATGTGCAGCTAGTTTAACAAGCAGTGAGCCTGTCAGTGAGCTGAGCTGTCACCAGGCATAAAACAGGGAGACTTATTCGATTCAGGTTCAATTCTGTGTGGATTGAAGTCTACTGAAGCAAGCCCACTTTTGTGTATTGTCAACTGAGAACCATTGCAACAGGCTGTCTTTTGTGCCTTGTCTAAATAAAAATCCATTCAATTTTATCCAGCAGGGATCTCCCCTGAATGCCAAACTGCTGGTCAGTGATCACCCCCATTAAGTATTCACCAGCTTCACCCTGTACACTGTGTCGACCAGATGTCACAATCCATGAGGGAAGGTATTTAGACTAGGAGGGTGAACTGTCAATTGGAAATTAATTATGTTAAGCCTCCAGGCAAAATATGTCATATGAGACCCAATAAACCAAATCAAAGCAATTAGATCATGATGGGGGAGATAGGTTATTAGATTCTGTGGCTATTACATTCAGCAAAAGTAGTCTCTAAACAGTTTTTTCTGGCTTTTATCGAAGTCTCCAAGCAATGTATGAAGACTTAATGACTTGGGAGCCACATACTACTAAATTAAGTCATCTGAAGGAGAAGGAATGGCTTTTGTTGGTACCAAAATACACAACTTTCAGAGCGATTGATGTTGAAGGTACACCACAGAGATATGGTTGGGAGAGAGATGAGGTGAGGATAGAGTCTGAAGGGAGCAGGAAAAGAAGTTGGTAGTGAATTGGAAATGAGGAGGCATTGTTGGAGAGGAGGGACATTGGAGGGGATGAAGTTTGGGTAGGAGGAGGGACAGGTTGTTGAGTGGAAGGATGAGTGGGGAGTAACGATAATGTTAGGTTGGGGAAGCTGAGGTGAGGAAGTGATGGAGCTGGAGCTGGGACAGACGAGGTGGGAGAGGGGTTTAAAAGATAAGACAATTAGCTTTATTTGCCACATGAACATTGAAACATTTAAAGCTGGGGTCCATGGACCCTTCAATTAATGGTAGGGATCCATGACATTAAAAGTTTAGAAATTCCTGATTTAAACATACAGTGAAATATGTCATTTCCATCAGATCAAATCATCGAGGCAGCCTGGAAGTGTTGCCATGCATTTGGCATCAATGTAGCATGCCAACAGCATACTAACCCTAACTCTAAATGTGTGTCTTGGGAACATGGGAGGAAACTGCAGTTCGCAGCAGTAATGGCAAACTCCTTATGGGCAGATATGGAAATTGAACCCGATCAGTGATCACTGGCACTGTAGAGGAATGCGCTAACCTCTGGGGTTGATAAGTGGGAAGAGAGCAATGTGCAGCTGGGATAAGGTAAGTGTGCAGAGGGGTGGATGGTAGGGATGAGGGGTGGTGGAGAGAGTGACGAAAAGCTGGTGTTGGTAAAGGGATAAGGAAGCAAGATGTGAATTCTGGGGATTTAAGCAAGGTGGTATGGGGTATGGGAAAGGGAGAAGAAAGGGGGAAGGGGAGATGGAGAGAGGAATGAAGGTGGAGTTGGGATGGGGGGAAGCTGGAAGTTGATTTCATCACTCACCTGACTATGCAGCTTCCAGTCCTGGAAATCATTTTCCATGCACCTCCGACTGAAGATGGACCTGTAGTCCACTTTAACCAGCTGCCAATCAGAGCGGTGGCTGAGGTGACCAAATACACTACCAAAGACAAAATGGAGAAAAAGGGCCAATATGAATCCATGCTAATAAGTTATGGTCTTGCTTTGATCACATTCACACAACAATTCTTTTCCAAAAGGCGAAGACCATGCACCAGCCCCATTGTATACAGCAAGATCCTGGGAAAGAAATGTTGTGAATGAAAAGGTCCAGGAGAATAATTTTATCTGTGATGGCCACATCATAAGGAATCCACAGCTATTGGCTGCTGGTGTTATTCTCCTCCAGAGATTTACTTCCACTGAATTCAATGTGTTTTGTAAATTATGGGTGATTTAGTTGGGGGGGGTGATTTAATTGCTGGGCAGAACAGTCTACTCTGCCTTGATTATTAGCTGGATGCTAATGAGAGAATGTGCCTCAGATTAGGAATTAAATTGTATTCAATTCAATTGATATTATTCTCTACATCCTTAACATACATGAGGAGTAAAAATCTTTACATTACATCTCCATCTAAATATGTCTACAATGTACAATTTATAGCAACTTGTAATAAATAGTATGTACAAAAAGATAGTCAATATAGCATAAAAGTACAATTGTATCAGCGTGAATTAATCAGTCTGATGGCCTGGTGGAAGAAGCTGTCCCGGAGCCTGTTGGTCCTGGCTTTTATCCTGGCATTTCCCTGATGGTAGCAGTGGGGACAGCTTGTGGTTGGGGTGGCTCGGGTCCCCAATAATCCTTCAGGCTCTTTTTACATACCTGTCTCTGTAAATGTCCTGAATAGGGGGAAGTTCACATTACAGCTGCACTCGGCACTCTCTGCAGAGTCCTGTAACTGAGGGAAGTACAGTTCCCATACCTGGCAGTCATGCAGCCAGTCAGGATGCTCCCTGTGGAAAGTTTTCAGGATTTGGGGACTTGTGCCAAACTTTTTCAACCGTCTGACGTGAAACATCTTCACCAGGGAGGACACAGGCAATCTCCCAGATGTATGGTTGGGCCAGGGTCATAAGATATCAGAGGAATTGAAACAGATTGACATTAGGAAAGAAACTGTGATGAGTAGACTGGTAGGACTGAAGCCTAATAAATCCCCGGGACCAGATGGTCTGCATCCGAGGGTTCTAAAAGAGGTGGCTCAGGAAATTGTGGATGCATTGGTAATCATTTTCCAATGTTCCTTAGATTCAGGATCAGTTCCTGATGATTGGAGAGTGGCTAATGTTGTCCCACTTTTCAAGAAGGGAGGGAAGGAGAAAACGGAGAACTATCGCCCTGTTAGCCTAACGTCAGTCGTGGGGAAGATGCTTGAGTCCATTATTAAGGACGAAATAGTGGCATATCTTGATGGCAGTAATAGGATTAGGCTGAGCCAGCATGGATTTACCAAGGGCAAATCATGCTGGACTAATCTGTTGGAGTTTTTTGAGGGTGTAACAAGGATGTTAGACAAGGGTAAGCCAGTGGATGTAGTGTACCTAGATTTTCAGAAGGCACTCGATAAGGTGCCACATAGGAGATTGGTGAGTAAAATCAGAGCTCATGGCATTGGGGGCAGGGTTTCAACATGGATAGAAAACTGGTTGGCAGATAGAAAGCAAAGGGTAGCAGTGAATGGGTGTTTCTCGGACTGGCTGGAGGTGACTAGTGGGGTACCACAGGGCTCTGTATTGGGACCACAGCTCTTTACGATTTATGTCAACGATTTAGATGAGGGCATTGAAAACTATATCAGCAAGTTTGCTGACGATACTAAACTGGGTGGCAGTGTGACATGCGAAGAGGACATTAGGAGAATACAGGGAGAGTTGGATAGGCTGGGTGAGTGGGCAGATACTTGGCAGATGTCATTCAATGTGAATAAATGTGAAGTTATCCACGTTGGAAGCAGGAACAAGAGGGCAGAGTATTGTCTGAACGGTGTAGAGTTAGGTAAGGGAGAAATGCAAAGAGACCTAGGAGTCCTAGTTCACCAGTCAATGAAGGTGAATGAGCAAGTGCAACAGGTAGTGAAGAGGGCAAATGGAATGTTGGCCTTTGTTACAAGGGGAATTGAATACAAGAGCAAGGATGTCCTTTTGCATTTGTACAGGGCCCTGGTGAGACCACACCTGGAATATTGTGTACAGTTTTGGTCTCCAGGTTTAAGGAAGGACGTTCTGGCAGTTGAGGAAGTGCAGCGTAGATTCACTAGGTTGATTCCTGGGATGGCAGGGCTGTCTTACGCAGAGAGATTGGAGAGATTGGGCTTGTACACGTTGGAATTGAGGAGATTGAGAGGGGATCTGATTGAAACGTTTAAGATAATTAAAGGATTTGATAGGATTGAGGCAGGAAATATGTTCCAGATGTTGGGAGAGTCCAGTACCAGAGGGCATGGATTGAGAATAAGAGGTCAGTTATTTAAAACAGAGTTGAGGAAGAGCTTCTTCTCCCAGAGAGTTGTGCAGGTGTGGAATGCACTACCTCGGAAGACGGTGGAGGCCAATTCTCTGGATGCTTTCAAGAAGGAGCTAGATAGATATCTGATGGATAGGGGAATCAAGGGATATGGGGACAAGGCAGGGACTGGGTATTGATAGTGAATGATCAGCCATGATTTCAGAATGGCGGTGCAGACTCGAGGGGCCAAATGATCTACTTCTGCACCTATTGTCTATTGTCTATTGAAAGAGGAGTTGTGCTCTTTTCCCCACACAGTCGGTATGTACAGACCATGTGAGATCCTCAGTGATGCGTAGGCCAAGGAACTTAAAGCTGTTCACCCTCTCAAACCCAGATCCATTGATGTCAATAGGGGTTATCCTGTCTCCATTCCTCCTGTCGTCCACAACCAGTTCCCTTGTTCTTGTGACATTGAGGAAGAGGTTGTTTTCTTGACACCACTGTGTCAGAGAGATGACTTCTTCCCTGTAGGCCACCTCGTTATTGTTTGAGATAAGGCCAATCAATGTAGTGTCCTCGGTACATTTAATTAGCAAATTGGAGCTGTGGGTGGTGACGCAGTCAGGGTATACAGAGAGTAAAGAAGGTGCTTAGGACACAGCCCTGAGGGCACCTGTGTTGAGGGGTAGCGGTGAGGGAGCCCATTCTTATCACCTGCTGGCTACCTGATAGAAAGTCCAGGATCCAGCTGCACAAGGCAGGCTGAAGGCTGAGATCTCTGAGCCTGCGGGGGACCTATGGTGTTGAATGCTGAACTGTAGTCCAAGAACAGCATTCTCACATAAGCGTCCTTCTTCTCCAGGTGTGTAAGGACAGTGTGTAGAGCTGTTGCTAATGCGTTATCTGTCCATCGGTTATGTTGGTAGGCGAATTGTAGATGGTCCAGTGTGGGTGATGGCAATGCTGCAGGTGGAGTCCTTGACCAGCCTCTCAAAGCATTTGCTTATTAGTGAGATGAGGATGACAGGACGCTGGTGGTTCAGACATGTTACGCCTTGTTTTAAAAGCAGCCCACTCTGTTTTGATTGCATAGCATGTAGAAAAGTACAGCACAGGAACAGGCCTTTCTTCCTACAAGATCTGTGCCAAACAAAATGTCGAATTAAACCTATTCTCTTCGACCTGTAGGTACAAGAGGTCCTGCAGATGCTGGAAATCCAGTGTAATACAGACAAAATGCTGGAGGAACTCAGCAGGGCAGTTAGCATCTATGGAAAGGAAAAAAAAGTCAACATTTTTTGGCCAAGACCCTTCTTCAGGACTAGAAAGAAAGAGGGAAGCAGCAAGAGTAAGAAGGTGGGGGAGGGAAAGGAATGAAAGCTAGCAGGTGACTAGTGAAGCCAGGTGAGGTGAAAAGCGGATGGGTGTAGGAGGGGTACATGTGAAAAGCTGGGAGGTGATAGGTGGAAAAGGTAAAGGGATGAAGAAGAAGTGAAGAGGTGGGAAGGAAGTAAGAATGAGGACTGGAAGAAGAAGAGAAGGGGGAAGGTGGAGAAATTGCCAGACATTAAAGAAATCAATGTTCATACTGACAGGTTGAAGGCTACGCAGACGGAATATGAAGTGCTGCTCCTCCAGCCTGAGAGTGGTGTCATCTTGGCAGTAAAGGAAGCCATGGACTAACTTTTCCTGGAAATTGGGTTTAGGCACTGGGAGATTCTGCATGTTGTGGACAGAGTGAAAGTGCTCAATAAAGTGGTCCCCCCAGTCTATGTCGGGTCTCACTGATGTGCAGGAGGCTCCCACCATCCTTCCCCACAGATCTCCCTCCTGACACTTATCACTGGAAACAGAAGTCCATTCACCTCCTCCCTGACACCATTCAGGGACTCAGACAGCAGGTAGGGATGGGGCAGAAGCCTGACTAAAAAAGTTGTGGTGGGGAAATGGAAGGAACACAAACTATCAGGAAGTAGGCCTTTCCCTTTCTAGGCATGTTAAAGTCTCTTAGTCCTAAACATTGACTAATCATTCCCTTCCTGCCTGGCCTGCTGTGTTTCAACAATCACTTGTGTGTGTTGCTCCTGGTTTCCATCAGCCGCAGAATCTCCTGTGTCTCAGGGTGAAACAACTGGACAAATGATTATGAAAGAAGGCAAACTAATTTAAGAAACATCTGAGAGAAAGTATCTATAGTCAAGTTGGAGCAGGCATTTGGAAATAATTGTTTGGGTATGGTGGCAGCATCAGTGATGTGGTAGTGTTCAAAATACATTGTATGAAACAAAAGTTAGCTGGGGTTAGCTAACTCATTCATTAGCTGAAACAATGAATGCAACAGGCAGCTGTCTGAGCCATTTGGTATCCATATTGTTTTAATGCAAGGCAGGAT
The DNA here is from genome assembly GCF_030144855.1 of Hypanus sabinus. Taxonomy (NCBI): domain Eukaryota; kingdom Metazoa; phylum Chordata; class Chondrichthyes; order Myliobatiformes; family Dasyatidae; genus Hypanus; species Hypanus sabinus. Next base: position 6,490,617 of record NC_082727.1, read on the forward strand.
TATTATTAGATATTAAATCAGATTAGCCAGGCTTGTTCAGTTGAGTGACAGTCTGATTAAACTAGATATTTGGCTGAGTTATTGGATGCCAACTAGAAGAGTGCTCCATCTGGGATAGTTGAAAATGGGTCAGGGATGGTTAGAAGTAGACTGGATTACTTGGGCGCCAGACTGGGTTTATCTCAGTGCCAGTCACCATTAACTGGATGCCAGTCTGGGTTAGTCGGGTGTTGAACTAAATTACTGCTCTGCCATTCTGGGTTGAATGGATGCAGGAGGGAATTGGTTGGGTTCCACTGTAGGCCAGCTCTGTGCCAGACTGGTTAGCTAGTTGTTAATCTGTGTTATTAGGATGCCATTGTAGCCTATGGTCTTGGATAGGTATTAGTCAGGATTGGCTGGCCTGTCTGGATTAGTTAATCTAAAACTGGACTAGATGGATGGTAGCCTAAATAAGATGTGTGCCATACTGTGTTAGTTGAGTACGGGATCAGGTTAGTTGGATATCCAAGTGTTTAGTTGGATCCAGTACTGGTTTTGCTCTGTGAGAGACCTGTTCAGTTGAGAACTGAACTGGGTTAGCTGGATGCCACTCTGGATTAGTTGAATTTCAGAGTAGATTACAAAATCTAGACAAGATTAAGATGCTTTTTATTTGTCACATATAGATTGAAACAAGGGTTGTTCGTATCAAATCAAATCTGTGAAGGTTGTGCTGGACCGCCTGCAAGCATCACCACAGGGCCAACATAGCACACGCACTACTCATAAACCCTACCCTATGCATCTTTTTGGACAGTGGGAGGAAATTGGAACACCCAGAGGAAACCCACATGGTCACGGGGAGAACGCACAAAGTCCTTATAGACAGTAGTGGGAATTGAAACGCGTTCTTACAGCCAATGCTGTAAAGCATTGCGTTCACTGCTTCACCACTCTGACCCAATATGTTAATCAGATTGGTATTCATATTAGTTTATTATTGTCAAGTACTAAAGTACAAAAAAAAACTTGTCTTGCATACTGTTCACGCAGAACGAATCATTGCTAGGTTAATTTGTTGCCAGATTGAGTTAGTTGGTTGCTAACGTGTGCCAATTGAATGTCAGGCTGAAATAGATGGATGTCGTTTTGTGTTACTCTGTTGAAGTGGGAACCAGTTCAGATGGGTTAAAATGCAAGAGTGCTAGGACCATCATGTTATCTCTTTACTTTCTACAATTACTTACAATCTCTTGGGTAAGTTAATTGTCTGTGTTTCAGATATCCTGCACAAGCATAGAAATGAACATTACTAATTAAAAATGTAAAACATGCATGAGCAGATTGTCAGATCAGTATTATTTTCAAATCAGTATTATTTCTCAGCAGAAATGTGATTAAAATAAATTGATTAAAGTAACCATTAATAGAATGGCAATTGGAAAGTGCAGGAAGTGTTGGAATTGTATCAAATTGTTCTTTGAATTAGACTTTGAAATAAGAAGCAGCATAAACCATAGGTAGCGTTTCAACCTAGTGACTGTGAGACCTCAGGCTGATTAAAAAGTGGATGATCTGCCAAAGTGTGTGCATTGGTTAAGACATCAATAAATAATTAAGTGCTATTCGATCTTAAGAAAACTTCTTCAACCTGGGCTACATCTCAAATTGGCCTAAGCTGATTAACTGGGACTTATTAATTACCTCCAAGTTCCTTCAGGTGAGTTGGGAGGCTGTGGATGTATGTAAGCTCATCTATCAAGAACTTACTTTGTGTGGGAACAGGTTTAGGACCAGTTATTACCTCTGACCCACCAGGCTGTTGACCAGAGGGGATGACTTCACTCAATCTTTGCACATCAGTTGTTGTCAGACCTGTTGGGTGTGGCCTTTCATTGATTTATTTGTGTTTGTTATATTTGCTGTAATTGTCCACAAGGAAAGAATTGTATCTGGTGATATATATGTACATTGATAATAAATTTACTTTAAACAATGAACGCAGACTCAATTACTGTTATTTCTTACATAACCAAACACAAGTAAAAACAGTAAATTATTTCAGTTTTTGCTGTGGATCTTTAACGTTTCCCTCTGAGCTTTTCAAGGATTTCCAACCTGTTGACATTTGCCTCCGCTACTGAAGAATAGAAGGTAGGTACCAAGTATAGTCAGAGGCTATATTGTGCTATTATTCAAAAATAGCACAAGTACATTGAAGTAACAACACTTACAATGCCTCTTAAAAGAGGAAATTATCTTAAGAATTGAAAATTTTGTGAATAAAATAAAAACCCTACTAAGCAAGAAAAGTGAGGAAAAAAAAGAAACCCATTGGAGGTACAACCCTGGAGCCATGCGTCATACAAAAAGCTTCTAAAAATAAACATCAAACCGCCAACAAGAAAAAAAGATATATAAAAAAAAACTATATTTAGATCGTGGAAGAAATCTACCTGTTAACTGAAATGATAATAACGAGCAAATGAGCCCCATCTCTTCTCAAAATCAAATAAAGGTTCAAAGGTTCGACTTCTAATTTTCTCCAAGCTAAGACACAGCATCACTTGATAGAACCATTTCTGAATGGACAATGAACCAACTCAGGAACACTACCTCAGTATTTTTGCTGTCAAATTGCACCTATTTTTAAATTTAATTTATATATATGTAACCCCCTAGTTAAGATTTCTACTGTTATGATATGGGGTAGTTAACATCAGCATTTTTCTGTAAAAGCAGTGTGCCATGTTGGAAAGTGTGTTTCAGCTTCGGCTAAAGATAAGGACACATGTTGTCCATCTTGGGAATGTGAGTCAACCAATCAGGTTTGTGGGTTGTGACAGGAAGTTCTAAAGAGTTGTGGGGTAATGTTTTCTGAAGGACAGAATTGGGTTTTTAGCAGGAGCTGGGGAGAAGGGAAGATGCCATAGAATGCCTTTGGAAAGGAAGTCTCCGTTGCACAAAATGTTTTGTGCTAACGACTGGATCCAAGGAGAAAGGGCCAATACTCCTGAGCGAGAGCCCGTTGATTCCAGATAGATTTCGAGAGAAATTCGGAATGTGGTGTGTGCTTTCACCAAGACCTTGGGTCCAGTGCGTGACTAAAGACAACGCAGGATGAACTCCAACTTCACGTGCACATTGGACTGGTTTAACTGTAATGGGCCCTTTTATTTTTTTTATTTTTTCTTTCCTAATATCTGTTGCATAAGGTGTGTTTCTTCATAATTCTATGTGGTGTATGACCTGTTATTTCTTGCCGACCCACAATCGTGTATGGGCAGTACTTACACAGTATTTGCTCAAATCGAGGATTCTGTAATTGGAACATCATGACGCTCCTGTTTGGTTAAACTCCATACTTACATTGTTTGTGACAGGTGGCCTTCTCACCACAGTCTCATGGCTGTTAGCAGAGCCCGCTAATGAGCCAAGTTTGCACACGGGCCCGGTGAGGGGGTTACATATCCATATGTCTTTTTTATAATTTATGGTATTTTTATGTATTGCACTATAATGCTGATGCAAAACAACAAACTTCAGAACATGCCAGTTCAGTGATATTAAATCTAATTCTGTTTCTGATTCTGAACATGCATAGTCTTTTCAACTTTCCCAATCTGAATTGCAGGGAAGAAAAGATAATCAGAGAGACACACTGAATGAATAATGTAGTGCTGGGTATCCGCATGGTTTGTTCTGGGAGGGCTGTGAAATTGTTACACATCATTCGTACAGACTGAGCCCTGTACACTTGTGTTATAAACCTAGATAAAAATATCACCCAAGCTTAAGACACAAAGAGCAATTGGTGGAGATGTAGAAGAGGCCATTGCCCATTTTACACTGTCACACATAGTCAAGATCAGCCCCAAGCAATTTGTGGAACCATAAGCTGCTGCAGAGAAGTGTCCAATTTGGTCTAAAAATCTGTCAGTATTTTCCAACTGGTGCTTGGTTTGACTGTCTCTGTTCAGTGGGTGGCAAGAATTGGGCATTCAGTCCAAGAGTGTTAGTGAGAAGTGGTTCTAGGAATATCAGAATAGGATTACACAGGAAAGTGGGGAGAGAGCAAGATCAGGTCAGCACAGGCTTGTTGAGTTCTTGCAGTTAATTTCATCTCGCCTTTACTGGTCAGTGCAGGTTCCACTTCTGCTCTTTTGAAGCTATTTTATTAGCTGGAAGGGCTTATAGGCTGTTTTGAACTGCAGCACGAGCCCACACCAAAGCTGAGGTGGCAAGAATAAAGGTAGCATTTGCTTAGCATGAAGCTGAAATGCTAATTGTAAAAGCTTGTATAAACATCGAGAAAGCACACAGAGACATGGAGAAAGTTCGTGTCGAAGCTACAGAGTGTGCGCAAGAGCAAGCATGAAGCTGAGGCTGTTTTAGCAGAGACAAAGGTGTATGAAGCAGCAGCTGACTTAGACAGTGGAGGTCATCTCTCTAGGAAGAGCTGACCATGAGCACTAGTCTAATGCAATATAGTTGCTCAAGACGATGAAATCAAAGCAGCAAAGATAGGAACCAGCTTCACACTAAATTTTTACCCATCCTTCCTCCTGAGCTTGCATCCTCTGCTTCAGATATAACCCCAAAGAATGGTAAATCTACATTTAAGGTACAAATTGAGAAGTGCCCAAAGTCATCCAACTTGGAAACACATTGGTGCACACCACTTAAGAGCAAACAAGGGCTGAACAGTGCACCAAGTGCATTACCTTTCATCCTTTCAATGACACTAAACTGAATTGAATTGAACTGAACTGAATTGACTTTAGTACTTGCATCCTTCATATACATGAGGAGTAAAAATCTTTGTGTTATGTCTCTGTCTAAATGAGCACTGTGTAATTTATAGAAATTTGTAATAAATGGTATGTACATCAGGACAGTCAATATAATGTGAAAAACAATTGTATCGGTATGAATTAATCAGTCTGATGGCCTGGTGGAAGAAACTGTCCCAGAGCCTGTTGGTCCTGGCTTTTATACTGCAGTACCATTTTCCAGATGGTAGCAGCTGGAGCTGTTTGTGGTTGGGGTGATTCGGGTTCCAGTGATCCTTTGGGCCTTATTTACATATGTCTTTGTAAATGTCATGAATAGTGGGAAGATCACATCTCCAGATGTGCTGGGCTGTCTGCACCTCTTTCTGCAGAGCTTTGCGATTGAGGGGAGTACAGATCCCATACCAGGTAGTGATGCAGCCAGTCAGGATGCTCTCAGTTGTGCCCCTGCAGAAAGTCCTTAGGAATTGGGGCTCATACCAAACTTCCTCAACCGTCTGAGGTGAAAGAGGTGCTGTTGTGCTTTTTCTCACCACACAGTCGGTGTGTGCAGACCACGTGAGGTCTTTGGTGTGTATGCCAAGGATCTTAAAGCTGTTCACCCTCTCAACCCCAGATCCATTGATGTCAATAGGGGTTAGGCTGTCTCCATTCCTCTTGTAATCCACAACCAGCTCCTTTGTTTTTGTGACATTGGTTGATCAGATCAGGTTGGATCAGGGTGATGACTTCACTGTAGGCTCCTTTGTTATTATTTAACATTAGGCACATCAGTGTATTATCGTGCAGACCAACTGCTCAGCCCTCTCTTGCTGTCCCAGCTGTGAAGATAAATCACCTTTGGGCATTGAGGTGCTGAGTCTGGACAGAGAAGCCCTGAGGCAGAGTCAATCCAAATGTGGACAAGACTGTCATGTGGAGAGTCCGATGAGAGCAGCAAGGGGAACTGGAGAAGCAGTAACAATATATTTCAGTGTACAGATGGAGTCTCAGTGCAGCGAACACCAGTGGCCTCCAGGAAACTGAGTCAAGAACTATTGACACTTAAGAAGAAGTAGACCCAGATACAGCTGTAAATTCAGGGCAGCACCTTGGGCTGTTGATTCAGCATACGGCAGGGGGTCAATTGAGCATTCTTCAGCTTCTTCCCCATGCATTCTAAAGACATGTTCTTGGACAGCGGTTGTCAGAAGTAGAGCCAGTGGATTTGTCATGGGGTCAATGGGAGGGGAGATCTGCTTACTCCTGTGAGCTCTCACTGAGTGAGACCAGGGTGAAATCCCATCTCCTGAAGCTGCACATGTCATTCACACCATACCATTCACATTGCTGACAAGATGCTACACTTCATCCTTCTGCTAAGATCCTCCCCTTGCTTGCCAGAGACACCATCCATGTATATTATTTATTTATTGATTGATTGGTTGAGATGCCATGCCACCCAGCAACTCTCGATTTTATCCTGGTCTAATCACAGGACAATTTCCAATGAACAATCAACCTATCAACTGGAACATCTTTGGACTGTGGGAGGAAACCAGAGCACCTGGAGGAAACACACAGTCATGGGGAGAAAGCTAAACTCCCTACAGAGAGCAGCAGGAATTGAATCCAGGTCACTGGTACAGATTGCACTAGCATGCTGCCCTGTGGACAGCACAATGTTCATCCTGATACACCTCATGGCCAATGTCCAGGCCTGGGTTGGGTCATAGTGGGTGAAGGCTGGCTTGCTGGTGATCAGCAGCCCACAGTCCCTGCACTTTAGACTAATGTCCTGCAGAATAAGTATTTCATACCCTGTGAGAGTAAAACTGTATTTACATGAAGAGAAGATTGTAGGAGTAGTCAAAGACAGCCTTAGCAGTGTCTGGCACATTTGTAAGCAACCTCTCAGCGCAGAGCAACTGAATCGGGTAAAGGTTAGAACCCTTGCTGTTCAAAGACCAGTGAATGCAGAAGATGTACACTGCATCACAAAGCAGGGGCCTCTTCCAATCCACAGTTACTGTAGTGAACTCCGTCCCTTTCGTGACTCTGGTGGGTGACGGTGGGTTGGAGGATGTATTAGTAAACACACATTAGGGGTACCTTACTCAATCGTCAGTCTGGGTTAGCACCAGTCTACCCATCAGACATTCCCACACCAGTCTGCTCATCCAACATTACCACGGGGAAGTACGTCATTAAATACGATGTCTTTGAAGTGAGAACACTTAAAGGCTGTGCAGTAATACTGCTTCAAGACTTGTCTCTGAGACTGCCAAAGACTTCATGAAATGATTATTTGATTTTTAGTTTCAGTAATTAAGTTTGATATTGTGGATGTTCATTTTGAAAAAAAACATCACTTCCTGTTTGTAAACTGTGTTTTACATCATTTCCTGTGTGGGTTAATTGGAAGCACATGTGATAGAAAGACGTCCATCTCCATTGGCTCCTTTCATCTCCATCTCTATTTGCCCTTGAAACAGCAATATCTTTTCTCATTAAAATCCCTGAAGAAAGCTTCCTGCTCAGGTGATTAACTCTCTGCATAACTTAGTATGCAATGCACTCCAAATGCAGTAGAGGTAATATTTAAGTAATATTGTAAATACATTGTTTGATTAAGCATTCTTTGTTGTTTACATAATTCATTATGGGTTATATGTAAAAGTATGTGAATGGCATACGATATCACACAACCAGGTTAGAACTGCACACCTCACTAAAAGCAAGTAAAAAGTAGACATGTAATTCCCAGGTCTGTGTTTTTCTTTTTTTATTAGTTGTATGTTCTGTTGACAAACTTTAGCAGATTGAGTAGACAGCCAGATTGCTTTTCCCAGGGCTGAACTGGATAGCATGAATTTAAGGCAACAAGGTGTAATTTCAAAGAAAATGTGACAACAGTGTAATGGGTGCTGGGGTGGTAGTGGAGGCAAATACAATGGAAGCACTTAGGTAGACACATAAGTATGAAGAAAATGAAGGGATACGAACCTGAGTTGGCAGAATGGGCTCATTTACAGTACTACGATGCAGCATAGATACAGGTCCTCTGGCCCAACCAGTCCATGTTGACCTCAGTGCCCACTAAGGTAGTTCCCAATTTCCTGTGTTCAGCACTTATTCCCGCCTCTCCATGTACACATCCAATAGTTGCACTGTAGTCTAGCAGCTATCATAATGTTTTACAGAGCCATCAACTGCAATTGAGTTTCAATTCCAACTTCAGTCAGTAAGGAGTTTTCACATTCTCCCCACAGCTGCGTGGTTTTCCTCTGAGTGCTCTGATCTCCTCCCACATTCGGAACATGGATGGGTTAGGGTCAGGATAAGTAAGTTGTGGACATGTTACATTGGTGCTGGAAGTGTGGCACCCCAGCACATCCTCAGACTGTATTGATCGTTGATGAAAACAATGCATTTCACTGTAGGTTTCAGTGTTTCGATGTACATATGACAAATAGAGCTAACCTTTCTTAAATGATACTATTGTACCAGCCTCAACTACTCTATTCAGCAGCTCATTCCTATACTCAGCACGCTCTGCATTTAGTAGGTGTTTAATTACTATTTTAGTTAGTTCAGCAGAACATTGAGGGCCAAAAGGCCCATACCTGTGCTGTATCATTCTATGTTTAATGTCCTCCTACATCATAACAGTTCAAAAGCATTTTCTAACATCCTTTGAGAAGCACTGTAACATATGTCAGTCAATCATGGGTTATGGAATTAATTTAGAAAGTGTGATACGACACCCTAATTCTCCAATGTAGCACCTACCCTCTGTCCACAGATGGCACGTATCAAAGCACCTCATTCTTTATTCTTTCACTGCAGACCCAATGATAAAACAATGGTCATTTAAAAAGTTAATTTCTAATAGCTTAAGACAGCATTAGTGAAGTAAAATATCTCTACTCACGTCATTACCAGAGTTTCCTCTCCGGGTTCACCCAGAACTCCATCTACGAAGAGAGGAACTGAGGTAAAGCTGTATTTACTCCAAGATCTCCCTTCATCAAAGCTCAGCCTAGTTAAAACAATCAAATAATAACAGGCGTGTTATGCAGACATAGTAACGATGGGAGCAAAAAGCCTTGAGTACATCAAATGAATTACGTTTAACTCACTACATGCTAAGTGGATAGCTTATCAAGCTTATCAATAGCTTTATGATTGACTAAATTTTATAAAGAGGTTCGTTTCTGATAGGACCTCCTGTCATCACTATAGGAACTGTAGCCTACCCATGAAAACAGTACACCGGTGAGAGATGGCATGCAGGATTTAGATCTGTTAGGAATCCTAGATTTATATAAAGATTCATTCATTGAAAAGCAAGACACACACAAAATTCAAGAGGAACTCAGCAGGTCAGGCAGCATCTACGGAAATGAATAAACATTCATCATTTTGAGTTGAGACCCGTCTTGATCGGTCAATCTGATCAATCGTTTGAGTTAACTTCTCCACTAGCCCTCTCTATCAATTACGTCAGTCATTGAAATGCATTCTAAATACTTTAAACAACTTTTAACAATCTTATATACATTGTAATTATGAACATTTTATTCCATATCCACGTTAACCTCTTAACAATTTTTACATAATTCTTTTAATAAGCACTACCTCACTATTATTGAATTATTTTTGCACTACTTATTTAATGTATATATTTCTTATTGTAATTTATCATTTTTTCTGTCTTGCACTATACTGCTGCCACAGCATAACAAATTTCATGGTGTATGTCAGTGATATTGAACCTGATTCATTCTGCATCATGTTTGAGTGTTACTGTTTTGTGTTGCATACCATGCCAACACATTACATTAAATTCTTCATACATGCAAATGTATATGGTGAATAAAATTAATCCTGACCCTCAAAACAGCTGTGCCAGACCCTTAAAAGGTAAACAGTTCCATATTTTTATTCAGGAGTGAGATTAATCTCAATCTTTTTACAAATGAAATGGATTGTTTACTGAAGTGCTTAGAAACTGTTTGAAGCTGCACGGGCAGCCTGAAAAGATGAGATAAGTTGTTGTAAGAGCTTCAACGAATGGTATCCAGTTACCTATCACAAATAAATCTCAAACTGCAGTGCAGAAAAAAAAATCACCCAGCAAGTTCAGGTGAAGAAGGTTCTTTGCACCAGCTGCTCATACCTCACAGCTGTCAACACGAATCCCTCGCAATGCCAGCTCGGCTCTGCAAAGAGATCTAACTCAGACAGCCAGTGTAACTGTCAACAACCATGCAGTTTTAAACAAAACTTAAAGCACAGAGAGTGAATACTCTTCCACCCTTAATGGCGGAAGAGAGCAAAAGAACCTCTTTAGTTAAGAAGTTTGCCATACAACCCTTTGCAGAGGGGTTTGCATTGCGGTTACACTACTAATACCAGTGCTAGACTAATGATGCAGAGGCCTAGATGAACAATGTGCTCAATAGCTCACCATGGAAAACTGGGAATTTTTGCATAGTTAATTACTCAAAGAAGAAAATGGAATCCACTGTAGTATCCAAGAAAATATTTAATTGTCACAAAATCCCTTCCAATGGCCTTGAAAGGAGGGGAACCTGATGACTTTACCTGATCAGGCCTGTATGTAAGTCCAATCCCACTGCCCTCTGAATGACTATAAAACCATAAAATACAGGATCAGAATTGGGCCATTCAGCCCATCAAATTACTCCACCATTCCATCACGCCCGATTCATTATCCCTCTCAACCCCATTCTCCTTCCTTCTCCCTGTAACCTTTGATGAACTAATTAATCAAGAACCCATCAAACTCCATTTTACATGACTTGGTCTCTGCAACCATCAGTGGCAATGAATTCCAAAGATTCACCACTTTCTACCTGAAGAAATGCTTCCTTATCTCTGTCCTCAAGGAACATCCCTGTATTCTGAGGCTCCCCCGCTACAGGAAACATCCCCTCCACATCCAGCTTAGTATATAGCAAGACAACCATTTCCAGTAAGAGTGATGGGCAACAAAAGCTGCATTGTCCAATGAGAGATACATTCCACAAACAGATCGAAAAACAACTTAGCTGATTTGTACACCATTTGCTTTTCCTCTTGCTGTTATCTGGCTTAAACCTATGTTTTTCTCACACCTCAGATTTGAAATAAGTCATTAGAAAACAGAGAACAAGACATCTAGAGTGGAATTGGATAACGCTTGGCAGAGCAGATGGACCTCTGAGGCGGACAAAATGGTGATGTCAGGTGTTTGTGAGGCAGTTCCTGGGAGAAGGGTGGAACAGGGTAAATGCTCTGCCTTTTGTGGGTTGTGAAGCAAATGAAACATAGGTCACGGGGGAAGGAGGATGTACTACAGCTAGTTTCAGGAGTTGTAGTGGGGGTTATGCAGAGGTAGAAAGATAGACCTGGATGAAATTGTAAGAGAACAAAGCAAGGGTGAGAGATTTCTCACCAATGCTCTCTGGGACTGGCAGCTAACTGTTCATCAGAGCTGCACTACTCATTGAAGGTCTGGAGTAAAACCTGTGCAGATTGAAATAATTTAAATGCACAGCATGGAAACAAGGCCTTTCAGCACAACTCATCCATACTATCCAGTGGGCACCCAGCTGGACCAGTGCTGACCTAGTGGTAAAATTTGCCATGACATCATCTGCTGTGGCAGACTGGATGCAGATCTACTCTATCCATAGGCTCAGAATTGCACAGGAGACTGAGCTTACAGTCAATAGATGCAGACTCAAATATAGTGCCATGCTTGAAGATGAAGCATGGTATGGTAGAATAGCAAGTGTAAAGCACCTTGCTTTACAGCACCAGTAGCAAGATTAGGGTTCAATTCCTGCCACTGTCTGCAAGGAACTTGTATGTTCTCCCCATGACTGCATGGGTTTCCTCCGGGTGCTCCAGTTTCCTCCCACATTCCAAAGACACAGGGCTTAGGGGTCATGAGTACAGGTAGTGGTCAAGCATTGTTGGCGCTGGAAGCGTGGCAATATTTGTGGGCTGCCTAGCACAATTCTTGATTATTTGACTTGATGCAAATTATGCATTTCACTAAATGTTTTGATGTACCAAATAAAATCTCTCTCTCTCCCTCTCAAACACAGTATCTTGGCCAAGAGTGAAAGACAGTTATCTAGACTGGTGTCTCAGAGATAGGTTAATGACTTGGTGACCCAAGTCCTGTGTCTAATTTGTCAGGCCCTGCATAGTTGGTTGGACGTGAATACCAAAATAGAGAAAGGCATCGTATATATATTTGTAAGGAGCATACACAAAAGACATGCTTCAATCTGGCATTTCTTGCAAAGCAGAGAACTCTCTGCAGAGGCAGAACCCATCCAGTAACTGAGGGTCAGTTCTGGAAATAACTTGCACAACCCTAATCACTAGCTCATCATAGCAACGCTATGATTACATTGATCACTTTACCCTATAGTGGATGTCTTTTTTCTAATTGTATTCTTTCTTGGAAAGGAACTATAAAATTATGCATAAATTGCATTAGTTTTCCTGTGAATGCTGTTTATCTGGTGCTATGTGCCTCTGATGCTGCTGAAGATAAGATTTTCATTGCAGCTGTGCATACATACATTTGCAAATATGACAAGTAAAGAGTGGCCATTTGATTTGAATAGATCTGACAGACTTCAGGCTCACTGTGAATCGAGTTAAAGACTAGAATTCCCCATAGGTTCCGTTCTGCATTGATCTGGCCAAAACTCCATCAGCTTTCAATTTGTAACTCTGTTATCAGATAGAGGGTTAGGTTGAAGGTATGATTAAAGGAGTCATGGGTGGAATTGGCATGGGTGGAATCGCTCGAGTTGTCATTCTATCAGCCACCTCGCAGCGAATGCAGACGGAAGCAATGAAGCAAGCCTTTGATTGTGTTTTGAATATTTATTCTAGACCGTGAATGTCATTGAGCAGTCTGGTGTTTATTTCTTATCCGTCACTGCCCCTGAGAAGCTGGGAATGACCCACCTCCTTATCCATATGGTGAAGGTGGTCCCACAGTGTGCCAGAGAGCATCATAAGATGGGCACTGGGAAAATGTTGCTTCAAACGTAAACAACTCGGTGGCAGAAGGGGATGCGATCTCACCTAATTTGGCTTTTGAATTGCTACTAAACTGAGAGGAACTAAGCAGAGAACTTTGAGATTTGATTTGCAATAGTTTTTCCAAAACCTCTTAATTTCTCCTTCTCAAACTACCATTCAATACCCCTGAAGTTTTTGTATTATTCCATTGAAGGCAATAGTCTTCATTTTGAAAACAAAATGCATTGGGCTAATCAAATAACACAGCATGTCTAGAGTTGCTGATTGTGGAAAAAATTATCTTCATGTATCGATTTAAAAACTTCTGTATGGCAAAATTTATGTCAAATATAGATTGTGGAACAAGAAACACTTCTTCCCCAGGGGTAACAAAAACCTTGGAAGAGAAGGCCAACTCAACTGAGTGAGAGTCAGTGTTAGTAGATTATGAGAAAAGGTACAAGTATGTTTCTGGGACTCAAAGACTGGAGTCTTTGACAGGGATGAGTTGGACAGGCTAGGGCTTTGGAGTAACACATGAGGAACACAATAGGGCTGGCTGCATTTATGGAGGGAAATGGTCAGTTGATGTTTCTGATTGAGACCTCTTATCTATACAAGGAATTGAACTTTAAAGACAAGAATTTTATTTGATGAAGCATAGGAGTTTGATGCTTTGTGAACCGTACAGAGGTATATAAAATCAGCAGTGGCAACAATTGGGAATCAAAAGCTAAATGGCATAGGCTTAAAGTGAGAGTGGAAAAAATTAAAAGGCACCTGAAGGGCAACTTCTCCATATACAGGTTATTGCATATATGGAACGAGCTGCTAGAGGAAGTGGATGCAAATATAATAACAACATTTAAAAGGCAAATGGACAGATACATGTGTAGAAGGTGCTTAGAAAAAAATGGATCAAATATAAGTAAATGGATCTGGCTTAGATGAACATATTGGCTGGCATAAGCAAGTCATTGCTGTACTGACTTTATGACTCTATGACTTCTATAAGGCTTTTGTGAAAAGAGACACAATTGGTTTCTAACACAATATAATGCTTTGCAAATCACAAATGAAGATGCAAGTTGGAGCAAAACAGTCAGATTTAGTGCAATATCACCATTCTCCATCACAATTCTATTTAAAAGACCACAAGCATTTTGAAAATAATTTTTATTCCAATTACTCTCTCCATTTTTTTGAGGATACTTGCAGTTTTACTCCAAACAAAATTCTATGATGTGTTTCCTGTTTATTGAAGAGAGATGGAAGCCAGAAAGCTGGAAGACAATCCAACCGGGACAAGATGTAACTGATGGAGTTTAGAAGCAATAGAGTGTATGAATGGAGCATTTGTAAATTGTGTTGGAAGTTGGGGATATTGGAAGTAGATGATAAGGATATGGGCAGGACAGGATCCTGGAGATCCATAAGGATCTGAGTGCAGACAACACTGTGGGAAATGGGACATCAGCACAAATCCTGTTAATGGGAACAAAGAATGAGTAGTTTTAGAGTATAGGAGATTTGGGTATGGAATCATATTGCAAGTAAGAAGGCAAAGCTGTGCACAGTTCTCTAAATATGATCTCATTAAGGCCATATATAATTGCAGATTAGCTGGGATGATAAAAGCTGCAATTACCACAGATGCCGGATTGGTTGTGGTGTGTGTTTAATGGCCACCAATGCACCACCTTGATCCAGAAATAAAACGCTGTGCTCCTCTTCAAATATCTGGGTATTGGGAGGAAACACAGTGAGATTAATGTCAGTCAGGTAGAGATGGGAACATATGACAGAATCATCCATTAGCTTAAATTGAAGAAAAATAGATTAACAGCTTTAACAAATCAAATGAAAATTGTTATGTCAGTGCAAATGGAAAAATTTGTTTTACATCTCCTAAAGAACTTTGATAGTGAAGCTCAATGCATGTTAGAAATCCAAATACCAGAAAAACATTACTGTTGGCTCAATACCATCAAAGCATGAATTCTGAAGGACAGTTTACAAAAATAATCTATTAGAGAAAGACAAATGGTAACTGAGGCAGTAGATACTACATTGAATAAAGCATTCATTAAACTGAAACAAGTAATTGTGAAACAAAGTGTTCCACTGAACTTTGACCTAACCACAAATGTCCATTGTTATGGAATTAATAACGGAAATATATTTATAACAAACTAAAAGGTAACATGAATAGAGAGAACATAAATGTGAATATCGCTCCCTCACTGTAGTGAGCTGGGATGACAAATCCTCATCTAATGCAAAAAGAAAGTTAAGAGATTGTCAATTTTGCCAATCCGAGTAGGTCTATTTATATGTTTTGTTTAATCCATGTTAGTGTTAAAATAAATATGATTTCTGTAAGAGAAAATTTTGGTGGATGTTTCTGTCTGCGCAAATTCAGGTTTATAATTCCCTCTCTAATATTCATTATGAGAGATGTATTACTTACACTTCCAGTAGAAATATGTTGATTTTGCTCTATTAAGATATAATACAACATTCTCAACTTTACTACTCTAAAATGTCCAACCAAAGAATATTTCAGTAAAATAGAAATGCACTGTTTGCACTGAAATGCACTGAAAATCCACATTTTCAGCCTAATTGGCTCATGTAATAACTAAATTACTTATAGTTAGAATAACGTTGAACTTGGTACACCCAGGACATAAAGATTTTTTTTCTCATTTCTCCAAGAGGCATAGCTGTTAGCTTAATGATTTACAGTGCCAGCAATCCGGGTTCAATTCCTACTGCTCTCGGTAAGGAGCTTGTACATTCTCTTTGTGACTGTGTGGGTTTCCTCCAGGAGCTCCACTTTCCTCCCACATCCCAAAGACGAAGGGTTTACTAGGTTAGTTGGTCACCGGGGTGTATTCGTTGTGCTGGAAGAGCCTGTTACTGTGTGGGATCTCTAAATAAATAAAAAGCTGAATTCATAGTGTGCATTGGCCCCATCCCATGTGGTGCTAATGTGCTACATGTTAAGAGTTAGCACAAGTTCAAATTTAAGATTAATTGTTATTCAACCATACACAAGCAAATGAAACAGCGCTCCACTGGGACTAAGGAGCAATATACAGTCAGATACAACACATAGCACATATAATTATGATAGCAGAAAACATAGTTGCAAAAAAACAATAATTATATAGTCCAAGACCCAGAGTATCATGCCCTGTAGATTGATGGTGCATGGATGTTGTCCTGGAGTCACATTTCCGTATGACCAATCCACAGCAGTACCTCATTTCACACAAGTGCAGCCACAATCCAGCTTGTCCTCCTGGGAGTGAACACTGGAGGGGCTAGTACAGAATCCAGTGGCACACAGCAAGCTCCAGCATCTCCTTCACTGGGAACCACAAGAGACAATCCCTGGGCACATTCGCCTTGGCCACAAAACAACCAAGGCATCTCAGCTCCCCTGCCATTACTTTCACCAATAAACCAGTGGATCAGACTTGCAGTATTCTACTTATCAAAGTCCAACAGGGTCTTGCAATCACAAGAAACATGCCCGGGCAATCATTTCCACCACCAGCTGGATCACACACTGCCTGGGAACCTGAAGTCGACTGTAACAAGTCAAGCTCCAACACTGTCCAATAACTCACCTGTGGGGTAGACCTGCCATACTTGATGTTTCATATTTAACGGAAGCAGAAACTATCTATTCTGCTTAGTTTGATTGAAAATGCTTTATAATTTTGAATGTGAATTTTCACTCTAATTCACAGGCTGACCAAATTATTAGTATTGTAGTAAAGTCTAGGGCCATACTTCTTTTGTGGGCTGTATTTATTAGGCAAAATATTTGAAGGGCTGAATAAACCATGAATTCAGCAATCAATTCTTCTTAAAGACTGGAATACTGCACAGGCTTCACGGATGTTGATGGATTGTTTATTTGGAAAATAAGGGAAATACCTCTTTTTTCCTTATTAGGGACAGAGAGAGCCTGTGGAATGTCGAATTACCAGGTGAACGAGTAGTCTTTGGGGTACTGCAAGTCTGTGTCTTTATTGATGCTTTGCTGCATGCTTGAGTGCTCAGTGCAGATGCTTTTTTGGTGGTGGGGGACAGGGTCATCGCATTGCTGCTGGTGGGGGAGCGGGGGAGCTTTGGGGTTCTAAAATTTAATTGTCATTCATTCTCTGGGGCACTCCTCTGTTCTCATGGATGTTTGCTAACGCCTTCACCATTGTTTTGGGAGATTTGAACCTGGCCAGTCTGAAAAAAAAATCACTGAGCAACTGCCATCAACAGATCACTTGCAATACCAGAGGAAACAACGCACTGGACTATTGCTACATCACCATCAAGAATGCCTACTGTGCTATTCCACGCCCTCACTTCGGAAAGTCTGATTACCTAACTGTACTTCTACTCCCTGAGTATAGGCAGAGACTGAAGACTGCAACACCAGTAGTGAGGGCCAAGAAGGTATGGGCAAGGGAAGCACAGGAGCACCTATGGATTACTTTGAATCAGGGGACTGGACTGTATTCAGAGATTCATCTTCGAAGCTGGATGAGTATGCTGCAGTTGTTACCGATTTCATTAAAACCTGTGTGGATGAAAGAGTGCCCTCAAAGACTTATTGTACGTTCCTAAACCAAGAGCTGTGGATGAACCAGGAGGTACATCGTCTGCTGAAGGCTAAATCTGTGGCATTCAAATCTGGGCACCCAGACCTGTACCAGAAAACCGGGTATGATTTGCAGAGAGCTATTTCAAGGGCAAAGAGACAATTTTGAATGAGGTTGCAGGCGACATCAGATACACAGCAACTCTGGCAGGGTCTGCAAGGTATTACTTCCTACAAAGCAAAACGCAATAGCATTAATGGCAGTGATGCTTCACTACCAGATAAACTCAATGCTTTCTATGCACACTTTGAAAGGGAGAACTTAACTACAGCTGTGAAGATCCCCACTGCACCTGATAACCCTGTGATCTCTGTCTCAGAAGCTAATGTTAGGCTGTCATTAAAGAATGTGAACCCTCGCAAGATGGAAGGTCACGATGGAGTACCCAGTAAGGCTCTGAAAATCTGTGCCAACCAACTAGCGGGAGTATTCAAGGACATTTTCAACCTCTCACTGCAATGGGCAGAAGTTCCCACTTACTTCAAAAAAGCAACAATTATACCAGTGCCTAAGAAAAATAATATGGGCTGCCTTAATGACTATCACGCGGTAGCACTCACATCGACAGTGATGAAATGCTTTCAGAGGTTGGTTATGACTAGACTGAACTCCTGCCTCAGCAAGGACCTGGACCCATTGCAATTTGCCTATTGTCACAATAGGTCAACGGCAGATGCAATCTCAATGGCTCGCCACACGGCTTTAGACCAGCTGGATAACATAAAAACCCACATCAAGACGCTGTTCATCGACTATAGCTCAGCATTTAATACCATCATTCCCATAATCCTGATTGAGAAGTTGCAGAACCTGGGCCTCTGTACCTCCCTCTGCAATTGGATCCTTGACTTCCTAACCGGAAGACCATAATCTATGCGGATTAGTGATAACATATCCTCTCACTGACGATCAACTCTGGCGTACCTCAGGGGTGTGTGCTTAGCCCACTGCTCTACTCTCTATATACACATGACTGTGTGGCTAGGCATAGCTCAAATACCATCTATAAATTTGTTTACAATACAATCAATGTTGGTAAAATCTCAGGTGGTGACAAGAGGACGTACAGGAGTGAGACATGCCAACTGGTGGAGTGGTCCCGCAGCAACAACCTGGTACTCAATGTCAATAAGACGAAAGAGCTAATTGTGGGCTTCAGGAAGGGTAAGATAAAGGAACGTGTACCAGTCCTCATAGAGGGATCAGAAGTGTAGCGATTGAGCAGCTTCAAGTTCCTGGGTGCCGAGATCTCTGATGATCTAACACGGTTCCAACGTATTGATGCAGTTATAAAGAAGGCAAGACAGTGGCTATACTTTATTAGGAGTTTGAAGAGATTTGGCATGTCAACAAATACACTCAAAAACTTCTGTATTTGTATGGTGGTGAGCATTCTGACGGGCTGCATCACTGTCTGGTATGGAGGAGTTATTGCACAGGACAGAAAGAAGCTGCAGTAGGTTGTAAATCTAGTCAGTTCCATCTTGAGCACTAGCCTACAAAGTACCCAGGACATCTTTAGGGAGTGGTGTCTCAGAAAGGCAGCGTCCATTATTAAGGACCTCCAGCACCCAGAGCATGCCCTTTTCTCACTGTTTCCATCAGGCTGGAGGTACAGAAGCCTGAAGGCACACACTCAGTGATTCAGGAACAGCTTCTTCCCTTTTGCCATCTGATTTCTAAATGACATTGAATCTTTGGATTCTATCTCACTTTTTTTAATATACAGTATTTCTGTTTTTGCACATTAAAAAAAATCTATTCAATATATGTATTGATTTACTTGTTTATTTATTTATTTATTTTATTTACTTTTTTTCTCTGCTAGATTATGTATTGCATTGAACTGCTGCTGCTAAGTTAACAAATTTCATGTCACATGCCGGTGATAATAAACTTGATTCTGATTCTGAAAAAAAATTTCAGGATGTATATTGTATACAATGCTCTGACATTAAATGTACCTAATGAAAATAAAAATATTACCCTCATTCCTGTCAGCTGGAACATGCAAATCTATCTGCCCACCTTCTTATACAGAATACAGGAGACTCAAGCAGCACATGCAAAATGCTTATTTGACACTTGAGAAGACAAAGAACAAATGAGTACTCCCAGAGCAGCCCATCTCCACTGCCAGCCTCTGATGTTTTTGATTAATTTGATAAATGATTTTTTTCTCTTTGTATGAATGAGCCAATTATCTTGTTTTTAGTAATCACTCATTTCCAATGTATCATTCTGCCAAGTAAAGACCCAGAATGGTTGTATGTGGAAGGTTATTAATTATATAAGGAACTGGACAAATACTTACTTAAGTGGGATTGATGGGTCTGGAATTACTTCCATTTAGACAAAATCACATCATGCTAAATTGGATTAGAGTGTTTCACACAATTAATTATCCTGAGAATGTGGTAACTGCTGTTACTTACAAAGACATCAATAAACAAATGAAAATATTGACACAGATGAACCAACTCTTGAAAGAAAGTAGTGAATATAGAACATTATCATAATGTCAAGGAGAAATAAAACTTCTGTTTCTATAAAACTGACCTTCTGTCAAACTAAAGCTGATCTTTTGTGATGAAGTTAGTCAGAGGTCAATAAAATTGAAGGTTAGTGTTGAGAATTGTTTGTCAGTCTTTGTCTATTTATCTATAGTTTTTTTTCTGAAGAGTTTATTGTTTTTCATTTGTTCCCTGTAAATGCCTGCAAGGAAATGAATCTCAATGTAGGATATGATAACAGATAGATAGATAGATACTTTATTGATCCCAATGGAAATTACACTGTCACAGAAGCAGTACAAGGGCACAGATGTACAAATATTAGAAGAGAAGTAGTGAGAATAAATAAATAAGTTGTCACAAACAGTCTGACAAAAGGGGGGCCATCAATGCCCCAGCTATTGGTTGACTCATTATAGAGCCTAATGGCCGAGGATAAGAACGATCTCATATGGTGCTCTTTGGAGCAGCGCAGTTGTCTTAGTCTATTACTAAAAGTGTTCCTCTGTTCAGCCAAGGTGGCGTGCAGAGAGTGAGAAACATTGTCCAGAATTACCGGGATTTTCTGTAGGGTCCTTTGTTCTACCACAGCACCCAGTGTGGCCAGTTTGACTCCTATAACAGAGCCAGCCTTTCTAATCAGTTTATTGATCCTGTTGGCATGACCCGTGTTGATGCCATTGCCCCAGCACACCATCACATAGAAGACTGTACTGACGTCAACAGACGAGTAGAACATGTGAAGGAGAGGCCTGCATTGTCCAAAGGACCTCAGTCTCCTCAGGAAGTAGAGATGACTCTGGTCCTTCTTGTACACAGCTTCTGTGTTGGTGCTCCACTCAAGTGCCCCCCAAGTACTTGGAGGTCCTCACTATCAATAGTAACAGGGAGCAGTGCAGGCTTAGTCTTCCTAAAGTCCGTCAGTCTCTCCTTCTTACTAATGTTGAGCTGCACATGATTCAGCTTGCATCAATTCCTCCACCAGGGCCCTGTATTCATCTTTCCATCCTCCGTTTATACACCCAACTATGGCTGAGTCATCAGAAAATTTCTGCAGATGACATGACTCAGTGTTGACACATAGATTTATCATAAATTTCCTTAGAATTTCAGGAGATTTCTGTCTTTGGTTGTCATTAGGGAGAGATTGAACAGTTCTTAGTCTTCTTGGAAATTTTGCTTGTTAATTCAACTGATCTCTCTAATACATTGGCAATGTAATTCCCAGTGGTGGTACAGTACTGTAGCAGATAGCAGCAGGCTTTTACAATGCCAGCAATTCCACCACTGGCTGTAAGAACTTTGTACTTTCTACCCGTAACCATATGGGTTTCCTCCAGGTGCTCTGGTTTCCTCCCACATTCCTAAGATATACATCTTAGTAAGGATTAATAAGTTGTGGGCATTCTACGTTGATGCTGGAAGCATAACGACATTTGCGGGTTAACCCAGCATATGTTTGGACTGTAACACAAAGTAATTGGGTATATTTAAAGCAGAGTTTGATAGGTTCTTGATTAGTAAGTGTGTCAAATGTTATGGGGAGAAAGCAGGAAAATGAGGCTGAGAGGGAATGTAAATCATCTGCGATTGAATGGTGGAGCAGACTCAATGGGTTGAATTGATTCTACACCTATGACTTATAGTTTAACAAGAACATACAAACGCAAAACAGACAGTACCCAAGGTCAAGACATTCAGAACTTTCTGTTCTTTGTTTGGACTGAGTTAATCCTCATTGTCGTGTGCTCAAAATTACTCTTTATGCCAACTGTCACTTTGAGCTAAAGTTTAGTTTACACAGGCTTTGGAAGTATTCATTTATTACATTTGTTAATCACATTCCTTGACAAAAATTTGTTGAAATTGCCCACATGTACATCTTGCAGTAACTGCTGTGCTATCTAAGTGTAGTCCTTTGTTAGAATATCTGTACAACTATTTATCAAAAAACCTTCAAAAAGATCTTTTTGATGCTGTGCAACATCCTGGTGAACAATGAAGTGTTTCTTTATCAGGAGAAGTTTTCTGAATTAATGACAGGATGAGATATTGCTGATCCACTCTTGGATCCTGTTTATAGACACAGTAGCATAGCAATTCCACTGTGATCAGCCAAACCCCTATTAGAACCACACAGTCATATGCCAGAACCTTTGGCCCCATCAATCCATGCTGGTCATCAAACACTATTCCTGCACTATCCCATTTTAGTCTTCCCTCATTCCTACTAATTCCTCCCAGATTCTACCAGCCACCTACACAGGGGAGGCAATTTACAGTCACAAACTCAATGACCAGCCTGCCTATCGGTGGGATGTGGGAGCAAGCCACAGTGCCCACGTGACCACGGAGAGAATGTGCAAGCTCCACATAGAAGACAGGATTGAACCCAGAATGCCAGAGAAGAGAAACATTGACATTATTATCTACATAGCTGTGCTACCCATTTCATAGAGCATAAAACATCAAAAATTGAAAAGTACAGCACAAGATGTTTTACCAACCTTTTAACCTTCTTTTTGATCAATATAACCCTTCCCCCCTACATATCCCAGACACTCCATTTTCCAATGATTCATATGCCTATCTAAGAGTCTCTTAAATGTCTCTAATGTATCTGCTTCTGTTACCAACCCCAGCAATATGTTCCAGGCACTTACACTCTGTGTAAAAAAACCTGCCATTGGCATCTCCTCTAAGCTTTTCTCTGCTCTTCTTAAAGGATGTCTTCTGGTATTAGCGATCACCACCCCATGAAGAAAGTGCTGCCTCTCCACTCTATCTATACCTCTTATCAAATTGTGCCCTTTATCAAAACCCATCAGCCTGATCGTTAACTCTATCACCGGCTTTTCTGGAACCATACTGGCGAATGCTTTAGGGGGAAGATATTCAAATGCCATGGTAGCATAGCAGTGAGCAGGACACCTTCCAGCACCTGCGATTGCTGATTGAAGTTCAATTCCCACCACTGTCTGCACATTCTCTCGTGGCCACATGGGTTTCCTCCCACATTGCAAAGGTGTGCAGTTAGGGTTAGGATTAGTGAGTTGTGGGCATGCTACGTTGGCGCACAATCTTCAGTCTGTGTTGGTTGTTGATGCAAATGCCGCATTTCACTCTATGCTGTGATGTTTAGATGTGACAAATGAAGCTAATCTTTAAAAAAAAAATGGCCTCAGTGCATGTGAGCTCAGAAATAAATGAAAACATCTGGACTCAGTAGGGTTTGCCCAGCTACACTGTGCATCAAATTGTGTCAGTAATAGCAACTGGGCCAGTTTTCACTGCTTCCATCATGCCTTTCTCTGAAGTTTCCAGGGAAAATACAAGATTCATTTTACTTGAGGTTACCTGCCTAGAAATTCACTTGGTTGTTCCTACTGACAGTGGATGAAATTCTAAACAACACTCTTCAGGATGTGTCAGGCACATCTTTTTTTTAAATGTATTGATATAAATGTCAGTTGTAAATTGGCTCAGTGAACGTGTTCACATTTCTGAATCAGCAAGTTATGGCCTCAAACCCTCCAACATGAGTGGAAAACATCAATACTGCCGACATCTTGTCAAAGGTACTGGCTTCTGGATCAAGCGATTAACCAACACAGCCTTTTAACTCTGACAGCATGCTCTCCAGTGTCCTGGAAAACATTGTTCCTCCGGCTTAACGGCTCAGCTATCTCATTGCTTTGTTCTCGAGACCTTTGTATACGGCGGCTGTTATTGAGGCTGCCTGCAAGATGGCAGGGCAGCACAGGAATCAATCTGGGCTACTGTTATGTTCAGATAGGATTCTGACTTCAGTTATAGTCACAAGGATGGGAGCTTCACACCCGTGGCTTGCTTCATAGATATTCTTCCAAATAAGAACACAACAATTAACAGCAGGAGTCGGCAATTTGGCCTGTCAAACTTCCTCCCCACATTCATTAAGACCATGGTTGATCTGGCCATTTACTCAACTCCACCTACCTGCCTTTTCCCTGTAACTCCTAATACCCTTAATCTGCAAAGGTGTATCTAACCATGTCTTTAATACATTGAGTAGTCTCTACTGTTTCCCTGGGGAGAGAATTCCACAGATTCACTATTCTCTGGAAAAAGCAGATTCTCTTCATCTCTGCCCTACATTTATTCCCCTGAGGCTATGTCCCCTCAGTTACCAGTAAAAACAACTTTCCTGCTTCTGTCTTATCTACTTATCCCTTTAATTCTCTATGTTTCTATACGATCTCCTCTCATTCTTCAGAATTCCAGTTAGTATAGTTCCAGGTGACTCAATCTCTCCCCAAATGCTAACCTCCATCTTCAAATTCAGTCTGGCAAACCTGCTCCAAAGCCAGTGTCTCTTTCCTCAGGTAAGTAGACCAGAACAGCACGCAGTATTCCAGGTAACATCTGAACCAGTTGTTGCTCTCAGACCGCGAAGATCACATGTGGTAACAACACAACATCAGGAGGTTAAAACAGTTACCACAAAGTCAGCAAACTGCTGGAGGATTTCAGATGGTCATGCAGCAACTGTGGGGGTGGGGGGGGCGGGGGGCACAGATAATCAATGTTTCTGATCAAGGTTATGCGTCTTAACTTCAATTGTGTTAGCTCAGCCCTGGTTCATGAGCAGTAAACTTCTTGCTGTCACCATTACCTGTCTCCAGGAGTTTCCCCCGTCTGACGAGATGAACATATTGCTGCTGGGACTGTCCGGGTCCACCTGTAGGTCGGGGCCAACGTTGCCTGAAATTCAAGTAAAGCCAGCAGAGTTCAGATTTGATTGCACAAGAACAGTTTCAATCCCCAGCTTCAACCTGGCCACGACCTCAAAATGCAAGAAGACAGAAGACGATGAAGTTTTTTGAAATGCTGTAACTACTTTCTTTAATATTAACTCCCAATAGAGGGACCTATTTACGTCTTGCATTGATCAGGTTGAAAATCCATACATCTGCCAGGTCGGGCTGAATATAAGTTAAAGGTACAGCACCTGTAATTCTACCTGAGCATTCTCCTATCTGATTACACAAATCTTAAATTGTTAAACTTCTGGCAACGCCATCCCCTTCTTCCCTTTTTCCCTTCTAACTCCTCCTGATCCACTTGACCCCTTCAGCCTATTTCTTTCTCCTCCACTTGTGCATCGACAATCATCCATCTCACCAATTCCACCCCACACCACCTTCCCAATGTATCACACCTGACCTTCCTCTCCCGCCACATTCCATCATTTTCAGTCCTTTGTCATTTCCCCCAATCACCTTCCAGCTTCTCGTAAACATGTCCTGATAAAGGGTCTCGGCCCGAAACGTCAACAGTTCGTTTCCACGAATGCTGAGTTCCTCCAGCATGTTGTGTGTATCACCTTCCAGCTTCTGACACCATTCCCATTCTCCATCCTGCCTCTCACATAGATCCACCTATCACCTCCCAGCTTCTGACACAGATTTCACTCTCCCCAATGCTCCTCACCCCCTCACCTAGAAAAGGGTGGAAATGAAAGGGAATCAATAGTCATAAGTTGCTAACAGCACAAAGGCTCCTTTCAGGTAATTGTCCCCTAGATCACTGCAAAAATGCTTCCCTTTGTTCTACTGTCTACTGCCCTCTCCTTTAATATTACTTCTTCAGCCCTTTACCTCTTCTACCCATCACCGTCTCACATTGTGCCCTTTTATCCACCCAGCTACCTTTCCCCTCACCTATCACCTGCCACCTCCTTCTCCTCCTAACCACCCCCCGTATTCTTATTCTGTCTCAGCACAAACCATTGTCTGTTCATATTCCTCCATAGATGCTGACTGGCATGCCAGTTCCTCCAGCACATGTTCAATTATTTACATTATAATGATTTAAACAGATACAGGACTTTTTATCAGTTTGTTCATGAGCATCTTAGAGGAAAAAAGATTGCACAAGTTCACACTCAGGGCAATGAGGTCATTTGACAAGAGATATGAAAAACAAGATAGCTCATTAAAGTGGAGTTCTGGCACAGATAACATTGGCCATTACTTCTCTCCTTCTTTCCACCCATCCCTGCAGCCTGGGGAGATGTCGGAAAGACCTGGTGTTAAATTTCATTCTATCACAGACACTGGCTGAAAACTGTAGATTCTAGTAAAAAAACAGTGCAATTTTAAATAGTCTCTGCAGTCCACTGCTTTTGGGACTACCAGTAATATTAGTGTGCAGAGGATCTTTGAACTGTTTCCAAGGTGAATAATTATGGATAAATTTGCAGTTAATATCTATATAGAAAACCAATTCATTATCAGATTTTCCGAATGAGCAAATCCTAGGCCATTTAAGAAGAGAAATTAAACGTATCATGATAGGACAAAGAAAAGGACTTCTTGTGGGTCAGTTGTCTCAGGAAACATTAGTGTCACTTTTACTGATACACCTCCTCTAAGAGGAGCTTAACCTTGTGGTTCAGAGGTTTGCCTGCCTCAATGACCCAGGGAGCTATGTTGGCAGGAGTCAGGGCTTTAGGTTTGGCTCTTGGCAATCCTTCTACATCTGAATGCGACAATGTTCCTGAGTCTCCACCTGAGACTTGGATGACCTACAGTAGTGAAAATCAAGAGGAAGCTACTGACATGATGAAGGAAGCCCTGAACATCACTGCTGCCCTAAATACCAGAGGCATAATGGCGTAATTAGTGATGAACCTCTGACAACAGCACTTTGCACTGATGTAACATCCACAATACTGTAAAATGTGTTATCAAACAAACATTAGCATTGCAAACATTATGACAGACTTGGTTGAAGACACACGGCAGAATAAGGGAAGAAGGGGCTTAGAGATAGAGAGGTTTAGGGAGGGAAGTCCAGCACAGAACAGTGTAACGCAGTACAGGCCCTTCAGCCTACAATGTTTTGTTAACCTGCTTCAAGATCAGTCTAACTCTTCAGTGTCTGGGAATGCAGAAGGACTACCACAAATGATGGGAAGGAGGGAAACAGAGATGTACTGCGGAATGGGACTTCAGCCTTACAGTAGGTCTTTCCCAGCTCAAATCGGAGAATGGAACGTGGAGAAAATAGCTTTGAGAAATACCAAGCAGCATCCCAGGACTGGGGGAGCGGGGGAGGGGGCTGCAACATATATCTTGGATGAGTTTTCTTTTAATTGAAGTTTCTTAAAGTACAAGGGAAAAGAGGCACAAATTGCCACCTGAACCAAACGTGGGACTGACCAATTGTAGTAGGGAAATCGAAAAATGGCTTGTGTCCTTTGTTCTGAGCACAATCCATTTGGAATTCCCCTTCAATAGGATCATGAATTAGGAACTAGGTGGAAATGAATCCAGGGTTGAACTGCATCGGCCAGTACTCCCTTGCCTGGAAATAGGTGGCTGGTTGAATGAGGTTTAATGATCAAAAAACCTTCAATAAATTCGTCCAAACCACACTGAGGATGGATGTAATTCTGAATCAGTACATTTAGAGATACAGCGCAGTAATGGGCCCTTCTGACCGAATGAACACTTCACCCAATTACACCCATATGACCAATTAATCTACTAACCCATATGTACTTGGGATATGGGAGCATTCCAGGGCGCCTGGAGAAAAGCCCCACAGTCACGGGGAGAGCATACACACTCCTTGCAGACAGTGACAAAATTGAACACAGATCACTTGTACTTTAATAGCACTAAACGCTATGCTACTGTATCACCTGGGAATGTTTCCCACACTGACTCACAGTTGCTAGGATATCATTCTGTACTCTGTCAACAGCAAAGGAGTATCATAAGTGAAAACATGAAAAGCTTCAGGAATACCTTTTTCTAGCTCATGATCTGGCCTGTATGAACAGTCTACAAGACAAGCATTTCACTGTATCTTGGTACATGTGACAATAATAGCAATCTCAACAAAATGGAAGCCTAATCCGAGTGATACAGTACCTGAAGCCACAATGATGCCTGGGGCTGAGTACTTGCTGCCAATGTTGCCTGATGTATAAGGATTTGGTGCCACGTTCAGGTGCAGATTTAAGGAGCAGTATGGCTGTAGACAAGGGTCATAGTATGATTTAAACCAGATCATTATCGTCAGACAGCTACCACATATCAATGGAGAATTGAACTTTTAAGAATCCACTTCTTAAATAACTTTAAGAAGTTAAGAAACTTTTAAGAATATTGGCATATTACCCATGAGGAAAACAGCCCGATTGATAGGAACTATTAGTGAAGGTTTACAAAAGCAAAATACTAGAAATTTGAACAATTCAAAAAAAATGGTAGAAATGCACAGCAAAACAGATCTGTCATAAGTAACTAACCAACGTTGATTCACCACAGATTCTACCTAACCTGCTGAGAATCTCCAGCAATTTTCTTTTTTTTAATTTCAGGTTTTGACATTGAATTCCTGGATCAAGCATTCTTTTTCCTGTATGTTTAAAAATAATGTCACCATGATTTAAGAGGAACTATTGTCCCCTTACTAAGTGTCATGAATGTGTTCTCAAATAGGAATTCTGGCATGTGAGGCAATTTAGCCTAATGCCATATTGGTGAAGTTGGTGTCCACCCAGAAGGATAACTGAGGCACCAAATCATGCAGCTGGGTTTGACTACTGCACCATCACTTGGGCTCAACTTTGCATAGCTGTGAGAGAATTTGGTAGCTGAAAGGACATCTACCAGTGCCATTTAAGGAGACCACCGGCTATTTACAGGTTGTCAACCCAGTGCATGCTCCTCAAGCTCAGATATGCTTTTGGATGGTTGTTGATCTCTGAAGCAAAGTTAATTTCACACAATTTTCAACTTTTTTGTTACCTCTTTTGATGTGTGAAATCGCTGCACCATATTGCCAGTTAACGGCAAGAAAAGGACATGAAAAGCTTGCAGTCTTTTATTCAATAAAGTTTCAAACACAATCAAAACGTCAGTAAACATACAATTAGAGTTGACCTATCATCTTACTTGGTTACTAAGACCAGACTGACCATGATGTTCAGTCTCCTTCTTGCATTGCCTGGATTTGTCCAGCATACATTATTTTAAACTAAAGATTCGTTAAAGAGTAAGGGGAATTCCCTGGGACCGTGGTAGAGCTCCTTTTCAGTTCTGACCACTAGCACTGACTGCATGGAGTTTGCACAGTGGGGTGAGGGTACGGGAAACTAGATGTGATGGCTTACCAGAAGGCAGTGAAGGTCCTTGCCTCGCAGATCTGTGGTGGGAGCCTCCAGAAGTCGCCAGTCTCGTCCCTTATTGTACGTGATGAAGGTCCTGACCTGCTTTTGTACCTTTTTGTTAGCCAAGAACATTCCCTTTATCCCTGCTACCTAGGAAAAATGGTTACAATTGAAATACCATCAACTAAAATGGGGGTTAGTTTTAAAACCACATCCAAGTCAACTCAGTCAAATTTTGAGCAGCACACACAGAATGCGTGAGGACCTCAGGAGGCCACACAGCATATATTGTCCTGAGGAAAGGTCACGGCCTTAAGTGTCACGGTCGTGCCACGGTAGCGGTTACCACAACACTTGGGGTGTTCCGAAGTTTGGAGTTCCATTCCAGCGCTGCCTGCAAGGAGTTTGTACGTTCTCCCTGTGACCTGCATGAGTTTTCTCCAGGTGCTCCGGTTCCCCCCCACAGTCTACAAATGCACCAGTTAGTAGTGTAACATGCTGTAAGGGTTCACTGCTAATGTGATGGTTTCTCTGTAGCAGCAACGTTTCGGCTTTGACTAGAGATAACGGGGTTTGGAATGCTGGGACTATCCAATGAGAGAAGTGTTGTTCCTTCTTGTGAGTCTGGAAGAGAGATTTTCACGGTCTTTTGCCAGGGAGAGATGAGGAGAGAAGATGCGAATAGAGAGGGTTGGTAGACCACCGGACAGAGTGGACTTGGAGCGAAGGTCCGAAGGTCAGCGATGATAGGAGGAGGTCGATGGTGGACGAGCAGCTCCAACATTGTGCAATAGACTGTTTCATGAGAACGGACCCTTTTCTTTTCAATTTTGTTTTCTTTCCCATCCATATAGTCAAAGTTTAATCACATATTGTGTACTGTTTGTAATTTCAGGGTACTGACCTGTAACAGGGGACACATCACGCAGCATCCACCCAAATGAGATTTCTTAGGTATGGCTGGGCCAAGGGATCTCACCCCCTGTATTAAGCCGCCAGCCAAAGCGAGAGTTTAATTAGTTATTGTAAATTATCCTGTGGTTAGGCGAGGGTTAAATTGTTAGGTTGCTGGGCAGTGCGGCTCATTAGGCTGAACAGGCTGCTCCACTCTGTATCCGTATATTAAAATAAATAAAAGAAATAAATTAAAGAAAAGAAAGACTAATTGTTTATTCGTCCACAGGTGCTGCCTGACCTGCTGCGTTTCTCCAGCATTCTGTGTGTGCTGTTCTAGATTTCTAGCATCTGCAGAATCTGTTGTGTCTGAATGGGATTTTGGCATGGATCTAACCCATCTCATGATCATCACTTCTCACAGCTGGGGGATCCACCATCAGCCTTTTATGGCAATCAGTTATAAAACAGTGTCAGACAGCCTGTGTATGCGAAGAGCTTTCAGCCTGGCTGACTCAGCGATCCAGGCTGTGCTGTACACCCTTCTCCATGGATTGTCATCTTGTCGTGGCGGAGAAGCTTGTGTGGTCCTGAGATCCTGAGAGCGATGCCGTCTGGAGCTATGCTCCTGTTAGGGTCACCCGTGGCAGTAAATCAAGGGTGAGGTCCCTGACAAAAAACAATCCAAACAAAACCTCAACGGTGGAACAGGCGGACGAAGTTACTTCGAACTCAATGGCTGTGAAGGCGGATGAAGGCTGCAACAAATCCATCAGCTCCAATCGTCGTGGTTTCCATGCCATTGGAATCAGTTGGTTGGTTTGTGAAGTATCGTGTGTTTCTTGGAATGCAACATCAAGTACACGTTAAACAAATACATGCACAGACATCTTCATTCTGTGGACCACTTCTTTAAGCCACTTGAGAGTCCATAAATAGATCAACGGAACGAAGACCATCATCCTCGACCTCGAGGGGTAGCCACGACAATGATGATGACTGTACATTCTCCTTTACTCTCAACAACTTCATTATTTTATTATTTGCCATTGCTTCCATTTTCACATAAGGAATTCCCTGGAATGAGTCTTAAATATATCTTTTCCAACTGAATAATAGAATTTTTATGGCATTGGTTCTGAAGCCATTTTCTGATCAAAGGTTGCCTTTGCACCTACAGAAACAGGCCAATCAGCAAACAATGACGTGCCAGACTAATTAAACTAAGATCCTTTATACCATCTGTCTGCTCATGACCCATATCCTGCATAGTCATGTGTTTGCTTAACAGCCCCTTGCATGCCACCTTCATACCTGCCTCCAAAACTACCCCTGTTACTATATCCCATGCACCAGTCACTCTGTGTGTTGTAACTCCAAAACATTAAACGGATTGAAAGCAAAAAACACTGAGCTGGGAGTAACCTATATAAGTTTTGTTTTTACTGTTTGTACTTTAAGCAAGTTATACACATATGACATGGTAGCACATAACATATGCAATTCACAGTTTTACATATAAGCCATCATGAAGAGATGATTGATTAAGAGTACTCAATCAATCAATATATTTACACAGTATACAATATAATACAACTACTATATAGACATCTGCAGCATGGTGAATTTTAAATTGCCCCATTCAGGCCTAAAGATTTCATGGCTGTGGAGGATCTCTTACACTTGTGGAATAATGTCTTTCCTGACAAGGAGGGGGTCACTCTGCTTGGCAGGTAAGGCTTGCGATTATGAAACCATCTCAAGTTCTGGGGCTGCCTCCGTGGTAGTAGGAGGAATTGACTCTGGGGCTGCAGTAGTTCTGGCAGATCTGAATACCTTTCTTCTGGACGTGTCCCCAGCCCAAACAATGCATGGAAAGCTTCACTGGATATGGATATGGATCATAATGTATGAGGATAGTGTTTGACACCACCATTTCTTTTATCTTTAGGAAAGCCACCTCACACGTCTCATTCATTGACAATTCTTCCTTTTCTCTAGTAATGATTTCAAGGGCTGGAGCACAGTGGCCAGGTTTGGCAGGAACCTGTTATAGTAATTGACAAATCTTAAAAAGGACCACAACTGTAACATGTCCTTTAGCCTGGGCATTCACCACAAACATATAATTCTTGTGTGTTAATAGTGTGACCACAATAAGCAATGCTTAGTTAAAAAAATTCAAACTCGCTGTGTCACGCTCTGAGCCCATAATCTAATCTTTTTAACACTGTCTTGAGATTTTGGAGATCGTCCCTGTCATCCTCACCAGTAATAATGACACCATCTAGGCAATTCTGAGCGCCTGGGCAGCCTTGCAGCTCTTGTCCAGGAGCTTCCTGCTGGAAGGCAGCTGCAGATGCTACTCCAAAAATAAGCCTATTATGGTGATAAAGCCCTTTGTGAATGCTTATGGTGAGAAACACTTTGGATTCTTTTTCCATGTCCATCTGTTGAATTCACTTTGATGAAGTGTTTCCCTCCAGAAAGGTTTGCAAAGATATCCTCTATCCTGGACAGAGGGCATTGATCTACTTTCAGTAGTGGGTTGATGGTGGCCTTAAAATCACAACAGACCCTAATAGACCCATTCTTGTTAGTTACCACTGGCAATGCCCATGGGCTCCACTCAAACTTGGAAAGAATTCCTCCAGCCTCCATTTGATCTAGCTCTCTCACTACTTTATCACAAATGGTATAAGGAACCAGATGGGCTTTGTAAAACTTGGATGTGGCATTTTCATTTAACACAATTTTACCCTTGATATATTTGAGTTTTCCAAAGCAATCATTGAACACTGCTGTGCCATTATCCAGTACCTTTCTTAATTCACTTACCATCGACTCTATTACAGGGGATGTGGTAGGCATATGATGAATAGATTTTCAATCAAGTTGTACTTGTCTCAGCCCCCACAATGCTGGCCCTTCTGCTTTTACCACAGATAACCCCAATGTGGCTTGCTGGTTGTTGTATTTCACTGTTACAAATGTCATTCCCACAGGAGTTATACTTTCTCCAGTGTAAGATCTCCACTGGATATCTGCAGGTTTCAGTTCAGTATCTTTGTACTCACGTGCAGACCCCAGTCAGCTCGGATTGGCAACAGCATCTCCTCCAAAATCTCCACCAACACAGGTGCACCACAAGGTCGTGTGCTTAGCCTCCTGATCAACTCACTTAACACTCATGACTGTGAGGCTAAATGCCATATTTAAGTTTGCTGATGACATCACTGTCATAGGCTGAATCAAAGATGGTGAGAAATCAGCACAAAGGAGAGAGATAGAAAATCCGACTGAGTGTTGTCACAACATCAACTCAATGCCAGCAAGAGCAAGGAGCTGATTATTGATTTCAGCAGAGGGGAAACTGGAGGTACATGAACCAGTCCTGTTCAAGGGATCAGAGGTGGAGAGGGTCAGCAACTTTAAATTCCTCAGGGGTTATCATTTTTCAGATGACTGGGTTTGGTCCAAGTACAATTGCAAAGACAGCACAGCAGCACCTCTACTTCCTTTGGAATTTGCGAAGATTTGGTATGACATCAAAAACCTTGAAGAACTTCTATAGGTGTGTGGTGAATATATTGACTGGCTGCATCACAGCCTGGTATGGAAACACCAATACCCTTGAATGGAATGTCCTACGAACACTATTAGATATGGCCATCATGGATAAAACCCTCCCCACCATTGAGCATATCTACAGGAAAGCAGCATCCATGATCAGGGATCTCACCATCCAGGTCATGCTCTCTTCTTGCTGTTGCTATCAGGAGCCTGAGGACCCATACCACCAGGTTCAGAAACAGTTATTAACACTCAACCATCACACACTTGAACTAACTGGGATAACTTCACTCAATTTCACTTGCCCCATCATTGAAATGTCCCCACAACCTGTGGACTTAATTTAAGGACATTTCATCTCATATTCTCAATATTTATCGTTTGTTTATTTATTTATTATTATTTTAATTTTTTTCTCAACTCAAGCTGGTAAAACCTGAGGTATGGAAATAGCCAAGCACACTCATTTCTCAATTGCTAGGAACTTCCAGGCTACTCTAGTAATGTTCAGTATTATGGCTTTCTATAGATTTACATAAATATTGCTGTGTAAAGTCTAATTGTAAAAAGCTATTGTGTAGTGACTTTGGGATGATACCAGTTCTACAGCTGGGTTTATTGGGACAATGTGTACCCTGTTCATGTTCCGTAATCTTTCCATTTCTGCTTTTAATTCATCATATTTCTGATGTTCATCACTTTTTGATTTCCATATGTTATGTGTGTTTGGAATGGCTATATCTACCCAAATATTGCCAACATATTAAATACACAATGCCGAAAAAATCTTGTCCTGCTAATCCTCTGAACCTACCCCTCTTCACCTTAAATTCATGCCTTCTTGCATTAGATATTTTAACTGCATATACCAGCTGTCTACTCCATCTGTGCCTCTCATAATTTTATAAACTCCTATCAAAGTTCTATCAGGATATTAGGGTATGGGTGGTTTTTCTATAATGTGTATTTCCATAATTCAAATTGGTTGTAATGTGATCAACACTGTCTCAAAGGCATGGGACCTTACCCACAGAACATAGAACAAAGAACATAAAAGAGTACAGCACAGGAACAGGCCTTTCATCACAATGTTGAGCAGAACCAATTAAATTAGTAATCAAATGTCCAACATAATTAATCCTTTCTGCCTACACAATCGCCACATCTTCCCTTTCCTCACATTCATGTATCTGTCTAAATATCTCTTAAATTCTGCCTCTACCACTTCCCCTGGCAGAGTATTGCAGACTCAGGTCCTCTAATTCAGACAGCATCTTGGTAAACGTTCTCAGCAGAAGCTTCAAAACCTCAACATCCTTCCTAGAATGGAGCAACCAGAACTGTATCTGATAGTCCAGATGATGATAGAGAATTGAAATGAAGTTTATTGTGCAGTTTCTGTGTCATCCCAGTCAAATCCAGACCGACCCTCAAAAAGGGCTCACGTGAATCCAGGACCCAAGGGAATTTTTTATACCATCAGTGCTCATGAAGTCTCTAAGAACCAGCTCCCATAGGGAGGTTGAGATGCACTTTCAGATAGATTCACACAATTAGCAGAGATTGGCCAAATCAACTACACAGTAAACACCTTGAAAAATATTTCAGCAAGTTTACAATAAATGCTCAGGAGAGATCTCCATACACTGGATATAGCTTAATTCACCACTGAAGATTTTGAAATTGCTTTCTGTGTGCTCAAACTAAAAAGTAATTATTTATAAATCTCCAGAAAAAGTGTTTTGGGTTTTATGGATTTTTTTATCTAGCAATGTTTAACCTGGAACTTAATGCTAGTCAAACAACGTTGTTCATTTAATCCATTCTGGCGTTTAGAAACAAATGCATTAACTCCCTTCCAATTTGATGCTGTCTTGAATAACATACACCAGCTAATCACTTGTCATGTAAATGGTCAGATTTTCTTGGCATCATGCTTCCCCAGATACCTTTATCTCATGTGTGCTGTTGAGAACAGACATTACGTTACCTCATAAAGGTCAATCATAACATTCCCCTCTGGGCCTCGGCTGCTTTTCACATTCTCCAAAGCGATTGTGAAGTGGATTCCTCTTGCATCAGACACATACAGATTATACGTGTCATTTTGGTTCCATTCTTGCACAGCGGCAAAGACTTGGTTTTCATCTGTACTGATAATGTGCATATCCTGCCGAGACAGAAAAGCAACAGTTCTAAGCTGCATATAAGTAATGCTGAGCCAACAGCAACACAGTTGCAAATCTCAAGGGAAATCCATGAGGCTTACGATAACTCTGCAAAATTTGTGGCTTGAATGGATCCATTTACCACAAGGGTGGCTAGGGCCTTACACCTGAAGCAAGCCAGATTATGACTTCGATCTTTTGAGAAACAGGCCATGGGGAGAAGGTAGTACACAAAATGTTGAAGGATCTCAGCAGGTCAGGCAACACCAATGGAAAGGAATAAACAATTACATTTTGAGCTGAGGCACCTCACCAAGATTGGAAAGAAAGGGGGAAGAAACCAGAATAAGAAGGTGGGGAAGGGGAAGGAATACAAGCTAGAAAGGGATAAGTGAATCCATGTGAGGGTGGTGAAGGGGAATTAAAGTGAGAAGCTGGGAGGTGATAGATAGAAAAGTTAAAGGGTGAAAAAGAAGGTATCTGATAGGATATGAGAATGGACCATGGGGAAAAAGGGAAGGAGGAGGACACTAGAGGGAGGTGATAGACAGGAAAGAAGAGAAGAAGTGAGAGAGGAGCCAGGGGGGTAAAGCTGGATATGCATAGCTGGACATGTTGTAAGTGTTTCTAAATGGGGTTAATTCATGGATTCAAATGAGTGGATAATCAGAAGAAAAGGACACCAGGTAGCAGGTAGTGAATACATTGTAACCTGTTTAACACATTGGCCAAAGTCCAGAATATGTCCTGTGAATATATTCCCTGGCCATTAACTATGAAGGCAGCATCCACTTCTAATGACTCCCATCACCCTGGACATGCCCTCTTCTCATTACTACCATCGTGAGGAGATACAGAAAGCTGAAGACATACTCAATTCTCAGAAATAGCTTCTTCCCCACCACCATCATATCTTTGAATAGTCTGTGAATGCAGAAACATTGAATGTTATTCCTTTTATTGAATTACTTATTTATTATCATAATTTATAGCAATGATTATGTCTTTACACTGTAATACTGCTGCAAAACAACAAAATTCATTTTGTCTAGATCAATGATCAATCAGTTTCAATCTAAATCTGATGGTGATTTTGACTGATCTGTAATAACGCACCTGCAGAAAGAAAATTCAAACCTAAACCAACAAACTTCAGGTATGCATCAAATGGTCAACAAGCATCCCGATTTCTAGCAGGCTTACCAGAATTTAGTTATCCATATCTGGTCACCAAATTATAGGAAAGATGTCAACAAAATAGAGAGAGTACAGAGAAGATTTACTAGAATGTTACCTGGGTTTCAGCAGCTAAGTTACAGGGAAAGGTTGAACAAGTTAGTCTTTATTCTTTGGAGTGTAGAAGGTTGAGGGGTGTCTTGATACAGGTATATAAAATTATGAGGCGGATAGATAGAGTTGACGTGGATAGGCTTTTTCCATTGAGAGTAGGGGAGATTCAAACAAGAGGACATGAGTTGAGAGTCAGGGGGCAAAAGTTTAAGGGTAACACGAGGGGGAATTACTTTACTCAGAGAGTGGTAGCTGTGTGGAACGAGCTTCCAGTAGAAGTGGTAGAGGCAGGTTCAGTATTGTCATTTAAAGTAAAATTGGATAGGTATATGGACAGGAAAGGAATGGAGAGTTATGGACTGAGTGCAGGCCAGTGGGACTAGGTGAGAGTAAGCGTTCGGCACGGACTATAAGGGCTGAGATGGCCTGTTTCCGTGCTGTAATTGTTATATAGTTATATGGTTATATTTCCTCTGGTGCATCTGAAGATCTTATGAAACATTCTTGATACGACTATCAGGTTAGGAGACTCAGCATCTCTTTTGCCTGTTACTTAACTATCAGCTAATTGTGACTTAGTGATTATCATATGGAAGAAAGGAGACATTGCTAAATGCTTAATTGTGAGGGAATACTTTTCACCATTTTCTCCTAATATTGGAACAAGGCCTAATTCTTTCTGCTCTGAAGTTTTATTGAATAACATTCCTAACATAACAAAGAACAGATTAATTGGTACCGGACCCCATTTCCATCACCTAGACGTTCACCTACAAGTCACATGCACCATCCTGGATTGGAAATATATCACTGGTCCTTCTTCATTGCTGGCTTTAAATCATGAAAGTCCTTATCCAACCTCTCATTCCAGGTCACACCCTCTATTCCAGACATTATCCTGCTAATCTCTTCTGCACCTTTTCCAAAGCTCCTACATTGTTCCTGTGGTATGACTTTGTACCGTAGAGTCTCTCCCAGACCGACCTATTGCTGACCTATTCCTTGCTCTCATTACCTCTGCTTTTCCCTCCACTTTCTCTACCTGGCTCATTTCAGGGCTGTATAGTTGGATTTCCATTGATTTCACATTAACCAATCTGAGTGATTGGAGAGATTCATAAAATGGAGTCCTGACCAATGAGATGGTCATTCTCCTCATAGTGTCGACACAGAGAATATAGCTAGACTGACAAATTACAATCAACACACACAAAATGCTGGAGGAACTCAGTAGGCCAGGCAGCATCTATGGAGGAACAGTAAGCAGTCAATGTTTCAGGCCAAGACCCTTCACGAGGACTGGAGGAAAAAAGATGGAAAGTCAGAGTAAGAAGGTGGGGGAGGGGTTTCAGGAGGAAGAACCACAGGTGAAACTGGGAAGAGGAATGAAGTAATGAGCTGGGAAGTTGATTGGTGAAAAAGATAAATGGCTGGAGAAGGGGGGAATCTGACATGAGAGGACCAAAGGCCATAGAAGAAAGGGAAGGGGAGGAGCACTAGGGGGAGGTGATGGGCAGGTAAGGAGATAAAGGGAAAGAGGAAAATGGGAATGGGGAATGGTGAAGGAGGGAGGCATTGCCAGAAGTTTGAGAAATCAATGTTCATGCTATCAGGTTGGAGGCTACCCACACAAAATATAAGGTGTTGCACCTCCAACCTGAGGGAGCTCTCCTCACTGCAGTAGGAGATGTGGAATGAAATAGAAGGCCACTGGGAAGCCAGTGGACTGATCTATCCGAATGGGAATTAAAATAGAAGGACACTTTTTCTGGCAGATGAAGCATAGGTGCTTGGTGAAGCTGTCTCCCAATCTGCACTGGGTTATACAGGAGGCCACACGGGAAGCACCAAATACAGTGGATAACCCTAAACGACTCACAGGTGAAGTGTCACCTCACCTGGAAGGACGTTTGGGGACCTAAATAGTAGTGAGAGAGGAGGGGTAAGGGTAAGTATGGCACTTGCTCCACTTGCAAGGGTAAGTGCCAGGAGGGAGATCAGTGAGGAGGGATGAATGGGCAAGGGAGTTGCATAGGGAGTAAACGTCGACTGTATTCATTTCCATAGATGCTGGCTGGCCTGGTGAATTCCTCCAGCATTTTATGTGTGTTGCTTGGATTTCTAGCATCTGCAGATTTTCTCCTGTTTGTGATCTGTCAAATTACAATGATCAGTCAAAGATAAAAACCCAATTCAAAGTCCCCACCAAACTGGTTGAGCATAGTTTTCTTTCTTGCTCCCTCATTAATAGATTCACAAACATAACATTTCAAAATTCTTATTGTCCTCCCTGTTTTGACTAATTTATGTTTTGTGTGATGCCTGCGAAGTTGCTGCAATGAAGTTTTTCACTATACCCATTTCTTTTGTACATGTCAATAAACTCAGATTGACCTGACTTGAGATGACCGTGAAGGTGAAGGAAAAGGCTTGCTGATTTCTGAGGAATGCTGACAATGTACAGTTTTTACCTTGGGCAATGAATATTTTGGGAGCTTCATCTCCGCGAAGCTTTCTCTGCGATATGACACGTAGTAGGTTACCCGTCCACCTGATGTTACCTAGGGAACAAATCACAAAGTCGCATAAATTATCACCAGGCAGCAAAGTAATGCTGCACAAATGTACAAGAAAGAACAGGCAAGAGTTTTTGATCTTGCTAATACAAAAGATAAAAAGCCACTTTGAGAACCTCATAATACGTAGACAATGATTCTTCTCATAATAAGTACCTGAAATGTGCTGCTATCATACCTTCTGCTTTTTTATCTGTTTGATAATATTCCAGTAACTAGTGGATTTCTGCAGAGATCTGTACTGGGATCTCTGTTATTTGTGATATACATAAATGAACTGGATGAGTGTAAGTTTGCAGATGACAGAACGATTGATGGATAGTTACAGAAGACTAGAATACAGGTCAGTTGCAGTTGGAGAAATAGCAGACGGAGTTTAAGCTGTTGCACTTTGGGAGACTATAAGTAAGAGACATAACACAGTTAATGGCAAGACCTTTAACTGCATTGACATAGAGAGGGATCTTGGTTTCCAAATCCAAGGCCCATTGAAAGTGTCTGCACAAGCTGACAAAGTGTAACAAAGGTGTTTGTCGTTAATAGTGGAGGCATTGAGTTTGA
Source organism: Hypanus sabinus (assembly GCF_030144855.1). NCBI lineage: Eukaryota > Metazoa > Chordata > Chondrichthyes > Myliobatiformes > Dasyatidae > Hypanus > Hypanus sabinus. The sequence goes on from NC_082727.1 coordinate 6,530,843, forward strand.
GAGTCAGGAGGTCACATTACAGCTTTGGAAAATGGCACATGTGGAGTATTGCATTTAATTCTCTTTTTTTTTATTTTTGGCATCATGTTCAGTGCAGAAGGTGGGACCAGTTTTATTACATAGAGAGGTAGATGGCTGGAATGTGCTGCCAGAGGTGGTAGAGGCATCTAACAGGCTCGTAGATAAGCACAGGAATATACAGAGAATGCAGGGATAAGGACCAGGTACAGGCACAGGAGATTATTGAATTAGCTGTCAATAACTTAATTAGTTCAGCACCATATCCTGTTCCTGTGTTGCACAGTCCTGTCCCATGTGTTATGTTCTAAAGATCACCTCAGGTACATTTTTGCTGCTATATATAAATGTAACTGGGTGACTGTTGAATATATTATTTTTTATTGTTAAGGTGCACTTATGTATTCACCCAGATAATGCTAAAATAGCCGCATGTGCCTGTAAAACAGTGACATCATCATGCACATGCGGAGTAGAAAGAAGAGTTACAATGTTCTAGGAAGAACTGGTCATATGGTGAGAAAAGATTTTCGAAAGTAAGGTATCAGTGCTGGGCAGCATGGTTGTGTGAAGTTCCTTATTGGCCTAGTAACGTGAGGGAGGAGAACTCGTTTCAGGGTCTAGCCTATATGTATTTGGAAGTTAGGCATGTGCATGCCAAAGTGAATATATCTCTTAGTTAAGATGAGATGTATTTATTCCTATTTTTGATGTTGTGTTTCAGGTACAGGGTTGAAGGGATTGGTTTTTTAGAGTTTCCATTACCATATTGATTTTGCATAATTTGTATATTTATTACTGCATACATAACTAGTCAATACACAAGCATGTGGACTAAAATTAAGTAGGAACTATGATTTTTTTAAAATCCAGTTTTCCAATTTGTTGTTTTTATTTTGATAATCTCTTTCTGCATTAAAACATCTAAAACAGATAATGGAATTAAAGATCCGAAGAAGTATTTGTTGTCCTGAGCATGGATTTTCCGCAGGCTAGAAAATAAATACAAGCTATTACTTTTGCCTTACCCTGATTCTATTTTCAAATGCATCAACAACCATCACAGCCCGAGGATGTACTGGGAGCAGCCCACAATTGTTGCCACACATTCTGGCACAACATAGCACAACATGCCCACAATGTTCAGCAAAGCAATATAAGCAACAAAAACAACAACACAAGCCCATTCCCTTGCCCACGCCTACCAATTCATACACTCAGCTGCATAGATGGCCCTCAAACCCCAGGACAAGCTACTTCCAGTCCTCCAGCCTCCAGTAAACTCATGGACTCAAAAACATCAGGCCTCCAACTCCCTCACTGGACTCACAGACCCTGGAATTCAGCTACTGGGCAACTTCCAAGCTTCTAATTGACCTTAGGGCTTCGATTTTCAGAATCATCTCCAGCACTCACTGATAATCAGACCCCGAACTCCAGGCCTCGAGCTCCAGATTCACTGACATATGTACTTGGGGGGTCACCAGCTTTAGTGCCTCCTGCCTCCAACCTCAGAATCCATCGATCTGGGGGCACTTGCTGAAGTGAGAGGCCACCAGCCCTCACCTTCACTGGTCTTTATCCGCAACAATCCCGGCATCCATCCACAAATATTCTTTGTCACAAGTCCACATCACTGGCCTTCAAGCGTAGAGTGTAGAGCACAAGCCTAGATTCTTGTCTGACCTTTAACTCCCCAACATTTCTGTCCCTAAACCCTAACTTGACCCCCTACTCCCCTCTTTATTCTGAAAACCATCCCTACAAGCCTAAAAGCAAACTAAGCCTGAGTTTCATACATGGATGTGTGAAGCAGCAAAAAGGTGGATCAAGAAGGTTTCTGTAATACATGGATCTATTTCTTTTTGCACAGTGGCTCCCCTTAGCACTAATTATTGAGTGATAACTTATGCATGTGCACTGATTTGTTGCTCTCTCTGCAAAGTGAATCTACCAGTTAACTCTACCAGGGCCCTGGTGAGACCACACCTGGAATATTGTGTACAGTTTTGGTCTCCAGGTTTAAGGAAGGACATTCTGGCAATTGAGGAAGTGCAGCGTAGATTCACTAGGTTGATTCCTGGGATGGCAGGGCTGTCTTACGGAGAGAGATTGGAGAGATTGGGCTTGTACACGCTGGAATTGAGGAGATTGAGAGGGGATCTGATTGAAACGTTTAAGATAATTAAAGGATTTGATAGGATTGAGGCAGGAAATATGTTCCAGATGTTGGGAGAGTCCAGTACCAGAGGGCATGGATTGAGAATAAGAGGTCAGTTATTTAAAACAGAGTTGAGGAAGAGCTTCTTCTCCCAGAGAGTTGTGGAGGTGTGGAATGCACTGCCTCGGAAGACGGTGGAGGCCAATTCTCTGGATGCTTTCAAGAAGGAGCTAGGTAGATATCTGATGGATAGGGGAATCAAGGGATATGGGGACAAGGCAGGGACTGGGTATTGATAGTGAATGATCAGCCATGATCTCAGAATGGCGGTGCAGACTCGAGGGGCTGAATGGTCTACTTCTGCACCTATTGTCTATTGTCTATAACTTCATCTCCAACTGCATGTCTTTACTTAGTTGGTATGTAGTTGTGCAGGCAGAACAAATTGGTGACGAGTACAAACCTAAAAGTCAGGAGACATTACAAACTGCACTGACAGTTACGAGATAACAGAATTCAGAGGAAGGGAGACAGACTGTGAGAGGAAAGAGTAAACTGAACCAGTATGGTGACAGAGAAGGTGGCCACGGAGGCAAGAAAAGGACACGTGAGGAACAGTGCACTATACACAGTGAGAGACACATAACTAGCAAAGCAAAAGTGAAAATAACGTGATGATGGCCTTAATCAGGAAAATTGACAAATCTGATGGTATGGATGAGGTCTGGCAACCATATATTGAGGGGGTTGAACTGTAGATAATGCGAACAACGTGGATGATGTAAAGAAAGTCTCCACACTTCTTAACTTACTGGGTGCTAGAACTCATAGTCTCCTGCACAACTTAGTAACTCCTGAAAAGGCAGTAAACAAGATGTTCAACAAAATTGTTGCAATTTTGCAAAAGCCCTTCAGCCCAGAACTACTAGTAATAGCTAAGAGATATAGATATCACAAAAAGAGCTGGTCAAAGCATGAAAGCATCTCTGAATACACTGCAGAACTGCACAAACTTTCCCAATAATATGACTTTAGATATAGACTTTCTGATGCATTAAGGTTCGGGCTTGTATGTGGCATGCAAAGTCAAAGCACTCAAAAGAGGCTACCTTAAAAGGGGCATTATCGTAGTAACTGCAGCAAAAGATGCAGCAGAACTACAGAAAAAGTGTTTAGAATGTGAAATGCTCAAAAAGTCCCTCAATGGTGCAAAAAGCCAAAAATTTTACGGATGTGGCAAATCCTCCCATCACACAAATGACTGTTGGTTCAAAGAAAAAGTGTGCGGTAAGTGTCACAGGCAAGGCCACACAGAATGTGTGTGCAAGGCACAACCAAAGGGAAAAACCACACAAAGTGAAAAGTTTTAAACACAAAAGTAAATAAATGCATGAAGTGACTGAATGTGAAACAGAATCAGACAACACAGAGTCTGACAAAGGTGAGCTGTCATGCCTAGAACTGTGTAGCATTACTGAAGAGATCACAAAATTATATGGAACTCAACAGATGTGTCTGGTGTAAGACTGAAAAAGGAGCTGGAAACAGAATCAGTTTTGTCTATAATTCCAAAGGCTGACTACAACAGACTGTTTTCTAAGCTAACATTAGAAATGGCCTCAGTGATGCTGAAGACCTACACAACCAAAAAAGAATCTCCCAAAGACAAACTGAAAGCAAATGTTGCTTATGAATGCAAAACACAGCAGTTAGAGCTTTATGTGTTGAAAAGTTGAAGGCCAGCACTTTTCGGACATTAATGGCTGAGAAAAATCCAACTGGACAGGCACACAAGCAAAGCTGTCAATGCATTATCAACAGGTAACTGCAGCCTAAACAGTAGCGTGAAACAGAGACTGTCACAGCTGATTAATGCTAATGAGAAGGTGATTGGGAAGGGTTTTGATAAGCTCAAAGGCATGAAGGCCAGAATTGAACTGGATGAAGCAGCAGCACCAAGATTCCATAAAGTGCATCCAGTGCCTTACACACTACGTCCTATTCAGATCTTGCAGGTGTCTGGTATTCTCTCCAAGGTTGAATGGAGTTATTGGGCTATGCCTTTGGCTTGGTGATTAAGAAAGGGAAGGACGTAACTGTTCTTATATACAGGGACTTCAAAGTGAGTGTTAACCCTGTGCTGTGTACTTTGCAGTATCCCCGCCACAAATAGAAGACATTTCTGCATCATTGGCAGGTTGGGAGAGGTTTACAAAGATTAACTTGTCACAAGCCTATCTGCAAATGAAGATTGAGGAGTCAAGCAGGAAGTTCCTCACAATGAAGACTCATAAGGCACTGTTCCAGTATAATCGTCTCACCTTTGGTGTTGCATCAGCTCCAGCAATCTGGCAAAGAGCAATGGACCAATTGCTCCAACATCTCCCAGGAACACAATGTCATCGTTGTGACTGGCAAGAATGACGAAGAGCACCTCCAGAACCTTGGTAAAGTGCCTACCAGGCTGAGTGAGTATGGTCCGCACGCAAAGAGAGAGAAACATGAGTTTTTCAAGAATGAAATCTCATATTGTGGACATGTCATTGACAAGCATGGCTTACATAAGGCACAAGAGAAGATTGAATCACCCAAACCAGAAAATGTGTCATAACTCAGACCATACTTGGACCTTGTGAACTACTACCACAGGTTTCTTCCGTATCTTGCTGCAGTGCTGCACCCATTGAGTGCACTGGTGCAGACAGGAGGAACGTGGGAATGGTCAGAGAGATGTGAAAGAGCATTCAAGGAAACAAAAAGACTAATAACATCAGATGAACTGCTCACCCATTAAGACCCATCTCTGCCCATCAGACTGGCGTACAATGTGTCTCCTATGGCATTGGAGCTGATTTGTCACACACTATGAAAGATAGATCTGAATGTCCGATTGCATTTCCATCAAGATCACTTTCAAATGCAGATGCAAGTGGCCTTTAGTCTAGTATGTGGACTAAGGAAATTCCACCACTACCTCTATGGACAAAAGTTTACTTTAGTGATAGACCACCAGCCCATTTTGTCCATTTTCAATCCCAGGAAGGGAACCCAAGTGATGACTGCTACCTAATTGCAATGTTGGGCACTTTTCCTAGGAGCCCACTCTTACGACAGAGTTCAAGGGTACCAAACAACACAGCATCGCTGATGGCTTGTCATGTCTTGCACTGACAACAAAGGAAGAAGAAAAGTCTTTATTCGGTGACCCAGCAAAAGTGTTCCATACAGCATCAGTGGACCAAGTGCCAGTAACAAATTCTGAAATACAAAGAGAAACAAGAAATGACCCGACATTGTCAGTAATCTATGATATCACCCTGCAAGGATTGCCACCTCATTGTAATCCTATGTTTCCAGTGTTTTCAGTGAGACAAGATCAACTGTCTGTATGTCAAAGAATGCCAATGTTGTGGTTCCCTCTAAATTGCACAACAGTGCTAATGAATCTGCTTGAAGAACACCTGGGTACATTCAAGAGGAAGAATCTCACCCAGAGCTACGTGTGTGGCTGAGAATAGATAGACAGATTGAAGACTAGGCCAAAAGCTGTTTGGGATGCCAGTCAGTTCAAAATATACCCCACAGCCTCCTTTACACCCTTGAGAGTAGCTATCTCAACCATGGCAAAGAGTGCATTTTGATTTTGCCGGGCCATTCGTGGACTCCATGTTTCTGATTGCTGTGGATGCTCATTTTTGTGGCCAGAAACCATACCAATGAAGCCAACCACATCAGGAAAGACTGTTTCTGCCCTGAGGACTACCTTCTCCAGAAATGGTTTACCAGAATAAATGGTGAGTAACAACGGACCACTAGACACATCAGAAGAGTTCAGAAAAATGACATAGAACATTTCAAGTCAGCTCTTCACCACCCAGCAATGTATGGGTTAGTTGAAAGCTTTATCCAAACCTTCAAGAAGTCCAATAAAACAAAGAACAAGGAGAACATTTCTCTACTGCACAAGGTGGACAACTTCCTTTTCTGTATTGGAGCTCTGTTCATGTGATGACAAATCAAACACCTGCAAAGCTGTTCATGAGCAGGAATCTGAGATCTTGCATAGACCTCCCAAAACCAGATCTAAGGAGGGAAGTGCAAAATAAACAGTTACTAAGTAAATCAGCAAGGAACTTCGAATTTGGACAGGAAGTCCTAGTGTGTGATTACCAAGACAACAAGTGGGCACCTGGTAGGAGAGCTGCAAGAAATAGACCACAGACGTACATAGTGGATGTTGCAGATCATACATGGAGATGTCATGTGGACCAGATACTGGATGCTCAGTTGAAGAACACACCTGAATCGAATGCATCCAACAAGATGGACACATTACTGCCACTGGACTTACCTCTCAGTGTTGATCATGTCACCACCAACAACATAACACCTACAACAGAGAAAGTTGTTTTTGATAAGACAGCTGCCAAACTTGATGCCATTCTACAGGTCCAGAGGCACTATCCCGAAAGAAACAGAGCGCCACCCAAAATGACTGAATCTTTCAAATAGTGAATTTAGTGTTATTATGAAAGCATGTTTATTTGAATATGGTCTGTTAAAGGGAAATTGAATGCTTGGTTCCTCAGATACAGTTTTATGTTACATTAATCTAAAGGGGGAGGAAATGTAATGGCTGGATCTACTTCTTTTAGTGCAAAGAATCCCCTTCATGCTAATTGTTGACTGATAATTTCTCATGCACATTGATCTGTTACTCTCTTTGCAAAGTGAATATACACATCAATTTCTCCTCTGAATATGTGCCTTTATTTATTTAATATGTAGTCGTACAGACACAACAGTTTCTATTCCCGCTAGTCTCCCATTAGCCATGCCTCATGATCAGGGATCACATTGTCTTCTCTTGCCTGTGCCCCTTACTCCCGCAGCAGCTTTTTTGCTTTCCACTTGACAGGCATTTGGTACACTCATAAATTCATCAAGCAAGAATCTAATTACTTCTGTTTTACTGCAACTAACTTGTCTTTCACAGCCACTTGCCAATCAAACCAGAGAGCACAGTTTTTTCCTGTTGTAATCAACATGGATTTATTAGAACATCTGAATAATCAAAGAAGGAACTTGTTTTATAATCAACAATATGATCATCTTTTAATTGTTAAAGGAGTTTCTCTTTGTTTTTAGCCACTTAATGGACCTATAGTTCAATTGCTTGGTTCGTGAGGAAGACAGAAGGCTATGTATTTTAAGTATCCCAGGCTGATAACAATGAAGTTCTTCAACAGCAGTGGCTTAATTTTTTACCCCGTCTTTGATGATCTATAATTTTGAGCCTGTTATTAAACTCAGAAATTTAACAACATTAGAAATAAGGAGCAGGAGCAGGATCTGGCCTGTCGAGCCTGCTCCGCCATTCAGTAAGATCATGGCACGCGACTCAGCTGTAGACTCAGCTCCAGAATCCTTAATTCCCCTGCTGTGCTAAAATTGTATCTTAAATATATTGCATGAAATAGCTTTTTCTGCTTCCTCGGGCAGGGAATTCTGCAGATTCTTACTCCTCTGGGAAAAGCAGTTTCTCCTCACGTGCAACTTAATGGTAAGTTAACTTTCCTTAAAGCCAGAAGGGAGACTCATTCCCTCCATGGATGCTGCCTGAATTCTTTTCAGAATTTTGTGTGTGCTTAATGTCAAATATTTCTTTCCTTCATTCCCTTTCGGACTTTATCAGGTCAGCATGGTGGTGTAGACTCTTCTCTAGTCTTCACACCCTCTTTTGCTCAAACAGTTTGGTTTCAATGCAGTATGGTCAACTACACTCAGTGGCCACTTTATTAGGTACACCCATACACTGGCTTCTTAATACAAATATCTATTCAGCCAATTACGTGGCAGCAACCCATGCATGAAAGCTTGCAGACATGGTCAAGAGGTTCAGTTCTTGATTTAGTAAAGTGACATGATTCTGCTAAATGCTGTAAGAGTGAAATTTTACAAACTGGGAAATGTGTTTTAGCCCAGTGCAGTTCCATGGGCAGTGAGTAGCAAACTCTTTGTTGTAAGTGAAACATACAATTGTAGATTGAACTCACCTCCCCCAAAGAATTCAAAGTGTTATTACCAGAATTTGTAAATTGTACATCTGTAAAAATGAGGAATATCTGCATTCTGTCAATTTATGCTTTCTAAAATTCTTGTTCACTTTAGCTGCAAGTTGTGACCTGAATGGCTTTCACAGTAGTGCAGCGGGTAGAGCTGATATCTCAAAGTCTCAGCGACCCAGGTTCAAGCCTGACCTCTGGCGCTGTCTGTGTGGAGTTTGCACATTCTCATGGTGAATACGTGGCTTTCTTCTAGTAGTACAGGTTTCCTCCAACATCCCGGAGATATGTGGGCTGGTAGGTTATTTGGCTGCTGTAAATTATCTCTAATATACAGGCAAGTAGTAGAATCTGAGACAATTTAGTAGGAATAACGTGGGATTAGTGTAGGTTAGTATGTTTCTATGGTCAGCCAAAGAGCCAATTTCCATGTGTTGGAATCTATTACTCTATGGATGCACTGACTTTAAAACTGAGACCCCAACTAAACTGAGGTCTCCTCCAATTTTAAATTGGGTAGTCTTTGGAAAGAACAGCAGAGCACCGAATGTCTCCATTATACTCCATGACCTGTGATCAGAATATATAGTCCATATAGATAAAAGTTAATGAGATGTCAACAAAATCCAGGGTACATACTGTATGATTAGTTTAATAAAATGAAAAAGGGATTTATGTTACTTGGATTGGAGGCTATACCATGCTCTTGTAAAAGCACTGAAAAAAATATGTAAGCATTTGCTAATCTGTTAGTATTTTCACACATGGGAGAAACCCAGCTTCTCAACATATTGTGAGTTGGATCTAATTTATGTGATGATGGCAATGGATTTATTTTCTGCAAATGAATGGCCCAAGGAATTGACTAACACAACTCTTTACAGCAAAGGCTGTAAAGAGCGTAAGAAAGATATCAATAAATTAGAGAGAGTGCAGAGACGATTTACTAGGATGTTACCTGGGTTTCAGCACTTAAGTTACAGTGAAAGGTTGAACAAGTTAGGTCTCTATTCATTGGAGCGTAGAAGGTTGAGGGGGGATTTGATCGAGGTATTTAAAATTTTGAGAGGGATAGATAGAATTGACGTGAATAGGCTGTTTCCATTGAGAGTAGGGAAGATTCAAACGAGAGGACATGATTTGAGAGTTAGGGGGCAGAAGTTTAAGGGAAACACGAGGGGGTATTTCTTTACTCAGAGAGTGATAGCTGTGTGGAATGAGCTTCCTGTAGAAGTAGTAGAGGCCAGTTCAGTTGTGTCATTTAAGGTAAAATTGGATCGGTATATGGACAGGAAAGGAGTGGAGGGTTATGGGCTGAGTGCGGGTAGGTGGGACTAGGTGAGATTAAGAGTTCGGCACGGACTAGGAGGGCCGAGATGGCCTGTTTCCGTGCTGTGATTGTTATATGGTTATGTGGTTATAAAGGCCATTTCATTTCCATCCGCTTTCTGCAAGAAGATTGTAGATTTCCTCTGCGCACTTCAGTTTCCTCCTACAGTTCAAAAATGAATTGGTCATTGTAAATGATTCCTTGATTAGGTAGGATTAAATTGAGGGATCGCTAGGTGACAGGTCTCAAAGGGCCTGAAGGGTTTATTCTATGCTGTGTTTTTGCAGAGAATTCCCAACAGCCTCACACGTAATTGTCAATCTTTCTCCACCAAACCACAGAAAGGTTAGGAAATTCTGCACAAGATTTGCTCAAATTCAAGAGTGACAGAGTTCCTGCGAGGCCCAGTGCCACAATAACCATTTATCATTTAATCTAACAACTTGATGTTGAAGTTTACTAAACAGAAAATAAAAGCCACAATATACACAAACGAATGCAACCTTTTTGTATTCTGCTGGGGTAAAAACACTCTCAAATAAATTTCAGCCAAGTAAATTTTTTGAATATTGCTTTAGGCTTCTTTTCAAACCAGCTTGAAGAACAACTGCATTTCAATTGCAGCAGATTAAACAAAAATGGGAAGAATGTAGATGTATCCTTGCAACATGCTCTCATTGCACAATCTGTATTCAACCAAGGGAACAAGTCTGTAGACAAATGTATTGGCTTTACATTTCTTTGGGGCTTGCTGTGGATGGTTGAGTATTATCCCTCCATCCTTCCTCACCGTGCTGACCGACACAGATAAGAGCCTCTGGAAACCTGGCATTTTTGGGGTAATTATTTTGAGTAATGTCAATACTTCTTTTTCACCCTAAAGCTGTTAACTTTAAGAGCCAGATAGCCAAAGTGTATTACCAAACGTTGAAGAATGTTATATTGATTAGAATTCCAATCACTTGCCGTGCATGGCCAATTGTTCTGTTGACAATAAAGCTATGGAATCCCTGATGAAGTGTGAGGTTTCTTTCATGTCGAATTCAGCTTATTTTTTACTTTGCTGTGGTTCCAAATACAACAGAATCTCCTTCAGTGCCATCATTTGGTTAATCATAATTAAAAGCACCAAGCCAAAAATGCGCTAATGTGCTCCTCGAATTCATGAAAACGATGGAGAGTCTGATCCAAAATGTTGACTTTTTATTCCCCTCTATAGATGCTGCCTGACTTGCTGAGTTCCTGCAGCATTTTGTGTGCATTCCACAATTGCATCGTCTTTATCAATGCAGAGTGGAACCAAGCGAATGGAGATATGAACAATTCATTGGGGAAAACGTTACATATTACGTAAGGGGGTGAAGCCAGCACCATACCATTTCCTCCTACTAACATTCATCTTTCTTTGTTCTCTTCTGAAATTCTCATTGAACTAAATACATAACCAATCAGAATAAACCAGACCAATATAACGACAGTTCTCCACTTGATAGAAACAGTGATTGGAATCAATGGCAAATAGAGATTGGGTGAGATAGAAGATAAATTGGTGAGACTGATTTTTCTTGAAACAATTTAGATCTTCTGAAAGGCAGTACAACAAAAAATATATTTTAGCTTCAGATGTTGATGGCAATTGATTGAATTGAGGTTTATACTCACTAAGACTTCCCTTGCATTCATTTTCAATGAGCTGAGAGACTACAGTATACATTTGAAAAGGTCACATGCGATCTTCTCATTTTTCAATGAATTAGATAATAGTTTAGTATTCATTCACCTGCAATGTTATATTAAGTTGCTTTAAGTGACTATATCACATAACGTTATCACTTTATAAGGAACATGTGTACAGAATATGTATTAGGTTCAATCAAGTCAATTGATTTAAAACTTTATACATCAAGGTTCTTTCAAGATTAATAAAGGGCAGTAAATATTTTCCATGATGCCTAATAATGGCAGTGGATACAACTGTCGCAACTGTTACAACACGAGCTACGAACCTGTGTCAGTGCTTCTGAGAACAATCTAGTCAATCCCACTCACCGGCTCTTTCCCGACCTAAGGCTGTGCAACAGTCTTCTGCGTGCTGTCTCTGAGACTGAATCTGCCTTCACCACTCCTTGATGTATTGAATCCTATACTTTATACCGCTCACTTGCTAATATAGTTTTCCTCATGTCACCTTTGAACTCTGCGTCCTCTGGTTCTTGACCCTTCCTCCAGCAGAAGCAGTTTCTTGTTTTATTCCCCCCCCCCACTGCTTTTTTGAACACAACTAAATCACTTCTTCCTCTTCTGCAGCAGAGGGTTGCTAATCAGAGGACTCAAATGGACAGTAAGTGGTAAGAAGGCAGTTCAAGAGGAAATATGTTCACTCAGACCAATGGTGAAAGGGATCACTGCAGCAACCTGCTTGAAATGGGGTGTAGGCAGAAATCCCCATCACATTTAGGATGAGTATCTCTTTTAAGCCACAAGAAAGATGACTTCACCTCAGCAGCTTCCTTTAAGTGTAGTATGGTGCAAATGACTTCTTCTGCTATATAGATCAACCTTACTATCGTTTTATCTGGTTAACAAGAGGCCCAGGGGGACTTAAGACTGGCTTCTGACCTGCTGGGTGTGGACTCATGTTGACAATTCTTATCCTCAGTTGTGGTTAGGAGCAAAATATTTGCCAAGTTACCAGTGTTACGTACCCCGTAACTGGGTCACTTAACAGCAAAGATAGAGAGGTCCGTTGAAGTCTGATGGTACTATTTTTAACAGTAATTACTGATAAAATACACAAAAATAATATCAATGCAAACACACAGATAATATACGTCATCAATACTAAATCTAAAAGTGCGGGAATAATAATAATCAATAAGAAATAGCTCTATCGTTGTCTAGGGGATAATGTATTGTCCGATGGAAATATAAAAGTCACTTTAGTTCATTCAAGCTGCAGCTTTTTGGGTTGGAGAGAAAGATGGGTTAAAACTTGCCCATTCCTTTTATGATGTCAATCCTTCGAGAATCGTTGGGAGTTGATTTCCCCATTGTTAGCTAAAAACCGTTTTTCCGTGGTAAAGGCCACTGATTCCAGGACAAATGGAAATGGATGCACGTGGCCTTCCCACTGGCTTTCGCTATTACGGGATCGCTAGCGTTTCTTCTAGTGCATCTGAGGGGCTGTTCCCACAGACCCTCTTTTATCCTGACTCACAGGGTCTCAGATGTCAATCAGGTTGGGATGATGCAATCCCTCCACCAACCTCCCCCTCGGTTCATTGCCTGGGGGCTTCGATGCATCGTACAGGATTCAATACACAATTTTGTCTCCAAGAGACAATAGCCGGTATCAATGGCTCCGCCTTTCGGAGGCCAGGACACATTCCAACTCTTTGTGGATTCTGCATGTCTTTCTCTCACTTCCTGGGTCTCCTGAACTGACTCAATAGTGATCTTGCAATTCTCACAAAGGAGGGGGCTACCCCACATCTTTCAGCCCCTCAGAGCTGTGGTACACTCGTAACACCAGGAAGATCTCCCTTACCTTTCAACCACACCATTTCACTTTCCCATTTACTCATGGGATCTTGGTTTAATGTAATATTCCAAAGGCTGAGTTTGCAATTAGTCAGACCAGAGCCACATTAAAGTGTCAGAACACCTGTTCTGGTATTGGATATGCAATAAAGTTTTTTTTTGACAGAACAAAAATACTCATCTGCCACACCAGCACTTTAGGAGATAAAAAATCATTCCTCAAGGACATAAATTGGATTGGTTGTCTCACAGGAATTTAGGAATGTTAGTGTAATGGACTGATGACATCAGTTCAGAGCAAATTTCTTTTCTGAGTCACTCCATACCTCATATTGCTCTGCAACATAGAAAGAAGTGACTCCGTCCACACTGAATCAATATAATCCTATCAGTCATAGTCCTCCATTTATTTTCTTGTAGCCTATTCTTTTATCAATTCCCTCAATTCGTCTGTCACCACCTATGTCAAGCAAGATGACTTTCAGTTTGGGTAAGCACAAAGTGCTGTAATTCGGGAAGTCAAGCCAGGGTAGGACTTACACAGTGAATGGTCAGGCCTTGGGAGATGTTTTGGACAAAGGCACTTAGAAATACCTACAGCACTCTGCAAAAATCTTAAGCACATATTCATAGCTAGGGTGCATTAGACAATTGCACACTACTGTATTTGTCAAAATGGAGCAGAGAGCGCATTTGTAAATCTGGCAGAAGCAAAAGATGTGGGGAGTGGTGAGGATGGAATGCCATGGGCGAGTGTGGTGTGGAACAAGTGGCAGAGAAGCAGTGCTGGGGGCAGGGTGTGGTCCCGCTGCAGACACACCCAGCCCTGAGACATCAGGCAAGGTCATCTGATTTCAAACAATTGGCTTATTGCTCATTACAGAACTTCTCTCTGATGCATCCCATTTCCTCCTCTCTCAATTCCCCTTTAACCAACCCCTCTCCCTGCCTCCTTCCCACTCTCAGTCCACATGAGGGACCCATATCAGAGTCAGGTTTATCATCACTCATTCATTTTGTTTTCTCTTTTTTTTGCAGCAACAGCAGTAGAGTGCAATACTTAAATTTACTACAGTACTGTGCAAATGTCATAGCTATATGTTGTATATATGCCTAAGCCTTTTATACAGTGCTGTAGTTACTTAAAGTGGTGACACGGGTAGACAGAGTGGAGAGAGCAACAAGTGGCATACTGCCCTTCATCAATCAGGGCATTAAGTATAGAAGTTGGCACAATATGTTGCAGTTGTACATCAATCTGTTTGGTGCGACTGCACCTGGACTACCGAGTATTCTTTTAGTCACCCTGTTGTAGGAAGGATGTTGTAATACTAGAAAGAGCACAAAAAAGATTTGCCAGGATGCTGTCAGAACTTTAGGCTGTGAGTTATTGAGAAAAATTGGGCAGGCTATAGGCCTTTACTCTCCAGAAAGCAAGACCTTGAGAGGTGACCACCTAATGTTGTATAAAATCATGAGGGGAATAGGTAGTGTCAATACAGATAGTCTTTTTCCCAGGGAAGGAGGACATGGGCTTAAGATGAGAGGTGAAGGATTTAAAAGGGACCTGAGGGAGAACTTTTTCACACAGAGGGTGATGCATTTATTGAAATCAGCTCCCTAAGAAAGTGGCTGAGGCAGGTACACTAATGATGTTCAAAAGGCAGTAGTATAAGTATATGCAGTATAGAGAAGGGGTTTCAGTGCATATGGACAAAATGCATCCAAATGGGACCAGCTAGGTGGGCATGGATGGATCAGGGAACTCCATGGTCCAGTGTTTGCAACTCCACTGTAAAATCCATGGTCCAGTGTCTACAACTCCACTGGGGAAATCCATGGTCCAGTGTCTACAACTCCACTGGGGAAATCCATGGTCCAGTGTCTACAACTCCACTGGGGAAATCCATGGTCCAGTGTCTGCTAGTCCGCTGGGGAAATCCGTGGTCCAGTGTCTGCAACTCCATCAGGGAAATCCATGGTCCAGTGTCTGCAACTCCATCAGGGAAATCCATGGTCCAGTGTCTGCAACTCCATCAGGGAAATCCATGGTCCAGTGTCTGCAACTCCATCAGGGAAATCCATGGTCCAGTGTCTGCAACTCCATCAGGGAAATCCATGGTCCAGTGTCTGCAATTCCACTGGGGAAATCCATGGTCCAGTGTCTGTAACTCCACTGGGGAAATCCATGGTCCAGTGTCTGCAACTCCATCAGGGAAATCCATGGTCCAGTGTCGATAACTCCACTGGGGAAATCCATGGTCCAGTGTCTGCAACTCCATCAGGGAAATCCATGGTCCAGTGTCGATAACTCCACTGGGGAAATCCATGGTCCAGTGTCTGTAACTCCACTGGGGAAATCCATGGTCCAGAGTCTGCAACTCCATCAGGGAAATCCATGGTCCAGTGTTTGCAACTCCACTGTTAAATCCATGGTCCAGTGCCTACAACTCCACTGGGGAAATCCATGGTCCAGTGCCTGCAACTCCACTGGGGAAATCCATAGTTCAGTACCTACAACTCCACTGGGGAAATCCATGGTCCAGTGTCTGCAACTCCACTGGGGAAATCCATGGTCCAGTGCCTACAACTCCACTGTTAAATACATGGTCCAGTGTCGACAACTCCACTGAGGAAATCCATGGTCCAGTGCCGACCACTCCACTGGGGAAATCCATGGTCCAGTGTCTGCAACTCCACGGTTAAATCCATGGTCCAGTGTCTGCAAGTCCACGGTTAAATCCATGGTCCAGTGTCTGCAACTCCACTGTTAAATCCATGGTCCAGTGTCTGCAACTCCACTGTTAAATCCATGGTCCAGTGTCTGCAACTCCACTGTTAAATCCATGGTCCAGTGTCTGCAACTCCACTGTTAAATCCATGGTCCAGTGTCTGCAACTCCACGGTTAAATCCATGGTCCAGCGTCTGCAAGTCCATCAGGGAAATCCATGGTCCAGTGTCTGCAAGTCCATCAGGGAAATCCATGGTCCAGTGTCAACAGCTCCATCAGGGAAATCCATGGTCCAGTGTCTGCAACTCCACTGGGGAAATCCATGATCCAGTGTCTGCAACTCCACCAGGGAAATCCATGGTCCAGTGTCTGCAACTCCACCAGGGAAATCCATGGTCCAGTGTCTGCAGCTCCACTGGGGAAATCCATGGTCCAGTGTCTGCAACTCCATCAGGGAAATCCATGGTCCAGTGTCTGCAACTCCATCAGGGAAATCCATGGTCCAGTGTCAACAGCTCCATCAGGGAAATCCATGGTCCAGTGTCTGCAACTCCACTGGGGAAATCCATGGTCCTGTGCCTGCAACTCCACTGGGGAAATCCATGGTCCAGTGTCTGCAACTCCACTGGGGAAATCCATGGTCCAGTGTCTGCAACTCCATTAGGGAAATCCATGGTCCAGTGTCTGCAGCTCCACTGGGGAAATCCATGGTCCAGTGTCTGCAACTCCATCAGGGAAATCCATGGTCCAGTGTCTACAATTCCATCAGGGAAATCCATGGTCCAGTGTCTGCAACTCCATCAGGGAAATCCATGGTCCAGTGTCTGCAATTCCACTGGGGAAATCCATGGTCCAGTGTCTGCAACTCCATCGGGGAAATCCATGGTCCAATGTCTGCAACTCCATCAGGGAAATCCATGGTCCAGTGTCTGCAACTCCATCAGGGAAATCCATGGTCCAGTGTCTGCAACTCCACCAGGGAAATCCATGGTCCAGTGTCTGCAACTCCACTGGGGAAATCCATGGTCCAGTGTCTGCAATTCCACTGGGGAAATCCATGGTCCAGTGTCTGCAACTCCACTGGGGAAATCCATGGTCCAGTGTCTGCAACTCCACCAGGGAAATCCATGGTCCAGTGTTTGCAATTCCACTGGGGAAATCCATGGTCCAGTGTCTGCAATTCCACTGGGGAAATCCATGGTCCAGTGTCTGTAACTCCACTGGGGAAATCCATGGTCCAGTGTCTGCAACTCCATCAAGGAAATCCATGGTCCAGTGTCGATAACTCCACTGGGGAAATCCATGGTCCAGCGTCTGCAATTCCACTGGGGAAATCCATGGTCCAGTGTCTGTAACTCCACTGGGGAAATCCATGGTCCAGTGTCTGCAACTCCATCAGGGAAATCCATGGTCCAGTGTCAACAACTCCATCAGGGAAATCCATGGTCCAGTGTCGACAACTCCACTGTTAAATCCTTGGTCCAGTGTCTGCAACTCCATCAGGGAAATCCATGGTCCAGTGTTTGCAACTCCACTGTTAAATCCATGGTCCAGTGCCTACAACTCCACTGGGGAAATCCATGGTCCAGTGCCTGCAACTCCACTGGGGAAATCCATAGTTCAGTACCTACAACTCCACTGGGGAAATCCATGGTCCAGTGTCTGCAACTCCACTGGGGAAATCCATGGTCCAGTGCCTACAACTCCACTGTTAAATACATGGTCCAGTGTCGACAACTCCACTGGGGAAATCCATGGTCCAGTGCCGACCACTCCACTGGGGAAATCCATGGTCCAGTGTCTGCAACTCCACGGTTAAATCCATGGTCCAGTGTCTGCAAGTCCACGGTTAAATCCATGGTCCAGTGTCTGCAACTCCACTGTTAAATCCATGGTCCAGTGTCTGCAACTCCACTGTTAAATCCATGGTCCAGTGTCTGCAACTCCACTGTTAAATCCATGGTCCAGTGTCTGCAACTCCACGGTTAAATCCATGGTCCAGTGTCTGCAACTCCATCAGGGAAATCCATGGTCCAGTGTCTGCAACTCCATCAGGGAAATCCATGGTCCAGTGTCTGCAATTCCACTGGGGAAATCCATGGTCCAGTGTCTGCAACTCCATCAGGGAAATCCATGGTCCAGTGTCAACAGCTCCATCAGGGAAATCCATGGTCCAGTGTCTGCAAGCCTGTCAGGGAAATCCATGGTCCAGTGCCTACAACTCCACTGGGGAAATCCATGGTCCTGTGCCTGCAACTCCACTGGGGAAATCCATGGTCCAGTGTCTGCAATTCCACTGGGGAAATCCATGGTCCAGTGTCTGCAACTCCACCAGGGAAATCCATGGTCCAGTGTCTGCAACTCCACTGGGGAAATCCATGGTCCAGTGTCTGCAACTCCATCGAGGAAATGCATGGTCCAGTGTCTGCAATTCCACTGGGGAAATCCATGGTCCAGTGTCTGCAATTCCACTGGGGAAATCCATGGTCCAGTGTCTGCAACTCCACCTGGGAAATCCATGGTCCTGTGTCTGCAACTCCACTGGGGAAATCCATCGTCCAGTGTCTGCAGCTCCATCAGGGAAATCCATGGTCCTGTGTCTGCAACTCCACCTGGGAAATCCATGGTCCTGTGTCTGCAATTCCACTGGGGAAATCCATGGTCCAGTGTCTGCAACTCCACCTGGGAAATCCATGGTCCTGTGTCTGCAACTCCACCTGGGAAATCCATGGTCCTGTGTCTGCAACTCCACTGGGGAAATCCATGGTCCAGTGTCTGCAATTCCACTGGGGAAATCCATGGTCCAGTGTCTGCAACTCCACCTGGGAAATCCATGGTCCTGTGTCTGCAACTCCACTGGGGAAATCCATGGTCCAGTGTCTGCAGCTCCATCAGGGAAATCCATGGTCCAGTGTCTGCAACTCCATCAGGGAAATCCATGGTCCAGTGTCTGCAGCTCCATCAGGGAAATCCATGGTCCAGTGTCTGCAACTCCATCAGGGAAATCCATGGTCCAGTGTCTGCAATTCCATCAGGGAAATCCATGGTCCAGTGTCTGCAATTCCACTGGGGAAATCCATGGTCCAGTGTCTGCAACTCCATCGGGGAAATCCATGGTCCAGTGTCTGCAACTCCATCAGGGAAATCCATGGTCCAGTGTCTGCAACTCCATCAGGGAAATCCATGGTCCAGTGTCTGCAACTCCACCAGGGAAATCCATGGTCCAGTGTCTGCAATTCCACTGGGGAAATCCATGGTCCAGTGTCTGCAACTCCACCAGGGAAATCCATGGTCCAGTGTCTGCAACTCCACTGGGGAAATCCATGGTCCAGTGTCTGCAACTCCATCGAGGAAATGCATGGTCCAGTGTCTGCAATTCCACTGGGGAAATCCATGGTCCAGTGTCTGCAACTCCACTGGGGAAATCCATGGTCCAGTGTCTGCAACTCCACTGGGGAAATCCATGGTCCAGTGTCTGTAACTCCACCAGGGAAATCCATGGTCCAGTGTCTGCAACTCCACCAGGGAAATCCATGGTCCAGTGTCTGCAACTCCACTGTTAAATACATGGTCCAGTGTCTGCAACTCCATCAGGGAAATCCATGGTCCAGTGTCTGCAACTCCACTGTTAAATCCATGGTCCAGTGTCGATAACTCCACTGTTAAATCCATGGTCCAGTGTCTGCAACTCCACCGGGGAAATCCTTGGTCCAGTGTCTGCAACTCCATCAGGGAAATCCATGGTCCAGTGTCTGCAACTCCACTGGGGAAATACATGGTCCAGTGTCTGCAACTCCAGTGGGGAAATCCATGGTCCAGTGTCTGCAAGCCCATCAGGGAAATCCATGGTCCAGAGTCTACAGCTCCAGTGGGGAAATCCATGGTCCAGTGTCTGCAAGTCCACTGGGGAAGCTGATAGCCCAATCTCCGTGAGTCCGCACATCCACTGGATACTGTCTGCCCTTGTGTTGGAGGACTGCCTCTAGGTGCGAGTGGCTGAGTTTGTAGGAGTGAGGGAGGAAAGGGGCTTGTCTTGCTGGTGTTTCTATTGTTGTGCTGGGTCTTTTTGACAGTAGAATGTGTGGTGACACTTGCTCATCCTTAGGTTGTGTTGGTTGTTAATGCAAACGATGATTCAATGGTATGTTTCAATGTATATCCGATAAATAAATGATTCTGAATCTGTTGCCATGGCACTGGGAAAAACCCACAGTGTCATGGGTAGAAGTTTAAATTTAAATGTTTTTTATTTAGCAATACAGTGCCCAGTGGCCCTCCCTGCCCTCGAGCGACACTGCCCCAGCAACCCCCGAGATACCTGATTAAACCCCAGCCTAATCATGGGACAAGTTACAATGACCACCAGAACGTCTTTGCACTGTGGGAGGAAACTGGATCACTAGGGGAATTCACGGACATTGCATGGGGAGACGTACAGACTCCTTACAGAACGGCACCAGCAGTTAACTCTGAACTTCAAAATGCTCCAATAATATCACTCTAACCACTACACTGCCATGGCTTCCCAAGTACAAACTCCTCACGGACAGAACTTGTAAGTAAACTGTTCTTAGGTGTTTTCTCCTTTGGCTCAGTGAGTAGCGCTGTGTTCAATCCTGACCCCAGTGCTGTCAAGTCCATACATTCTCACTGCAACTGCGTAGTTTCCTCTGGGTGCTCTCTGCTTTCTTCCCACATTCCAAAGATATATGGGTCAGGAGGTTAAATGGCCACAATACACTGACCCTTCTGGGGGTAGGTGCATGCTAGAAACTAGGTTGAGCTGATAAGAATATTCGGGAGGATTAGTGTAGCATTAGTATAACAGGGTGGTCAATGGTTGGCATGTACTCGTTGGGCCAAAGGGCCTTTTCCTGTGCTGTATCTCTCTGTCACTCTAATTAAGGAATTTACGTACCATACAGTTTGGATGGAGATGATTTCATCCCTAAATGTTTTAACTTCAAGTTACCAAACACAATAGGGTCTAGCTGTATGTTATAGAGGACATGTTCTCTAGTCCAGATAGAAGTGTAATAATGGGAATCTAAACCAATGTGTAAGTACTACCAAGTCCGACTTAACAGTACACTGTCACAAGATGCACTAATTTGGCTGGATTAACCATGCAGTTCTGCATTGTCAGAGATGCCACCTTTCACCTGAGATAGGAGTTAGAACATCGTCTATACCACAGGACCTCAATGTCTGAGCTGTGCACCCTGCCAAATTAAACAAAAACCCTTCGCCTGTACATGATTCAGATCCCTCCATTCCTTGCTTACTCACATGTCTATCTTAAATGCCTCCATCGTATCTGCTTCCACTCCTCTTCCTGAAAGCCCGTTGCAGGTACATACCAATATCTGCATAAGGTTTTATCTCAGATTGTCTGTGTCCCACTCAAGATGACATGGGAGAGGGCTGTAAGAGTCACAGGCATTTCAGTGATCCAGCCTTCCTGCATTCTGCTGGTAAGCAAGTGGCTGGTAATTTGGGAGTATATTGCTAACTAGATGGTGAGAGGAATTTACCTCTATGAGGGAAAAAATCTTCCCCACTGTGGATACTGAAGTACTTATGCCCAGTAGAAATCAGTTTCCACCCAACACCAGAGGTACTAGATTAATCAATAATCGATTACATGCTCCCTTAAAATAGAAACATAATTAGCATCTGTCATGAATAACATACATATATCTATCTCATTCCTTAATCCGTTCAAGTGACCAGGTAGCCTATTTCTGTTCTGATTTTCTTAAGTTCATCACCTGCAGGATAATGGAATGTCATTAATGCCAACAAACCAATGTTAACAAATTAGAGTTGTACACCATTTTCCACAATTCCATTCGATTGAAAAACGATACTGTTGTGACTACATGCAGATAGTGGCCATTTTACCTGTGCAAATACATAGTCATCTTGAACCACCAATGAATTGTGGTCTATGTAACCAGGAAATGGTGTGCTGCTCGCTGCATCTGAACAGTTCTGAATCCTACAGGTGATGTACTGAGCATCTGTGAAAGGAAAGAAGAGCAGAGGGTTGTTATGAAGGAAAAGGGACACCTCAGAAACACTACAGCCTTATGCAATCTTTGAACTATTTTCACCAAGGAACAAAGCATCACACTGTAATCATATTTTTCATTTTCCTTCAGAAAGTCACAGGAATTCTAAAACGCTTGGACGAAATTCAAAATCATATCAACAGTGACAGATTCAAAACAATATATTTTTAGGAAAATTTCACCAATGACCACAGAAAATAGCACTTTTGTACTTCCTTGCTGTACTTACGTATGGAATGATCTGTCTGCGTGGTGTGCAAAATAAAGATTTACACAGCATCTTGGTACCAGCGACAATAATGAATCAATTACCAGCTATAAAAACATTAAAAATAATTGCCTTGTAGCCTAGAATCAGACAAATGGAAGTCATGCACTGCATGACTTGCCATGCACTGTCACAATGCTTTGCGAGTGCTCATATTTTGGTTTTGTGAAGTTTTCCGTACAGACTCTGAGATCCATTCTTAATTTACACTGAGATCCGCTCACCTTGTATCCACGGACTTACATTGGTGTTTCCTTGTCTGGTAACTCTGGTTTGCACATTATAAAAGGAACAAAGGGGTATGGGTGAAAGATCCTGAAAACTTCATGAGAAAGGTTATCAGCCTTGGTTGAAAAGTACAGTCTGAACAGAAAAGATCTTTTCTGTAGGAAAAGGAAATTTAAATAAAGCCTTCAAAGTAATATAATTTTTGAAAGGTAAGATGCAGAAAATATGTTTTTACTTGTGGGCTAATTATAGTTTGGAAGCCATGAATATTAAATAGCCACTAAAGAATCCATTAGGCAAGTCAGCATAAGCCTGTACAAGAAAGGAGCAGAATTAGATTGTGTGGCCCAATGAGTCTGCTCCATCTCTCCATCATAGCTGATTTATTGTTGTTCCCAACACCATTCTACTGCCTTCTCCTCATAACCTTTGATACCCTTACTAATTAAGTACCCATCAGCCTCCATTTTAAACATACCCAGCAGATTGGTCTCTGCAGCTATCTATGGCAATGAGTTCTATAGATTCACCACTCTCTTGCTGAAGAAATTACTCCTCATCCTGTTCTAAAAGGACATCTTTCTAATCGGTGTCTGTAACTCGCACTTTTAGAAACGTCTCTCCACATCCGTTGCATCAAGGTCTTTTAATATTCAGTAGGTTTCAATGAGATCCCCCTCATTCTTTTAAATTCCAGTAAGTACAGGCCCAGCCCAGAACCTTCTCATAAACTTCCCCAGGACCTTGTCTAATGTCAGCACATCCTTTCTTAGAAGTGGACCCTAAAAGACTCCAGGTGTGACCTGACCATGCCTTAGAAAGCTTCAGCATTACATTCTAGTCTTCTTAAAATGAAGGCTTTTTAATTTCAAAAGGACGAGAATATAAAAGCAGGGATTTCTTTACTCAGCGAGTGGATACGATTTAGTGCTTGCTATATTACAAAACAAATAAACTGAACATGTAAGGCAAAGTTGTATAAAGGTACAAGGAAGGAGATGCATATTTTTATTTTATCTGGGAAAATGCAGAGGTATTTTTAATCACCAATGAATTGTGGTGTGCATAACCTGGAAAGAACATACAGCTTCTGAATTCTATAGATGGTATGCTAAGCATTTATAAACCCTGTGGAATAAGAGAGGGCTGGGCCAAGCCAGCTAGCTCCAATAATTGTGCGGTGCTGTACGTTCTATGTAATATGGCATTTAGGCCTTAACAATGGAACCCTTATGGATCTGATTTCAAGCAAATTGGCTGACACTGATCATGCCCTCATCAGCACGAAGCAGTTATCAAATCAAATTGGCTATTGAGGGAAATTGAGAAGTCGCTGCATGATAATCAGGTCTGTAATGGCATTGTACAGATTAATGATGAGGGATTTCACAAAGAGTGATGGGAATGATTGGAGACATTAGATGACTTAAATTTGGATGAAACTCTCAAGTGACTCAATTTATTTCTGCTGAAGCTGGGTGAGATTTTTAGAATAATGAAAGATATGGATGTAAAGCAGCAAGCCATTTACCATAGGTAATAAGCACTGGATTACAAACTGTCCCAGA
The DNA here is from genome assembly GCF_030144855.1 of Hypanus sabinus. Lineage (NCBI taxonomy): Eukaryota > Metazoa > Chordata > Chondrichthyes > Myliobatiformes > Dasyatidae > Hypanus > Hypanus sabinus. Next base: position 6,554,827 of record NC_082727.1, read on the forward strand.
AAAGATTTCACAACTCAATCAGGCTTCTGATCTGAAAAGCCAACTGCCAGAAGGTTGTGAACGTGTGGTACAGAGGCCCCAAACCAGAACGATAATGAAGTAATAGAAATATACTAATTGTTAATTTTAAATCTAAGATTGCCAGGTTATTGTTAACCAAAGGTAAATAGGCAAATTGGTTTATTGTTGTTACCTGCACCAAGGTTAGTGAAAAACTTGTTTTACATGCTATCCATAAAATCACTCCATTACAAGAATGCATTCAAGTAGCATTAAGGGCAAACAAAAACAGAGGGCCAAATTGTTACAGATACACCATTCATTCAGACAATAAGCTGCAAGGCCATAACGAGGACAAGAGTCCATCTTGTACTAGAGATCCATTCAATAGTCTTATAACAGTGGGCTATAAGCTGTCCTTCAACTTGGTGCGTGTTTTCAGGTTTTTCTACCTTCTGCCAGATGGGGGCTTGAGAAGAAAGAATGTCTGGGGTAAGTGGCATCTCCGGTTACGATGGCTGCTTTACGATTGCAGAAAGAATATCACGGTGGCATTGTAGCAGAGTGGTTAGTGTAAAACTATTTCTACACCAGTGACTTGGGTTCAATAATACAGGCGTGTGTCTGTTCTCCTTCTGATTGTGTGGGTCTCCCCTGGAGCTCCAGTTTCCTCCCACATTCCAAAGATATATGGGTTAGGATTAGTAAATTATGGCATGCTTTAGTGGCACTGGAAGCATTGAGACTCTTAACAGCTGCCCCAGCACTACGGGGGCCATTCTACTGTTGGCCATTGATGCAAAACAATGCATTTCACTGTATGTTTCAATGTACACAGAACAAATAAAGCTAATCCTTAATCTTTAAGTGTATGCAGAGGGAAAAAGAGACTAGTTCCAAGATGTGTTGAGATGTGTCCACAATTGTGTCATTCGTTTGCAGATAAGTTATGACCACTGAATGAGCAGCTGAAGAATCTAATTGCCTTTATCCTTTTTTTGCACCCAAGCAGCAGGGAAGGGAATTGTTAAAGGTACTGGACCTCTGTTGAGAAGACACACTGAGGGTTAGAGAGGAACCAAGTGTCCTGCTTGACACCTTGCCATGGAAGGAACTTAATGCTTATGAAGTCTAAAGGAAAGACTGATAGGTTTTCTCTGAGATCATCATAAGGAATCAAACACAGTTGTTCGCTAGCCATGGTTTAGTGTCTGAATTGTCTGTTCCTATTTCAGGTATTCCCATGAGTCACTGAAACTGGCTCAGAAGTATACTTAGTGCAGTCTAACCTTGAAGCATTGTGTCTTCCTTTATGAAGTTAAGCATGCAAAGTCTAGTCAGCACCAAGTCCCATATGGTGGCAATGTTACAGGACTGAATGCATAACCCACACTGGATAAAAATCAAGCATACTTGGTCACCTCTGGCTAATCCATGTGTGGTTATGTTCTAAAAATCAATGAGACATCGAGGCAATGCATCAATATTGGATAGGAAATGGTGAGTCAGTAGATAATTAATTATTAGAGCATGCAGTCATTGTCAGACAAACTGCAGGTGGGTTTCTCAGTCTGTTTCTAAAATCATTTATATTGAGTAATGAATGATTTTCATTGAGCAATTAATGGAATACTTCAGGTTGCATGTATCATGATAGTAAAGCAGCATCAGTTAGAGTTGAATAGAGGTCACAGGAAGCCAGGCATGCAATTTTGTTACAAGGTTAAGACTCAAGACAAGGTGATGGTAAGGAAATGGACAATCCCTGCCCATCTCCTATCCAACCGAACAAGCCAATGCATATCTACTTCATGTGTGGCCCAAAGTTGACTTACTACTGAATTTATTTGATGAAACTGGATGGACCTGGGTCAGTGCAATCCTGAAGCAATGAATCTATGCACTGAATACATATTCTTGGCTAGGTGTACCAAGTGGATGAATTGTTTTAAATAGCTTTTCCTGCTAAAGAAGATGAACGGTGAAATCATCTGTAAGGATGGAAATGAAACCACATATAAATCATCTTGTGACTCAGACTGAGCACAACTGGAATATCTGTTTCCTAGGATGGAAATGCCACTTAATGCCATTTCTCAATGGCCCCTGAATCCATCAACACTATTTGGTTATTCTTTTTTTCAGAATCAGAAATAAGAATCAAAATCAGGTTAGATTTATTATCACTAACATAGTGCGTGTCATGAAATTTGTTGTTTTGTGGCAGCAGTACAGTGCAATACAGAACAAAAATTACTAGACAATAAATCCATAAAAATTAAAAAGTGAAGAAGAGAGCAAAATAGCGAGGTTGTGTTCATGTACCATTCAGAAATCTGATGATTGGGGGTGGGTGAAGAAGTTGAGTGTGCATTTTCATGCTCCTGCTCTCCTCCCTGATGGTAGTGATGAGAAGAAGCTCTTTGCACATTTTTATTTAGAAACACAGAACTATGCAGGCCCTTCGGCCCACAAAGTTGTGCTGAACATGTCCCTGCCTTAGATATTACTAGGCTTACCTATAGCACTCTATTTTACTAAGCTCCATGTACCTATCCAAAAGTCTCTTAAAAAAACCCTATCATATCCACCTCCACCACCATTGCTGGCAGCCCATTCCACGCACTCACCACACTCTTCATAAAAAACTTACCTCTGACAGCTCCTCTGCACCTTTAACCTGCATCCTCTTGTGGCAACCATTTCAGCCCTGGGAAAAAGCCTCTGACTATCCACACGATCAACTTTTGTAATTTATGGTAATTCTATATCTTTGCACTGTACTGTTGTCGCAAAGCAACAAATCATGTCACTAAATCAGTTGATTCTGATTTCATTTCTGATCTAGCCACAGGGAAATGTCAGGTCTTCTGAACAGCACTTTGACTGTGCTGCATTCCCTCAGTACTGGTTAAAGTGAAACAGTTATGAACAATTTGACTGCAGGCCTAAAGCAAAAGATCACGCAGCACCTTACAGCCAAGGCACTCTGCCTGATTTGCATTATAACCAACGATTCACATTCAACTAATGCACTTACATCCATCTTCAGTCCTTGTTTCAATGTGGATAAGGTCTGGGTCCTTGTCCAAATCTGTTACAGACCTGGAGGGGAGAGGAACGAAGACAATATGTGAAATGAAGTTGGACATCTGACAGCTCCATTTGTGTTCATCATCTCGTATCTCTCGGCACAGCCTATCATTACCATTGCTCGTGAACAACAAAATCAATGCTTCTGCATTTGATGAAGGGAATAATTCATCATTATTTCTAAAGGCAATGGCGATCTGCCTGGGATTTAGATCTTTATACAGTTTACTTCGATTTGGAAGTGACACAAGATAACATGCTGAAGGGAAATGCAGTTACATAGTTGTTACACTCTCTGAAAGACATTAATCTCCATTTAAGCTGTAATTGTAGCCATTGTGAGGCACATTAGGACCAAACAATTATGAATAGAAACAAATACAAATGCTGAGCTTCATACTAATCCTTGTAAACTAAGTTAAAATGTTATGATGCACCTGTTAAAATGAGGGTCACTTCAAGGTCTTGTCACTTAACCAGAAGCAACAATACAATTCATGTGGAATTATCACATTACATTTAAACACAAAACATAGAATGCCGAACAGTACAGGCCTTTCTCCTTCTTTAACCCTTGCCAAGATCGATCTAAAACTTTCCTCCCAAATAGCTCTCCTATTATCTTTTGTCCATGTGTTAAAATTGTCTTAATTGTCTCTATAGTGTATCTGCCTCTATCACAACCCCTAGAAGTGTATTTCCTCCATAGCTCCCTCAAATCACCTTAATATGATACCCTCTCATACTGGTCATTGCCACTCTGGGAAAAAGTTGCCAGAAGTCTGCCCTATCAATACCTTCTATCATCTTATACAATCTAATAAGTCACCCCTCATACTCCTTTGTTCCACAGAGGAAAGTCTGAGCTTGCTTAAACTTTCCTCATAAGACATGCTCTCTTATCCAGGTAACACCCTGGTAAATCTCCTCTGCACCCTGTCTTAAACTTCCACATCCTTTCTATAATCAGTCACCTAGAACTGAATACAATACTCATAGTTCAGTCTAAGCAGAGTTTTATAGAGCTCCAATATTACCTCCCAGCTCTTGAACTCAATGCCCTGACTGTAAGGCCTACACATCTCAACCCAGCCAACAGGACAGCTCATTTCCAATTCATCACCTAGAGCCAATTTAAACCCAGCTCTCGTCACAGTCCTTGTTCACTCATCAAACCAGCCAGCCTCAAACAGTTGCTATTAGCCTTCAGTTACCTTGTTGTCTTGTGTTAAGTATCTGTTCTGTCTTCTTTTGTGACCTCTCATGGCTCGTTATTTTGTAGTTCATCATTAAAGTGAGTGCTCACCGTTAAATCATCTCTGCTGCTCTGCATTTGGGTCAAGCCTCCTCTACGTTTACTGAGGGGATGGATAAATCGGCGGTTGACCCATCAGAGTTGACTGTCCAAAAGTTGCCCTCCTTAATGAGTGCACAATTGAGAAGCAGGGAACCATTGGCCATCTGCAAACCACTCTCAACCAACCCTCCGTCTTATTACAGCAGCTTCATGCCAGAAAATCTCATTGGGTATACTTAAAGCAAAGTTTGATAGTTTCTTGTTAATAAAGGTGTCAAAGATTAAGGGAGATGACAGGCGGTTGGGTTTGAGAAGGAAAATAAATCAGTCATGATCAAATGGCGGAGTAGACACGATGAGTTGAATGGCCTTATTCTGCTCCTATGGCTCATGGTCTTACTAACTTGTGAAGTAAATTTGAACGATCTATGGATACGGACCACCTGATCCCTCTGCTCCTCAACATAGCTGAGAACCCTGCCATTAACCCTGTACTCTGCCTTCATGTTCAACCCCCCCCAAAGAGTAACACTCCTCTGTTTGACCTCCACTGCTGCTTCTCAGCCTGGCTCTGCACCCTATCAATTTTCTGTTGTAACTTACAACAAACTTCTACACCAACCTGTTTAGATGGTTCTGTTCTCTTAAGAATAGACATCTTCCCTGTTGATTTCCACATGTACATTTTTTTTTTAAATCTAGGATGCAACATCCCAGATATTTTAAAATAAAACACTGCCTTTCTCCACCAAAAAAAAATTACTGAACCACCTAGTCCTATCTCCAATTCCAAAATCACCATGTAGGAAGGATACCAAGGGGAAAGATTTGTTAGAAACTTGAGGCTCAAATTTATTATGCAGAGTGTGGTATTTATATCGCTGAGTAGCTGAAGTCAGCCCAAGGAAATGGAAAAGGCAAGTACAATGACAATGTTTAAAAGACATTTGGACAGATACATGGATTGGAAAGGTTTGAAAGGATATCGGCAAAATGCAGGCAAATGGAACTAGCTTGGATGGCACAGACAAGTTAGGCTGAAGGGCCTGTTATTGTGCCATATGACTCTCCAACCCAAAGCTCTCAAGCAGCCATAGGTAACTGGCCCCCTTTAATTGCCCTTGGTGTGTAGGAGAGTGGTTGAATCTGGGGGATTGTGGAGAATAAAAAAAACTTAGCTCCAGTTCAAAGTTCAAAGTAAATTTATAGTCTGAATATGTATATGTCACCAAGAACTACCATGAGATTAATTTTCTTGCAGGAATTAGCAGTAAAACAAAGAAGTACTTGGAATGAATGAAAAACTACACACAAAGACAGACAAATTGTGCAAATACAAAAATAAACAAGTAATAATAATAAATAACTAACTAAACTGAGAACATGAGTTGTAGAGACCTTGAAAGTGAGCCCATGAGTTTTGTTCAATGATCAGTTCAGTGTTGTGCTGACTGATGTCCATCCACACTGTTCAGCAGCCTAATTGTTGAAGGGTAATAACTGTTTCTGAAGCCTAAGGCTCATGTACCTTCTTCCTAGAGAGCATGGCCTGGATGGTGGGGATGATGAATGCTGCTTTCTTGTGGTAGCACTCTTTGTAGATGTATTCAGTGGTGGGGTGGGATTTGCCCCTGATGGATAGGGCAACATCCACCACATTTTGTAGTGTTTTTCATTCTTGGACACTGGTATTCTCATACAGACCATGATGCAGCCAGTCAGGACACTCTCCACTTTGCATCTTTATATAAATTTTCAGAGTTCTAGATGAAATGCCGAATCTGCATAGAAAGTAGAGGTGCTGCTGTGCTTTCTTTGAAATGGCATTTACATAGTGGCCCCAGGAGAGATCCCCTGATATGATAATGCCTAGGAATTTAAAGTACTGACAGCCTCCACTTCCTATCCCCTAATGATCACTGGCTTATGGACCTCCATTTTCTTGCTCCTATAGACAATAACCAGGTCTTTGGTTTTGCTGGTGCTGAGTGAGAAGTTGTTGTTATGAAACTACTCTACCAGATTTTCAACCTCTCTCCTGTATGAAAACAGAAATCTTGTAAATATGGTTGATAGTCAGTATGGACTTGGCAGGTCAAAAGGTCCCATTCTGAGTCTCTCTAAGAACCAATGACTACCTCAAGCTTAAAGGGCAGCGTGGTAGTGTAGCAGTTATCATAATGTCTTCCAACGTCAGCTTTAAGATCAAGGCTCAATGCCCATCACTTTCTGTAAAGAGTACGTGCATTCTCTTTGTGACCATGTGGGTTTCCTCCAGGTGCTTTGTTTTACTCCCATAGTCCCAAGACATATGGGTTAGGACTAGCAAATTGTAGGCATGCTATGCTGGCACTGGAAGCATGGTGACACTTGCAGGCTGCCCAGCTCTGTTAGCTGCTGACACAGGCAACACATTTCACTGTATGTTTCGATGTCTATGTGACAAATCAAGCTAACCATTACGTTTTCATTTCAAAACAAACAGACGAGCTGTAGAGTGAATCTGCGTCTGTGTTTAACGTAGGATCAGGATAGATTGCTAAATTAGTCCGGAAGTTTGTTGAAATATTTAAGAATATCTCTTTAGAAAAAGCAGTGCAGTTAATGAAGTATTGGGCACTGCAAGCTCCCCTGTCATTTACACCAAGATTATTACCCACGCTTAGACACATGGTTTATTTGATCAGAACATTTTTAGTTTGCCAGGAGTTGCAGGCATCAGAGAAATATTTCTGTTGCCCATGAGCACCAGCATACTGCTTATTATATCTCCTTTGGTTTACTGGCAGATGACATGAAGGTTGTTTGCACACAGAGAGAATACATAAAGATCAGAAGGACAGCAGACATCAGGACAAGGCATGTGAAGTCAGTCCAAGTCCAATTTATTTCATAATACAGTACTGCTAAAGCCATTTTTTAGTTAACTCGTCCAGGGCGTTTGCACCTTTTATAAAACACAGAATATGAATCTTGAGAATTCTCTCATTGTTATCATAGTACAGACAAAAATACATGTCTCTATTTGTTATCCAAGTTCTGATATGAAAGGATTATCTTCATTGTTGCACATATCTTATATGTTTACAGCGAAAGTCTTGACAACGTTGAGAATGAAGCCCAACTGGATGACAGCACTGTGGAATGCTCAGTGGCAGGGCACCAACAGCTTCTGTGACCAGGTATCATCCTGACTCCTGGTGCTTCTCGTTGTCTTCCTCCGGGAATCCAGTTCCCTCCTGTGTCCCAAAGTTCTGCAGGTCTATTGGTCATTATAAAGTACCCTTTCTGTGCTGGTGAATGAATGGGGATGAGGGGGAAATAAAAACAGTATCAGTGTAAGTGGGTGCCTAATTGTCTTCTCAGACTTTGCGTTGAGGGATCTGTTTCTATTTTGCACGACACTGTGACTCCTAATAAAGACCAGGGACAGTAGGATATGCCCAGTGCAGTTTGTAAAGAGATTACTTATAGGATGGGTATGATAAACAGTGATTCTTACTTCAACAGTGCTGTTGCTCTAAATTTCTTCACTATCCCAAAGTATAAGCACATGAGGCTGATAAGCAAGATAAGACCCCATGATGTTACAGGAAAGGATAGAACTGGAGTCTTTGGAGATTTGCTGTGCAGGCTTTCAGAGTGTCTGAATCAGAGTGGGATGGCTTCAGCGAGAACAGGTGGAGGCAAGGTAAGTAGGCAAGTTCATTCATTATTTCTTATATTTTTCTTATCTCGCTCTTGAGAGAATAGGGTGTCTGTCTACAGGGCCAGTGTTCAGATGTGGGACACCTCACCAGTGGCCACGTCTGCCACACGCATCAAGATGCAACTCCTTAGAGACCATGTTAAAGAATTGGAGCTACAGCTCGATGAACTTTGGCTTGTTAGGGTAAGTGAAGGGGTGACAGACAGGAGCTACAGGGAGGTAGTCACCCGAGGCTACAGGGTTTGTCAGAAGAGGACAGGGAGAATGTCAGATAGTGCAGAGCACCCCTTTGTCCACCCCCTTCAACAATGAGTACTCCATTTTGAGTACTGTTGGGGAAGATGACCTACCTGGGAGAAGCAACAGCGGCCATGCCTCTGGCACTGAGTCTGTCCTGGTTGTTCAGAAGGGCAGAGAACTGATGAGAATGGCAGCAATAATAGGGGATTGAAGAGTTAGGTGATTCTGTGGACCTGAAAAGGAAACACATGTAGTATATTTGCCTCCCAGGTGCCAGGGTCTGTGATGTTTCTGAAAAAGTCAACTATTTCCTAAAAAAGGAAGGTAAGCAGCCAGAAGTCATGGTACATTTTGGTACCAACGACATAGGTAGGAAAGGGGAGGAGGTCCTGAAAACAGAATACAGTGAGTTAGGAAGGAAGCTGAGAAGCAGGACCTCAAAGGTAGTAATTTTGGGGTTGCTGACTGTGCTATATAACAGTGAAGAAAGGAACAGAATGAGCTAACAGATAAATTTGTGGCTCAAGAATTGGAGCAGGGGTCAGGGATCCAGATTTCTGGATAATTGGGACCTCTTCTGGGGCAGTTGTAACCTGTACAAAAAGGGATGGGTTGTACTTGAATCCAAAGGGGACTAATAATCTTGCAGGTAGGTTTAGTAGAGTGATGGAAGTGGTTTAAACTAATATGGCAGGGGTTGGGAACCAGTATGATAGAGCCAAGGACAGCCAACAGACTTACAAGCAGATTAGGGATGCAACATGAATGTAAGGAAAGACAAGCCAATGATTGGGTACAAATGCAAAATGAGCAAAAAGTTAAATTGTACAACAGAGACAAAATTCAACAGGGTGAAGAATGCAGGACTGAAGGTATAGTACTTAAATTCATTTAGCAATCAAAATAAGGTGGATGAAATCATGGCACAATGAGATTGGTCAGTATGACATTGTGAGCATCACTGAGTTGTGGCTGAAACAAGGCCATTGTTGGGAGCTTATCAAAGGATATACTTTGTATTGAAAGAACAGGCAGGAAGGCATAGGCGGTGGTGTGGCTCTGTTGGAAAGAGATGGAATTACATCTTTAGAAAGAGGTGACATAGGGTCAGAGAATGTTGAACATTTGTGGGTGCAATTAAGAAATTGCAAGGGTAAAGTTATACGTATCATATGTAGGCCTCCAAATAGTAGCTAAGATGTGGGATTGCAAAGGGAGCTGGAAAAGGCATATAATAAAGGTAATGTCACAATTGTATTGGGGGATGTCAATATGCAAAGGGATTGGGAAAATCAGGTTGATGTCAGATCGCAAAAGAGGGAATTTCTTGAATGCCTACGAGATGACTTTTTTAGAGCAGCTTGTGCTTGAGCCTGCTCGAGGAAAGGCTTAGATTGAGTGCTGTGTAACAACCCAGAACTTATTAGGGAGCTTAATGTAAAGGAACCCTTAGGAGACAGTGATCATAATATGACTGAATTGATACTGAAATTTGTGCGGGAGAAGCATAAATCACACGTATCAATATCATTATAAAGGCATGAGAGAGGAGCTTGCCCAGGTGGATTGGATGAGGAGGAAACTGACAGGGATAATGGCAAAGCAAAGGAGACTGACATTTCTGGGAGTAGTTCACAAGGCAGGATAGATATGTCCCACAGAAGAAGTACTAAGGTGGTAGGTGTAGGCAACCGTGGTTGATAAGGGAAGTTAAGGACTGTTTAAAAGCTAAGGAAAAGGCATATAAGTTAGCAAAAGCAAGTGCGAAGTTGGATGATTGGGTAGTTTTTAAAATCCATTGAAAGGCTACTAAAAAAGCTACAAGAAAGGAAAAGGTGAAATATGAGGGTAAACTAGCCAATAAAATAAAGTAGGATACTAAAAGTTTTTTCAGTTATATAGAGTAAAAGGGAGGTGAGAGTTGATATTGGACCACTGGAAAATTATGCTGGTGAGGTAATAATGGGGGAACAAAGAAAAGGCAGATGAACTTAATGGGTACTTTGCATTTGTCTTCACTGTGAAAGACCCTAGCAGTGTGCCAGAGGTCCATGTGTATTGGGGAGAAGGAGTGCGATTACAAAGGAAAAAGTTCTAGGCTAACTCAAAGGTCTAAGATGGGTAAGTCACCTGGACCAGATGGACTACAACCTAGAGTCCTGAGAGTTGCTGAAGAGATAACGGAAGCATTGGTCATGATCTTTCAAGAATCACTTGACTCTGGTATGGTCCCAGAGGACTGGAAGATTGCAAATGTCACTCCACTCTTTTTTAAGGGAGGAAGGCAAAAGGGCCAGTTAGCCTAACCTCAGTTTTTGGGAGAGTATAGGGTTATCATTAAGAATGAAGTTTTGAGGTACTTGGAGACTAATGATAAAATAAGTCAAAGTCGGTATGGTTTCTGTAAAGTGGAATCTTGCCTGACAAATCTGTTAAGAGTTCTTTGAGGAAGTAACAAGCAGGGTGGGCAAAGGAGAGGCACTGGATGTCATTTACTAGTATTTTCAGAAGGTATTTGATAAGGTGGCACACATGAGGCTGCTTAACAAGATAAAATCCCATGGCATTACAGGAAGGATGCTGGCATGGATAGAGGAATAGCTGCCAAGCAGGAGGCAGTGAGTGGGAATAAAGAGGGCCTTCTCTGGTTGGCTGCCAGTGACTAGTGGTGTTCCTCAGGGGTCAGTATCGGGGCAACTACTTTTCACGATGTTTAGCAATGATTTTGATAATGGAATTGATGGCTTCGTAGCAAAGTTTGCGGATGATATGAAGATAGGTGGAGGGGTAGGTAGTGGTGAGGAAGCAAATTGGAAGAATGGGCAAAAAGTGGTTGATAGAATACAGTGCTAGGAAATGTATGATAATGCATTTTGGTAAAAGGAACAATAGTGCGACTTTATCTAAATGGGGAGAAGGTTCAAACATCAGAGGTGCAGAGGGACTTAGGAGTCCTCATGCAAGACTCCAGAAGGTTAATTTACAGGTTAAGTCTGTGGTAAAGAAGGCAAATGCAACGTTGGTACTTATTTCAAGGGGAATCAAATATAAAAGCGAGGAGATAGTACTGAGCACCACACACAAAATGCTGTTGGAACACATCAGGCCAGGCAGCATCTATAAGGAGAAGCACTGTCGATGTTTCGGGCTGAGACCCTTCATCAAAATTGAGGGACGACCTTTTCTTCCTTACCTTTTAGGTAAGGAAGAATTTTTTTAGCCAGAGAGTAGTGAATTTGTGGAATGTTGTGCCACATACTGCAGTGGAGGTCAAGTCCATGAGTGTACTCAAGGTGGCAGCTGAGAGTTTCCTGATTGGTCATGACATCAAACGTTATGGCGAGAAGGCAGGGGTATGGAGTTAAGTAGGATCCAGGATTAGCCATGATGGAATGGTGAAGCAGACTCGATGGGCTGAATGGCCTAATTCTGCTCTCCGTCTTAAGTTCATGGACTTTGTTTGCACCTGTCCTCAAAACAACTCTCTTTAATGTGGAAGAGTGGCAATATTTTTCCATTGTTCCAAAGGCATTTTGACAGCTGTCTCCTTGCACCATGACATTATTTTCATAGATGCTTACAGTACCAGTGCAGGCTGTTCCATACTTATCCCAATCAACAGAACTTGCAGTTAGTTTTGGAACAGTGGCTCCTGGCAACTTGCAGCCCTCAGCTCAGACAAAACTGGACCAAGTCATTTGCAGTTTGTGCTGAATTCCAACATGTAAGACACATTGAAAGCCATTGGTCTCCATATTGAATCATCATTTTTAACTGGATGTGATGGATTTACACCCAGGATATGGAGATGAAGTGAGCACATTTTAACAAACTTGGATTGTTCCCACATCATCAGCAATGGAACAAAGGTAATTAATTCTGTTGAGTTTAGTAGTTAACTGTTGTGAAATCTATTTTCCAAATAGTTGTGGAAAATCTCTTATACCAATTTACCAAGAAAATATTACTGAGTTGGTTGGATTTTGTTTGAATTAATGAGGAGGTTCTTACACCACCATTGCTTAAGAGAACATTGACCTTCAAGAGGAAAACAATATGCATCTTGCCACATTTTCCTAAAACCCGCAAGACCAAGAGAGATGCACTCTTGAGTAGGATATAACTCCTTCCAAGCTTCTGAGCACTCAGGTTAAGGACAACACATTACAGGCAAACTCCTCCCCACCATTGAGCAGATCTACAAGAAAGCAGCATTCATCATCAAGGACCCCATCATCCAAGATAGTCTCTCTTCTCACTCTGCCTTTGGGTAAAAGGTATAGCATCACCAGGTTCCAGTTTTTACCTTTCAACCATCAGGCTCCTGAGTGAGCATGGATATCTTCATTTAACTTATCTCTAAACTGATTCCACAACCTATGGACTGACTTTCAAGAACTCATCAACTGATTGTTATTATCTCTTATCTATTACTATTTTTCACATCTATTTTTTATTTGTACAGTTTGTCTTCTTTTGCACATTGGTTGTTTGTCAGTCTTTGTGTGTAGTTTTTCGTTGTCTCTATTGTACTTCTCTATTCTACCTTGAATGTCTGTAAGAAAATGAATCACCAGGTGGCAGATGGTGGCATACAGTATTTGTACTTTGCTAATAAATCTCTTTTCAACTTTGAACTCAAACATATGAATGAGCACTTGGGAGACCAGTGGGAGGGACTTGTTTGCTGCTGCTGGGTTGCAGGCATTTTCTATCATGTGGCAACACGATTTATGGCCACACTTCTAACCTGTGAACTACTTGGGTTTCAAACCATTCTCAGGAATAAGGCAGATGCAATAAACAAAATGCTGGAGGATCAAAAGTTCAAAAGTTCAAAGTAAATTTATTCTCAAGGTACATCTATTGTATGTCACCATAAACTACCTTGTAATTCATTTTCTTGCAGGCCTTCACAGTAAAACAGAGAAATACAATAGAATCAATGAAAAACTATACACAACTGACAAGCAACCACTGTGCAAAAAGAAGACAGACTACAAATTCAAAGAATAATATATAAATCAATAATGCTGAGAAGATAAGTTGTTGATTTCTTGAAAGTGAGTACATATATTGTGTAATCAGTTCAGCATTGCTGTGAGTGAAGTTACCCACATCAGTTCAGATTGAAGGGTAATAACTGTTTCTAAAGCTGGTGGTGTGGAACCTCAGACTCCTGTATCTCCTTCTCAATGACAGCAGTGAGAGGAGAGCATGGCCTGGATGGTGATGGTCCTTGATGATGGATGCTGCTTTCTTGTAGAGTAAAATATACTATCTGTGTTTCAGGTTGAAACCCTTCAGCTAATCTCATGGGAAGACCACCACACATAAATTTCTCTCCTGACTTGAAAAAGTATTTCTTTTTTTTTCCACTGGATCTACCCCATAGAACATAGAACAGTGCAGCACAGGAACAGGCACGTTGGCCCACAAGGTCTGTTTGACCATAGTGCCATTTTAAACTTCATGTTTGCCTGTACAATATCTATACCCTGTCCATTCCCTGCTTGATAACAGATTTCTTGAAGTGTCTCTGAAATATTCCTACTGTATCTGCTGGAATTCTAGATCAATATCCCCAAACCCACCACAACTACCCAAAGTGCAGTGGGAGGTTCATTCTTCACCAGAGGAATTTTGGTGATTCAGAAAGATCCTTGTCACCACTTTCTCAAGGAAAACTTGAGATGCAGTCATTCTGCCAGCAATACCCATTTCCAGTAAGCGCTTGAATAAAGGCATCCTACTTTATTGGTAACTGGGCTTTGTACTTGGAGGCGATAAATGGTGGTTAATGAGTAGTTTGAAAAATTAAATTGTTTTCCTTTGTGGTGAGGATGTTGTAATAATATATAGATGTACAAATAAGTTGGAATGGAAGTTGTCCAAAGCAATAGTGATTCTGTCTCCCAGCTCCTTGTACCTAGGTTCGATTCTGACCCCCGGGGCTGTATGTGTAGAGTTCGCAATCTCTCCCTGTGACCATGTGGTTTCCCCCTGGATACTCCTGTTTTCTCCCAGCTCCAAACAGGCATGTGAGTTGTCTCGTTAATTGGCTGCATCAAATTAGCCCTTAATGTAGGTTAATAGAAATAAAGTGGAAAGAGTGAATAATTTAAAGTTCCTAGGTATCAGTATGTATACACACTGTCTTGTATTAAGAATTTTTTTGTATTTCCAGATATTAACTTATCCATAAAAAATCTTTACGGAATATCAAACATAGAATGCTGATCAGTGCAGCACAGGAAGAGGACTTCCAGAAATAATATATGTGCCAAATGCAGTGGGAAATTAAAGTAACTCACTTTTGCCTGCACATGACCCATATGCCTCCATTCAATGTATATTCCAGAAGACCTAAGAACTGAATTAGGCCAGTTGGCCCATCAAGTCTGCTCCACTATTCCATTATGGCCTGTTGACCCCATTTTCCTGCTTCTCCCTGTAACGTTTGACACTCTCACTAATCAAGACCCATCAACCTCCACTTTAAATATACCCAGTGACTTGGCCTCCATAGCTGTCTGTGGCAATGAATTCCATACAGTCACCATCCTTTGACTAATGAAGTTCCTCCTCATCTCTGTTCTAAAGGAATGTTCTTCTATTCTAAGAGTGTGTCCTCTGGGTCATACACTCACCCACTATAGGAAATCTAAGCAGCACCCGCTACATCTTTCAGCATTTGATAGATTACATGCGATTCCCTCCTAATTCATCTAAACTCCAGCGGGTCCAGGGCCAGAGCCATCAGACACTCTTCATTTGATAAACATTTCATTCCCAGGATCATTCTTGTGAAGCTCCTCTGAATGTTCTCCAATGGCAGCACATCTTTTCTTAGAAAAGTGGCCTAACACTGCTCACAATACTCCAAGTGCTGACTGAGGAGTATTTTTTAAAGTCTCAGCATTACACCTACAAATTCATTTTGGAAAAACGCATATTCATAAATGTCTCAAACAACCTTATTGTATTTGCTTCCGCTGCTACGACTAGTAGCCATGATAGATACCATCCAATCTGTGATAAAATCTTGCCCTTCACTTGCCCTTTAAGCTTTATGGCATCATAGTTGCCTAGTGTTAGCAGAATGTTTTACAGAGCCAGCTATAAGATCAGGGTTCAATTCCCACTGCTCCTTGTAAAGGGTCTCTATGTTATCCCCATGACTGAGTGTTCCTCCAGGAGCTCTGTTTTTCTTCCACATTACAGAGAAGCATGGTTAGGGTTAATAAGCTGTGGGCATGCTATGTTGGCACTGCACATGTGGTAACACTAGTGCACTGCCCAACACCATTCTCGCTGATTTGATTTGATGCAAACGATGCATTTCACTGTATATTTTGATGTAGATATGACTAATAAAGTTAATCTTAAACTTTAAGTTTTATGGTATTAATCTAATCTTAAACTTTCTTCCTTTCACCTTACAATGTCTGTCCTCTAGCATTTGACTTTTCTTCCTTGGGAACAAAAAGGTTTCAGGCTGTCTATTTAATGCCTCTCATAAATTTTTAAACTTCAATCAGGTCTTGCTTCAGTCTCTAACACTGCAGAGAAAATAATCCAAATTGTTCCTACCTCCCTCTAACAGCTCATACCCTCTAATCTAGGCAGCATCCTTGGAAGTCTCCTCTAAAAACTTCCAAAGCCTCCGCTTGCTTAACGTAATGGGACAAGCAGAAGGCCACGCAATGCAATCAGTGCATATCACCCCATCAATACATTATATTTACATTGCATCGACACCACTCATGCTTTCTGTTAATTGCTTGAGAAGCTGTTACACAGAACCCAGTCCATAAGACCATTAGGCCTTAAGATATAGGAGCAGAAGCAGGCCATTCGGCCCACCGAGTCTGCTTCGCCATTCAATCATGGGCTGATCCAATTCTTCCAGTTATCCTCACTCCTGCCTTCTCTCCATACCCTTTGATGCCCTGGCTAATCAAGAACCTATCTATCTCTGCCTTAAATGCACCCACTGACGGCCTCCACAGCCGCTCATGGCAACAAATTCCACAGATTTACCATCCTCTGACTAAAGCAAATTCTCCGCATTTTTTTTCCAAATAGATGTCCTCCAATCCTGAAGTTGTGACCTCTTGTCCTAGACTCCCCTACCATGGGAAATAACCTTGCTATATCTAATCTGTTCAGGCCTTTTAACATCCAAATGTTTTTATGAGATTCCCCCCCCCCCCCCCCCCATTCACCTGAACATCAGGAAATACAGCCCAGGAACTGCTAAACATTCCTGATACAGTAACCCTTTCATTCCTGGAATCGTTCTCATGAATCTGCTCTGAACCCTCTTGAATGTCAGTGTATTCTTTCTAAAATAAAGAGCCCAAAACTGCACACAATACTCCAAGTGTGCTCTCACAAGTGCCTTATAGAGCTGCAACATTACATCCCTGCTCTTATATTCTATACCTCTAGAAATAAATGCCAACATTGCATTCTCCTTCTTCACCACTGACTCAACCTGATGGTTAACCTTTAGGGTCTCCTGCAAAAGGAGTCCCAAGTCCCTTTGCATCTCTACATTTTGAACTCTCTTCCCATCTAAGTAATAGTCTGCCCATTTATTTCTTCCACCAAAGTGCATGACCATACACTTTCCAACCTTGTATTTCATCTGCCACTTTTTTGCCCATTTCCCTAAACTATCTAAGTCTCTCTGCAGGCTCTCTGTTTCCTTAACACTACCTGCTCATCCATCTATCTTCCCACTAGCTTTGGCTTCCTTTTATGTCCTCTCTTGTGCTTTTACTTTGGCTCTGACATCAGCCATGGTAGTGTCCTTCTTCCATTCGAAAATGTCTTCTTATTTGGAATATATCTCTCTTGCACTTCCCTCATTTTTCGGAGCAACTCCAGCCATTGTCACTCTGCTGTCCTTCCTACTAGTGTCCCTTTCCAGTCAACCTTGGCGAGTTCCTCTCTCATGCCATTGTAATTTTCTTTATTCCACTGAAATACCGACACATTGGAATTTAATTTCTCCTTCTCAAATTTCAAAATAAACACAATCATATTGTGATCACTGTTCCCTAAGGGTTCCTAACCTTAAGCTCTCTTATCACCTCCAGATCATTGCACAACACCCAATCCAGCACAGCCAATCCCCTGTTCTAAAGCTGTTCTAAAAACCCATCCCGCAGATCTTCTACAAATTCTCTCTCTTGAGGTCCAGTACTGGCCTGGTTTTCCCAATCCACCTTCATGTTAAAATCCCCAATGATTATCATGACATCGCTTTTCTGACAGGCCTTTTCTATCTCCTGCTGTCATTTGTAATCCACATCCCGACTGCCGTTTGGAGGTCTGTATACAACTGCCATTAGGGTCCTTTTACCCTTGCCATTTCTTAACTGACCCCATAGAGACTCTACACCTTCCAATCCTATGTCATCCCTTTCAAATGATTTAATATTATTTCTTGTACACAGGACCACACTATCTCCTCTGCCTACTAATCTATCTTTCCAATACACCATATATCCTTGGACAGTCAACTCCCAATGCCAGCCATCCTTTAGCCAAGTTTCAGAGATGGGCACAATGTCATACTTGCCAATGTGTAGCTGAATTTCAAGATTGCGCATTTTATTTTTTATGATGCGTGCATTCAAATACAACACTTTCAGTACAGTAATTGTTGCTTTTTTTTAAACTGTGCCATGCCTCTATTGCCCTGTAACTCATCCCACTGGCTGTGATTATGCCTCATCTCCTGCCTGTCCTTTCTATCATCTCTGTTGCACACTATCTTTGATTTATTTCTGTCTTCCCCTTCCTCAGCCCTGTCACTCTGGTTCCCATTTCTGAGTCACTTAGTGCCCATTGATGGCAGGATCTTTCCCAAAATGAGTGGGTGTAGGAGGGAGGGCATTCCATTTTTGGATCATAGGGCCTCTCTTCCAGGGAAAGTGGGACCTGTACAGTAGAGACAGTTTGCACCTGAACTGAAAGGATACTAATATCTTAGTGGTAAGGTTTATTAGTGCTGCATGGGGAGGCGGGGTTTAAAGTAGAGTTGCAGGGGGATGGGAAATAGAGTGCCAAAACAAATAGCAGGGTGTGATAGGGAAGCAGATGTTTTTAAGACCTCGGAGAAAGTCAGGAATCAAAAGGTGCAATTAATGTCCAGAACTGCATATATTTCAATGCAAGAAGTATCATAGGAAAGGCAAAAGAGCTCAGGGTATACATAGAATTGTGATATTCAAGCCATTAGTGAGACTTGGTTGCAGGAGGGGCAAGGCTGACTGCTCAATATTCCAGAGTTCTGCTGTCTCAGACTCAACGGAGTGGGAGGGGTTAAAGTGTTACTAGTCAGGAACTAGTCATATCAGTGCATAGTCAGGGCAGACTGGAGGACTCGTGCAGTGAGGAACCAAGGAATAAGGTAGGTACAGTATGATCACATTTATGGGGCTATATTAAAGTCCACCCAACACTTGGCGGGATTTAGAGGAACAAATGTGTAGAGAGGTTTTAGACTGTTGCAGGAAACATAAGGTTGTTACAGTAAGTGATTTTAACTTTCCACATATAGATTCACGCTCACATTCTGCAAAAGGACTAGATGGGATAGAGTTTGGCAAACGTGTTCAGGAACGTTTACTTAATCAGGATATAGGAGACCCAAGGAGAGAGTGTGCAATATTTGATCTGCTATTAAGGATCGAAAGAGTTTGTGTAGGGGAACACTTTGCATGTAGTGATCCTAATGCCATTAGTTTCAAAGTAAATATGGAAAAAGCTAGGTCTGGTCTCTGAGTTGAGATTCTAAAAGGCCAATTTTAATGGTATCAGAAAAGATCTGGTAAGTGTGGATTGGGTCAGGCTGCTCTCCGGCAAAGGTGTGGGAGGCCTATTAAAGTGAAATTTTGAGAGTACAAAACTTGTATGTGCCTGTCAGAAAAAAAAGGTAAAGATTTAGGGAACTTTAGTTTCCTAGAAATATTGAGAGCCTGGTTAAGAAATGAAGGCAGGTGCACAGCAGGTATAGGCAGGTGAAGTACTTATAGAGACAGCATGGCAGCTTGTTAGTTAGCACAATGATTTAGTACAGGTGACCGGTTTCAATTTCCACTACTGCCTGTAAGGAGCTTTAATATCCTCCCCATCACTGTTTGGGTTTCCTCCGGGGTGTTCCCATTTTCCTACCACAGTCCAAAGATGTACCAGTTGGTAGATTAATTAGTCGTTGTAAATTGTCCCATGATTAGGCTAAGATTAAATCGGGAGGTTGCTGGTTAGCGCCACTCGAAGGGCCAGAATGTCCTATTAACCATATAACCATATAACAATCACAGCACGGAAACAGGCCATCTTGGCCCTCCTAGTCCGTGCCGAACCCTTAATCTCACCTAGTCCCACCTACCCGCACTCAGCCCATAACCCTCCACTCCTTTCCTGTCCATATACCTATCCAATTTTACCTTAAATGACACAACTGAACTGGCCTCTACTACTTCTACAGGAAGCTCATTCCACACAGCTATCACTCCCTGAGTAAAGAAATACCCCCTCGTGTTTCCCTTAAACTTCTGCCCCCTAACTCTCAAATCATGTCCTCTAGTTTGAATCTCCCCTACTCTCAATGGAAACAGCCTGTTCACGTCAACTCTATCTATCCCTCTCAAAATTTTAAATACCTCGATCAAATCCCCCCTCAACCTTCTACGCTCCAATGAATGGAGACCTAACTTGTTCAACCTTTCTCTGTAGCTTAATTGCTGAAACCCAGGTAACATCCTAGTAAATCGTCTCTGCACTCTGTCTAATTTATTGATATCTTTCCTATAATTCGGTGACCAGAACTGTACACAATATTCCAAATTTGGCCTTACCAATGCCTTGTACAATTTTAACATTACATCCCAACTTCTGTACTCAATGCTCTGATTTATAAAGGCCAGCGTTCCAAAAGCCTTCTTCACCACCCTGCACTTCATCTCAATAAATACATAAATTAACACACACATACATACACACACACGAATAAATAAATAAAGACATGAAAAAGACATAAATAAATCAGGAGGGCTAAAAGGAGGCATGAGGTTGCTCCAACAGACAAGGTGAAGGAGAATCTGGGGAATCTAAGGGAATCTGCCGATACAGTATGTTAAGAGCAAAAGGATTTCAGGGGGCATAACTGGTCATTTGGAAGATCAGAATAGTAATCTATATGTGGAGCCAAAAGAGATGAGGGAGATAGAAGTGAGGCAAAGCAGCAGTGAGGTTACGGACTCCATACACAATACAGAGGAAGAGATGTTTGTCGTCTTGAGGTAGGTTAGGGTGGACAAATCCCAAGGTGCTCCCTCAGACCCTGCCAGAGATAAGTACACATTCCAATCTGTGACAGGTGAGTCACTGGAGGATTAGAGGATAGCTAATTTTGTTCCATTGTTTATGAAAGACTCTAAAAATAAATCAGAAAATTAAAGGCTGGTGAGCCTGACATCAGTAGTGGGAAGATGATTTAAAGGTATTCTAAGGGATTGGATATATGAGTATTTAGACAGACATGGAATGATAGGGATATATTCAGTATGGCTTTGTGTTTGGTAGGTCATGTCTAACCTCTCATAGAATTTTTCCAGGAAGTTACCAGGAAAGTTGATGCAAATCATTTAACAACGTTCCCGATGAAAGTTTTCTGAAGAAGGTTTAGAAGCTGGACAATGAAGATGAGATAGTAAATTGGATTAGAGATTGGCTTTGTGGAAGAGGCCAGAGAGTGATGGCAGATGTTGCCTCTCTGCCTGGTGGCCTATGATTAGTGATTTGCTCCGGGGATCAGTGCTGGGTCTGTTTTTGCTTGTCACCTATATCAATGATCAGAAAACTTGCAGATGAAACCAAGGTTGGTTGGTGTAGTGCCTAGCGAGGAAGATCATCGGAGCTTGCAGTGGGATCTGGATTAGCAGGGAAAATGGGCTGGAATATTAATGCAGACAAGTGTGAGGTGTTGTACTTCAGCAGGACCAACCAGGATAGGTCTTACACTGTGAATGGTAGGGTACTCAGTAGTGTGGTAGAACAATGGGATCTGGGAATACATGCCCATAATTCATTGAAAGTGGAAGCACCATAGATAGGGTCATAAAGAAAGTTTTTGGCACATTGGCCTTCATAAATCAATGGATTGAGTACAGGAAATTGGATGTTATATTCAAGTTGTATAAGACATTAGTGAGGCCTGATTTGGAGTATTCTATGTAGTTTTGGTCACCTAAGTACAGGAAAAAATTGAATAAGTTTGAAAGAGTACTGAGAAAATTTACAAGGATGATACCAAGTCTAGAAGGCCTGAGTTATACAGAAAGATTGAATAAGTTAAGACTTCATTCCTTGGAGCATAGAAGATTGAGGGAGATTTGATAAAGATATAGAAAATTATGAGGGTATATGTAAGGTAAATGCAAACAGGCTTTTCCACTGAGGTTGGGTGAGACTACAACCAGAGGTCATGTGTTAAGGGTGAAAGGTGAAAAGGTTAAGGGGATCAGGACTGAAAACTTCTTCACTCAGAGGGTCGTGAGATTGTGGAACGAGCTGGCAGCACAAGTGGTGCATACACGCTCAATTTTAATTTTTAAGAGAAGTTAGGATGGATGGTAAGTGTATGGAGAGCTGTGGTCCTGGCGCAGGTTAATGGGAGTAGGTAGTTCAAGTGGTTCAGCATGGGCTAAATGGGCAGAAGGGACTGTTGCTGTGCTGTATTTTTCTGTGGCTCTATGACATACTACAGTGGTTGGACCAAGCTGATGTGTGTCCTTCAGAAGTCAGTCCACCAGCTTGCAATATGCCTGTCGGCCGCTTTCCTGAAAGAATGTGAAGGAGAAAAGATAGATAGGAGTATGATGCAAACACAAGAATGGTTTTGGCTTTCATGTCACATTTTCTAAAGTGATCATGGCTTGACGGAGAGCCTACAGTTTGAATGAAAGAGAAACACAGACCACCTTAAACTATTCATTGCTCCTAGTTTAGGCATTAAGGGAAGATTTGCTGCTGAATTGTTGAACAGATATGCAGGAGGACCATCTTCTCTGAATAATTATTAATAATAGATTTATTCAGTGTTACAGCTGGCAATTGTTAGAGACAGCACAAATGATCTTTTTAATCCATGATCACAATTTTTACTGCTTAATCACTGTCAACTAATATTGAAGAATAGTTTAATTAATGGAATAGCCCATATTTTGCCTACTGATGATAAGACAGGGCAGATCCACTAGAGCTGTTGGGGAAGGTTTAAACTATGTTGGCTGGGGGATGGGAACCAAAATGATAGGGCTGAGTTTTGGGCAGTTGATATTCAGGTTGATGCAGTGTGTAGTGAGACTGTGAGGAAGAACAGGCAGATGATAGGGTAAAATTGCAGTCAATGGGATGTGTTAAAGTGTAACGGGGCAAAAATCAAAAAAAGGTGATGAATACGGGACTGAAGGTGTTATATTCGTATTTATGCTGTTTATGGAGTAAGGTAGACGATAATGTTGCACAGTGTGAGATATGTAGGTATGACATCGGGGGCATCTCTTGAGTCGTGCCTGAAAGAAGATCACATTTGGGTGCTCAACATCCAAGGAATGCATTGTACTGAAAGGACAGACATGTAGGCAGAGAGGGTAGTAAGGGTATGATGGTAAAAAATGAAATCAAATCCTTAGAGCATTGAGAATCCTTGTGGATGCAGTTAAGAAACTGCAGGGGTAAAACAATACTGAGTGTAGTTACATACAGGCCTCCAAGCAGTATCCAGGATGCAGATTACAAATTACATTAGGAGATGGAAAATGCACATTAAAAAGGCAATGTTGAGATGATCATGGAGATTTCAAAATGTAGGGAACTTGGGAAAATCAAGTTGATGCTGGATCCCAAGAGAGAGAATTTGCAAAATGCCAAGGAGATGGCTTTTTAGAGCAACTTGTTGAGTTCATGAGGGGAATGGAAATTATAGACTAGCTGTATGTAATGACCCAAATTAGATTAGGGAGTTTAAGGTAAAGGAACCATGAGGAAACAGTGGTCATAATAAGAAAGAATTCGGACTTCAGAAGGAGAAGCTAAGATCAGATGTACAGTAATACAAAGGGAATTATAGAGGCGTGAGAGAGGAGCTAGCCAAAATTGATTGGAAGGGGACACTCACAAGGATGATGGCAGAACAGCAATGGATGTTGTATCTGGGGGAATTTCGAAAAGTACAGGAAAGATACAAAGCAAAGATGAATAAGTATTCAAAAGCAAATGATGCTTTTCTGCTGCTATGTACCAATAATGCTGTTGCAGGCATGTTTTTCATTACACTGCTGCATATATCCTTTCTTTGCACTGCTTATTTTGCAATTTATAGTAATTTCATGTCATTGCACTGTATTATTCCTGCAAAATGACACATTTTTCATCATATAAGACAGTAATAATAAACCTGTTTCTGACTCTGATGTTCTTGTGCATATGACAATAAACTTGACTTTGAATTTGTCACATTCACTGCTGCAAACGAGTACCAACTTAATAACTGACATGGTCAATTTGTCATTAAGACAGAGAATGTTGTAAATCTTTTCTAGTTTGGCAGTACCAATGGAACAAGAAATGGAGTCAACAGTGCGGATCAATATACAACCAGCTGGAAGAACTCAGCTGGGGTGAGCACCATTTCTGGGATGAGAAAAACTATCAACATTTCAGATCGAAACCCTTCATCAGGAACCAAAACATTGACAATTCCTTTCTTCCCACAGAAGCTGCTCAATCGATTGAGCTCCTCCAGCAGAATCTGGCATCTGCAGTCTCTTGTCTTAACGCAGTTCAGATTGTTGGCTTTTCATCTGAAATGTCCCTCATCAGATCCTGATAAAAGGTCATTAATCTGAAACATTAACTCGACATTTCTCTCCACAGATACTGTTATTATTGTGGGTAACAGTCAGAAGAGGGAAGGGCAGGAGTCAGATGCTACAGAGTACCCCTGTGGGCTGTCCCCCTTAACAATAACTACTCCTGCTTGAGTACAGCTGGGCAGGGGGGCTACCTGGGGAAAGCAACAGTGGCCACGCCTCTGGCACTGTGTGACTCAGAAGGGTAGGGAAAGGAAGAGGATGTCACTAGTGATAGGGGAGTCTATAGTTAGGGGATCAGGCAGGCGATTCTGTGGATGCAGGAAAGAAACACGGATGGTAGTTTGTCTCCCAGGTACCAGGGTCCAGGATGTTTCTGATTGCGTCCACAATATCCTGAAGTTGGAAAAAGAACAGCCAGAGGTTGTGGTACATATTGGTACCAACGACATAGATAGGAAAAGGAAGGAGGTACTGAAAACAGATTACAGGGAATTAGGAAGGAAGTTGAGAAGAAGGACCACAAAGATAGTAATCTCAGGATTACTGCCTGTGCCACTTGACAGTCAGTATAGGAATAGAGTGAGGTGGAGGATAAATGCGTGGCTGAGGGATTGGAGCAGGGGGAAGGGATTCAGATTTCTGGATCATTGGGACCACTTCTGGGGCAGGTATGACCTGTACAAACAGGATGGGTTGCACTTAAATCCCAGAGGGACAAGTATCCTGGTGGGGAAGTTTGCTAAGGCTATTGGGGAAAGTTTAAACTAGAATTGCTGGGGGGGTGGGAACTGAACTGAAGAGACGGGAGAAGAGGTGGTTGGCTTACAAATAGAGAAAGCTTGGAGACAACATGAGAGGGAGGACAGGCAGCTGATAGAGAAGGGACATGATGGTTTGAGATGTTTATTTTAATGCAAGGAATATTATGAACAAAGCAAATGAGCTTTGAGCATGGATCAGTACTTGGCGATATGATGTTGTGGCCATTACAGAGACTTGGATGGCTCAGGGACAGGAATGGTTACTTCAAGTGCCAGGCTTTAGATGTTTCAGAAAGGACAGGGAGGGAGGCAAAAGAGGTGGGGGTGTGGCACTGTTGATCAGAGATAGTGTCACGGCTGCAGAAAAGGAGAATGCCATGGAGGGATTGTCTACGGAGTCTCTGTGAGTAGAAGTTAGGAACAGGAAAGGGTCAATAAATCAACTGGGTGTTTTTTATAGACCACACAATAGTAACAGGGACATTGAAGAACAGATAGGGAGACAGATTCTGGAGAAGTGTAATAATAACAGGGTTATCGTGGTGGGAAATTTCAATTTCCCAAATATCGATTGGCATGTCCCTAGAGCAGGGGGTTTAAATGGGGTGGAGTTGGTTTGGTGTGTTCAGGAAGGTTTCCTGACACAATATGTAGATAAGCCTACAAGAGGAGAGGTTGTACTTGATCTGGTATTGGGAAATAAACCTGGTCAGGTGTCAGATTGCTCAGTGAGAGAGCATTTTGAAGATAGTGATCACAATTCTATCTCCTTTACCATAGCATTGGAGATGGATAGGAACGAACAAGATAGGAAAGCGTGTAATTGGAGTAAGGGGAAATATGAGGCTATCAGGCAGGAACTTAGAAGCATAAATTGGAAATAGATGTTCTCAGGGAAACTGATGGAAGAAATGTGGCAAATGTTCAGGGGATATTTGTGTGGGTTTCTGTATAGGTACATTCCAATGAGACATGGGAAGGATGATAGGGTACAGGAACCGTGATGTACAAAGGCTGTTGTAAATCTAGTCAAGAAGAAAAGAAAAAATTACAAAAGGTTCAAAAAACTAGGTAATGATAGAGATCTAGAAGATTATAAGGCTAATAGGAAAGAGCTTAAGGATTAAATTAGGAGAGCCAGAGGAGCCATGAGAAGGCCTTGGTGGACAGGATTAAGGAAAACCCCAAGGCATTCTACAAGGACGTGAAGAGCAAGAGGATAAGATGTGAGAGAATACGACCAATCAAGCGTGACAGTGGAAAAGTGTGTATGGAATTGGAGAAGATAGCAGAGGTACTTAATAAATACTTTGCTTCAGTATTCACTATGGAAAAGGATTTTGGCGATTGTAGTAATGACGCAGTGGACTGAAAAGCTTGAACATGTAGATATTATGGAAGAGGATGTGCTGGAGCTTTTGGAAAGCATCAAGTTGGATAAGTCACCAGGACCGGACAAGGTATACCCCAGGCTACTGTGGGAAGCAAGGGATGAGATTGATGAGCTTTTGGTGATGATCTTTGCATTATCAATGGGGACAGGAGAGGCTCCAGAGGATTGGAGGGTTGCAGTTGTTGTTCCCTTATTCAAGAAAGGGAGTAGAGATGGCTCAGGAAATTATAGACCAGTGAATCTTACCTCAGTGGTTGGTAAGTTGATGGAGAAGATCTTGAGAGGCAAGATTTATGAACATTCAGAGAAGTATAATATGATTAGGAATAGTCAGCATGGCTTTGTCAAGGGCAGGTTCTGCCTTACAAGCCTGACTGAATTTTTTGAGGATGTGACTAAACATGTTGTTGAAGGTAGAGCAGTAGATGTAGTGTATATGGATTTCAGCAAGGCATTTGATAAGGTACCCCATGCAAGGCTTATTGAGAAAGTAAGGAGGCATGGGATCCAAGGGGACATTGCTTTGTGGATCTAGAACTGGCTTGCCCACAGAAGGCAAAGAG
Organism: Hypanus sabinus; assembly: GCF_030144855.1. Taxonomy (NCBI): domain Eukaryota; kingdom Metazoa; phylum Chordata; class Chondrichthyes; order Myliobatiformes; family Dasyatidae; genus Hypanus; species Hypanus sabinus. The sequence continues at coordinate 6,581,779 of NC_082727.1, forward strand.
TGGTTGTAGACGGGTCATATTCTGCATGGAAGTTGGTGACCACTGGGGTGCCTCAGGGATATGTTCTGGGGCCCTTACTCTTCGTGATTTTTATAAATGACCTGGATGAGGAAGTGGAGGGAGGAGTTAGTAAATTTGCTGATGACACAAAGTTTGGGGGCATTGTGGATAGTGTGGAGGGCTGTCAGAGGTTACAGCAGGACATTGATAGGATGCAAAACTGGGCTGAGAAGTGGCAGATAGATTTCAACCCAGATAAGTGTGAAGAGGTTCATTTCAGTAGTCAAATATGATGGCAGAAATGGTAAGACTCTTGGCAGTGTGGAGGGTCCGAGGGATCTTGGGATCCAAATTCACAGGACACTCAAATCTGCTGCACAGGTTGACTCTGTGCTTTGGCCTTCATCAATCATGGGATTGAGTTTCTGAGCTGAGAGGTAACGTTACAGCTATATAGGACCCTGGTCAAACCTCACTTGGAGTACTGTGCTCAGTTCTGGTTGCCTCACTACAGGAAGGATGTTGAAACCATAGAAAGAGTGTGGAGAAGATCTACAAGGATGTTGCCTGGATTGGGGAGCATGCCTTATGAGAATAGGTTGCATGAACTCAGCCTTTTCTCCTTGGAGCGGCAGAGGATGAGAGGTGACCTGATAGAGGTGTATAAGATGATGAGAGGCGTTGATCATGTGGATAGTCAGAGGCTTTTTCCCAGGGCTGAAATGGCTAGTATGAGAGTGCACAGTTTTAAGGTGCTTGGAAGCAGGTGCAGAGGAGATGTCGGTTAAGTTTTTCATGCAGAGAATGGTGAGTGTGTCAAATAAGCTGCCGGCGACAGTGATGGAGGTGGAAACAATAGGGTCTTTTAAGAGACTCCTGGATAGATACATGCAGCTTAGAAAAATAGAGGGCTGTAATTTCTAAGTTAAAGACATGTTTGGCACAGCTTTGTGGGCCTTAGGGCCTGTATTGTTCTGTGTTTCTATTTCCTGTTTTCATTTCACATTTGCAGTACCTGTCAATTTTGCTTGTCTATTTGTCATATGAATAAGAGCAGAATTATGCAAATCAGCTCATCGAGCCTACTCCACCATTCCATCATGGCCAATTTATTATCGCTCTCAATCCCGTTCCACTACCTTGTCCTTGTTGCCTTTGATGCCCTGATCAATCAAGAGCCTGCACTTTAAAGATACCCAATGATGCTGGCCAGCAATGGCAATGAATTCCACAGATTTATCACCCCTGGCGAAAGAAAATCCTCCTCATCTCTGTTCTAAAGAGACACCTTTCTATTCTGAGCAACACACACAAAATGCTGGTGGAACACAGCAGGCCAGGCAGCATCTATAGGGAGAAGCGCTGTCGATGTTTCAGGCCAAAATCCTTCATCAGGACTAACTGATAGTAAGAGATTTGAAAGTGGGAGGGGGAAGGGAAAATGTGAAATGATAGGAGAAGACCGGAGGGGGTGGGGTGAAGCTAAGAGCTGCAAAGGTGATTGGCAAAAGGGATACAGAGCTGGAGAATGGAAAGGATCATGGGACGGGAGGCCTAGGGAGAAAGAAAGGGGGAAGGGAGCACCAGAGGAAGATGGAGAACAGGCAAAGAGTGATTGTGAAAGGGGCAGAGAGAGGGAAAAAAGGAGAGGAAAAAAATGGGGATAATAAATAAATGAATAAAGGATGGGGTAAGAAGGGGAGGAGGGGCATTAACCAAAGTTAAAAAAATCAATGTTCATGCCATCGGGTTGGAGGCTACCCAGACAGAATATAAGGTACTGTTCCTCCAACTTGAGTGTGGCTTCATCTTGACAGTAGAGGAGGCCATGAATAGACATATCAGAATGGGAATGGGATATGGAATTAAAATGTGTGTCCACTGGGAGATCCTGATTTCTGATTAGGTGTTCAGCAAAACGGTCTCCCAATCTGCATCGGACACCTACACTCTGTTCGCCAGAGAAAGCAGGATCTCCCAATGGCCACACATTTTAATTCCACATCCCATTCCCATTCTGCTATGTCTATCCATGGCTTCCTCTACTGTCAAGATGAAGCCACACTCAGGTTGGAGGAACAACACCTTATATTATGTCTGGGTAGCCTCCAACTTGATGGCATGAACATTGATTGTTAATGCCCCTCCTCCTCTTCATACCCCATCCTTTAATTAATTTTTTTTTGTTGTTTGTTTGTTTATTAATTATCCTCTCTTCTCCCCCCCCCTTTTTTTTTCTCTCTCTGCCCCTCTCATAATCACTCCTTGCCTGTTCTCCATCTTCCTCTGGTGTTCCCCTCCCCCTTTCTTTCTCCCAAGGCCTCCCATCCCATGATCCTTTCCCTTCTCCAGCTGTGTATCCCTTTTGCCAATCAACTTTCCAGCTCCTCCCCTTCCTGTCTTCTCCTATCATTTTGCATTTTCCCCTCCCCCCCCCCCCACTTTCAAATAGCTTACTATCTTTTCTTTCAGTTAGTCCTGACGAAGAGACTTGGCCCGAAACGTCGACTGTACTTCTTCCGATAGATGTTGCCTGGCCTGCTGCATTCCACAAGCATTTTGTGTATGTTGCTTGAATTTCCAGCATCTGCAGATTTCCTTGTGTTTGTGCTTCTATTCTGAGGCTGTACCCTCTGGTCCTAGAATCCTCAAATATAGGAAACATCCCTCCACATTCATTCGATGTTGGTCATAAAACTATAGGAGCTGAATTAGACTATTTGACCCATTGAGTCTGCGCCAAAATTGGCTGATCTAATTTGTCTCTCAGCCCCACTTTCCTGCCTTCTCCCTGTATCCCCTCATTCCCTGACCTATCAAGAATCCGTCAACCTTTGCCTTGTGTATACACAAAGACTCGGCCTCCACAGCTGCCTATTACAAAGAATTCTGCAGATTCACCACTCTCTGGCTAAAGAAATTCCTTGAAGAATGGACTGACATTTGCAATTTTCCAGTCTTCTGGAACCTTTCCAGAATCCAGTCATTCTTGAAAGATCATTACTAATGCCTTCATGATCTCTTCCGCCACCTCTTGCAGAACCCTGGGGTTTACACTATCTGGTCCAGGTGACTTATCGGACTCCAGTCCTTTCAGTTTCCCAAGAACCTTCTCTCTAGTAATGGTAAATTCACACATTTCATGGCATCTGACACCTGGAATTTACAATGTACTACTAGTGTCTTCCATAGTGAAGACTGATGCAAAATACTTATTCAGTCTGCCATTTTGTTGTCACCCATTACTACCTCTCCACTCCACCATCATTTTCCAGTGGTCTGATATCCACTCTCACCTCTCTTTTTACACTTTACGTACTTGAAGAAATTTTTGATATCCTTTTCAATATTATTGATTTTTAATATTAGGTCTTCAAAATTCAATAGGTTTCAATGATATCCCCCTCATTCTTCAAAACTTCTGCAAGTTCAGACTCAGAGTCATCAAACGCACCTTATACACCTCTTTATTTCCAAGATAATTTTCATAAACCTCCTCTGGATCCTCTCCAATTCTAACATATCCTTTCTTAGATAAAGGGCCCAAAACCGCTCACAATACCCCAAGCACAGTCTGATCAATGCTGTATAAGGCCCCAGCATTATATTCTTGCCTGTGTATTGTAGTCCTCTCAAACGGAACGCAATCATTGCATTTGGCTTCCTCACCACCGACTCGACCTGCAAGTTAACCTTTCGAGAAAACACTTCACATCAGAAGAAGCTCCTGACTATTGACTGCTTGATCCCAAATTGTGAGCCATTTAGGACCATTTTATTTTCATAAATACCAATTATTTTACTTGGTCACTTATCTTTCAAATTAAATGTCATCCTTGAAGAGCCATGCATCCACAGAATATTAACTTAACATTACAAAATGACAACTCTCATTTAATTAGCCCACATTCTTGGGGTGGAGAAAAAGTTTAAGAGCTGTCCCACCCCCCCCCCAAGGTAAATGCCTGTTAAACTATCTCACATTTCTCAAAAACAAATTAATCCCGTTTTGTCACAGCTGCATTATCTTGGGCTTCCAGGTACAAGAAGAATTGATTACTGCACAAAGAAAACCTTGTGACCTAGTTGAGTGGAAGCATTCCCACTTCTGTTATTAAAGACATACAGTCATAGAAAGCATAAAATAGGCCTTTCCGTTCATCATGTTCATGCTGACCACCAATGCTACTCCCATTTACCAGCACATTGCAGAATCTTACAGCAGAGATTTGCGAACAATGCCCAGGTTATGCTCTTCTCACTCGTACTGTAGCGGTGTGCTACAAACAGCGCTAAAATTACGACACGGAGTCGGTAACTGCAGTCGAAGGAAAAACTTTATTCGAAAACTTCAGCCTCACTTTTAAGCCTCTGTCAACCGGCCCCCCATGGCGAAGAGGCTCCAAAGCTCTGTGCTCGCAAACCCCCGTAGGCTATCTAATTGTGAGTCGGTTCGCATACGCTAGGAAATGAGCCGCCACATAACCCCCCCCCAGAACCGGCGATACACCCCCCAATGTCCACAGCCTGGGCCAGAACCTGCTTGGGAGGTCGGCCTCTGCGCCGAGGCGCCGGAAACTCGGCCGGTTGCGCCAGGTCCACATGGGCCGGCTTGAGGCGGTCCACCGTGAAAACCTCCTCCTTCCCCCCAACGTCCAGCACGAACGTGGACCCGTTGTTCCGGAGCACCGTAAACGGCCCCTCGTATGGCCGCTGCAGCAGTGGCCGATGCCCGCCCCTTCGTACAAACACAAACTTACAGTTCTGTAGGTCTTTGGGTACGCAGGTCGGGTGCCGCCCATGCTGTGAAGTGGGTATGGGGGCCAGGTTACCGAGCTTCTCGCGAAGTCTGCCCAGGACTGCAGCGGGTTCTTCCTCTTGCCCCCTCGGGGCTGGTAGGAACTCCCCGGGGACGGCCAGGGGCGCGCCGTATACCAACTCGGCCGACGAGGCGTGCAGGTCGTCCTTGGGCGCTGTGCGGATGCCGAGAAGGACCCAGGGAAGCTCGTCCGCCCAGTTGGCTCCTCGCAGGCGGGCCATGAGGGCCGACTTCAGGTGACGGTGGAAACGCTCCACTAGCCCGTTCGACTGTGGGTGGTAGGCAGTGGTGTGGTGCAGCTGAGTCCCCAAAAGGCTGGCCATAGCTGACCACAGGCTGGAGGTGAACTGGGCGCCTCTGTCGGAGGTAATGTGGGCTGGTACACCAAAGCGGGATATCCAGGTGGCGATCAGGGCTCGGGCGCAAGATTCGGAGGTGGTGTCGGTGAGCGGGACCGCCTCTGGCCATCTTGTGAACCGGTCCACGATAGTCAGGAGGTAACGCGCTCCGCGCGACACTGGCAGGGGGCCCACGATATCCACATGAATGTGGTCGAAACGCCGGTGGGCGGGATGGAACTGCTGCGGTGGGGCTTTGGTGTGCCGCTGAACCTTGGCCGTCTGGCAGTGCATGCACGTCCTGGCCCATTCACTGACCTGTTTGCGGAGTCCGTGCCAAACGAACCTGCTGGAAACCATCCGGACAGTTGTCCGGATGGAGGGATGCGCCAAGTTATGAATGGAGTCGAAAACACGTCGCCGCCAGGCTGCGGGGACGACCGGACGGGGCTGGTTGGTGGCGACGTCACAGAGTAGGGTCCTCTCACCTGGGCCCACGGGGAAGTCCTGGAGCTGCAAACCAGAGACTGCAGTCCTGTAACTCGGAATCTCCTCATCTACCTGCTGTGCCGCTGCCAGTGCCTCAAAGTCTACCCCTTGGGAAAGGGCATGAACGGTAGGGCGAGAGAGCGCATCCGCCACGACATTGTCCTTACCCGAGACGTGCCGGACATCCGTTGTGTATTCAGAGATGTAGGACAGGTGGCGTTGCTGGCGGGATGACCAGGGGTCGGATGCTTTCGTAAACGCAAAGGTAAGCGGTTTGTGGTCCGTGAACGCGGTGAAGGGCCGACCTTCTAGGAAGTACCTGAAATGCCGGATTGCCAGGTAGAGCGCCAACAGTTCCCGGTCAAAAGCACTGTACTTGAGCTCGGGTGGCCGCAGGTGTTTGCTGAAAAACGCCAGGGGTTGCCAGCGACCTGCGATGAGCTGCTCCAGCACCCCACCGACTGCCGTGTTTGATGCGTCCACTGTGAGGGCGGTAGGGGTGTCCATTCTGGGATGTACTAGCATTGCGGCGTCAGCCAAAGCTTCCTTCGTTTGAACGAAAGCGGCGGCGGACTCCTCGTCCCAGGTAATGTCCTTGCTCGGACCCGACATCAGGGCGAACAGGGGGCGCATGATCCGGGCAGCTGAAGGGAGGAAGCGGCGGTAGAAATTGACCATACCTACGAATTCCTGAAGGCCTTTGACCGTGGTGGGTCGGGGGAAGTGGCGGACCGCATCTACCTTAGCGGGCAGAGGGGTTGCCCCGTCTTTAGTAATCCTGTGGCCCAGGAAGTCAATGGTATCAAGTCCGAACTGGCATTTGGCAGGGTTAATTGTAAGACCGTACTCACTCAGTCGGGCGCAGAGTTGACGGAGGTGGGACAGATGCTCCTGACGACTGCCGCTGGCTATGAGGATGTCATCCAAATAGATGAACGCGAAGTCCAGGTCCCGTCCCACCGCGTCCATTAACCGCTGGAACGTCTGTGCGGCATTCTTCAGGCCGAACGGCATGCGGAGGAACTCGAAGAGGCCAAACGGGGTGATGAGAGCCGTCTTGGGGACGTCGTCAGGATGCATCGGGATTTGATGGTACCCTCGGACAAGGTCGACCTTGGAGAAGATCCGGGCGCCGTGCAGGTTTGCCGCAAAGTCCTGAATGTGCGGCACAGGGTAGCGGTCCGGTGTGGTAGCCTCGTTCAGCCTGCGGTAGTCGCCGCACGGTCTCCAGCCCCCCGTCGCTTTGGGCACCATGTGCAGGGGGGAAGCCCAGGGGCTGTCGGACCGCCGGATGATCCCCAATTCCTCCATTCTCTGGAACTCCTCCTTCGCCAGTCGGAGCTTGTCCGGGGGAAGCCGCCGAGCACGGGCATGGAGGGGTGGTCCCTGTGTCGGGATGTGGTGCTGTACGCCGTGCCTGGGCATGGCTGCTGTGAACTGCGGTGCCAGAACCGATGGGAACTCCGCCAGGACCCTGGTGAAGTCGTTGTCGGACAGCGTGATGGAGCCGAGGTGAGGGGCTGGCAACTGGGCCGCGCCCAGGGAGAACGTCTGAAAGGTCTCGGCGTGTACCAGTCTCTTCCTGGGCAGGTCAACCAGCAGGCTGTGAGCTCGCAAAAAATCCGCACCCAGAAGCGGTTGGGCTACGGCGGCCAGTGTGAAGTCCCACGTGAACTGGCTGGGGCCGAACTGTAGCTGCACCTGACGGGTGCCATAGGTCCTTACTGTGCTGCCATTCACGGCCCTCAGGGGGGGACCCGATGCCCTGCTGCGAGTGTCGTAACTTGTCGGAGGTAAAACGCTGACCTCAGCCCCAGTATCGACCAGAAAGCGGCGTCCCGACCTGCTATCCCACACATACAGGAGGCTATCCCGATGGCCAGCCGCCGTAGCCATCAGCGGCGGCTGGCCCTGGCGTTTCCCGGGAACTTGCAGGGTGGGCGGCAACGGCGGGCTTCTGCGCCCCACCGCTGGTGGTAGAAGCACCAGTGTTCCTTGGGCCGGGGGTTGGCGGGCTCTGCGGCCGGGCCTGGACTGGTTTGCTGCCGGGAGCGTGGCTGGGAGATCTGTGCGATGGACGCCCCGCTCACCTTTTTGGCGTTCCACAGCAAGTCCGCCCGGGCTGCCACCTTCCGGGGGTCACTGAAATCCGCGTCGGACAGCAGCAGGCGTATGTCCTCGGGCAGCTGCTCCAGGAATGCCTGCTCAAACATGAGGCCTGTGTGTCCCTCGGCCAGAGACAACATCTCATTCATTAAAGCCGATGGAGGTCTGTCGCCCAAACCATCCAGGTGCAGTAAACGGGCAGCCCGCTCGCGCCGTGAGAGTCCGAAAGTCCTGAGGAGCAGGGCTTTGAATTCCGTGTACTTGCCGTCTGCCGGGGGCGACTGTACGAACTCCGCGACCTGGGCAGCTGTGTCCTGGTCGAGGGAGCCCACCACGTAGTAGTAGCGGGTGTCTTCTGAGGTGATCCGGCGAACGTGGAATTGGGCTTCGGCTTGCTGGAACCATAGGTCCGGGCGCTGTGTCCAGAAACCCGGCAGTTTCAACGAAACCGCATGAACAGAGGCGGCGTCGGTCATTTCTGGTCCAAAAATCGTTTGGACCGTCGGGGTCACCAATTGTAGCGGTGTGCTACAAACAGCGCTAAAATTACGACACGGAGTCGGTAACTGCAGTCGAAGGAAAAACTTTATTCGAAAACTTCAGCCTCACTTTTAAGCCTCTGTCAACCGGCCCCCCATGGCGAAGAGGCTCCAAAGCTCTGTGCTCGCAAACCCCCGTAGGCTATCTAATTGTGAGTCGGTTCGCATACGCTAGGAAATGAGCCGCCACAGTACCATTGAACAGGAGGCACAGGAGCCTTAGGTGTCGCACCCTCAGGATCGGGAATAGTTATTATTCCATGCTATCCTGCTCCTGAGTCAATGTGGACAACTTCACTCACCACTACTCTGCACTAATTCCGTGATCGACAGATTTACTTTCAAGGGAGATTTCAGTGATCACTTTAGTAGCAGAGTACGTCCCACCTCAAGCCAATGTCAAACAGACTCTAGACAAACTGAGTGATGTAATCAACATGCATGAAACAGCACATCTTGATACCTTTCCCTTCATTTTGGGAGATTTTAACCAGGTCAGCTTGATAAAGTCACTAAATAATTATTATCAGCAAATCACCTGTAGTACCACAGGAAACAACATACTGGACCACTGTTATACTAAGAACAAAAGTGAACAAAAGAACATCATAAAGGACTCCTTCCATCCTGCGCACGGACTGCTTGAACTGCTTCTGTCTGGTAGGTGCTTCAGATCCCTCCAGACTAAGACTAATAGGCACTGGAGAAGTTTTTTCCCTACTGCGGTCACTTTGCTGAACAGTTAACTGCCAGTTAACTGTCGGCTAACTATTACTTGGATTGCACTACTTGTATGTATAATCTATATTTTCATTTATATTTATCATTATTATTGTTATGAGCTGAGAGACAACATCTGCCGGAAGTAAATTCCTTGTATGTGCACAGGTACTTGGCGATTAAAGTCTGATTCTGATTCTGACTACCGTGCTACCCCACACCCATACTTCAGTAAATCTGCCCACCTGGCTGTACTTCTACTCCCTGAGTATAGGCAGAGATTGAAGACTGCAGCACCAGTAGTGAGGACCAAGAAGCTATGGACAAGGGAAGCACAGCAGCACTTTCTGGACTGTTCTGTTTTGGTTGACTCGACTGTGTTCAGAGAATCATCTTTGAGCCTGGATGAGTACGCCACAGCTGTCACTGACTTCATTAAAACCTGTGTGGTTGAGTGTGTCTATTAAGACTTACTGTACATTCCCAAACCAAAAGCTATGGATGAACCAGGAGGTTCATAGTCTGCTGAGGGCTAGGTCTGTGGCACATAAGTCTGGTGATCTATGTCTGTATAAGGCAGCCAAGTACAACTTGCGGAGGGCTATTTCAAGAGCCAAGACTCTATTCCCAGAGAAGTTAGAGGCGACATTGGATGCATGTCAACTCTGGCATGGTTTGCAGGTCATTACTTCCTACAAAGCAAAACCCAATATCATGAAGGGCAGCGATGCTTCAATACCAGACAAGCTCAAATTCTTTTAAGCTCACTTTGAAAGGGAGAATGAAGCCACAGCTATGAGGATCCCTGCAGCATCCAATGTCCCTGTGATCTCTGTCCCAGAGGCCAACATCAGGCTGTCTTTCAAGAGGGTGAACCGTTGCAAGGTGGCAGGGCCCAATAGGGCACTTGGTAACATTTTGAAAACCTGTGCCAACCAACTGGCAAGGGTATTCAAAGATATTTTCAAACTCTTATTGCTATAGTTGGAAGTTCCCACCTGCTTCAAAAGGACAACAATTATACCATTGCCCAAGAACAGCAGTATGAGTTGCCTCAAAAATTATCATCCAGGAGCACTCACACCTACAATGATGAAATGCTTTGAGAGGTTGGTCATGGCTGGAATCACACCTGCCTCGAGAAGGACCTGAAACCTCTGTATTTTGCCGAAAACTACAATAGGTCTACAGCAGATGTGATCTCAATGGCTTTCCACACAGATACGATGCAGATACCTATGTCAAGATGCTGTGTATTGACTATAGCTCAGCATCATTCCTATAGCCTTGATTGAAAAACTACAGAACATAACCCCTGGACCTTCTTCTGCAACTGGATCCTCAACTTCCTAATCAAAAGACCGTAATCTGTGCAGACGCATGGCCAAGTGGTTAAGGTGTTTGTCTAGTGATCTGAAGGTCGCTAGTTTGAACCTTGGCTGAGGCTGTGTGTGTGTCCTTGAGCAAGGCACTTAACCACATATTGCTCTGCCAAGCTGTATGGGTCCTAATGCCCTTCCCTTGGACAACATCGGTGTCGTGGAGAGGGGAGACTTGCAGCTTGGGCAACTGCCGGTCTTCCATACAACTTGCCCAGGCTTGCGCCCTGGAAACTTTCCAAAGCCATGTCCATGGCTTTCACGATCCTAACAGAGGCCTACATTACACAATCTGTGCGGGTTGGAAATAACATCTCCACCTTGCTGACAATCAACACTGGCACATCACAGGGACATGTGCTTATCCTACTGCTCTACTCTCTCTACAGCCATGACTGTGTGGCTAGCCATAGTTCGAATGCCATCAATAAATTTGGCAGAATTCAGAAGGACAAACAGGCGTAGAGGATTGAGATATACCAGTTAGTTGAGTGGTGTTGCAGCAACAACCTTGCATTCAACATTAACAAGACAAAGGACTTCAGGATGGGTAAGACGAAAGAACACATACCAATCCTCATAGAGGGATCGGAAGTGGAGAGAGTGAACAATTTCAAGTTCCTGAGTGTCAGTATCTCTAAGGACATAACCTACCTAGATGCAACATATTGATGAAGCTATAAAGAAGGTAAGACAGTGGCTATATTTTATTAGGGGTTTGGGAAGATTTGGTTTGTCAACTAAAACACTCAAAAACTTCTACATATGTACCGTGGAGAGCATTTTGACTGGCTGCAGTACCATCTGGTATGGGCGGGGGGTGGGGGGGGGCTACTGCACAAGATCAAAATAAGTTGCAGTCACTTGTAAAATTAGTCAGCTCCATCATGGAAATCTTTGAAGAATATATATATAAATACTCAATGTAACTTAGTTTTTTTTCCCTCTATATTTATGTACCATGTACTTCATTGTACTCTCTCTGTAAAGTTAACAAATTTCATGAACTATGCCAGTGATATTAAATCTGATTCTGATTCTTTACAGCTCATGTTCTCAATATTATTTTTATTTGGACAGTTTGTCTTATTTTGGCACAGTGTATGTTTGTGTTTGCCGGTCTTTGCTTATGTATAGTTTTTCATAAAATTCTATTGTATTTCTTTTTTATTCCCCTGTAAGTACATACAAGGAAATTAGTCTTAGGGTTTAAGGTTGTATATGGTAACACATATGTACTCCGATAATAAATTTATTTTCAGCCTTGAACTTCTGAACAATGCAGGATTGAAGCAATGTTGGCCTCCCACAGATGCTGTTTTTTTAAAAAAATACTTTCAAAAATGGATGCAAGAGATTATTTGGTATTACACAATAGTTGGGGGGGGGGTTACCCCCATGTTCTGCCTGATATCCATCTGGGAACCAACATCATAAAACTGATTATTTAATCATTCCCCACTTTTCAATTGAGGTTCATTAATGGGATTCTATCCTTATCTGTGATAGAATAGATCAGCCTATAAGCAAACTTTTGAAAGGAAACATGTGACAAAGATTAAACTGGCAAGACATATGTGAGACGTGGAGATGCAAAGAGGAAACAGAGCAAAACAAGTAAGTCAGTAAACAAATGACAGAGATGCTATAACAGAAAGACTGAGGATCCAAAATTAAGAGATTTGTCAGCAGTCTGGAGAAGGTAACTTGGGAGGGTAGAGAAAATTGAAATTCAGGAAAATGCAGATGCTGGAACTCTGGAAAACAGACCATGTTGGAAATACTCAGCAGGTCAGGGAGCATCTGTGGTTGGAATTGAGTGACTAACCAATATTACCCGGCAGTAGATGTAGGGCTCAGGAAATTCTGCAGTTGCTGGAAATCCGGAACAACACACACAAAATGCTGGGGGAGCTCAGCAGGTCAGGTAGCATCTATGGGGTGAAATGAACAGTTGATATTTTGGACTGAGACTGTTGATTGGGACTGGAAGAGAAGGAGGCAGAAGCCAGAATAAAAGAAAAATAAATTAGCTATAATTGAATGGTGGAACAGACTTGATGGGCCAAAAGGCCTAATTCTGCTCCACTGTCTTATAGTCTTATACAGGTAGGAGGAAATGATATGCTGGATGAAAGGTAATTCCACAGATGTGAAGGGGAAGGAAGAAGAGTGAAGGAGGGAGAATAAAGGAGGAATAATCTGAGACGCTGAGAGCTGGGGTGGGGAAGGCAAAGGATTGAAGAGGATGGAATGAGATAGAAGACATGGAACAGAGGGGAAGAGGTGGGGAACCAGAGAGAGTATGATGAAGATAATGAACAGGTCGTGGGGGGGGGGGGGTGGAGGGAAAAGGAAAGAGCATAGATAACGGGGCTACAAGGATAAAGGAAAATGGAGAAGAGGATTGTGGTTACTGAAGATAGATTAATCAATGTTGATGCCATCAGATTGAAAGCAGTATATGAGATGTTGCTCCTCTGGCCTGTCTTCATCAATGCAGTAGAAGAGACCACTGACGGACGTGACAGTGTGGGAATGGGAAGTGGAAATGAAATGGGTGCCATGAGGAGGCTGCTCAATGAAATGAAGCGAACACCCAATCTGCATTGGGTATCACCGATGGAAAGGGGCCGCATCAGGAGCACAAGTGCACGAAACAGCATCAGCATATACGCAGGTGAAGTGTCGCCTCATCTAGAAGGGTTGTTTCGGATTCTGATTGGTGGTTAGGGAGGAAATGCAGAGGCAAGTGTATCTGTGCTCTTGCTGGGTTATGTGCCCAGAGGGTGATCAGTGAAGAGAGGCAAGCAGACAGAGTTACAGGGAGAGCATTTGCAGTGAAAATTGAGAGGTAAAGGAAAAGTTCCTGATAGAGGAAACCTGCTAGATGTGGTAGAAGATGAAGTCCTGATGAATGGTCTCGGTCTGAAACATTGACTGTTTATTACCCTCCAAAGATGTTGCCTGATCCCCTGTGTTCTGTTCGAGATTTCCAGCATTCTCAGAAACTCTTGGGTCAAAGGACAAAATCTGATTGATTTACAAAAATCTGCAGATTCTGGAAATATGAAATTAAAGCAGAAGCACGTAAGGGGCCAGCAGCTTCTGTACAGAAAGGAAGCAAGCTAACCTTTCATAGAGTTATACCCATCATAGTCATACAATATGGAAACAGGCTCTTCAGTGACACTCATTCATGCCAACTGTGTTGCCCAGCAATCTAGTCCCATTTATCTGCATCTGATCCTTCACCCTCCAAACCTCTCCTCTCCACGTATGACTTAAACGCTTTTTAAAAGGTATAAATATTCCTACCTCAACCAGTATTCCTGGCAGCTCATTTTAAATATACACTCCCCTTTATGTGAGATGCAATAAAATATGCAGCAGCAAGTTTCTTACAGAAGCTTAAAGTTATGAAACAAGGAAAATAGTGATGTTTATATTTGGCAACACAAGGGTTTATGATTAAGAAGATATTTGACTTCAGCAGTCTACTATTGAGTATTGAAGTAGGGAAGTCTTGTTGGAGCTGTCTGAAACATTGGTTAGGTCACATTTGGAGTACTGTGTGCAGTTCTGGACTCTGCATTCTGGCAAGGATGTGGAGGTTCTGACAAGTCATATCACATGAATGGAGCTTGAAGATGTTTAAACCTTCCCTTCAACTGGAGTTCAATGAGACTCTCACTCACTGCTTCCCCTCTGTGATCTTTGCTGTTCTCTGACCATGTGCTCACTGTCTCCTGTCAGGTTCCTTCTTATTACTTCACCCCATCTCCCTCACCCACCCACATTCCCCTTCACCTGGTTTCATCTACTACCTGCCATTTTGTACCCTGTCCCTTCCCTCAGTTTCTATTTCTAGCTTCCTCCCCTTCCTTTCCAGTACCAGTGACAGATCTTGGTCGAAAACGTCAACTGCTCACTCCTCTTTTTAGAGACCTGCTCTTCTGAGTTGCTCCAGCCTGTTGTGTGTGTTGCTCTGGATTTCCAGCATCAGCAGAATCTTTTGTGTTTCTAATTCTGATATTATCTTTCCATAGCAACCACCTGACCTGAAGGGTATGTCCAGCATTTTGTACTTTTATTGTAGACAATCTTAGGGATTAAAAAAAAGAGTAATAATTAGTGAAATGATGTGGGTTGAAGCAAGTGAGCAACATGCTGCTGCACTTGAATGTGTCAAAGGTTAATAGATATGGCCATGGCTAGTCTGAGGATGAACAATGAAGAAAAATGTCTTCTCCATTCGCATACTTAAAATAACATGGTAAACTTGAATGAAAGCTTATGTAAGTGGACAGTACGATTGGCCTCAGCCATGGCAAGTGCAAATAAATACAGAAAAAATATTATCCATAGGCAATAGGAATATGAATAAAGGACAGAAATATTCTCTGTGGTTGGCATAGCAACAGGATTTCTGCAAGCAAGTATACAATTCTTTGAAAATGAAAAAAGTTTTTTTTAAAAAGCATATGGAATTGAAGTTAAGACATGAAAAATTATGATAACTTTTAGTGAAACAGTAGTTAGTCAGGACCTGGGATAATGATTGTACCTGTTCTAGTTTGGTGCTTTAAACCCCAGAGAGATCAGATTGCTAGTTTATCAGGAGGAGGGTTACTACGCACAGAGTGAACACGATAAATACTCAAACTGAGATTAGGGAGACATGTCCAGAAGGATAAAAAGAAAAAAAAACAGATATAATTGCTGTTGGCAGATAAATCAAAGCTAAGTAGATAAAGGGAAAAACCTGGAAGAACTGAACAAAAGGATCCAAAAATACAGAATGCATCAGTTGATGCTAACTTGATTAGAGCAAAGAAAGAGTAGAGGTTTAATTGCTTCAGAATGGAAAGAGAACACATGAAAAAATGGGAAAACTGGTCCTCATATAGGTTAATTAAGCCAAAAATTCAGTTCCTGTATAATAGTGGCATATGAGGAGGACTTGCAGAACAAAACCACTAGCCTTGGTACTTGTGAATTCAAGGCTCGCTCTGGGAACTGAACACCAATATAAATGAGTTGGGAGGAGTGAGGGAAGTGGGCTGCATAGAACTCTGATGCATTAAAGCACTTAGTCAGTTAGAACTGCACAGACTTAATACCAGATCACTGTAAATGCTTCAAATAACTGAGATTATAACTGACTGTAAACTCTATGTTCTTTGGCACACGAGTGAATCTGCAGATGCTGGAAATAAATAAAAACACAAAATGCTGGCAGAACCCAGCAGGCCAGAAATGGGCTAGGGGGAAGGTGGAGAATTATGGGAAATAAAAGAGAAAGAAAGGTAGGGCTGGGGGGAGATTATAGTGGGGGGGGGGGAAGAGAGAGAAGGAGACCCAGACTAAAGTAATAGATAGGGAGGGGGTAAAGGGGGGCAGGGGTATCAACGGGGACCTCCGTTGATACCCCTGCCCCATTTCCCTCCAGCCTATCACTTCCCAGCTCTCTACTTCATCCCTCCCCCCACTTCTTATCCCCTCTCCACCATCCCATGTTACTTCACTCCTGATGAAGGGTTTTGGCCCGAAACGTCGTCACTACCTCGTCCCATAGATGCTGTCTGGCCTGCCGAGTTCTGCCAGCATTTTGTGTTTTTACTCTATGTTCTTTGTTGTTTTTTTTCTCTCTCTCTTTTTATGGCTTCTTTTGGGTCCCTGATTTGTGGCTGCCTGGAGGTATACATAATTTGATAATAAATGCACATTGTACTTTGAACTTTGATTTTTCAATCTCACTCTTATAGTCACCATAATAGAAACATAGAAACATAGAAAATAGGTGCAGGAGTAGGCCATTCGGCCCTTCGAGCCTACACCGCCTTTCAGTATGATCATGGCTGATCATCCAACTCAAAACCCTGTAACTGCTTTCTCTCCATACCCCCGATCTCTTTAGCCACAAGGGCTATATCTAACTTCCTCTTAAATATAGCCAATGAACCGGCCTCAACTGTTTCCTGTGGGAGAGAATTCCACAGATTCACCACTCTCTGTGTGAAGAAGTTTCTCCTCATCTCGGTCCTAAAAGGCTTCCCCTTTATCTTTAAACTGTGACCCCTCATTTTGAACATCCCCAACATTGGAAACAATCTTCCTGCATCTAGCCTGTCAAATCCCTTTAGAATTTTATACGTTTCAATAAGATCCCCCCTCAATCTTCTAAATTCCAGTGAGTATAAGCCTATTCGATCTAGTCTTTCTTCATATGGAAGTCCTGCCATCCCAGGAATCAATCTGGTGAACCTTCACTGTACTCCCTTTATGGCAAGAATGTCTTTCCTCAGATTAGGGGACCAAAACTGCACACAATACTTTAGATGTGGTCCCACCAAGGCCTTGTACAACTGCAGTAGAACCGCCCTGCTCCTGTACTCAAATCCTTTTTGCTATGAATGCCAACATACCATTTGCCTTTTTCACCGCCTGCTGTACCTGCATGCCCACCTTCAATGACTGGTGTACAATGACACCCAGGTCTCATTGCATTTCCCCTTTTCCTAATCGGCCACCGTTCAGATAATAATCTGTTTTCCTGTTCTTGCAACCAAAGTGGATACCCTGTAGAATACTGTAGAAGCAATCCAGTCAGCCTCAGGGAGACGAGTGACATGCCTGTTGCTCTTTATTAATGCTCACATTTTCCAATGCCATAGAGATAGCCCATTTGGCCCATTGAAACTTTGACAATCCTCAGAGAGTTGCCAAGAGCCCCATTCCTCCACTTATTCCTCTGTAACAAAGCGTTTCTCCATTGCTTAGCCTCTCTGGGACATGACCCTTAATGCTAAATCCAGCTTTTATTACCTTTCGCTAATCGTGCAGCTCTAGGATCTGAAGGAAGAGAGAAACATGTCCAAATTTGACCTGGAGGTGTGCTGCGATATTGCACAAAGTTATATATCTGCAGCAAGGCAGTTAAGTGTACATTGGCAGAATGCTGAGTCTGCCAATATCACCTCAAAAAATCAGTTGGGAAGCAAGTCACAGTTAGAAAATCAGTTTCGTGACTTAAAAATTCTCATCCTTGTTTTCAAAACCCTCCGTGGCCTTGGCTGCAAGTGACTACAACCTCCATCAATCCTATAGTTCTGTGTCCCTCCTATCCTGGCAACTTGCTGATGCCCAAAGTTCAATATGTTTATTATCAAAGTACCTATATGTCACCATATTCAGCCCTGAGATTTGTTTTCTTATGGGCATTCACATCAGAGCAAAGAAAAACCATAAAATTAACAAAACCTACACACAAAGATTGACAAACCACCGATGTGCAAAAGAAGACAAACTGTGCAAGTACAAAACAATAAATAAATACTGAGAACATGAGTTGTAGAGCCCTTGATAGTGAGTCCATAGGTTGTGGAATCAGTTCAGCGTTGAAGTCGTTCATGCTGGTTCAGGAGACGGATGGTTGATTATTATCCTGCTATGTGAGTTATTGTTGAGGCTTTTCTCTAGCATGATACAACCTCTGTAATTTACTTTTTTTTTAAATTTTATTTTCTATAATAAAGCTGGTTTATAAATGCAAGGAGTTATTATGGATGTGCTAAAATATCCTGAGGAACACACACACAGTGGCCACTCGCACACCAGCTCATTAATGTAAATATTTAATTAGCCAATCATGTGGCAACAACTCAATGCATAAAAACATACAGAGGTTCAGTGGTTGTTCAAGACCAAACATTAGAATGGCAAAGAAATGTGATCTAACTGACTTTGACTGTTGGTGCCAGACAGGGTGGTTTGAGTATCTCAGAAACCGCAGGCCTATTGGGATTTTCATACACTACGCTCCTAGAGTTTACAGAGATTGGTGTGAAAAACAAAAAAATCATTTAGTGAGCAGCGGTTCTGTGGGTGCAAATACTGTATTAATGAGAGAGGTCAGGGGAGAATGGCCACATTTGTTCAAGCTGACAGGAACTCAGATAAACATGTGTAACATGCTGTAAGGTTTCACTGTAAGGCTAATGCAATAGCTTCTATGTGATGTTCCCCTGTTAAGGTAATGGTTTCTCTGTAGCAGCAATGATTGGAGATAACGGGACTTTGGAATTCAGTGGCTGCCCAGTGGGGAAATGGTGTTCTTTCTTGTGTGTCTCAGAGCCGGGTTTTTCGCGGTCTCTTGTCAAGGAGAGATGAAGAGGGAAGACATGTGTGGAGAGAGCTGGTAGAACACTGGACGGGATCTAAGGGTCCGAAGGTTGGCGCCATTCGGAGGGGACCTATGGTGGAAGAATGAGCTCCAACGTAATTCTAACTGTGACTTGGCCCTTCTTTTGTTTTGTTTATTTTCATTACTAACCCTATATTCAGGTTAAGATTCATGAAGTCTATCAATTAATCACATATGGTGTACTGTCTGATCTTTTGCATTGTGTGTTCGTTACACAGCATCCACACAAACGTGATTACCCAGTCTGGTGGGGCTGAAGGCTGATTCCCCGAGATGAACACGAGCTAGCCAAGCCTGAGGGTTACACATGTATCACAACAGTGGTGTGGAGAAGAACTTCTCTGAATGTACAACACATTGAACCTTGAAGTGGATGGGTTACAGCAGCAGAAGACCACGAACCTACACTCTCTGGTCACTGAGTGTATATAACAGCTGCTTTACAAATTTGAAGAGTTATAATGAATGTGGTAAAATATCCTGAGCAACATAGAAATATTTGCATCTGCTTAGAACTGGTGAAAGTGAAAGAGAAATTCACAACCAAGAGGCTGCTTTGAATCGGCAGATATAACGCTAAAGCTTTTGATCAACCCAGCCACAAATCAGTTCAGTTACACTTTAAACCCTAAAATCTTTACTTCAAACACATACACATTCTTATAACAGCTTTCTTGATGTGTGAAAACCTTGCTGCCTTCAGCAACAAAGCCTGCCTTTGGCTATAGTTTAATTGCAGGCCATTTGAAACATAAATAGATTGCATGGTTTCTAGTTGCTTGCTCTCTATTAACTGGCTAGCAGCAACATCCACAAAACAATTATCAAATTACATTTGCAGAAAGAAACTGAATGATAAACTCAAATATTATTCTCCCCCTCCCTCTCTCTCTCTCTCTCTCTCTCTCTCTCTCTCCCCCTCCCGATCCCATCCCCCCAACAGATTCTTCTTTCAAGGCTTCTTTAATTGACTTTATTACTAACATCCTTCAAATTTGTGAGGAGTAAAAACCATTACATCTCCGTACAAATGTGAAATCTGCAATTATGGAAATTTACAATAAATATTATGTACATTTTTAATGAAAATTATATATTTGCATGAAAATTCCCTCCCTTAGTTAAATATTATGTCTATCTTGGGGGATAGGACACTCACTAAGGGACAGAATGGATCTGTAAACTGCTCTGAGCCGCCTGATAAATCAGGGGATTGGAATGTTGAACAGTACAGCACAGAAGAAGGTCCTTTAACCCACAGTGTTTGCACAGAGCATGAGGCCAAATTTAACTAAATCTCTTCCTGCTCTACAGACCCATATCCTATTATGTCCTGCATTTGTAGTGTCTATGTAAGAGCCTCACCTATGCTACTATTATCAAAATCAGAATGGATCCCTTCAGTCAAACCCTCACTTCTATATCTGCTTCCACCACTATCTCTGGCACCTATTACTGTCTGTGTAAACAGCTTGTACTCCAGCATTTAATATTTCTATCCTGGGAAAAGGTAACTGACCATCTACTTTATCTATTCCTCTCATAACTTCTTGTCATGTGGGAGCATGGCTTATCCTGATTGTTGATTGTTGAAGGTTGCTTCCATCAAGATTGGTTCAATTAGAAACTCCTATTGGTCAGCTGTCTGGTGTCCAGTTTCCAGTGTCCCAGACACAAAATGGAAGAGGCTTCTTCTCTCTTTCTCTCTTCCTTTCTCTAAGGCAGGAGATGCACATTATCATTGGGAAGGTATGCTCTGAGCATGCTTTTAGCTAAGTGTATTTGTTGAATATTCAGCTTTGCAGTTTCTGGAACTTGGGGAACAAGTATGTTTGTAAATGAATGATTAATATACTTGTTTGTAGTTAGTATTTTCTGTCTCACTCACTGGACCCATCAACCTGATTCAACATTACATTTTGGTGCAGTGAGCAGGGTATGGCTACTTGAGCAGAAATGCATTTCATTAAAAGGTTTTTTAAAAGTAAGGACTCTCCATATGAGAGCTGCTGAGTCGCAGGTTGGAATTATGACACTGAGGACTTTGGAAGACTTGCTAACTTACTAATGTATTCTGCGATGCCAGGAGATTGATCAGACCAGTTAGATTTTGTGGAGTTGAAACTCGATATTCATTGTTTCCATATTTAAATTGCTGGGATTTCTCAGGAGAAAGGATAGCCAGAGGGATGTTTTCCAGCTGTTTGCAGCAATTGTATGACATCAGCATAAAACGCAAGCAAGATTGAGTTAGAGAACCTAAGTCAATGCTGTATCAGTCTGACAGAGTCACTGTTGATGGCTCAGACTCAGGCTGTGAAGTTAGAGGATCAGAATATGAGATAGCTTATTAACTACTGAAGATACAGCAATGAGACGCTGCACGCCCGACTTTGTTAACGCCTGAGCCATGATGAGGCAGGGCAATGATCATACTGTGGGGCTGGGGGTTGGGAATGTCTGGCTGAATGATGAAAATGAGGGAGAGAGAGTTTAATCCTCAAAATGATCACCTCTTTCCTGCGTATCTGAAACAATAGGGCGCAGGCCAGTGATTACATGTTCCCACACCCATGGTGGGGGGCATTGGCTCACAGATTCTTCCTCTCTGGAGGGGGATGGTGTAATGGGCCTCTTCAAGACAGCAGAGGTCAGGGATTTTTCTGCTAAGTAATTAACAAGTTTAGGGGAAAGGTACAGGCAAAAGCCTTGCAGAGTCTTTGGGATGAGGGGGTTACTAGTGTGAGCTTATCTAACATAGAGATGGGTGCTTTAAGGAGCCGATCATCCCAACATGCGATTAATAATGCCCTGAGAACACTGCTTGCTTCCCCTCAGCATAACGCATCACTATGGGATCAAGTCATGCCAACATTTAAAGTATCCTTCTCGAACAGAATAGAGGTTAAAACCCCAAAGGGAATGGAGCACAGCAGAGGGACAGTACTAAAGTTCTACTCCAGTCGGCCTGTATCACAGAATTACACCACAATAGTGGTAACCCACCAGAGGATGTTGAATTACTTTCTGGAATGATGGGATATGTGGTTATGGCAGCAGGTCCCCGATAGTGCTGTCTTTAATAACATCAGCTGTTGGTCACTCTATAAGTACAGAGATTCAATTATTACAAGGTTTGGAGTATGTAGAAGAGGGTGTGTGTAGCCAGGTATGGAAGTTGGATAAGCAGATATGGAATGAGGGTCCCGCCCTCGCCCTTTATGCAATGTGGAGGAAGTACTGCTTGGGGAAGTTGTGTCCTGTGGGGCGTGGCTTATTCTGATAGTCAAAAGTCACTTCCATCATGATTGGTTTGTTTAGAAACTGCAGCTGCTTTTCCCATTGGTTTGCTGTCTGGTGTCCAGTTTCAAATGTCCCAGGTATAAAACAGCACATGGAGGAGGCTTGTTCTCTCTGTCTCTCTTCCTTTGTTTAAGGTCAGTGGTCCACATAACAATTGGGAAAGTGTGCTCTGTTTGTTGAACATTCAGCTTTGTAGTTTCTGTAACGGGGAACATGTATGTTTGGTCAAATTTTTACTATTTGTGAATAAACAATTAACATATTTATTTGCAGTCAGTGTTTTTAGTCTCACTCACCAGACCCGTGAGCCTGATTCAACATTACACTTCTATCAGGACCCACTTCAGTCTCCTACACTCCCTAGAAAACAAACAAGTGTACCCAATCTTTTCTTACAGCTCATGCCCTCTAATCCAGGGAGCTTCCTGGTAAACCTTTTCAGTAGTGTCTCCAAAACTGCACAACCAGAATTGTACATATTATCACAGTACCATCGTTATGTGCTGTGTTGTATAACGTGGGTAATCATGTTCTTTTACTATAATTGTTCTTGAGAAATTTTTCAACAGATCTGATTTACTTTCTTCTGGGCAGTCTCTTTCCAAGATGGGTGACGCCAACAATTATCAATACTCTTCAGAGATTGTCCACCTGTGTCAGTGGTCGCATAACCAGGACTAGTGATCTGCACCAGCTGCAATACAACTATCCACACCTGCTCCCATGGCTTCACGTGACACTGAACGGGGAGTCAAGCAAGTGCTGCACCCTGCCCAAGGGTGACCTGTAGATTAGGAGAGGGAAGGTACGCCTTTGGTGGAGATGTACCTTCATCCTGCCATACTATTCCAAGTACAGCCCAACTAATATTTTATATAATTGCAATAGAACTTGTCTATGCCCTCCCTATTTACAGTGAGGAAGGCTTAATCTTGAACTCAACACTTGCTGCACTAAAAGCCAGGCCTAATTAATTACTGTAGCTTCATGACAGCTTTTACTGACTCATGGTTGTGGAACATCTGGATCTCTTTGAACATCAATACTTCCAAAAGTCTCATCAACACAAACTTTGATCCACTGTAGATAACAGTACTAATCTGAAATCCATATCTCATTTGTGGAAGCAAATGGAACGTTGTAAACCAAGCTAAATTATGTGTAATATTCTATATCCATTCAGTGCACCAAGAGATCCCAGATCCTTAGAGGAAAGCAGCTTAAAAACAACAGAGAGCTGCAGCCAGCTGGTTGACAGATTGATTTAATCTTTCTCTTTCTGATCGAGTGATTTAACTACTCCTGCATCAAAATAAAAGTATCTTTTGGCTGTGTTTAAGTTCTCTACAAGTGATGAGTACATTCATTGGGAGTCAATACCATGATAATCAAATCCTAGGCTTCAGAGGCAAAAGGCACAACTAAATTTGTGACCTTCTGCTTGTAAGGAAATTGCTGCTGACTTGCAAATTCAGAATGAAGGGACATACAAGATCTCTTTGTCTCAGAATCAGGTTCATTACCCCAGACATATGTCGTGAAATGTGTTGTTTTGCAGCAGCAGTAGAGTGCATTACTTTAAAAATATTATATTAAAACACTTTTTAAAAAAACTATATTAAACAATAGTGCAAAAAGAAAGTAACACAATGAGGTAGTGTTCACGGATTCACAGACTGTTCGAAAATGTGACTACGGATAGGAAGAAGCTGTACATTAAGACATTGAGTGTGTACCTTCAGACTCCTGTACCTTGTCCCAGATGGTGGTAATGAGATGAGGGCATGTTTAACTTATTATTATTTAATTATTTATGGTTTTATATTGCTATATTTCTTCACTATTCTTGGTTGGTGCAGCTGTAACAAAACCCAATTTCCCTCGGGATCAATAAAGTATGTCTGTCTGACTGTCTGTTCTAGATTGATTCCACCTTCTGAAGACACAGTGTTTTGAAAATTTCTTGGTGGTCAGGAAGCTAGTGTCCCTAACAGAACTGGCTGATTCTCCAGACCTTTGCAACTTTTCCAATACTGTGCTTTCGTGCCTCCATTCCAGACATTGATGCAGTCAGCCAGAATACTCTCCATCTTACATCAGAAGAAATTTGCTCAAGTCTTTGGTGACATATCGAATCTCCTCAAACTCGGGATGAAGTATAGCTGCTGGTGTGCCTTCTTCATGATTACGTTGGGCCCATGATAGGTCCTCAGCATGTGATTTGGAGGGGAACCTGCAGGTGGTGGTGCTGCTGTACCTGCTGTCCTTGTCCATCTTGGTGGTAGAGGTTAGAGCTTTGTGACTGTTGTTGAAGAGGTCTGGGTGACTAACTGCTGAGCATTTTATACATGGTACACAACGTAGCCACTGTGTGCTGCTGACGGAGGACATAACTGTTCAGGGTGACAACTGCTATTATATGTTTCCCTAGTACAATAAATTCAACTCTTGACTTCATAATCTACTTTGTTATGATCTCACACCTTACTGTCTACCTGTACTGCACGTTCTCTGTAGCTGCTCTACTTTATTCAACATTTTTATTGTTTTAGGTATGCCAGCACAATGCATAGTGCAATGACCTGATCTGTATGAACTGTACGCAAATGCTTTTCACTGTGTCTCAGCACATGTGACAAAATAAACCAATTCCAGTTCAAATTGATGGTGTGACACTCGTGCGAGCCACTTTGTCTGAGATGGTGCTAAGCATCTTGGGTGTTGTTGGTGCCGTATTCATGCGAGCAAGTGTAGAGTATTTTTTCATAATCCTGAATTGCTCCTTGAAGACAATAGAACCTAGGACTGATGTTCTACAATGTGGAAGACTTCAAAATGCCTTAATATGAAACAACTTGAATCAAAACTATTCTGCATTTCTGTGTAATTTGCAGATAAAAGTATGCCTAAATCTGTTCCATCTATGGAATATTCGTTAAATGCCTAAAGTGACATACAAGTTGTTGCAACCAAATCAAAATCATAATCAATAAGCATATACCAACAGAACAACTGTCAGCCAGCTATAACCCTTAACACACCTGCTGAAGAGTCCTGACCCAAGACGTGAATGTTGTGTAAGTTAAGAGCAACACACACAAAATGCTAGAGGACTCAGTAGGTCAGGAGCCATCAATAGAAATGAATAAACAGTTGGTGTTTCAGGCCAAGATCGTTCATCAGGACTAAGTTCGTCTTTGTTATACACTCAATCGCTACTTCATTAGGTAGACCTGTACACCAAATCAATAATGCTAATATCTAATCAGCAAATTATCTGGCAGCAATTCAATGTATAAACTATTCAGACATGGGCAAGAACTTCAGTTGTTCAGGCTAAACATCAGAATGGGGAAGAAATGTGATCTAAGTGACTTTGACTGTGGAATGATTGTTGGTGCCAGATGGGGTGGTTTGAGTATCTCAGAAACCGCTGATCTCCTGAGACTTTTATGCATTGCACTCACCTAGAGTTTACAGAGAATGGTGCAAAAAACAAAAAAAAATCCAGTGAGAGTCAATTCTGTGGATGAAAATGCCTTGTGAATGAAAGAGGTCAGGGGAGAATGGCCAGACTGGTTGAAGTTGACAGGAAGCAGGAAGGCGATTGTAAATCAAATAACAACACATCACAAGGTGGTGTGCAGAAGGCCATCTCTGAACATACAGCACATCAAACTCAGTTTCTTCTGTTTCCTCTATAATATTTCTTCCAGAAAAAGCACAGTAGTTAATTCACCTAGTTCCGCTATATTCTTATTCTAGTTCTGCTCATTCAGTTCTTGAACACCTACAACCATACTCCCACTAACATTTGTAATAATAGAATGCATTTGTTTAACAGTTCTACTGTGCCATACAGAACCTTTCACAATGAAACTGATTTATCCATCCTTGTGCTTAGTCATTCTTATCTTTTTTTTCTCGTAAAAGCTTTTATTATTTGCCTTTAATGCGAGCTGATATCTGAGTGCAGTGTTTACATCTACATGTCACTGATTAACAGAAAATGCCTTACAATGGTGAGAATAGCTTCAAAATTGTACATAATATAGGTAAAAATGCCCATTATGTCTTTAAAGAGAAAAATAACCTTTTTTTTCTCTCAGACTTTCTGCCTTTAAAGGTTAAATCCTACAGCGAGAGGTATTCTTGCTACTATAAATTTTCACTTCCTTCCTGAAGCTTGAAATTTTAAACTGCATCTGAAAAATGCACTTTCTGTTAACCAATATCATATAGGTGTGAACACTGCACTCAGCTATCAGCGAGTATTCAAGGTAAATAATAAGAGCTTTTAATTAGATAAAAGAAAGATACGAGTGACTAAGGCCACAAGGGTTGATAAGGAAGTCTCAGTGTGGAAAGTTATGTATGTATACACTGTACAACTGTTAAATAAATGAAAGAAACACAACTGTTTACCAATCCACTTCAGTAAGACTAATTTCCTCTGTGTTACCAAAAAAATACTTCAGTTACACTAAAGAGTGAATTTAGTTGTATTGAGATAATTTGAGGAAAGAAAAGCATTGAATACAAGAGTTGTGTTATATTGTTCCAGCTTTATAAAACACTGGCTAGGCCACACCTGATGTATTCTGATCACCGTACCTTGGGAAAGTTGTGACTGCATTGGAGAGGGCTGAGAGCAGATTCACTGGAATGTTGTCTGGTTTGGAGCATTTCATTTATAGGGAGAGACTGGATGAGGAGAGACAGTTGACCTGATAATGTATATAACATTATAAGGGGGCTAGATAGGTTAGCGAAGAGAATCCTTTATTCCCCACAAACAAGAGAAAATCTGCAGATGCTGGAAATTCAAGCAACACACACGAAATGCTGCAGGAACTCAACAGGCCAGGCAGCATCTATGGAAAAGAGTGCTTGAGCCCCGATCAAGGGTCTTGGCCCAAAACATCGACTGTTTACTCTTTTCCATAGATTCTGCCTGGTCTGCTGAGTTCCTTTAGCATTTTGTGTGGGATTCTTTATTCCTCCCTTGTGGGGTGTCTAAAACCAGAGGGCCGAGCTTTATGGTGAGATTAGATGGGATCTGAAAGGGATTTTTTTCCCTCTTGGAGAATGATTGGAGTCTGAAATGTGCTGCTTCAGGAGATAAATGTATTGTATCTGATATTACATGCCTACAATGGTGCTGCGTGTTACTTATTTTATTACACTAAGTGTAATATGTACTTATGTACTTATGCATTTGACAATAAACACAATTTTGACTTTGATGGCACAGATGTTGTCACAACATTAATAAACATCTGGTCAAGTAGATGGTGTGTTTACGAGAGCGTAAGGAAGACAAGTAGATGACAAA
This sequence comes from Hypanus sabinus, assembly GCF_030144855.1. Classification (NCBI taxonomy): domain Eukaryota; kingdom Metazoa; phylum Chordata; class Chondrichthyes; order Myliobatiformes; family Dasyatidae; genus Hypanus; species Hypanus sabinus. The sequence continues at coordinate 6,609,013 of NC_082727.1, forward strand.
GCAAAATTATAGTCAGTGAAATTAGTTGAAATTTAACATGGGGCAAAATCGAGAAAAATGATGAATGCAGGCAGAATGTGTTATATTTGATGGCATGCAGTATATGGAATAAGGTAGATGATCTTGTAGCACAACTAGAGATTGGCAGGGATGAAGTTGTCGGCATCACTGAATCATGGCTGAAAGATGATCATAGTTACGAGGTTAACATCCAAGGATGCACATTATATCGAAAGGAAAAGCAGGTAGGCAGAGAAGGTCGAATGGTGCTGTTGGTTAAAGATCCTTAGAAAGTGGTGACATAGGATCATAATCCTTGTGGGTAGAGTTAAGAAACTGCAAGGGTAAAATAATCCTAATACAAGGGCCCAGAACAATAGCCAGGATGTGGGATACAAATTAAAAAGGGAGATAGAAAAATAGAAAAGACATGTAAATAGGGCAATGTCATGATAGTCATGGGGGATTTCAATAGGCAGGTACATTGGGAAAATTAGGTTTGTGCTGGATTCCAAGAGAGAGAGATGGCTTTTTAGAGCAAAAGATTACTTTTTTGAGTCCTCTAGGGGAAAAGCAATTCTAGGTTAGGTGTTGTGTAATCAACCAGATTTGATAACAGAGCTTAAGGCAAAGGAACCATGAGGAGAAATGATCATAATATAATAGAATTTAGCCTGTAGCTTGAGAGGGAGCAACTAAAGTCAAATCTATCAATATTACAGTGGAGTAAAGGAAATTACAAAATCATGGGAGAGGAGCTTGTTAAAGTTCATAGAAAAGCAGGGATGATGGTAAAAAAGCAATGGCAGGAGTTTCTAGGAGCAATTCAGAAGGTACAGGATTGATACACCCCAAAGATGAAGAAATATTCTCAAGGGAGGATGGGGCAACTGTACCTGACAAGGGAAGTCAAAGGCAACATAAAAGCAAAAGAGAGGATATATAATATAGCAAGAATTAGTAAGAAGTTAGAGGATTGGTTAGCTTTAAAAATCAACAAGAGAACAACTAAAAAGCCTAAATGAAAGAAAAGTTGAACTATGAAGGTAAGCTAGCTAAAAATATCAAAAAAGGATATCAAAAGGTTCTTCAGATATATAAATAGTAAAAGAGAAGCCAGAGTGGATATTGACCTATTGGCAAATGATACTGGACAGGTAGTAATGAAGGACAAGGAAATGGTAGATGAACATATTAAGTATTTTGCATCAGTTTTCACTGTGGAAGGCACTAACAGCATGCCATTAGCTTGTAACGGTGTCAGGGGCAGAAGTGAGTGAAGTTGCTATTACTAAGGAGGAGGAGTTTGGAAAGCTAGAAGGTCTGAAGGTAGATAAATCAACTGGATCAGATGGACTACATGCCAGAGTTATGAAAGAGGTGGCTGAAATGGTCATGGAGGCATTAGTAATGATCTTCTAAGAATCACTAGATTTTTGAATGGTTCTGGAAGACCGGAAAATTGCAAATGTTACTTCTTTCTTTAAAAAGGGAGGGAGGCAGAAGAAAGGAAATTATAGACCGATTAGCCTGGCCTCAGTGGTTTAGAAGATATTGGAGTTGATTATTAAGGATGTGGTTTTGGGGTGTTTGGAGGCACATGATAAAGTAGGATGTAGTCAGCATGGTTTCCTTAATGGAAAATCTTGCCTGATTAATCTGTTGGAATTCTTTGAAGAAATAATTGGCAATATTGACAAAGGAGAGTTGGTGAATGTTGTTTATGATGTTATTTACTTGGATTTTCAGAAGGTCTTTGACAAGGTGCCATACAGGAGGTTACTTAAGAATATATGAGCCCGCAATATTACAGGAAAGATATTAGCATCAATAGAAGATTGGCTGATTAGAAAGAGGCGAAGAGTGTAAACAAATGGGGCCTTTCTGGAAGGTGGCCAGCGTCTGTTGGTGTTCCACAGGGGTCGGTCTTGATAACACTTGGTTTTGCATTACGTGTCGATGATTCAGATGATGGAATTGATGGCTTTGAGATCAGGTTTGCAGATGATACAAAGATAGGTGGGGGCAGGTAGGGTTCAGGAAACAGGAAGACTGTGGAAGGACTTCAGCAGATTAGGATAATGGGCGCAAAAGAAGAACATGGAATATAGCATAGGGAAATGCATGGTCATGCACTTTGGAAGAAGAAATAAAGGCATAGACTGTTTTCTAGATGGGGAGAAAATTCAAAAATCAGAGCTGCAAAGGGATTTGGGAATCCTTGTGTGGGATTCCATAAAGGTTGCAGGTTGAGTCGGCATTAAGGAAGGCAAATGCAATGTTAGCATTCATTTTGAGTGGACTAGAATATAAAACCAAGAAAGTAGTGCAGAGGCTTTATGAGTCATTGATAAGACCACAATCGGAGTATTGAGAAAGGTTTTGAACCCTTGTCTGAAAAAAGATGCTGCCATTGAAGAGAGTTCAGAGGAGCTTCGCGAGAATTATTCCAGAAATGAATGGGTTAATGTCTGAGGAATATTTGATGGCTTGGGCCTATACTCACTATAGTTTAGAAGAATGAGGAGGGATCTCATTGATATATATCTAGATAGAATGGATGTGGAGAGGATGTTTCCTATAGTGGGGGAGTCTGGACCAGAGGGCACAGCATCAGAATAGAAGGATGTATATTTAGAACAGAGGTGAGAAGGAATTTCTTTAGCCAGAGGATAGAGAATCTGTGGAATTCATTGCCTAGGATGGCAGTGGAGGCCAAGTCACTGAATATACTTAAGGTGGTGTTGATAGGTTCTTTACTAGTAAGGGTGTCAAAGGGAAGAAGGCAAGAGAATGGGGTTGACAGGGATAATAAATCAGCCATGATGGAAGGGTAGAGTAGACTCGATGGTTATTCTGCTCCTATATCTACAGTCTTATGAATTACCAAGGCATAGAAGGCTACACACCTCATGCAGGTAAATGAGAAGAATGTAGAGAACTGAAATGATAGTATGGATGTATTGGGCCAAAAGGCCTGTTTCTGTTGTATATGACTATATGACTCCAAAAAGATAACAAAATCTAACCTGGACCAGGTTAGTCATTTTCCCTGTTTAACAAAGCCACCCTTCACTGGACACCCCCCCCCACCCCCTCACAGTAGCCATTAATCAACCATTCTAACCTTACAATAAGACTTCACGACGGAAACGTTCATTGATTCTATTGTGTTTCTTTGTTCTACCATAAATGCCCACAAGCAAATGAATCTCAGAGTATTATAGTGTGACAAATATATAATTTGATAATACAATTACTCTGAACTTTGAACCTTGCATTACTCCCGACAGCATGCAAAACAAGTTATTGACACAATCCATATAAAAGCCACTAATGAGGGGAAGAAAGAAAATATGCAACAAAAGGCTATTGGTTATCTATGACAAATCACATGCTGCAGTTGAGAAACTTTGTTAGGATTTTCCTTCGCTATTAGATACTGAGATCACATCCACAATATGCTGCCTTCTAATAGACAAAGTGTTGCTTAATAAAGAGTAAACTTTATGATCACGAGAAGGGATCAGACATTTTGAGATATTTAATTTGGCTGTATGCCAAGCATAGATTTCATGAGCGAAAAAGTCTGTTCCTGTGTTGTCCTTTTCAATGTCTGTGTTCGATCACAGACTATCTCAGTTTTGCATTTGCCCTCAGATAGGACAGTGAGCTCCAGGCTGGGGTTCAGTGAGTATACATACCAGTAGAAGCGGTTTGGAGTGACTCTCTCATGGACCAGCTGCCACCTCCGTCCAAAGTCATTGGAACTGTACAACTGCAAGGCAAAAGGGGGCAAACATTAGAGAAAACAGGGGTGCAACATGTCCAACTTACTTGAGTTCTATTGTCCCTCTTCACCTCCTCCAGGACCACCTTTTGCTTCTTTCCTTGAGCCATCCCCATCTTCCTTCACTTTCCACTACCATCGAATTATCATCCAGTTTCTTCTGCCCTCCATCCTCTTGCAAATGTTCCCTTCTCCCTTCCTCTCTGCACCTTTATATGAGCCTCTTCTCTATTTTTCTCAAAAATGTAGGGCACTCACTGATATTTGCCCTTTTGTATTTGCAGTTTGACTGCCAAAGTCAGTTTGTATCTGCAGTCTTCTGCACGAGCTGTTTGTCCATCCATTTGGCTGTGGTCTTTCACTGATTCTATTGTGTTTCTTGGATTTATTATGTATTCCTTCAGGAAAACGAATCTCAGGGTTGTATATGGTGATATGTTGATAATAAATTTACTTTGAACTTTGCACAGATGACTCTGACCTGCTAACCATTGAGAAAAGATCCTTATTAAAAATTAGTTGCATGGATGCATACCCTTTTAACGATTAATTTGATTTTATTACAACTATCATGTCATGCTCCGTCTAAATTGACTCAGCTGTGGAAACTGCATGACATCTGACAACCTTATCCATAGAGCTGTAGTCTAAGTCAGTGCTGTCCAGACTTGTGTACCATGGTGCTATGGTAATGCTGTGGTTATATTCTCTGTGGGCATAAAATGGTTCAAATGTTCATTAACAGAGCTAGCTTCATGCTGTTTCTATTATTAACTATGCCTGTGGTTATTATTGAGGTTACTGTACTCATAAAATGTTTGACACTGAATTCTACAGCTGTCCACTATGTTCATGCACTGTAGCATTTAATCTTCTGTGCTTTAACACATCCCACTGGGCTCATCAATTTTCATCTTGTTGTCTGCAGTAGAATCCAGGAAGAAGCACCAACATCCCAGCACAGAACTAATAGACTTTTCTACATTGTAAAGCTACGTTCAGAATGCAAATGTGGTGATCGTCTTCGCTAGTCGGGCATTGAGTTCAAGAGCCTCAAGGTAATGTTGTAGCTCCATAAAACTCTAGTTGGACTACATTTGGAGTATTGTGTTCTGTTCTGGTCCCCGCATCACAAGAAGGATGTGGAAGCTTTCGACAGAGTACAGAGGACACTTACCAGGATACTGCCTTGAATAGAAAGCTTGGCCTATGAGGAAAGCTCGAGAGAATTAAGCCTTTTTTCTTTACAGCGAACAAAGATGAGAGGTGACTTGATAGAGGTGTATAGTAGACAATAAGAAGCATAGATAGAGTGGATAGCCAGCACCTTTTCCCAAGAAATGGCTATTACACGAGGGCATAATTTTAAAGTGAATGGAAGATAGTATTGGGGGGGGGGGGGCGCTGACTTCAGAGATAGGCTTTTTACACAGGTGGGTGATGCCAGCAGTGGTGACTCTTAAATAGGTATATGAATGAAATGAAATGTGGGAAGAAATTTTTACATTAATCTTGGTGTAGTTAAGAGTCGGCATAACATTGTGGGTCCGACTTTGCTGTAATGTTCTATGTTTTATGTTGTATAACTCTATGAATTGTGCTCTCTTTTCAATTTTTATTCCACATTTACATTGATAATGCTTACTTTTTTGTGTGGTTTTCTTTTCTCGTCACTATCTTGCAACGATATGTATAATTTATGTGTTGAGTTGTCTGAACCTGCTGCAGGCTAGCTTTTCATTGGACCTGTGCCTCACTGTACTTGTGTACAAGACAATAACATTGTCCTGACGAAGGGTCTTGGCCCGAAACGTCAACTGTACTTCTTCCTTTAGATGCTGCCTGGCCTGCTGCGTTCCATCAGCATTTTGTGTGTGTTGTTTGAATTTCCAGCGTCTGCAGATTTCCTTGTGTTTGCGAGACAATAACATTATCTTGATGAGTTGAAGGGAGAGGGAAAGCATTTGCATGACGATCAATACTTTAGGTAACCATATGATGTAAGACATAGACCATAAAACATCCGAGCAGAATTTGGCCATTTGGCCCATTAAGTCTGTTCCAGTATTCAATCATAGCTACACACACAAAATGCTGGAGGAACTCAGCAAGCCAGGCAGCATCTATGGAAAAAAGTACAGTCAATGTTTCAAGCTGAAATCCTTTGGCAAGAGTGAAAAAAAGATAAACTGAGGATTAGATTTAAAGTGTGGGGGGAGGGGAGAGAGAAACACCAGATGATGGACGAAACCTGGTCTGCATAGATGCTCGGATTCCCAACCCCTGCAGATTTTCTCTTGTTAATGGTTCAATCATAGCTGTTTCCCGCCTTTTGCCCTTAATCCTGAACCCTTTTACCAATGAAGAGCCTATCCATCTCTTCCTGTACAATCTTCTGTGGCAGCGACTGCTTGAATAAATTCCTTCTCTTCTGAGTTTTAAAGGGATGTCTGAGCTGTACCCCTGGATCCTAGACTCCCCCACCAATGGAAATATCCTCTCCACATCCACTCTGTCCAGGCCCTTCAGTATCTGGTAGAATTCTGTGAGATTCCCCACTTCCAAATGACAAAGGAAGATTGATGTAGGGGCCTTTACCAGAGTGGGATTGAACTCACTCACCCAGGGAAGGAAAGAGATGAAAACTTCAGCCAGAGTGCCAACTCCTAGATTGGCACATTGGTAGGGGCAGTTAGAGAGTTAACAAAGGAGGCAAATAGGATTTAAGGGGAGACTCCACCCTCAGTTCTATTTGGGCATCAGCTTTGCCTCAGTGTTATCATTCAGTGCAGGGAAAACAGACTCAGGCTGTCCAGTCTCTCCGTAGAACTGAAGCTCTGAAAGTTCAGTCGACCCTCCTGAACTCTCACCAATTTAATCACATCCTTCTCATAGCATGAAAATAAAAGATAGGATATAAGATCTGATATGAGGCCAAATGATTAGTAGCATGAAGATATGCTTAACCACATGGGTGGTTTTTCACTTTGGGTGCCGCTTGGAAAGTCTGATAAACGTAATTTTTTCAGCTGGATGTTAAGTTTGTGTAAAAATTAGTTATTTCTCCAGGCTAGTGTTGGTTTAGAAAGTCACCTTGAACATGAGACAAACATTTGTTTGGCAGAGACTGCAAACTGTGGCCAATGTCCAGAAATCCAGAAGACACAGAGCCTCTTGGGATTAACAAGTGGCTTTGATGTCTGCCCATTTTAGAAGCGCGGCTTTTTAAGAGTCAGTGCAAACACCAATATTAGTTAATGAAGATGGAAAAACTTCTAGAAATATCAGACAGCCTGGGAACGTGGGACAGCTGAGTCAGATTACTCTTGAAAGGGGATTTGAGCATTCTGTGCAAACATGAGAGGGTTCTGTGTGTTTTATCTGCTGCTTTTTGCAGAGGTTCCAGAATTATTTAATGAGACTGTTTGTTACTTCCCTGGAAAAATTGGATCTTGATTTTCCATTTGAGAATGAACTACAATAGCTAAATGCTCCCCCAAAAGCCTTCAAAGCACACAGCCAAATTGATATCAAACAACACATCCAATTCAAATTGCTTACAGAAAACAGTAATCCTATTAGGAACTCAACTACCTTGGAACATAACATTGGTCCTAAAATCTATGGAGGTTGGAAAACAGCTTTAAGAAACTTTCAAATGCTTCAAGGTTTCTAAAAGTTAACATTTGAGAACCCAGGCTTCTAAATAATCTATTCTGGGCCTCCAGTCCAAGATCTTGGATGATATTTAACTGCAGCCTTGAAGGAATGCCGTGGTATCAGAAGTGCCAGCTTTTACGATTATTTATCTGAAGCTCTGTCTAATCCTTGTGTGGAGGTAAAATCAGAATCAGAACCAAGTTCAATATCACCGGCTTCTGCCGTGAACTTTTTAACTTTGTGGCAGCAGTACAATGCAATACATGGTAACAGAGAGAGAGAAAAAACTGTGAATACAGTAACACGAGTGAATCTGCACATACTGGAAATAAATAAAAACACAAAATGCTGGCAGAACTCAGCAGGCCAGACAGCATCTATGGGAGGAGGTAGTGACGACGTTTCGGGCCGAAACCCTTCATCAGAAGCTTCATCAGTGCTTTAGTGCTTCTAACCCCAAAAAAAAAGATTCTGAACATCTACCTTCATCATGTTTCTCATATGTTTTTTAACCTTCTATCAAGTCTGATTATAAACAAGAGAAAATCTGCAGATGCTGGAAATTTTGTGTTATCAAGTCTAATCATGTCCACTTTCCAGCTGAAGGTCCTTAATTCTGCTGTTTATGGCTCATCAACTCATCCTGGTACTTGATGAAGGTGACAAAGGATTTTTCCCTTACTACCTCTTTGAGCTGCGTTTCACACCTTTGCTACCTAAGAATTATGGAAGATTTTCTTAACTGTTGACTGTAACTCTCTATAATTACTTTATATCTATGGCCCCTTGCTTTATTTACAAGGACTTAGGCCTTGTCATTCTCATCTAAGCTCCCCATTATTCTATCTCCCCTTGGACTTCTTTGGTCCACCAGTCTAGTGGTGTCTAGATACACCCTCTGTTTCTTAATCCACCTATAAATACACCCTCCATATGGTGTGGTGACCAGAATTGCACACAGTATTCTAGCAAAAAAATACTTGAGGAATTTAACGGGTCAGGGGAGATAGTCAGTGATAGGTAGATCCAGATGAAGAGGGGTGTCAGGTAAATGGAGGAAGAAAGAGTGGAAATAACAAGATAGGCTGGGAGGTGACAAAGGGCTGCAGATGATGGAATCTGATGGAAGAGGAAGTTGGAATATGGACACATGATGGAGGTGGGGGAGAGGAGATGGAAATAATGGAGGGCGGGGATCTAGGAGAAGATGATGGGCAGATGGGATGGATGGGGAGGGGAAAGAATCAATGTGACAGGTAGCTGAGGGAGGTGGGGCTATGGGACATGTAGGAGAAACTGGTTAGTCAGGAGGAGAAAATAAAGGGACCCGGGGGAAGCTAGTTATTCTAGCAGACATCAAACTGAAGGTTTATAATATTTTAGTACAATCTCTCTCTCTGCTTGTGTTCTATATCTCAGCCAATAAAAGCAAATTCTATAAAGCTAAACCTCTCTAAGAAATAGAGCCAAGAGTAGGCTCCTTGAACTAACTCTGTTATTCCTTTACATAAACTCTATATTCCCACTCAGTCTCTGATCAACAACACGTGATATTAAAATCGCTTGCTTAGATCTGAACGTAGCCAGCACATGTGGCCACTGAAGGACAGAAATGCAAGGCTTCTCAAATCTCTGAGTTCCTGAAAGGCTGACCCCTTTTCTAGAAAATGTGTCTCCTTTGTTCTGGATTCTCCAGTCAAGGGAAACACATGTCAGCATCAGCCCAAGCTACAATGCTGGTCAATAATAGCCATGACTAAGATGGATCATAGATATACACGGCACACTGTATTCATTTTGTTAAATGCAGAATACCAATAAAGTATCACTTAATTAATGATCAATGGGCAGCACACTAGCCTAGTGATTAGTTTAATATTATTACAGTGGCAGCGAGCAGTAATCAATTCCCGTTGCTGTCTGTAAGGAGCTTGTGTGCCTTCCCCATGACAGTGTGTGTTTCCTGTGGGTACTCTGGTTTTCTCCTACAGTCTTAAGGACGTACAGGTTAGGGTTAATGAATTGTGGGCATGCTATGTTGGTGCCAGAAGCATTGTGAAAATCCAGATTGTATTAGTCATTGACGCAAACGATGCATTTCTCTGTTTATGTCAACATTTTGATGTGACAAGTAAAACAGGAGCATCAGGACTCACACCATCAGGTTCATGAACAGTTACCACCTCTTAACCATCAGGCTCCTGAACCACAGGGAATAACTTCACTCATCCAGTCACTGAAATGTGCACACAACCAATGGACTCATTTTCAACAATCTCATGTTCCTGGTTTGTTGTCTTTTGCACACTGGTTGAGTGCCCAAGTTGGTGCAGTCCTTCATTGGTTCTGTTATGGATTGATTGAGCAGGGCCACAAGGAAATGAATCTCGGCTTTGTAACTGGTGACTTTGATAATAAATTTACTTTGTACTTCAAATTCTAATCTTTATCTCTTGTAATCTGACCAGAGGGAGTTGTGATGGAGTAGGAGAAATGGAGACTAGGGAAATATAACCAAAACCTCCTGTATCAATAGAACGTAATCCCAATGGACAGAAACATCAACAAGTGACATCAGCATTCAGCAAGTACCCCATAAAGATTTCTGTCATATGTAATTGTTGAGATCAGCATCTAATTGGCATCACTTTTGCACTTAGAGGCCCAAAGCTGACAGGGCATAACAAAGTCTCTCCAAGAAAAAACCCAAGAGGCTGTATAAAACATGCATGGTTGCATACCAAACGAATAACGTATCCATCAGGTCAGGAATGTTATGGTTGGCTAATTGAAATTGATGGAGCAAAGTAGAATTTTCTTATTTCAGGCATTTCGCACAACTTGCAGCAAAATTTATTTGAGACAGACCATCAGGGAATATAGAAAATAAAGTCAAATTCCTGCTAGGAATAAATAAAAATGTTTCCGTGCTATCCAAGACATTTTCCAAACTCACCATAATGTAAGAAATAGAATGTTTTAGGGTGGAAAAGCATCTACTGAGATCACCTTAACCATGGTTTAGGACACTTATTTCAAAAGATGTTTTGTTGAAAATCATTTGATGAATAAATTTATAGGAAAATTACAACAAATTTCCAGGGACTTGCACGCAAGATAATAGCACTCCTTGTAGTACACAGGTTGTTCCAGAAAAGGATAGAATATCTAATCTTTTTAGTGCTCACACCATCTTTTTCCAATTCACTTCTGCTCATTCCACACTCCTTCACGTATCTACTCCCAACTAAATGCAAGAAAGCTTTTTCCACTGAGGTTGTGTGGGAGTTTACCCAGAGGTCATGGGTTAAGGGTGAAAGGTGAAAAGCTTAAGGGGATCATGAGGGGAGAAGTCTTCACTCAGAAGATCATGAGATGTGGAATGAGCTGCCAATACAAGTGGTGCATGCGAGGTCATTTTCAATGTTTACAGGTTTGGATAGGTATGTGGATGGTAGAGGTATGGGGGCTTTGGTTCCAGTGCAGATCGATGGGAGTAGGCAGTTTAAATGGTTTGGCATGAACGAGATGAGTCGAAGGGCCTGTTTCTGTGATGTACTTTTCTATGACATTATTTCATTAAAGCATAAGAAACAAAATTGAGAGTGTATTGCTGATACATTGTCTGCATTTGCATTTGCTTCAGGAAAGCATCCTTAATACAGGAAGTTGTATTTCTATGAACAATAATTAATGCATTTCAATATGTGACCCTTCACACACTGGTCACACTCTTTTCTCCACACTTCCATAGGACAGGTGATTGAAAAGTTTGAAAACTTGCGCCAGCAGTTTCAAAGGCAGCTTCTATCCAATTGTTACAATACTTCTGAAAGATCACAATAAACTCAGCCTATCTTGTCACTGTTCTTGCCCTTTATTTGCCTACCTAGACTGCCATTTCTCTGTAACTGCAACACTATAGTCAGCTTTCTGGAGTAACACACACAAAAGCCAAGAAGAACTCATCAGGTCCGGTGGAGAGAAATGAACAGTTGAAGTTTCAGGTTAAGACTCTTCATTACAATGGAAGTTCCTTGAAACTGTGCCTCCATTCTGAATTCTGTTATTGTTTTCTGTTTTGTACCACCTCAGTATACATAGATTTGGAACAATCTGTCTGGATTTTCATCGTGCATGTAACAATAAAAAAGCAATTACCGATTATGAATTATTCCTCATAAAAATACTACTTCCTGCATTAAGGACTAAGATCCAGGAGGGACTCGGAGTGATTGTTTTCTGTAGGTTCATTAAAATAAATCTTAATCCATCCAATTCAGAAAACCTAGCACAAAATTAACTCTCAGGTAAGGTTATCGGCTTGAGACAGTCACTTGTTTCCCTCCCCATGGATCCTGCCTGAATGTTTCCAACATCGGTTGTTTTTTATGGCTAATCTAGTGCACTCAGTGCAATCCTCTTCTTGTGGTGACAATTCAAAAGAATTATATTAATAATGCATCAGAAGTATTGAAATACTCAAATGTTTCAAATGTATAATTGTCAGAAGGCTATGAAATTGAACATTGGTGCTATAAAAAGCCACTTTTCATTGAGAACAAACAGATGCCTCACAGCTACACTGAGATGCATGTCTAAAGCAAGACACTTAAATATGGGGAGTTGAACTATTATGATTAAAACTGACACAGATTACAGTACAAAATCCATTAACACAAAGAAATCACTCTTTCACTGGTACCAAATTATACAGTACAAACACACAATCTATGTACAAGCACAATCACTCTAAGCTGTTTATGGCTCTAAGTTTGTTCTAGTTTGTGAGAAATCTGCAATCAGAAAGATGGCTCAAAAGATTGATGCATGCATATGTATCTCTCTGCAAAACATTTATAGAGAGATCTTACATACATAGTCTTTTGCAATGGTCCATGATTCAAGACTTCTGAATCAAGCCTTTCTGATATAACTGGCTCTCCACGGTATGATAGGATAGTGGTTAGCACAATCACATTCCAGGGCCAGTGATCACCAATTGAAGTTGGATTACCTTCACTGTCTGTAAGAAGTTCGTACTTTCTCTACATGACCACATGTGTTTACTCCAGGGGCTTTGCTTCCCACCCATATTCCAACCATAGTTTGGATTAATGAGTCATGATCATGCTCTGTTGGGACCAGCAATGTGACAGGCTGCCTCCAGTATAATCTACAAACAGACTGTTTTTGTTGTTGATGCAAAACAAAGCATTTCAATATTATGATTACATGTGAAAAATAAATCCAAGCTTTTAATCCCATTGGCAGTGCAGCACTGCCTCATAAGGATAAAACTATTCTTCACTCCAGACTATGCTGCTTTCAATAAGGTAGCTGCTGATGCTATGCCCTTATTACCCTTGGAGCACAGGTATTAGTATTCACATTTTTCATATTGTAAATACTTAATTTACATCAACACTAAATGAACTCCTTCTGAAGACTCCCTGATTCCGCAACATTACCTGCCTCTTCACCTCTCTTGGTATCATCTCCAAACTTAGCCACCAAGTCATCAAGTCTGTCATCCATATCATTAACATATAATGTGAAAAGAAAGGGTCAATACAGACCCCTGTGGAACACCACTAGTCACTGCAGCCAGCCAGAATAGACTCCCTTTATCCTCATCATCCAATCTTCAATCCAGGCTAATATCTTTTGTAATACCATGGGCTCCTGCCATATTAAGCAGCCTTATGTGAGGCATCTTATCAAAGACCTTCTGAAAATCCAAGTAAACAGCATCCACTGACTCTCCTTAGTCTATTCTGCCTGTTTTTCCTCAAAGAATTCCAACAGATTTGTCAGGCAAGATTTCTCCATAACGAAAACATGCTGTTTGACCTGTTTTATCATGTGCCTCCAAGTACCCCAAAACCTCAATCTTAATAATAGATTCCAATATCTTCTCAACCACTGGAATAAATAAATAAATAAATAAATAAATAGATAGATAGATAGATAGATAGATAGATAGATAGATAGATAGATAGATAGATAGATAAATAGATAGATAAATAGATAAATAAATAAATAGATAAATAAATAGATAGATAAATAAATAAATAAATAGATAAATAAATAAACAGATAGATAGATAGATAGATAGATAGATAGATAGATAGATAGATAGATAAATAGATAAATAGATAAATAAATAGATAGATAGATAGATAGATAGATAGATAGATAGATAGATAGATAGATAGATAGATAAATAGATAAATAAATAAATAAAAAGAAAGCAAATTAGCTCATCCCCTCCCTAATCTTTTGCAGCTATTTTTATTCTAATTCAAACAAATGGATTTTCAGTTCCAATCCGGGTCTTACCTGTTGCACATGTTTCAAACATATTCCTCAGCATAATCACCGGGCAATTCATTCAGATCAAATTCCACTGTTGGACTCCTTGTGGGCAGTTGGGGAATATGTCGAAGACAGCTTTCATCTCTGGAAGCATTCACACTCACTCTGGTGAGTGAAATATATTGTTTGCATTAATGGCCAACGCAGTCCGAGGATTGTGCTGTGGGGGTTCAGCTTGTAACTTCTGCCACACTTCCAGTGCCAATGCAGCATGTCCATAACTCATTGTCTCAAACTATACATTTTAGGAAACCAGAGAACCCAGAGGAAACCCACATGGTCTTAGGGAGAACATACAAACTCCTTACAGACAGTGGTGGGAAACAAACTCTGATCGTCGATTGTTGGTGTAGTAAACTCATTGCACTAATTGCTACACTACTGTGGCACTTGTGGTCTCAACATCTACAGGAAGGTTATTCCAACCATATACAGAAAGCTTCCTGGGACATCCAAGCTGCCAGCCCCAACAACCTCGGTCTTGTCCATGTAAATACACTTAATCAATTCTTTACTATTCTCATGCTGGACAGTGACTGCTGTTTTCTTTCAATGTCAAATTCTCTTAATCTGAAATCATTCTATGATTTCAAACCACTTGTCTACAAATATAAAGATTAGAGGTAAAGTAGTCTAGTGATTAACACAACGCATTTCAGTAGCAGTGACTGGCTGGAAGGAGTTTGTACATTCTCCTGGGTGCTTGCTTTCCTCCCACAGTCCAGTTGGTAGTTTAACTGGTCATTATAAATTGTCCTGTGATGAGCTGAGATTAAATTGGGGTTGCGGGGTGGTGTGGCTCAAAGGGCCATATCTCAATCAATCAATAAATCAAAACATAGATCCCAGTGTGAACAGCAAAGAAGGCACCTTTTAGAAACTGGGAAGAAGATTGATAATGATTACCGATTTTTAAGGCAATTGTTTCCCTTCCATGCCCTACATGCCATCTTGAATCATGAGAGGGAAGAGAGACTATCTTACATTGTCTCCCTCTGTCACCATCAGCTCCTTTGTGTCAGTCACAAGGATTCTCTGTCTGTCTGAATGCTACGCTGATGTTAAAATCACTCGTCCCAACCTGCTGTTATAGGTTACCTCTTACTCTTATGCATGGGTTAAGGGTTTAATGTGATTGAATATGAGTTGCTTTGGCAAATCCCTGTAAGGGACTGATGAATAATGCTCTAATGTGCCAATGTCACTTGATGCCAATATTGGTGAAATATCATATTACTGAAGATTGTCTATCAATGCTGTGGTATTGATAGACCAATACCACATTGTGTAGTAATGGCAGTGGAACTAATCTCATGGGCTTTCTGTCAGTCTTCCATTCAAATTTCCAGTGAACATTCAACCCCATATAGTTTGAGTGAGAATGATCTCAAGATACCCTTTTGGATCCTCTTGTCACCTCTTTGAAACCCTCCACCCCACAACCCTACCACCCCCTTCCCAACGCTGAAGTTTAATTGCCAGTATTAAGTGTGTGATGTGGTGGTGGCCATCACTGTTCTCTCCCTATACTCTTACTTCACCACCTGCAGAGTAACTGCAGGTTGGAAACAGAGTGCAACGTGCAACTTCTACATAATACATTGTGCACTTGTGTACACACCGATGAATATCTGCCTCCTTTCCTCATTCTCTTTTACATTTTACATCAAACGATGCATGTTTCTCACACAGACTGAACCAGCATTTAATTGTCCATCCCTAGTTACCTTTGAGAAGGCAATGGAGGCAGCTTGTAGTCCTTGAGGTGAGAGTGTACCCACTAACGGTACCCTTGTCTGAGACCTCAAATCAGCACCTCCCAGGCACCATGTTCCAAAACCACGAACTTCCACATTGCAGCTTTCATAGCCTTTCAGTGACAACATATGAATTTGTCATACTGAACACTGCACATTGCATGGACTAGTTCCCTGTTCCCTACAGACTGCTATACACTGAATCTAAATCCTTTGCCTGTTGAAAAAAATAACATAAAGATTATTGAGGCTTCTTCCCCCTTCCTTTCTGGTCTTGATGAAGGATCTCAGCCTGAAACATTGACTGTTGATTCACTTCCATAGATGCTGCCTGGCCTGCTGAGTTCCTCCAGCAATTTGTGTGTGTTGCTTTGGATTTCCAACATCTGCAGATTTTCTGTTATGTTTATCACACGGATTACGATCTCCATGAAATCTCTAATATCATCATTGCTCCCTTTTTATTTGTCCACTTTACTCCCGGCATTCTAAATAACTCACCATGATTATCCCATTCCCATTTCTATCAGATTTGTTTTATTTTCCTGATAGAGCAAGGGCATAGGTCATTGCTTAAAATGCCAGACCTAGCCAAAGTGAAATGAAATAAGAGAGACACAAAGCTGTGACTGACAATACAAACCCAGGGTCCAATTGCCTGCAGATTACTTCGGTAAACAGGTCTCTGTCATTTACCATTTAGCATTGTCTTTGCAACAGCTTTTTCAGTTGATTGTCCCAACTCGCATGCTGCACCATCATTGCAAAAGATGAGATGGATTCTGTCGAAGCTACTGGAATGGATACTGGAACAGCTACTAAACTGTTTTAGATACAAACACCAGGAAATCTGTAGATGCTGGAAAGCCAAAGCAACACACAAAAAAATGCTGGAGGAAATCAGCGGACCTAGCAGCATCCGTGGAAAGAAGCAACAGAAGCATCTTTCCGTGGAAAGATGTTTTGGGCCAAAACCCTTTACGAGGACTGCCTAACTGTACGTCTTTTTGAAATGTGTGAGGAAACTGAAGCACCCGCAGATGTTCATGGGGAGAACATATAAACTCATTACAGACAATGGCGATAATCAAACCCTGATCAGAGATCATAGGCACTGTAAAGCAACTGCACTAACTGCTGCATTACCACACCACCCTAAAGTGAGCAGATGTCAGGACTGAGCCTGGAACCATGCTCCCAGGTGGAGATCTGAACACCTGCATTTCTACGGAAGGACTTCCACTCCTTGAGTATGGAGCCTTAGATTACTCGGCTACCCTGACACCTCTGCTGTGGAGTAATAAGAATATGAGGGTATATCTTCTTGCTGATTACATCAGTAGTTTGTAGTGCAGGGGAGAGGAAAAGGAATGGTGAGCTATCAAATTGGAACTCGCTTATCGTGTTTCTATCCAGATCTGCCTTAGGAAGAGCCACGGGGACTCACAACTCTCAGAGAGAAAACATTTCACCTCATGCAACAAACAACCTGCTGAAGGAATTCAGTGGTTTAAACATCATCTGTGGAAGGAAAGGAGTTGTTGATGTTTTGAGACAAAATCTGAAACATTAATAATTCCTTTCCTCTCTTAGATGCTGCTGGACACAGAGTTCCTCCAGCAGATTATTTGTTGCTCCAGGTTTCAGCATCCACAGCCTCCATTTCATTTTATCCCTGTCTGAGTTCTGGATTGTCCCCTGAAGAGGAAGTATCTTCTCCACATCCAGCCTGTTCAGATTCCACACGGTCCAGCGTGTCCCCAGCTTTACAGCTCTTTGTCCAGCTGAGCTGTGGTGCAAATCTGTATGGAAAGTTCAGGTGTTGTAGTCTGCCATTGGGAATACCTGGCCTGAAGGTCCATGCTGATCTCAAAGGCAGGCTGAGTAATGCAGACTCAAAAATAAAACCTGTTCATTTAACCCCAGGGCCACTTAAAGTGTCTGAGGTCTTTTCAGAGCTCATAGAGCCAGACCTCAGAGGCCTGCTCAGCTATGCTGACTTCACTATTTTCTTCGAGTGTTAACCTTAATCAAATAATTGTGGGACATAAGTCACATAATAACAGGAATTACTTTAATCATAATAATCCTTTTGACTGCCAAAACTTTAGTTATCTGCACATCCATTCACAGAAATGGATGAGAAAATATCTGCTAAATTAATGTAATTGTATTTATTGGTAATTATATCATTGATGTGAGAACCGTGAGAAAACTGTCCTATTTTCAGATTGTATTATCTTTTGTAGATTGGTTTGAATGTTTTGCTACATAGATCAAATTTCTGGGAAGCGTTCAAAGGAAGCCAATTTGTTACAGAACAGTGATCAGCTAACACATCTATATATTTATTTAATGGTGCTTTAAATTTGAAGCAGTAATCTAAATTAATCAACTGGATGATTTATTTACAAAAGTCACTGCCAAATAACATATTTCTTTGCTACAGGAAAAAAAAACTGGTGATGTATACATACATAGCTTGTTCCTGAACCAGCATGCCTAACTTCACTTACCCCAACACTGAATTGATTCTATAACCTATTGATTTTACACTTTCAAAGACTCTGTGACTCATGTTCTCAGTAAGTATGTGTGTATGTATTGATTTATTGTATTTGCACAGATTGCGTTCTTGTGCACTTTAGTTGTTTGCCTTTGTGTGTACTTTTTCATTGATTCTATTGTATTTCTTTGTTCTACTTTGAATGCCTGCAAGAAAATGAATCTCAAGGTTGTATATGATGACATATAAGTTTTTGATAATAAATTTTCTTTGAACTTTGAACTTCATTGTTTGGAGCATCTGAATGAGTTACTTTTTAGCAACAGAAGATGTTTTCTGTGTTGTTGAATTAAAGAACAATTACTAGATATTTTCTGCTTTGATTGGAATCCTTCATTTCTACTATATCTCTAGTTATTCTGCAGCAATCTGTGTGAACATGACAGAGTTGTTTCAGAACTTCCACTGTTGCCATGACTACACAATAGATTTTCAGTTAGTGAAATTTATTTAATGCTATAGAGATTTGTTCTATGGTAAGTTGCCAAGGAGATGGGAACCGGAATGATATGGATGAGGATGGGGCAGCTGGTGTACAAGCTGAAACAGTGTGCAGAGAGACTGTGAGGATGGACATGCAGACGATGGGCAAAGTTGCAGAAAGTTAGCTGAATTGAAGTGTAACATGGGGGCCAAATCAAAAAGGGTAATGAATACAGGGCTGCAAGTGTTATATTTAAATGCACACAATATATGGAATATGTAAGAGAGATTATCGTGTAACGCAGATAGAGATTGGCAGATATGACCATTAGACATAGGAGCAGAATTAGGCCATTCTGCCCATCAAGTCTGATTCACTACTCTCTGGCTAAAAAATATTCTTCCTTATCTACGGTCTAAAAGATAACCCCTCAATTTTGAGGCTATTCCTTCTAGTTCTGGATCCCCCACCATAGGAAACAACCTTTCCACATCCACTTTATCTAGTCCTTTTAACATTCGGTAGGTTTCCCTCCACGTTCTTCTAAATTCCAGTGAGTACAGGCCCAAAGCTGCCAAATGCTCCTACAGTTTTGAGGTAAAGTCAGATGTATCAGCATTGCATTAGAGTAAGTGAATTACAGAGGCATGAGAGAGGAGCTAGCAAAATTTGATTGGAAAGGGACACCAGCAGAGATGTTGGTTGGGGTTTCTGAGATCGATTCAGAAGGTACAGAGTAGATACATTAGGTGAAGATTAGGATAGATACAAAGATGAAGAAATATTCTAAAGGCAGGATGAAGTAACTGTAGCTAACAAGGGGAGTCTAAGGCACTATAAAAGCAGAAGAGAAGCCATATAATATAGCAAACATCAGTGGAAAATTAGAGTATTGAGAAGCTTTTAAAAACCAACAGAAGACAAGTAAAATGCCATTATGAAGGAAAAGTTGAACTATGATGGTAAGCTAGCCAAAAATAACAAAAAGCATACCAAAAGTAGTTTCAGATATATAAAGAGTAAAAGAGAGGTGAGAGTGGATATTGAACTATTGGAAAAAAGATGCTGGAGAAATAGTAATGGAGAACAGAGAAATAGTGGCTTAATTTACTAAGTATTCTTCATCACTCTTCACTCTGGAAGACACTAGCAGTTTACCAGAATTCTGAGAGTGTCAATGGGCAGAAGTAAGTGTAGTTGTTTTTGCTAAGGGGAAGGCATTTGGAAGCTGACAGATCTGAAGGTAGATAAGTCATCTGGACCAGATGGACTACCCCTCCCCAAGGGTTCCAAAGGAAGTGGCTAAAGAGATTGTGTAAACATTAGTAATGATCTTTCAAGAATCACTAAATTCATGACTAGTTCCAGAGCAGTGGAAAATTTCTGAATGTCATTCCAGTTCTTAAGAAGGGAGGGAAACAGAGAAAGGAAATAATAGGCCAGTTAGTCTGACCGCAATGTTGGAGTCAATTGTTAAGGATGAGGTTTTGAGGGTACTTAGCGGCGCATGATAAAATAGGCCAAACTCAGCATGGCACCCCAAGGGGAAATCTTGCCTGACATATCTGTTTGAATTCTTTGGGGGAAAAAACAGGCAAGATAGACAAATACGAGTCAGTAGATGTTGTTTACTTGGATCTTCAGAAGGCCTTTGACAAGGTGCCACACATGAGGTTGTTTAGAAAGGTAATAGCCCATGGTATTATAGGAAAGACACTAGCATGAATACAGGTTTGGCTGATTGGTGGGAGGCAAGGAGACAGAATAAAGGAAGTCTTTATTGGTGTGCTGCACAGACACAAAAGTAATGTTCCAATGCAGATCTGACAAAGAGCTTGAAAAAGCAGAAAGTTTCTTGATGGGAGTTGTTGATTGGAGTACTGCGCAGATGCAGCAGGAGCATTCCCGTGCAGCATCAACAAGGAACTTTAAAAAACCCGGTCCCTATAGGAGAGAGGTACTGCCTAGCAGGGCAGTGTATTCTGTTTTGAGTGTCAGATGCGGGATTTCCAGGAGCTTCCAGCCTCTCCAGTGGCCACATCTGCACCAGGTGCATCGAGATGCAGCTCCTTAGAGACCGTGTTAGGGAACTGGAGCTGCAGCTTGATGAGCTCAGGCTTGTTAAGGAAAGTGAAGCAGTGATAGGCATTAGCTACAGGAGATAGACAAATTGATGACTGTCAGAGGAGGGAAGAGGGAGTGTCAGATTGTGGAGAGCATCCCTGTGGCCGTCCCTCTCAACAATAAGTACTCCATTTTGAGTACTATTGGGAGGGACAATCTTACTGGGGGAAGACTCATTCCTCTGGCAATGAGTCTGGCCCTGTGGCACAGAAGGATAGGGAACTGGAGAGGATGGCAGCAGTAACAGAGGGGTCAGATAGGTGATTCTGTGAATGCGAGAAAGAAACAAGGATGGTAGTTTGCCTCCCAGGGGCCATGATGTTTCTGAACACATCCACAATATCCTGAAAAGGGAAGGTGAGCAGCCAGAAGTCTTGGTACACATTGGTATCAACGATATAGATAGAAGAAGGGAGGAAGTCCCGAGAAAAGAATACGGGAATTTAGAAAGGAAGCTGAGAAGCAGGACCTCAAAAGTAGTAATCTTAGATTGCTGCCAGTGCTGTGCACAGTGAGGATAGGAATAGAATGAGGTGAAGAATTGTAGCAGAGGGCAAGAATTCAGATTTCTGGATAATCGGGACCTCTTCTGGGGCAGGTTGGACCTGAACAAAAGGGATGGGTTGCACTTGAATCCGACGGGGACCGATATTCTTGCGAGTAGATTTACTAGAGCTGTTGGCAGTGGTTTAAACTAATATGGCAGAGGGATGGGAATCAGTACAGTGGAGTTTTAGATGAGCCAGCAGGTTTACGAGTAGATGAGGGATGTTACATGAATTTAAGGAAGGACAAGCCAATGACTGGGTACAAATGCAGACAGAGCAAAGAGTTAAGTTGTACCACAGAGGCAAAATTCAAAAGGGTGAAGAATGCAGGATTGAAGATGCTGTATTTAAATGCACATAATATTCAGAATAAGGTGGATAAACTTGTGGTGTAATTAGAGTTGGTCAGAATGACGTTGTGGACATCACTGAATTGTGCCTGAAAGAAACCATAGTTGGGAGGTTAACATCAAAGGATATACATTGTATTAAAAAGACAGACAGAAAGGCTCTGTCTGGAAAGAGATGGAACTACATCTTTAGAAAGAGGTGACATCGGGTCAGAGAATATCGAATCTTTGTGGGTGGAGTGAGAAATTTCAAGGGTTAAAAAACAATTATGTGGATCATATATAGACCTCCAAGTAGTAGCCAAGATGTGGGGTTGAGATTGTAAAGGGAGCTGGAAAAAGGATGCAATAAAGGAAATGACACAATTGTAATGAAGGACTTCAGTGTGCAAGGGGATTGGAAAATTCAGGTTGGTGTTAGATCGCAAGAGAGGGAATTTGTTGAATGCCTGTGAGATGGCTTTTTAGTGCAGTTTGTGCCTGAGCATCCTCGGGGAAAGGCTGTCTTAGATTGGGTGTTGTGTAATAACCCAGAACATATTAGGGAGCTTAACATAAAGGAACCCTTAGGAGGCAGTGATCATAATATGATTGAATTCATACTGCAGTTTGAGAGGGAGAAGCATAACTCATGTGCATCAGTACCGCAATGGAATAAAAGTGAATTACAGAGGCATGAGAGAGGAGCTTGCCCAGGTGGATTAGAGGAGGATTCTGGCGGGGATGATGCCAGTCATCTTGGAATAGTTCACAAGGTGCAGGATAGATATGTCCCACAGAGAAAGAAGTTCTCAAATGGTAGGGGTAGGCAACTGTGGCTGACAAAGAAATGTAAGGACTGCAAAAAAGGCAAGGAAAGGGCATATAAGGTAGCAAAGGTGAGTGGGAAATTGAAATGATTGGGAAGCTTTTAAAATCCAACAAAAGGGAAGTAAATGGCTATAAAAAGGGAAAAAATGAAATATGAAGGCAGACTAGCCTAAAATATAAAGCAAGATACCTTAAGTTTTTTCAGTTATATAAAAAGCAAAAGGGAGGTGAGAGTTGATATTGGACCACAGAAAAATGATGATGGTGAGGTATTAATGGGGGACAAATAATTAGCAAATGAACTTAATGGCTACTTTGCAAGTCTCCACTGTGAAAGACATCAGCAGTGTGCCAGAGATTTGTGAGTGTCAGGGAGCAGGAGTGAGTGCCATTGCTATTCCAAAGGAAAAAATGCTAGGCAAACTGAAAGGTCTTAAGATGGATAAATCATCTGGGCCAGATAGACTACATCCCAGAGTCCTGAGAGAGGTTGCAGAAGAGATGCATTCATAATGATCTTTAAAGAATCACTTGATTCTGGCATGGTCCCAGAGGTCTGGAAGACTGCAAGTGTCACTACACTCCTTCAGAAGGGAGAAAGGCAAAAGAAATGAAATTTTGGACCAGTTAGCCTAAACTCAATGTTTGGGAAGGTGTTGGAGTCTATTAGGTTTGAGGTACTTAGAGACTAATGATAAAATTAGTCAAAGTCACTATGGTTTCTGTAAAGGGAAGCCTTGCCTAACAAATCTGTTACAATTCTTCGAGGATGTAACAAGCAGGGTGGACAAAGGAGAGGCAGTGGATGTTATTTACTTGGACTTTCAGAAGGCATTTGATATGGTGCCACACATGAAGCTGCTTAACAAGATAAAATCCCACGGCATTACAGGAAAAATACTGGAGAAGATAACGGAATGGCTGACAGGGAGTGGGAATAAAAGAAGCCTTTTCTGGTTGGCTGCTGGTGACTTGTGATGATCCTCAGGGTCAA
This sequence comes from Hypanus sabinus, assembly GCF_030144855.1. Lineage (NCBI taxonomy): Eukaryota > Metazoa > Chordata > Chondrichthyes > Myliobatiformes > Dasyatidae > Hypanus > Hypanus sabinus. The sequence goes on from NC_082727.1 coordinate 6,632,414, forward strand.
TATTGGGAGAACTACTTTTAACATTGTTTGTCAGTAATTTCGATAATGGAATTGATGGCTTTATGGCAAAGTTTGTGGATGATACAAAGATGGCTGGTTGGGTAGGTAATGTTGAGGAAGCAATGCAATTGCAGTAGGACTTAGACAAGTCGGAAGGATGGACAAAAATATTGCAGATGGATTACAGTATTGGGAAATGTGTGATAATGCATTTTGGTAAAAGGAACAATAGCACAGACGATCATCTAAATGAAGAGAAGGTTCAAACATCAGAGGTGCAGGAGGAGTTAGGAGTCCTCGTGCAGGACTCCCAGAAGGTTAACTTACAGGTTGAGTCTATGGTTAAGAAGATAAATATAATGTTGGCATTTATTTCATGGGGAATAGAATATAAAAGCAAAAGAATAATGCCGAGCCTTTAAAAGACACTAGTCAGACTGCACTTGGAGTATTGTTAATAGTTTTGGACCCTATATTTCAGAAAAGATGTGTTGTCATTGGACAGAGTCCAGAGGAGGTTCACAAGGATGTTTCCAGGAATGAAGGGGTTAACATATGCAGAGTGTTTGGCAGCTTTAGGCCTGTATACTCTAGAATTTAGAAGAATATGGGGGGATCGTGGGATCTCATTGAAACCTACCGAGTGTTAAAAGATAGGGTAGATGTGGAGAGGATATTTCCTGTAGTGGGGGTATCCAGAATTAGAGGGCACAACTTCAAAATTGAAGGGCAACCCTTTAGAACAGAGGTAAGGAGTAATTATTTTAGCTAGAGGGTAGTAAATTGGTGGAATTCTCTGCCACAGACTGCAGTAGAAGCCAAGTCCGTGGGTATATTTAAGGCAGAAGTTGATGGTTTTTGATTGGTCAGGGCATCAAAGGATATGATGAGAATCCGGGTGTTTTGGTTTGAGTGAGATCTGGGATCAGCCATGATGGAATGGCCGAGCAGACTCGATGGGTTGAATGGCCTAATTCTGCTCTTATGTTTTATGGTCTTACGGTCTATTCTGGTTGGCGGCTGGTGACAAGTAGCGTTCCGCAGGGATTGGTATTGGGACCACTTCTTTTCACATTGTATGTCAAAGATTTGGATGATGGAATTGATGGCTTTGTAGCCAGGTATGCAGACAATACTAAGATAGATGGAGGGGCAGTTAGTGTTGAGGAAGCAGGGAGTCTGCAGAAGGCTGAAGAAAGCATATTTCCTATAACAGGTGAGTCCAAAACAGAGTGCAAGGCCTCAGAATAAAGTAACCTCCATTTAGAATAGAGATGAATAAGAACCTCTTTAGCTAGAAGGTAGTGAATCTGTGGAATTCATTGCTATGCATGGGGAAAGTTATTGAGTATATTTAAAGCAGAGGTTGATAGGTTCTTGATTAGTCAGGCTCTCAAAACGTATGAAGAGAAGGCAAGAGAATGGGTTGTGAAGGATAATAAATCAGCCGTGATGCAATGGTGGAGCAGACTTGATGTGCCAAGTGGCCTAATTCTGCGCCTATGTCCTATGGTCTTTTGATAAGATGTGCACAGATTTTGGCTTGACATTTAAGTTGCTTAAATGCTGTTTAACAGTTAAACAACTTGAAGTTATTTAAGCTTGATGTATCTTTTACTGATTGGTGGAAGAAGGTTTTCTATTGTCCCCTTTGTTTTATTCTGAGATATTCTGCCATGATACAGACAGAAGCTCAAACATTGGGATGGAAATTCAAACATGTCAACAGCTGATGTCAGCAATGTACATGAGCATTAAATGTGCATCTAAACAGCAATTTGAAATGAGTATGGTAAAAATCAAATCATCCTGCACCCTTGGGATTTTGGTGTCTATCTAATGGATTTCCAGACTGTAGATGTTACTCCTATTATACACTAGCGTACTTACAATTCACTTCTTTTTAATCTTTTCACATGTTCTCCAGTATTGATGAGCTTTCCCAATCAGTTTAAGAGAAGTGTGAGAGATAGGGCTTGACTGAGTTTCAAAGGAGCAAAGGAAACAGAGTTCGTGAAGCAGGTGCTGACAGAGTGGGATATTAGAACATCCTGATACTGGATTTTTGTTGTTCGCTGTTCTGGCTTTGTCACATGTACAACATTATAGTCAAAAACTAGTCTTGCACGCCACCCATAAAGGCCATTTCATTACAATGGTGCAGTGGGTAGTGCAACAGCAACCAATAACAGAGATCAGCACCTTCTGAGATAGTCAAACTACCCTGTCTGGCACTAGCAATTATTCCTCAGTCAGACACTTAGGCTACATCCACACTAGACCGGATAATTTTGAAAACACCGGTTTTGGGTAAAAATGATAGGCATCCACAATATGTGTTTTTGAAAATATCCCTATCCACACTGAAACAGAGATTTTGGTGAATATCCTCCTACTGGGCATGCGCAGGACACATCTACTGAAAATAAGCGACATGTTTGGTGTTGAATCTCGCCGTAAAAGTTTGTGTAGTTACAGACTAGAAAAACTTAAAATGATGTACAACTGTTGGCTCTCGCGAAGGAGAACTTAAAACTAAAAAAGAAACAAATACTGGAGCATATGGCAGCAACCGACAGGGAGTTCACGGACTGTATGACCCAGCTGACGACGAACATTGAAAAACGGACTAATTCTGTTGCATTAATAAAGCACCTTGTTAAGTGTATAGTTATCTTGTATTTCCATACAATGTTACATTGGGCTGTTACACATCTATTGTCAGAGAAGTACTTGCATAAATAGGTAAACCACCTTCATATGAACAAGGACAGAAAACAGGGCAAAGTGAATATACATATTTATTTAGTCAGTTATGGGTCAAAGTATTTGGTGAGTACACTTTTAACTCTTCTGGCTTCAGTCTGGTTGTCGTCTGTTCTGAAATTGTTAAGTTGCATTCAAGAAAACAATGAAATAATACACTGCTCTCTGATAGCATTTTCAAAAGTCTCCGGTTACGCCATCCAAATGCTTGAGTAGCGTTTTCAAAAATATCCACCTTGAAAAGTGTTTTTGAAAAGCTCTGGTTTCAGGAGACGAAAATGCCATTTTAGTGTGGATGGAGGGTAAAAACGAAGAGAAAAAGCTTCGGTTATGGATTTATCTGGTGTAGTGTGGATCTAGCCTCAGATCACATTTCTTCCCCATTTTGATGTATGATCTCAACAACTGAATTTCTCAACCATGTCTACATGCTTTTATGCATTGAGTTGCTGCACATGATTGGCTGATTAGATACTTGGATTGTAGGCCTCCGTTAGTCTCAATAGACCATGGATTTGCACCTTGGAAAGTTTCCAGGGCACAAGCCTGGACAAGGTTTTTTGTCTAGCCCAAGCTGAAGTCTCCCCTCTCCACATCACCTATGTTGTTCAGGAAAGGGCATTACATACAGCTTGGCACCAGTGTTGTCACAGAGCAATGTGTGGTTATGTGCCATGCTCAAGGACACACATGCAAGCCTCAGCCAAGGCTCGAACTAGTGACCTTCAGATAACTAGACAAACACCTTAACCACTAGGCCATGTGCCAACTTATGCTTGGATTAATGAGCAGATGAACCAAATAAATATACTAAGTATAGACAACCTCTCTAATGGTACCTAACCACTATGAAAGCAGCAGATCCAATCTACCATCTCCTGTATGATTTGATGCCCTCTGACTCCATTGAACTCTCCAGAGAGGCTGGTAATTTATGGAGATTTCAGGAGCAGAGCAGACTGCTAACTGGGAATTGCCCTCTGGAATCATTTCATGTTTCTACCTACTTAGCTGAAGTCCACAATCACAGGATCAGTTAACCTGAACAGTGTAGATTTGTCAATATGATTAGGTGAATTCTGCGATAATCTTCTTTGGATTGGGCAATACCTGTGCACAAGACCATAACAAATTGCAAAGAGTTGTGAACACTGCGCAGTCTGTCCTGAAAACCAGCCACCCCTCTCATGACTCTGCCTACACTTCCTGCAGCCTTGGGAAAGTCGGCTTAATCAAAGACCCCTCCCACTATAGTCATTCTCCCTCCCCCACCCTTTCATCAGGCAGAAGATACAAAAGCTTGAAAACATACACCACCAAATTCAAGGATATCTTCTATCCCACTGTTAGAATACCCTTCATAAAGACAAATGCTTGATGTTTCAATCTACCTCAACATGGCCTTTACACTTTAGTTGTCTGCCTGCACTGCACTTCCTCTGTATATGGTTTTCCGGTTTGTACTGCCTAGATGGACTTAGGTCTGTATGGAGGCATGTAAACAATATTTTTCATGAATCTCAGTACAAGTATTCAGAATAAACCAATAACAGTTACCAAGAGATGTGTGTGTTTTTAACATGCGATGACTATAGAAGCGCACTGGTCATATGTTTCTGTTTTGTTTCTGTGATCCTGTCCATTGACTGAGACACTCAGTTTCACACTGATACAGAGACACACTCAATTCTTTCTCAGTCAGAAGAACCAGGTCTGTTGACTGGAATGGCTTGGGCAATGCCTTAAGTACTTAGAAGCCCAAATGTACCTGCTCATAATAACACAACAATTAAGCCAATGAATAATATGTGGCAGATTCAGGGGAACAAGGAAAGCCTTACTGCTTGGGAAAAATAACTGATTTTGAGCCTGGGCCAATGTGGATGTGACGTAGCCTCCTCCCTGATGGAAGTGAACCAAACAGTCCATGAGCATAAATTCCTTTTCCTTTTCTCTTTTTTTGCACTATTTACTTTGACATTGATAATAGAGGAATTTAATAATTTTATGCCTTTGCATTGTACTGCTACTGCAAAACACCATTTCCACTTCATATAAGTCAATAATAATAAATCTGATTCTAATTCATTCACAGTTGATAACATGTTAACTAAAACTTAAAGCTTGCATTCATTATCCATGGGAAGAACCAAACATGGTAAATCAATGTTCTAGTAGCACTGGCATTTGGCACAGAAGAGGTCAAAGTAGGCCATGTACAGAAAATCAGCCATTTTGTTAGAGGGATTAGGACAAATGTATTTCCATAGGTTGAAGGAAAACAGTTGGGGACAACAGTAACCATGGCAGCAAAGTGATTAACAAAAGGTTAGAAAGAATCCAGGATACTTTATTGAGTTGTTACTTGTTCAAAGTTCAAAATAATTTTATTATCAAAGTACATATGTGTCACCATGTACTACCCTGAGATTCGTTTTCCTGCGGGCATACTTAGCAAACCTATAGAATTGTAACTATAACAGGGTCAATGAAAGATCAACCGAAGTGCAGGAAACATCAAGCTGTGCAAATGCAAATATAAATAAATAAATTAGTAGAAAATGAGATAATGAGACAAAGTGTCCTTAAAGTGAGATCAGTGTTTGTGGGAATCTTCTCAATGATAGGGTTTGAGTTTAGTTATTCCTTTTATTCCAGTGCCTGATGGTGGAGGGGTAGTAACTGTCCTTGAACCAAGTGGTGCGAGTCCTGAGGCTCTTGAAGCTTCTACCTGATGGCAGCAGCGAGAAGAGAGCATGACCTAGATGCTGAGGTCTCTGATGATGGATGCTGCTTTCCTATGACAGCGTTTCATATAGATGTGCTCAATGGTTGGGAGAGCCCAGTAATGCTCAGGGCAAATCCCTCTTTAACTATGTTTTACTGATTCTCTGCTTTGAATGCAATGTTTGTAGGAAAAAGAGATATTTAAACCTGTGCAGCTCTTCAGCAGTACTGATTCCAATTTGCTGAAATTGCATATCAATATCTGATGTGTTGCTGTCCCCAAAAAGCTAGTAACTGAAATTGAAATATTTTTACTGTTGCAGAGTGTGAAAGAAACAACGTGATGGCAAACTGAGGTAAGCAGATTCCTGCTGCACTCAGACGGCAAGTGACGCTGAACATTTGAGAAAATGTGAAAATAATCTAGTGTCTGGTGAATATCAAAACAAAAACTGTTGACACTATAAATCTGAAATAAATCAAAGTTGTTCTCTCACTTTTCCAGTCCTGATGAAGGAATTTCACTAGGAAATGTTGAATCTATTTATCTTTTTACATCAAGAGTGTGTTGTTTCTCTTTCTACAAATGTATTTCCACCATTTTCTGTTTTCATTCATAATTAACAAATGGACGATTAATTCAATGGCATCCTGATAGAGAAAAAATTCCCACACTCTCTCTGCTAACTTGTGTTAGGTTATATGTTCAACTGTATTCTTGAAGTTTTTTTACACATGGTGAAAATAGTTCAGAGTTGGTTATGGGCATGATGTCTGCCAGATAATCCAATTGGTAACAAAGACCATAAGACATATGAGCAGATTTAGACCATTCAGCCTGTCAACTGCTCCAGTTGAGCATGGCTAATTTATTTACCTCTTAACTCCATTCTCTGCCTTCTCTCCGTAACATTTGACACTGTTACTAACCAAGAAGCTATCAACCTCTGCTTTAAACATACCCATCATCTTAGCCTCTGCAGCCACCTGTGGCAATGAATTCCACAGATTCACCACCATCTGGCTAAAGAAATTCCTCCTCATCTTTGTTCTAAAAGGACATTCTTCTATTCTGATGCTGTGCCCTCTGGTTCTAGACTTTACCACTATTGAAAACATCCTCTAAATCTACTGTATATGGCCCTTTCAATATTCACTAAGTTTCAATGAAATCCCTCCCTCATTCTTCTAAATTCCAGTGAGTACAGTCCCAGAGCCATCAAATGCTCCTCATACATTAACCCTTTCATCCCAAAGGTCATTCTTAGAAATCTCCTCTGGATCCTCTTCAAAGGTAGCCCATCCTTTCTTAGATATGGGGCCTAAAACTACTCTTATTACTCCAAAAAAAATGAGGCCCTTTGTGGAAAGCAAGTAATTTCTATTTTATCTATGTCAACAGAATAAAAATCCTGAGGGATGTGATTTATTCAGTTAGATGATAATCCAAGCTGTGATGACCGAGCCAAGCGACAAAGCTACGTGAAGTTCGCATCTCCATGCTTTGTTGAGATCTTAATGAGATCACTGTAAAAGGTTAATTAACATTATATTACACAGACAAGGCTGCTATGATAAAATGCACCAGTGACATCAATCATGGGAAGCTCTTCATGGAGACTGGAAGCTTTCCAGAACAACAAATCAATACAGAGGAAAAGGCGTATGATCTGCTGAGGCTTCCGGAGAAACAGGTGAACTAAGAAATAATGGGTAAATAAATTATGAAAAGGTTAAAGCAAGCTGACCCAGTACAACAGGAGATATACACTCAGTGGCCACTTTATTAGGTACACCTGTACACCTGCTTGTTTATGCAAATATCTAATCAAACATATTAATGGTACCTAACAGAAGCTCCTTTGCTTTCATCTTTGGAAACAGCTCTATTTCCATCTTTAATATCTCTATTTTTCCCTTTCAGGGTTCTTTTGAAGACCCTGACCTGGAGTTATATGCTGACTACGGTTCTTTGTGGGAATGGGACCCGCCCTCTAGGTTTCACAACTGGCCGTTGTTCGGCACTCCAGGGCCTCGGCCTAAGAGGGTTGTTTACCTTTGGAGGGCCAAGATTTCGTGGCTCTGGAGACAGGCGGATCGAAGATCGGTGTCACGGTAGGAGATCCGTGTATCATCGTGGGAGTCAGAAGATTTACGTTTGTGTGCCCAGAGACCTGAGATTTCTCAGCACAGAGCTTGTAAAAAGCGATGCAATGGAATTTTAACATCATAAACCAGCCAGTTGTTTGTTATGTCTCCCCTCTCGCTGTGAAATGGAGTCACCCCTTTCTTCCTTAGTAAGGAGAGAGAGAGCCTGTGATATGTCAAATACTGGATGAGCAATGTAGTCTTTGGAGTGCAGCAAGTCTGTGTCTTTACTTTTGCCTTGGTCACACTTGAGTGCTTGGTGGTGAGTGCCAATGCCTTTCTCTGCCAGTGGGGGAAGGGGGGGATCGTTGCTTGCTTCTGCTTACGTGCAGGAGGGAGGGGAGCTGGGGGGACTTTAGGGTTCTAACATTTAACTGTCGTTCATTCTTTGGAGGTTCTCCTCTGGTTGTAAAGAAAAAGCATTCCAGGATGTATATTGTATACATTTCTCTGACATTAAATGTACCTTTGAAACCTTTGAAGCCACTCAATGCATAAAAACTTGCAGACGTGGTCAAGAGAGTCAGTCGTTGTTGAGACCAAACATCAGAATGGGGAAGAAGTGACTCTGACCATGGATTGATTGTTGGTGCCAGATAGGTGGTTTGAGTATCTCAGAAATTGCTGATCTCCTGGAATTTTCATGCATAACAGTCTTTAGAGTTTACAGAGAATGGTGCAAAAAAATCTAATGAGCAGCAATTCTGTGGGCAAAAATGCTTTGTTTTTGAGAGAGGTCAGTGGAGGATGGGCAAACTGATTCAAGGCAACAGTAACTCAGATAACCACATTAGAACTGTGGTGTGAGAAGAGCATAGCTGAATGCACAACACATTGATCCTTGAAGTGGATGGGCACCACAAAAAAAAAGTAGCAGAACACCACAAACTTACACTTAGTCTCAATGGCCACTATAATAAGTACAGGATATCTTTAAAAAAAGAGTGTAGTCATAGAGGACAGAACATGGTGGAGTATAGGAATGAGATAGGAATGGTCTAGATGGACAGACATTGACAGAGAAAATGCAGCAAAGAGGTAGTATGTTTTCTGTATTCACCCTGACAAGTACTTCTGCAGATCAGTAGTTGTGCTGTCTTTACGACAGTTATTTAGTTTATAATATTTTTGCTTAGTAATTCATTCAATAGTATTTTCTAGTTAGAATTAGAAGTGTTTAAAGTATATTCATTGCATGTAAAATATATCGGCATGCGATGACGTCACATCCGGTTTCGCCGCGTCTTGTGGGAAAATACCGGTTTGAAATTAGCGCGAGGGTGGGGGCTTACCACGAGGCTCACCTGAGCAGAAGTTGTTTTGCAGGCATGAGAAATCACAGTGAGAGCAACGCTGTAAGTTAATAGATAATCGATATATTGAACTAAGATGTTAATGCCGATCCTGTTAGAAGTAACGACGGTAGATAATGTTTATGCTTTCGTTAGTTAAAGAGTCGCGGATAGTTTGCATGGAAGTGTATTTAAAGTAGTCAATGGAGCAGGTAAACTCTCCCTGTATACTGCACCTTAGTGTAATGTAGTTATAGTCACCTTTGCAAGTATTTACACTTGAAATGTGATATTAAGGAAGGAACAAATACTGTATCAATCTTGTATTGTTTTATCAACAGTTTTCACCATATGTTAATGTGAAGAGTGAACAGTAAATGGTTAATCTTACTGCGATCTGGTTCTTATTAACTGTGGTTTATCTCGACGTTAAATTCGGCGTTCGTGACACGCGAAGGAGAACGTTACAGTGAAAAAGCGGCATTATCAGGTGTTTCAAGTGCTGCAATGTCAGCTCAATCCAGCATCAAGTCGACGCCGCCCAGCGACAAGGGCAGTAAACCGACATCAAGTAAGCCCACCCAGGCGTTATCAGGTGTTCCAAGTGCTGCAATGTCAGCTCGATCCGGGATCAAGTCGATGGCGCCCAGCGACAAGGGCAGTAGAACGACATCAAGTAAGTCCACACAGGCAAGAGCCAAGGCAGAAGCCGCCAAGGTGCGACTGCGTTACGCCAAACAAGAAGCAGTTTTGAAAATGAAACAGGCCACCAGAGAAGCCGAAATCCAGAAAGAAAGGGCCGCCAGACAAAGAGAAGAGGCTGCCAGAGAAGCCAAAATCCAGAAAGAAAGGGCCGCCAGACAAAGAGAAGAGGCCGCCAGAGAAGCCGAAAGGGCCGCCAGACAAAGAGAAGAGGCTGCCAGAGAAGCCGAAATCCAGAAAGAAAGGGCCGCCAGAGAAGCCGAAAAGGCCGCCCGAGAAGCCGAAACCCAGTTGGAAATGGCAAAAATATTGACAGAGTTGCAAGTGCTGCAGCTAGAAAGAGAAGAAGAAGCTGCCATGGCGGAAGCAGAGTACATAGAAGAAGCTGAAGGGTCGCGTGATCTGACCGAAGCAAGATCTACTTTAGAAAGGACCAGAGTGGAATGCACAAGCGACTATGTACAATCTCAAATAGACAGGCAGGCTCGTCTCCCCTCTCCATACGTATTCGATAACTTCCCCAGCTACGAGGAACCTCAGAGAGTCACGATTGCATCACATCCATACGAGGAAGGAAATTTACCCTCACGGCTCCGTGATGAAGTCAAGAATGAAAGAACCGACAACGCTCCTTCACCCCCACAACAGGACGGCGGGGAGGGAGAGGTTCACTCCAGGACAACAATTGTCAGCTCGAACTGTACAGAAGTTTGCGGTCAAACTCAGTTAAGCCGTTCTTGTTCCAAGATCTGCCTCACTGAGGTGTACCCTAAAGAAGCACAACAAGACATTACCAAGCGTAAAGTAACCGACGAGACGCTAGGTCAGTCAGTTTTCGTTCAAACCGAGCACGGAAACAAACTTGCACAATCAGCTCAAGAAACCATTTCTTTAAAACCCAAAGGCACCAAGGTCTTCAGAGATGAAGCAAATAATGGGGTTGCCCCATTGCCTTTCAGAGAACCACGTCAGCGCTCACCAGATAACAAAGAGCAGGCAGTCAAACGGTTCACGTCCTTACGGAAAACCCAGAAAAGGAAACCTGAGATGCAGCAACGCACCCGATTGGCCCACGAGGTACTGTGCACCCTAATGGCAGAGGTCACAGCCATTATAAACGCACAATCATTCCTACCTGTGTCTTCTGACCCAGAAAACCCCTTTATACTTTCGCCATCAACGCTCCTTACGCAGAAGGCAGGAGCACCTCCTCCACCAGGAGACTTCTCAGACAAGGATTTGTACACAAAGCAATGGAGACAAGTCCAGGCTCTGGCAAATCAGTTCTGGCCTCGCTGGAGACAAAAATATCTACCTTTGTTGCAACAGAGACAAAAGTGGACAGAACCCCGAAGGAATCTTCAAGTTGAAGACTTAGTCCTGCTCAGGGACAAGCAAATCGCCCGCAACAGCTGGCCAACGGCCAGAATCACTGCTACATTCCCTAGCGAGGATGGACATGTCAGGAAGATTGAATTGAAGACTACCGACCAAGGCGATGTGAAAATTTACCAAAGGCCAGTTACAGAAGTTATTCTACTTCTACCCAATGACTGATTAAGAGACTAAGTTTTGTACTCTGCTCATTGTGACCTTACGAAGGTCAAGCGGGGAGTGTGCTGTCTTTACGACAGTTATTTAGTTTATAATATTTTCGCTTAGTAATTCATTCAATAGTATTTTCTAGTTAGAATTAGAAGTGTTTAAAGTATATTCATTGCATGTAAAATATATCGGCATGCGATGACGTCACATCCGGTTTCGCCGCGTCTTGTGGGAAAATACCGGTTTGAAATTAGCGCGAGGGTGGGGGCTTACCACGAGGCTCACCTGAGCAGAAGTTGTTTTGCAGGCATGAGAAATCACAGTGAGAGCAACTCTGTAAGTTAATAGATAATCGATATATTGAACTAAGATGTTAATGCCGATCCTGTTAGAAGTAACGACGGTAGATAATGTTTTTGCTTTCGTTAGTTAAAGAGTCGCGGATAGTTTGCATGGAAGTGTATTTAAAGTAGTCAATGGAGCAGGTAAACTCTCCCTGTATACTGCACCTTAGTGTAATGTAGTTATAGTCACCTTTGCAAGTATTTACACTTGAAATGTGATATTAAGGAAGGAACAAATACTGTATCAATCTTGTATTGTTTTATCAACAGTTTTCACCATATGTTAATGTGAAGAGTGAACAGTAAATGGTTAATCTTACTGCGATCTGGTTCTTATTAACTGTGGTTTATCTCGACGTTAAATTCGGCGTTCGTGACACGCGAAGGAGAACGTTACAGTAGTACTTTTAAATATATTAATATAACACAATTTTTAAGTTAACATACTCAAAAAAGACTTCTTTCTCTTTTAAGTTGTTAAAGTAAATCAAATTGCTAGAAGAACTCAGTGGGTTAGGCCGCATCTGTAGGTGGAAATGGCCAATCATGGTTTTGGGTTGAGACTCTCAGCCGAGATGAAGGGACATTGTGTCCATTGGCCATTTATTTTCCTCTACAGATGTTGTCAGACCCGCTGAGTTGCTCTGACAGTTTGTTACATGCTCTGGATGCCAGAATATGCAGTCTTTTGTGCCTTCTTTCAGTACTTCTTCATCATGGGTTGTCAGCAATAGCAGAAGAGAGCAATATTTCTTTAAACCCTGTACTCTCCATGTAGAGTGGATATTGTCCATAAAGTGGTTAATGTAATGCTTTTCAGCACTAGTGATTGAGGCTCAATTTTCATCATTGTCTGTAAGCGTTTGTACCTCCTCCCGCCGAATGTATGGGTTTCCTCCGGGTGCTCCAGTTTCCTCTCACATTTCAAACACATACAGGTTATTGAGTGTTGGTTGGAGCTGGAAACATGGCTACCCCTGTCGTTACTCACACTGTGCTGGTCGTTGACGCAAATGGCCCATTTCACTGGATATTTCAATGTTTTGGAGTACATGTGACAAATAAAGCTAATCTTTAATTGTTAAATCTATCCCCACCTTGCTGTCCATTTTCATTTTCCATATATTACGTATGAGATAGAAAGTTCACCTAGAAAGAGGTCTATGCTGAAAACAGTGTGGGTGCATTTTCACTGACGAGGCTTCAGCAGTTCAGGAAGATGGCTCACTATCACCTTACCAAAAGCGATTAGAAATAGGAGAAAATATCATCCTTAGAGATGATAACAAGATGATATAAAATGAATTTTAAAAAATGTTTGGACTCCATAGAATCATAGCATACTACAGCACTGAAACAGGCTTCTTGGCCCATCTGGTCCATTCCAATGTGATCTTCTTCATCGTCCCCTCTATCTGCATCTCCCTCTCAGCCTCTCTCATCCATGCACTTATTCAGATGTTACAACTGAACTGGAATGCACCACTCCTACTGGGGGCTCATTTAACACTTGCAACCCCATCTAAGTGAAGAAGTCTCCCATTGGATTTCCCTTGAATATTTCACCTTTTACCCTAAGCATATGGCCTTTAGTTCTAGTCTCACCCATCTTGAAGGGAAATGCCCTGCATTCATTCATCTTAACATAATTTTATACAACTCTATAAGGTCTCTCCTCATTCTCCTGGGCTCCAGGGAATAAAACTGAATGGGCTGAATTTTATTCCCACTGTGAGAAAACTAGGCCATTGTGTGCTATAGAACACAAAGTGCTGAATGAGCTCAGCGGGGCCTTTTTACATTGTATGTCAATGATTTGGATGATGGAATTAATGGCTTTGCGGCCAGGATTGAGGATGATATGATGATAGATATGGGCAGGTAGTGTTGAGGAAGCAGGGAGGCTGCAGAAGAACTAGGATAGATTAGGAGAATGGGCAAAGAAGTGGCGGATGGAACAGTATTGGGAAGTATATGGTCATGCACTTTGGTAGAAGGAGTAAAAGTATAGATTATTTTCTAAATGGGAAAATTACAAAAATCTAAGGTGTAAAAGACACGAGGGTCCTTATGCTGGATTCCCTAAACATTAATTTGTAGGTTAATTCGCTGCTGAGGAAAGGAAAAGAGATGTCAGCACTCATTTCAAGAGGAATGGAATATAAAAACAAGGATGTAATGCTGAGGTTTATAAGGCACTGGCTAGCCCTCACTTGGAGTATTGTGAGCAGTTTAGGGGCCCCCTTCCAAGAAAGGATGTCCTGACATTGGAGAGGGTTCCAAAGAGGTTTACAAGAATGATTCCAGGATTGAAAGGTTTAACAAATTAAGAGTTTTTGATGGCTCTAGGTCTGTACTCTGGAATTTAAAAGAATGAACATGTGAAACCTATTGAAACCTAGGGAATGTTATAAAGCCTAGATAGAGGGGATGTTTCCTGTAGTGAGGGAGTCTAGTACAGAGTGCAAAACCTCAAAATAGAGGGACATCCACTTAGAACAGAGAGATGGAGTAATTTCTTTAGCCAAAGGGTGGTGAATCTATGGAATTCATTGCCATAGGTGGCTGTGGAGGCCAAGTTAGCGGTTGCATTTAAGGTGGGGGTTGAACGATTCTTGATAAATCAGTACAAGAAATATTATGGGGAAAAGCCAGGAGAATCGGGTTGAGAAGGAAATGGGTCAGATATGATCAAATGGCAGAGCAGACTCAATGGGCTGAATGGCCTAATTCTGCTCCAGTGTATTAACGCCTTATTATCTCATGTGTCATGCAGCACCTACAGAAGAAAATGGACAGTTGATGTTTCAGGTAAAGAGCTTCCTCTGGAGAGGGTCTCAGCACCTTATGTCGCTCCAGATTCCCTCATGAATGCAAGAGGCTCCCACTCTAAATTTAAGTTGAACAAGACAGGATTTTGAAGACCATTACATGAATCACTTGGCTCCAAGTGCACACTGTCCTGGCCATCTTCCAGTGACAGCTGCTTGGCATATTCACTGGAGCCAAATTCTCCAGGCTACCTGCTCTCTGTAAACCTTCAGTGCAATGCTTAATCCACATGGGTCAATGTGTTGGTGAGGGGGAGGGGTGTAGCTCTGATGAATGTTCCTGGTTTATCAAGTAATTAATGCTTCATGATAACATTCATCCCGACTGTTCCCAGTACCTCTACTGTTTCCTCCCAGCTCCACTGCTGTATATTATAGGTTCGGCTCTGAGACATCACATTCAGACTCTTTCCATAAGACCATAAGACATAGGAGCAGAATTAGGCCATCAAACCTGCTTCACCATTCATCCATGGCTGATCCTTTTTTCCCAACCTCAACCCCACTCCCCAGCCTGCTCCCTGTAACCTTTGATGCCATGTATAATCAAGAAGCTGTCAATCTCTGCCTTAAATACACTAACAATCTGGCCTCTGCAGCTGCCAGTGGTAAAAAAATCCACAAATTCATCACCATCTGACTAAAGAAATTTCTCAGAATCTTTGTTTTAAATAGATGCTCCTCTATCCTGAGGCTGTGCCCTCATGTGCTAGACTCTCCACCATGGAAAAAATCCTTTCCACATCTAATCTAGGCCCTTCAACATTTGAAAGGTTTCAATGAAATACCCCCCCCCCCCAGCTTCGAAATCCCAGCAAGTACAGACCCAGAGCCATCAAATATTCCTCATATGATAACCCTTTCATTCCTGGAATCATCCTTGTGATCTTCCTTTGAACCCTCTCCAATGCCAGCATATCTTTGCTGATGAGGAGCCCAAAACTGTTCACAATACTCAAGGTGAGGCCTCACCAGCCTTATAAAGCCTCAACATCACATCTCTGCACTTGCTTGTTACTAGAATTTCAGATGGAGATGAGAGGGTGTACAGGAGCGAGACATAGCAGAAAGTTCAGTGGTGTCACAGTAAACAACCTTGCTGATTGTGGACTTCAGGATGGCAAGACGAGGAAACATGAACCAACCCTCTAGAGGGATCAAAAGTGGAGAGAGTGAGCAATTTCAAGTTCCTGGGTGTCAAGATCACTAAGGAACTAACCTGATCCCAACATATCAATGCATCTATAAAGAAGGAAAGACAGTGTCTATATTTCATTAGGAATTTGAAGAGATTTGGTTTGTTTCCTAAAACACTTGAAAAATTCCTTAGAGTGTAATTCTATGGAGGGTACTTGAAAGAAAAATCCTACAAAAAGTAGCGGATATGACCCAGTCCATCATGGGTAAAGATCTCCCAACCACTGAACACATCTACATGAAACACTGTCACAGGAAAGCAACATCCATCATCAGGAGCACCCACCACCCAGGACATGAACTCTTCTTGCTGTTGCCAACAGGAAGAAGGTACAGGACTCATATCACAAGGTCAGGAACAGTTACTACCCTTCAAACATCAGGGCAAGGGGGGATAACTTTACTCAACTTCATTTGCCCCATCATTGAAATGTTCCCACAACCAATGAATTGACTTTCAAGGATTCTTTATTTCATGTTCTCAATATTTACAGGTCCACAATCCCTTATCCGAAATTCTGAAATCCAAAAAAAACTCCGAAAACTGAAGTCTTTCTCATCAGCAACAGATGTCACTCAGGTGTGACGTGGCAGCACTAGCAGAGGCCGCCAGACGTCAGTTGTGGCTCAGTGCTTGTACTAGTTACATGTGCATTTGCTATTCACTATTTTGTTTTCACTGTTGACTTTGTGTTTAATTTCACTGTGAAAATGTCGAAAAGAGCTGCAGATACCCCTATGGGTAACAATGAGAAAAAGAGAAGAAAGCATCTATCATTATCAATAATGCAGAAAGTGGAGTTATTGCAGAAGCTTGATCGTGGTGTGTCTGTGCGTTCTTACTGAAGAATATGGTGTTGGAACTACCACTGTATATGATTTAAAGTAACAGAAAGACAAGTTACTGAAGTTTTATAGTGACAGTGATGTTCTACATTTATTCCAATAAATCATTTACCATGTGTTTTATTCGGTTCGTTTGAAGCTGTATATTTTCATGTTTTATTGAATGTTTTTGTTGGAAATAAAATATTTTTCTTGTCATTATTCCCTAAACAATACAGTATAACAACTATTTACATAGCATTTACATTGTACTAGGTATTATAAGTAATCTAGAGATGATTTAAAGTATACGGGAGGATGTGCGTAGGTCTTTAGCTCTGCCGGGTCCTAAAGTCCACCGCACTGAGACAAGTTAAATAAGGGACTTGAGCATATGTACTTTTTCGTATCTGTGGGGTGGGGGGGGGGCAGAACCAATAAGGAGGGATTCTGAATTCCGAAATGCAACTGGCCCCAAGGATTTTGGATAAGGATTGTGGACCTGTATTGTTTATTTATTTATTATTATTGTTTCTTCTTTTTGTATTTGCACTCTGGTTGAACACTGTAATTGGGCATTTTTTCATTGATTCTATAATAGTTATTAATCTATAGATTTGTTGAGTATGCCCCCAATAAAATGAATCTCATGGTTGTATACGGTGGCGTATATGTACTTAAACAATAAAATTTATTTTGAACTTTGCACTTTGACCTCCAAGATGCCAACAGTCTTGTTGTCGCTTTGGAGGTTTGTATGCCTAAATGACCCAGAGATCTATGTTGGCTGGAGTCAAGGCTTTATGATTTGGCTCTTGATAGGATCACCCATACCAAACATGTCAAAGGGTAGAGACCAGACTAAGAGTGGTCCACCAGCCCTCCAGGTTTGGGGGATCTAGCTGAGGCTAACAATCCTAACTGATAAAACAAAATTGTTATGGAAACAGGAATGAAGAATCCTTCTACATCTGTGTGCCATGGTATTCCTGAGTCTTCAACTAGGACTTTCATGACTGACAGTAGTGAAGACTGCAAGGAAGCTACTGACACAATGAAGGAAGTCCTGAACACCTCCAGATATGGACGACCTTCATAAGAACATAAGAAATAGGAGCAGAAGTAGACTATCTGGCCTGTCAAGCCTGCTCCACCATTCAATAAGATAATGGCTGATCTAGCCATGGACTCACCTGTACCTACATGCCTTTTTCCCATAACCTTTAATTCCCCTGCTATGCAAAAATCTATCCAACCTTGTCTTACTGAGGTAGCCTCTACTGCTTCAGTTGGCTGAGAATTCCACAGATTCACCACTCTCTGGGAAAAAATAGTTCTTCCTCATGTCCATCCTAAATCCACTCCCCGAGGCTATGTCCCCCAGTTCCAGTCTCACTTACCAGTGGAAACTACTTTCGGTGTTTCTATCTTATCTATCCCTTTCATAATGTTTTGCATTTCTATAAGACCTCCTCTCACTTTTCTGAATTCCAGCAAGTAGTCCCAGGTAACTGAATCTCTCCTTATAGTCTAACCCCTTCATCTCTGGAATCAACCTGGTAAGCCTCCTCTGCACCGCTTCCAAAGCCAGTCTATCCTTCCTCAAGTAAGAAGACCAAAACTGCATGCCATACTTCAGGTGTGGCCTCACCTCCTTGCTTTTAAATTCAATCCCTCTAGCAATAAAGGCCAACCTTCCATTTACCTTCTTAATAGATTGCTGTACTTGCAAACCAACCTTTTGTGATTCATGCACATGCACTCCCAAGTCCCTCTGCACAAGAGCATCCTGCAGTTTATTACCATTTATATAATAATCTGCTGTTTCATTTTTCCTTTTAAAATGGATGACCTCACATTTACCAACATTGTACTCCCATCTGCCAGACCCTTGCCCACTCACTTAGCCTATCTCTATCTCCTTGCAGACTCTCTGTTTCTTCTACACAATTTGCACAAGTATCATCAATAAGCTTAGATACTCTATACTCGGTCCTCTCTTTCAGTTTGTTAATGTATATAAAATTCATTGCTGCCCTAAATGCCAGAGCCATTTTTGAACTTCATGAGCCTGCGGGATTGGGGCCGAGGGATGAGCCATGGACACCTAAAGAACCAATGCTCACAATGACCGATAACCAGAGATATAGGCCAGCGGAGATCACTTAGCTATCTGGTTGGCCAGGATGTAGCGGAACAATGTGTCAGACATTGTCAGACATAAACACGAGCACTCGGCAAAAACAAAACACAAATATGCACTGATGATGTCATCTCGACTAGTGACGAAACATTTGTGATTTATTCTTTAAGCTTGGTAAACAACCCTAAAAACAAACTGCCAGTCTTCTCCTCTCATTTCAAACTGGGAAATACTGTTTGTCATGGACAGAGTAAAGATGCTCTCTGAAGCAGTCCCCCAATCTACGCTGAGTTTCACTAATGTAAAGGAAGCCACGTCTGGAGCAACAGATACAGTAGATGACCCTGACAGACTTGTAGGTGAAGTGCTGTCTCACCTGAAAGGACTTTTTAAGGCCCTGAATGAGATGAGGGAGGAGGTAAATGGACAAGTGTAACACTTTATGTGATTGCAAGGATAAGTGCCAGGAGGGAGAATAATGGAGTGGGGTGAATGGACAATGGAAGCATGGAAAGAATTATTCCTATGGAAAGTGAAGGAAAGGTAAAGATAAATAAAAACACAAAATGCTGGCAGAACTCAGCAGGCCAGACAGCATCTATGGGAGGAGGTAGTGACAATGTTTCGAGCCGAAACCCTTCATCAGGAGTGATGATGGATGATGAAAGGTAAAGATAAGTTTGGTGGTCAGATCCCATTGAAGATGGAGGAAGTTGCAGAGAGAGAATAGCTTGGAGGGAGACAAATAGATTCAGAATAAATTAGAGGAAACTGAACAGGGGAATAAATGGAGAAAATGCCCACAGTACTCTTCCACAACCAACAAAACAATGATGACTATTCAATCTACTTAAGAAACAGAAACAGAAGCAGGTTTAGGTCACTTGGCCCCTGGATCCCACTTTTTTAGGATTGAACTAATCTTTGACCTCGTGTCACTTTCCCAACTGATCCCCAAAAGCCAAATGCCTGAGTCTTGAATGCACTCAAGGGCAGCTGATCCACAGTTGGCTGGGATCTGAGTACTGCAAATCGTGGGATAAGTGTCCGCATGATAAAGGAGAATGGGCCTCATGAATCCGCTTCATTATTCAAAAGGAAGATGGTTCATCATTCACCATAGCTGAATCCTCTATTGTCCAAAGCCTAATGACCTTAACTGCGAATGCACACTGTAGGGGAACCCCCACAACACTCTCAGGTTGGAAGTAGCTAAGATTCCTTCTCCTCCAGATGAAGGCAATTCTCCTCTTTTTCATTCTCAGTGGCTAGATCCTTATCCTAGAGTTATGCCCTCTACTCTGAGACCCTTCTCTGGGGAAGTAGCCTTTAGAGATTTCCCTGCCAGCTCATTACAGAGTCTTTTATGCTTCCATGAGATTACCCTTCATTCAGGTGTGACTACAGCTCTGAGCAATACACTAAAAATACTCAGCATATCAGGAGGGAAATTAAAAGTTGAGGACCCTTAATCAGGACTGGTGAATTTTTTGTTACCCTCTTATGGGGAAAATCTCATAAACCTGGAATTAGTGCAAGGAAAATCAACATACTGTAAATGTTGTTAGGGCTTGAAAGCCTGTGTCATAGTAAGAGGCATGCAATCTCTCTCTAAAGGAATGAAAATCAAAACTAGAGGGCACAGGATTAAGGTGAGAGGGGAAAGATCTAAAAGGGACCTGAAGGGCAACACCTTCATGCAGATGGTGTGCACTCTGGAATGAGCTACTCGAGCAAGCAGATACCATTACAAATCTAAAAGACACTGACAGGTACATGGATAGGAAAGGCTTTGAGGGATATTGGCCATGTGGGACTGGCTTGGATGGGCACCTTGTTTAGCATGAATAAGTGCTCTGCAAATGCAGCTGGGCAGATCATTGGATCCAGCCTCCCTCTATGGATATTGTCTATACCTCTTGTTGCCTCAGTAAAACAGCCAGTGTATTCAAAGATCCACCCACCCTAGACATGTTCTCTTCTCCCTTCTCCCATCAGGCAGTGGATACATGCACCACCAGGATCAAGGACTGTTTCTATCCCTGTGTAATCAGACTCTTGAACAGAGCAGTGAGATGAAATGGACCCTTGACCTCACAATCTGCTTCAGTTTGATCTTGTACTTTATTGTTTACCTGCATTTTTCAGAAGCTTTTACACTTTATTGTGCATTATTATTGTTTTACTTATTCTAGATCAGTGCACTGTCTAGTAATACAATCTATATGAACGGTATACAAGAGAAGATTTTTACAGTATCTTGGAACAGGTGCAAAAATAAATCAAAAATCAATACCAATGAATTGAGCAGAAGGACCAGTTTCCTTGCCTTCCCTATGACTCTGAGTTCTCCGTATGTTCTGGTGGGATTCGTATTGACAGCTCTGAGTCAACAGCTTGGAACTATAGCTACAAGCCCAGTGACCATCAGCAGACTCAGGCGGTCCCTCATGTCAGAGTGCACCTCTCCCTCAGTACTGTAACGGAGTGTGAGCCTCAATTTTGGATGTCTCCCTCTTTCCTCAATTGCAGTGTTATTTTATCTGGAATTCGGCATTTCACCTACTTTTGTCAGTTTAAGAAGAGTGATTTGACACCCTGTTCATGTGCAATGATTTTCGGATGCTTCCATAAAGTGACTGCTCTGTCTATAATGACCTCTGATCAGAAGCTAAGCAAAATAGCTTTTCTTCTATTTCCATTATTCTCTGCTCTTAAGCAAGTGGCGTTCACTCACACATTTCTGCTTGAGGAAGCTTTCCTTAGCCCTGATGTACATCTCATTATGTTTGTTGGCCAAATTAAATACAACAAAATGCTGGCAGTGTACCAGCCACATTCCAGGGCACGAATCATTGACTTTTCACAACACAGGCAAATCTTAAATTAAGCTTCTAATAATACAAAAGACATTTATTAACACATTTATTTATATTATCTGAAAACAGCAATACATTATACATGGGCTTATTGCCTAGAGAGCTGATTGGAAGTGAATACTTCTGCTTGTAATACTGCTAGAGCACTGGATCATTTGTATCATTTATTTAAGCTCATAAACAGAGTTATAGTTGCTCAATAGTTTGTCCACAGTAATTCTACTTGTGCATTTACAAGTTGTTGTTGTCCCTGGTGATGCTAGCATTCAACATCATTACCAATTACCCCTGTACTGTTGGGGCAATTGCAAGTCTGACTCTGGCCAAGTATAGGCCATAATTGGTAAAGAAGATGCTCTTCCATTGACAGAACATCGACTCTACAGGAGATCAAATGGATGTAGATAGAACATAGAACAGTACAGCACAGGAACAGGCTGTTCAGCTCACAGTGTTGTGCTGAACTAATTAAATGAGTGAATTAACCCTCAACTAAAGTAATCTTTTCTAAAAATAGAGGGCTATGTGGTAGGGAAACGAGGCAGTTTGTAGAGTACATTACATGGTCAGCACAACTTGTGGGCCGAAGGGCCTGTAATGTGCTGTAGATTTCTGTGTTTCTAATTTCTACCTACACAATGTCCTTATCCCTCCATTCCCTGTGCTTTCACATACTTACCTAAGAAATTCTTAAAGCCGCTGTCATACCTGTCTCCACCATCACCCTCAGCAGTCACCCACCACACAAGGGGCAGCCTACAAGTGTCGCTATTTATTCTGCTGCCAACAGAGCGCACCCACCATGTTCAACAGTGCAGCACCGGCAATCACAACAAGTCTTGGCCAGGGACTGGAGGCTGGAAGTGCAAAGTCTGTGCGCCTGAGAGTCTGGTGACAAGGGTGGTGGTCACTGGTCTGGAAGGGTGTGTGTGTGTGTGTGTGAGAGAGAGAGAAGATGGAAAAGGACTTGTTTTGCTGTTGTTGTTTGTTTTGTTTTGTGACCTACCTACAGCTTAATAAAGCTGCAATTCATGAAGGACCTTAGTGAATCTGAAGGATGATCATTACTGATGCCAGCTTTTTATTCCAGATTTGTTGAATTATTTAAAAAGTTCCCAAGTTGCCATGGTGGGATTTGGATTCACTGTGCTGAATCAATGGCCAAGCTACTTGTGTATTAGTCCGATAGCCTAATAAGCTGCCATTTCAAAGAATCTGGCTCCCATCCAAGAGGAACGGAAGGGATTTAATGACTTGCAGGTCTGTGGATGCCAAGTCTCACTCCTTCACATCTTACTTAGGTCTTAGAAATGGATAGCTGAGTGGGTTGGTGGAAGGATCTTTAAGAGAAACACACAGGAGATGGGATATATAGGAAGCTGGAGCAACAAACAGTTTGGTGGAGCAGCTCAGTGGGTTGAGCAGTATCCTTGGGGGTAAAGGAATTGTCCATGTTTATGGTTGAAACCCTGCATCAGGACCCGAGATACAGGGTTACAATCTGAAAGATCAACAATACCTTTCTCCCTACAAACACTGCTCAACACAGATTAAGGTTAAGATTAGCTTTATATGTACACATACACATTGAAAAATTGAAACATATAGTGAAATGCATCATTGGTGTCAAACCAAGCTGATGCGTGTTGCGCTTGGGGGCCACCCGCAACTCTTGCCCTGCTTCTTGCACCAACGTAGCGTGGCCATGATTTACTAATCCTAACCTTACGTCTCTGGAATATGGGTGGAAACCTGGGCACTGGGAGGAAATCCACATGGTCACAGGGAGAATGTAAAGACACTTTACAGTCAGCGAGGGAGTTGAACCCCGATCAGTGATTACATGCTGTAAAGTGATTGTGCTAAATGCTACACTAAGTTCCTCCAGCAGGTTGTTGAGAAATGTATTAATATGTGCAAACCAGTGTCCTAATTTGTTATTTCCATTGAAAGTTCATTCAGATGAAACATCAGCTCTGTGTTTCTCTCTATTGAATATGTCAAGAAAGTACTATTTATAATCACATAATTGTATTTATATTAGATCCAAAATGGTATTTACAGCCTACTATAGGTGAACTCTTATCTTGGGAAAGCTGGCTGGAGAAGAAAGACAGATCTTTAAGATGACAAAAAATGCGTTAGTGAGTGTAGAAGTAATAAAAGTGGGTCATAAAATTATAGTTAGACATTGTAAAAACAGGCTGTTCAGCCCATCAAATACCCGTAAATGGGATTAGTATCAATGGGTACTTAATGGGTAATATGCTCCATGGCCAACACAAAGTACACTGCAGATGCTGTGGTCAAATCAACACGTACAAACAAGTTGGATGAACTCAGCACATAGTGCAGCATCCGTTGAAAGGAGCAGTCAACATTTTGGGCCGAGACCCTTCGTCTGGACTGAAGAAGGAGGGGACAGGGGCCCTATAAAGAAGGTGGGGGGGGGAGGGTGGAATGTGGCAGGTGAAAAACCAATCAGAGGAAAGATCAAGGGGTGGGGGAGGGGAAGCAGGGACAGGATAGGCAGGAGAGGTGAAGAAGGAATCTAAGGGGAAAGCACTATGGGTAGTAGAAGAAGGCAGAATCATGAGAGAGGTGATAGGCAGCTAGAAGAGGAGACAGAGTGAAAGTGGGATGGGGGAAGGGAGGGGAGGGAATTACCGGAAGTTAGAGAATTCAATGTTCATACCAAGGGGCTGGAGACTACCCGGACGGTATATGAGGTGTAGGTCTTTATAGACCCCTGCCCCCTCCTTCTTTAGTCCTGACAAAGGGTCTCGGCCCAAAACGTTGACTACTCCTTTCAACGGATGCTGCCCGACCTGCTGAGTTTCTCCAGCTTGTTTGTACATGTTCCATGCCCTACTGCAGACAACCCCAATGGGAAGACCGTGGGCCAGGTCCGGACCATGATACACAAACCGGATATCCTATGTCGAGAGGGGCAAGATTCAACAAAGGCAAGTGTGGGACCTGGTTAATGAAGGCGTGGGCCAGATCAAAGTGGCAGGGTCACGTGAAACGGAATCTCAAGTGAGGAGATCAAAAATCACAAGAGGGCTTTTTAGCCCACTGCCCGCATAATCTCAACCTAACCTATCAGTGACACGCTCTTCATTCTCCCGGCCCACGAATGGCCAATAAGAAAGCCCAGATACACACAAGGCGAGAGAGAACCAATAAGTTAAACCCCGGATGGGGACGACAGACAGGTCAGTGCTAAACTCAGGGTCAGCTCTGCTGAATGCCCAGTAAACACTCGGAATTTAAACCATGC
This sequence comes from Hypanus sabinus, assembly GCF_030144855.1. Classification (NCBI taxonomy): domain Eukaryota; kingdom Metazoa; phylum Chordata; class Chondrichthyes; order Myliobatiformes; family Dasyatidae; genus Hypanus; species Hypanus sabinus. The sequence continues at coordinate 6,657,096 of NC_082727.1, forward strand.
AATCCCAGGCATACAGGTGCCAGGTAATGATATTTAAAAATATCATTACCCTCAGAATTACATGCCTCTCATTATTGGTCCCTGGGAAAAATACAAGCAGAGTCTGAGTCGGACACTGTTGGGCCGCTTCTGTAGGCTGTTTAGTGATTAAAGGCCCGAAACAGCCGAGGATCCGAATGTTCACTACTGACGATGTGCCCCAGTGCACACCCGGTTCGCTGAGCCAAGTGGTGTCGGACCACGATAATGAAAGGCATGGGCCAGATTAACCTGACTTCCCTGTACAAGCCCAGCTGGCATAGCAGCTCATACTTCAAATTCTGCAGCCTAACCTCTGCCAGCCAAACATATACATCCACCAGCCCTACACTCAAACCTAATCCTAAAGTCCAAAAGGGGCACACACCCCCACAAACCCTAGGCAACTTCCGAAAGGGGCACACACCCCCGCAAACCCTAGGCACTCCCCGATTAACCCTTGCTAAACCCCCACAAACCGGATATCCTATGTCGAGAGGGGCAAGATTCAACAAAGGCAAGTGTGGGACCTGGTTAATGAAGGCGTGGGCCAGATCAAAGTGGCAGGGTCACGTGAAACGGAATCTCAAGTGAGGAGATCAAAAATCACAAGAGGGCTTTTTAGCCCACTGCCCGCATAATCTCAACCAAATGTCTGGACCACGCCGACCCATTGGCACTTATGTGAACGCTCCTGTCATAACATGTAAATAAAGTGCATGCTGCTCTAATTTATTTTAACCACATCCCACACCGTACACTTGACCTACGCCCCCGTAGAGTGCGTGACCTACTGTGCGCTCTCTACAGTCCTCGACTAGACAGCGGCACACACCAGCTACCCACCTGTCATCTAAGAAGCAAATCTTCAGGGAACTTCAGGGAACGATTTGAACGCTCCCCTAAACTCTCCGGTGACATTCTCCTCTCCCTGATACAGCCGTTTTCTGTTTCAACTGACGGCCAGTGGACTGCTGAGGTCAAATGATTGGTGCCTTCCACAGATGAGGCAACTCTCCAGATGGAGGTCTTGGAAATGGGAACATCTGATTTGCTCAAAGCACAAGACAAGGGCGTTGGGGTGAGTGACTTTTGGATCAATGTGGTTCCCCAAGCTCAATTCAAAAACACAAGAGCTATTGCAATGCTCCTACTCACACTGTTCCCCTCCACGTGCATATGTGAGTCAATGTTTTCTTCAATGAACTCCATCAAGAACCAGGACAGAAACAGACTCTCCAATGCACATCCTGGCCAGTGCCTCAGGATTGCCACAACAGGATATGGGAGGATTGCCCCATCCCGTCGCTGTCACTTCTCCCACTGATTGGTGAGTGAATCAATTTACTTTTGTCCATTTGTCGATCTTGTTGTGGTATAATAATAATACTGATAATTTCATTTATAGCTACACTTCAGACTTCAAATGCTACATAGATTAATTTAAAAAAGAACAAGTAGATTAAATGAGAGAAAGTGCATTCTTTTTTCCTGTGTGACCCACAACACAGGCTTTGAGAATCCCAGGCCTAAATTATTACTACTACCACTACCACTATCACTACTACCACTACTACTACTACTACTACTACCACTACTACTACTATCACCACTACCACTATCACTACTACTACTACTACTACTACTACCACTACCACTATCACTACTACTACTATCACCACTACCACTATCACTACCACTTACTACTACTACTACTACCACTACCACTATCACTACTACTACTACCACTACCACTATCACCACTACTACTACTACTACCACTACTACTACTACTACTACTACTACCACTACTACCACCACTACTACTACTACTACTACTACCACTACTACTACTATCACCACTACCACTATCACTACTACTACTACTACCACTACCACTATCACTACTACTACTATCACCACTACCACTATCACTACCACTTACTACTACTACTACTACCACTACCACTATCACTACTACTACTACCACTACCACTATCACTACTACTACTATCACTACTACCACTATCACTACTACTACTACTATTATTAATAATAATAATAATAATAATAATAATAATAATGATGGTAATAGCAGCAACAACAACATCTGCCCATAAAACAACTTCCTGGCGCAATGAAAAAAAAACCCTGGATGTTTTGGCCCTTGGCTTGGCATGCTTGACATAACTTGGCCCTTGTGGAAAACTATTTGGAGAACCCTGGCCTACTGACTCTAAATGATTCAAGAGGTCAAGATCTCAGAAGGTTCCAAAGATTTACTTGCATTAGCCACCATTTCCACACTGAAGTTGAACAAAACCTCCCCTCACACGTTATGATGTGGGACATCACACATTACAAGTAGAAAATGATCACAGTTCCCTGTCAGTAGCCCAGTTTTAGAACTGTGTTGTGGACACAGTGGCAGAAGATAATTTGTAAACTGGTGTGGGTCTCAGACTGTTAAACATTGATCTGCTGTGTTCACTGAGGTGGATACTGTTGAGCTGTTTTGAGACCCAGCTTACAGTGCTAACTAGATTAGGTGTCTAGAGAAAAAGTGAACTCCTCCAGCTCCCTTCAGGATTTCAGTAGATCCCAAAGATCACTAAAGGGATTTGGAACCACAGTCACTGAATCAGAGTAGGCAACATTGCCAAAGCACAGAACAACTACAGCAAGTACATGCCCTTTGGCCCACAATGAAGTGCTCACCTTCTAACCTACTCTAAAATCAATCTGTTTCCTCTCACATAACCCTCCATATGCCTACCTAAGGGACTCTTAAATATCTCTAAACTAAAGCATCAGCCTCTGCCACTACGCTCTGTGTAAAAAAAAACCTTTGATGCCCCCTCATACCCTTCTCCAATCACCTTAAAATGACGCCCCTTCTTATTTGCCATTTCCACCCTGGGGTAAAGTCTCTGGTTGTCCACTCGATCAGTGCATCTTATCATTTTGAAAACCTCTATCAAGTCTAAAAATTTGCATACAAGAAATTCCCACAAAATTAAGATTGCAGTCAGAGTTACTGATTGAAAAATTTGGCTAACGGAATGGGGAGGGATTGGGAGCATTCCTGTCTTGCTTTGAAATGCATCATCGAATCCCTTCTGTCCACATGAAAGGACTGGGTTCACCTCAGATATCCCCCAGGACTGAGCGGGATTGTATTGCTATGCCTAACCATCTGAATCAGTGGCCATGGTTAACTACCTGAACCATCATTGACATAGCTGCTTCTCTCCAAACATCCTATAATAGCCAGTGGAATCATCTCTGAGTGGCTAGATGTATTTTATTGATGTGGCGATAATAATGCAATACCTTATATTCTACCATACTCCGTACGGACAGAATTTACCCCAGAAAAGTCAGTGGGGTTGACTCTTGACTGCAGTGGGCATCTGAAAGTGACACAACAACATATTTCTGCTTGTGAATTCAATCTAGCCTAAATTTTTAGTTTTTTTATTTAGAGGTGCAGCTTGGCAACAGGACTTTCTGGCCCAACGATCCTGCATTGCCCAATTACGCCCAGGAGTCCAATTAGCCTACTAACCCGTAAGCCTTTGGAATATGGGAGGAAGCCGGAGCACCTGCAGGAAATCCAATGTGGTCACGGGAGAACATACAAACTCCTTATAGAGACCAGTGGAATCTAAACTATGGTGCTGTTACAGCAATATGCTATCATGCCACCTCATTAATCTGCAAACTGCCATGTGACAATAACCTGGCATTTATTGCCTTCCTCCCTCACAAAGGTCAAATAAACCTGGAAATACACAGGAATTCTGATGAGAATTAATTTTATGGATGCAGGAGCAATATTCATCTGCACACTTTTGGCCTGTCTGAGTCAGCTGCCTCTAAGCAATATTACAGAAAGTTTGCTTTCATTTTGCAAGTGCCTCAAAGCACAATCATACATGGAATAGACCTCTGGTTTATTGTTTTGTCGGGGATTTCATCTGTGCTGCCAGCTTACACCGTTTTCAACATCTCCATTATTTTTTAATCACTGGCAAAGTGACAAAGTATTCAGAAAATGGGAATGTGGTTGATTTTAACGACCCAGTGACTTTGTTTTCTTCTGTGTCTGCTTTCTGCAGGTTTAAAGAGATTACCCTTCAGTTCCTTCTGACACCAGTACAAGACTGGATTATGCATAACACCTATGTGTAAAGCTGTAAACCTTGCGGTGCAGGAAGAGAAATAGGGCATCCAATCCCTTGACAGGATCATGTCTGATTAGATATTCCTCAGGACCATTTCTCTGCCTTTTCCCTTACTGATCAGAAGCATACCTCCTTAAACAGCCTTAAATATACCCGAGAACATTGCCCTCATAGCTGTCTGTGACAGGGAGTTCCAGCTGCGAGGAGCTGCCAGCGAGATGAGCTTACTAATTCTAGTTTTCAACACAACTGAGTTGCATAGCTATTAAGTCATTTTGTGAAGATAGAGTACAAAAGCACAATCGAGGAGCCACATATTATGGCCAAGAGGATCTTATGTAATGGCTAACTATTAGATAGCAAAAGCCTCAGCAGATTGTTAGGTCCATTATCTCTTCCAAGACACATACCCTTTGATATGAATTAATGAAAATAAACTCTGCCAAGGGAAACTGACTTCCCTATAAAGTGTGACACTCTATGGAAAAGGGACAAAAGGCCACTTTCAACAAACATAATTTTCAAACATTGGACAGCAAGCAACTCTACCATTCTCTAATTTCCTTTTTGGGTCGAGATGTGCTAAAGGCTTCTACGTTTTAGTCCTACGTGCCTGACACATTTGAAGATAGATCTCAAAGTTCAATTACTAATTAACAATGCGCTAGATTAAAGCAATAAATAAGAATGGACATTTAATTTAGCCGTTGACAATGTACATAAATTTGAATGGTGCAGATAATGAACTGCCTTGGCATTTATTAATTTCACCAGTCCACTCTTTCAGCCTCTTCAGTTATGTAAACTGGCTCTTCATTTTCATCCCATCAGAGGTTACATGCTTTTTGTTTCAGGAAACATGGCTTCTGACTTTAATGAGAAAGCTATTGCCCTGCAGAGAATTCTATTTGAATATAAAAAGACATAAAATCACAAAAAAAAGCTTCCTACGCAATAAAAGGCCTATTCATTCTCAGCTTTCTATTCTGAAACTCCAGCACTTTGTTCTGTTGAGAGCAAAGTTGCTGAGGTTCAATCGGTAATATTCCACCAAGCAATTCTTTCTATCTTCCTGACATTCTGACGCAGATATAATGGCATTTAAATACAATCTTCAATATCTTCAATAACACTTCATACAATATAGGTAAGACAATTGTCCTTTGATTGATAAGCTAGAGTGCAGTTTAAAGTGCATTATCTTGTCACTATATATATATATATATATATATATATATATATACATACATACACACACAGTTTGGGATGTGGTTGTACTGACTAGGAGAGCATATAGTGTCCATACAAGTGTCAAGTATCTGGGTGTCAACATCTCTGAAGATCTATCCCAGGCCTAACATATTGATACAAGCATCACTGTCTGGTACAGAGGTGCCACCACACAGAATGAGAAAAAGCTGCTGATGATTGTAAATTTAGCCAGCTCCATAATGGGCACTGGCCTCCACACCATTGAGGATATCTTCTAAAGGGATGCTTTAAAAAAGACGGCATCCACGATTAAGGAACCCCCACCACAGAGGACATGTTCTCTTCTCAGTAGCACCATTGAGAAGAGATAGCGGAGCTTGAAGACGTGCATTCAATGTTTTAGGAACAATTTCTTCACCTCTGGCATCAGATTTCTGAATGGTCAATGAACCCATGGACACTACCTTAATATTTTGAGGTTTTTTTTTGGCACTATTTATTTAATTAATTTTAATGTATACATTTCTTATTGTAATTTAGAGTATCTTTGTCTGTACTGCTACACAAAATGACATTTCATGACAAACGCCAGTGATAATAAACCTGATTCTGATCCTGATAACATTACATTTCAGAAAATATTGATTGGCTGCCTTCTTTAGTCACTGCAGTCTTTTAGGTGAAGATAGGTGAAGGGTGCTGATGGGCAGGGAGGTTGAGGATAAAGACCTGGTGATAATGAAGGACCAGTGATACTTTCCCAAGTCAGATGGTGTATGACAAAGAGTAGAATCTGCAGCTGTTGGAAATTCCATGAGAATCCATTCCTGTGTTTCTTGTGGTGGTGTTTGTGGGTTTAGGACACATTTTGAAGTACTGTACCCTGAGTAAGTAACTGCAGAACATTTCCCACCTGGGAAAAAAAGGTGTTGGCTGTCCAGTCATCTATCTCTGCCTGTATACTCTTTCTACATGGTAAGTGATGTTTTACACAGAGAGTGGCAGGTGGTCGGAACACACTGCCAAGCATAGTGGTGGGAGCAAATACAACAGCAATGCTTACTAGACATTTAGACAGACACGTCTGGCAGGAATTGAGTGATGTAGGCCACACGCAGGCAAGTGTGTAGTTTAAAATGGACCATGGTCAGCATGGACACAGTGGGTCAAAGTGTCTGTTCCTGTTCCCTTCTGTTCTGCATTCATATTTTACACTCTGCTGATGCCAGTTATGGTGCCACACAGAACTAATATGGTGCATTACTGTCATTACCAATATCATTTATTCACAGATGAAGACAGTGACTAGTTGCTGTTGCTTCGTCGAATGGGGAATGGAATCAAACCTCTTCCCTTTTTCAGTGTCCAATTAAGTTGATTGCATGAAATCATCAGACTAAATGATCAGTACTAATTAGAATTAAAGCAGTCTTCATCATGCAGCAGCGTTTAATGGAAATCTTAATTGGGTATATTTGCATAATTCTTTGATTACAAAGTTCCCCTCTTTTTGTATTCCATGAGGAAATGTTTACTTAAACGCTGGAGTGAGAAGAGGAGATGACTGCTGGACCAAAGCTTGCCCATTTTAATGCTGATTTATTTATTTATTGTGATACAGTGTGGAACAGGCCATTCTGGTCCTTCAAGCCATGCTGCCCAGCAACCCTCAATTTAACCCAAAGCCTAATCATGGGACAATTTACAATGACCAACTAACCTATTAACTAGTATATCTTTGGATTGTAGGGAAAGCCAAAGCACCTGGAGAAAGTCTACATGGTCACAGGGAGAAGGTACAACCTTCTTATAGGTAGCAGCGGCAATTAAACGTGGTTCACCTGGACTGTAAAGCATTGTGTCACTACCGTGCAAGGAGGGTTGCTGCACAGCCTGGCTCCATTGGCCAGAAGGACCTACTCCACGTTCTCTCTTAAAGTATAGTACAAATATAGTCAATTAAGATTTCCATTAAATGCTGCTGCATGATGAAGACTGCTTTAATTCTAATTAGTACTGATGAGTTAGAATTAGAATCTGAATCATAAACACAAGAGATCATGCAGAACTTGAACAACACGAACAAAATGCTGGAGGAACTGAGCAGGTCAACCAGCATCTATGGAGAAGGGAAACAGTCAGCATTTTGGACCGAGACCCTCAATCATCTGGATCATACGACTCAGAGAGAAGCCATTTGACCCATGATGTCTATATCTGCCAGCCTGCACTTGTTTCTTTATTAATCATTTATTTAAGTTTCTGACAAAGTTATTTTTGCATCTCCTTCATTTATGGTTTCTTCAGGTTGTCGTAATCTCCCACTACCTATTAAATGCTCCCAATGGGGTGCACCTCAAATAACTTCTGACAATCAAGTCCAGCTCCTGGCCTTCACGAGTGGCTTAACTACTAAGCCTGGCTGAACCATTTCTACTGAGAGGAGAAGGGGAAAGGCACTGTAAAACCAGTCACTTCAAGCAAATGGGGCTTGTCAGCCGTGGTTGGTAGCTCATCTAGGAGAAGGAAAACTTTGATCTCAAATCTCTGCTGCCTTGCAATCATTCCCATTTCATGGGGAAGGCTTTTGGGATTAAACCCTGGAGAAAAATCCAGAGCTGGAATCCCTAAGGCAGTCCCAGGCTGAATTGAACAGTGACTGGAGGCTCCTGCAATGCCACTGGTCTCTGCCATTGCTATAAGCTGCATGGAGAGTGGCAGCCTTCTGCATGGGCACAAATTGCTCTCTATATTGTACTGCCCCGGTTGGTGTTGACAGCTAGGATGCAACATCCATGGTCAACCCTGAACAACAGAGGGACTATATTTAAGAAACTTTTAGATAGGGCAATGTAGGAAGGAAGGTTTAGGTTGACCTTAGAGTAGATTAAAACGTTGAAGGGCCTGTACTATGCTGAATTGTTCTACATTCTCTTATAAGCAGCATTTCTTAGATCATGATAACTTGTGTCATTAAAGTAAGTTATTTCCATTTGTATGTTTTTAAAGAAACTATGTCCATCCTTTACTAGTGGGGTGCCGCAGGGCTCAGTATTGGGACCACAGCTGTTTACGATTTACGTCAACGATTTAGATGAAGGCATTGAGAATAACATCAGCAAATTTGCTGATGATACTAAGCTGGGTGGCAGTGTGACATGTGATGAGGATGTTAGGAGAATTCAGGGTGACTTGGATAGGCTGGGTGAGTGGGCAGATACTTGGCAGGTGACGTTTAATGTGAATAAGTGTGAGGTTATCCACTTTGGGAGTAAGAATAGGAAGGCAGATTATTATCTGAATGGTATAGAGTTAGGTAAGGGAGAAATACAAAGAGATCTAGGAATCCTTGTTCATCAGTCACTGAAGGTAAATGAGCAAGTACAGCAGGCAGTGAAGAAAGCTAATGGAACGTTGGCCTTTATTACAAAGGGAATTGAGTACAAGAGCAAGGAAATCCTCTTGCATTTGTACAGAGCCCTGGTGAGACCACACCAGGAGTACTGTGTACAGTTTTGGTCTCCAGGGTTAAGGAAGGACATCCTGGCTGTAGAGGAAGTGCAGCGTAGATTCATGAGGTTAATTCCTGGGATGTCTGGACTGTCTTACGCAGAGAGGTTAGAGACACTGGGCTTGTACACGCTGGAATTAAGGAGATTGAGAGGGGATCTTATTGAAACATATAAGATTATTAAGGGATTGGACAAGATAGAGGCAGGAAATATGTTCCAGATGTTGGGAGAGTCCAGTACCAGAGGGCATGGTTTGAGAATAAGGGGTAGGTCATTTAGGACAGAGTTAAGGAAAAACTTCTTCTCCCAGAGAGTTGTGGGGGTCTGGAATGCACTGCCTCGGAAGGTAGTGGAGGTCAATTCTCTGGATGCTTTTAAGAAGGAGGTAGATAGGTATCTTATGGATAGGGGAATCAAGGGATATGGGGACAAGGCAGGAACCGGGTATTGATAGTAGATGATCAGCCATGATCTCAAAATGGTGGTGCAGGCTCGAAGGGCCGAACGGTCTACTTCTGCACTTATTGTCTATTGTCTATTATGGCTGGTACCATCATGGTAGATCTCTTCCAAAGCTCCCTCCAAGGCCCTGCATCTCAAAACTCTGCCAGAGGTCTAGTTGGAAATGCTTTGTTGGCCTCTACTGTGGCAGGGCCTATTACTGGTTCTTGGGTATCTGAGGAATGTCACCACTCACAATTGTAAAGAGATTGTTGTGTGTTATTCATAGCCAAACATTAGACAGATTAGTGTAGCACACTAATTTAGTGGGTTTCATTTGAGCTCTGCTTACCCATTACTGATAGGCTTGCTAGTCCTTTGATTAACCTTGATTTAGTGATCTCAAGGCAAATCTTTCCTCTATTAAGTACATAGAAGTTGAGAACATTTTCTGCTATTGGTTTGTATGATGAAGAAGTCTTCATCTTCCTGTGCTTGGATTTTAGCATCCTCCTCCTGTGGACAAAGTCTTTGTAAGGAGCATGAGGTCAATGAAAGGCAATTGATACAACTGATTTGAAAATGATTCTCTAATTCATTCTTGGATTATTGACAGGTTTTTCAGAAATTATATTGAAGTTTTATTTACCTGTAAATGCCTGCAAGAATATGAATTTCAAGGCACCATATGGTGACATCTATGTACTTTGAAAATAGATTTGTTTTGTCTTTGACATTGTTGTATTTTCTCTCCCTAGCCCTGTCAGGTACTCCAGCTTATGACCTTCCTAAACCTCCGTATCCCTAATTCTTCCAGTGCCTGCAAATAATTCCAGCACAGATGTCTAGGCTTCAAATTTGGAGCTACCCTCCCTGATCTCTGTGGCTCTCAAACTCTTCTCCCACCTTAAGAGTGGCCTCTAAAACCTGAACTATCCTAAAGTGTAGCTCAGGGTCAACTTTTCTTTGTTCCCGTGAAGAAGGTTGGAACATTTTTACTATAATATAGAAATAAATGTAAGTGCACGTTGTTCAATATCATGGAGCACCATCTCTAACATATCCTTTACAGCCTAAGTTATAACACTTGATGTTTATTTGAGAGAAGAAACAATCAGAAGTACTAAGGCATCGCAATGAGGTTGTCCGGCCAGTTTGAGATAAAGAATCTCCAGGTTGGACAGATGGGTGTGTCCAGAGGTTTGAGATCAGAAGAGTGTGAGTTCTGGCCAGGGACTGAAGGTTGGAGGCCAGATGATTCTGAGTGAGGGTTTGGGTCCAAAGACTGGTGATTGAATGTGTCTTTGTGTGAGCAGTGAGAAATGGTCTTGTTTTATTTTTGTTTTGTTGTTGTTGTTGCTGCTGCAGTTTCTGTCATTCTACCAAGCATGGTGGCACAGAATGTGTGACAACATTGTGGGCTGCCTCCAGCACATCTTTGGTTGTTTAGTTGTCAATGTAAATGTTATATTTTACTATATGTTTTGATGTACATGTGATAAATAAATGAATCTGATTCGGAATCTGAAGAATTGATGAAACAGGAAAATTAAAGGCCTCCATAGACAGTAGTACAGCCTCAATTAAGAATAGGGTTTAGAACCCAATATGGTGTTAAAAGATAACAGGAATAGGAACAACTACCGGTACTTCAATCCAGAAAAAGAATTGCTTCATGTAAACATCACCTGGGAAGACTAGAAAAACCCCAGAACTTTGTCAATGAACACACTCACTCAACTAATAATTATTTGAGTATTTCTGGTAGTTTAATAATGGTAATCAGAAGGAATGAAGGATGTAGATAGAACAAAGAGCAAGCAGTACAGACAGGAACAAGCCCTTTGGCCCACAATATTGTGCCAAGCTAATTTAACTAGTGATTAACTATCTAAGCACATTAATCCTTTCTGCCTACACAACTTTCATATCTAGCAGTAGCATATTTGCCTCCACTACCACCCAGAAGATGATAAAACATAGGAGCAGAATTAGGCCATTCAGCCCATTGAGTCTACTCCACCATTCCATTTATTATCCCTCTCAACCATACACTCTTGCTTTCTCCCCCTTGCCCATCACTTGGCCTCCACAGCCATCTGTGGCAATGAATTCCACAGATTCACCACCCTCTGGCCAAAGAAACTCCTCCTTCTGCAGCTGTGCCTTTGCTCCTAGATTCCCCCACCTCCCCACATTACGCCTTCCACTCAATATGCAGTAGATTCAATTAGATCCCCCACCCCCATTCTTCTAAATTCCAGTGAGCACAGGCCAAGAGCTCCTCATACCTTTTCATTCCCAGGATTATTCTCGTGAACCTCCTCTGGGCTCTCTCCAATGCCAACACATCCATTCTCAGATAAGGGCCCAAAATTGCTCACAGTACTCGAATTTCGGTCTGAGCAATGTCATATAAAGCCTCAGTATTACATTGTTGCTTCTAACTAATGTTTGAGTGGCTAACATTGTATCTGCCCTCCTTACCGCTGACTCAGCCTACGAGTTAATCTTTAGAGGATCCCACACCACTGGCAGAAGCTATGAATAATAGTCTTTGTGGGGTTCATACTGCAATTCACCATGTTTAATTATCAGAATCTGGAAGTAACTGTGGATATTCCCTAAAAAAAAGAGGCATTTGTTTCCTTTGAAAATGTCGATACACAGTGGAAGTTATTTTCTGTTATGCAACAATCTTTTCACTCGCTCAACTTCAGCTGGTTGATGTGGTTTCCTGAGTAACACAGACAAAATGCTGGAAACTCAGCAGATCGGGCAGCATCTATGCAAAGGAATAAAGAATCAACATTTCAGGCTAAGACTCTTCATCAGGACTAGAAGGGAAATGGGAAAAAATACAGAATAAGAAGGTTGGGGATGGGAAGATCCACAAACTAGAAGGCAATCGATCAGTGAAGCTATGCACAGAGGAAGGTAACACACTCATGGAGATAGCACACTTGACCACTGCTACACTCCCTTCTGCAATGCTTACAAAGCTCTCCTTCGCGCAGCTTTTGGAAAATCAGATCACTCTTCAAACCTGCTTTGCTGATGTACAGGCAGAAGCTGAAACAAGAGGTGCCCATTGTTAAAACTGTCCACTGTTGGTCCAACCAATCGGCCTCCATGCTACAGGACTGCTCCGATGACACCGGCTGGAATGTTACCATGATGAGGATGTCTCCGAGTTCACGGATGGAGTCACGTGCTTCATCCGGAAGTGCATCGATGAAGTTATACCCCAGAAGTCGGTCAGGGTCTTCCTAAACCAGAAACCCTGGATCAACACTTCCAGTGCGACATTGAGCTTACATTGCTGGCGGTCAACTAGAGCTCAAGAAAAGCAGCTATGATCTGTGCAAAGCTATCAAGGCTGTGAAACAACAATATAAGGAGAAGTTTGAGTGAAGACTCACAACAAATAGCACACGTGACTTGTGGCAAGGGCTGCATACCATCGCAGATTTCAAAGCCAAACGTTGGGGTGCCGCCAACATCGTGGCCTGTCCTCCAGATGAGCTGAATCACTTTTATGCTCAGTTTGATGTCGCTAACTCTGAGCCTCCGAGGAAAGCCACCGCTACAACTTGCAACCTGGTCATCTCTGAGGCTGAGGTACACAGATGTTTCCAATGAGTGGACAGTCGGAAGGCTGTGGGACCAGACGGCATCCCAGGGCAGGTACTCAGGATGTGCACGGCACAACTGGCAGGTGTTTTTACTGACATTTTTAATCTCTCCCTCTCCCAGTGTAGAGTGCCCTCCTGCTTCGAAACATCCACCATTGTCCCCTGTACCAAAAAAAGACAAAGTAATATGTCTGAACGACTGGCGTCCTGTCACACTCACCTCAATAATAAGCAAATGCTTTGAGAGGCTGGTCAAGGATTACATCTGCAGCTTGCTACCACCCAAACTAGACCCACTACAATTCGCCTACCAACACAACCGATCGACAGATAACGCAATAGCCACTGCTCTATATACTGTCCTTACACACCTGGAGAAGAAGGACGCTTATGTGAGAATGCTGTTCTTGGACTACAGCTCAGCATTCAACACCATATTTCTACCCAGGTTCGACAAGAAGCTCAGAGAACTCAGCCTTGACCCTGCCTTGTGCAGCTGGATCTTGGACTTCCTGTCAGATCACCAGCAGGTTGTAAGAGTGGGCTCCCTCACCTCCACCCCTCTGACTCTCAATACAAGAACCCCTCAGGGCTGCGTACTGAGTCCCCCCCTTTACCTCCTGTATATCCATGACTGTATCGCCACCCACAGCTCCAATCTGTTAACTAAATCTGCCGATGACACCACATTGATTGGCTTTAAACAATAATGAGATGGCCTACAGGGAGGAAGTCATCTCTCTGACACAGTGGTGTCAAGAGAACAACCTTTCCCTTAATGTTGCAAAAACAAAGGAGCTGGTTGTGGTTTACAGGAGGAATGAAGACAGGCTAACCCCTATTGACATCAATGGATCTGGGGTTGAGAGGGTAAATAGCTTCAAGTTCCTCAGTATCCACATCACTGAGGGCCTCATATGATCTGTACATACCAGCTGTGTGGTGTAAAAGGTACAACAACTCTTCTCTCACCTCAGATGGTTGATGAAGTTTGATATGGGTTCCCAAATCTTAAGAACTTTCTACAGGGGCACAATTGAGAGCATCCTGACTGGCTACATCACTGCCTGGTATGGGAACTGTACCCCCCTTAATTGCAGGGCTCTCCAGAGAGTGGTGTGGACAGCCCAGCACATCTGTAGTTGTGACCTTCCCATGATTCAGGACATTTACAAAGACAGGTGTGTAAAAAGGGCCCAAAGGATCATTGGGGACCCAAGTCATCCCAACCACAATCTATTCCAGCTGCTACCCTTTGGGAAGTGGTACCGCAGCACAAAATCCAGGACCAACAGGTTCTGGGACAGCTTCTTCCACCAGGCCATCAGACTGATGAACTCGTGCTGACTTGAGTGTACTCTATATTACATTGACTGTTGTATTTATTATGTTAGTATAAATTATTATGATTTCACATGGCACATTTAGATGGAGATGTAACATAAAGATTTTTACTCCTCATATATGTGAAGGATGTAAGAAATAAAATCAATTCAATTCAAGATAGATTGTTGGGGTAATTCCAACAATTTGCTTTCAAGCCCTGATACTGATCTGCTGAGTTCCTCCTTCATCTTGTGGTTGTTAACTTCAGATTTCCAGAGTCTGCAGAATCTCTTGTGCTTATGCTGCGACTTCCTTGTCCTTTCACTTTTCACCCATGAAGCCAGTGATTACTTGTCTGAGCTTCTCCCAGATCTCAAAATCAATTACTGGCAGGAGTGTCCCCAACTAAATGTCAAACCACTAAATAACCAGCTGCTTCCAAGTTCATTACAGCCAATAGTTTACCAGAGCGCCGTGGAATTAAAATGCTAACTTTTACAAGTTTCTGATAGATATGTCTCCAGTTGTTGTTTTCTCTGTACCTCACACTTTGAATGTTCACGCTGCATTCCAAACAGAGTCATGCATTGTTAATTTAGAAGCATGCAATCTTAATTTAAATTTGCTGATTTGTAATTTGGCTCCAATTGTCAGCAGAACAAATAGTGTTCCATTCTCTGATGCACCTTTAACAAAAGAGTGTGAAATAAAGCAAAATACTTGTTATTGTTTTACAACATTGTGGATTTTTATCAATGGCAAGTTAACACTGTTCTGGGGAAAATCATCTTCTTGACTTCTTTTAGATTATCACGTCTCTGTGAAATGAATAAATTAATTGAACTAATTGGGAACATCCTACAAACTATGCCATATGTATTCACGACCACTGTAAAATATGCTTTTGGATGCTATATTAACTAAATTAATTCATCAGTTCATTTAAGGGAGGAAGAAACAATTATAGACTGTTTAATTAAAGTTTCAGAATAATGTAATTTGCCGCTATTTAATTAGGCCTGGCATTATCTCTATCGCTGTACTCAGCCTCCAGTAACCACAGGAGGTTGATATTCAAAAATAGCACTTCTTTTCAGCATAAAGATGGGTGTTACTAGAATACCAGAAGGTTATGGTGCTTTTATGCTTAAAGCTATGACCTATCAAAAGGAATATTCCAACCTCAGTTGCTTTGCTACAGACTCCATTCAAAATCCAGGCTTGCCTGAGGGCATTGTTGGAAACAAATGTAATTGGTGGAACAAAAGCAAAAAGGTTCATTCTAATACATGGAACAGACAAGACAGATACAGTCCATTTGGCCCTATTAGTGCAAATCAGCGTTTATACTTCACAGGAAGCCTCCAGCTCTTCATTTTGGATAGGATCCCAATGGTGACCATAAAGATCATGGTCTCTAATGGCAACAGATGTCCCATGTTCTTCCAATTTGTGACAGCCTGTTGTCTTCACTCACTTTCCTGCTGAGTGTATATCCACAGAAACTGCAGAGCAACCATTACTCTGCTTTGATTCAGCATGATCTCACAATAGGCAAAAACGATAGCAAACTGTCTGGTCAGCAGTAAAGGTCAATGGCTGCCATCATTGCAGGTCTTGTGTATGTCCAGGACAAAGAAGCCAGTGGAGAAAAATCATGACACACCCTACCTACCCTGCAAACTACCTCTTCCAAAAGCTCCCTTTTGGAAAGCACTATGGGATTAATAAAATGCAAACTTTACAACATCCTGAAAGTTTCTTTCCCCAGGCAGTTAATCTGATAAACCATTTCTGTTACCCCATGGCCACCCTTTATCTTTTACTCCTTCACTGTAAAGCACTGTAAACATTTTATTATGCTGCTTACAATGTAAATACATATTTGTATTTGTTTATATATACAGAATTTATTCCATATCTATATTTTAACTTCTAACTTTATTTTTATATAATTCTTTATTCAAAGGTTCAAAGATTTATTTCATTATCAAAGTATGTATGCAAAATGCAACTCTAAAATATGTCTTCTCTAGATAGCCACAAAATATAGAAAACCATAGTAGTTGAAAGAAAGACATCAATCCCCCTGCAAAAAATGAAAAAGAAATAAAAACTCACAAATCCCTAACACCCCCAACCCCTCCCTTGCTCAAAAACTAATAGATCATCCAAACCCCAGCCTGCCAATCCGCGACAAGAATGGGCGAGAACGTGAAAGAAGCACGGAACAGAAAGAGTCAATATGAACTACAGTTAGTTTGAGTTACAGTCCAATCAAGGAATCTCAGAATTTCAACAGCTCTGAGAGCATTGGGCCCCTCTGACAGCAGTGACTCAAACCAGACGCTTCACCAAGGAGAGCAACATGAACCAGCCAGCGCCCTCTCTCCGAGGAAAACAATTCAAACCAGCAGCCTCTCTGACGAAGGGTCTCAGCCCGAAACGTCGACAGTGCTTCTCCCTATAGATGCTGCCTGGCCTGCTGTGTTCCACCAGCATTTTGTGTATTTTGTTTGAATTTCCAGCATCTGCAGATTTCCTCGTGTTAGCCTCTCTGAGAACCGCTTGCTCTCCTCTGTATTTGCCTTGACGTTTCAATGTACCTTAATGCTTAAATTGGAGAGAAATGTAGTTGATCATGGTCCCCCATCTTGTCTCTGAGCTTCTCCTCATGGTAACGTGTGCTTGCATTTCTCTCTTGAGTTTTCTCAGGGACAGCAGAGTGCAAGTCACTGGCTCCAACAGTTTCAAAAACAAAATTAAAACAAAAAGAATAAGTAGAAGACATAGAATGATTGACTATGTGGAAGATGTCGCTTGAAGAATCATTGTTTGCTGGCGCCATCTTGACCGGAAACTTCTCTTTATAAGTTTTGAAAGTTGTTTTTTTGCATGTTGCTTCCTGACCAAGTCACAGCAAATTCCTAAAATGTTTGAATGTATATGGTGAATAAAGATGATCCTCGATCTTTTCGATTTGTTTACACGGTGGATGTGACTATCTACACAAAGTTGGCATTTATTCTAATTCCCCAATTGTCTTTGAGAAGGCCGTGGTGCTTGAACCACAGTGATGCTTCTCGTGATAATGTGGGGTCAGGGGTTGGACCTAATGACCAAGACGGTAGTGACGGACTCAGAGGAGAATTCACAGGTAATAGTATTCCAATTTTCCTGCTGTCCACAGTGGTGGGGGTCAGGAATCTGAAAGCTGGTGGAGTATCTCAGCCATGTTGCTGAAGTGCATTTTGCAGGTGATAGACACTATTGCCACAGTGCAGCATAGAGGAGAACACTATTGCCACAGTGCAGCATAGAGGAGAACACAATTGTTCTCGATGGAACATTGGACTATTGCTAAATAGTAAATTGGACTATTATTGGCAATTGTACTGAGAAAAATCTATTTTGCATGCCATCCATACTGAACAATTCATTACTGCAGTGGACTGAGAAGGTACAAGAGTAACAGAATACAGAATAAGGTGTAACAGTTACAGGGAAAGTGTAGTGCAAGCAGGCAATAAGCCAGAAGGACATAATATGGTAGATAATGAGATCAAGATTCCATTTTATTGTATTTGGAGTATCACAACTACTGATTAGGCTGTGCAGCAGATTCGACAATTGTGCTCGTGAGTATGCATATCTCAGCTAATTATTTCATTGTTACAGTATTTAACTCCCTTCTTTTTGTCATAGAGGTTGTTGAGACTTGAGCAAAGCACAGCGATGTTACACTGCCTACTTGCATTTGGTCTTGCCTGAGAAATTGGACTGTTGAGTCAATTGATGCTGAAGACTAGCGGTATTCATTTAATATTTAGTTACTCCTTTCAGCCGCAGTGTTGGCATAATTTTCATTTGAGAGTTTTATTTAACGGCCCTGTTTGGATCAACGTTTATTGTTCTCCTTTCCTTCTAAACCCTGTTTGAATTAAAGTCTGTGAACAATCAACTTGTTTCAGTATCTCTTACTTTCTGCACGAGCCATATCCAAACAAACTGAAAAGAGACTATTCAATAGTTTTATGACAACAGGGTAGAAATTGTTCTTGAGCCTGGTTGTACATGTTTTCAAGATTTTGCCTCTTCCGCTCAATAGGAGGGGTAGAAGAGAGAATATCTGGGGTGGGTAGGCTCTTTGATTATATTGGCTGCATTAATGTGTTGGCACATGGCCAAGTGGTTAAGGCATTTGTCTAGTTATCTGAAGGTCACTAGTTCGAGCCTTGGCTGAGGCTTGCGTGTGTGTCCTTGAGCATGGCACATAACCACACATTGCTCTGCGACGACACTGGTGTCAAGCTGTATGGGTCCTAATGCCCTTCTCTTGGACAACACTGGTGGTGTGGAGAGGGGAGGGCAACTGCCGTTCTTCCATGAAAAAAAAACCTTGCCCAAGCTTGCGCCCAGGAAAGTTTCCAAGGTGCAAATCCACGGAGGCCTACACTCTGAGGCAATGAGAAGTGTAGACAGAGTCTGTGGAAGGGAGGTTGGTTTCTGTGATGTGCTGATCTGTGTCCACAACTCCCTGCAGTTTCTTCCAAATCTTTCAAAAACATATGTACCTCCTCTTTAAATACCCTAGGGGTCTTTCCTCCACAAAATCTGGGTTAGACAATTGCAGAGATTTACTATTATTATTTTAAAATGAATTGCATCTATTATCCTTTATTTGTATTATGTGAAATGTATTTGCAGCATTACAGTGTAAATACATAAAATACAAAACTAAATAAAAATGCACAAATAAGAGAAAAAGATAAAGGAATTTGAGATTATTTCTAACCAGAAAGGCTAAAATCATCCTCCTGGTGAATGGTCCAACCAAGAGTGAGAGCTCCACTCTTTTCTGAAGGAAGCTACTAGCCAAACATTGATATTATGCTCAATGTTGCCTTCTAGCATGGTAATCCTTGGCACTCCTTGCTTTGCGACATTATTCAGAAGTGTGACCTCCCCTTCTTCCAGCTTTACACACAGATATTTCACCACTTAACTCAAATTATGGTGAGTTAACCACAGTAACAACTCAGACATACAATGTACTCAGTTTACTAAAGACGTGACATGCCAATTGACCGTGTTTCCGTTGGTCCAGAAGACAGGGCAAAAGCAAAAGAGAAAGTCACCTTTCAATGAGAATGAACTTCAACTAAACATGAGATTATTGCAAAGAGTTATGGCTGACTTTATTACAGTTTAATAAGATTACAAATTTTGAACAGTTTTTCTGAAGATAAATTAGAGTGTTAAAGAAAAAATAGGATTTGTTTCCTAATGGTTTTGCTACAATGAGGAAGATAATATGAGAATAAATTCCTTCTACAATTGCTAAATTTCATAATCTCATGATATAAGATGTTGGTCAAAGATTCCAACTGATCTTCTTTGGAATGATAGGTTCTCTTGGAAAATAGAGTCTGTAGCTGTTGGCTGAAGGATATTGTGAACTGGGGTGGATTCCAGGATTCCAGATGGTGCTCTGAGCTAACACTTGAATATTCAGCATAGCAGATTTAGAATAAAATATTTCAATGTTAAATACAGGGGGCGGGAATCAAGTTGGAATCATAAGAAACAAAAGCATGATCTCTTTAGCCTGCTTTATCCTTCTGTTTGGGGATCCGGGCTAATTTTCCAACACAAATACATTTTATACCATAAGATAGAGAAGCAGTATTAGGCCACCTGGCCCATTGAGTTTGCTCTGACATTTAATCATGGCAGATATTTTTCAGACCTATTCTCCCATCTTCTTCCTATAACTCTTAACACTTTTATCAATGTTGTCCCATATCTATACCACTCAGCCCCCTACTCTACTCTCTGTACACTCATGAAGTGGTGGGCAGACTCTGCTCTAACTCTGTTTACCAGTTTGCAGATGGCACCACCATAGATGGCCATATCTCAACTAATGAAGATTTAGAGCAAAGGATAAAGAAAGAGAGTTTAGCAACATGGTACCTGATAACAACCATTACCTCAATGTCAGCAAAACAAAGGAGCTGGTCATTGATTTCAGGAAGAGCTCCTGTTTTCAGCAATAGAAGCTTCAAGTTCCAAGGAGTGAACATCACTAACGGCCTGTCCTGATCCAATAACATTTGATACCATGACCAAGAAAGCACACCAATGCCTCTACTTCCTCAGGAGGATAATGAAATTTGCCATGCCCCTGTTGACCATGACCAATTTTTACCAATACACCATGGATGCATTGTGGCATGGTATGGCAACTGCTTGCATGTGAACACAAGAAATGTGGATATAGCTCAGCACATCATGGAAAGCAGCCAGCCTCCCCTCTATGGATTCAGACTATACTACTCATTGGCTAGGTAATGCAGACCCTCCTCCTGAAAGACCCCACCTGCTGCAGATGTTCTGTCTTGTCCCTTCTCCCATTCGGCAGTGTAGATACAAAGGTCTGAGAGCACATACCACCAGGCTCAAAGAAAGCTTCTACTCCACTGTTCTAAGACTATCAAAAGGATCCCTAGTACGATACGGTGGATTCTTAGCATCACAATCTACCTGATTACAATCATGCACATTGTACTGAATTTTCTCTGTAGCTGTTACACTTTATTCTGTTACTCTCTACCTTGTTCTATCTTAGTGCTCCGTGTAATAATTTGATCCATATGAACACCATGTAAGAAAAGCTATTTCAGTACATGCGACAATAATAAGCCAATTCTATTACCCTTCCTGTTAGTGAGGTGAAGAGGTGGGAGGTGCTGTGGAGCAGGCTGGCTGGTCAAGCCTGCATTTGTAGAATTGACACACCATAGACAATGCGTGTGAGGGTAGGAGTCATAGAATCATATAACACAGAAACAGGTCCTATGGCCCATCTAGTCCATGCTGAACTATTATTCTGCCTAGTCACATCAACCTGGACACAGACCAGATCTCTCCATACCCTGTTATCTACGTACCTATCCAAATTTCTCTTAAATGTTGAAATCAAACCCATATCCACCACTTCCACTGGCAGCTCTTTCCATAGTCTCATCGCTGTCCAAGTCAAGGAATTCCCCTCAGGTTACCCTTAACAATTTCATCCTTTACCCATAACCCATATTCTTTAGTTTAGTGTCACCCATCCTCAGTGGAAAAAAATTCCTGCTTACATTTACCTTACAAGAGGGTTGGAGCAAAATGATGATGCTGCTGAATGGTAACTCCTTTGCTTCCATCTTCAGAAACAGCTCTACTTCTATCTTAGATATCTCTCTTTTTTCATTTTCAAGGTTCCTTTGAAGACCCTGACCTGGAGTTAAAGTCTGACTTCGGTCCGTTGCAGGAATGGGACTTGACCTCAGGGCCTCACGACCGGCCGCGTTTTGATATCCCAAGGACACGACCTGGAAGGCTAGCATGCCTTCAGGATATCGGATTTTAGTGGCTCTGGAGACGGGCTGATTCAAGACAGTTGCCCCTGACTGAGGCGTCATGGGAGAACACGGATCATCAGGAGCAGTGGGTTAGCTGCCAGGGGCTGTGCGTCCAGAGACCTGAGCTTTTTTGGGGCCGATTCTCTGGACACTGAGCTCGGAAAAAGCAAGTCAACAGACTTCTAACATCATAAATCAGCAAGTTGTTTGTTATGCCTTCCCTGTCGCTGTGAAACAGGGACACCTCTTTTTCCCATATTAGGGAGAGAGAGAGCCTGTGGTATGTCAAATTACTGGAAAAATGAGTAATCTTTGGGGTTCTGCAAATCTGTGTCTTTATTGATGCTTTGCTGCACATTTGAGTGCTCGGTGGGGGGGGGCGCCGCTGCATTTTTGCTGGAGTGGGAGGAGGTAGCTGCTGCTTGTGCATGGGAGGGGGTAGCGGGGGTGTGCTTTGGGGTTCTAACGTTTAACTGTCATTCATTCTTTGGGGCATGCCTCTGGTTTCATGGATGCTTGTGAAGAATAAGAATCTCAGGATGTACAAACCCCATTTCCAGAAAAGTTGGGATATTTTCCAAAATGCAATAAAACAAAAATCTGTGATATGTTAATTCACGTGAACCTTTATTTAACTGACAAAAGTACAAAGAAAAAGTTTTCAATAGTTTTACTGACCAACTTAATTGTATTTTGTAAATATACACAAATTTAGAATTTGATGGCTGCAACACACTCAACAAAAGTTGGGACAGAGTTAAAATAAGATTGAAAAGTGCACAGAATGTTCAAGTAACACCGGTTTGGAAGACTCCACATTAAGTAGGCTAATTGGTGGCAGGTGAGGTATCATGACTGGGTATAAAAGTAGCGTCCATCAAAGGCTCAGTCTTTGCAAGCAAGGATGGGTCGTGTCTCACCCCTTTGTGCCAAAATTTATGAGAGAATTGTTAGTCAGTTCAAAAGGAACATTTCCCAACGCAAGATTGCAGAGAATTTAGGTCTTTCAACATCTACAGTACATAATATTGTGAAAAGATTCAGAGAATTCAGAGAGATCTCAATGCGTAAAGGGCAAGGTCAGAAACCACTGTTGAATGCACGTGATCTTCGAGCCCTCAGGCGGCACTGCCTAAGAAACTGTCGTGCTACTGTTACAATTATAGCCACCTGGGCTTGGGAGAACTTCGGTAAATCACTGTCACTTAACACAGTCCATCGCTGCATCCAGAAGTGCAATTTGAAACTGTACTACACAAGGAGGAAGCTGTACATCAACTCTATCCAGAAACGTCGGCAAGTTCTCTGGGCCCGAACTCATCTCAGATGGACTGAAAGACTGTGGAACCGTGTGCTGTGGTCAGATGAGTCCACATTTCAGCTAGTTATCTGAAAAAATGGGTGTCGAGTTCTCCGTGCCAAAGATGAAAATGACCATCCTGATTGTTATCAGCAAAAGGTGCAAAAGCCAGCATCTGTGATGGTATAGGGGTGCATCAGTGCCCAAGGCATGGGTGAGTTGCATGTATGTGAAGGTACCATTGACTCTGAGGCATATATTAGGATTTTAGAGAGACATATGTTGCCATCAAGGTGACGTCTTTTCCCGGGACATCCATGCTTATTTCAGCAGGACAATGCCAGACCACATTCTGCGCGGGTTACAACAGCGTGGCTTTGTAGACACAAAGTGCGTGTGCTTGACTGGCCTGCTGCCAGTCCAGATCTATCTCCTATTGAAAATGTATGGCGCATCATGAAGAGGAGAATCAGACAATGGAGACCACGGACTGTTGAGCAGCTGAAGTCTTATATCAAGCAAGAATGGACAAAATATCCAATTGCAAATCTACTACAATTAGTATCCTCAGTTCCAAAACAATTAAAAAGTGTTATTAAAAGGAAAGGTGATGTAAGACCATGGTAAACATGCCTCTGTTCCAAATTTTGTTGAGTGTGTTGCAGCCATCAAATTCTAAATTTGTGTATATTTACAAAATACAATTAAGTTGGTCAGTAAAACTATTGAAAATCTTTACTTTGTACTTTTGTCAGTTAAATAAAGGTTCACGTGAATTAACATATCACAGATTTTTGTTTTTATTGCATTTTGGAAAATAGCCCAACTTTTCTGGAAATGGGGTTTGTATATTGTATACATTTCTCTGATATTAAATGTACCTATTGAGACCTATACACCTCAAAATTTTGTATACCATTATCACATCTCCCCTCACTCTTCTTTGCTCTAGGGAGTAAAGTCCTAACCTGTTCAACCTTTCCCTATAACTCAGGAGGGAATGAATGTAGAGATGGTTTCAGCAAAACAGGCTACTTTGTCCTGGATCCTTTAAAGCTTATCGAGAGCTATTGACATTGCACTTCTCTAAGCATCTGGAAATGTCTTCATCCTGCTCCTGCAATTTGTGCATTTTGGTAATAGAAATCCTTAAGTATATCAGAAGGGGTATCAAGCTACTTTCTGAAAGCCATGTGTGCACCTTGCACCAACCTTTCTAATAGTGGATTCAGTTCTTGCCGAGGGGCAAAGGAATTTTGGATTCTGTTTGTGACTGTAAATCATATCAAAGACTCCTGTCAGTTTTGTAGTTCAGTTACACTGTCCTGCCAACCAGTTTACCCACAGTAGGAATTTGATCCATGTTGGATATGCCTTTCTCTTTACTCGAACCATTTCCTATTTGAATTTATTATGTTTTACAAGGGGTGATTGATAAGGTAGAAGGAGTCAAGTTTAGAAAACCTAGCATATTTATTTTTCAACATAGTCCCCTCCTGCACTTATACACTTAGTCCAGTGGTCATGGAGCATACAGGTCCCTTCTTTGTAGAAGTTGGCATCTTGAACCTCCAGAAATGGTGCACAGCAAGGGGTGATTAATAAGTTTGTGGCCTAAGGTAGAAGGAGATGAGTCATACAGCTGTCATTACATGCACGTGCAGTTCAACTCTTTGAGTGATTATGCAGAAATTTTGAAGTTAATAACTCAAAGATGCCGACTTCTACAAAGAATGGGTCATATACTCCAGGACTGCTGGACTAAGTGTGTAAATGTAGGAGGGGACTATGTTGAAAAATAAATGTTCTAGGCTTTCTAAAATTGACTCCTACCTTAAGCCATAAACCTATCAATCACCCCTCGTAAATTATGCTTTTAGGGAGCCCAAACACTACTTGTAAATAGTCAAGGAGGATGTCCTTTTCATCTTCCCAGGCAGAAGCTTCCCTTTGATATTGGGAGCTGTAATGTAGCAGCAAAGCAGCCTTCCACATCCTCCCATTCATTGTGCAGAGAGAAGACTATTTCATAATTTCACAATCTTCAGTTCGACTGTGCAGAAGAAAGGGAGGCTCCTGCGCACTTAACATCTTTCAGGGACATCTCAAAGCACTTTGAGCCCAATGAAGTATTTGTTGATGTGTGGTTACTGCTATAACATTAGAAACATAACAGTCACTCTGCACAGCAAGCTCCCACAAAAATATGATAATGACAGGAGTTTGTTTTATGAACTGTTTGGTGATAAATATTACCCAGGAAACTTGAGATAATTTTCATGAGTTACTGTGCAGGATGCTCTATATTCAACTGAGAGAATTAGTGAGGCTTCAATGTAACATAAGATGGCAGCTCATGCTTGGAGTCAGACGAGATGTAATATTCTGGAAAGTGGTTTAAACACATGGATACCTGACACAATGGGACAAAGTGCACTCAACTGACCCAGAGAGAAACCACATGTACACACAGAAAAAATTCTTGAGAAACTCAACAGGTCAGGCAGTGTCGATGGAGGAGAATAAACAGTTGATGTTTTAGGCTAAGACCCTTCTTGCCACTTTCTAGTCTTGATGAAGGGTTTCAAACCAAAACATCAACTGCTTATTCTCCTCCATAGATGCTTCCTGACCTGCTGAGTTCCTCCAGCACTTTGTGTGTGTTACTCAAGATCTACAACATCTGCAAAATTACTTGTGTTTACAAATATACACACTATTGCTCAGTTGACATACATATAATACCTCAGGATCCAATGAATGGGAAGAACAACTCAAATGTCTGATCCCTGGTGGCTTATTGGACATGATCTATCTTCCTTAGTGGACCTGTACAGCACTTTTGCTATAAGCATTGGTCTCCGACCACTACCACTTTGCCAGTTTTATGTATACCCGTCATCTCTTAATATCCTTAAGTGTGATCGATAGTCACTCTCCGGGGTCAGCAGCCCTTTCTATTTGCCAAACTCAGCTTTCTAATATAGTAGCTAACACCTCTAGAGATCAAAGAATTGTTTTTGAGTAAGTTAAACTTTCACCAAACAACATTCTTTGTTCAGTTTCTTCTCATAAATGGAAGCTGATCTTCAAGTCCTAATATAAATGGCAAGCAATAATGAGTATGAAGTTAAAAGAACAGCTTTTCAAACAATTAGCACTGTATTTAGAGCACAGACTGCTGGCCCACAGCATGGAGTTGGCTGCTCAAGAGGTCCAGTGTAAGACAATGGGGTTTTGTTAACTGGCCTGTTTCAAACCAGACAACAATAGCTAAGTTATATAGTTTAGGAAGTTTGCAGACAATTAGCACATCAAATAGCTGGTCTATCAGTAGCTGACAGATTTGTGTGCTCAGATAGCCACCTCTCACAGCATTACTTGTGGGTAACCAGGGTATCTGTCCCCTGAAGCCTTTAGACCAGCTGTGTGAAAAGAACCCTGAAAAAAAATCAGATGTTGAAGTCACCCAACTGGCAAAAAAAATCAGTAAAAATATAAGAGAGCAGTTAGGCTTGTTAGGAATAGTTAAGAACATCAAGAATGGCAGAAAGTAGGGCTGTAGTCTAGTATAGCTTTCTCTGTGTTGTTTTTTTTTTACATAGATCAGTTTAGTTTTTGTACTGTGTCATGTAAACCATGGTCCTGAAAAACGTTGTCTCATTTTTACTATGTACTGTACCAGCAGTTATGGTCGAAATGACAATAAAAGTGACGACTTGAAGTTGGGGTGAACTAGAATCCATTCCTCAGCCGTTGATTTCTGTGACAGATGATTCATTCAGCTGAAACTTGTTGGTATGTCTTTTAGCTTATAGGAATTACGGCTGTGTTTTGCAAATTCTTATTTAAATTAAAACATGTATCACTAAAAGTAAATGAGTTGTGTTTGAACTTCTTTGTTAACTGGAAGTATGTTCTCCTTGGGGGGAGGGCTACCGAGCACTTGAACAGTTGGTATTGTCAGCTAAACTCGCTACAGTGAAGTGATATAGCCTTTGAAGAGTAGATAACTACGGTATAGCCTCATTCACTGAGGGTATGTAGCTATCAATATTGGATAGGGCTTAAGATCATTGTTTGAGTTCAGCAAGCACAATGTGTACTATCACATAAGTTTGTGGCAAGGACCTCAAACTCCATTCAATATGTTATCTGGTTTCAATCATCAATGAGAATATAGTTCCAAAGGAGGTGCAGAGGCTGAGCAAGGCACTGTGTAAGTACAAGCTACTTCTTAAAATGTGAAATGTAAAATGTGGACAGAGAGATACAGTGAGACAATGAGCAGAACTTTTAACTCACAGTTAGAAATCTAGGTTCAACCCTGATCTGCAGTGTGCAGTTTACAGCTCAGAGAGTCTGTTCTCCTGTTGTATAATTCTACAACATGGGCCAGCTCATTCCTTACTATGAACAAGTGGAGATGGGGGGGGAGGGGCAGAAAGGAAAGGGGGAGGGAGAAGGGAAAGAGAGAGAGGGGGTGAGGGGAAGAGAAAGAGGGGGGAAGGAGAGGAGGGAAGAGAGAGAGGGGAAAGAGAAAGGGGAAAAGAGAGTGGTGAAAAAGGGGAAGAAAGTGGGAAGAAGAGATGGGAGACAGGGGGAGAACAGAGGGGAGAAGAGGGAAGGGGAGTGGGAGTGGAGAAGAGGGAGAGGGGAGAATGATGAAAGTGAGGGGGAAAATAGAGTGAGGAAGAAAGAGGGGAAGAGATATAGAGGTGGAAAGAGATGTGGGGAGAAATGAGAGACAGAGTGGGGAAGGGAGATGGAGGAGAGAAAGAGGAGAAAGAGGGAGGAGAAGAGAGAGACAGAGAACTTCTTGACAGAAATATTGGGATCAAGAACCTATTTCTGTGAAGTACCATCCTTTTATTCCTTTTATTCCATGGTAATTCTTCCTAAAGTTACTCACTTAATTTCTCATCAACATATCCAAAATTTGGCACCTCTAGTTACCAGAGTCAAGGACAGGAGATGTAGAGGAAGACCACCATTTCCAAATTCCTTAATAAGTCTAACCTGGGCATACACTTAGTTATTCCTTTAATCTTAATATGCCCAAATCTGCTCACAGTACTGGGAGTCAGATTTTAATGATTGGATGTAAATATATGAGCACTATAAAGGAATAGTTATGGTGTAAAATCAGGGGGCTGGAGGAAGCCGGATCAATGAGTACTTTTGAAAGGGATTTGGATGCACATTTAAGGGAGAGTAATTTACAGAGTGAGAGAATCAAATTAACAAGATTGTTCTATCTGAAGCTATCACAGGTTCAATGGATTGAATGGCCTCCTTTTACACACTTTGCAGCCATTGGATTATTTATTGCAGTATGGGTTTTCTTATAGCATTAGAAATCCAGCAGTTTGCCAGCAAGCTCCGCACAGGAGTTTTGTATTATCTATTTTTCAGAAGCAGCTTGTATTTATACTGTGCCGTAACAACCCCAGGATGTTTGCTTGAACTTCTTTATTGATGGTTGGATCTGAGTAATATGTGGAGGGTAATTAGAGGTCCTTGTCACTAGCTTAAGGATGATGAGCAAAGAGTATTGTATTACACCAACAGTTTGCTAAGATTGATACTTAAAGGAAAAGTGCAGTGCAGGTATACCAACAGATATGGACCATAGAGACACAATAAATGGTAGGAGCTGGAACCTGGAGTGGTAAGCAACTGCAGGAACTCAGTGAGTCAAGCAGCAACTGTGGAGGGAAATGGATAGTCATTATTTCTGGTCGAGATCTTTCATATGGACCATGTCCTGATGGGCTGCAGAGTTCTAAGTGGTAGAGTTGTACTCATTGATTAGGTTCCCAGTTCCAGTTCTGTAATTCCATAACTCTGTGAAGTATTTTAATTATGGAAGTGGCTCACTTCGAGTAACTATAGATGTTCAATTGTTCCTGCCCTTACTAGACAATACCACCCTTCATAATGAATTAAAAAAAAACATTAATAATGTTTGTGAAACTGAAACTGCTCAGCCTCTTGTAAAAAAATACATGTGTAGCCCATCCGCTCCAAGATTCGATGTATTACAGTATACATTCAGAGATGCTCTTCTGCACACCACTATTGCAACACGTGGTTATTTGAGTTGTTATCTCGTCCCTGACTGGCCATTCTCCTCTGATCTCTCTTATTAATGAGGTATTTTTGCCCACAGAACCTCCGGTCACTTGACTTCTTTTTGGGTTTTTTTGCAACATTCTCTGTAAACACCAACAACTGTTATGTGTGAAAATCCCAGGAGATAAGCAGTTTCTGAGATACTCAAACCACCCATTCTGGCACCAACAATCATTCTATAGTCAAATTCACTTAGATCACATTTCTTCCCCTCTTCTGATGTTTGGTCTTGACTGATTAGATATTTGCATTAATAAGCAGTTGTATAGGTGTATCTAATAATGTGGTCACTAAGTGTAGATTTATTGTATCTTTTTCTCAAAATCAGCAAAGTGAATTAATCCTACCTAATCTTTGACACCTGTGAGGAGTATCAAAACGACAGCCCTATTGAATTGAATAAGAAAGGATTTTTCTGTCTCTGGGCAGTGACAGGCCTGTTAATCATAAAGCTATGGGAAAATAGACACTGATAATGTAGTTTAATTTTTAGCTTAGATTTTTTGTGCTTTTTTGCTGCCAGGCGTGTTTAGCTAGGTGACAGCTTGTTGCAAATTGTGACAGTGGTATAGTGTTGAAGGGACTTTAAATCCAGGGCCTCTGAAGAAATATTCAAAGCTGGAATCTGAGGATTGACAATTCCCATGCTGCATCTGGAATTTGGTCAGAGATTTGAGTCTGATCCTCAGTAAACCCTGGAGTAGATACACCATGTTCAAACATTGGCTGTATGAATGTTCTGTGTTTCACTTTCTTAACATCCTCAGAAAGGCTCATGGGACACAGCAATATTGTGACTTCAACTTGTGATAAATCAAAGGAGAATGCTCCTGGCTATAACTCATTTTTTTAGTCAAAGCACCACTTGCAGCAGTCTCAAGATGGGGCCACTGGATTCCACATTTCCTTTATTGTTGACGGATATATTATCTTTGCCCATGCAGAGCCTGGCCATTCTCTTTGACAGTATGTACCTTGATGAAAATGCACATCTCAATCTCACACTGACATGAAAGTGAAGCCTCTAACCCCTTAGTTTCAATATTAACAACATGGTCTGTTTGCAGATCCTGTTTAAAGACCAAACTCATCACTAGAAAGAAAAGTATTTGCTCAGATTCCAGGAACCACAGACTGAACTGACAAGACTCACCTTTTGATCTTGGCTGTAGGCCAGAATCCAATCCTCCTCTTGTGGATGGAACAGCATGGTTTGGATCTGAAAGCTCTGGCGATATTTTTGATAGGTTGCACCCTCGTCTGAGCTGATCAGGACACTGCTCTCAATCTCAGGGTCACTCACAAGCATTATCTGTTCAAGGCAGAATAAAGGAGAAATGAAAGAATCAGGTTTAATATCATTGGCATATGCTGTGAAATTTGTTGTTTCCCAGCAGCAGTACATTACATTACATAATAATAAGAATACTCTCAATTACAATAAGAAGTACAATGGATTGTGGTTAATTAGGCCATTGTTTAATCAAGGCAATCACTTATTTAGGACAACTCTTAAAGGACAAAAATGTTCAAGAAAACAGCCTTCATTTATTGAGAGACTATGCAACTCAATTGAGACAGGGGCTATTGTTGAACATTTATGGCTGTTATACAGAATGGAGTGAATAGTTTTTAAATAGCATCACTTGCATGTTGTTGAGTTATGTTGTGTCAACTGACTCCAATTCAAAAAGCAGTGATTTTTGACAAAGGCAATAAAGACAGTTCATTTACAACCAATCAAAAAACATGACAGCATATACTGTACTTGTTGCTCTATCCAAATAACGTTTAGGCATTAATATGGAGTTTTATACTTCTGTAGTAGTATTGGTAGTGTTCTAATTTGTTCTGCAGTTCATTTAAATACATACATTGCTACTCAGTTGAATGATAGGTTGTCTTTTTTATATTTTTTAATTACAGTGGATTCTGGTTAATTGGACACATTAGAACCAGTCCAGTTTGGTCCCATTAAGTGGCTGCCCCAATTAGCTGAAGTTTCATGAAAATAGATAAAAGATGGTGCTTCTGACATTATCATACATGATGAGACCCAGGTGGCGTCAGGGAGCTTAGTAGCCTTATGGCCTGGTGGAAGAAGTTGCGTCCCTTCTAACAGCCTTGCCCTGATGCAATTGTTCGGCCTGCCTGATGGTCGGCTGTCAAAGATATTGCTGGATGGATGGGAAGGTTCATTGATAATGTTAACGATCCTGTGCATCAACAGTTGTAATCCTCTGTCAGATGCCACACCAGACAGTGATGCAGCTGGGCAGGATAGTCTCAATGGTGCTCCTGTAAAAAATAGTTAGAATGGGGGTAGGCAGGAGCCTCGCTTGCCTTAATCACCTCAGAAAGTGGAGATGCTGCTATGCTTTCTTGACTGAAAAGGTGGTGTTGAGGGAACCAGGTGAGAACATCTGTTACGTGCACTCCCAAAAGCTTGGTGCTCCTAACTCTTTCCATAGAGAAGTCGTTTATGTGCAGTGAGGAGTGGCCAACCTGCCCATTCCAAAAGGCTACAATCATTTCTTTAGTCTTTCCAAGCTGAGACTCAGGTTGTTGTGCAGCATCTCTACCTCCTGTCTGTACATGGTCTCGACTTCATTGTTGATAAGGCCAACCACTGTTGCGTCATCAGCAAACCTGATGATTCTGTTTGAACTGGATCTAACTGGACAATCCTACATCAGCAGCAGGCACCAGTGGGACTGGACTAACATGGACTAACTGCAGATTTTGCAAATCCAGAGTAATTCGTACCAAATGCTGGAGGAGCACCTCAGGTCAGGCAGCATCTATGGAGAGAAATAAACAGTCAATGTTTCAGGCCGAGGCCCTTCATCAGGACTCTGCCGATCCGTGGAGTTTTGTGTGCATTATCTTCATTTTTATTTCTGCTATGTTGGGATGAATGGTAAAATGGTCAGCAGAGATAGCCTGCCAACCCCAGAAATAAAGCTTCTGTATCACAGTATGACCTTGATCAACTTGAGAGCAAGCTTGTGTTTATTTCATACTTCGTCTTTAACTTCTGAAAACCACAATCATCAGTACACTCCCCCCAGCGTGGTTGCACCTGTGGGAAGCAAAATGGAATTATTGATTCAAGTTAGAGACTCTGTCAGAACTGGGAGGGGACAAGAGAAGTTTGTTATGCTGCAGGGAGGGTAGGAGAGGATGATGAAGATGGAAGTTGGGGGTATCTCTGATGGATAATTTAAGTGACCATGTGAATAAGCTGCAAAAAAGGTTATCTCTTCAGTGAGCGGATGGAAGCAGTCACTAACAAAAGAATATGGTGTTGTGAAATACAGAGCAGGAGGATGTGCCTGACATGAAAAAAGAAAAGCCTGTATCAGTCATCCACCTGTAATATTAGCTCCATTGTCAGAACATCCTTTCCTAAATCTGCTCACAATACTTTTAGTGTGTTCTGACGATGCCTTATAATCGCAGCATTATGTCATTATGTCATCCAGTCCTCTTGAAATGAATGCGTCACTATTTCACCTGCAAGTTAACATTTAGAAAATCCTGTATAAGGATTTCCAAGTCTCTTTGCACCTTGGAAGGCGGATTTTCTCCCCATTTAGAACGTAGGTCATGCCTATATTCCTACTACCAAAGTGCATGACCATACACTTCCTGACTCTCTATTCCATTGCCATTTCTTTGTCCATTCTCTTAATCTGTCTGTCCTTCTGTAGCCTCTCTGCTTCCTGAACACTACCTGCACCTTGACCTATCTCTGTATCATCTTTGTAACTTGGCCACAAAGCCATCAATTCAGTCATCTAAATCATTGACATATAACGTAAAAATAAGAGGTCTCAATACTGAACCCTGCAAAATGCCACTAGTTATCAGCAAGTCATCCCGAGTGCAATTATGCCTTATGCTTTTCCCATCCTTCCTGACAGTCTCACTGCACATTGCCTCTGCTTGTATACCATCTACCCCATCCTCAGCACTCCTGTTCCCACCCCTCTGTCAAATTTGCTTAATTCCTCCCCAACTGCTCTAGCAAACCTGTCCCAAAGGATATTGGTCCCCCTCAGGGTCAGGGGTAACCCATCCATTTTGTACAAGTTATACCTTCCCCAGAAGAGTTCTCAATGATCCAGAAATCAGGACAACTACCACCCTGTAGCACCTATCTATCACTTCCTCATTTTTCTGTATGTGTGTGTAAGGTCCTTTAACATCTGCCGGACGATGCTGAGGATGTTCTACGAGGCTGTGGTGGCCAGTGCTATCATGTTTGCTGATGTGTGCTGGCTGGCTGCAGGCTGAGGGTAGCAGACACCAACAGAATCAACAAACTCATTCGTAAGGCCAGTGATGTTGTGGGGGTGGAACTGGCCTCTCTGGTGGTGGTGTCTGATAAGAGGATGCTGTCCAAGTTGCATGCCATCTTGGACAATGACTCCCATCCACTCCATAATGTACTGGTTAGGCACAGGAGTAAGTTCAGCCAGAGACTCATTCCACCGAGATGCAACACTGAGTGTTATAGGAAGTCATTCCTACCTGTGGTCATCAAACTTTACAACTCCTCCCTCGGAGTGTCAGACACCCTGAGCCAATAGGCTGATCCTGGACTTATTTCCACTTGGCATGATTAACATTATTATTTAATTATTTATGGTTTTATATTGCTATATTTCTGCAGTATTCTTGGTGCGGCTGTAATGAAACCCAATTTCCCTCGGGATCAATAATGTACGTCTGTCTGAGGTTATAAATATCCAGCTCCAGTTTCTTAACGCATTCTCTCAGGAGCTGCAACTCAGTGCACTTGGTGGAGAAGTGGTTTCCGGGAAGTTGGAAGTGACAATCAGTACAACACAGCCCCTGGAGCCACTGACACTGAAATAACTATGCAGCGGCAGATGAAGAATGCAGAAAAAACTTACCAGAAACTTACCTCAGTTAAGCCCCCCACTCTATCACTGGTCCAGTCCAAAAATGTCCACCCCACTTGTCCCTATATGATTTTTATTTGCTCTTGATGATGAATTATGATTCAATTGGGCAGTCAGAAAAAGCAGAATGCCCAAGAATGCTGATTTTTGAATTTCCCAACCCTACATGTGTGGAGCCTCTGTCAATTTGATTGGAAAAAATTACTTGTGTGTATTAGGATATCAATCTGCATGTGAAAATTACCAAAAACTGAATGAATATTTACATCATCTGCTAGGTTTAGGGAGGAAAACAAAACATCTGGGTTATTGTTGGTGAACAGTTATACAGTATTAAATAGACAGGTTCATTGTGATTGGTAGGTTTGACTTTGAGTGGGATCATGTTGCTTTAGAAGAAATAAAAATGTCTGGCTGGGGAATTCATTGTAAATATGCACTGGGGACTTTTGAGGTTCTTATTTCAGTCAGCTTCTAAATGGTCCATTATCTTTCTAATGGGATACATAAAACACTGCATCTGTGTTTGGGAAAAACATGACCTGAGCTGTTTTTTTTTTGACAAGGCGATAATTCAAGGCTACATTTGCTTTCTCCCATGGCATTGTTTTGAAGGTGAGTCAGGGAGTTTCCCATCTGAGCCCTGGCCAAACTGATTCCTACATCTGGAATTCGGCTTTCAAGCTAAAGATAAAGATTAGCTTTATTCGACATTTGTATGTTGAAAGATACAGTGAAATGTGTGATTTTTGTCAATAACTAACACAGTTTGTGCTGAGGGCAGGTTGTAAAAGTGTCACTCACCATGCTTTCACATGCATCACAGCATGCCTGCATCTTACTAATCTTTGGAATGTGGGAAGCAACTGGACCCGTGCAGTCACAGGGAGAATGTGCAAACTCCTTACAGACTGTGATGGGAATTGAACCCCAACCACTAGTGCTATAAAATGTTATGAAAACTGCTACTCTTCGGGACAACCTAGAGAATGTGAAAAGTGGCATATATTTTGAATTTGTTTTCTAAAGACGAACCTATTCCAGGCTTCAGAAAAGGAACTGAACGCTGGAGGAGATGGAAAAATGGGCAAGGGATGGGGGCGAGGGGCATTGGACTGTATATCAAATACAAATAAAACAACAAAGATGATTAGAGTAAGAGACATACAGAATGTAAGAGGAAGTCATGCAACATTGCCCTAGTGGCTGCACGGTCATCAAGTACCTACTTACACTGATCCTAAACTTGTCGCATTTTCATTCTCCCCAATTTCCCAACAATGCTCCCCAGATTCTACAACTGACCTTACACACTGGGGCAATTCACCCACCAACACACATGTCTTTGCGGTGTGGGAGGAAACCAGATCTCCATGCACACACAGGGAGAGCATGCAAACTCCACTCAGACAGCACCTGAGCTCAGGATTGAAACAAGTCCGAAGGAACTGTGAAGCAGAGGCACTTCTTGTTGCATCACTCTGCCACATTTCTTGACATTTTTTGAATCATTTTTCAATGAGCTTATTCTTACCAATTATGACATTGTGTCATTGTTGATTAACAGAACTCTGACTACTCATACCTATTCATCAATCACACTTTACTTCCTCCTGAACAAGGAGAACAGTCACTGAATTGCTCTGAAGTTACAGCTTAAAACTGTCCATTTTTATAATAGAAATTTTGGTACTCCTGTATGACTTTAGAAAGACTAAGCCTGCATTGCTCCCTGTTACTTTTGATGGTGAGGACATGGATGTGGTGAGGACCTACAAGTACATAGGTCAGCACTTGATGATAGACTTGAGTGGAGCACCAACACAGGGGCCAGAGTTGCCGCCACTTCCTGAGGAGACTGGGGTCCTCACATGATCTACCAGCCTGTTGTCACCAGTACAGTCTTCTTTGTGGTGGTGAGCTGGGGAAATGGCATCAGCATGGAAATCCTGGAAATTCTGGACAGTGTTTCTCACCCCCTACAAACTACCTTGGCTGAATAAAGGAGCAGTTTGGGTAATAGACTGAGACAGCTATACCACTCCAAAAAGTGCTACATGAGGACATTCTTATCTTCGGCCATTAGGCTCTATAATGAGTCAACCTATTGCAGGGGAAGTGATGACCCTCTCCTGATAGACTGTTTGAGGTAAATTATTTTTTTATTCCTTCTTACTTCTCTTCTAATATTTGTATATCTGTGAACTTATAATTTACAGTTACACTGTAAATTCCTTTGGGATCAATAAAGTATCTATCTATCTATCCCATCATCCCTTCATAATATATATTTCAGTTGTTAATAACCAATAAATTCAATAAGTTAAAGGCCTATAATGCTCTAGAGTTAGTAAAATAATTGTCCAATAATTAGCAAATGTCAATATAGGACAATAGGGTAGAGTGGCAGTAAGGACAACTACTTACAGCACCAGCTGTGAGATTGACGTTCAATTCCTGCCGTGGTCTCCAAGGAGTACGTACATTTTCCCTGTGACCATGTGGGTTTCCACTGGGTGTCTGGTTTCCTCCCATATTCCAGGGGTTGGGGTTAGTGAGCTTTGGGCAGGCTATGTCGGTGCTAGAAGAGTGGTGATACTTGTAGGTGGCCCAGCAAAATCCTCACTGATTTCATTCGACAGAAAATGACACATTTTACTGTATGTTTCAAAGTTCAAAGTAAATTTATTATCAAAATACAAAGTACCAGATACAACCCTGAGATTCATTGTCTTGCAGGCATACTCAGTAAATCCATAACAGAATCAATGAAAGACCATACCAACTTGGCATTCAACCACTGTGCCAAAGACAACAAAACTGTGCAAATAAAAATAAATAAATATTAATAAACAATAAATATCAAGAACAGGAGGTGAGTCCATAGATTGTGGGAACATTTCAATGATGGGGCAAGTGAAGTTGAATGAAGTTATCCCTTTTGGTTGAAGAGTGTAATGATTGAGGGGTAATAAATGTTCCTGTACCTGGTGGTGAGAGTCCAGAGGCTCCTGTACCTTCTTCCTAATGGCAACAGTGAGGAGAGAGCACGTCCTGGGTGGTGGGGTCTCTGATGAGGGATGCTGCTTTCCTGTGACAGTGTTTCATGTAGATGTGCCCAATGTTAGGGAGCGCTTTTACCCATGACGGACTGGGCCGTATCCACAACTTTTTGCAGGATGCTCTGTTCCAGAGCATAGGTATTTACATGTACATATGACAAATAAAGTTCATCTTTATAAGCTTTCATCAGCATCTTTATTTGGTCTTGGCATGCCTTGTAATTTTGGATCCCATACATAAACAGAACATTTATACAAAGGGGAGTTAGGCTTTCAAGTGTCATGTTCAGCCTAGGTGGCTGTACTATGTCAAAATGTCTGCACATCATCTCCGTCAGGTTTTATCATCTTGAATGCAAATTCCACGACAGAAGAAGTCCATTCTTCCCATATTGGAGCCTAGCAAAGCAATCTCATGTCCCTTTCCTCATTCCCCTGTAACTCTGCAATGTATCCTCTCCCACACATGCCCATCAGTGTTCCATTGCTCTTTGATCTTATACTCCCTACCGACATCAAGCAGTAATTTCAATTAACTATTTAACTTCTCTGCTTTGGAGACACAAAAGGCAGCAGATACTGGAATCTAGAGTAACAATCTGCTTAAGGAACTCAACAGGTCAACCAGCATCTGCAGGAGGAATGGAACTATCTGGGTTTCAACCCAAAACTTCGATAATTGTTTTCCTCCCTCAGATAATATTTGACCCACCGAATTCCTCCAACAGATTGTATGTTACAGTATATTTTTGGAACGTGAAGGGAAACCAGAACAACTTCATGGTCACAGAGAAAATACAGACTCTCGCACCAGAGGACAGCAGCAATGCTGAATTATCATACTACCCTTTTCCTCAGACATTGTTATATTACATCATCAGAGTAATTGAGATAGCAATACATGGACAAGAGCAAGAAATAAAAGCAACAATGAATCACACAATTATTTTCTGACTTATCACCGGGCACTCTTGAAACTAGAAGTAGTGTGTGAAGTTTCCTGAATTTCCAAAGCTGCAAAATTGTTAAAGAACTAAAAAAAAACCAGTGCCTTTGTCACAGGAGAGCTTACTGCTTCCCTTAACAAGAATCACTGCCTGGATACAGGGACTGATATGGATTAATACTTTTTCATTAACAGTCGATAAACAAGCTTTCAGGGAGACACATGCTTCTGGTGCCAAGCTTTGGCAATGCGATTCATCACCATCAAGGAAGGTTCTGGAAATACCATTTACTTTTTAGAATGTTGACAAAAGTATTTCAGGCATAATTTTTAGGTTCAGAATACCTCATAATTTTTTGTAAGACTGGACACATTTGTTATTGGGGAAATTATGTTTCACTCTATACTTTATTCAAAGCTCTGTGAGAGAATCTCATTTTGAAGATAAATTGAGTCTCAATATAATGGAGCTCCAGTTCTTCCTGTGTTTTACTACCTGGTTTTATTAACCAGCTTGTGAACTTTCAGATTCATTTTGATAAACCTCACAAATTAACTCAAAACAAAACAACTAGATTGGGAACATAGGGAAATGGCAAGATAGCACGAGTATAATTTACTGCCATCCTTGTCAATCTGTGTAACATATTTCTGGTTGTGTCATCACTGAAAAATGCTCCTTGTCATACAGTTTTATGCAACACATTTGGAGCTATGTTGTTCTGCATAACGTACTCTTGCTATGTCATTATGGGTAAGCTGCTCTTAGCTGTGTGTCACCCAACACATCATTCAAGATCAACGAAGCATCAAACTCTCCAAAACCAGGAAGCCAAAAGATAAAGAAGCAGAATTGGGACCTTCAGCCCATCGAGTTTACCCTGCCATTCTATTATGGCTGATTTACTATCCCTCGCAAGGCATTCCCTGCCTTCTCCGTGTAACCTTTGACGTATTTACTAATCAAGAACTTATAAACCTTCACTTTAAGTATACCCAATGACTTGGTCTCCACAGCCATCGTTTGCAATCAATTCTACAGATACACCACCCTCTGGCTAAAGAAATTCCTCCTCATCTGTTCTTTATACCTTCTTGTGCAGTTGGATCCTGGATTTCATTACTAATAGACCCCAGTCAATTTAGCTTGGCAAAAAGATGTCCTCCATGATCTCCATCAATACAGGTGCATCACAGAGATGTGTGCTTAGGCCCCTACTCTACTCACTTTACAACTACTGCATGACTGTGTGGCTAAGCTCAGATCCAATGGCATATTCAAGTTTACTAATGACACCACCATTGTGGGTTGAGTCAAAGGTGGTGATGAATCAGGGAGAGGGAGACTGAAAATTTGGCTGAGTGGTGTCATAACACCTTCTTACTCAATGTCGGCATGACCAAGGAACTGATAATAGACTTCAAGAGAGAGAAACCAGAGGTCCATGAGCAAGTCCTCATCGGAGTTAGCAATTTTAAATTCCTGAGTGTTTCTAATTCAGCACTGGACCTAACACATAAGAGTAATTGCAAAGAAAACAGAGCAGCACCTCTACTACATTAGACATCTGCAGAGATTTGGCATGACAACTAAAGCTATGTGGTGGAGAGTATCATGGCCTGGCATGGAAACACAAAATCCATTAAATGGAAAGTCCTGATGAAGGGTCGTGACCCAAAATGTCAGTTGTTTATTCCCATCCATAGGTGCTGCCTGACCTGCTGAGCTCCTCCAGCACAGTGTGTGCTTTGCTGGAGATAGAAAATGCATGTCAAAAGGGCCAAGCCACAATAGTTTTGGGAGAATTCAATAACCAGGTAGATTGGGAAAATCAGATTGGTGCTGGATCCTAAGAGAGGGAACTTGTAGAATGCCTACAACATTGCTTTTTAGAGCAGATTGTAGTTGAACCCACTAGGGAATCAGCTATTCTAGATTGGGTGTTATGTAATATGAACCAGATATAATTAGGGAGCTAAAGGTAAAGGAACCCTTAGGAGTCAGTGATCATAATATGATAGAATTCACCCTATAATTTGAAAGGGAGAAGCTAAAGTCAAATATATCAGTATTACAGTGGAAAGAATTGAGTTACAGAAGCATGAGAGAGGAATTGGTCAAAGTTGATTGGAAGTGGATACTAACAGGGATGATGGAGGTGCAGCAACGGCTGGAGTTTCTGAGAGCAACTCTGAAGGCGCAAGGCAGTTACATCCAAAAGAAGAAGTACTCTAAA
Source organism: Hypanus sabinus (assembly GCF_030144855.1). Classification (NCBI taxonomy): domain Eukaryota; kingdom Metazoa; phylum Chordata; class Chondrichthyes; order Myliobatiformes; family Dasyatidae; genus Hypanus; species Hypanus sabinus. Next base: position 6,697,450 of record NC_082727.1, read on the forward strand.
AGGAGGATGACATATAGGTTGTTGAAAGGTGAATCAAAGCCAACATAAAACAAAAAAGAGGACATAATAGAGTAAAAATTTGTGAGAAATTAGAGGATAGGAAAATATTAAGAACCAACAGAAGGCCATGATAAAAGCCATGGGGGTGGGGGATAGATGAAATATGAAGGTAAGCTAGCCAATAATATCAAGTATGATACCAGAACAAACACAAGGAAATCTGCACATGCTGGAAATTCAAACAACACACACAAAATGCTGGTGGAACACAGCAGGCAAGGCAGCATCTATAGGAAGAAGCACTGTCGACGTTTTGGGCTGAGACCCTTCGTCAGGATGCAGTGCTTCTCCTTATAGATGCTGCCTGGCCTGCTGTGTTCCACCAGCATTTTGTGTGTGTTGTCCGATGACAGAAGATTTTTTTCTTATATATAAATGGAAAAAGAGAGATGGGAATAGATATTGGACCACTAGAAAATGACACTGAGTAGTGAGGGAAAAGTAAATGACAGATGAAATGAATTTAGTACTTTGCATCATTCTTCATTGTGGAAGACTTTAGCTGTACACCAGAAGATCAAGAGTGTCTGGGCAGAAGTGAGTGCAGTTGTTATTACTAAGGTACTTGGAAAGCTGAAAGGTCTGAAGGAAGATAAGTTACCTGGACCAGGTGGACAATACTCCAGGCTTCTGAAAGAAGTCAGCTGAAGAGATTGTGCAAATATTAGTAATAATCTTTGATTCTGGCATGGTTCTGGAGGACTGGAAAACTGCAAATGTCACTCTACTCTTCAAGAAGGGAGTGAGGCAGAAGAAAGGAAATTATAGGCCAGTTAGCCTGAACTCAATGTTTGAAAAGATGTTGGAGTTGGTTGTTAAGGATGAGGTTTTGGTAAACTTGTAGGCGTATGATAAAATAGACCAAAGTCAGCATGGTTTCCTTATGGGAAAATCTTGCCTGAAAAATCTGTTGGAATTCTTTGAGGAAATAACAAGCAGGATAAGCAAAGGAGAATTGGGATGCTGTCCACTTGGATTTTCAGAAGGCCTTTGACAAGGCTGCTTAATGATGTTACAGGAAAGATACTCGCATGGATAGAGCATTGGCAGATTGGCAAGAGGCAAAGAGTGAGAATAAATGGAGACTCTTCTGATTACCTTGCAGTGACTAGTGATGTTCTTCAGGGGTCAGTTTCTTTTTACGTTATCTGTCAGAGATTTGGATGACAGAATCAACAGCTTTGTGACCAAGTTAGTGAACAATATGAAGATAGGTGGAGGGCTAAGTACTGCTGAGGAAGCCTGGAGGCTGCAGAAGGACTTCAACAGATTAGGAAAACTGGAGAAGGAAGTGGCAGATGGAATAAGTGTATGGTTATACACTTTTGTAGAAGGAATAAAAGCATAAACTATTTTCTAAACTGGGAGAAAATTAAAAACTCCAAGATGGAAAGGGATTTGGAAGTCCTTGTGCAGGATTCCCTGAAAGTTAATTTGCAGTTTGAGACAGTAGTGAGGAAGGCAAATGGGATGCTACTACGCATTTTGAGAAGACTAGAATATAAAAGCAAAGATGCAATCTTAAGGTTTTTTAAGGCACAGTTTATGCCTCTTTGAGAGTACTGTGAGGAGATTGGAGCCACTTATTTAATAAGGGATGTGCGGACATTGGAGAGGGTTCAGAAAAGATTTACATGAATGATTTTGGGAATAAAAGACAATCATATGAGGAACGATTGATGTTCTGGGCCTTTATTGCTAGAAATTAGAAGAATGATGGTGGATCTCATTGAAATCTATTGAATTTTGAAAGGTCTTGAGCGGATGTGAAGAGAATGTTTCCTATGGTGGAAGAGTCCAGGAGCTGAGGGCACAACCTCTGAATAAAAGGATGTCCATTTAGGATGGAAATGAGGGGGGATTTCTATAGCCAGAAGGTGGTGAATCTGTGGAACTCAATGCCGAAGGTAACTGTGGATGCCAAGTCATTGGGTATTTTTAAGGCAGAGGCTGATACGTACATTAGTCAGGGTGTGCAGAGAAGGCAGGAAAAGGCTTGAGAGGGAAACTGGTCAACCATGATGAAATGGGGGAGCAGATTGATGGGCCAAATGGCCTAATTCTGCTCCTAAGTCTTATGATCTTGTGAAAACAGTGACAATTTCAGAATTTTGAACAAAACTGAGGTGTGGGCAAAACATTCACACCAAAACAAACTGTTACTGATGCTCAGACAGGAGAAGTATCACATTCTAATTTGTTGCTCAAAGGCGTTCACTACTGGTGTCAACAACAATACAGCTAAGTGGTGCTAATGAGTTTCATGTTAGGTAAGTATGCCAACCCTGACTCATTACCAGAGCTCCTTTGGTGTACAAAAATACTCCATGCTAGATAAACCACTCATCCCCCGTCTTTCCCTACTGTGTCCCAATTGTGTTTCCCATATAACACACTGCAGATGTCAACCAACACTCATCCCTAGGGATCATTGGCCTGGACCCAAGTTCAATGTCTTTGGAATAAGAGTTATAATTGATCTGTGAGCAGAATGTATAGTAGGCACTCAAACAGGAATTGGGTTATTATTGTCACATGCACCGAAGTACAGTGAAAAACTTTGTTTAGCGTGCTATCTTCATAGATCGCTTCATCACATCAGTACAAGGGAAAAGACACAACAGAATGCAGAACATAGTGTTACAGTTAAAGAGAGAGTGCAAAGTGAACAGACATAAGGTACAAGGCCTTGATTATGAGGCCAAGAGATCATCTTATTGTACAAGAAGTCCATTCAATAGTCTGACTCCAGCAGGACAGACACTGCATAAGACTATTGACCTTCAGTTCAGTAGTTGTCTACCATTTAGCTCTGCCAAGCTATAATCTTTATCTTCTATGTAACTTCCTAAGAATTCAGGAACATGACTTTGAGATTTATTTCAAAGCATTTCAAGCATTTATTTATATTGATGCTAACTGATACTGAATAAAAAGCTTATTTATTACAATGGACTCTCATCTTCTGGGAAATGGATGAATGTTCTGAAGTACATCATGGAAGGTTGAGTGAAAGTGCATTGCTTTTATTCTTTTGCGAATTAGTTATGTCCACTGAGGATCTGAACTGTGAGAGAGAATCAGAGTTAAAGTAGATGACAAATAACACAGTTCTGGGCTGGGAACGCTCTGTCAATTTAATAACAATCGTGCTTCTCATAGCATTTGAAGAGATACGGGGAGAAGTCAGGAGATTGGGGCAAAGAGGGAAAATGAATCAGCCATGATGAAATAGCAGAGCAGACTCAATGGGCCAAATGGCCTAATTCTGCTCCTATATCTTAAGCCTGGTCTTATGTTCTTATACTGCCTGGGTAACATCTGATCTAATGGCATGAACATCAATTTCTCTAACTTCTGGTAATATTTTCCACTCTCCCTTCACTCTTTTTCCATTCCTCATTCTGGCTCCCAACTTACCCCTTCTCTTCTCCTCTCCTGCCTATCATCTCCCTCTCTTTTACTTTCTCCCATGGTCGACTCTCCTCTCTCATCAGATTCCTCCATCTTCAGCCTTTTAGCTCCCAGCTTCTCACTTCATCCACCTCCACACACACTTACCTTCCCTCCCTTATCTGGCTTCACCTACCTCTTCCAGCTTTACTCCTTGCCCTTCCCCGTCCCCTGCCTTCTTATTCATTCTTTTCTCCCACCTCCCTTTCAGGGTTCAGCTGAAAATATCAATTCTATGCCTTTCCATAAATACTGCCTGACCTGTTGAGTTCCTTGAGCATTTTGTGCATGCTGCTCTGGATTTCTAGCATCTGCAGAATGTCTTGTGTGCCAGAATCAAGTGATTCTTGAAAGATCATGACCAATGCATTCCATATCTCTTCATCAACCTCTCTCAGGGCTCTAGGATGTAGCCCATCTGTCCCAGGTGACATATCCACCTTAAGAGCTTTGAGTTTGCCTTTGTAACAGCATTGGCACTCACACCTGCTCCCTGACACTCACAGACCTCTGGCACACTGCTAGTGTCCTCCAGAGTGAAGACAGATGCAAAGTACCTAATGAGTTCATCTGCCATTTCTTCGTCCCCCATTACTACCTCACTAGCATCATTTTCCAATATCAACCCTCACCTTCCTTTTACTCTTTATATAACTGAAAAAAAAAACTTTTGGCACCCTACCTTATATTATTGGCATGTCTGCCCTCATATTTTATCTTTTCCCTTCTTCTCACTTCTTTCATTGCCTTTTATTGGATTTTAAAAGCTTCCCAATCATCCAACGTTAACCCCACTTTTGCTACCTTTTATGCCTTTTCCTTGACTTCCTTTGTCACCAATGGTTGCCTACCCCTGCCATTTGAGAATTTCTTCCTCAGTGGGACACATCTATTCTGCACCTTGTGAACTATTCCCAGAAACTTCAGACATCTCTGCTCTGCCATCATCCTCTCCTCCAATCCACCTGTGCAAGCTCTTCTCTTATGCCTCTGTATTTCCCATAAAATGCAATTTGAATTCAGTCATATTATGATCACTGCCTCCTAATGGTTCCTCTACATTAAGCTCCCTAATAAGATCTGTGTAATTACACAACACCCAATCTAAGATAGCCTTTCCTGGAGCAGGCTTAAGCACAAACTGCTCTAGAAAATCATCTTGTAGGCATTCAAAAATTCCCTCTGTTGCAATCAGACAACAACCTGATTTTCCAAATCTCCTTGCATATTTAAATTCCCCATTACAATTGTGTCATTATTACATGCCTTTTCCAACTCTCTTTTCAAACTTAACCCCACATCCTGTCTAATATTTGGAGGCCTATATATGACTCACATAATGGTTTTTAAACCTTGATTAGTAAATCTATAAAGTGATAATGGTTCTTTTAGAGGACTAAACAATAATGATAATGCAGACTATTACTTCACCCAGTGGGTTGAAAGACCTGTTCCAGTGCTATGCTATGACCTATCACAAATGGGACTGCTCAGTACATGTCAGAAATGTAGATTAAGATGAGCCCTTTCCCTATTTCTTATTACCTTGTTGTGGACACAGGTCCCAGAAAGTAGCCTCCCCTTCATTGAGTCCATCTATATTAAAGATGAATTATTAGATTTATTTGTCTTGTATGCATTGCAACCTTGAAATACAGTGAAATGTGTTATTGACCTCACATCATATCAGCTAAGATTAAGCTGGAGGCAGCTCAGATGTGTTACCACACTTCCAGCACCAACATAGCATGCCCACAACTCATTAACCCTAACCGTTCGTCGTTGAACTGTGGGAGGAAATTGAGGCACCAGGAGGAAATCCGTGCAGTCATAGGGAGAATGTACAAACTCCTTACAGACAGTGGTGAGAATTGAACCTTGGTCAATAATCACTTGTGCTGTAAAGTGCTGCACTAATCACAAAGCTACAGTGTCATCTCAAACTGATTGTATATAAATATGCAGAAGCCGACTTTATATAAACCTGCACAGCACTGCCTAAGCTTGTATAAATTGTATTGCTATGGAATCGGTGCTAAGAAATAAATTATTTCTGCAAAATTTTTCAAAAATCCCCCCGCTTCTCCATCCATCTGGACAAGCTGTCATTCACTTCACTATTAACTCCCAGTTCTCCCAACTCAAGCACCAAGTGCAGGAAGATCAAGGAATTCCAAATTCCAGGTCACACACATCCTCTTTCATCAACACTCATTATCTCTGTTCTGTCAAAATTCTGGGACCTTTCGCCACGAAGTTGACAATGTTGGCACAGTGTGATCCATTAGTAAGAACAATCCCCAAATAGAGTTTGGAATGGGTAATAATTGTAACCTCATCTGCATTGTCCGTATTCCAAAAGCTAATAATCATTTTAAACTCATTGCCAGAGGAATTTAAGCTTCATCATTCATTACTTCAATACTGCATGTTCAGATTTATAAACTTAACTGGACCATGATGAAGACAGGACCGAAAATGAAAATACTCATTTGAGCTGTGGTTAAATAAAAGCTCAATCTTTTATTCATGATTTCAACTAAATTGAGCAATGTCTTCCTTACTGAAAGGAATTGGTTGCCATCTCTGATCCAAATTTTGTTCATTACGTTCTGTGTGGCCCCTCTCTCTGCCCCTTCCTGGCCCCTCAGTCAGCTAGTATCTGAAGTGACACTCCTCTTGTGTTTGTTTCCATCCAATAATTAAAAAAATGCAACTTTGAAAGATCATTCCTTTCATGCAATGGTAATGGAAACACAATGTTATTAAAATGAATTGCTTATCCATATGTATGAGAAATCATTTCATTTCTTTTGTGTCTGTCTTTGATTTTAAACTGGTTTGGAGGCAATTTCAGGTTTACATTTCTCAGCAGAAAGGACCTTATAAATGACAGGACACTGAAGTTCAGGGTCTCTGTTGCCCTCGAACCACTGAAACTATGAAGAGTATAATGAGTAAAAAGAGCAAACATTGGCAAAACTCAATAGATCAGGCAGCATCTGTGGAAGAAGAGACAGTGCCAGTGTTTCAGGTCACTGACCTTTCATCAGAACTAGAAAAGGAAAGAAACTGTCGGGATTTAAGTTACAGAGTTCTTAGATTGAATAACTTATCCTTTATACCCACTTTCTCAGTATGAAAGGTGTATCTGGCAAGGGCTCATGTTATGCCCGAATTTCTGTGGGATGTTGGGAACTGTCTTGGTCAGTGCTGCTCACTCCTTCTTGCTTACTAGAGAATTGATGTCATTCAGTGTTTGTAGAGGAAAAAAACATTAACTTTAAACATAGAACACAGAAAAGTATGGCACAGGAAGGGGTCACCTAATGCACAATATCTGGGTTAACCATGATGCCCATCCAACTTATCCCAATTGCCTGGCCATGATCCATGTCCCTCTTTTGCCTGTTTGTGGCTGTCAGTTGTCACTCTGGTCTCACTTTCCTCTGATCTGCATGGAACTCCTCCCTTCACATACTTGAGGTCTGTAGCTTCAACTCAGAGAATAGGTTAGCACCTGATACCCATTACAAGCTCTTTGAGTCCACCAGCACTATGCCTGCACTTTCTCCCTCTCCACTTCCAATAAAGACTCCATTTCATTCTCACAGTTTCTTCCACTCATCTGAACAATAAGACATCCAACACTAGTTCTTTCTTTTCTGTGTACCATGATTGACCGGGCTCTCAGTAATACTTCCTTTATTCCCTCACTTGCTCTCTTCCCAAGAGTAAAATTCTCTGTCTCTGATGAAGGATTAAGACCCAAAATATTAACTGGTTATTCCTTTCCATAGGCACTGCCTGATCTGCTCAGTTCCTCCAGCATTTGGTACGTATGCTCTGTACCTCCACTTCCACCTCAAGAGCCTCCCCTTCAATGGATCAACCTTTGTATTTACCACCACCTTAACAGAATTCTCCCATTAGAAACATAGAACATTACAACATTGTACTAGTCCTTCGCCCATGATGTGGTGACCTTTTGACCTACTCTAAGATCAATCTAATGCCTTTCCTCCTACATAGCCCTCCATCTCCATCATCCATGTGTCTAAGAGTTTCTTAAATATCTTTCTTAAATGTTTATTAAACATCTTCCCATCCACTCACATACAGCATTCCAAAGGGATTTTTTCTCCAGAACTCTAGTCAGTTCTTCCCATTTCCACTGACCATTCCCTATCTCAAGGTTCTTCCCTGTGCAACTGCACAGATGCACCACCTTCTCCGCATACTTCCCCACTCTACAGGGGCCACAGCCACCCTCCCAGGTTAAGTGGCAGCTCATGTGCACTTCTTCCAATCTAGTACGGTTAAGATTCATTGACAGCAGTTTATATAATCGCAATATGGTTTCCTAACTGAGCAGAAGTAATAGTCATTGGTAGAGAAACCAAAGTTTAGCTTCTTGTAGATTAAGTTATTATGCATTGACAGGGGTAGAGCTGCATCCCAGTAGCAATAAAATGTGTATTTTGAACTGCACTTTTGAAATTAATTCTTATGAATTGATGCTTTTTGCCCAAGTAACATTTTTAAATTATGTTCCATGGTCAGAGACAGCACACCCAGCTTTTGCCATAGGGTTGTTAAACTGTTAAGGTTGTCCTATTGTGTGCATCCTTTTCATAGAGTCATAGAACACCACAGCACAGAAACAGGTCTTTTGGCTGATGTAGACAATGCCGAATTATTACTGTGCACAGTCCCATTGACCCATGCCTGGACCATAGCTGTCTGTATACCTCTCATCCATGTACTTATCCAAATTCCCCTTAAATAGAGTCATAGAATACTACAGACAAAAACAGGCCCTTTGGTTCATCTAGTCTGTGCTGAACCACTAAAATGCTTAGTTCCATCCTTTTATTCTGACAGACACATACAAGCTCTCAAATACATACTCTCACAATTTCACCTTTGAAGGCCTTCCACTTAACAAGCACACCTTTGCCAGAAAACAACCTGTCCCAATCCACATTTGCTAAATCCTTTCAGATACCACCAAAATTGGAATTTCTCCAATTTTAGCATTTCGAACCAAGGACCAATCCTATTCTTTTCTGTAGCTACCATGAAACTAGTAGCATTATTATCACAAGAACCAAAATGTTCTTCTGCACAAACTTCTGTAATCTGCTCTGTCTCATTGGCCAATAGGAGATTTAGTATCACACTCTCTTACTTGAGACTTCAATGCATTGATTAAGGAAACTTTCCTGAACACATTTGACAAACTCTTTCTCATCCATCCCTTTTACAGTATAGGAGTCTCAGTCAATATGTAGAAAATTAAAATCATCTACCAACACAACCTTAAATTACTTGCAACAGTCTGCAATATACCTACAAATAAGCTCTTCTAAATCCCACAGACTAATGAATGGTCTATAATATAATCCCATTAATGTGGTTGTAGTTTTCTTATTCCATTTCTACCAATAAAGCCTCACTAGGTTAACTCTAAAGTCTGTCCTGACTGAGCAGTCTTGTGACTAGTAATAACACCCCTCCCCCTTTAACCCATCCCACTCAATCACTCCTAAAACAATGGATCCCAAAGCACTGAGTTGCAATCCTGCCCCTCCTGCAAGCAAGTCTCACTAATAGCTACAATACCATAATTCCACATGCAGTTTGCTGTTTCTCCTTCTTTATCGTTGCTCAGTTAGGAAGATTAGAGATGCCAGGCAGAATATTGGGATGCAGGAAGGCAGGGAGACCTCCAGTGTCACAGACAACTACACCTGGCAGAACATCCACCTGCAGCTTCCAGCACTCTGTGTTAAGGAGTGGAGCTGGAACTGGATGAACTCTGGATCATTTGGGAGGCTGAGGAGGGTGATAGATAGGACATATAGAGAGGTAGCCACACCCAAGGTAGAGGACACAGGAAGCTTGTTGACAGGAAGGGGAAAGGGGTTAAGAAACTAGTGTAGAGTATCCCTGTGGCTATCCCCCCTCAACAACAGGTTGGATACACTTTGGATACCATTGGGGGGTGGGGAAGACCTAGCAGAGGAAACTCACAGTGGTTGGATCTCTGGCACTGAGTCTGGCTCTGTAACTCAGAAGGGAAGGGGAAGAAGAGGCACAAATGTGGTGATAGGGGATTCCATAGAACCATAGAACACTACAGCACAGTACAGGCCCTTCAGCCCTCCATGTTGTGCCGACCCATACAATCCTTAAAAAACAGTACTAAACCCACACTACCCCATAACCCTCTATTTTTCTTTCATCCATGTGCCTGTCCAAGAGGCTCTTATATACCCCTAATGTTTTAGCCTCCACCACCATCCCTGGCAAGTCATTCCAGGCACTCACAACCTTCTGTGTAAAAAAACTTACCCCTGATGTCTCCCCTAAACTTCCCTCCCTTAATTTTGTACATATGCCTCTGGTGCTTGCTATTGGTACCCTGGGAAACAGGTACTGACTATCCACCCTATCTGTGCCTCTCATAATCTTGCAGACCTCCACCCTATCTATGCCTCTCATAATCTTGTAGATACATCAGTTTGGGAAACAGAAAGGAGGTTCTGTGGACAAGAATAAGATTCCTGGATGGTATCTTGCCTCCTGAGTGCCAAGGTCCAGGATATCTTGGATATAATCCTCAGAATTCTTAAGTGGGAGGGTGAACAACCTGGGGTCATGGTCCATGTTACCAATGACATAGGTAGGAAGAGCGATGAGGTTCAGCAAAGTTAGTTCATGGAATTAGGTGCTAAGTTAAAAGGTAGGACCTCTAGGGCTGTGACCTCAGGATTGCTACTTGTGCTATGAGGCCAGAAATAGGAACAATATATAGTTTACTATATGGCTAAGGAATTGGTGTGGGAGGGAGCTCTCCTCCAGGGAAGGTGGGATTTGTGCAGAAGAGACGGTTTGCACCTGAACTGGAAGGGGACTAATATCCTAGCCGGAAAGTTTGCCAGTGTGGCGCAGTGGGGTTTAAGCTATAGTTGCAGAGGGATGACAAAGAGAGTGCCAGAGCAAATAGTGGAGAGGCTGTGGAGACATGTTGTTAAAGTCAAATTCAGGAACCAAAAGGTTGAGCGTAGTGTGACTAATGTCCTGAGCTGTGTGTATTTCAATGCAAGAAGTACCATAGCAGAGGCAGAAGAGCTCAGGGCATGGATCAACACCTGAAACTATGATGTTGTAGTCATTAGTGAGACTTCACTGTAGGAGCAGCAGGGCTGGCAGCTCAATATTCCAGTGTTGAGCTGCCTGTCCTGCTGATGAGTCTGGCTCTGTGACTCAGAAGGGAAGGGAAAGAAGAGGCACAAATGTGGTGATAGGGGATCCATTAGTTTGGGAAACACAAAAGAGGTTCTGTGGACGAGAGTGAAATTCTTGGATGGTATGTTGCCTCCTGGGTGCCAAGATCCATGATATCTTGGATATTGTCCTTTGAATTCTTAAGTGGGAGGGTGAATAACGGGAGGTCATCAGTGACAGAGTGGGAGGGATTAAAGGAGGAGCGAGTGGTGCTAATATCAAGGAAAATGTCATGGCAGTGCTCAGTCAGGACAGACAGGGGAACTTATCTAGTGAGGCGTTTTGAGTAGAAGTGAGTAAGAAGAAAGAATGACCATATTAATGGGGCTATGTTACACACCATCCAACAGTGTGAAGGATTTAGAGGGACAAACTTGTAGAGAGCTTGCAGACTGTTGTATAATGCCCTGGATAAGAACTTTACTGCTATGTTGTAGGTATTTCATCTTAGCAGTTCTGTAAGAGCAGAATATTCTGCTTTTAGCATGTTTCCATTTCAGCTAGAGATAAGGGGTATATTATCCAACTTGGGAATATTGTCTCAGCCAATCAGGATGGTGGAATTGGGCGAAGGTTCTAGAGAATGATGGGCAAATAGGTTTTCGTGACAGAGACTGATGTGGGTGAAGGAGTTGGGAGTTTCAATGCAAGGAGTATTGTGGGAAAGGCAGATGAGCTGAGGGCCTGGATTGACACATGGAATTATGACATCATAGTCATTACTGAAACTTGGCTACCGGAGGGGCAGGACTGGCAGCTCTATGTTCCAGGGTTCCGATGTTTTAGACGTGATAGAGGCAGAGGGATGAAGGGTGGGGTGGCTTTGCTAGTCAGGGAAAATGTTACAGCAGTGCTTCGGCAGGAAAGATTAGACGTCTTGTCTACTGAGGCTATATGGGTGGAGCTGAGATACAGGAAAGTTATGACCACATTAATAGGGTTGTATTATAGACCACCCAATAGTCAGCGAGAATTGGAGGAGCAAATCTGCAGAGAGATAACAGACAACTGCAGGAGACAGAAAGTTGTGATTGTAGGGGATTTTAATTTTTCACACATTGATTGGGACTTCCATACTGTTACAGTATTTTTGGTGTTTATAAACTTTTTGTTTCATTATTTTTGAAAGCATCTTTGCTTTACGGAATTTTTTATGTGTGCCTAAGACTTTTGCACAGTACTGTATATGTCACCATGAACTACCCTGAGATTTATTTTCTTGCAGGCATTGGCAATAGATAAAACAAATGCAATGGAATCAATAAAAAACTACACATAAAGGCTGACAAGCTACAAATGTGCAAAACAGAAAAAGTGCAATTCCAAAAAAGAAAGTAGTAATGAGAACTTGAGTTGTAAAGTCCATAGGTTGTGGAATCAGTTCAGAGTAGATATGAATGAAGTTATCCAGCTGTTCAGGAGTCTGATAGTTGAAGTGTAATAATTATTCCTGAACCTGCTGGTGTGGGACCCCCTGTAACTCCTCCCTGATGGCAGCAGCAAGAAGACAGCATGGCCTGAATGGTGATGTCCTTGATGATGGATGCTGCTTTACTCCAGTAAAGCACTCCAGGTTTGATTCAGCAGTTCCAGGTTGCCCCTACAAGCCCAAGGTTTGCAGTTGGGAGGTTGGTATGCTAATAGGACACTGTGAATGTGTATAGGCGAGTGGTAGAACAGGCGAAGTGAACAGGTTGCAGAGAATATTAGTAGTAGTGTTGCTCTCCGAGTCAGCACACAGCCTCAATGGGCTGAAATGGACTCCTATGTTGTAAGTAGATATGGGATTTGCTGGATGTGGGTCCGAATTTGAATCGTGATACTCCCGTTGCAGGATGTGAATATTTACTGACTGAAACATTACAGTTTTGAAAGGAGGAAGTAACTAAGCTGTGCGGGTTGATCTGTGCTTCTGGACCTCAGGTTAGATGCTGAGGGAGAAGGCAAAGGGATGATCAGTGCCAACCACCTTCCAGCTTGCAGCAAACATCCTGGTTCCATGCATGCCTAGTCATTTCTTTTTAAAGTTGTGTACATCCTCTTGAAACAGTGTGTAAGGAAGAATAAGCTTTGGTCTTTAACATTAGCCTTTGGTCGCAAGCCGGGAATAAGCTCAATTGATTAATCCTTGGGATGCAGTCTGGTGCAGCTTTGGAACATAGAAAGGTGTGGAGCAACTTCAGACACATTGATACAATTGACTTTTTTACAGTCCTCTGAAATGGCCACACAGTCAATCAGTTGAAGAGAAATTAGTAACTGGCAATAAATGCTAACTTCACCAGAATTGTGCACATTCCATTGATAAACAAAATAATTTACTTCCTCACACATAAAATGTTGGAGGAACTTGGAAAATTAGGCAATATCCACGGAGAGGAATAAACAGTCAACTTTTCTAGTGGAGATCCTTGATTGGAACTGGAAAGGAAGGGGAAGGAAGCCAGAATGTGAAGGTGGGGGGTGGGGTATAAAAGGAAGGTCAAGTTGAATGGTATTGGGTAAAGCCAGGTGAGGGAACCTTTCCCCACCCATCTGCCTTCCCCTTCACCTGGCTTCAGACATAATCTTCCATTGTGTACTCCTTCCCCTTACAGGACAAAAGTGAGTCTGCCCAATGTCCATGGGTGTCATTCATGACCAGTTCATGTCATGGACCACCGAGCACAGAGTGGAGGCCTTGCCTCCATATGTCCTTTGTCCTCATGTCCATATGTCCATACCGCTGACTTAAAGCACAGAGTGCAGCAGCACATGCCCTTATCACTAGACTTTGAGCACAGAATGGATGCCTGGTTTCCGAACATCCTTAGTCAAGCTGTCTACCTTACTGGACTTCGAACGTGGAGTGTAGAGTAGAGGCCTGACCTCTAGCTGCACCATATTCCAGACCCGTAGACCCTAATATGACCTCTAACTCCCCCTCATCACTGTTCCTAAACTCTAACCTAAACACGTAATTCCCCTCTCTGTCCCCAAAATCATCCCTACAAACTTTACAGACAGTTAGGTCTGAGTGGAGACCACAGCTTGGCACCATATATAACTGCCATTCATAGAAATATTTTGTGTATCGTTGGCTGTTGTGTACTGATTCAGGCATGATTTAAAATAAAATATTGGTTTCATTCACCTCCCTTACATTCATTCAGGGCCCCAGGCAGTCTTTCCAGGTGACAGAACCCTTCACCCGCAAATCTGCTGGGGTCACCTACTATGTCTTGTACTCCTGATGGTGAGATCATCATAAAATGGGATACCACTTCATCGAGCACCTCTGCACCATCCACCACAAGTGGAACTTGCTGGTGGCCTAATATTTTAAGTCCTATTCCTATTCCCATTCCGATGTGTCTGTCCACAGCCTCCAAGATGAGGCCACCGACTTGATGGCATGAATATCGATTTCTCCTTCGGATAAACAAACCTTGTCCTCCCCCCGCCCCCATTCTCCACTCCAACCTTTTACCTCTTCTTACCTGCATATTACTTTCCCCTGGGTCCCCTCCTCCTTCTCTTTCTCCTATGGTCCAGTCTCCTCTCCTATCAGTTTCCTTCTTCTTCAGCTCTTGACTTTTCCCATCTACCTGACTTCACCTATCAGCTTCTAGCTATTCTCCTTCCTCTCCCCACACCTTTTTACTCTAGTATCTTCCCCCTTCCTTCTCAGTCCTGAAGGAGTGTCTTGGTGAGAAACATCAACTAACTATTTATTTGCATAGGTGCTGCCTGACCTGCAGAGTTCCTTCAGCATTTTCTGGGTTTTGTTCTGGATTTCCAGCATCTACAGACTTTCTTATGCTTATGAAATTTGAACTCTGTGAATCACAGTTGCACATACATTTCTTTAGGGCAGGTTCAAACAGTCATAAGAATGTTCATTTACTTAATCAGAGATTTTAAAACATGTCACTTCTAAGACGAATGTCAGATTTCTTGCCTCTGAGATGGTGGTAGATTTGAATATCCAATCCAGAGATGTGGCAAAATAGTTGCAAACCTAGTGGACACAGTGATGTTGAGAAAACCACATTTAAAGTAAGCAAAGCTTAGTCCCCTTCTGCCCTCAAATGTAAGGATGTTGAAGACTAGGCAAATTCTCACCAATGATTTAGTAGTCAAAATTATCCTACAAAAAAATCACAAAAACCATACAAAAACATGTTCAGGTTCTCCTCACCTGCCTATCAGCTCCCACTAGTGCCCCTCCTCCTTCTTTTCCATGGTCTACGCTGCTCTCCAATCAGATTCCTTCTTCCTCAGCTCTTTACCTTTTCTACCTATCACTTCCCAGCTTCTCACTTCATCAACACCCCCTCACCCACCCATCTACAAACGTTTGCACTTTCCCATCACCTGACTTTGCCTTCTAACTTCCGTCCCCCCACCTTCTTTTTCTGGTTCCTTTCCCCTTCCTTCCCAGTCTTGATGAAGGGTCTTGCCCCAAAACATTGACTTTTTACGCATTTCAATTGTTGCTGCCACATCTGCTGAGTTCAGGCAGTGTTTGTGTGTTTGCGTATGTGAGAGGGAAGGAGAGAGAGAGAGAATATCTTGTGTGTAGTCTTACTACCACATTTTCTACTACGCCATTGTGACTACCCTACATTAGATACTTCAGGATGGCTAGAAGTCATGAATGGTACTACGGTACATATAAATATGCTTGTCTTTGCCTCTTTTGTCAGCATTGTGACGGAATAGGTGCTGAGTTTAGACACTTGGTCAACATCAAACACCGCAGGGTGCAGTTTTCATACTGAACATGCAAGATTCATTTTATATAGAAACAACAAAAGCCAGATAAACAAATAGTCCCAAGAGTGAAGATTAGGGCAATTAAAATGGAAATTAACAAAGAAAGTAGATTACATAAAGCCCACAGGAAAGATGAATTTGGGGAAAGTTGAGAAATAAGCAGCTTAATAGGAATATTACAAATGTCACTGTTCCTGAAGATAACAAGAATTATTGGAGACAAATGCAGAACTTAAATACTCTTCCACTGGGAAAATTAGTCAGACATTTAACAACATTGAAAGGGGTGATGAGACAGAATGCAGAAACCAAAGTCAGAAACGGTTATTTCCCTTAAATAATGAGGAAATAATGTCTACCAATCAGACTGCAGTGTCTACTGCTTTTCAGCTTGTTACCAGGGTTGTGAGCTTAGCCCACTGCTCTACTCTCTATATACACATGATTGTGTGACTAGGCATAGCTCAAATTCCATCTATAAATTCACTGACGAAACAATCATTGTTGGCAAAGTCTCAGGTGGTGACGAGAGGACATACAGGAGTGAGATATGAAAACTACTGGAATGGTGCTGTAGTAACAACCTGGCACTCAACATCAGTAAAATGTAAGAGCTGTGTACTTAAGGAAGGATAAGACGAGGGAACATATACCAATTCTCATAGAGAGATCAGAAGTGAAGAGAATGAGCAGCTTCAGGTTCCAGGGTGTCAAGATCTCTGAGGATCTAACTTGGTCCCAACATATCCATATAATTATAAGGAAGACAACACAATGGCTATACTTCATTAGGAGTTTGAAGAGATTTGGCATGTCAACAAATATACTCAAAGACTTCTATAGTGTACCATGGAGAGCATTCTGACAGGTTGCATCACAGTCTGGTATGGGGTTGGGGATGGGGGGTTGCTATTGCACAGGACCAAAAGAAGCTGCAGAAGGTTATAAATCTATTCAGCTCCATCTTGGGTACTAGCCTATGAAGTACTCAGGACATCTTCAGGGAGCAGTGTCTCAGAAAGGTAGTGTCTATTATTAAGGAACTCCAGCACCCAGGGCATGCCCTTTTCCCATTGTTACCATCAGGTAGGAGGTACAGAAGTCTGAAGGCACACACTCAGTGATTCGGGAACAACTTCTTGCCCTCTGCCATTCAATTCCTAAATGGACATTGAACCCTTGGACACTACCTCACTTATTTCTAATATACAGTATTTCTGATTTTTTAATCTATTCAATATACACATTCTGTAATTGCTTTATTGTTTATTATTATTATTTTTCTCTTCTAGATTATGTATTGCATTGAACTGCTGCTGCTAAGTTAAAAAATTTCACAACACGTGCCTGTGATAATAAACCTGATTCTGATTCAGTTCTTTTCCCAAATGTCTTTCTTTAGAAGAATTCCAGGCATCCACTCCATATTGGGAATGTTATTTAGAGGGCAGTACTCCAGTCTCAGGTTGGAACTGTTCCTGTTGGTCTTGCCATCTGTTCCCTGTTTCCAATCATTTCCCTCTCATTTTACCACCACTGCTTGGCTGGCATGTTCATCATAGTGATATATATAGTGGGCCTAAAACAATCATTACCCAGTTGGATAATCTTTGACTCCAAGTCAACATGACCCTGTATGTAGGCTTAACAACATCTTTCTCCACAACCATTTCACTATCTGTTCTGGCACTCTGGTTCTCATCCCCATGAAACTCTAGTTTAACCTCACCCGGTGCAGCCCTACATACCTTCCCAACAGGCCATTGGCTCCCATTTAGTTCAGGTATAAATGATCCCTCCTGTACAGATGTCGCCTTCACTGGATAAAAGCCCATTGCTCCAAAAATCTGAAGCCCTCCCTCCTGCACCAACTCCTTAACCTCATATTAAACTGCATGATCTTCCTATTTCTGGCCTCACTAGCATATGTCATGGATAGCAATTCTGAGATTGGAACCCTGGAGTTTCTTTAACTTAGCACCTAACTCCCTGAACTCACTTTTCAGGACCTCATGACCCATCCTACTCATGTCATTGGTACCGCCATGGATCACGATGTCTGGCTGCTCACCATCCCACTTAAGAATGCTATGGGCCTAGTTCAAGGTGTCTCTGACTCTGGCACCCAGTAGACAAGAAGCCATCCAGGAATCTCGTTCTTGTCCACAGAACCTCCTTTCCGTTCCCTTTACCATCAAATGTTGAAATCAAGCCTGCACGCACCACTTCCGCTTGCAGCTCATTCTACACACTCTCACCACCGTCTGAATAAGCCAACTCTCAGTTTCCGATTAAATATTTAATCTTTCACACTTAACTCTTGAATTCCAGTTCACGCAACCACATTGGAAAAAGCCTGCTTACATTTACTATACCTGCCTCCTTCATAATTTTGCATAACTTCTTGAAAAATAATTCATTATACTTGTATAAAAACTAGAAAAAAAGTATAAAACCCTGGAGACTGAGTACATGATTAATGGTCAGTTACTTAAGAGTGTAGATGAACAAAGGGACCATGGGGTTCAAATCCATACATCCCTCAAGGACGCTGCACAGGTTGATAGGGTAGTTAAGAAGGCCTATGGGATGCTAGGCTTCATTAAACACCAAAAATACTGTAAAGATCAGTACAGAGTAAAAAAAAAACTAAATCAAATCAATATTTATTGTGACCACCCTTTGCCTTTAAAACAGAATCAATTCTCTTAGGTACAATGTCATGTAGTTTTGTAAGAAAATCGGCAGTAGGTTGTTCCAAGAATCTTGGAGAATTTGCCACAATTCTGCAGATTTTGGCTGTCCCACTTGCTTCTAACTTTCCAGGTGATCCCAGACAGACTCGATGATGTTGCAATCAGGGTCTTGGAGGACATATCATATAAAACCATAAAAACACTATGGTGCCTAAGACTTTTGCACAATACTGTGTGTGCTTTGACAACAAATTTACTTTGAATCATGAAATCCCAAGTGGTCACAGGGAGAACGTGCAAACTCCCCAGAAACAGGTCTGGTGAACAGTATCGAATGCAAGTTATCGGAGCTCAGAGGATGCATTATTACAAGCTGGTTCACTCTATTTCCTAGCATCTTTTTAAGATGAGTGTTGGAAAGTCCAGGGGAGATGGCAGAGTTTGCATTTTTAATACAGAGTTTTAAGGAATGCATTGCCAGGGGTGGTGGTTGAGACAGATATATCAGGGTCATTTAAGAGACTCTTAGATAGGCATGCACATGAAAGAAGACTTCAGGATTGTGGGCTGTTCAGGAACTAAGAGTTAGGTTGATCATGGAGTAGGTTAAAAGTTTGGCACAGCATTGTGGGCTGAAGGGCCCATTCTGTGCTGTACTGTTCTATGTTCTGTTAGGTAGGACAAGTTTTATGGAGTAAATGCTTAGATCTGCTGAAACCAAAAGACATGCTCAGGGTAAACCATAATCCACAAGATTGAAGAAGATAGATAATGTCAAACTGATTGCTTTTTAAACCTCCCATCTTACTCTCAGCAGATGCATTTAATGATTTGCTGATCAGAGATTGCCTGATTTCACGTCCCTTTCAAACTCATAATTAGCCACAGACATGCATGGAATTAACTATTGAACAGGGACTGCTTTGGATCTCCTTGTCAGTCTGATAATGCATGATTACCATAAAGAGCACAGCACACAGTTGCATAGTAATAGAAAGGTACAGACAGAAACTTTTAGACAATTTAGACAATTAGACAATTAAGAAGACTTTTAGACAATTAAGTCCAGAATGATCATCAAACACGAGTCTTTACACCCAAACTACCTTAACCCATTTTATTTCCCTCACATTCCCATCAACTAACCCCAAATTCTTCCAGATGTCTACATTTTAAAGACAAGTTGACCTTCATACTTTCAGGAATAGATGCAATGTTAGCATTAATCCCTAGAGGACTAGAATATAAAAGCAAGCCTTCATAAGACATTGGTCAGACCACAGTTGGAGTATTGTGAACAGGCTTGAGTCCTATCTAAAAAATAACGAGCTGGCAATGGAGAGGGTCCACAGGAGGTTCATGAGAATGGTCCTGGAAATGAAAGGGTTAATGTATGCGGAGAATTTGGAGGCTTTGAGCCTGTATTCACTGGAGTTTAGGAGAATGAGGGGGTATCTCAATGAAACCTATCAAGTATTGAAAAGCCTAGATAGAGTGGAAGTAGAGAGTCCTGTAGTGGGTGAGCCCAGGATCAGAAGGTGCAACCTCATAATCCAAGGAGGTCCCTTCAGAACAGAGATGATGAGAAATTTCTTAAACCAGAGGGTGGTGAATTTGCAGAATTCATTGCTATTAAGGGTAAAAGGGGAAAAGTTTAAAGGGAACATGGGGTGGGGGCTTCTTCACACAGAGAGTGGTGGGAGTGTGGATTGAGCTGCCAGGTGAAGTTGTAACTTTTAAGAAAAACTTGGACAGGTGCATGGATGAGAGGCGTATGGAGGGATATGGTGCAGGCCAGTGGGACTAGGCAGAAAAATGGTTCAGCACAGCCAAGAAGGGTCAAAATACATCTCCCACCCCCCATCCTCATCACATTCTACAGGGGTTGTATTGAGAGCATCCTGAGCAGCTGCATCATTGCCTGTTACGGTAAATGCATCATCTCGGATCGCAAGACCCTGCAGTGGATAGTGAGCTCAGCTGAGAAGATCATCAGGGTCTCTCTACCCGACATCACGGACATTTACACTACACGCTGCATCCACAAGGCAAACAGCACTATGAAGGACCCCACGCACCCCTCATACAATCTCTTCTCCCTCCTGCTGTCTGGGAAAAGGCACCGGTGCATTTGGGCTCTCACGACCAACTATGTACCAGTTTCTTCCCCCAAGGTAGCAGATTCCTCAATACCCAGAGACTGGACTGACACCAACTTACTGCCGTCTACTGTGCCTGCTGTCTATTATTTATTGTAATGCCTGCACTGTTTTGTGCACTTTATGCAGTCCTGGGTAGGTCTGTAGTCTAGAGTAGTTTTTTTTCTGTGATGTTTTTCATGTTGTTCAGTGTAGTTTTTGTACTGTTTCATGTAGCGCCATGATCCTGAAAAACATTGTCTCATTTTTACTGTTTACTGTACCAGCAGTTATGGTCTAAATGACAATAAAAAGTGACTTTACTTGACTTGACTTGAAAAGGTCTGTTTCAGTGCTGTAATGTTCTATGGAGCTTGATAGGTTTGTGATTAGTAAGGGCATAAAGACTGCAGGGAGAAGGCTTGAGAATGAGGTTCATAAGCATAATAAATTACCTATGATTGAATGGTGGAGCAGACTCAATGGGCTGAATGGCCTAATTCTGCTCCTATGTCTTATGGTCTTACAGATATAAACTGGAGAACTTCTGGTCTAGATGGTACCGAGAAGCAGATGATGTGGCACAGACGGGTAAAAGGTGTTTTTTTTTAGCTCATAGGGATTGGTTTAGAGACGGCATAGGCAGTTGGTGTTGGTAGGGTTTAGGGACAAGAATAAGGAGGAACTAGAGGTCAAGGGCAGTAAATGAAAAGCCTGGACAGAAGTTCAGGTCCAGGTTGGAGTGCCCTGTGGTTGAACCTCAGTGTCCCAGAGCTGAGGAGCCCATCAATCCCCTGCTGCATGGATGTCAATTCCTGGTATGAGAGTCATGAGAAGCTGTGCAAGTGCAGAAGTTGTGGATCAAAGGTCAAAGCCATAATCAGGGAGTCCTGTAGTCTCGACCCAAAGGTCTCAGTGAGTGCTGGGATGGAGTCCAAACCTGGAGGCTTGATGTCTGCAAGTGTGGGTGGTGGGTGTGTGTGTTTGTGTGTGTGTTGCTTTGCTTTATTACTGTTACAAGCACTGACATAAAACAAAAAAACTTTGTTTTGCATGCCATCTGTTCAGATCATTTCACCATATCAACACATCAAGGTAGTACAGGGGAAAAGCACCAGATTATAGACAATATTGTTCCAGTTACAGAGAAAGTACAGAGCAGGCAGCCAGTAAGGTTCAAGACCGTGGCAAGTTAGATTGTGACATTGAGATTCCATCTTAGAACATAGAACACAGGACAGAATGGGCCTTTGGCCCAGAATGCTGTGCATACCTTTTAACCTATCCATGATCAATCTAACCCTTTCCCCCTACGCAGCACATAACTTACCATTTTTCTTTTATCCTTATGCCTATTTGAGAGTCTCTTAAATGCTCCAAGTGCATCATCCTCTACCACCATCCCAGCCGTGCATTCTGAGCTCTTACATCTTGCTGTATTAAAAAATAACTACCTCTGACATCTCCTTTATACTTTCCTCCACTTCCCTCAAATCCCATTTAAAACTCTTTTCCTCACTTTAAGCCTATGCCTTCTTGTTTTTGATACAGAATTGAGGTGATGATCAAATCAGTCATTTTGAATGACAGAGCCTGATTTGAGATGCCAAGAGGCCTTCTCTTTTTCCTATTTCATGTACTTTGTTCACTACTAAAGCCAGTGCCTCTCCTAGTGCTGATAAAGCAAGCAAAGAGCACGGGAGGGAGCTATCCTCATTTACATGATGCAGTACTGGCCATCTATTACCGTGTATCTCTCTATACTGAGAGTGAATTGCTCAAGGCATTTGGGAGACAGTTGTTCATGAATAATGAGACTATCCTAGCCAATGAAAGCAATGGGGATTTTGTATTCTCTCATTCCATAAACACAGTCATTTTGCAGCATATAAATAGGACACATAATTTGAATATAGACATTAATCATGTTAGGGAGATAGGGCAAGAGGCATGACTGGACACGATAAGCACCCGTAGAAGTGTTCAGAAAGACACCCTGCAAAGCAAAAGGTGGATGATCAGAAAGTCACACACAAACTGCTGGAGGAACTCAACAAGTCAGGTATAATCTTTGGAAATAAATAGATGGTCGATGTTTTGGACCGAGAGAAGAAGGGTCTTGACCAGAAACTTCGACTACCTATCATTTCCATAGATGCTGCCTGACCTGCTGCGTTCCTCCCGCATTCTGTGTGTGTTATTTTGGATTTCCAGCAGCTGCGGACTTTCTTGTATGTTATCAACAGAGGGGAATAGGTAACAGCAGGGTGAAAGAGGCATTAAGGTCCACCGATATCCAGGGCAGAGTTTAACACTCCTACTGCGTGCTACCTATGGGATGACTATAGCGGGGGAGAGAAGGGAGCTGACCTCTTTGCGGAATGTGGGTTTACGAAGAGGGTGTAGAGAAAGATGCAAGGGCCTGTGTTGCAGTTCATCCTGAGTGACAGATGATTTCTGATCTACAGGCTGTTTCCAGGGACACACGTGGAAACAAACATCAAGTGCTGCTGGAAGAACTTCAACTTGCTGAAAGACACTCCATGGTTTGCCCGAAAGTTGTTGGTCTGAAATGTCTGGAGGAATGGTGCTGACTGGCACATTCCAGGGTGCAGGAGCACATTGTAAGCACAAGGCTGCAAATGCTGGAAATCTAGATACATACAATATACTGGAGGAGCTCAGCAGGTCAGACTGAATCTATGGATGGGAATGAACAGTTAACATTTCGGGCAGAGACGTCAGTGAATTAGACCTGTGGAAGAATTTACAAAGACAGCTTTATAGAGCGGACACAGGAGTAGAGGGAGTCAATGTAGGAGGGCTTTGGCTCAACGGGGCTTCAGCGATAACACATCGAGGGAAGGTAAGTTAGTTGTGAAGAATAGTAGGAAGTATGTCTGTGAGGCAGGCATTTTGCACTGGGTGTCAGATGTGGGACATTCAGGGGCGTCCCGGCCACACCTGTGCCGGGTGTGTTGAGCTGCAACTCCTTAGGGACCAGGTTAGGGAACTGAAGATGCAGCTTGATGACCTTTGTCTGGTCAGGGAAAGTGAGGAGGTGATAGATAGGAACTATAGGCAGCTAGTCACACTGGAGCCTGGGGAGACAGATAAGTAGGTAACAGTCAAGAGAGGGAAGGGCAAGAGTCAGATACCAGAAAGTACCCCTGTGGCCGTCCACCTTAACAATAAGTATTCCTGTTTGAGTACTGTTGGGGGGAGGGGAGAGGACCTACCTGGGATATACCCCAGGCTACTGTGGGAGGTGAGGGAGGAGATTGCTGAGCCTTTGGCGATGATCTTTGCATCACAAATGGGGACGGGAGAGGTTCCGGAGATTGGAGGTTTACAGATATTGTTCCCTTATTCAAGAAAGGGAGTACAGATAGCCCAGGAAATTATAGACCAGTGAGTCTTAATTCAGTGGTTGGTAAGTTGATGGAGAAGATCCTGAGAGGCAGGACTTATGAACATTTGGAGAGGCATAATCTGATTAGGAATACTCAGCATGGCTTTGTCAAAGGCAGGTCGTGCCCTATGAGCCTGATTGAATTTTTTGAGGATGTGACTAAACACATTCATGAAGGTAGAGTTGTAGATGTAATGTATATGGATTTCAGCAAGGCATTTGATAAGGTACCCCATGCAAGGCTTATTGAAAAAATAAGGAGGCATGGGATCCAAGGGGACATTGCTTTGTGGATCCAGAACTGGCTTGCCCACAGAAGGCGAAGAGTGGTCGTAGATGGGTCATAATCTGCATGGAGATCAGTGATCAGTGGTGTGTCTCAGGGATCTGTTCTGGAACCCCTTTTCTTTATAATGTTTATAAATGACATGGAGGGATGGGTTAGTAAATTAGCTGATGACACAACGTTTGGGGGTGTTGTGGATAGTGTGGAGGGCTGTCAGGGGTTATAGCGGGTCATTGATAGGATGCAAAACTGGGCTGAGAAGTGGCAGAAGGAGTTCAACCCAGGTAACTGTGAGGTGGCTCATTTTGGTAGGTCAAATATGAAGGCAGAATATAGTATTAATGATAAGACTCTTGGCAGTGTGGAGGATCAGAGGGATCTTGGGGTCCGAGTCTATAGGACACTCAAAGCTGCTGCACAGGTTGACTCTGTAGTTAAGAAGGCTAATGGTACAATGGCCTTCATCAACTGTAGGATTGAGTTTAGGAGCCGAGAGGTAATGTTACATCTATATCGGACCTTGGTCAGACCCCACTTGGAGTACTGTGCTCGGTTCTGATCACCTCACTACAGGAAGGATGTGAAAACTATAGAAAAGGTGCAGAGGAGATTTACAAGGATGTTGCCTGGATTGGGGAGCATGCTTAATGGGAATAGGTTGAGTGAACGCGGCCTTTTCTCCTTGGAGCAACGGAGGATAAGAGGTGACCTGATAGAGGTGTATAAGATGATGACAGGCATTGATCATATGGATAGTCAGAGGCTTTTTCCCAGGGCTGAAATGGCTAACATGAGAGAGCAGAGTTTTACAGTGCTTGGAGGTCGGTACAGAGGAGATGTCGGGGGAAAGTTTTTTATGCAGAGAGTGGTGAGTGCATGAAATGGGCTGCCAGTGATGGTGGTGGAGGCAGATACAATGGGGTCTTTTAAGAAACTTATGGATAGGTACATGGAGCTTAGAAAAATGGAGGGCTATGGGTAACCCTAGGTAATTTCTAATGTAAGTGCATGTTCGGCACAGCATTGTGGGCGGAGGAGTCTGTATTGTGCTGCAGGCTTTCTATGTTACTAGACCCTTTGCTCATCCTGATGAAGGGTCTTGGCCCAAAATGTTGACTGCTTATTCCCATCCATAGATGCTGTCTGACCTGCTGAGCTCCTCCAAGACATTTTGCATATTACAGGGGTATACGTTCTGGGATGCTACTGGAGCTTTCTACAGGCATCACAGGTGCTTTCTGGGGAAAGATGTCAGTGTAGAGTTTTCCACTAGTGGTCAGGGAGGAGCTGGTTTGGGTGAGGGAGACACTCATTTATTGTAGTTCTACCACCCAGAAAAAGATAGAAGGGAAGAAAGCAAGATGAAGGCAAAGACAAATACTGATGGAGACAGCAGCCAGAAAACTGGAAATGAATACCAATGAATTGATCCACTTGACCTGAAACAGGAGTGTGTGGGCCATGGCAGTCAAAGCTCAAACTGGGCCTGGCACCTGATGACGACGATGACCACCCAGGGGCTCACACGAGCGGCAGGGGTGCTCTTGGTGTGTAGGAATACAATGGAACGGAATGGAAAGCATGGGCTATGAATGTAAAGAAGGAAAGGGCATGGCATAGTTTTATTCTTGTAAATATTTTTATTTTGAATAAAGTTTATCTTAACTTTAAAGAGGAGGCTGTTAATATCTTACCTATCATATGTTGATTTGGAGTCAAGCATGGAATCAAAAGGAACCACGGGCAAGAGCCACGGAAAAGAAAAGATTCCTGCTGCGGCTCACAGTTGTTATAAGCATTCTAGTCAATCCACAAGATATTAGAAACTGTGAGGGAATTGCTGGACTGGCTGCTGATCTCCAGAAATACTCAACATAGACTCCATCAATGGTTTTGTAACCCTGGTCTGCAGTGGGCACACGAGGAGGCCATTGAGACTCTCAATCCTAGGTACCAATCAGTTAGATCATGTGGAAACTGTACCTCATACCCCTTCCCTTCATAACAAGATAGTGTTATCTATCTTGAATCTATTGATCGCATTGCTCAAAGCTCCGATTTTCCCATCAACATACCCCTTTGGATGACAGTTTAATAGCCTTTAATATTTTCTTAGAAAATGGGATGATTTCGAATTTATTAATATTCAGGAAGATTTAAAGCTCTTGACAGGTTTGACAGCTTGCTAAACGGGGAGTACTGCTTAGCTGAAAAGCAGGGAAAGTGACTAGCTACTGAAAAGTGGTAACAAAACAAAAAATTTATGGGAATAATAGGCAGGTCAGATAGCATCTGCCTGAACTAAAGAGTAATTTCAGCATTTTAATGCTTTACTGAAATATTAGAGGCTACATGATCCTTTACGATGAAGAATACTTGGGTTTTACCTGGCAAGATCAGATCCTATCTACTTTGTCATTCTGAGCCATGACTTCAATAAGTTTGATCTACATTCAGCACAAAGGTGGAGCATTTAGCACGGCTGCTTCACTGCTCTAGTGAACCAGGTTTGATTCTGACTTTGGGTTCTGTCCCTATGGAGCTTGCACGTGCTCCTAGGGACTATCCAGGAATCTTTGGTGTGGGCAGTCTCGGGATTCCACCCTCTTCTCAAAGGTGTGCTGCTTGGGAGAATAAATGGCTACTGTAAATGTCCCTGTTGTCAGTGGTTGGACAGAAAAATGTTTGCGGAGGTCATGAGTGCATGAGAGAGAAGGGGTTACTGGGAAATCTGTGTGGGAATGTGATAAGTGGGATTGCTTGGTGAGTCAGTATAGTCTCAAAGAAACAAATGGCCTCCAATCTCGGGGGAAAGCTGACAATCTAAAATAAAAACATGGAAATCAGAGGAATGTGGATGGCTCTTGCTCTTTACTCCCTGATCAGAAGAAATATTTTCTCTCTACCCTTTTAACATTTTAAACATCTTGATCAAAAACAGAATCAGGCATAATATCACCAGCATGTGTCGTGAAATTTGTTATGTGGCAGCAGTACACTGTGGTGCATAATAAAAACAGTAAATCACAGTAAGTAATATACATATGTTAAATAAGCAGTACAAAAAAGTGCTGAGGTAATGTTTATGGGTTCAATGTCTATTCAAAACTCTGATGGCAGAGGAGAAGTTGTTGTTCCTGAATCATTGAATGCGTGCATTCTGACTCCTGAAGATTCTCCCTGATGGTAGTAATGAGATAAGGGCATGCTCTGGGTGATGGGGGTGGCGGGGTCCTTAATAACAGATGCAGCCTTTCTGAGGCATCACTCCTTGAAGTCATCCAGAATGCTGAGGAGGCTAGACCAGGAACTGACTGAGTTTACAACTTTCTGCAGCTTATTTCGATCCTGTGCAGTGCCTTCCCCAACCCCCATCCCCAAATTCGACAATGATGCAGCCAGTTAGAATGCTGTTCATGGTACATCTGTAGAAATCCGCAAGCATGTTTGGTGACATACCAAATCTCCTCATGAAATACAGCCACCATCTTTGCAACTGCATTGATATGTTGGGCCCAGGATAGATCCTCAGAGAGTTCACACTCAGAAACTTGAAATTGCACACTTTTTCCACTGCTGATCCCTCTATGAGGACCCTCATCTTACCCTTTCTGAAATCCAGAATCAGTTCTTTAGTCTTACAGACGTTGACTGTAAGGTTTTTGCTGTGACGCTACTCAGCTAGTTGATATATCTCATTCATGTACGCCTTCTCATCACCATCAGAAGTTTTGCCAACAACAGTTGTGTCATCAGCAAATATATAGATGTCATTTGAGCCATGCCTAGCCACACAGTCATGGGTGTAGAGAGAGTAGAGCAGTGATGGGTTAAGCTGAGTGGAGATGTTATTACCAGTCGGCACACACTGTGGTCTTTCAGTGAGGAAGCCGAGGTTCCAGTTGTGGATGGAGGTATAGAGGTCCAGCTTTGGAGCTTTTTGATCAGCCCTGTAGGAATGATCATACTAAACGCTGAGCTGTATTTGATGAAGAGCAGGTAGACATAGGCATTAGCATTATAAGTTTTGTCAAATCATGCTCCAAGTCTTCTATAGTTAGGAACTCTTCCAGAGTTGTGGCCTAAAACTATAGAATGTTTCTGGCTTCTAGAGGTACAGTTCATTTTGTATGAACATCACTTCCTGTATGTAAAATGTTTTAATATCATTTCTTGCACGGGTTAGTTCTGTCCTGATTTAAAGTACAGCAGGACAACATTCATCTCCATCCTCTCTTTATCTGTCAATGAAACAGCAATGTCTTTTTATCAGTAAGAGATCTCGTTACTCTTACTTCCATCTCAGGTGATTTTCGAGGTGTTTAACTTGCTGCATATTGTTTACATACACACAGTGAGGGCAGTAGGAGAACATAGAACAGTACAGCTTAGGAAAAGGCCCTTCAGCTTACATGTCTGTGTTGAACGTTACATCAATTTCAACTTTTTTTTCTGCAACATACACAGAATACTGGAGGAACTCAACTCTGGTAGAGTTTGTCCATCGATGCCTGACTTGCTGAGCTCCTCCAGCATTTTGGGTGCTTTGCTCAAGATTTCCAGCATCTACAGAAATCTTTACTGCCTGTATATAAACCATATCCTGACATCCTTGCATATTCAAGTGTCTATCTAACAGCCTCTTAATGACCATTGTTGTATCTGCTTCCATCACTACATTGCAGGCACCCATCATTCTCCATGTAAACAAATAACTTGCACATCTCCTGAAACCTTCTCCCTCTTACCCTGAATGCATGTAGATGATGAGAAAATGAGGGAGAACTTAAATAGAGAAATGAACATTAACAGTAACATAGATTTGCTAATGCCACACACCCGGGGCAGACCGACTCCAGGGTAGTAATGACCTGTGGTCCTACTCCTTGGCTCCTTCATCACTCCCCTTCCCCATATTCTTTCTCCTTTTCAGCTCAGCAAAATCCTCAGTTTTCACTTCCAAGCAATAGAAAAACTGCTTCAAAATTCTCATTTATTGTTTTATTTGCCTTCAGGACCTTGCTGTTGAAAACTGACAGTTCCTTGATGTATGAAGTTGGCAATAACTGAAATTGTAACTTTAAGAAAGGGATTTAAAAATAGATTATTCACTCAGCAATTCAATAAGAAACCAAGGTAAGAAGTCAAAATAACTACCCGATTCTTTTTGAGTGATGTACAAACCATTTGAAATATTAATCTCAGCATGGAAAAGATCCCTGTATTCCAGAACAAATTGGATCACATCAGGAGTGCTTTGTAATGTGAGAAATAGGAGAAGAATCCCAGGTGGGCCCTGTCTTTCTTGATGTTTCATCTTTAGTCTACTTCACCACTCTCACTTCCCCACATCCCACCAACACAAATTTTCCCCAGATCCTGTAGGAACTCAAGGAAAATGGACAGTTGATATTTTGGAATCTGTGGAGGAAAATGGACAGTTAATATTTTGGTTCAAGACCTTTCACCTAAGCTGAAAGAGTAGAGAAAGATAACCAACATGAGATGACGGGAAGGAATGGGGTAAGAACTGGCCAGTGATGGGTGGATTCATGTGAGGAGGGTTGATAGGCAGATGGAGGAGGGGAGAGGGTGGAAACAGTGACAGGTTGAAGGGACAAAATGCTGCGTGATGGAATCTGATTGGAACAGAAAATAAAACATAAAATCAATTTAAATGGAACCAGTATTAAGAAGGAATGTAGTAGGAGGAGTGTAAGGGTGATGGGTAGTTGAGTGAGTAGAGGAGAGGAAAGAAACAGATTGACATGTGGTGCTTGGTGAGATGGTTAGGTATAGGAAGAACTGGGCAGATCAGAGGCAAGGAGAAAGGGACAGCATGAAGGGGATTATGTGAAATTGTAGAGTTCAATGGGTATGCCATTGTGTTGTAGGTTAATCAGGTGTAATATTGGATCCTGTTCCTCTAGTTTGTGTTTGGTCTCACTGACCGTGAAAGAGACTGAGGACAGACAGGTCAAGGTAGGAATATGGGGGGTGGGGGGTGGAGAGGTTTACATTGGTGAGTAACTGGGAGTTCCAGATAGGCAACTTTGACCATTTATCTATCTTCTCTCCTCCTGGTCTAGCTGGCTCCTTCTACACACACCCTATCTCCCAATTTCTTTCACCTCCTCCACTTTTCCATCATTCCTCCCACTGGTTCCCTTTCCACTTCAGTTCCCATCAGAGTTCCCAGTTACTCACCAATTTAACACCCCCCACCCCCCACATTCCTTCATTGACTTGTCTGTCCTCAGTCTCTCTCACAGTCAGTCAGCCCAAACACAAACTAGAGGAACAACATCTAATATTCCATCTGATTAGCCTAAAAGACAATGACATAACCCTTGAACTCTACAATTTCACGTCATCTCCTTCTACCTTCCTCTGCTGTTTGCACCTGCAGCACTCTCTCACTCACTCTCTCACTCACTCTCTCTCTCACTCACTCTCTCACTCACTCTCTCACTCACTCTCTCACTCACTCTCTCACTCACTCTCTCACTCACTCTCTCACTCACTCTCTCACTCACTCTCTCACTCACTCTCTCACTCACTCTCTCACTCACTCTCTCACTCACTCTCTCACTCACTCTCTCACTCACTCTCTCACCTCCAACTATCACTTCCCAGACTTCTGCCACATCAACTCACCCCCTTCCATCTGCCTACCTGGATCTACCTTGTTGCTCCTCCCCTTCCCCTCGTCTCTCTTATGACTATCTCCCCTTTTTCCTTCATCCAGAGTATTTGGTAAGCTTCACTTTTTCTTCTTAATGCTTCATTCCTCATCTGTTAGGCTACAGAGTGCAGTGAGAATGGCTCCAGGGAATTCCGGGAGACTCCAGCCCTCTAGATCACTTTCAGAGAATGTATTAAGGCACTGGAGCCGCTGCTCAATGACCTTCGGCTCATACAGGAGAACGACGAGGTGATAGATAGGAGGTAGTCATTCCCAGGTTAAAGGGGTCAGGTCATGGAGTGCCAGTCAGGAGAAGGAAGGTAAATGCAAGCAGTAGTAAAGATGTAGTCTACAAATTACAATGGGAGGTAGAAAACGTATGCCAAAAGGGTAATGTTACAATAGACACAGAGGATTTCAATATGCAGCTAGATAGGGAAAATCAAGTTGGTGCTGGATCCCAAGAGCAGGAATTTCTAGAATGCCTATGAGATGGCATTATAGAGCAACTCTGTGGTTGAGCCAACCAAGAAATCTATGTGGTCAGGGCAATGATTAGAGAGTTATCAGTAAAAGAACCCTTCGAGGCCAGTGATCATAATATTTCACCCTGCAATTTGAGACGCAGAAACTAACGCCTGATGTATCAGTATTACAGTGGAGTAAATGGAATTACCGAGGCACGAGAGAGGAGCTGGTCAAAACTGATTGGTAAACAACATTGGCAGGGATGACAGCAGATAAAAAGATGATGGAGGGGTAGATAGTTTTGAAGAATTAGAGAGTTACAGAAGGACTTAGACAGATTAGGAGAAGTGGCAGATGGAATACAATGTTGGGAAGTGTGTGGTCATGCACTTTGGTAGAAGAAATAAAAGCATAGACTATTTTCTAAATGGGGAAAGGGACTTGGGAGTACTCGTGCAGGATATCTGAAAGGTTAATTTGCAAGTTGAGTCAGTAGTGAAGAAGGCAAATGTAATACCAGCATTCATTTCAAGAGGACAACAATATAAAAGCAAGTATGTAATATTGAGGCTTTATTAAAGCACTGGTGAGGTCTCACTTGGAGTATTGTGAGCAGTTCTGGGCCCCTTGTCTAAAAAAGAATGTGCTGATATTGGAGAGGGTTCAGAGGAGGTTTACAGAAGGTTTGTCATGGAAGTTCCTCAGCTTGAAGGAGAATTTCTGAGCATCCAGAAATTCATAGTCTCTGTCCTTTAAATTATGTTATCCTTTAAGAAATGAGTGATCTTAGTAGGCACCATCCCATTGCAACTGTCACTATTTGGCCTATTGGATTAATTTCTTATGAGATCAAGAAATGATTGTGGTCAATGACCATGGGACTTTTAATCATGAACTACCTGCATCTCTGACAAAGCTGATCAAGGACAACTGAGAGACAGGCATCTCTCCTACTATGCAAAAATTTGTCCTGGTGATCCCTAGTTGAAAGGGTAAAAATAGAGGTCAAACAATAATATCAGTGTTGAGATTTTGTATGCTGTTGATCTGGATGACAGAACTGATGGCTTTGTGGCCAGTTTTGCAGATGATTCAAAGATTGTTTGAAGAAGCAGGCAGTGATGTGGAAGCAGGGAGCTTGCAGGACTTGGAGAATGAGCAAAGAAATGGCAGATGGAATACAGTGCAGTGATGTGTAATGGACACGCACTTTAGTAGAAGGAATAAAGGTGTAGACTAATTTCCAAACAAGGAAGGAATACAGAAATTGGAGGTGCAAAGGGTCTTGGGAGTTCAAGTGCACAATTGTTTACAGGTTAGTGTGCAGGCTGAGTCAGTAGTAAGGAAGGCAAATGCAATGTCAGCATTCATTTGAGAGATGAGAATATTAACATAGGAACATGTTGCTCAGGATTTGGAAAGCATTGGTCAGACAATATACTGTACAGAGTATTGTAAGCTATTTCCAGACCCGTTTATAATGGAGGATCTGCTGGTGTTGCAGAGGATCCAGAGGAGGTTTACAAGAATGATCCTGGTGATGAAACAGTTAACATATGACATTTGATTGCTCTGAGTCTTTAATCACTGGAGTTTCATAGGATGAGGGGAATGTCATTAAAACACATTGAATATTGAAAGATCTTGATGGAGTGAACATACAGAGGATGAGTCTAGGTCCCAGAACCAGAGGCCATAGCCTCAGATACAAAGATATCCTTTTAGAACAGAGATGAGGAGGAATTTCTTTAACCAGAGGTGGTGAATCTGTGGACTTTGGAAACAATCATTGCAGGTCAAGTGACTGGATATACTTAAGGCAGAGGTTGATATGCAAGGCTGTCAAAGGTTTGAGAAAGAGAAGCTAAACTCAGATGTATCAGTATTACATGGAGTAAAGGAGATTACAGAGACATGAGGGGGGAGCTGGCCAAAATTGATTATGAAGTTACACACACCCTGTGGCAGAGCAGCGATGACTGGAGTTTCAGGCAGTAATTTGGGAGCTGTAGGATAAACACATACCAAAGAGGAAGAAGTAATCTAAAAGAAAGATGACACAATCATGGCTGACAAGAGAAGTCAAAGCTAACATGAAAGCAAAAGAGAAGGCATGTAATAGAGCAAAAATATTGGAAAGTTAAAGAATTTGGAAGATTTTAATAACAAGGCAACTAAAAAGTCATATAGAAGGTAAAGATGGAATACAAAGGTAATCCATTAATCTGTCAAGAAACAATGGATCCTGGTGTGGTTCTGGATGACTTGAAAATTGCAAATGTCACTTCACTCTTCCAGAAGGGAGAAAGGTAGAAGAAAGGAAATTATAGGCCCGTTAGTTAGTGGTTGGGAAGATCTTGGAGTCAATTATTAAGGATGTGGTTACAAGGTACTTGGAGGCACATGATAAAATAGTCTGAAGTCAGCATGGTTTCCTCAAGGGAAAATAGTGCCTGACAAATATGTTGGAATTTGTTGAAGAAATAACAAGCAGGATAGACAAAGAAAATTGATGGATGCTGTGTACTTGGATTTTCACAAGGCCCCACACATGAGCTGGCTTAACAAGTTAAGAGCCCACAGTATTATAGGAAAGACCATTACAGGATTGAGCATTGGCTGATTTAAAGTAGGAATGCAAAGTGTGGAAATAACAGGAACATTCTCTGGTTGGCTGCCTATGACTGCTGGTGTTCCATAGGGATCTCTGTTGGAACCACTTCTTTTTATGTTATATCTCAATGATATGGATGACAGATTTGATGGCTTTGATGCCAAGTTTGTGGATGGTATGAAGGTAGGTGGAAAGGCAGGTAGAGAGGCTACAGAAGGACTTAGATAGCTTAGAAGCATGGACAAAGAAGTGGCAGGTTGAATACAATGTTGGGAAGTGTATGGTCATGCACTTTGGTAGGAGAAATAAAAGCATAGACTATTTTCTAAATGGAGAGAAAATTCAAAAACCTAAAGTGCGAAGGAACTTGGGAGTCCTTGTGCAGGATTCCTTAAAGGTTAGTTTGCAGGTTGAGTCAGTGGTGAGGAAGGTAAATGCAATGTTAGCAAGAGGACTAGAGAATAAAAGCCAAGATGTAAGGTGAAGACTTTATAAAGCACTGGTGAGGTCTCACTTGGAGTATTGTGAGCAGTTTTGGCCCCTTAACTAAAAAAAGAATGTGCTGATATTGGATAGGGTTCAAAGTAGGTTTACGGAAATGATTTCAGGATTGAAAGGCTTGTCATATGAGGAGCATTTGATAGCTCTGGGCCTGTACTCCCTGGAATTCAGAAGAATGAGGGGGGAGTCTCTGAAATTTATCAGATATTGAAAGAATATTTGATAGACGGGATGTGGAGAGGATGTTTCCTTTGGTGAGGGAGTCTAAGACCGGAGAACACAGTCTCAGAATAGTGGGATGTCCATTTTGAACAGAAATAAGAAGGAATTTCTTCAGCCAGAGGTTGGTGAATCTGTGGAAATCATTGTCACAGACAACTGTGGAGGCCAAGTCATTGGGTATATTTAAAGTGGATGTTGATAAGTTCTAAATGGTAGGCCACTTAGAACAGTGATGCGGAAAAACTTTTTCACCCAGAGAGTGTTGGATATGTGGAATGCTCTGCCCCAGAAGGCAGTGGAGGCCAAGTCTCTGGATGCTTTCAAGAGAGAGTTAGATAGAGCTCATAGATATGAGCGGGGTCAAGGGATATGGGGAGAGGGCAGGAATAGGGTACTGATTGTGTATGATCAGCCATGATCACAGTAAATGGCAGTGCTGGCTAGAAGGGCCAAATGGCCTACTCCTGCACCTACTGTCTATTGATTAGTCAGGGCATGAAGGGATATGGGGGAGGCAGGAGACTGGGGCTGAGAGGGAAATGTATCAGCTATTCCAAAGTGCAGAGCAGTCTCAGTGTGCCAGCTGGTCTAATTCTTTTCCTATATCTTCTGGTCTATGGTTACAGGGAGAAGGTTGGCAAATGGAGTTTCAAGGGCAAAGGACTTACCTTTTTTGGCATGGTGGCAGACTCGATGAGCTGATTGGCCTATTTCTTCTCCTATAATTTATGGTGTTCTAGCCCTCAAAACATCAATGAACTAATCAGGATAACTGCCAGCTAATCAATCACCAACAAAGTGGTGGAAGGTGTTATACGTCCATTATCTACTCTGCTAATTAGTCTTATTTGTGTTGTTCATTAGTGTGTGGCGTTTATTTAAGTACTATTTCACAGGTGGTAAGGATTCCTGCCTCCTCCAGAATGCATTACAATGTTTGTGATACAGTACAACTATACTAATTGAACCTGAACATTTTTTTCTTTACAATATTCTGTTTGGGAACTGCACAGCAAGAAAAATATAGCTCTAATTGAAACATGTGAAGTATCTCCACTGGGATAATGTTTTAATGTATTAAAAATCTCCTGCAGTTTTTATTTATTTTAAAAAATGTGTTGCTACAGGAACTTCCTGTACAGATCAACAATACTTTGAACTGATAACTGTTCCATCCTTGAAACCATTGCTGTCGCTAATTGAAGCACTGAAGGTCACCCCGGACCATAGGAGCTGGCTAATCAGCTCCATACTCTGGGGCTTCTCGGTTGGGAGACCCAGCTTTTGTTAGCTCCAGGCATTTCATGTTCATTGCTCCCACACCTGTTTTTTCCATAATCACTCTCATGAGAGTAAAGCAAATACATTTCTGAAAGTATTTTTACAACTTTTTGGATACTTTCATCACATGAATGGAAGTCCAATTTCTGGGAATTTTGTTTCACAGAGGACATTTACAAGTCCTTTAGCTGCCATTGAGTCAAGCATCACAGAAACAGGTCCTGCCTCCTATTGAGCCAGAGAGTATTTAAGTCATAAATTCATACAGCACAGAAACTGGCCCATAGGCCCAACTTGTCCAGGTAAATTTGGTTATTGGTCCTCAACCATGGAGTTAGCACACAGAATCAGAATTATTATTGCTGAGTACATAACATGAAATTTGCTGTTTTGTGGCAACAGGCATGAAATTGTTTTAAGTCCCAAAAGTAAATAGATATTGCATAAAGAAGGAATAGTGAGATTTCATGGTTTCATCTCAGCTCAGAAACATGACAGTGGAAGGGAACAACCCCCACCACCGCAACTTTATCATTTCCTGCCAGTCACCTTATGTACAGATACCCCAGAGGCTAGTGTCACTTTATGGAAATACCATCAATCCACATGTATAAGCTACCTCATGTATTTATATTCATTGTGCTTTTTAACTACTATTGTGTTCTATATCTTAATATGTTTTTGTGCTGCATTGGATCTGAAAGAACATTCATTTCATTCTCCTTTATGCTTACGTACTGGAAACATAATTTTTTATTAATTTTTTATGAGTTTTTACAATGCAACAAAAAACAATAAAAAAGATGTTTATTCACTGCAAAACAGGCATATCAAAGTACAATTCATAACAATTAAGAAAAGCACCCATGGTAGAATCGTATCAAGTTAGTTACCACCACAACCTCCCACTACCCAACTCCAAGCCAACCTTACTAAATATAGAAAGGTTAATCAGAACTATATCACCGCAGAGCTGTATTTATAATAAGAAGGTATATTGCCTACTACCTAATCTATAATATGTTTACACAGCAAAAAAAATCATAAATCTTAACTGTAAGAAGCTGGAAGTAAGGCATTTAAATGCAAAAGTAAAAAAGTGAGGGATGCACCCTTAATCTAAACGGGAGTTACAAAAATATTCAAGAAAAGGTCCCTACAACTTTTGGAACTTTATGTCCGAATTAAGAAGTGAATAATGAAACTTTTCAAGGTCTAAGCAGGACATAATGTCTCTAAGCCACTGAATATGAGTGGGTGGGGCAGCATCTCTCCACCTAAGAAGGACTGCACATCTGGCCAAAAGAGAGGCAAAAGACAATGTACAACGCTCGGTCGGAGTTAAATGCATACCAGCTTCTTCCGAAGTACTGAAAAGAGCAATCAGAGAGTTAGGTTCCAAATAGCAATTTAGCATCATTAAAGAATCCTGAATCTTGAAGAAGCTGTTCCTGAATCATCTTCAGGCTCTTGTATCTCCTCACCTATAGTACAAATGAGAAGAAATTATATCCTTGAAGGCAAGGTTGCCACTTTCTTGATGCATTACCTCTTGAAGATGTCCTTGATGGTGGGAAAGCTTGCGCGCCTGATGGAGCCGGCTGAGTCTATAATCCTCTTGCGATCCTGTGTACTGGAGTTTCCATACCGAGCAATGGTACAACTGGTCACAATGCTCTTTGACATCCAGCTGTAGAAGTGTGTCATATCGAATCTGTTCACATGCCCGGTGAAGTAGAACTGCTGGCATGCCTTCTTCATGAGTGTATCAATGTGCAGTTTGGAAGGCAATTATCATGAAACCAGTGGAGAACCCCCCCCCCCCCCCTGCCCCCACCCTGACGCTGTGGACTAGCCAATAACTATGGCTGAAGCAAAACCACGGAAGCAGATTACTGCTTAAGATCCCATCACTGCTTGAGAGATCTTGCTGCATGCAAATAGTTTGCAATATTTAGCAATTGCCGCAATGTCTCAAGGTCGTTCACTGCAGTGGTTTGTTCTGCCCCAGAGCTGTGAAAGCTGCATGTTAATGCACCTTCTTTATTTTCCATTTTATATACCATCCTTACAAGGCAATTCTTAAAAAGTAGCTTAAGTTAGAGGTCACAAACAGTTCTTCATGGCACATTGACAGCATACAAGCTCCTTACGGACAGTTCTGGATTTAACCTGTGACCACATGGGCTTTCACATGTGTTGTGGTTTCCTTCCACATTCCAAAATCATGCAGCTTAGGGCCGGTAAGAAGTGGGCTTGCTATGTTGGTGCTGGAACTATGGTGACATTTGCCAGCTGCCCCCAGCACATCCTTGGACCATGTTGCTGTAGATGC
This sequence comes from Hypanus sabinus, assembly GCF_030144855.1. Taxonomy (NCBI): domain Eukaryota; kingdom Metazoa; phylum Chordata; class Chondrichthyes; order Myliobatiformes; family Dasyatidae; genus Hypanus; species Hypanus sabinus. Next base: position 6,735,652 of record NC_082727.1, read on the forward strand.
GAATGGCACATTTCACTGAATGTTTCGATGTACATGTTACAAATAAAGTTGTTCTTCTTTCTTTCACAGAGAGAACATGGAAGTTACACTCAGACACCATCAGAGGTCAGGTTTGAACCTGGGTCGCTGGATCTGTGAGGCAGCAGCTCTCTCTGCTGTACCACTGTGCCATCCACATTCCGATTGTCCAGGCTTTTCCTGTGGATGAGCTGGCAGCGTTCCTGCATCATGGAAGTGAGAGCAAGGAGTAATGCGATAACGAGCATGATTTGCTTCTGTGCAGCTGGTTGAGAGATAAGCACTCGGCCATTCTTCTTCACACACTGACCACGCGTCCAGTGTCAGTGCAGATATGCTTTCAGTTTATCATCTCACCCAGAAAATGGATTATCATTACAGAAAAATGCGAACATTAAGGCAGATAGAGTATCAATGCAAATTCAGGGATGATTTTGGACAAGTTCCCGGCAACACAGAAGCCACTGTACATCAGATGCAGTTCAACTTCAATTTCTGGTCTAATTATCATTCTACCATTCACATATACACAGTTAAATGAAGCATCATTACTCCAGAACCAAGGTTCAAAACATTCTACACAGTCACACACAGAACACGTAACATATACTTACAAAAGCACAACCAGTCACAAAATAATATTAGCACAAGTCCATTAACTTCACTCAACTTCACTTACCCCATCATCAAAACATTCCCACAATCAATAGATTCTCTTTCAAGGACTCTTCTTCTCATGTGCTTGATATTTATTTATATTATTGTTTCTTCTTTTTGTATTTGCACAGTTTATTGTCTTCTGCGCTCTGGTTGAATGCCGTAGTTGGGAGGTCTTTCATTAATTCTGTTATAGTGACTATTCTATAGATTTGTTGAGTATGCCCACAAAAAACTGAACCGTAGGGTTGTATATGATGACATATATGTATTTTGATCATAAATTTACTTTCAATTTTTTGAACTTCAAGTGACATGATCTAAAAACTGATAGTGCATGAGATGTTGTCCCAGAGCCATGTTTCTGCAATAACAAGCACACAGCAATTCCTCATCTTGTGTTGGGTCAGCTCCAGACAAAAGCAATCTATCTTGTTGGTGCGAGGAAATCTGCAGATGCTGGAAATTCAAGCAACACACGCAAAATACTGGTAGAACGTAACAGGCCAGGGAGCATCTATAGGAAGAAGTACAGTCGACATTTTGGGCCGAGACCTTTCATTAGGACTAACTGAAAGAAGAGATGGTAAGAGATTTGAAAGTGCGAGGGGGAGGGGGAAATCTGAAATGATAGGAGAAGACAGGAGGGGGAGGGATGAAGCTAAGAGCTGGAAAGGTGATTGGAAAAAGGGATACAGAACTAGAGAAGGAAGAGGATCATGGGATGGGAGGCAAAATGTGGTCGAAAAGTTGAAGGGCTGAAAAAATTATAGAAGGGGAGCAGTGAGAGAGGGTTTCAAGTCTATTGAATTTATAACCTATTCATTATTATGTTATGTTTTTTCTTATATATATATATATGAAACTTAATAAAAAGATTGAAAAAGAAAGAAAGAGAGAGGGTTTCACTAAACTTCCATTGAAGAGAAGATTTAAACTTCTTCAGTGTAGGCATCACTTGCAGAGACTTCGCAGTGGTGAATTTAAGAATGCAACTACAAGGAAATCTGCAAATGCTGGAAATTCAAACACACACAAAATGCTGGTGGAACACAGCAGGCCAGGCAGCATCTATAGGAAAAAGTACAGTCGACTTTTCCGGCCAAGACCCTTCATCAGGACTAACTGAAAGAAGAGATAGTAAAAGATTTGAAAGTGCCAGGGAGAGGGGAAGAGGCTTCCCATCTATAATTTGTTAGGCTCTTCAACTTTTCAACCACATTTTGCCTCCCATTCCATGATCCTCCTCCTTCTCTAGCTCTGTATCTCTTTTCCCAATCACCTTTCCAGCTCTTAGCTTCATCCCTCCCCCTCCTGTCTTCTCCTATCATTTCAGATCTCCCCCTCCCCCTCCCACTTTCAAACCTCTTTGTGGTGAACTACATATACCTGTCTGGACACGTCCCCTGCTGACTGCTCCTGTGGCTCCTCCCACAGACCCCTGTATAAAGGCGATCAAGGCCTGAGCCCGGCCTCTCAGTCTCCAGGATGTAGTATGGTGGGCACTCACTGCTTGTTCCTTCTTCCAGTCAATAAAAGCTGATATCTCACCTTTACGTCTCAGAGTGAGTTATTGATGGTACATCACTCTTACTATTTCTTTCAGTTAGTCCTGACGAAGGGTCTCGGCCCGAAACGTCGACTGTACTTCTTCCTATAGATGCTGCCTGGCTTGTTGCATTCCACCAGCATTTTGTGTGTGTTGCTGACTAGTTGGTTGTGGGTTGGTATAAACTTTGAGACATTCTGTGCTTGTTGGTTGATAGAACAATGAGACACTATGGCTGTTGGTTGGTATAAGTTTTGAGACACTGTGTGGTAGTGGGTTGGTATAAGCTCCGAGACTCTCTGTGGTTGGGAAAGTAGCTCAAGAAATGCAAGAGTTTGTTCATATATTCAAGGAAACTCAGTGCTGAATATGTGGACTATTTTCCAATTCACATTCCTGCCACACAGCTTCAGAATGCCTGCACATTTGTATTGCATTTAACAGGGGAATTTTATGTTTTGTGGTGATCAACAAACATCTTTATTCATCAAAGGATACCTGGCAATATCATAATTCACAACAGTTGTTTACTGGTGAATTGCAAGCAGCTCTTGTTCATTTTAGCTTTGACAAATTATTTATGATCTTTTTTACTCCTAGGTATCTTGTTCTTGGCACCTTTTTGACTTCCTCCTCAGTATTTAAGAATTCATTTATCAAGCCCTTGTAAGCAATGTTGAGATTAGCTGCATCATCTCAGCAAATGCAGATTCTATAATTTTCCCAAATGCAATAAAGAGCCATTAAATGTCATGTTGTCCATTGTTCAAGAGTCACAAACTCAATTCAATATTTTCATACATCATTGATTCTTGTTTATTAAAACTGAGCTCATCCTTTCAGTAAATAGCTGCACTATGGAAATAAATGTTGGGTGAATTAGTTTTTATCCAAATGTATTTTATTCTCTGAGGTCTCTATCAGTGAAAGCTGCAGACATGATCATTGGAATTTATAATCTTCTAAACACAAACATTCGATCTCCATTTCTCATTCTGAGAATTTTGTGTCTACAATCACAGTCAAAGGTAATACATCACAGAAAAAGCCTTTTAGCCCAATTGCTCCATGCTGTTTCATTGGCTCACTGAAAGAAGATCTAACTGAAGTAACAGTAAACTCCCAAAGATAGGAATCTACCTAAACACACCAGAAAAATACAGAAGAAGAAAAAAGGGCATTAGGTCAAGAAAGATAACAGACAGACAGACAGACAGACATACTTTATTGATCCCGAGGGAAATTGGGTTTTGTTACAGCCGCACCAACCAAGAATAGTGTAGGAATATAGCAATATAAAACCACAAATAATTAAATAATAATGTTAATCATGCCAAGTGGAAATAAGTCCAGGACCAGAATATTGGCTCAGGGTGTCTGACACTCCGAGGGAGGAGTTGTAAAGTTTGATGACCACAGGTAGGAATGACTTCCTATGACGCTCAGTGTTACATCTCGGTGGAATGAGTCTCTGGCTGGATGTACTCCTGTGCCTATCCAGTACATTATGGAGTGGATGGGAGTCATTGTCCAAGATGGCATGCAACTTCGACAGCATCCTCTTTTCAGACACCACCGTCAGAGAGTCCACTTCCACCCCCACAACATCACTGGCCTTACGAATGAGTTTGTTGATTCTGTTGGTGTCTGCTACCCTCAGCCTGCTGCCCCAGCACACAACAGCAAACATGATAGCACTGGCCACCACAGCCTCGTAGAACATCCTCAGCATCGTCCGGCAGAAGTTAAAGGACCTCATTCTCCTCAGGAAATAGAGACGGCTCTGACCCTTCTTGTAGACAGCCTCAGTGTTCTTTGACCAGTCCAGTTTATTGTCAATTCGTATCCCCAGGTATTTGTAATCCTCCACCATGTCCACACTGACCCCTTGGATGGAAACAGGGGTCACCGGTGCCTTAGCCCTCCTCAGGTCCACCATCAGCTCCTTAGTCTTTTTCACATTAAGCTGCAGATGATTCTGCTTGCACCATGTGACAAAGTTTCCCACCAGACGCACCATGTGACAGTTTCCCACTGTAAGTGGATTAGTAAGAAAGGTAAGTGGATTAGGTCTATATTCTTTGCCTTTTAAAAGACTGAGGGGTGATCTTTTTCAGATATACAGTATAAAATCTGAAGAGGGCATACTGGGATGGATGCCACATTGTTTTCAAGAGTGCAAGTCGTACAGATTTTTATAGATGTATGGAGCTTACAGAAGAGCCTGATATGGAGGCTCCAATGCATGGGATCACAAGAGGCTGCAGAGGGTTGTGGACTCAGTCAGTTCCATCATGGGTACAACTTTCACCACCATCGAGGTAATCTTCAAGAGGCAATGCCCCAAGAAGGCAGCGTTCATCATTAAGGAGCCTCACCATCTGGGACGTGCCCTTTCTCATTACCACCATCAGGAAGGAGGTGTAAGAGCTTGAAGACCCACACTCAACAATTCTGAAGCAGCTTCTTCCCTTCCAATATCATATTTATGAATGGCCCTCATCATTCTGTTTTTTTGCACATATACTTGTTATTAATAATATTATATCCTGTGATGTTGCTGTAAAACAATAAATTTCACGTCCTATACAACTGCAAGAATAAACCTAAATTTGACTCAATAAGAGGATAGATTCTTAAGATAAGGGACAGGTCATTTAAAACTGAACAATGCATTATCACAGAGATTGGTGAATTGATGGAATTCACTAAGTATTTGGAATGGGACAGATAAATTACTGAGCAATCAGAGAATTAAGGATAATGAGGATCTTGCACAGATGAAGCGTTCTGGCCTGGAACAGATCAGCTATGATAACATTGCAGGGTTGAATGTTCCTGGGAAAAGCAGCCCACTGATCCAGAAATGTGTGTTCAGATGTCACCAATGCTGTGAGCAGTTTATATTCAAATAGTTATATAAATGTTGACTTAAAAAAAAGTCTAGTCTCAGCAAAAGTGACTAAAACTACCATGTAAAATTTGTGCACTCCACTGGGAACGGTGTTGGGCAGCATCCAGGCTGGAGTTGGTGCTGCCCCCTCGTGTTCACTTTGCAGAAGGCAGCTCTATTGTGGTCAACTGAAGAGTTCAATAAAGGGCCTCGACTATATAAATATATATTTTATGTGGTTGTATTTTACTGTTTGTGGTGATCTACATGTACCTGTCTCGACACACGCCCCCCCCCCCCCCCCCCACCGCTGACTGCTCCTGTGGCTCCTCCCACAGACCCCGGTATAAAGGCGATTGGGGCCTGAGCCCAGCCCTCAATCTCCCAGATGTAGCATGGTGGTCAATTGCTGCTTGTTCTTTCTTCCAGTCAATAAAAGTCGATATCTCACCTCACGTCTCAGAGAGTTATTGATGGTGCATCACTGTTATCCTATATGTGATTGTTATTTGTAAGTTTGAGCACTAGGCCTCATGCTGCAGTATCACCTGAGAGTGGCATTGCACTCCACTGGGGGCAGTGTCGCGCAGTGTCCAGGCTGGAGCTGGCGCTGCCCCCCAGTGTTCGCTCAGAAGAAGACATGCTCTTATTGCATGATTAGGATACCATTGGTGCTTGTTGTTCTGTGTGTGACTGTTGGCACTGTGTTTCACACCTTGACCCCGGAGTAACATTGTTCCGTTTGAGTATTCATGTATGGTTGAATGACAATTAAATTTGAATTGAATTAAATTGAACTGAATAAAGCATGCATAAACATTCTGGTTCAGGGAAGGAAATCTGGCATCCTGAGCCGGTCTGGTCTATCTGTGATTCCACACCCAGCAAATGTCTCCTCAGTTCAGTGCAATTACAGATAAACAATAAATGTCACTGTTGTCTACACATTGTTAAGGAATACAAAAGAAGATGCAATCTGTTCACTGTGATTCTTCACTCCCATATGAACTCAATGCTATTTTGTAAGTGTTTTCAAAAGGAGAATTGTGTGAAACCCTGTTGCGTCTGATGACCCTGTGATCTCTGTCTCAGGGCCGACATTAGAACATTTTTCAAGAGGGTGAAGCCTTGCAAGGTATCAGGTTCTAATGGTGTACGTGGTAAGGTGCTGAAAAACTGTGCCAATCAGCTGGCAAGTGTGCTCAAGGAATCTTTAATCTTTCACTGTTGCAGTAAAGGGTTCCCACTTGCTTCAAAAAGTTGTCAATCCAAGGAAAGTAGGGCGAGCTGCCTCAAGGGCTACTCCCTTGTTGCACTCTCACTTAAGGTGAAGAAGTGCTTCGAGAGCTTGGTCATGGCCTGAATCAACTCTTGCCTAAACAATTACCTGAACTTGCTGCAATTTGCCTACTAAAATAGGTCTACAGCAGATGCCGTTTCATTGGCTTTCCATCAGCCTTAGATCACCAGGTGTTTATTGATTACAGCTCAGTGTTCAACACACCATACCTTAAGTAATCAAAACCTGGGCCTTTGTACCTCCTTAATCCCAACCGGATCCTTGACATCCTCATCAGGAGACCACAGTCAGTGTGGATCAGAATTAGCATCTCTTCCTTGCTGACAATCAACACCAGTGTACCTCAAAGATGCATGCTAAGCCCACTGCTCTACTCTCTCTGCACCCATGACTGTGTGGCTAGGCACAGGTCAAACACCATTTAAAATATGCTGATGACACAACTGTTGTTGGCAGAATTTCAGATGCCCCATGAGGAGGTATACAGGAGAGAGTTACATCAGCTGGTTGAGTGTCAAAACACCAACTTGCATTCAACATCAGTAAGACCAAGGAATTGTTTGTGGACTTATGAAGGGGAAGTCGAAGGAATGCACGCCAGTCCTCATTGAGGGATCAGCATGGAAAGGGTGATCAGATTCAAATTCCTGGGCATCAACACCACTGAAGATCTATGCCGGTCCCAATATATTAATATAATAACACAGAAGGTACAACAGCAACTGTATTTCATTAGGAGTTTGAGGAAAAACTCCAGCAAATTTTGACAGATGTACCATGGAGGACATTCTGACAGGTTGCAGCACCACTGCACAAGATCAGAAAAGTTGCAGAGAGTTGCAAACTCAACCAGCTCCATCATGGGCACCTTCAAATGGCAATACCTCAAGAAGGTGACATTCATCATTAAGAACCAAGATAAGCCCTCTTCTTACTGCTCTCATCAAGGAGGAGGTACAAGAGCCTGAAGAGCCACATTCAGCATTTTAGGCGGCACGCACAAAATGCTGGAAGAACTCAGCAGGCCAGGAAGCATTTATGGAAAAGAGTAAACAATCGACATTTTAGGCAGATATCCTTCAGCTTTTTTCCGTCTGCCATCAGATTTCTGAATGGTCAATGAAACAATCCATGAACACTAACTCACAATTTTTTGCTCTCTATTTGTGTTACATATTTGATATATATATATAAACTGTTGTAATTTAGCTTTTTATCTATTGCACTGTACTGCTGCTTCAAAACAACAAATTTTATGACATATGGCAGTGATATTATACCTGATTTTTATACCTATAGGTAGAAAGTTGATTCTCCAAGCCTCAGCCCTTGGCCACACGCTCTCCCCTGACTAGATTTTCTTTGTCCCCCTTTGCTAAGAACTCTCCAAAGAACCACCTTTGATTTCTGTGCCAGCTCCGGTATTAGCACCCATCTTGCACTAACCACCCCCATCATTTCATTTTTTAAATCGCACCTCTCTAAAGTTCAAAGTAAATTTATTATCAAACTACATTTTTTTGCAGGCATTCACAGCAGAACAAAGAATACACCATCCCCACCTCTTATATAAATCCATTGTCCAACACCTCACACTAACATACACATACTGACTGCATGCACACACACAGACACATGCGCACACCCCATAATAAACAAAACACGATACTTTCTGTTGAGAGGCAGGTGACGTTGAGTCATAGTATAAAATAGATTTAACGTTGCAGAATATAGAGTAGACAGCAAGTGAATAAAGACAATTTCACACCTCATAAAATATTAGCTGCAAAAAAATTCAAACATACTATTAGGGAAAAAATACTGATGAAGAAGTATATGGCAAGATTGCAAAAAATAAAATTGAGCATAAATCCTATGTAGATCGCCTCCTGCAAGGTTTGTGTTGTCAGTATAATGGATGATGGTGTCAAAAGTTGAATACCGAAGGGAAAATAATTAAATCTACAGAAAGTAACAGGGATTTGTAGAGCAGTAGTTCTAGTAAAATATAACCAGTTCTTGTAAGAAGAATGTGGAACAAATAGAAAGGAACTTCACACAATAAAATATTATCAGATGAAGGAAGATTAGATTGTGGACCTCCGCTGCCTGTAAGAACTTTGTACATTCTTCATGTAATTGCGTGGGTTTCCTTCGGGTGCTCCGGTTTCTCCCACAGTCCAAAGACATACTGGCTGGTAGGTAAATTGGTCATTGTAAACTGTCCTGTGATTGGGTTAGGATTAAATTGGGGGATTGCTGGGCAGCACAGCTCGAAGGGACAGAAGAGCCTTCTCTGCACTGTATGTCAATAAATAAATAAATAATATTCATTGTGTGGTTCAAATAAATATAGTTAAAGGAAAATGATACCATTGCAAAATTTTAGGAAAATCCTTTTCATTGGGAAAGGATGGGATTAAAAAGAATAACCCACCGGGTCTATTGTATGATGTAAAACTCATATGTGTACAATTAGTCGGAAATGTTTGTTGGGATCAATGACTGATGGTGTTGGTTCATAATTTTGTTTCTAGATTTTCCATGTGTACAACATACTAATGATCCATCCATAAAATTTGTTCCAGTATACCTATTGCACAGATGTAACAGAGGCAGCATGGTCTGTCACAGTGGATGGGAAGCTTTTTAAGGTGAGGAACTGTGGCCTTCCTCAGCCTGTGGAGAACACCACAAGGATTTGGCTTCAGGCAGGTGCCCTTTATGTTATATGCCTTCTCCTTGCCAACGATTTCCTTCAGACACCCGAATGCTGTAAAGTGATTGTGCTGTTATGTATCATGTTATGATGAACACGACTTGTGTTCCGCCACTTGCTCCTCACTGGTGTGCTATGAAAAAAAATCATGAGTGGTTCAAGCACACTGGACTTATTCTATTGAACATAATGAAGTGGACCTCATATGTATTTTTTATTCTATTTATTTTAATGTAGAGATACAGCATGCAATAGGCCTTTCCAGCCCTTAAAGCCATACCGCCCAGCAACGGCTGACAACCCCGATTTAACCCTTACCTAATCATGGAACAATTTACAAAGAGCAGTTAATGTATCCAGTATGCCTTTGGACTGTGGGAGGAAACTAGAGCACTTGGGGAAAACCTACGCATTCCACGGGGAGGACGTACAGAGACTCCTTACAGAATGGTGCTGGAATTGAACTCTGAAATCGGACTGTAGCAGCACCACTCTGTGCCATCATGGCACCATGTAGTAGAGTGCAGAGGCATGTTGCCTCATTGCACACCACTTCTTCAACAGACCAACCTAACACTGCAGAATGACAAGCTTAGTGTCTGAAGATCAGCAAGGACAGGCAATGGCCTCAGGATGGACGTCCATTTAGAATCAAGTTGAATAATGGATTAAAAATACTCAGTAAGTTAGGTGGCTTCTGTGGAGCAAGACACAGGATTACCACATCAAATTCTGAAGCTCAGATCAGAATTTCATCCTCAGTTGGAAGTGCTGAACATACAATATATGTGAATACACCTGTGCTGTTGATTCAGATTTAGATTTATATATCACATGTACAGTGAAACTTACAGTGAAATGCACAATATATGTGAATACACCTGTGCATATACCTCTGCTGTTGATTCAGATTTAGATTTATATATTACATGTACAGTGAAATGCACAGTTTGCATTAGCAACCAACACACCCAAGGATGTGCTGGAGGCAGCTCGAAATTGTCACCTCACATTCCAGTGTCAACATAACATGCCCTAGTGTTGCATGAAACAACACAAGCAGCAACGACAGAAAAATGAGCCTCCTACCCATCACTCCCAGACTTCCAACCAGCACCCATTCACACACCAAGGAAAGCCTCCCACCTAGGTCTCTAGTCCTGACACCTGGATTCTCAAACTTCCATCTTTGGACTTCACTCCATGGTTTGATTTTAGAACCTCAACTTCTGGAATCAGAATCAGGTTTAATATCACTGGCATCAGTCGTGAAATTTGTTGTTTCGCTGCAGCAGTACATTACAATACGTGATAATAAAAACTGTAAATCACAAGCAGAAGTATATATAAAACAGAAAATTAAATTAAGTGGAAAAAAGAGAGCAAAATAAAAGTGAGGTAGTGTTCATGGGTCCACTGTCCATTCAGAAATCTGATGGCAGAAGGAGAGAAGCTGTTTCTGAAATGTAGAATGTGTGCCTTCAGGCTCCTGTACCTTCTCCTTGATGGCAGCAATGAGAAGAGGGCAAGTCCTTGAGGAAAGGGGTCCTTAGTGATGGATACCACCTTTTTGAGGCATTGCCCTTTGAAGGTGTCCTCGATGCTGGGGAGGCTAGTGCCCATGACGGAACTAGCTGAATTTACTATTTTTAGTAGCTTTTTCCAATCCTGTGCAGTGGCCCCTCCATACCACATGGTGATATGAATGCTCTCCATGTTACATCCTCAGGATATGTTGGGCCATCAGAGTTGTTGACACCTAGGAACCTGAAACTGCTCACCCTTTCTATTTCTGATCCCTCAATGAGGACCTTAACTTCCCCTTCCTGAAGTTCACAATCAATTCTTTGGTGTTACTGACACTGAGTACAAGGATGTTGTTGCAAGACCACTCAAGTATCTGGTTTATCTTGCTCCTGTACATCTCCTCATCATGATCAGAAATTCCGCCAACAATAGTTGTGTCATCGGCAAACTTATAGATGGCAATTGAGCTGTGCCTCGCCATGCAATCATTGGGGTAGAGAGAAAAGAGCAGTGGGCTAGGCATGTATCCTTGAGGTGCATCAGGGTTGACTATCAACAAGGAGAAGATGTTATTTCCAATCCTCACACACTTTGGTCTCCTATTAAGGATCCAGTTTCAGTGGGAGATACAGAGAGCCAGGCTTTAGAGCTTCTTGATGAGACATGATTGTGTTGATTGCAGAGCTGCAGTCAATAAACAGCAGCCTGATGTAGGTATTACTATTGTCCAGGTTATCCAAAACTGAGCGGAGAGTCAAAGAGATTCCATCTGCTGCAGACCTGTTGTGGAAATGGGAAAATTGCAGTGGTTGCAGGTCCTTGCTCAGGCCAGAATTTATTCTGGCCATGATCACCCTCTCAAAGCACTTCATCACAGTAGATGTGTGTGACTCACGTGGACCTCCAATCCTTGTACGCCAGTCCCTCGTGACTCAACAGATTTAGGATAGTTTTGGCAATCATTATGTAAAAGAGATGTTTCCACATGTCGAGAAGTTTATGTAAACAATAGTTTTTAATAGATATAATAAGTGCATTCAAGGGTGATGTGACTGTGGAACTCCCTGCTACAAGGGGAAGTTGAGGCTGAATTTACAATTAGGATATGAGAGCAGCACTGCCTCATTACTGGTTTCCATTTCATTTCTCTGGACTATTAGTGTTTATAATGAATTTTATAATGTTTATAATATAGCATTTATAATGAAATTTGGTTTACTGCATTTTCATGGGACCAAATTTCAGAAGTGGAGTTTGATGTACTGTAGTTTTATTAAGTAGAGCAAAGCCTTTCAGCTGAACTCTCAAACCTAAAACACTAATTCTGTTTCTCTCTGTCCGTGGATGCCATACAACACCTCGAGAACTCCCAGCATTTTCTGCTTAGACTTCAGATGTTTCACACCCATGGGATGGAGGGTCTGCTCAGTGCGGTAATGTTCTGTGTCCTCAATACCCATTGTAATTCACCACCGCCCAGCTGACAAAGAGTTGATTTCAGTCTAACTCTAAGCACAAGAATGTGTTTACATGGCAGACTGGTTGAGTGAGTCTTATTGATAGTGTGAACTAGTACCAATGAAGGGGAATAGGAAGATGCAAAAAACATATAGAAAACTGTAAAGTCTAGGATTTCAAACTGAGCGAGACTGTGTGCCCAGATTCTGTATGTGTCAATGGTTTGAACTAATCACTCTGAATGTAACAACTAATGACGACAGAGAAGCATACTGATCTATTGAGAGACCTGGGGCATGACAGGGAGAGCAGTGTTTGATTGAAGCTAAATACTTCAGCTGACTATAACAGCAAAGGGAAGTTCTAGTCAAATGCCAGACACAAAATACAACAGACAGTGGTGATATGACATAAGCTGTCCAACGGGTTAGATTGCACAGTGGCAGGAACTTCACAACCTTGATTCTGACCTCAGCTATTGCCTGTGTGGAGTTTGTGTGTCCTTCCTGTGAGTTTCCCCAGACACTCGGGTTTCCTCCCACATCACAGAGACACTCTGTTATGTGAAATGGTGATTGTAACTTGCTCCTCATGTGGGTGATGGGAGAACCTGGGCAGCAATGAAAGTAAGCACACGTAAGAGTGTAGGCTACAGAGAACTATGTGGAGTTAGTTATTTAGGTGAGTTTATTGTCATACACACCATAGTGCAATGAAATTCCTTGTTCGTGTGAAGCTCACTGAGTAACCGATAGAAATGGTAATAATAAACACAGTGCAATATAATAATCCATTCACATGAGAGGATGTGTATCTATGACCAGAGTTCACAGCCTCAGAATCAAAGGGGTTACCTTTAGAAAGGGGATGAGGAGGAATTCCCTGAGCCACAGCGTGGTGAATCTGTGGAAATCATTGCCACAGATGGCTGTAGAGGTGAAATCTTTGGGTTTACAGTATTTAAAGCAGAGGTTGAAAGGTTCCTGTTTAATAAGGGTGTCAAAGGTTATGGGGAGAAGGCAGGAGAATAGGTTTGAGAGGGATAATAAATCAGCCATGACATCAAACATGAAATGACAGTGGTGACATGATATAAAACTGTCCAACAGATCCAGGATCAGCCATGTTGGAATGGTAGAGCAGACTTGATGGGCTGAATGGCCTTATTCCTTTCCTATATCTTATGGTCTTATGGTGGAATGGTGGAGAAGACTTAATGGGCAAATGGCCTAATTCTGCTCCTATCTCTTATGGTCTTTTTTTGTTTGTGATATGTGAGAATGCCATTGCTAGATTGTTCTGAGGGCCAACACAAATTGATAAGACTGAAAGGCCTCCTGTTACATAAGGAAATAATATTAAGGTAATACGTGGCAGCATTGGCCTGAATATCAACACCTTATCTCTCGCCACCGTTGCTGCCTAACCAGAGGCATATTCCCAAATGATGTGCTTTTTAAATTTATATTCATTTCAGTACAGAACATTGAAAGTTGAAATGATAAAGAAAGTTACAGAGATCCAAGGAAAGAAGTGATCTTAATGAGGAGCGTCATCAAGTCAATGACTGAACAGGTGGAAATATGCTCTGTCTCTGAGGGTTTGATGCCATTATTCAGAGGACACCATATGGGGTTATCAAACACTCAAATCCTTCGCATGTTCAATGCAAATTAGAGTCGTTAACAAGCCTCATCAAATCTCCGAATATTTAATCAAGCTTCTGAAAGATTTATCACAATTTCTTTTGGGATCACCTCAGCTCCGTGAGAACTCTATACATTCAATGGCAGCTGAAAGAGCTTGGAGGCAGAACAAACAAAAAGTCTAAAAAGGAGGTGAAAGGGAATATCTCTTTCCTCAGGCAAATTACGGGAATACAAATAAAAAGCTGAATATCTGACATCAACAATCTGATGATGGAACAGAACATCACGCTAGATAATATTTCAAGCTTCTCCTTACCTGCTTTCAGTTTGGAGTCAGTGCACATGAAAGGCAGAGGTGTCAACTTCCCTCTGAGTTAAAGAGAACAGCAACAGCTGGCAAGACACAGGATCTGACTGGTCAGGGTGGTGAATCTGTGCAATTCGTAGCAATGAATTATGTTATGGAGGCTAAGTCATTGGGTATATTTAAAGCAGAGGTTGATGGGTTCTTCATTAGTAAGGCCATTAAATGTTACAGAGGGAAGGCAGGACAATGGAGTGGAGAGGGGCAATAAATCAACCATGATGGAATGGCAGAGCAGACTCATTGGGCCAAATGGCCAAATTCGGTTCCTATGTCGTATTGTCTTTACATTTATCACCACACTCATTACCTCATCTATATAATCATACATCACAAAAATAGCCCCCTTAGCCCAGCAAGTCTATGCTGACCCTCAAGTGCCTGAGTATCCTTGAAAGTGGCATCATAATTTGATAGGGTTATAATGAGAGTTTTTGGTATAATTGACTTGGTAAATCAGAATACCGAGTTCGGGAGTCGGGATGTTATGTTATAAGACATTGCTGACACCTAATTTGGAGTATTGTGAGCCGCTCTGGTCATCTACCTACAGGAAGGATATCAATAAGATTGAAGGAGTGCAGAGGAAATGGACAAGAATATTGCTGGCACATGAGGGCCTGGGTTATAGGGAAAGGATGACTTATTTTTCCTGGAGCATAGAAGAATGAGAGGAGGATTTGACAGAGATATACAACATGATGATGCATATAGATAGGATTAATGCAAAAAGGCATTTTCCACTGAAGTTGGGTGAGACTAGGACTAGATGTCATAGGTTAAAGGACAAATGTGAACTTCTACTCTCAGAGGGTAATGTAAGTGTGGAACTGACTGTAGAAGTAGTGGATGTGTGTTTGATTGCAACATTGAAGTGCAGTTTGGATATGCACTTGGATGGGAGGGGTATCCAGGTGCTGGTCAGTGGGACATATTAGAATAACAGTTCAACAGGGACTGGATGGGCCAAAGGGCCTGTTTATACTCTATGACTCCACCCATTTTTAATAATCCTCTTAGAGTTTTACAGTAAGAAGTAAGCCTATCAAGTCCATGCTGACTATTAAGTACCCATTTACCCTAATCTTATGCAAATTCAAAACTATTCTTCACCTCCTCCTCAACCTGCGTCAGTTATTTTGGGAAATTGATGATGGCCACTAACCTTCCAACTCTGCATGGCTCAGGGATGTGGGAGCAATACACGCAAATAGCATTAGTGTAGAGAGACATCTTGGTCAGCATGTAGAATGTGGGCTAAAGGATCAGTTACTGCATCTTCGACTATATGACTGTCTATAATAGAAATGCTCTGTGAGGGCTGGCATGGATCCCAGGGTCTGAATAGCCTCTTTCTGGGTTGATATAAGCTAAGATAATTTACTATGGCAGATGGAATACAGTGTCAAGAAGTGTATGGTCATGCATTTTGGCAGAAAAAATAAAAGGGTAGTCTATTTCCTAAATAGAGAGAAAATTCAAAAATCTAAGGTGCAAAGGGACTCGGGAGTCCTCGTGCAGGATTTCCTGAAGGTTAATTTGCAAGTTGACTCGGTGGTGAGGAAGGAAAATTCAATGTTAGCGTTCATTTCAAGAGGACTTGAATGTAAAAGCCAGGATGTAATGTTGAGACTTTATAAAACACTGGTGAGGCCTCACTTAAGAATATTGTGAGCAGTTCTGGACCTTATATCTAAAAAAGAATGTGCTGACATTGGAGAAGGTTCCAAGGAGGTTCATGAAAATTATCCTGGGATTGAAAGGCTTGTCTAATGAGGAGTGTTTGATGGATCTGGGCCTGTACCCACTGGAATTCAGAAGAATGAGAGGTGGCCTCATTGAAACATATCGAATATTGAAAGGCCTTGATAGAATGGATTTGGACAGGACGTTTCCTATGGTGGAGGACTCTAAGACCAGAGACACAGCCTCAAAATAGAGGGGGGGGGCATCATTGTAGAACAGAGATGGGGAGGAATTTTTTTAGCTAGAGGGTGGTGAATCTGTGGAATTTATTGCCTCACATGGCTGTGGAGGCCGTCATTGGATATACACAAGTCAGAGAGTGATAGATTCTTGATTAGTCAGGGCATGAAAGGATATGAGGAGAAAGCAGAGAGGGAAAAAGGATCAGCCGTGAAGAAATGGTGGAGAAGGCTCAATGGACCAAATGGCCTAATTCTGTTCCTATATCTTTTTGTCCTATGTTCTGAGAAAGTCTACAGCAAAGCCAGCAGCCTGCTTACGAAGATTGTAGATACCCTTTCACATTGCCTGGAACACAGGGTAAGTTATTCCCCTAAGGTTCTCAGATGACTGCAGCTGTTTCAGAAAGCCAGATAAACAACACACTGGTAACTGAGCTACAGACACAATGCTGGAACCCGGAGGTATGCACAAAAAGATTAGAAACTCAAATGGTCAAACAGTATCAATAGAGGGAAAAGGACAGTTGATTCTTTATCCTGAGACATCACAGAAGATCTGTACTTAAGAATTCACAGAAAGAACTTGGACTTTGAGATATCTGTACTCTCTAAATGATTTCAGCTTTCAGTGCTATACTTTACATTGTGGAAGTGGTAGATGCAGGTTGAATTAGACCATAACACCATAAGACATAGGAGGAAAATAAGACCATTTGGTCCTTCGAGTCTGCTCTACCATCCCATTCTGATTTGTTAGCCCTATCTCTTGCCTTCTCGCTGTAACCTTTGATGCTTTTACTGATCAAGAACCTATCAACCTCTGCTTTAAGTATACCCAATGTCATCGCCTCTGTCATTTATGGCAATGAATTCCACAGATTCACTATCCTCTAGATAAAGAAATTTCTCCTCACCTCAGTTCAAAAGATACATCCTTCTATTCTGAGGTTGTGCCTTCTGGTTCTAGACACCCCCTTGAAAGGAAATATCCTCTCTACTCTATCTAGAGCTTTCATTTGTTAAATTTAAGGGAAGTTTGAATAGGTGAATGGAAGAGAGGGGTATGGATGGCTATGGTCTGAGTGCAGGAGGTGGGACTAGGCAGAAAACCAGATCAGGATGGTCTACAGACCTGTTTCTGTGCTATAGTACTTTATGACACTGTGACTCTTTTGCTTTTGATGTTAATGCACCTAAATATTGCAAAGATGTAATCCAACTTGTGGTCAGTGCAGGCACTCCTTACAAAGTAGGTATAAATGTAAACACGCAAGATTCTGCAGACCTGGAAATCCAGAGCAACAAAGAGCTGCAGGATCTCAGCAGGTCAGACAGCAACTATGGAGAAAAATAAATTGTTGGTGTTTTGGGGCAGAGACCCTTCATCAGGTCACCTTAGATGGCATTGGGTAAGATGGCTGTATGTTCAATCACAGCAGCTTTACAGGGTCAACAAAGGGTGCTACTGTCCTTTTCAAATGTATATTTTATGATCACAGGCTCCTGCTTTGACAATCTGAAATTAAAGTACTGCAGGTCTACCCCATCAGCAAGTTGCTCATTGGCAGACAAACTGAAGGAGCTGGGCTTGGTGTAGATTCTGCTGCTGCTTGTGTCAGAGAGGAGTCGGTGCATGAAGGAGGGAGGCAATCCAATAGCAAGTGACCACCTTAGTCACTTTTCTTGTGATCACAAGCCGGTTTTGGATATTGCTCATGTGGAATGCTGCAGGTGGAATGGACTGATTTATTGGCGGATGGGGAGCTGTGTGGCTTCAGTCATGGAGAGGACTAAGCTTCAAGCCATGGTGTCACCAGTAGAGAGGCTTAGCTGGTGCACTCCACTGGAGAGACGTGGCCCGGCATCCGGACTGGTGTTGGTGCTGCACCCCTAGTATTCGCTCAGCAGAAGACAAGCTGCATTGTGGCCAACTGCTGATTTCTGCTGCATTCATGCAGAGACTGGACTTTTTCTCTGTGTGACTGTATTATACTGATAATTTAAATGTGCTTGCTATCTTGTGTATGCTCTGTGTGCTGTGCAGTGTGTGTGACTGTTGGTACTGTGTTTTATCAAAGTAAAGCAGTCTCATTTGGGTGTATTCATGGGTATTCATGTAAGGTTGAATGACAATTAAACTTGAATTGAATTGAAAAATCAGCACTTATTTCTGATGGCCTGATTCTGTTTTGTACTCTGTTGGTGTCTATCCATAGGCTATAACTCAGAAATAATTGCCTTGAGGAGGTGTTGAGAAGGATTCTTCCTTGCCCCTCCAGTCTGTGTTTATAATCCCAGAGGATGACTAATTGAAAATTTCTAGAATTTAACCCCAACTGCAATGAGTGGCACAAAATAGAGGGGAATTTGGAGCCTCGCACCTGGTTGCAGAACTTGTCACACTAGTTGGAAGAAGTAGGTGCTTTGAGAAGGGCTGTACAATAACTCTTAGCTGTAGTGCCTCCTATAAGTACTGCACTCTCTAACTGTCAGGCTCTGGTTCTGGGAGGGTGAATGTTTAAGATAATGGATGGATCATAGAACAAAACGCAGAACATTGAACATTACAGCACACTACAAGCCCTTTGATCCACGATGTTGTGACAACATTTTAACCTACTCAAGATCAATCTATCCTTCCCTCCCACCTATATATCCCTTCATTTTTCTATCATCTATGTGCCTACTTAAGAGTCTCTTAAATATTCCTATTATATCTGCCTCTACTAGAATTCCATTCAGTGTACCCCTCACACTCACCACTCTCAATGTGAAAAAACTATATCTGACAACCACCCACCCACCCCAATCACTTTAAAATTACATCCTCTTGTATTAGCCATTTCTACCCTGGGAGGAAGTTATTGGCTGTCCATCCCATCAAAACCTCTTATCATCTTGTACATCTCTGTCAAGTCAACACTCATCTTCCTTCACTTCAAAGAGAAAAGCCCTAAATGGGTTACCTTTCCTCATGAAACATTCTCTAACCCAGGCAGCATCCACGTTATCCCTATACTAAATTGGCCAGAACTGAACACAGTACTCCAAGTGTGGTCTAACCACTTTTAAAGAGCTGCAATATTACCTCACAGCTCTTGAACTCAATCTCCCAACTAACAAAGTCCCACAAACCATACATCTTCCTAACCACCATGTCAACTTCTCCACCCTGCTAAGAATCTTGCAATTAACTTTGTACTTTGCCTTCATACATGAATTTCCAAAGTGCATCATTTCACACTTTTCCAGACTGAACTCCATCTGCCACTTCTCAGCCCAGCTCGGCATCCTGTCAATGTCCCCTTTGTAACCTACAACAACCCTCTACACTATCTACAAGACCACCAAACCTTGGCCTTGGTAGAGTAGAGCTTCTGTTCTTATTGAATCTGCACTCAGGAGCGTTCTCCATCGCACTGCTGACCTGCCTTTGTAAATGGTGCAGAGAGTCTGGAGCATTACAGTTGAATACTAGCACAGCATTTATATAGCTGGTTCAGTTTGGATTTTGATTACGAGTGGCTCCTAGCAAGTTGTAAGTGGGGCATTCAACAATGTTACCGATATGTGTCATAGGAAGATGGTTAAACTTTTGAAGATAGTCATTGTCTGAATCACAATCCTAAATCAAAATGGAACCCATATCCATCCTTTTTACTGACAACTCATTCCACACTGTTACACGCCCCAAATGAAGAATTTCCCTCCTTGTTCCCCTTAAACACTTCACCATTCACGCTTAACCAATGACATGTAGTTCTAGTCTCTGTTCTTTTTTCCCCAACATGCAGGTCTGCAGACTTTACCACCTGGCACTCAGTGATGTAGATATCACAAGCTTGAATGGGGCCTGAGTTTGGTGCATGAGTCCAGTGACTGCTTCAATGTCTGAGAACAATGGTAGTTATCAGTGAACATCTTCACATTTGGCCTCAGGACAAAGGAAAAGGTATTGATGAACAGCTAAAGATGGCTGGACTGCAGCACTGCTGCATTGACGATGTGGAGTTGAGATGTCTAATGTTCAAAAACCAGAAGCATCTTCCTTTACTTATGCATTTATTTACAGATACAATGGGAAACAGGCCCTTCCAGCTCAACGGGCCACAATGCCCGGCAGCCTGCCTACTTAACCTTAGTCTAATCACGGAGCAATTTACAATGACCAATTAACCTACTAAGCAGAACGTCTTTGGACTGTGAGAGGGAACCAGAGCACTAGGAAGAACCCATGCGGTTCCTGGGGAGAACATACGAGCTCCTTACAGACGGTGCCAGAACTGAGCTCTGAGCTCAAACACCCTGAGCAATAACAGAGTCACACTACTCGCCATGCTAACATGGCATCTGTTCTATGGCTATAACCTGAATGACTGAGCAATATTTCCTTGTGTCCTATTGATCTCCATAGGCAGTTAATTTATATCAGAGGATTAACAGTTCCACTATGTCAAGGTTAATGTTATCGACCAAACCCAGGTAAACAGGGCTAGTACAGATAATGAACATTGAATCAATGGGCCTGTTTCCACATTTTAACGCTCTATGACACTGTGAATACGATATAGGTGTTACAGACTGTTGAGAAATAATAAATTAATCATTGTACAATCGACCATGTTATTCAGCAAACTGGCTTTCGAGGCTGTGTAGAAACTTGTGTTCATTTTATTAGAACACATTCTCATATGTCTCCATCTTGGAATTCTTCCCACCTTTTACAGCAATCTCTCTCGAATATACTGTATTCTCTTTGCTGACTTGCCTCACACCTTTCCATAGAATTTATGTTCTTTCACCATAAGCAAAGAAACAAGGACACATAAGCAAAAAGGGTAGTAAAAAAACCAGCAACTCTGGCAGATTTACAGCACCCTCCCTTGCAAACACTCATTACTCACTCCAACAACCCATTTCAAAGGAGTATGTCCTAAACTTCTTTCAACGCTATTTCCCCAAGGAAGTATCCACTTGAATAAAGAACAGAGACTTTGTATATCACCAGAGAGTCTCACAAATTTCTACAGATGTACCGAGAAGAGCACTCTAACTGGCTGCATCACTGTCTGGTATGGAGCGGCCGCTGCACAGGATCGTAAAAGCTGCAGAAAGGTGTAAACTCAGCCTGCTCCACCAGAGGCACCTACTTCCACAGCATCGAGGACACTTCCAAAAGGTGGCATCCATCATTAAGGACCCTCTTCTCATTGCTACCATCAGGAGGTGGTGCAAGAGCCTGAAGACACATAAGCAGTCTTTCAGGGACAGCTTCTTCCTTCACCATCAGATTTTTGAATAGATTATTAACCCATGTAAACTATCTCATTATATTTTTTCCTCTGTTTTCACTACTTATTTGTTTTATTTTTACATAGATTTCTTATACAAATTTGTAGTTTTTAGATTATGCTGGCTGGTGGCGTAGTGGCATCAGCGCTGGACGTCGGGGAGAGAGGTACTGAGTTCAAATCCAGCCGGCTCCCGTTAAGAGCTGGTGATCTCTTAAATAAACCTCACCCGGCAGAAGGCAATGGCAAACCACTGCCGTAACTTGCCTAGTACGTGATTTCCCAATACGTCAGGCGTGTGGAAGGAAATTGTCTGCTACCTGGAAGTAATTCCAGATGCAACGTACCTATTGCAATACATTGCTGCCGCAAAACAACAAAAGTCACAACATATTCCTGATTGAAGCTGATTCCGATTCTGAATGCTGAGATGGGTTCAGCAGGCTGTACAGAAAATTAATTTTGACACAGTTGCATGGATGCCACTGATTGGACATGAGAACCAAAGTGGGCTAGACTGTTAAACATTGATAGATCATAATCCTTGCAGCACTGAGTAGAGCTGAAGAAAGATGCGGTGCCTTTGCTATTTTTAATCACCCATTGCCACTCAGTCCCCAATCAGAACTTATTCCTCACATCTTCCCAACTCTGAAAGTGGGCATTTACCTTAAAGGTCATTAGTGAAGTCATTCCAAAGTGGCAGAAGAATTTTATGGAACAACAGGTATATTATGAAACAACGGATGTATGTAGACAAATCATGAACCTTCTAAAACAGCCTATGGAATAGGCTGGGTCATAAACCCCTAAAACTTTGGATTATATTTTCTGGATCATGTTCTATTTTACCTTCTGATCAGAGATCTGTGAATACAAATCCCTCCCTATGATCAAGCACAAAGGCTAAGTTGATAGCTCACCGGGGAACTTTCAGATAAGATCGAGGCCGGGCTTGCTCACTCAGTGGTGGCATTGGCTGCAGCTAGTAGAGCCATTACCTCACAGTGCCAGAGACCTGGGCTCAATCCTGAGCCCAGGTGCTCACTGTGTGGAGTTTGCATGTTCCCCCTGTGATTGCACGAGTTTCCTCTAGGTGCTGCAGGTTCTTCCCATACCTGAAAGACATCCCAAAGATGTCTGGATTTGTCAGTTAATTGACCACGTTTTAAAAAAACTTAGAAGTTACCCCTTTGCAAGGTCTTGGTCACAGTCCTGAGTGGCCTATGTGTCAATGCTTCTATGAAATCACTTAGGTTATTTTAAGAATGTTATAGATGCTATAATTTTCACTATGATCTCTCCAAGTTACTTCTGGATTTGTTAAAAAGAGAGGTAAAACTTGGGAGGTTTTGGACCATTTGCCAGCTTTTACAAAGAAAGACCTACTCTACTAGTAGAGCAAGCACCACAGTACTGCAGTGGTAAGTGCTTACAGCACCAGTATCTCACAGTCATTTCTGGTTTCTGGGGCTGTCTGACTGGTGTTTGCACAGTTTTCCCAATACTGTGGTGTTTCCCCTCCCCCAAGTGCTGAGACTTTCTCCAATATCCCAAATATGTTCCGGTTATCTGGTGAACTGGTGACTGTAAATTGGCCCTGGTGGAGATGGGAGAACAGCTATCAACATAGGCCTGACAGGCCAAAAGGCCTCCCTTCTGTGATTATGAAAATATAGAAATACTCTCCTCAGAGTGTTGGAGGGAAACTAGACTAATTTCTAGTTTAGCTTAGGGGTGGCACGGTAGTGTAATGCTATTACAGTGCTAGTGATCAGTGACTGGGCTTCGATTCCCATCACTGTCTGGAAGGAGTTTATACATTCCCCCTCTCCCCACACCATGACCACATTGGTATTCCGGTTTCTTCTTACACTCCAAAGATGTACAGATTAGAGTTAGTCAATTGCTGCCCTATATTGATGTCATAAGCATGAGGACATTTGCGGGCTGCCCCCAGCATATATTTGGACTGTGTTTGTCATTGACAGTAACGATGCATTTCACCTTACGTTTTGATATTTCGATGACCATGTAATAATAAAGCTAATCCTTATCATCTTCACTGGGTCATTCTTTCTAAATCTGGCCATACACAATGTGTGTGTGGGTGGAGTATTTGCTCACAGGGTGTGTGTGAAGTTTCTAGTGCAGTAGTGTAGTAGTGCTTGTAGTTAGTGTATGCTGCCTGGTGCTCTCTGCTTACAGCTATTGCCGCTGGCTCGCCTTCTCAACAGAGGGTGAAAACAGGAGCCGAGTGTGTAGGCCTCCTCCTGCCAGTTCAGAGCCTCTCCACCACCGAGACTCCTGCAGTGCCTCCTCGGGGCCACATGCAGAAACTGGGCATCTTACGGTCCCAGGTTGAACTACGGGGGATCTCAGAGCAGCAGTGGGCCTCAGAGACGTGTTGTGCAGGCCCACCGCTGTGTGGACACGCCCTGGCGTCCATCAACCACTGTCCCAGCTATGGGTAAATAGCCCCACTGCCTTGTGGTAAGTCTGTTGAGACAAGGCTAAGGGAGCACACCCTGACAGAAAAGCTATGCGCTGGTGGCGCGCAATAGACGGGCCTTAACAGACCAAGGACCCAGCAGCCTCCTGCAGCCAAGATGTAGGACCGGTTGTCCTGGGTTCTCCCTTGCCACCGGGATTTACCTCCTCATGGTGAAGATAGTGCTACTGGGGATGGCGCACTCCCTGTGGCACTTTAATATCTTCCTTGCGTACCTCCACCTCTAACCATGGTGATGCACGATGGATCAAAGGCCTCTGATTGAAACATACAAAGCCCTGCCATTGAAACGTTCAGTGAGGTGCCTTGTTTTGCAGCAAATCAAATCAGTGAAGATTGCACTGGGCAGCCCGCAAGTGTTCCCATGCTTCCAGCACCAACATAACATGTCTACAACTCACTAGACCAAACCCTAACTGGAAAGCTTTGGAAGGTGAAAGGAAATCTGAGCACCCAGAAGAAATCCATGTGGTAGTGCCGACAAAGTACGAACTCCTTACTGACAGCAGCAGCAATCAAACTCTGATCTTACGACTGGTGGTGCTAAGCATTGAGCTATTATGCTACCATTCATCATCTAATTTTACCAATTTCTGAACTCCTGGTCTGCCAAATGTTGGCCAATAGTCTCATATTACAGGAGGAACTTGAGTAGCTGGAGGCGTGAAGCTTTACTACCCAGGAATTGCCTTAAACCCTGCCTCCCTTCAATCAGAAGCAAGGAGCAGATTACCCCAATATGTGCATCCCAACTTCCACTTACTATCGTGTTGCCAGCTCCTATTTTGGTTAAGGCACAACGCACAAGAGAAGGTCACCTTTCTGCACTTCATGAAGAAACACTTCAGTGTCAGAAATAATCTTCCCTGTTTAATTGATTCATCTCTCCTGAGTTAAACTTGGAGGGAGAGAAACAATCATGAATCTCCAAATTTAAAACAGTACTGGCTATTAGATAAATCAATAGAGTTTGAAGAAGAATATAAAAGCACCCAGGAAACTAAGAAAGCAATTTCCAGGTCCATTTATTCTCATAACTTAAACTCAGATATAACCAGTTGAATATTTATCACCACTGGTTGTGTAGAATGGCCAACACATTGTGACAGGTAATTCCCACTACCCCAGGTACTAGAGCTGAGAAGTAATTACTCCACTCACCAGGAAATCAATTTAATACCAAGGAACATTTGCAGTACAGTGGCTGGAGCTCTGTGCCGTGGTCTGGCCCTCTGTTTATAAAGGACTGCGATCTGTAATACAATCAGTGCGGTAGCCTTGAATTAATTATACAGTGATTAGCTAATTGTCCACAGTCACCTTGGAAGCATTTGTAAGTTACAATTGCAGAATATTATGAAGCTGGACTTCACTGTTGTTGCATTGTTGAGCTGAAAGAAAATGAAATCATTATGGGATATTCATGCATGTGTGGTCCAAAAGAAATTGTGCTTGGTGAAGTACAAGTGGCTGGATTTCAACAACAGCTTGGTTTTGCTCAGTCCCACCCAGACTCTGCAAACAGGTCAAGTCTGTAAACGTCACTATAGACAGTATACCACAAATGGTGTTGTGAGCATTGGCAGTCACAACTTAGGCAGAAAAAAGGTTTGTGTTCCAGTCTCATTTCATAGTTTCAAGCATAAAGCTCTGGGTTTTACTGAAGGACTTTGCACTCCAAGAGTTGCAGATTTTCAGACTCGGTATTAAGTGAAGGCTCCATTTCATGATTCAGATGCATTCATCATATGAAGAAGAGGGTAAGGGTCCCAGCCATGTTTATTCTTCATTACCTTTTCTAGCACAAATCCTTTGGTCATAACCACTTGATATGGGAAAACTTTTAAATCCTCTATTTGGTTCATGATGACAGATGAGAACAGCTCGTTTAACTCAACAGCTATTTTTATTGCGACAAGCTCAAAAACAGACCGAGTGCTATGACCCAGGGAGACAACTCACTCAGTTACATACAGAAGGGGAAGACAACATGACATAGGAGCAGAATTAGCCTATTTGGCCCAATGAGTCTGCTCCACCATTCCAATGGCAACCCCAGAATCCACAGTAAAGTCGGGTGGTGGTTGACGCTGCCGCCCGGGGCTCTGTGGGATGTCTGTAGCCCCCACCCATTGGAGGCACACTTTGGTGAGGCAAGAGGCAGGGCACCCGGAATGTCATTTCCCTCCTTCAGCCTCGCTGGGTCAGTGGCGGCTGATACGGTGTCAGCCGGTCCCCATGCAACGATTGCCTTCTGCCACTCAAGCAACTGCACCCAGTAAACCGCAGCAGAGATGCAGTCCAGCACCTCTCCTGGCCCCTTCCAACTGCTTCCGAGCTTGAAGGGTAGTCCCTTCTAACAGGTGGGGCAGTAGACCCACACTGGTGCCCTCACCAGGTACCGTATCAGCACCCTAGACCGGCGGCCCAGATGTTCAGGCAGTGCAGTAGTGCATGAAGAACTCCATGTCCTGCCTGTACCCGGGTCAATAGAAGTGTTTGTACAGCTTTGTGACTCCAAAATGGCCGCCCCCACCAGCCCGTGCACCGTGGCATGGAGCCCCCACAGGACCACCAGCTGCAAAAGATGTCTGCCACCACCTGAACAGCAACCTCCAGCGTGCTCTACTGAGAGTAGGACTTGTCTAGGTCAAGGCCCTCTCCGGCAGCCATTCCCTCACTGCGCCGGCACACCATCACTCACCTGCTGGTCAGCGGAGGGGAGGACAAGCTCACCGCCGGCTGCCATCACCGCTTGGCCCTGGTTGGGCCGAGGCAGGGTGTGCTGTTCCCACTGGTCTGCTTTCTGGAACTGCCCGGCTGGAGAGCGACGGCTTCAGCACCGAGGCAGAGTGTTGCCCCCGGCACATCCACACGGATGTGGGACAGCAGGTCCAGGCCGATGATGCAGGACTCCACCTGGTGCTCCACTGTGGTTTTCCCCACAGCGAGGCGCAACCTTCTCTTCCCTCACATCGCCGGTGACCGTAGTCGCTGGACCGCTGCCGTTGTCCAGTCAGGCGTGGTGGTCAGTCTGGGTCTGGGAGGACACTAGGACAGATGAAGGTGACGTTTGGCCCCGTGTCCACCAACGCCCAGCATCTGATGCCCTCCACCACATAGTCCATGTAAAAGCCTTGCTCTGCACCTAACTGGCCCACCCAGGGAGGTGACACGGAGCGGTTCTGCTGGAGTCTTGGGTGGCCCCCCCGCTCACATTTCCCAATGGCTCTGCTCAGATATGGCATGGGGCTGTCCCAGGCCAAGTGACCTGACATCGCGGGCTTCGCCTCATCAGCTTCCTCCTCCATCTCGATGACACAAGCCCGGGCTTGCGACACGTGGGGCGATGTTGGAACACCTAAACTTGCTTCTGCCCCCTTTGTCTCGGCCTATGATGATGGTGATGTCAGGCGGACATGCTGCAAAGGCGCTCCTTTACAAAGGCGTGGAGGGCAAGCTTTTCTTGGGTTGTGGAAGGAAACTGGGGGTAGCCGTGCTGGGCACATTGGCGGAGATCTGCTGCAAACGCCCCAGGCTTTCTCCCACATGGAGCCACCTGCTGCCCAGTGTTCCCTCGTTGCTTCTTCCAACGTCCTCTGTTCCAAACACCACTCCACTCCAGCGCCGCTATGAGGTCAGGCTGCTGAGCCGGCGTTAGGCCGAGGATGGCCCAGAGGGCAACCCTCTCCAGTGCCAGAGCAAGAGACACCACCTTTCCGGTGGAGCTCGGCCTGTTGTGCCATGCAGCAATTTGATGCACGGGTAAGGCCCCATGTGGCTGGTACCATTGTATCTGTGGAGCTTCACTGTGGACCTTGTGGTATTAATTGCTGAGGCCTGTTGATCCTCCTCTTGCCCCAGTGGCATTAGTGGTGCCTGTCTGCCTCTCACAGCTACAATGTTTTGTGTTCCCCGGTCCGGGAACGAGGGAGGCGGGTGATGCATGGTTGGGCAGCCTGGGTACACTTGCCACGTTGGGGTTCCCAAGGTCTCCCTCCAGGTCAGCCTCCCATCTTTGGGAGTTCAGCCCGAGGATAAGGGAAAGGTATATTGCTCGGTCCCTTGACATGTTCCCCGAGTCTTAAGGTGTTCCATCAGATGTCGTAGCTCTTCAGTCTTGCTGTCAGTTTCTAATTCCACTCCTGACAACAACATGACGAGCATTTTGTCCATGGTAGCAGACGAGAAAAGCTCGTTTACCTTTTTTATTGTGACAAGCACAAAACAGACCAGGCACTATGACCCAGGGAGAGAATCCATTCAGTCACATACAGACGGGGGAGGTGATTGTCACGCATCCCGGTTACAGTCAGGGTGACCCACAAACACACATGTGAATAGCTGTATAACCCCAGCGACAATGTAACAATAAACGAACTAGAACATCCCATCATAATCACACAAATGCATTTCAAGACAAGAATAATAAATGGTGCTGGCCACTAGGAATACTGGGATGGGCTGTCAAACATGCCTCCCCCCGAGCACCACAGTACTTTGCTCATCTTCACTAATTTAAAGGTAATTGAAGGAAAATATAGAGAGATGTTAGCAGGAGGGCTTTTTTTCACAGAGAATGATGGAGTTACAGTTGGTGGTGGTCGATGCAGCTACATTAGGAACATTTAAGAAACTCCTAGGCACATGAATGACAAAAAAAAATGGAGGGCTATGTAGAAGGAAAGGATTAGATTGACTTTCGAGCAGGTTAAAATGTTGGCAGTAGGTCCTGGACTGTGCTGTGGTGTTCTATGTAATTGTAATGCTACCTTAGATGTTACACCTAGCTGCAGGAAAGATATAGAAAATAGGTGCACGAGTAGGCCATTCGGCCCTTTGAGCCTGCACTGCCATTATGATCATGGCTGATCATCCAACTCAGAACCCTGTACCTGCCTTCTCTCCATACCTCCGATCCCTTTAGCCACAAGGGCCATATCTAACTTCCTCTTAAATATAGCCAATGAACCGGCCTTAGTAAGATTGAAAGAAAACACAGAAAATTTTTATGAGGATGTTGTGGGGGATACATTTTGCATAGTTGGGGAATTAAAGGTTATGGGGAATAGGCAGGTAGGTGGAGATAAATCCACAGCCAGATTAGCCATTATCTTATTGAATGGTGGAGCTGGCTTGACAGGCCAGATGGCCGACTACTGCTCCTATTTCTTATGTTCTTAAGACAGAGGACCTGAGTTATTCAGAAAGGTTGAATAGGCTAGGACTTTATTTCATGGAGAGTAGGACAATGAGGGGAGCTTTGATAAGTATATTTATGTGGGGTATGTGAGGTATAGATAGGGTAAATGCAAGCAGGCTTTTTCCATGGAACAAACACGAGGAAATCTGCAGATGTTGGAAATTCAAACAACACACACAAAATGCTAGTGGAACACAGCAGGCTAGGCAGCATCTATAGAGAGAAGCACTGTCGATGTTTCGGGCCAAGACCCTTCATCAGGCCTGAAACGTCGACAGCGCTTCTCCCTATAGATGCTGCCTAGCTTGCTGTGTTCCACCAGCATTTTGTGTGTGTCGTTGTTTTTTCATGGAAGTTGGGTGAGATTAGAACTAGAGGTTATGGGTTAAGGGTGAAAGGTGACCTGGTTAATGGGAAACTGAGGAGATACATCTTCACTCAGATGGTAGTGTGAGAGCAGAATGAGCTGCCAGTGGAAGTGATGAATGTGGGTTT
The DNA here is from genome assembly GCF_030144855.1 of Hypanus sabinus. NCBI lineage: Eukaryota > Metazoa > Chordata > Chondrichthyes > Myliobatiformes > Dasyatidae > Hypanus > Hypanus sabinus. The sequence continues at coordinate 6,765,215 of NC_082727.1, forward strand.
GATTACAACATTGAAAAGAAGTTTGTATAATTAAAGGGATGTGAAGGCTATGGAGGGTGCTAGTCCTGATGCTGGTCAATGGGATTAGGCTGAATACCAGTTCAGCACAAACTAGATAAGGTGAAGTGCCTCTTTCTGTGCCATAGTGCTCTACGGCTCCAAAGCTTCAAAAAAGCCAAAGGGAGACGTAGATGTGAACGTGGCTGTAGAAAGACTCATTAACTTCAAAACTATACTACTTTCTCCAAAGTCATTTCCTTATTAACTCATTATTTCCTACGTTCTATTTCAATTCTCTACAAAGCTTATCAATGTGCTTCTCAACCCTACATTCTTTTGATAGCTCATCTCCAATTCACGGATCAAATCTGTTGCCTTGGGTGGAGAACTGCTGAACTTTTCTGTTCCTGGGCACTGGGCTTTCCATACCAGGCCATGGTGCAACCAGTCAGGATGTATTTCCAGAAGTCTGTCAAAGTTTTAGCTGACATGCCGAATCTAAGCAAACTTTTTAGAAAGTAGAGGGCCCAGATACCTCACAATGCACAAGCCTTGTGGGTTAAGGAATGTCCAGCAGGGAGAACCCAACAGAAACTCTGCAGTGCAAAGAGTAAAGTGGAATCTGAAGTGAGGTGTCCAGCAATCTGGCACCTGACCTTAAACAAAGTGGGTTCAGTTCTGACGAGAGTTTGAAAGCTTTTCATTGTTTGTTAGTTGCTTTGGGAAACCATGAGGTCACACAAGGTTCAAGAGAAATATTAGTCATTCTTTTTATTGCAGACCCAAGCAGAGATCTTAAAATTCTTATGTGCCTCTGTAGCATAGCAGTTAGCATAACACTATTATAGAGTTCAGGGCACTGGAGTACCGTGTTCAATCCAGCATCTCTGTAAGGAGTCTCTGAATGTCCTCCCCATGGAATGTGTGGGTTTTCTCCAGGCCCTCCTCCCACAGGCCAAAGACATACTGTGTAGGTTAATTGGTGATTGTAAATAGTCCCGTGATTAGGTTAGGATTAAATCAGGACTGTCCAGGGTTGCTGAGCAGTGCAACTTGAAGGGCAGGAAGGACCAAGCTGTATCTCTAAATAAAATACATAACGTACTACCAGTCCGAAATATTAAAAAAGATAGATAGTTAAAAGTTAGAAATCACTGTCTGGAACATTGCTTAAAAGCTTGAACATAATTCCTCTCCACTATTTTAACAGAGACATTGGCTGTTCATTTTAAATGAGTTATTACCTCCATTATAATAAGAGAGGAATTTGCTCTAGGTGTTTTATGATAGAATCACTGACAATAATTTTCTTTTAAAGTGTAAGTTGTGTGTGAAGAACGTTCAATAAAATTGTTTCAGTTAATGCTCACAACATAGAGCTTGAATTCATTTTAGACTCTGGTGCATGCCAACACTCAGTCACATCGTGTCCCCGATTTTAAGCTCAGTAATATGAATGGGAACTTCAGACAACAATGATAACCAGGTACTGTGCTTGTTTTGATGTACCACCATTCAGTCCATAAAACACATAAAATAACTTTTCTCCATGCTCCCTTTAACCAAGTTAACACACAAATATGAGACCATTAGACCATTAGAACACAAGACGTAGGAGCAGAAATAGGCCATTCTGTCCATCAAATCTGCTCTGTCATTCTAAAATGGCTGATTTATTATCACTTTCAACCCCTTTCTACTTCTTTCTCCCTGTAACTTTTAACATCCTGACTATTCAAGGAATTATCGGCCTTCACTTTAAATATACCAAATAACTTGGCGTCCACTGCTATCTGAGGCAATAAATTCCATATATTTAATATCCTCTAGCTAAAGAAATTCCTCTTCATGTCAGCCCCAATGGATGTCCCTCTATTTAGGACTGTACCCTCTGGTTCTAGACTCCCCTGCTATAGCAAACTTCCTTTCCACATCCACTCTATCTAGGCCTTCCAATATTCGATAGGTTTCAATGAGATTGAACTTTATTTCTCTCAGCTCCAGTGAGTACAGGACCAGAGACATCAAGCACTCCCCATACATAAATCCTTTCATTCACTCCTGGAATCATTCTCATGAACCCCCTCTGGACACTCTCCAATGCCAGCATATCTTTTCTTAGGTAAAGGTAGAATGATACAGCTATACAGCATGAAAACAGGCCCTTCCACCCAACTTGTCCATGCAGACCAAATGACAGTCTAATTCATCTGAACTTGACCTTCGTTTTTCTAAATCAGTGCAGTTAGCACAACACTTCACAGTGCACCAGCTGTAATATCAGGGTTTGACTTGTGCCGCTATATGTGAGGAATTTGTATGTTTGCCCTGTGCCATACATTTTTGCTCTAGGTGATCCACATAAAACAATGTAAAGGGTGTAGGGATGTAAGTTGTGGGCATGCATTGTTGGTGCCAGAAGCATAGCAGCTCTTACAGGCTGTCCAATACAATCCTTGCAGTTTGATTTGAAATAAATGACACATTTCACTGTATGTTTCGACATACATGTGAAAAGTAAAGGTAATCTTAAAACTTTAAACATTTCCTACACATGTACCTGTCCAAATATGTTTTAAACATTGAAATTAGACCTGTCGCTATCACTTCCTCTGACAGCTCATTCCTTACGTTCATACACAATTTGTCTTCATACACAACTGAGAAATGTTTGAAAATCCTGACCCACAGCTTTCCCCTCTCCCATTGAATCTGTTCTGTCTATTTTTAAACTCCTGTATCTTGGGAAAAAGACTGATTATCCAACTAATATGCACACAGTGGCTACTTTATTAGGTACACCCGTCTGCCTGTTTATTAATGCAAATATCTAATCAGCCAATCATGCGGCAGCAACTCAAGGTATAAAAACATGCAGACATGGTCAAAATGTTCAGACCAAACAATAGAATGGGGAAGAAACGTGATCTAAGTGACTTTGAGTGTGGAATGATAGTTGGTGCCAGATGGGATGGTTTGAGTATCTCAGAAACTGCTGATCTCCTGGGATTTCCACACTCAACAGTCTCTGGTGTTTACAGTAAATGGTGCAAAAAATATATGGTGAGCTTCAGATCTTGGGTGAAAATTACTTGTCAATGAGAAAGATCAGAGGAGAATGGCCAGACTGGTTCAAGCTGACTGGAAGGCAGCAGTAACTCAAAACCACATGTTACAACAGTGCTGTGCAGATGAATATCACTGAAAGCACATCATTTTGAACTTTGAAGTGGATGGGCTACTGCAGCAGAAGACCACAAATGTGCACTGAGTGGTCACTTTATTAGGCATGTATTAGCAGGTACTCCTAATATTCTTCCAAAATGGCACCCTTCAGCTTCCATCCATCCAATGAAATCAGTCCTACCTATCCACCCTAATCTTACAACTCAATCCTCCCAATCCTGGCAACATTCTTGTAAATGTTGTCTGCACCCTTTCCAGTGTAATCAAATCCTTTTGTGTTGGATTGCCCAGGACATGTCTATCAAAGTCTGAGGAGGGTAGATGGAGTTAACAGGAAGACCAGACGAAATAGCAGTTAACAATGTAAGGATGTGACTTGTGGGCATGCATTGTTGGTGCCAGAAGCATATCGACTCTTGCAGGCTGTCCAATACAATCCTTGCAGTTTGATTTGAAATTAATGATACATTTCACTGTATCTTTTGATATACATGTGACAAATAAAGGTAATCTTAAAACTTTAAACATTTCCAACTTAAAATAATGGCTAATCTGGTGCTCCATTTGAGGTTTTTCATTCTGAGGAGTCTGAGGTCCTTTGGAGTATGCAAGCCTCTCTTTCACATGTTCTACCAGTAGAGTCTTCTATGTGGTGGTGTGCTGGGGAAATGCCATCAACATGGGTGATGCCAATAGGCTCAAGAAATTGATCAGAAAAGCCAACTCTGTTATAGCCAAACTGGCCATGGTCGAACTAAGGACCCTAAGGAAAATCCTGGTAATTCTGGTAAATGTTTCCCAACCTCTGCATGCCACCTTGGCTGAAGAGAGGAGCACTGTTAGTAATATACTAAAGTAATCGTGCTGTTTCAAAGAGTGCTATGAGGTCAATCTTACCCTTGGAAGTTAGGCTCTATAATGAGTCAACCTATAGCTGGGGAAGTGATGACCCCCTCCTGTTAGACTTTTTGAGGTAAATTATTTTTCATTCTTTCTTGCTTCTCTTCTAATAGTTGTATATTTGTGTACCTGTGCACCTGTAATGCTTCTGTGACACTGTAATTTCCTTTGAGATCAATAATGTATCTATCTATCTAATGTAAAGACAAGGCATGATCTAATTGAATGGTAGAATGTGTTCAAGGGGCTGAATGGTCTCCTATACTTACCTCGTCTGTTATTGTGCTTTATTTTAGTTGAACTCATCTGCCAGAGCTACTTTGATAGACCCTTTGGGGCAAAGATTGACAGGTAAAGTTAGTTAAACTTGCTTCATTAGTGTTATCTCTGTCTTCTTGGATCTCGGGCAGTACTTATTACATGCATGCTCAATTCTTGAGCATCCTGAATGGAAACCATGACACAAAGAGGCACCAACTAACACATATTTAAGATAGAAACTATTAAGGATAAATGACAGTGATTGATGGCTTAGTTAATGAAAAGCCTAGAATCCAATAGTGACAACCAAGGAGTGAGTGTTTTCGGAGGGTGCAGGGCTCCGATCGACAGGAACTGAGGGCAGGTAATAACTCAATCACAAGGAAGAGAATTTTAAATTGAGCAGTATGCAGCAGGAACCAATGCACGTCAATGCCTAGGGTCACGATGAGAAGGAAGAATGAGAAGAAAGATGTCTTGAAAAATTTACTGGCCACATATTTCAGCAGTTGAACAAAAGTCAACATACAAATTTGATGATTACAGTGTATAATATTGGCAAACGTTGGACATTGGATCTTTTCCTCCTTGACATGAAGAGAATTTGGTTTCTTCTCCAGCTTGTTTATTCAAAAAATTTTGATGACAATTGTATTGTAGTACTTTATATGTTTTGTGTCTCTTGCTATGATCTTCATGGGAAAATGTTCCTGGCAATATATTAGTCTGCGCACAGCAGGGGAGATTATGGAATGTTTATGTTTCTTCCGGTCCTTGCAAAGCTTCTATTTCATATCTTTATTACACTTCACAAATTGCTCATGTTGGCAACAGCCTACAGAAGGCACGTCTTTGCTCTGGGGAACAAAAATTTTGATGAGACTTGGAGATCCCTCATAAACAGAATACTTCCCACTGCAGCATCACTGTTCTGAGAGTGAGGAGAAGTTAGCATTTTGTGAGCTTTGAGATTATGAATGAACAATCAATTCTTCCTGACGAGCTGAAAAATCTTTTCTTTTCTTCCAAGGAGCTTCTGTACGCTTAGTTTTTTTCCTCCTACTTTGATTTCTATTGATTTTGGCTTAAACAAACTCTCTTTTATGCAGGATCTGAGGTGCATCTGTCAATTCTCAAATTTTTGAAGTGTGTGGAATCAAATGTTACAAGAAAGATAGAAAGATCCATCTTATACAGCTGACCCTTGCTAAAGATGAGGACTGAAGGTAACTTCCATGCTACTCAGCAATGACGGCAGCATTTGACTTCTAGTGCTTCTTGAGACACTCCTTAAAATCAGCTCTGAATCTCTGAAACTAACCAAGTAACTATAATCAAACAAAGCAAAATGTGTATACAGCACTTATTATATACACTCAGCGGCTAGTTTATTCGGCACACCTGTACACCTGCTCATTAATGCAAATATCTAATCAGCCAATCGTGTGGCAGCAACTCAATGCATAAAAAGCATGCAGACATGGTCAAGCGGTTTAGTTCTTCTTCAGGTCAAACAATGGGGGAAGAAATGTGATCTAAGTGACTTATACTAGGGAATAAAAAAACACGAAATGCTGGCAGAACTCAGCAGGCCAGACAGCATCTATGGGAGGAGGTAGTGACGACGTTTCGGGCCGAAACCCTTCATCAGGAGTGAAGTAACATGGGATGGTCAAGGGGAGATAAGAAGTGGGGGGAGGGATAAAGTAGAGAGCTGGGAAGTGATAGGCTGGAGGGAAATGGGCTGGGGGGAAGGTGGAGAATTATGGGAAATAAAAGAGAAAGAAAGGTAGGGCTGGGGGGAGAGATTATATTGAGGGGGGAAAAAGAGATAGAAAGAGAACCAGACTAAAATAATAGATAGGGATGGGGGTAAGGGTGGGGGGCAGGGGTATCAACGGAGGTCAGTGAGTTGGATGTTCATGCTGGCAGGAAGGAGGCTACCTAGGCGGGAGATAAGGTATTGCTCCATCGACCTGTGTGTGGCCTCACCTTGACGGTAGAGGAGGCCATGGACTGACATGTCGGAGTGGGGGTGGTCTGTGGAAATGAAGTGTGTGGCCACAGGGAGATCCCGCCACTGCTGGAGGACTGAGCGCCGGTGTTCAGCGAAACAGTCTCCCAGTCTGTGACGGGTCTCCTCAATGTATAAATGGCCACATTGGGAGCACTGGATACAGTATATCACCCCAGTTGACTCACAGGTGAAGTGGTGCCTCACCTGAAAGGACTGTCTGGGGCCTGGGATGGTAGTGAGTAAGAAAGACCGCTGAACACCGGCGCTTGGTCCTCCAGCTCTATCTTAGATAGGCGCATGGAGCTTAGAAAAATAGAGGGCTATGCACTAGGGAAATTTTAGGCAGTTTCTAGAGTAGGTTACATGGTCGGCACAACATTGTGGGCCGAAGGGCCTGTAATGTTCAGTAGATTTTTATGTTCTATGTTAACTATTTTGAATATTGCCATTTTTTTCAGCTAATGCTGCCTTTGCTCTTCCTCCCCCCCCCCCCCCACCACCCCCGGGATCACATCTAGTCTTGGATCATCCCAACATTCCCAGCCCTCCTGTCTTCCCTGGTCTCCAAATCGTTTTCACCACCGTAACCAAAGTCCATGCATATTTCAAAGTAATATTAATGAATTCAATGGATGGCCAAAACTCTGAAAATGGATTTCACTGATAGAATAGAGATACACATTTCCATGGGTGTGCAGTGCAAGTGATATATTATAACATGACTTCTGGGCACCAGTAGGGTGATAGTCCAAGAAGGGTATGTTCTATCAATAATTCAACCATAAGATATAGGAATAGGTTTGGGCTATTGAGTCTGCTCCACTCTTCAATCATGGCTGATCTCTTCTTTCAAACCTGTAGGGTAATGTAATGGATGACAGATGATACGTATTATTCATAATAGAAAATGTTCAATGTAATTCACAACTACCATCAAGTTGTGCTCACTTAGGAATCGACAGCTGACATAATGACGCCAATATCTGATGGAATGATGTCAGTGTAAGGTGACTGCTTTTGTTTTGTTCATAGTGGAGTAAAGAACTGTGGCTTTTGTTAAACACTCCTGTGTGTTCTATTCGAATTGTCCTACACTGGTGACTGCAATGCTCTCAAACAATCCCAGAGCTACTCAAAGACATGTCGTTAACTGAGTGTCTTTGAAGCTGTTGGAGTTGTGAGAACAGAATGTTACTATCTGGTTTGCACGGGCAGAAGCCCAGTTCACACTGGGATAAATCACCATGGAAATACCAAGTTTTATTACATCTTAGCATCTCTAAGTAGTTCCACTGTAGCCAGGGTGATGAGTCTACCAGAAGGCTCACCTGCATGTGATAAAGATTATGACTGTGAAAACTCACCTATTACAGACCGAGTCTGAGTGCAGCAAACAGTTGCTCTTCTTGCCCGGCCTGGGTGGTGCTAGGCCTTCTGAACTGATGGACCCCATGCCACCTCACTGGATAAACACTATCCATGTTTTTTTAAAATAATTCTTCATGCAGCAAACACCCAATCAAGTTCACACAGCTCTCAGTAATATACCCATGAAAGACTATAGTGAGCTTGCTGAAATGGCTGATAGTCAACACTCAGCCAGGTAGAGATGCATCGTTCCTCCTCCTTTTCCTGTCTCAATAGACTCTGTCAGCAGAGCCTCCAGCAGACTCATGCCCGCAGTTCAGAACCAGTCTACACCAGGTCTATGTTTTTGCCATGCATGCTTCAACGTGGATGCCAAGAGCTACCGGCGGTTGTGCACCTCTGATAGTGAACAGTGCGTGGGGACTTTGGAGACCTTTCAACACCATGGGTTCCAGCTGGCAGGATCGGCTATTGTCCATTTGGGATACCCTTTCAGGGTGACACTTCCTGTGTGACATAGGCACTCAAGTGAGTGACACTCATTGATTATAAGGCAGAAAGTGACGGACTCTCACTGGAGGCCGCCAATCGCAGCAGGATCCAGCTTTATGGAATACAACCGTGTAGTGGATGACACCGCACATGGTACTTTGCCTTGGCTAAAGTTACTAGACCTCTGCTTGACGCAGACTTCTTGATCTTAAGAACTACCAGCTTGTAGACACAAAGGACTTTGGGTCATTACCCTGTCCTCTCAGTAAGGTCCCCATGATGGTTCAGTCTAGGACATCTACCACCACATGTGAGTTCTCTTGCATCAACACCCAAACCTCACCAAGCCCACATTTTCCACTATATTCACAAAGCATGGGACCGAGCACCGCATTTCTACAACAGGCTCGCCAGTGCGCGTAGACCGGACTCCGAAACGCTGGTCAGTGCAAAGGTTGCTAATGTGGAAACACAGGTCAAATAGCCCTTGGGCTTCATGCCCCCACATGGCCCCTAACCCCGAGTGTGGTTGCCGTCCATGTGGTGATTACTGCCGCCTTAACGAAGTCATCATCTCCGATTGTTACCCAGTCTCACGTATTCAAGTTATTTTTGACACGTTTAGCCAGAAAGATAATATTTTCTAAATTGGATTTAGTCGGGGCTAAAATCAGCTGCCTGTGTGCACTGAGGACATTCCCAAAACTGAGGCTCTACCCCTGATTGGCCTATTTGAGTTTCTGCACCTGCTGGGATCAAAATGGACTCTGTGTTAGAAGACTTGGATTCTCTTTTTGTTTACCTGGAAAACATACTTGTCACTGGCACATCAAAAACTGAACACTTATTACCTCTCTGCATACTTTTCAAGCACCTAATCCAACATGGGCTGACTATTAACCCCACTAAATGCCAATTCAGATTGTCTACTGTGGACTTTCTCGCCCACCACATCTCCACAGAAGATACTGCAAAGGAAACAGCATTATGAAGGACCCCATGCACCCCTCATACAAACTCTTCTCCCTCCTGCCGTCTGGGAAGAGGCTCCGAAGCATTCGGGCTCTCACGACCAGACTATGTAACAGTTTCTTCCCCCAAGCTTTCAGACTCCTCAATACCCGAAGCCTGGACTGATACCTTGCCCTACTGTCCTGTTTATTATTTATTGTAATGCCTGCACTGTTTTTGTGCACTTTATGCAGTCCAGTGTAGGTCTGTAGTATAGCTTTCTCTGTGTTTTTTTTAATTATGTAGTTCAGTCTATTTTTTTGTGCTGTGTCATGTAAACCACGGTCCTGAAAAACTTAGTCTCATTTTTACTATGCACTGTACCAGCAGTTACGGTTGAAATGACAATAAAAGTTGACTTGACTTGACACCCTGCTGTCAAAAGTCACCGCTGTTATGGACTTTACACTGCCCTGCACTACCGAAGCACTGCAAGAGTTTTTAGGTGTGGTAAATTTCCATCATCATTCCATTCAATGAGATTCTGAACTTGTGTTTCTCTTGTGTAGTGCCCCTAATTACATGCCTGAATATTCAGCCAACGTGATCAGAGCACTTGACGACACCAAGTGAGTGCCGACCCACTCCCACTAATACTTGTGCCTCAGAATATGCTGTGGATACTATGCGCGAATAGTTGGTTGGAGCCAAGTGGCAACCACTTGCCACCTTCAGTCAGCAGCACCCCCACCCTCCCCCCATCCCTCTGACAGGAAGTACAGCATGTTTAACGGTGAGCTTCCTGGTCTCTGTCTGGCTCTCGGCCATTTAATTTTCTACTGGAAGGTTGGCATATCAGAGCATTTGTTGACCATAAACCACTCGTGCACGTGCTGGTTAAAGTGTCTGTATGGCAGCATTGCCACCTGGCCTACATTTCAGACTTCATGACTGACATCCCGCTGTCGATGCCATGTCATGGCCTCTTACGTCTGGACAGGAGGGCTTCACAGAAACTGGTTGCTTTAAAGTTTGCCTGGCATGGTCTTAGAAAGTATGTGTGGGACTGGAGTGCAGCCTGCGTTGTGTGTCAGTGGGTGAAAATTAACCGTTATGTTCGGGCACCATTGGAACCTTTCAAAGTACCTGAACAATACTTTGACCATGTCAATGTGGACCTGGTTGGTCATCTAACCCCTCCCATGGATTTACACATCCCCTTACCATGGTGGACCATACCACCAGGTGGCCAGAGGTTGTCCCTCTAGTGTCAACAATGGCTGTTAACATTGCTTGGGCATTCATCAACACCTGGGCCACTCGGTTTGGCACCCCATCCGACATTTCTTCCGCTCGCTGTCCTTAATTCACGTCAGACCTCTGGGCAATAATGGCTTAGAGTGTCAGTATTAAATTGCATCACACCAGTACATATCACCAAAAGACCAATGGCCTGTGTGAGCACCTTTACTTAAAGGCTACTCTGAGGGCTTTCCTGTCAGAAGAATGTCGGAGTGGTCATCTCCCATGGGTCCTGCTGTGGCTCAGAATGGCTTCAAAAGTGGACCTACCAGACCTAAAAAGTTGAGTTGGTGTACAGGCTGCCTCTACAAACACCAGGTGATTTTATCCCTGATGGTATACCTGGTTGGCATCTCAGCAGTGTTCCACTCTCCTCAGTAAACTCAAATCTTCTATACTTGTTCCGACCTCTCATTATGGCATACCGCACTCTTGAGTTCCAGTTCACCTTTGTTCTACCTTGTTTGTTTTTATCCACCATGATGCAACACCCCCTTAAGTCCTTTTATGATGGCCCATTCTGCATTTTGGAACAATGTGAAAAAAGACAGTGCATCTCTTTTAGTGTAAGTTCCTGAATAGATTTCTTTAGATCATCTTAAACAGGCTCACCAAGACCTAATGGTTCCACTGCCACATCGCCTGCATCACGACATGATCATCTGTGTGTCAGCACACACCTGGATGAGCCAAAGGCAGCTGCTGTTACAAGTAGGACCCGAGTCAGGTGACTTGTATGTGCTCCAGACAATACCAGTTTTGGTGAATTCTGAGAGAGTGGGTGTGCCTATGTAGGGTAATGTAATGGGTGACAAATGACATATATTGTTGAGAATAAAAACTGTTCTACATGGTTCACAAACATCGTCATTGAGTTGTGTTCACTTTAAGAGAAGGCGTCTGACATAATGATGTCAGAGTAAGGCAACTGTTTCTGGTTTGTTCATAATGGAACTAAAGGGCTGCAACTTTTGTTAAGCACTTCTGCATGTTTTATTCACAAAATCCTACAACTCATTCTCCCATCTTACCAATCAAGAATCTATCAATTTCTGCCTTAAGTACTTGGTCTTCACAGCCTTTGTGGCAAAGAATTCCACAGATTCACCGCACTTTAGGTGAGGATATTCTTCCTCATCTCATTTTTAAAAGGACATCCTTTTACTTTGTGTTCTCACATCCTGCTAATGGAAACATCCTCTCAATTTCTCCATATCTGCCCTGTCAATTTCTGGTATATTTCATTGAAATCCATCCACCCCCCCATCTTTCTGAAGGTTTCATAATTTCAAGACAGGAATATATATATATCCAAATTTTAGGGCATGTAGAAGCAGAGGAACAAGTCTGAAATTATATGAACTGGACTTCCAAATAATGAGTTAGGAAATGCATCAATGCACAAAGACAGTGGAAGATTCAACCATCCTTGCACAGAAGGTGAATAGGTTAATTTTTGATCTGAGATCGAAAGAGTTAAGTTAACCAATGTTATCTGGGGCAATGGGGAAAGGATGTTGGATGGAGTTCGATTACATAGCATTATTTTATTAACTGGCTGAATATACATGTGGGAAATGTGATAGGATAACTTACAGCATTTGCCCCTGTACTAATGCACACCATTCATCACAGTGACAAAGAAAATGATGATGAAGACTTTTAATGAAGTAATAAAAATGTTGGCATGGGTAAAAGGGGATTAGTAAACAGATCAGAAGCAAAATATTAACTGAATTAAGAGCTTAGTGTATATTATATCCTACTAATCCTCAGTAAAGTTATTATCCTTTAATGCTTGATGATTTTTATTTTGTTGGACCAATGATATTTGACATTTATTGAGAAGTTTTAACTAAAGCAGCTGACAAATGCAATCAACTTAATGAGAAACATCCAGGTTGATTCTTGGGTGACTCTTTACAATTGAATATCTAATTTCATTTCCTATGATGGCCTGCTGAGAGCCTGTTATTAACTTACCTTCCTCTGTGAATTGTGCACCTTCTTGAACCAGATCACAGTTCTAGAGTCACAACAAGCAAAGGTTCATAAGTTCTTTATTGTTAAGTGGGTTAGGGAGAAGACAGGAGAAAGGAGTTGAAAATAAGATCTTTTGTGATTGAATAGCAGATCAGACTCAATGAACAGAATGGCCTAATTCTGCTCTAATGTCCTATGGTCTATGAAATTTAGTGAACAAGATGTTTTTTTTTTACAATACTTCAGCAAATTTGAAGTCATCATTGTAAACATTTATTCTAAATTATCAACTTGGTTTAAATTAAAAGGTGCAGTGGTAGTACTTGAACATTTATCTCAAAGTAATTAGTTCAGGTTTCTGAACTGTTAGGCCCAGGATTTCACCTTTGCCCCATCACTCTATCACTTTGATGGAAAACTACAGGCTGTCCTCAGGTAACAAACAGGTTCCATTGTTACCTATGTCCATAAGTCAATGTTCAAAGTATGCATACATTATACATCTTTGAAATTTGTCTCCTTACAGTCAGCCACAGAAAAGAAACCCAAAAAGAATCCATAAACTAAAAGACTCAAACACCCAATGCACAGAGAGGAAAAAAAAAACAAATCATGCAAACAATAAAAGTAAGCAAATAGCATTCAGAACTCAAAATACTCTGCAGATGCTGGGGCCAAAGCAACACGTACAACATGCTGGAGGAACTCAGCAGGTCGGGCAGCATCTATGGAAACGAACAGGCAATGTTGACTGCTCATTTCCATGCCTGCTGCCCGATCTGCTGAGTTCCTGCAGTGTGCTGTACGTGTTGTAAGCATCAGAAGTGAAGTTTTATGAAAGATACAAAGCCGTGGATCACTGCAGCGGAAGCAATCCACACGCTCAGTTCAGTACAGAGCTGAGTCAATGTCACGGAGCAGCAAGCAGAACTAACCCATCCCTCACCTCCAGTCCCAAAACCCTGACCTTTTCAATCTGGTTCAGCGCTTACTGTTCAAACATTGGATCTTTCTGTGCTCGAGGACCTGGACATAGCTGCCAGGATTTTGCCTTTAGCCAACCTTTCCAATTCTGCCTGGTGCTGAAATCAATTGGACATTGGATTTTCCTCGCTCATGCTTCTGCCTCCGCTTGCCTCAATCATCCCTGGCCTGCACCCCTACTGGCCTCCTGTTGCCCCCACCATGCCTTGCCTTTGCCTCTGTCTCCACCAGCACTTGCCAAACTTTGCCTCTGCTTACCTCTCCATTGTTGTGTTGACCATAATTAATAAGGTTTTCAATAATTTTCTTTGTTTTGTATTTTGCTGCCAATAAGTAGCAGCTGGGCACAACCAGCACTATCTTAAATCAGATTTGTCCATAAGTTGAAAATACACACAATTCATGATATGGCAACTATGCTTTCACTGTCTTGTAATAAAAGGCATTAAAACATTACAATTGAAAAGACACAATTACTAAAAGTGGGGAGAGAGAGGAAACTTGTATTGTTGTTCGTAGGAACAAATGTTTGTGCACACGTCAGACTTCTGATTTATAAATCGATAAGTTAGTTTACTATTGTCACATGTATGCTATGTCTTAGTCTCCATCCATACAGCTCATTTCATCACATCAGTGCATTGGGGTGGTCCAAAGGACAACAATAACAAAATGAAGAATTTTAATATGATAGGAGCTGAATCATAAGAGGCATCCATAAATTCGATGTTGTTAACTAGTGACCGATAGTACCTCTGATCTCCAAACTAGTATTTATTTACCACTGTGAATAAACTAATTCTCTTCACAAGATAGGCTCATGAAACATAGACATAGAAACATAGAAAGCATACAGCTCAATACAGGCCCTTCAGCCCATAAAGCTGTGCAGAACATATCCCTACCTAGGCTTTATCCATAGCCCTCTTTTTTTCTAAGCTCCATGTATCCATCCAGGAGTCTCTTAAAAGACCCTATCACTTCCGCCTCCACCACCACCACCAGCAGCCCATTCCATGCATTCACCATTCTGCATAAAAAAGTTACTCCTGACATCTCCTCTATACCTGCTGCTAAGCACCTACTTGAAGGAAGATTGCTTGTGCACAAATTGACTGGTGTACTTTTTGTAATAGATGCAGCACTTCAAATGGGCTTCTTTGACTCTGAAGTGCTCAGAAACCAGCAAGGAACTTGGATAACAATTGAAAGTTTTCTGTTCTCTTTGAACAGGAGCCTCTGGTTAAGCTGGGTAACCTTATTCTTTGCTGTTTTCTGGTTATAGTCAGACTGAGCTCTGGCTTCTCCTTAATGTCAGCCGGCATGTTATGTCATGTCTTGGAATCCTGTGCTATTCCCTAAGAGACAACAGCAGGCTGCTGTTCAGGCATGGTCACTAGATGTATGGTTATACATTTGTCTTACAGACGGTTTTCTCTCTCTCTCCCCATTTTTAGGAATTTTTCTTCCTTATCGATCTTATACATATTTTTTCTGCCCTTCATTATAATACTTCAGAGGTCTAGTTACTACATCTAGTGAATTTTGCGTATTTAATGACTTAAGACAAAATCAACTTGAGGGGTTCTATGAAAATGGAACCCTTTTGTTGAAACACACACAAAATGCTGGTGGAACACAGCAGGCCAGGCAGCATCTATAGGAAGAAATACAGTCGGCGTTTTGGGCTGAGACCCTTTGTCAGGACTAACGGAAAAAAGAGATAGTAAGAAATTTAAAAGTGGGAGGGCAAGGGCTCCTGTCTTCTCCTATCATTTCAGGTCTCGCCCTCCGCCTCCCACTTTCAAATCTCTAACTATCTCTTTATTCCATTAGTCTTGATGAAGGGTCTCAGCCTGAAACATCAACTGTACTTCTTCCTATAGATGCTGCCTGGCCTGCTGCATTCCACCAGCATTTTCTGTGTGTGGCTTGAATTTCCAGCATCTGCAGATTTCCTTGTGGTTACCCTTTTGTTGATTTATTTTTACTTACAGATGCATCACAGAGTAGGCCTTTCCGGTCTTTCAAGCCACACTGCCCGGCAGCCCCCGCTAGCCCTAGTTTAACCCTAACCTAATCAAAGGGACAATTTACAGGGCCAGTTAAGCTACCTGGTATGTATTTGGACTGTGGGAGGAAACCAGAGGACCCAGAGAAAACCCATACATTCCACAGGGAGGGCATACAGAGATACCTTACAGAGGCTGTTAGGATTGAACTCCAAACTCTGAAGGCCCAAGCTAACCACTCTGCTACCAAGGTGCCCCAGGATGGCCTGTAGTTCCCTTGCTCTTTGTCAAAGTTAAAGAGCCACCTATCCAATGCTAAAGTAAGTCACACACAAGCATCTTCCACACTTTATTGACATGCAAGTATTTAGCCTCAATACCAAGGGATTGTCCAAGGAGCTGAGGAGGCACTGGCATAAACCAACTGGGGTGTGAGAGCCATAAATACCAAGGTATATTTCCTTTGATTTATTCCAATGATCCTTAAGCTTTTAAAACTTCAAGTGCCACCACGTACTCTATCTCCTTCATAGACCCCACTCCTCTCATAACCACTGACAGGTAATATGCTTTCCCAAGCACACATCCTGAATGCATTGCAAAGCTATAAGTTCCTAAAGGTTTCCAGTCATCTCACTGAATATTTAACTCTGATGGGGAATTATCAGTACTGTAAAAATAATTACGAATCCAGGCACTTTCAAATTCAGAAGCAGATTTACCTCAAGCATGTTTGGTGTTTCACCTACAATCAAATAGTAATAAAAATTTGGTTATGAAATATTTATAGATATATACCCACAAATAAACAATTATCTCCAAGCCATTGCAGAAATAACAATTGCTATATGTTAAATAAATGCATAATTACCTTGATAAATTTTTACTGCATCTTTCATTTTTTTAAGGTACAATCATTGATCGCACAAGTGTTAATGTATCATTCTCAATGTGTTTAAATGAACAAATTTATGTGATATTTTAATTTAATCACTCCATTTATTTGAAGTAATCTTTGTGGCTCTTGCGAATAAACACAGACAAAGACCTGTTCTTTCAGTATTTCTATTTAAAACTTCAAAGCTCCATTTCAGCATAGGAATATGTTTTTAAGCTGTGTTAGATATTCACTTTCCAGGACCCCAGAGGCTTATTGCTAACCTCAGCTCTCTAACACAGCAGTATGACATTTCCAAAGGGTCATAGTCAGTTGTGACAAAGTTAAGCTTCAAACCAATATTTATATCAGAGTCACCTTCTGTACAGATACTCCTGTGTCCAGCATCTCTTTATGGATGAACAATCAATCTATGTATATAAGCAATCTTCCATATTCGTATTCATTGCATTTTTTAATTAAGGTATACTCTGTGTTCTTTATCTTATTGTGTTTTTTAATGCTGCATCGAATCTGAAATACCAATTATTTTGTTCTCCTTTACACTTGTGTACCAGAAATGGCATTAAACAAGGCAACACAGACAAGATGCTGAAGGAACTTAACAGGCTAGGCTATCAATGGAAAAGAGAAACCAGTCAATGTTTCAGGCCAAGACTCTTCATCAGGACTGGAAAGGAAGAAGAGAAGTTAGAATATGAAGGTGTGGAAAGGGGAAGGAGGAAGAAATACAAGGTGGTAGGTGATAATTGAAACTGGGAGGGGAGGTGAAGTAAAGAGCTGGGAAGTTGATTAGTGAAAGAGATAAAGGACTGGAGAAGGGGGAATCTGATATGAGATGGACAGAAGACCATGGAAGACAGTGAAGGGGGAATTGCCATTAAAGAATCTTGAATCTTGCTCAGCTTTTTGTTGCTCAGTCTTCAGTTCTTAATGCAAATTACAAACAAGAACCCATCTGAAGTTAAGACATTGCCACAGAGACTAGACAGGAAAGTCAGCTCGTCTTTGAAGAGTAGGCACATACAGTATAGCCTTCCTATAGTGAGGATACTCATAAATATCTATACTCAGATAAGGCTTAAAATCTCCTTTTGAGTCCAAGGCTTTGTGGACAGTGAACCCGATAACATCACAAAAAGGGGCTGAATCCAGCATGTCTGTCGTCTAATTCTCTGATAAAAGAGCTGCAAAATTCAGCATTGAGACAAGCATCAACACTCACAATTTGGATTAGATCAATGATGATTTCTGGGTCAGGACGTTGGGGAGGAGAGCAGTCAGTCCCAATCTAATGGGCTCACTGAATCACCAGTTACTACAGGATCAACAGTACCGGCAGGTGAAGGCAATGAACACTTCATAATGATCAGAGGTAGGAAGTGAACTAACACACTTCAAGGCCGATTCATACCTTGCTGCCTTGGTAAAGCATCCAAAATTATCAAAGAAGTAAGTGGGTGGGGGGGGGGCAGAGTGGGGATGGTGTGGGTCATTGATGATGGATGATGCTTTCCTGTGACAGCACTCCATGTAAATGTACTTTATGGTGGGGAGGGCTTTACCCATGATGGACTGGACTGTACTGATTACTTTTTGTAGGATTTTCCAACACCAGTATTACTGATTCCACACCAGGCAATGAAGCAACCTGTCAGTATACCCTCCCTAGCACATCTACAGAAGTTTGTCAAAGTTTTAGATGACACACCAAATCTGTGCGAACTTCTAAGAAAGTGACACAGCTGTGCTTTCTTTCTAATGACAGTTACATGTTGGATCCAAGACAATTCCTCTGAAATAATAACATCAAGGAATTTAAAGTTGCTGACACTCTCTGCCTCTGATCCCTTGATGAGGATTGGCTCATGGATCTCTGCTTTCCTCCTCCTGAAATCAATAGTCAGCTCTTTAGTCTTGCTGACATTGAGTGAGAGGTTGTTGCTGTGGCACCACTCAGCCAGATTTTCAAACTCCACCTTGGTTTAGCCAGTGGTGTTATCAGCAAACTTAAATATGGTATTGGAGCTATGATTAGTCATAAATATAAAGCAAGTAGAGCGGGGAGCTAAGCACACAGCCTTGTGGTGCACCTGTGCTGATGGTGATCATGGAGGAGATGCTGATGCCAATCCAAACTGACTAGTGTCTGCAAGTGAGGAAATCGAGGATCCAGTTGCACAGGGAGGTTTTGAGGCCAAAGTCTTGGAGCTTATTGATTATATTTGAGGAGATGATAATATTGAAATCTGAAATGTAGTCAATGAAGAAAATCCTGATGCATCTTTACTGTCCAGATGTTCCAGGGTTGAATGAAAAGCCAATGAAATGGCATCTGCTGTTGACCTGTTGTGAAAGTCATCAAACTGGAGCTGGTCCAACTCACTTCTCAGGCAGGAGATGATATGTTTCATCACTAACCTCTCAGAGAGCTTCATCACAGTGGAAGTACTACTGGTCAATTGAAACAGGCTACCACCTTCTTCTTGTATAATTGAAACTTGCTTGAAGCAGGCAGGTGTTCATTCATACTGCCAAAGGAAGAGGTTAAAGGTATTGGTGAACACCAGCCAGATGATCAGCACGTGTCTTTAGTATTGAGCCAGGAGCCCTGTCTGGGCCAGATGCCCTCCATGGGTTCACCCACATGAAGGATGCTCTCACATCAGCCTCAGAGACTGAGTTGTTGGAGGCTGTAGGAGTTTGTGAAGTTGCCTCCATGTTTCGTCGGTCAAAAAGAAGCATTGAGCACATCTGGGATCAAAACCTCATTATCACTTGTGTGGTTTGGTTTCAGCTTGTGGGAGGTGATAGTGTTCAAGTTGACAAGCATGCTTCAAAGTTTGTTCTGGAATTACCACTTTACATGTGAGATGGCTTTCCGGAGATTGCTCCAAGAACTTTTGTATTTATCTTTGTCACCAATGCCACTATTCTGGCCTTCAGCCAATTGTGGATCTCATGGTTTATGGCTGGGGAGGATTTTGAATAATTTTGTGGGGACACACTCCTCAACGGCTATTTTTATAAAGTCCATGACAATGATGGTATATTCATTCAGATTTTCTGATTAATTCTTGAAGGGAACACGAACCAATTCTCATAGATGGATCAGAAATGGTGAGAGTAAGCAATTTCAAATTCCTGGGTGTCAAGATCTCTGAGGATTGAACCTGGTCCCAAAGTATAAATGCAACTCTAAAGAAAGCAAGAAGTGGCTATATTTCATTAGGAGTTTGAGACTTGCTTTTTCACCTAAAAGACTCAAAACTACAGTTCTACCACAGAGAGTAGTATTCTGACAGGCTGATCTGTCTAGTATGGGGGGGGGGGGAAGGGCTACAGCATAGGATTGAATAAAACTACAGAAAGTTGTTAGATTAGTCAGCTCCATCATGGGTACTAGCCTCTGTAGTATCCGAGACGTCCTCAAGGAGTGGTACCTTAGAGAGGCAGCGTCCATTATTATGGACACCTGCCACCCAGGACTTGCTCTTTTCTCATTGTTAACACCAGGAAGGAGCTACCAAAACCTGAAGGTATACACTCAGTGATTCAAAAAAAGTTTCTTCCCCCTACCATCCGATTCTTAAATGGACATTGAATCCATGGACACTACCTCACTTTTTTCTTTTTTTTCTTTTTGCACTATTTTTAATTTAACTATTTAATATACATATGTACTTACTGTAATTGATTTACTTAATTATTTTTCTATATTATCATGTATTGTATTCTACTACTGCTGCTAAGTTAACATATTTCACAACACTTGCCAGAGATATTAAACCTGATTCTCATTCTGATTCAAAGCAATCCCTTCACTGTTCCTCTGTCTCCTACGGGCACTCCTTTGTTGTCTTAAATCTTTAACCTCCGCCTTTATGTAGGTAGGGGGACAGCCAAGTGATCAGATTTCCTGAATGCAGTTCAGGCGTGGAATGGTAGGCATTCCTAGTTGTAGTATAGCAGTGGCTGCGTGTGTTGGGACCACAAATGCTGCAGGTGATATGTTGCTGATAACTGGGCGGAGATTTCTTCAAGCAAGCCTGATTGAAATCCCCAGCGAAGATTTGAAAAGTGTCAGGGTAGGATGTTTCATGCTTGCTGACGATGGCACTCAATACTTTGAGTGCCTGTTTAACATCAGCCTTTGGCAGTACGTAAACTGCAGTCAAGATCATGGAGAACTCTCTTGGTAAGTATAATGGTCGGCACATAATCATTAGATGTTGCCAGTCAGGGAATCAAAAATTGTACAGGACCACTATGTCAGAGCACCAAAAGAGTTTACAAATACAAATCCTCTCCTAATGCCTTTTTTGAATCCGCAGTTCAGTCCATCCTGAGTATTGAGAAGGCCTCAGGTCGGATTGCAGAATCTGGCATGTCCAAATTGGGCCGTATCTCCATTAAACCCGAAATGCAACAATTCCTCTTTTCCCTCTGATACTACAATCTTGCACTAAAGTCCAGGATCTTATTCTCCCGCAACTGTACTTTTGTCAACAAGATGCTGGGTGAAGGAAGCCTCATGCTCTTTCATTTCAGCCTGGCTTCCCTCCTCCCGCTCTTTCAGCCGTGATGATGTACCTTTGTCCACTTAGAGCGTGCCTAATATTTAGGTCCACTGAGTGCTTCAGAGGTTCGTGAAATCACTAGTTTGTTAATATGGTTCAAAATTACAGGCTGCAGATTGCAGTGAGCGGAGTTCAGAAGTATGTATATTTAGAAGTTTTGCACCATTTATGTAAAGCAAACAGAGAAAAGCGTGAAGTATCAATTCCAACTTTCCTCTGTTTGCTTTGCATTAATGGTATCTCTTACTCAATCTGTTCATTACTCCTCAGAACTTGCTGCTTATGCACATTAATAGTCCATTAAACCAACCAAAGAAAATGTGGCCAGTTAATTAAAAGTGATTTAAGATTAAATGCCCTTAATTGACTTTATAATTGTTAAGTCAATACCTATAAAGCCTCTTTCAACTCAAAAGGGAACAATTTAAGCAACTGAGTTCCATTTTAGTGTGTAGTCATCTACTTTTAAGATTTCAGAGGTTTTGGAATGAAATTCATCTTTAGTCATGTGAACACTGTAATAGTAGCTGTGCATTGTTTCATTAACTTCAAAAGAAGTTTCGTTCAGAACAAAAGCACATATATATGCAATACCAATTAGTAGTAGTGACTGAGGTAAAGTCAGCCCCTCACAGATTAAAACATATTCCCTCTTCTGTTTTCTCATTTGTATTTGCATATTAGCATCTTACACCCCTGTTGTTTCTGGTTCTGTGCCTAATCTGGCAAAAACTTCCCTCTCAATCCTGTAGCTCTCTGTTTCTGAAACCTACTGCCTAAGGAAAAGGACTGTAGGGCTTGTTTCTTATTACAATCCAAGATCACCTGCTGGTCATGTCAAACCACTATTAGCTTGCATTTCCATTTAAGTCTTTTTTCAGCTAGGCTGGGTAGAATAATGAGAAAGAAATATGTATTTACCAGTGTAGCATGTATAAGATGCTGGAGGAACTCAGCAACTATCAATAAATCATTACCTCATGGAGACTGGCTTGAAAAAGAAGACTCCATAACAGAGAGGTACCATTGAGCAGGGCTGTCCTCATAGGAGTGGTCTGAGTCAGAGTGGGAAGGCTTTGGCTCAACAGGCTTCAGTGAGAATGAGGAAAGTAGATAAGTTTAGTTCTTACTTGTTCTTGAAAGAATAGGGGGTATGTCTGCAGGACCAATGTCTTGCTCTAATTGTTAGATGTGGGATTTCCAGGAGACGTTCAGCCTCTCCAATTGCCACATCTGCACCAGGAGCATCAAAGTGTAGCTCCTTAGAGATCATGGTAGGGAACTGGGAGCTGCAGTTCAATGACCATCAGTTTGTTAGGGAAAGTGAAGCAGTGATAGACAGGAGCTACAGGGAGGTAGTCACCCCATGGCTACAGGACATAGATAAATGGGTTACTGTCAAGAGGGAAGAGAAAACATCAGCTAGTGGAGAGCACCACTGTGTCCGTCCCCTTCAACAATATGTACTCCATTTTGAGTACAGTTGGGGGTGGGAGGGACCTACCTGGGGGAAGCAACAGTGAACATGTTTCTGGCACTGAGACTCAGAAGGATAGGGAACTGAAAAGAATGGCCGCAGTAATAGGGACTCTACAGTTAGAGGGACAGATTGGTGATTCTGTGGATGTGAAAAAGAAAATGGATGGTAGTTTGTGTCCCCGGTGCCAGGGCCCGTAATGTATCTGAATATGTCCACAATATCCTGAACAGGGAGGGTGAGCAGCCAGAAGTCAACATAGAAACAACATACCAACAACATAGAAAAAGGGAGGAGGTCCTGAACTGAATACAGGGAGTTAGGGAGGAAGCTGAGAAGCAGGACCTCAAGGGTAGTCGTCTTGGGATTGCTCCCTGTGCCACGTAAGGATAGGAATAGAATGAGTGTGGGTGACGAATTGGAGGAGGGGACAGGTATTCAGATTTCTGGAAAAGTGCGACCTCTTTTGGGGCAGGTGTGACCTGTATAAATGGGATGGGTTGCACCTGAATCTGAGGGGGCCCAACCTCTTTGCAGGCAGGTTCACTAGAGTCATTGGGAGTGGTTTAAGCTAATATGACAGGGGATGGGAGCCAGTGTGATAAAGCTGAGGATGAGCCAGCAGGTTTACAGGTAGATATTGTGTGTAACATGAATGTAAGGAAGGACAAACTAATGATTGGGTACAAGTGCAGATGGGACAAAGAGTTAAATTATACTACAGAGGCAAAATTCAAAAGGGTGAAGAATGTAGGACCGAAGGTGCTCCATTTAAATGTATGTAGTATTCGGAATAAAGTGGATGAACTTGTGACACAATTAGAGATTGGTCGGTATGACATTGTGGGCATCGCTGAGTCGTGGCAGAAAGAAGGTTGTATTTGGGAGCTTAATATCAAAGGATATACATTGTATTGAAAGGACAGGTAGAAAGGCATAGGTGATGGTGTGGCTCTGTTCATAAGAGATGGAATTACATATTTAGAAAGAGGCGACATAGGGTCAAAGAATCTCAAATCTTTGGAGGTGGAGTTAAGAATCCACAAGGGTAAAAAAAAACATTATGGGAATCATATAGAGGTCTCCAAACAGTAGCCAAGTTGTAGGGTTCAGTTTGCAAATAAGTAGTAGACAATAGGTGCAGGAGTAGGCCATTCGGCCCTTTGAACCAGCACTGCCATTCAATGTGATCATGGCTGATCATCCACAATCAGTAACCCATTCCTGCCTTCTCCCCATATCCCTTGACTCTGCATCTTTAAGAGCTCTAGTTAACTCTTTCTTGAAAGCATCCAAAGAGTTGGCCTCCACTGCCTTCTGAGGCAGAGCATTCCATAGAGCCACAACTCTCTGGGAGAAAAAGTTTTTCCTCAACTCCATTCTAAATGGCCTACCCCTTATTCTTAAACTGTGGCCTCTGGTTCTGGACTCCCCCAACATCGGGAACATGTTTCCTGCCTCTAGCGTGTCCAAACCCTTAATAATCTTATGTGTTTCAATCTGATCCCCTCTCATCCTTCTAAATTCCAGTGTATACAAGCTCAGTCGCTCCAGTCTTTCAACATATGACAGTCCCGCCATCCCGGGAATCAACCTCGTGAACCTACGCTGCACTCCCTCAACAGCAAGAATGTCCTTCCTCAAATTTGGAGACCAAAACTGAACACAATACTCCAGGTGTGGTCTTACCAGGGCCCTGTACAACTGCAGAAGGACCTCTTTGCTCCTATACTCAACTCTCCTTGTTATGAAGGCCAACATGTCATTAGCTCTCTTCACTGCATGCTTACTTTCAGTGATGATGAACAAGAACACCTAGATCTCATTGTACTTTCCTCTTTCCTAACTTGACACCAAAGGAAAGCTAGAAAGGGCATGTAATAAGGCTAATGTCATAATTGTAATGGGGGACTTCAATATGCAAGGGGATTGGGAAAATCAGGTTGGTATTGGACTGCAAGAGACGGAATTTGCTGAGTGCCTACAAGATAACTTTTTTAGAGCAGCTTGTGCTTGAACCTATTCAGGGAAAGACTATCTTATATTGGGTGATGTGTAATAATCTGGATTTTATTGAGGAGCGTAAGGCAAAGACACCATTAGGAGACAGTAATCATAATATGGTCGAATTCATACTGCAATTCGAGAAGGAAAAGTATAAGTCAGTTGTCTCAGTATTACAATGGAATAAAGGGAGTTACAGAGGCATGAGTGAGGTATTTGCCCAGTTAGATTGGAGGGTGATACTGGTGGGGATGATGGCAGAGCAGAGGTGGCTGCAGTTTCTGGGAATATTTCACAAGGCGCAGGATAGATATATCCAGCAAAAGAAGTTGTTTTCAAATGGCAGTGGTAGGCAACCTTGGCTGACGAGAAGTATAAAAACCAAAGAAAGGGCATATAAGATAGCAACAGTGAGTGTGAAGTTGGATGTTTGGGAAGTTATTAAAATCCAACAAAGGGCAACTAAAAAGCCATAAGAAGTGAAAAGATTAAATATGAGGGAAAACTAGCCAATAATATAAAGCAGGACACTAAAAGTTTTTTCAGTTATATAGAAAGTAAAATGGAGGTGAGAATTGATATTGTACCACTGACAATATTAATTTTCAGGTGAGGTAGTAATGGGGGACAAAGAAATGACAGATGAATATAATAAGTACTATGATCTGTCTACACTGTGGAAGACACTAGCAGTGTGCCAGAGGTCTAGGCAAACTGAAAGGTCTTAAGGTAGATAAGTCACCTGGACCAGATTGGACTACATCCCAGAGTTCTGAGAGAGGTTGCTGAAGAGAAAGCAGCTGCATTGGTTATGATCTTTCAAGAATCACATGGTTTCTGAGGAATGGAGATTGCAGATGTCATTCAACTCTTTAAGAAGGGAGGAAGACAAAATAAGGAATTTATAGGCCAGTTAGCCTAACCTCAGTAGTTGGGAAAGTGTTAGAGTTTATCTCTAAGGATGAGTTTTCGAGGTACTTGGAGACTAGTAATAAAATAGGTCAAAGTCATCATGGTTTTTGTAAAGGGAAATCTTGCCTGATGAATCCATTAGTTCTTTGAGAAGTAACAAAGGAGAGGCAGTGGATGTCATTTACTTGGATTTTCAGAAGGCATTTGAGAAGATGTCATGCATGAGGCTGCTTAACAAGATAAAATCACATGGCATTATGGGAAAGATACTGAATGGCTGACAGACCAGAGGCAGTGAGTGGGAATAAAAGAGGTCTGTCCTTTCTGGTTGGCTGCCAGCGACTAGTGGTGTTCCTCAGGGGTCAGTATTGGAACAACTACTTTTCACATTGTTTGTCAATTATTTAGATAATGCAATTGATGGCTTTTATGACAAAGTTTGAAGATGGTACTAAGATAGTTGGAGGTTGTGATGAGGAAGTAATGTGATTGCTGGAGGATTTGAACAAATTTGAAGAATGGGCAAAAAAGTGGTGGTGTTGAGAAATATATGATAATGCATTTTGGTAAGAGGAACAAAAGTGCAGTTTATTATCTAAATGGGTAGAAAATTCAAACATCAGAGGTACAAAGGGACTTTGGAGTCCTTGTGCAAGACTCCCAGAAGGTTCATTTACAGGTTGAGTCTGTGGTAAGGAAGACAACTGCAATGTTGGCACTTATTTCAAGGGGAATAGAATATAAAAATGAGGAGATAATGCTGCGGCTTTATAATACACTAGTCAAACCGCACTGGGAGTATAGTCAACAGTTTTGGGCCCTGTATCTCAGAAAGGATTTTTTGTCATAGGAAGAGTCCAGAAGAGGTTCACGAGAATGGTTCCGGGAATGAAGGGATTAATGTATGAGGAGTGTTTGGCAGCTTTGGGCCTGTACTCACTGGAATTTAGAAGAATACAGGGGATCTCACTGAAACCTACTGAATGTTGAAAAGACTAGATAAGGTGGATGTGGAGAGAATGTTTCCAAAGGTGTTGGTGTCCAAAACTAAGAGGGCAAGGCCTTAAAATTGAGGAGTGATTCTTTAGTACACAGGTAAGGAGGAATTTTTTTTAGCCAGAAAATAATTAATCTGTGGAAAGCTCTGCCACAGACAGCTGTGGAGGGCAAGACCATGGGTATCTTTAAAGCAAAAATTGATAGTTTCTTGATTGGTCAGGCTATCAAAAGTTATGGCAAGAAGGCAAGTGTATAGGGTTGAGTGGAATCTGTGATTAGCCGTGACAGAATAGCATAGCAGACTCAATGAGCTGAATGGCCTAATTCTGCTCCTGTGCCTCATGGTCTTATGTCCTTGGTATTCATTGTTTATTTATTATGATGATTATTACTATTTTGTTTTTTTTTCTGTTTCTTTGTATTTACTGCAAATGCCTGCAAGAAAATATAACAGGGTTATATATGGTGAAATATGGGGCGGGGGAAAGGCTACAAGATCAAAGTAAGTTGCAGAAAGTTGCAGGATTAGTCAGCTCCATCTTGGGTATTGGACTTCATAGTATCAAAGACATCTTCAAGAAGCGGTGCCTCCAAAAGGCAGAACCCATCATTAAAGAATCCCATCACCCTGGACATGCCCTCTTCTTATTGTTACCACCGGAAAGGAGGTACAGAAGACTGAAGGCACACACTCAGTGATTCAGGAACAGCATTTTCCCCTCTGCCATCCAATTTTTAAATGGTCATTGAACCCATGAACACTAACTCACTACTCTTTTATTTTTGTTTTTCCACTACTTATTTTAACTTAACTATTTAATGTATATATAATTACAGTAATTCTTTTTTTTCTATATCATGTATTGCTTTGTAGTGCTGCTGCAAAGTTAATGAATTTACTTCAAACTTTGGAAAGGAACAAAGAGCCAAGACCCTACATCAGAACCTGCATTTTGAGTGTGTTACTCTGATCTTCCAGTATCTGCAGAAACTTTTGTGTTTATATATTTAACATTCTACTCTAGGAAGACCTAATTTGATAATGGAAATTACATGGGACCCACAATGAGTTGGTAAATTGGATACCAAATTAGCATGATTACAAAAGACAGAGGTGGAAGGTGTTATTATGACAGTCTATGAGCAGTGATGTTCTGCAAAGATTAGTGTTAGCACCTCTGCTGTTACGGTGAAAATATAATTTGTCTGTCTGATTAGTAAACTTGTGGAATACATAGAAATTGGAGGAATTGTGGACAGTGAAGGTTGTCAAATGTTATAAATCAGTTAGGAACTTTGATTTTGATATCTGGACTGTTCAGTATGTGCAGCTTTTTTGAATTTTCAAAGAAGAGAATTTTGGCAGAAAGTTCCATTACAGCAAACTCAATATTCTACTGAAGTTTAAACATTCCAGCGTGTCACACTTAAAATACGAAAAGATGTATAGGCACACATTTGCAAAAACAGCATACAAAGAGTCTCATGACCAAGTGCTCAGTAGGTTGAGTCTTTAGGGAGTCCCGCACTTATTGCTGAACACAAAATCTTAGGTTGACCCTCCAATGTTACACTGAATAAATGCTGCTTTAGGAATATAGAATATTACAGTATAGTACAGGCCCTTCAGCCCACTATGTCGTGCTGACCTTTCAACCTACTCTAAGATCAATCTAACCCTTTCCTCCTTCAGAGTCCTCCACCTTTTGTTGGAGATGGCTACATTAATACAGCCCGCTTTCTCCTTGGATTCCATGCCTGTCCTAGAAGAAAGAATGAGTAAGTTAGGTGTCAAAATTCAAAAGTTTGTTTGAACTTTAAATTTTGAAGAATAAGTGCAATCTCATTGAAATCTCAGGGTACCGGATTTTTCATGGTTTTGGAGACGGGCTGATTCACGGGAGAACACGGAGCAGCGGGTTAGCTGCCGTGAGCTGTGTTTCCTGAGGGCTATGCCTTTCTGGGGCCGACTCTCTGGGCGCAGAGCTCGGAAAAAGAGACTTTTAACATCGTAGATCAGCGAGTTGTTTGTTATGTCTCCCTTCTCGCTGTGAAACAGGGACACCTCATTTTCTCTTATTGGGGGGAGGGAGGGAGAGAGAGAGGGAGGGAGTGAGAGAGGGAGAGAGGGAGGGAGAGAGGGAGGGAGTGAGAGAGGGAGAGAGAGGGAGAGAGGGAGAGCGAGAGGAAGGGAGGGAGGTAGAGAGGGAGAGAGGGAGAGAGACTGACTGACTGTGGAACGTGGGACACCAGGTGAATGAGTAGTCTTTGGGGTACTGTAAATCTGTGTGTTTATTGATGCTTGCTGCACCTTGAGTGCTCAGTGGAGGGGGCTGATGCTTTTGCTGGTGAAGTGGAGTGGGGTGGGGGGTTGTTGCCTTGCTGCTGCTTGTGTGTGGGAGGGGGAGCTGGGGGGCTTTGGGGTTCTAACATTTAGCCGTCATTCATTCTTTGAGGCACTTCTCTGTTTTCATGGATGGTTGTAAAAAAAAAGAAATTCAGGATATATATTGTATATATTTCACTGATATTAAATGCAGGTTTCGAAATAGACTCAGTTCTTACAGCGACCAACAGCGTAGAGAGGAGGAGAATGTTACCCTTGGCCGAAGGTCTGGTACTGGGGAATGGGCTTCTCATAAATAAAGGAATAGGCCAATTAAGAGTAGAGTAAGAAGAAATTTATTCATTCAGATGGTAAATTGCTTAATTATTCTCACAGGTAGCAAGCTTCAGTAACAGTCTGAGTCATCCATACAGATAATTTTATCACATTATTGCATTGAGATATAACAAGAGAAAAGCAACAACGGTGTAACAGTTGTACAGAACATGCAGAGCAGGTAGACAGGAAGGTGCAAGGGCTGTGAAGAGTTGATCTTACCCTATAAGGGAACTGCTCAATCATCTAGTAACAGGATGTGTACATGAACCTTGTGGTATGTGCATTCTGGCTTGTGTGTCTTCTGCCCAATGTGACGGAGGAGAGCAGAGAATGGCCAGGGCTGAGTGAAGTATTTAACTGGAGAATCTTTGGATTTCACTTCCATAGAGGGATGTGGAATTCCAGAGGTAAGGCTTGGGTTCTCAGCAGTGTTGGAATAAAACAGAGGAAAAGCAATGACTTGGAGAATCTCAGAGGGATGTAGATGCATAGAGTCATTCTTGGAGTTCAGTTGAAAGTGAGCTGAATGCAATTTTGGATAAGAGAGGTATCAGGGAACATGGGGCAGGACTGGATGTCACAGGTAAAGATCAGGGTATATCAGGGTATATGGGGCTGGACAGGATGTTACAGGTGAAGATCAGGGTTTAACAGGGAATATGGGGCTGGACAGGATGTTACAGGTGAAGATCAGGGTATATCAGGGTATATGGGGCTCGATAGGATGTTACAGGTGAAGATCAGGGTATATCAGGGTATATGGGGCTGGACAGGATGTTACAGGTGTCGATCAGGGGATATTGGGGATATGGAGCTGGACAGGATGTTACAGGTAAAGTCCAGTGTATATGGGGCAGGAAAGAATGTTACAGGTTAAGATCAGGGTAAATGGGGTGGACAGGATGAAACAGGTGAAAATCAGGTTATATAGGGCTGGACAGAATGTTACAAGTGAAGATCAGGGTATATCAGGGTATATGGGGCTGCACAGGATGTTATAGGTGAAGACCAGATTATATCAGGGAATATGGGGCTGGACAGGATGTTAAAGGTGCAGATCAGGGCATATTAGGGAATATGGGGATGGACAGGATGTTACCGGTGAAGATCAGGGTATATCAGGGTATATGGAGCTGGACAGGATGTTACAGGTGAACACCAGGGTATATCAGGGTATAAGGGGCTGGACAGGATGTTACAGGTGAAGATCAGGGTATATCAGGGTATATGGGGCTGGGCAGGATGTTACAGTGAAGATCAGGGTATATGGGGCTGGATAGGATGTTACAGGTGAAGATCAGGGTATATGGGGCTGGATAGGATGTTACAGGTGAAGATCAGGGTATATCAGGGTATATGGGGCTGGGCAGGATGTTACAGTGAAGATCAGGGTATATGGGGCTGGATAGGATGTTACAGGTGAAGATCAGGGGATATCGGGGATATGGAGCTGGACAGGATGTTACAGGTAAAGTCCAGTGTATATGGGGCAGGAAAGAATGTTACAGGTTAAGATCACGGTAAATGGGGTGGACAGGATGAAACAGGTGAAAATCAGGTTATATAGGGCTGGACAGAATGTTACAGGTGAAGATCAGGGTATATCAGGGTATATGGAGCTGGATAGGATGTTACAAGTGAAGTTCTGGGGATATCAGGGGATATGGGGCTGGACAGAATGTTACAGGAGAAGATCAGGGTATATCAGCGTGTATGGGGCGTGACAGGATGTTACAGGTGAAGATCAGGGCATGTTAGTTTATTTGGGGTTGGACAGGATGCTACAGGTGAAGATCAGAGTATATCAGGTAATATGGGGCTGGATAGGATGTTGCAGGTGAAGATCAGGATATATGGGGCTGGACAGGATGTTACAGGTGAAGATCAGGGCATATTAGGTTATTTGGGGTTGGACAGGATGTTACAGGTGTCGATCAGGTTATATCCGTGTATATTGAGCTGGACAGGAAGTCACATGTGAAGTTCAGGGGATAAGGCATGGACTGGATGTTACAGGTGAAGATCAGGGTATATGAGGCTGGACAGAATGTTACAGTTGAAGATCAGGATATATGGGGCTGGACATGATGTTACTGGTGAAGATCAGTGTATATGCGGCTGGACAGGATGTTACAGGTGTCGATCAGGTTATATCCGTGTATATGGAGAAGGACAGGATGTTACATGTGAAGTTCAGGGGATATTAGGGGATATGGAGCTGGACAGGATTTTATAGGTGAAGACCAGATTATATGTGGCTAGACAGGTTGTTACAGGTGAAGATCAGGGTATATCAGCGTATATGGGGCGTCATAGGATGTTACAGGTGAAGATCTGGGCATATTAGTTTATTTGTGGTTGGACAGGA
Source organism: Hypanus sabinus (assembly GCF_030144855.1). NCBI lineage: Eukaryota > Metazoa > Chordata > Chondrichthyes > Myliobatiformes > Dasyatidae > Hypanus > Hypanus sabinus. The sequence goes on from NC_082727.1 coordinate 6,796,574, forward strand.
TGTTACAGGTGAAGATCAGGTTATAACAGGGAATATGGGGCTGGACAGGATGTTACAGGTGTCGATCAGGGTATATCAGGGTATATACGGCTGGACAGGATGTTACAATTGAAATTCAGGGGATATCAGAGAATATGGTGCTCGACAGGAAGTTACAGGTGCAGATCAGCGCATATTAGGGTTTATGGGGCTGGACAGGATGTTACCGGTGAAGATCTGGGTATATCAGGGTATATGGAGCTGGGCAGGATGTTACATGTGAAGTTCAGGGGATATGGGGCTGGACAGGATGTTACAGGAGAAGATCAGGTTATATCAGGGTATATGCGGCTGGCCTGGATGTTACAGGTGTCGATCAGGTTACATCCGTGTATATGGAGCTGGACAGGATGTCACATGAGAAGTTCAGGGGATAAGGCATGGACGGGATGTTACAGGTGAAGATCAGGGTATATGGGGCTGGACAGGATGATACAGGTGAAGATCTGGGTATATCAGGGGATATGGTGCTGGACAGGATGTCACAGGTGTAGATCTGGTTATACCACTATACATGGAGCTGGACATGATGTTACAGGTGAAGATCAGTGTATATGCTGCTGGACAGGATGTTACAGGTGTCGATCAGGTTATATCCGTGTATATTGAGCTGGACAGGATTTCACATGTGAAGTTCAGGGGATAAGGCATGGACTGGATGTTACAGGTGAAGATCAGGGTATATGAGGCTGGACAGAATGATACAGGTGAACATCAGGGTATATGGGGCTGGATTGGATGTTACAGGTGAAGATCAGTGTACATGTAGCTGGATAGGATGTTACATGTGAAGTTCAGAGGATATTAGGGGATATGGGGCTGGACAGGATGTTACAGGAGAAGATCAGGGTATATCAGGGTACATGGGGCTGGACAAGATGCTACAGCTGAGGATCAAAGTATATCAGGGTATATGTGGCTGGAGAGGATGTTACAGGTGAAGATCAGGGTATATAAGTGTATATGGGGCATGATATGATGTTACATTGAAGGTCAGGGCATAGTAGGTTATTTTGAGCTGGACAGGATGTTACAGGTGACGACCAGGGTATATCAGGGTATATGGGGCTGGGCAGGATGTAACAGGTGAAGATCAGAGTATATAGGGCTGTACAGGATGATACCAGTGAAAATCAGGGTATATCAGGGCATATGCGGCTGGACAGGATGTTACAGGTGAAGATCAGGGTATATGAGGCTGGACAGAATGTTACAGGTGAAGATCAGGATATATGGGGCTAGACAGGATGACACAGGTGAAGATCAGTGTATATCAGGGAATATGGGGCTCGACAGGATGTTACAGGTGCAGATCAGGGTATATCAGGGGATATGGAGCTGGACAGGATGTCACAGGTCTAGATCTGGTTATACCACTGTACATTGAGCTGGACAGGACATTACATGTGAAGTTCAGGGGATATCAGGGGATATGGGGCTGGACAGGATGTTGCAGGAGAAGATCAGGGTATATCAGGGAACATGGGGCTGGAGATGTGGTTACAGTTGAAGATCAGGGTATATCAGAGTATATGGGGCTGGTCAGAATGTTACAGGTGAAGATCAGGGTATATCACAGTATATGGAGCTGGACAGGATGATACAGGAGGTGATCAGGGTATATCAGGGGATATGAGGCTGGACAGAATGATACAGGTGAACATCAGGGTATATGGGGCTGGATTGGATGTTACAGGTGAAGATCAGTGTACATGTAGCTGGATAGGATGTTACATGTGAAGATCAGGGGATATGGGGCTGGACAGGATGTTACAGGAGAAGATCAGGGTATATCAGGGTACATGGGGCTGGACAAGATGCTACAGCTGAGGATCAAAGTATATCAGGGTATATGTGGCTGGAGAGGATGTTACAGGTGAAGATCAGGGTATATAAGTGTATATGGGGCATGATATGATGTTACATTGAAGGTCAGGGCATAGTAGGTTATTTTGAGCTGGACAGGATGTTACAGGTGCAGATCAGGGCATATTAGGGTATATGGGGTTGGACAGGATGTTACCGGTGAAGATCTGGGTATATCAGGGGATATGGAGCTCAACAGGATGTCACAGGTCTAGATCTGGTTATACCACTGTACATTGAGCTGGACAGGACATTACATGTGAAGTTCAGGGGATATCAGGGGATATGGGGCTGGACAGGATGTTGCAGGAGAAGATCAGGGTATATCAGGGAACATGGGGCTGGAGATGTGGTTACAGTTGAAGATCAGGGTATATCAGAGTATATGGGGCTGGTCAGAATGTTACAGGTGAAGATCAGGGTATATCACAGTATATGGAGCTGGACAGGATGATACAGGAGGTGATCAGGGTATATCAGGGGATAAGGAGCTGGAGAGGATGTTACAGGTGAAGATCAGGGTGTATGGTGCTGGACAGGATGTTACAGGTGAAGATCAGTGTACATGGAGCTGGACAGGATGTTACATGTGAAGTTCCGGGGATATCACTGGATATGGAGCTGGACAGGTTGTTACAGGTGAAGATCAGGGTATATGAGGCTGGACAGAATGTTACAGGTGAAGATCAGGATATATGGGGCTAGACAGGATGACACAGGTGAAGATCAGTGTATATCAGGGAATATGGGGCTCGACAGGATGTTACAGGTGCAGATCAGGGCATATTAGGGTATATGGGGTTGGACAGGATGTTACAGGTGAAGATCAGGGTATATCAGGGAACATGGGGCTGGAGATGTGGTTACAGCTGAGGATCAAGGTATATCAGGGGATATGTGGCTGGAGAGGATGTTACAGTTGAAGATCAGGGTATATCAGAGTATATGGGGCTGGACAGAATGTTACAGGTGAAGATCAGGGTATATCACAGTATATGGAGCTGGACAGGATGATACAGGAGGTGATCAGGGTATATCAGGGGATATGGAGCTGGAGAGGATGTTACAGGTGAAGATCAGGGTGTATGGTGCCGGACAGGATGTTACAGGTGAAGATCAGTGTACATGGAGCTGGACAGGATGTTACATGTGAAGTTCAGGGTATATCAGGGGATATGGGGCAGGACAGGATGTTACAGGAGAAGATCAGGGTATATCAGGGTACATGGGGCTGGACAGGATGTTACAGGTGAAGATCAGTGTACATGGAGCTGGACAGGATGTTACATGTGAAGTTCAGGATATATGGGGCTAGACAGGATGTCACAGGTGAAGATCAGTGTATATCAGGGAATATGGGGCTCGACAGGATGTTACAGGTGCAGATCAGGGCATATTAGGGTATATGGGGTTGGACAGGATGTTACCGGTGAAGATCTGGGTATATCAGGGGATATGGAGCTGGACAGGATGTCACAGGTCTAGATCTGGTTATACCACTGTACATTGAGCTGGACAGGACATTACATGTGAAGTTCAGGGGATATCAGGGGATATGGGGCTGGACAGGATGTTGCAGGAGAAGATCAGGGTATATCAGGGAACATGGGGCTGGAGATGTGGTTACAGTTGAAGATCAGGGTATATCAGAGTATATGGGGCTGGTCAGAATGTTACAGGTGAAGATCAGGGTATATCACAGTATATGGAGCTGGACAGGATGATACAGGAGGTGATCAGGGTATATCAGGGGATATGAGGCTGGACAGAATGATACAGGTGAACATCAGGGTATATGGGGCTGGATTGGATGTTACAGGTGAAGATCAGTGTACATGTAGCTGGATAGGATGTTACATGTGAAGATCAGGGGATATCAGGGGATATGGGGCTGGACAGGATGTTACAGGAGAAGATCAGGGTATATCAGGGTACATGGGGCTGGACAAGATGCTACAGCTGAGGATCAAAGTATATCAGGGTATATGTGGCTGGAGAGGATGTTACAGGTGAAGATCAGGGTATATAAGTGTATATGGGGCATGATATGATGTTACATTGAAGGTCAGGGCATAGTAGGTTATTTTGAGCTGGACAGGATGTTACAGGTGCAGATCAGGGCATATTAGGGTATATGGGGTTGGACAGGATGTTACCGGTGAAGATCTGGGTATATCAGGGGATATGGAGCTGGACAGGATGTCACAGGTCTAGATCTGGTTATACCACTGTACATTGAGCTGGACAGGACATTACATGTGAAGTTCAGGGGATATCAGGGGATATGGGGCTGGACAGGATGTTGCAGGAGAAGATCAGGGTATATCAGGGAACATGGGGCTGGAGATGTGGTTACAGTTGAAGATCAGGGTATATCAGAGTATATGGGGCTGGTCAGAATGTTACAGGTGAAGATCAGGGTATATCACAGTATATGGAGCTGGACAGGATGATACAGGAGGTGATCAGGGTATATCAGGGGATAAGGAGCTGGAGAGGATGTTACAGGTGAAGATCAGGGTGTATGGTGCTGGACAGGATGTTACAGGTGAAGATCAGTGTACATGGAGCTGGACAGGATGTTACATGTGAAGTTCCGGGGATATCACTGGATATGGAGCTGGACAGGTTGTTACAGGTGAAGATCAGGGTATATGAGGCTGGACAGAATGTTACAGGTGAAGATCAGGATATATGGGGCTAGACAGGATGACACAGGTGAAGATCAGTGTATATCAGGGAATATGGGGCTCGACAGGATGTTACAGGTGCAGATCAGGGCATATTAGGGTATATGGGGTTGGACAGGATGTTACAGGTGAAGATCAGGGTATATCAGGGAACATGGGGCTGGAGATGTGGTTACAGCTGAGGATCAAGGTATATCAGGGGATATGTGGCTGGAGAGGATGTTACAGTTGAAGATCAGGGTATATCAGAGTATATGGGGCTGGACAGAATGTTACAGGTGAAGATCAGGGTATATCACAGTATATGGAGCTGGACAGGATGATACAGGAGGTGATCAGGGTATATCAGGGGATATGGAGCTGGAGAGGATGTTACAGGTGAAGATCAGGGTGTATGGTGCCGGACAGGATGTTACAGGTGAAGATCAGTGTACATGGAGCTGGACAGGATGTTACATGTGAAGTTCAGGGGATATCAGGGGATATGGGGCAGGACAGGATGTTACAGGAGAAGATCAGGGTATATCAGGGTACATGGGGCTGGACAGGATGTTACAGGTGAAGATCAGTGTACATGGAGCTGGACAGGATGTTACATGTGAAGTTCAGGGGATATCACTGGATATGGAGCTGGACAGGTTGTTACAGGTGAAGATCAGGGTATATGCGGCTGGACAGGATGTTACAGGTGTCGATCAGGTTAGATCCGTGTATATGGAGAAGGACAGGATGTTACATGTGAAGTTCAGGGGATATTAGGGGATATGGAGCTGGAGAGGATGTTACAGGTGAAGACCAGAGTATATGGGGCTGGACAGGTTGTTACAGGTGAAGATCAGGGTATATCAGCATATATGGGGCGTCATAGGACGTTACAGGTGAAGATCTGGGCATATTAGTTTATTTGGGGTTGGACAGGATTTTACAGGTGAAGATCAGGTCATATCAGGGTATATGCGGCTGGCCTGGATGTTACAGGTGTCGATCAGGTTATATCAGTGTATATGGAGCTGGACAGGTTGTTACAGGTGAAGATCAGGGTATATCAGCCTATATGGGGCATGATAGGATGTTACAGGTTAAGATCAGGGCATATTAGGTTATTTGCGGTTGGACAGAATGTTACAGGTGTCAATCAGGTTATATCCATGTATATGGAGCTGGACAGGATGTCACATGAGAAGTTCAAGGGATAAGGCATGGACCGGATGTTACAGGTGAAGATCAGGGTATATGGGGCTGGACAGGATGATACAGGTGAAGATCTGGGAATATCAGGGGATATGGAGCTGGACAGGATGTTACATGTGAAGTTCAGGTGATATCAGGGAATATGGGGCTGGACAGGATGTTACAGGTGCAGATCAGGGCATATTGTGGTATATGGGGCTGGACAGGATGTTACAGGTGTAGATCAGGTTATATCAGTGTACATGGAGCTGGACAGGATGTTACATGTGAAGTTCAGGTGATATCAGGGAATATGGGGCTGGACAGGATGTTACAGGTGCAGATCAGGGCATATTGTGGTATATGGGGCTGGACAGGATGTTACAGGTGAAGATCAGGTTATAACAGGGAATATGGGGCTGGACAGGATGTTACAGGTGTCGATCAGGGTATATCAGGGTATATACGGCTGGACAGGATGTTACAATTGAAATTCAGGGGATATCAGGGAATATGGTGCTCGACAGGATGTTACAGGTGAAGATCAGGGTATATCAGCCTATATGGGGCATGATAGGATGTTACAGGTTAAGATCAGGGCATATTAGGTTATTTGCGGTTGGACAGAATGTTACAGGTGTCAATCAGGTTATATCCGTGTATATGGAGCTGGACAGGATATCACATGAGAAGTTCAGGGGATAAGGCATGGACCGGATGTTACAGGTGAAGATCAGGGTATATGGGGCTGGACAGGATGATACAGGTGAAGATCTGGGTATATCAGGGGATATGGTGCTGGACAGGATGTCACAGGTGAAGATCAGTGTATATGCTGCTGGACAGGATGTTACAGGTGTCGATCAGGTTATATCCGTGTATATTGAGCTGGACAGGATTTCACATTTGAAGATCAGGGGATAAGGCATGGATTGGATGTTACAGGTGAAGATCAGGGTATATGAGGCTGGACAGAATGATACAGGTGAACATCAGGGTATATGGGGCTGGATTGGATGTTACAGGTGAAGATCAGTGTACATGTAGCTGGATAGGATGTTACATGTGAAGTTCAGGGTATATCAGGGTACATGGGGCTGGACAAGATGTTACAGCTGAGGATCAAAGTATATCAGGGTATATGTGGCTGGAGAGGATGTTACAGTGAAGATAAGGGTATATAAGTGTATATGGGGCATGATATGATGTGACATTGAAGGTCAGGGCATAGTAGGTTATTTTGAGCTGGACAGGATGTTACAGGTGACGACCAGGGTATATCAGGGTATATGGGGCTGGGCAGGATGTAACAGGTGAAGAACAGAGTATATAGGGCTGTACAGGATGATACCAGTGAAAATCAGGGTATATCAGGGCATATGCGGCTGGACCGGATGTTACAGGTGAAGATCAGGGTATATGCTGTTGGACAGGATGTTACTAGTGTCTATCAGGTTATATCCGTGTATATGGAGCTGGACAGTATGTCACATGTGAAGTTCAGGGGATAAGGCATGGACCAGATGTTACATGTGAAGATCAGGGTATATGAGGCCTTACAGAATGATACAGGTGAAGATCAGAGTATATGGGGCTGGACATGATGTTACAGGTGTTGATCTGGTAATATCCGTGTATATGGAGCTGGACAGGATGTCACATGAGAAGTTCAGGGGATAAGGCATGGACTGGATGTTACAGGTGAAGATCAGGGTATATGGGGCTGGACAGGAAGATACAGGTGAAGATCTGGGGATATCAGGGGATATGGTGCTGGACAGGATGTCACAGGTGTAGATCTGGTTATACCACTATACATGGAGCTGGACAGGATGTTACATGTGAAGATCAGGTTATATCAGAGTATATGGAGCTGGACAGGATGATACAGGAGGTGATCAGGGTATATCAGGGGATAAGGAGCTGGAGAGGATGTTACAGGTGAAGATCAGGGTGTATGGTGCTGGACAGGATGTTACAGGTGAAGATCAGTGTACATGGAGCTGGACAGGATGTTACATGTGAAGTTCCGGGGATATCACTGGATATGGAGCTGGACAGGTTGTTACAGGTGAAGATCAGGGTATATGAGGCTGGACAGAATGTTACAGGTGAAGATCAGGATATATGGGGCTAGACAGGATGACACAGGTGAAGATCAGTGTATATCAGGGAATATGGGGCTCGACAGGATGTTACAGGTGCAGATCAGGGCATATTAGGGTATATGGGGTTGGACAGGATGTTACCGGTGAAGATCTGGGTATATCAGGGGATATGGAGCTGGACAGGATGTCACAGGTCTAGATCTGGTTATACCACTGTACATTGAGCTGGACAGGACATTACATGTGAAGTTCAGGGGATATCAGGGGATATGGGGCTGGACAGGATGTTGCAGGAGAAGATCAGGGTATATCAGGGAACATGGGGCTGGAGATGTGGTTACAGTTGAAGATCAGGGTATATCAGAGTATTTGGGGCTGGTCAGAATGTTACAGGTGAAGATCAGGGTATATCACAGTATATGGAGCTGGACAGGATGATACAGGAGGTGATCAGGGTATATCAGGGGATATGAGGCTGGACAGAATGATACAGGTGAACATCAGGGTATATGGGGCTGGATTGGATGTTACAGGTGAAGATCAGTGTACATGTAGCTGGATAGGATGTTACATGTGAAGATCAGGGGATATCAGGGGATATGGGGCTGGACAGGATGTTACAGGAGAATATCAGAGTATATCAGGGTACATGGGGCTGGACAAGATGCTACAGCTGAGGATCAAAGTATGTCAGGGTATATGTGGCTGGAGAGGATGTTACAGGTGAAGATCAGGGTACATAAGTGTATATGGGGCATGATATGATGTTACATTGAAGGTCAGGGCATAGTAGGTTATTTTGAGCTGGACAGGATGTTACAGGTGACGACCAGGGTATATCAGGGTATATGGGGCTGGACAGGATGTAACAGGTGAAGATCAGAGTATATAGGGCTGTACAGGATGATACCAGTGAAAATCAGGGTATATCAGGGCATATGCGGCTGGACCGGATGTTACAGGTGAAGATCAGGGTATATGAGGCTGGACAGAATGTTACAGGTGAAGATCAGGATATATGGGGCTAGACAGGATGTCACAGGTGAAGATCAGTGTATATCAGGGAATATGGGGCTCGACAGGATGTTACAGGTGCAGATCAGGGCATATTAGGGTATATGGGGTTGGACAGGATGTTACCGGTGAAGATCTGGGTATATCAGGGGATATGGAGCTGGACAGGATGTCACAGGTCTAGATCTGGTTATACCACTGTACATTGAGCTGGACAGGACATTACATGTGAAGTTCAGGGGATATCAGGGGATATGGGGCTGGACAGGATGTTGCAGGAGAAGATCAGGGTATATCAGGGAACATGGGGCTGGAGATGTGGTTACAGTTGAAGATCAGGGTATATCAGAGTATATGGGGCTGGTCAGAATGTTACAGGTGAAGATCAGGGTATATCACAGTATATGGAGCTGGACAGGATGATACAGGAGGTGATCAGGGTATATCAGGGGATAAGGAGCTGGAGAGGATGTTACAGGTGAAGATCAGGGTATATGGGGCTGGACAGGATGATACAGGTGAAGATCTGGGAATATCAGGGGATATGGAGCTGGACAGGATGTTACATGTGAAGTTCAGGTGATATCAGGGAATATGGGGCTGGACAGGATGTTACAGGTGCAGATCAGGGCATATTGTGGTATATGGGGCTGGACAGGATGTTACAGGTGTAGATCAGGTTATATCAGTGTACATGGAGCTGGACAGGATGTTACATGTGAAGTTCAGGTGATATCAGGGAATATGGGGCTGGCCTGGATGTTACAGGTGTCGATCAGGTTATATCAGTGTATATGGAGCTGGACAGGATGTTACATGTGAAGTTCAGGGGATATCAGTGGATATGGAGCTGGACAGGTTGTTACAGGTGAAGATCAGGGTATATCAGCCTATATGGGGCATGATAGGATGTTACAGGTTAAGATCAGGGCATATTAGGTTATTTGCGGTTGGACAGAATGTTACAGGTGTCAATCAGGTTATATCCGTGTATATGGAGCTGGACAGGATATCACATGAGAAGTTCAGGGGATAAGGCATGGACCGGATGTTACAGGTGAAGATCAGGGTATATGGGGCTGGACAGGATGATACAGGTGAAGATCTGGGTATATCAGGGGATATGGTGCTGGACAGGATGTCACAGGTGAAGATCAGTGTATATGCTGCTGGACAGGATGTTACAGGTGTCGATCAGGTTATATCCGTGTATATTGAGCTGGACAGGATTTCACATTTGAAGATCAGGGGATAAGGCATGGATTGGATGTTACAGGTGAAGATCAGGGTATATGAGGCTGGACAGAATGATACAGGTGAACATCAGGGTATATGGGGCTGGATTGGATGTTACAGGTGAAGATCAGGGCATATTAGGGTATATGGGGTTGGACAGGATGTTACCGGTGAAGATCTGGGTATATCAGGGGATATGGAGCTGGACAGGATGTCACAGGTCTAGATCTGGTTATACCACTGTACATTGAGCTGGACAGGACATTACATGTGAAGTTCAGGGGATATCAGGGGATATGGGGCTGGACAGGATGTTGCAGGAGAAGATCAGGGTATATCAGGGAACATGGGGCTGGAGATGTGGTTACAGTTGAAGATCAGGGTATATCAGAGTATTTGGGGCTGGTCAGAATGTTACAGGTGAAGATCAGGGTATATCACAGTATATGGAGCTGGACAGGATGATACAGGAGGTGATCAGGGTATATCAGGGGATATGAGGCTGGACAGAATGATACAGGTGAACATCAGGGTATATGGGGCTGGATTGGATGTTACAGGTGAAGATCAGTGTACATGTAGCTGGATAGGATGTTACATGTGAAGATCAGGGGATATCAGGGGATATGGGGCTGGACAGGATGTTACAGGAGAATATCAGAGTATATCAGGGTACATGGGGCTGGACAAGGTGCTACAGCTGAGGATCAAAGTATGTCAGGGTATATGTGGCTGGAGAGGATGTTACAGGTGAAGATCAGGGTACATAAGTGTATATGGGGCATGATATGATGTTACATTGAAGGTCAGGGCATAGTAGGTTATTTTGAGCTGGACAGGATGTTACAGGTGACGACCAGGGTATATCAGGGTATATGGGGCTGGACAGGATGTAACAGGTGAAGATCAGAGTATATAGGGCTGTACAGGATGATACCAGTGAAAATCAGGGTATATCAGGGCATATGCGGCTGGACCGGATGTTACAGGTGAAGATCAGGGTATATGAGGCTGGACAGAATGTTACAGGTGAAGATCAGGATATATGGGGCTAGACAGGATGTCACAGGTGAAGATCAGTGTATATCAGGGAATATGGGGCTCGACAGGATGTTACAGGGGCAGATCAGCGCATATTAGGGTTTATGGGGCTGGACAGGATGTTACCGGTGAAGATCTGGGTATATCAGGGGATATGGAGCTGGACAGGATGTCACAGGTCTAGATCTGGTTATACCACTGTACATTGAGCTGGACAGGACATTACATGTGAAGTTCAGGGGATATCAGGGGATATGGGGCTGGACAGGATGTTGCAGGAGAAGATCAGGGTATATCAGGGAACATGGGGCTGGAGATGTGGTTACAGTTGAAGATCAGGGTATATCAGAGTATATGGGGCTGGTCAGAATGTTACAGGTGAAGATCAGGGTATATCACAGTATATGGAGCTGGACAGGATGATACAGGAGGTGATCAGGGTATATCAGGGGATAAGGAGCTGGAGAGGATGTTACAGGTGAAGATCAGGGTGTATGGTGCTGGACAGGATGTTACAGGTGAAGATCAGTGTACATGGAGCTGGACAGGATGTTACATGTGAAGTTCCGGGGATATCACTGGATATGGAGCTGGACAGGTTGTTACAGGTGAAGATCAGGGTATATGAGGCTGGACAGAATGTTACAGGTGAAGATCAGGATATATGGGGCTAGACAGGATGACACAGGTGAAGATCAGTGTATATCAGGGAATATGGGGCTCGACAGGATGTTACAGGTGCAGATCAGGGCATATTAGGGTATATGGGGTTGGACAGGATGTTACAGGTGAAGATCAGGGTATATCAGGGAACATGGGGCTGGAGATGTGGTTACAGCTGAGGATCAAGGTATATCAGGGGATATGTGGCTGGAGAGGATGTTACAGTTGAAGATCAGGGTATATCAGAGTATATGGGGCTGGACAGAATGTTACAGGTGAAGATCAGGGTATATCACAGTATATGGAGCTGGACAGGATGATACAGGAGGTGATCAGGGTATATCAGGGGATATGGAGCTGGAGAGGATGTTACAGGTGAAGATCAGGGTGTATGGTGCTGGACAGGATGTTACAGGTGAAGATCAGTGTACATGGAGCTGGACAGGATGTTACATGTGAAGTTCAGGGGATATCAGGGGATATGGGGCAGGACAGGATGTTACAGGAGAAGATCAGGGTATATCAGGGTACATGGGGCTGGACAGGATGTTACAGGTGAAGATCAGTGTACATGGAGCTGGATAGGATGTTACATGTGAAGTTTATGGGATATCACTGGATATGGAGCTGGACAGGTTGTTACAGGTGAAGATCAGGGTATATGCGGCTGGACAGGATGTTACAGGTGTCGATCAGGTTAGATCCGTGTATATGGAGAAGGACAGGATGTTACATGTGAAGTTCAGGGGATATTAGGGGATATGGAGCTGGAGAGGATGTTACAGGTGAAGACCAAAGTATATGGGGCTGGACAGGTTGTTACAGGTGAAGATCAGGGTATATCAGCATATATGGGGCGTCATAGGACGTTACAGGTGAAGATCTGGGCATATTAGTTTATTTGGGGTTGGACAGGATTTTACAGGTGAAGATCAGGTCATATCAGGGTATATGCGGCTGGCCTGGATGTTACAGGTGTCGATCAGGTTATATCAGTGTATATGGAGCTGGACAGGTTGTTACAGGTGAAGATCAGGGTATATCAGCCTATATGGGGCATGATAGGATGTTACAGGTTAAGATCAGGGCATATTAGGTTATTTGCAGTTGGACAGAATGTTACAGGTGTCAATCAGGTTATATCCGTGTATATGGAGCTGGACAGGATGTCACATGGCAAGTTCAAGGGATAAGGCATGGACCGGATGTTACAGGTGAAGATCAGGGTATATGGGGCTGGACAGGATGATACAGGTGAAGATCTGGGAATATCAGGGGATATGGAGCTGGACAGGATGTTACATGTGAAGTTCAGGTGATATCAGGGAATATGGGGCTGGACAGGATGTTACAGGTGCAGATCAGGGCATATTGTGGTATATGGGGCTGGACAGGATGTTACAGGTGTAGATCAGGTTATATCAGTGTACATGGAGCTGGACAGGATGTTACATGTGAAGTTCAGGTGATATCAGGGAATATGGGGCTGGACAGGATGTTACAGGTGCAGATCAGGGCATATTGTGGTATATGGGGCTGGACAGGATGTTACAGGTGAAGATCAGGTTATAACAGTGAATATGGGGCTGGACAGGATGTTACAGGTGTCGATCAGGGTATATCAGGGTATATACGGCTGGACAGGATGTTACAATTGAAATTCAGGGGATATCAGGGAATATGGTGCTCGACAGGATGTTACAGGTGCAGATCAGCGCATATTAGGGTTTATGGGGCTGGACAGGATGTTGCAGGAGAAGATCAGGGTATATCAGGGAACATGGGGCTGGAGATGTGGTTACAGTTGAAGATCAGGGTATATCAGAGTATATGGGGCTGGTCAGAATGTTACAGGTGAAGATCAGGGTATATCACAGTATATGGAGCTGGACAGGATGATACAGGAGGTGATCAGGGTATATCAGGGGATAAGGAGCTGGAGAGGATGTTACAGGTGAAGATCAGGGTATATGGGGCTGGACAGGATGATACAGGTGAAGATCTGGGAATATCAGGGGATATGGAGCTGGACAGGATGTTACATGTGAAGTTCAGGTGATATCAGGGAATATGGGGCTGGACAGGATGTTACAGGTGCAGATCAGGGCATATTGTGGTATATGGGGCTGGACAGGATGTTACAGGTGTAGATCAGGTTATATCAGTGTACATGGAGCTGGACAGGATGTTACATGTGAAGTTCAGGTGATATCAGGGAATATGGGGCTGGCCTGGATGTTACAGGTGTCGATCAGGTTATATCAGTGTATATGGAGCTGGACAGGATGTTACATGTGAAGTTCAGGGGATATCAGTGGATATGGAGCTGGACAGGTTGTTACAGGTGAAGATCAGGGTATATCAGCCTATATGGGGCATGATAGGATGTTACAGGTTAAGATCAGGGCATATTAGGTTATTTGCGGTTGGACAGAATGTTACAGGTGTCAATCAGGTTATATCCGTGTATATGGAGCTGGACAGGATATCACATGAGAAGTTCAGGGGATAAGGCATGGACCGGATGTTACAGGTGAAGATCAGGGTATATGGGGCTGGACAGGATGATACAGGTGAAGATCTGGGTATATCAGGGGATATGGTGCTGGACAGGATGTCACAGGTGAAGATCAGTGTATATGCTGCTGGACAGGATGTTACAGGTGTCGATCAGGTTATATCCGTGTATATTGAGCTGGACAGGATTTCACATTTGAAGATCAGGGGATAAGGCATGGATTGGATGTTACAGGTGAAGATCAGGGTATATGAGGCTGGACAGAATGATACAGGTGAACATCAGGGTATATGGGGCTGGATTGGATGTTACAGGTGAAGATCAGTGTACATGTAGCTGGATAGGATGTTACATGTGAAGTTCAGGGTATATCAGGGTACATGGGGCTGGACAAGATGTTACAGCTGAGGATCAAAGTATATCAGGGTATATGTGGCTGGAGAGGATGTTACAGGTGAAGATAAGGGTATATAAGTGTATATGGGGCATGATATGATGTGACATTGAAGGTCAGGGCATAGTAGGTTATTTTGAGCTGGACAGGATGTTACAGGTGACGACCAGGGTATATCAGGGTATATGGGGCTGGGCAGGATGTAACAGGTGAAGAACAGAGTATATAGGGCTGTACAGGATGATACCAGTGAAAATCAGGGTATATCAGGGCATATGCGGCTGGACCGGATGTTACAGGTGAAGATCAGGGTATATGCTGTTGGACAGGATGTTACTAGTGTCTATCAGGTTATATCCGTGTATATGGAGCTGGACAGTATGTCACATGTGAAGTTCAGGGGATAAGGCATGGACAAGATGTTACATGTGAAGATCAGGGTATATGAGGCCTTACAGAATGATACAGGTGAAGATCAGAGTATATGGGGCTGGACATGATGTTACAGGTGTTGATCTGGTAATATCCGTGTATATGGAGCTGGACAGGATGTCACATGAGAAGTTCAGGGGATAAGGCATGGACTGGATGTTACAGGTGAAGATCAGGGTATATGGGGCTGGACAGGATGATACAGGTGAAGATCTGGGGATATTTGGGGAAATGGTGCTGGACAGGATGTCACAGGTGTATATCTGGTTATACCACTATACATGGAGCTGGACAGGATGTTACATGTGAAGATCAGGTTATATCAGAGTATATGGAGCTGGACAGGATGATACAGGAGGTGATCAGGGTATATCAGGGGATAAGGAGCTGGAGAGGATGTTACAGGTGAAGATCAGGGTGTATGGTGCTGGACAGGATGTTACAGGTGAAGATCAGTGTACATGGAGCTGGACAGGATGTTACATGTGAAGTTCCGGGGATATCACTGGATATGGAGCTGGACAGGTTGTTACAGGTGAAGATCAGGGTATATGAGGCTGGACAGAATGTTACAGGTGAAGATCAGGATATATGGGGCTAGACAGGATGACACAGGTGAAGATCAGTGTATATCAGGGAATATGGGGCTCGACAGGATGTTACAGGTGCAGATCAGGGCATATTAGGGTATATGGGGTTGGACAGGATGTTACCGGTGAAGATCTGGGTATATCAGGGGATATGGAGCTGGACAGGATGTCACAGGTCTAGATCTGGTTATACCACTGTACATTGAGCTGGACAGGACATTACATGTGAAGTTCAGGGGATATCAGGGGATATGGGGCTGGACAGGATGTTGCAGGAGAAGATCAGGGTATATCAGGGAACATGGGGCTGGAGATGTGGTTACAGTTGAAGATCAGGGTATATCAGAGTATTTGGGGCTGGTCAGAATGTTACAGGTGAAGATCAGGGTATATCACAGTATATGGAGCTGGACAGGATGATACAGGAGGTGATCAGGGTATATCAGGGGATATGAGGCTGGACAGAATGATACAGGTGAACATCAGGGTATATGGGGCTGGATTGGATGTTACAGGTGAAGATCAGTGTACATGTAGCTGGATAGGATGTTACATGTGAAGATCAGGGGATATCAGGGGATATGGGGCTGGACAGGATGTTACAGGAGAATATCAGAGTATATCAGGGTACATGGGGCTGGACAAGGTGCTACAGCTGAGGATCAAAGTATGTCAGGGTATATGTGGCTGGAGAGGATGTTACAGGTGAAGATCAGGGTACATAAGTGTATATGGGGCATGATATGATGTTACATTGAAGGTCAGGGCATAGTAGGTTATTTTGAGCTGGACAGGATGTTACAGGTGACGACCAGGGTATATCAGGGTATATGGGGCTGGACAGGATGTAACAGGTGAAGATCAGAGTATATAGGGCTGTACAGGATGATACCAGTGAAAATCAGGGTATATCAGGGCATATGCGGCTGGACCGGATGTTACAGGTGAAGATCAGGGTATATGAGGCTGGACAGAATGTTACAGGTGAAGATCAGGATATATGGGGCTAGACAGGATGTCACAGGTGAAGATCAGTGTATATCAGGGAATATGGGGCTCGACAGGATGTTACAGGGGCAGATCAGCGCATATTAGGGTTTATGGGGCTGGACAGGATGTTACCGGTGAAGATCTGGGTATATCAGGGGATATGGAGCTGGACAGGATGTCACAGGTCTAGATCTGGTTATACCACTGTACATTGAGCTGGACAGGACATTACATGTGAAGTTCAGGGGATATCAGGGGATATGGGGCTGGACAGGATGTTGCAGGAGAAGATCAGGGTATATCAGGGAACATGGGGCTGGAGATGTGGTTACAGTTGAAGATCAGGGTATATCAGAGTATATGGGGCTGGTCAGAATGTTACAGGTGAAGATCAGGGTATATCACAGTATATGGAGCTGGACAGGATGATACAGGAGGTGATCAGGGTATATCAGGGGATAAGGAGCTGGAGAGGATGTTACAGGTGAAGATCAGGGTGTATGGTGCTGGACAGGATGTTACAGGTGAAGATCAGTGTACATGGAGCTGGACAGGATGTTACATGTGAAGTTCCGGGGATATCACTGGATATGGAGCTGGACAGGTTGTTACAGGTGAAGATCAGGGTATATGAGGCTGGACAGAATGTTACAGGTGAAGATCAGGATATATGGGGCTAGACAGGATGACACAGGTGAAGATCAGTGTATATCAGGGAATATGGGGCTCGACAGGATGTTACAGGTGCAGATCAGGGCATATTAGGGTATATGGGGTTGGACAGGATGTTACAGGTGAAGATCAGGGTATATCAGGGAACATGGGGCTGGAGATGTGGTTACAGCTGAGGATCAAGGTATATCAGGGGATATGTGGCTGGAGAGGATGTTACAGTTGAAGATCAGGGTATATCAGAGTATATGGGGCTGGACAGAATGTTACAGGTGAAGATCAGGGTATATCACAGTATATGGAGCTGGACAGGATGATACAGGAGGTGATCAGGGTATATCAGGGGATATGGAGCTGGAGAGGATGTTACAGGTGAAGATCAGGGTGTATGGTGCTGGACAGGATGTTACAGGTGAAGATCAGTGTACATGGAGCTGGACAGGATGTTACATGTGAAGTTCAGGGGATATCAGGGGATATGGGGCAGGACAGGATGTTACAGGAGAAGATCAGGGTATATCAGGGTACATGGGGCTGGACAGGATGTTACAGGTGAAGATCAGTGTACATGGAGCTGGATAGGATGTTACATGTGAAGTTTATGGGATATCACTGGATATGGAGCTGGACAGGTTGTTACAGGTGAAGATCAGGGTATATGCGGCTGGACAGGATGTTACAGGTGTCGATCAGGTTAGATCCGTGTATATGGAGAAGGACAGGATGTTACATGTGAAGTTCAGGGGATATTAGGGGATATGGAGCTGGAGAGGATGTTACAGGTGAAGACCAAAGTATATGGGGCTGGACAGGTTGTTACAGGTGAAGATCAGGGTATATCAGCATATATGGGGCGTCATAGGACGTTACAGGTGAAGATCTGGGCATATTAGTTTATTTGGGGTTGGACAGGATTTTACAGGTGAAGATCAGGTCATATCAGGGTATATGCGGCTGGCCTGGATGTTACAGGTGTCGATCAGGTTATATCAGTGTATATGGAGCTGGACAGGTTGTTACAGGTGAAGATCAGGGTATATCAGCCTATATGGGGCATGATAGGATGTTACAGGTTAAGATCAGGGCATATTAGGTTATTTGCAGTTGGACAGAATGTTACAGGTGTCAATCAGGTTATATCCGTGTATATGGAGCTGGACAGGATGTCACATGGCAAGTTCAAGGGATAAGGCATGGACCGGATGTTACAGGTGAAGATCAGGGTATATGGGGCTGGACAGGATGATACAGGTGAAGATCTGGGAATATCAGGGGATATGGAGCTGGACAGGATGTTACATGTGAAGTTCAGGTGATATCAGGGAATATGGGGCTGGACAGGATGTTACAGGTGCAGATCAGGGCATATTGTGGTATATGGGGCTGGACAGGATGTTACAGGTGTAGATCAGGTTATATCAGTGTACATGGAGCTGGACAGGATGTTACATGTGAAGTTCAGGTGATATCAGGGAATATGGGGCTGGACAGGATGTTACAGGTGCAGATCAGGGCATATTGTGGTATATGGGGCTGGACAGGATGTTACAGGTGAAGATCAGGTTATAACAGTGAATATGGGGCTGGACAGGATGTTACAGGTGTCGATCAGGGTATATCAGGGTATATACGGCTGGACAGGATGTTACAATTGAAATTCAGGGGATATCAGGGAATATGGTGCTCGACAGGATGTTACAGGTGCAGATCAGCGCATATTAGGGTTTATGGGGCTGGACAGGATGTTACCGGTGAAGATCTGGGTATATCAGGGTATATGGAGCTGGACAGGATGTTACAGGTGTAGATCAGGTTATACCACTGTACATGGAGCTGGACAGGACATTACATGTGAAGTTCAGGGGATATCAGGGAATATGGGGCTGGACAGGAAGTTACAGGTGCAGATCAGGGCATATTGGGATATATGGGGCTGGACAGGATTTTACAGGAGAAGATCAGGGTATATCAGTGCACATGGATCTGGACAGGATGTTACATGTGAAGTTCAGGGGATATCAGGGGATATGGGGCTGGACAGGATGTTACAGGAGAAGATCAGGTTATATCAGGGAATATGCGGCTGGCCTGGATGTTACAGGTGTCGATCAGGTTATATCAGTGTATATGGAGCTGGACAGGATGTTACATGTGAAGTTCAGGGGATATCAGTGGATATGGAGCTGGACAGGTTGTTACAGGTGAAGATCAGGGTATATCAGCCTATATGGGGCATGATAGGATGTTACAGGTTAATATCAGGGCATATTAGGTTATTTGCGGTTGGACAGAATGTTACAGGTGTCAATCAGGTTATATCCGTGTATATGGAGCTGGACAGGATATCACATGAGAAGTTCAGGGGATAAGGCATGGACCGGATGTTACAGGTGAAGATCAGGGTATATGGGGCTGGACAGGATGATACAGGTGAAGATCTGGGTATATCAGGGGATATGGTGCTGGACAGGATGTCACAGGTGTAGATCTGGTTATACCACTATACATGGAGCTGGACATGATGTTACAGGTGAAGATCAGTGTATATGCTGCTGGACAGGATGTTACAGGTGTCGATCAGGTTATATCCGTGTATATTGAGCTGGACAGGATTTCACATTTGAAGATCAGGGGATAAGGCATGGATTGGATGTTACAGGTGAAGATCAGGGTATATGAGGCTGGACAGAATGATACAGGTGAACATCAGGGTATATGGGGCTGGATTGGATGTTACAGGTGAAGATCAGTGTACATGTAGCTGGATAGGATGTTACATGTGAAGTTCAGGGTATATCAGGGTACATGGGGCTGGACAAGATGTTACAGCTGAGGATCAAAGTATATCAGGGTATATGTGGCTGGAGAGGATGTTACAGGTGAAGATAAGGGTATATAAGTGTATATGGGGCATGATATGATGTGACATTGAAGGTCAGGGCATAGTAGGTTATTTTGAGCTGGACAGGATGTTACAGGTGACGACCAGGGTATATCAGGGAATATGGGGCTCGACAGGATGTTACAGGTGCAGATCAGGGCATATTAGGGTATATGGGGTTGGACAGGATGTTACCGGTGAAGATCTGGGTATATCAGGGGATATGGAGCTGGACAGGATGTCACAGGTCTAGATCTGGTTATACCACTGTACATTGAGCTGGACAGGACATTACATGTGAAGTTCAGGGGATATCAGGGGATATGGGGCTGGACAGGATGTTACAGGAGAAGATCAGGTTATATCAGGGAATATGCGGCTGGCCTGGATGTTACAGGTGTCGATCAGGTTATATCAGTGTATATGGAGCTGGACAGGATGTTACATGTGAAGTTCAGGGGATATCAGTGGATATGGAGCTGGACAGGTTGTTACAGGTGAAGATCAGGGTATATCAGCCTATATGGGGCATGATAGGATGTTACAGGTTAATATCAGGGCATATTAGGTTATTTGCGGTTGGACAGAATGTTACAGGTGTCAATCAGGTTATATCCGTGTATATGGAGCTGGACAGGATATCACATGAGAAGTTCAGGGGATAAGGCATGGACCGGATGTTACAGGTGAAGATCAGGGTATATGGGGCTGGACAGGATGATACAGGTGAAGATCTGGGTATATCAGGGGATATGGTGCTGGACAGGATGTCACAGGTGTAGATCTGGTTATACCACTATACATGGAGCTGGACATGATGTTACAGGTGAAGATCAGTGTATATGCTGCTGGACAGGATGTTACAGGTGTCGATCAGGTTATATCCGTGTATATTGAGCTGGACAGGATTTCACATTTGAAGATCAGGGGATAAGGCATGGATTGGATGTTACAGGTGAAGATCAGGGTATATGAGGCTGGACAGAATGATACAGGTGAACATCAGGGTATATGGGGCTGGATTGGATGTTACAGGTGAAGATCAGTGTACATGTAGCTGGATAGGATGTTACATGTGAAGTTCAGGGTATATCAGGGTACATGGGGCTGGACAAGATGTTACAGCTGAGGATCAAAGTATATCAGGGTATATGTGGCTGGAGAGGATGTTACAGGTGAAGATAAGGGTATATAAGTGTATATGGGGCATGATATGATGTGACATTGAAGGTCAGGGCATAGTAGGTTATTTTGAGCTGGACAGGATGTTACAGGTGACGACCAGGGTATATCAGGGAATATGGGGCTCGACAGGATGTTACAGGTGCAGATCAGGGCATATTAGTGTATATGGGGTTGGACAGGATGTTACCGGTGAAGATCTGGGTATATCAGGGGATATGGAGCTGGACAGGATGTCACAGGTCTAGATCTGGTTATACCACTGTACATTGAGCTGGACAGGACATTACATGTGAAGTTCAGGGGATATCAGGGGATATGGGGCTGGACAGGATGTTGCAGGAGAAGATCAGGGTATATCAGGGAACATGGGGCTGGAGATGTGGTTACAGTTGAAGATCAGGGTATATCAGAGTATTTGGGGCTGGTCAGAATGTTACAGGTGAAGATCAGGGTATATCACAGTATATGGAGCTGGACAGGATGATACAGGAGGTGATCAGGGTATATCAGGGGATATGAGGCTGGACAGAATGATACAGGTGAACATCAGGGTATATGGGGCTGGATTGGATGTTACAGGTGAAGATCAGTGTACATGTAGCTGGATAGGATGTTACATGTGAAGATCAGGGGATATCAGGGGATATGGGGCTGGACAGGATGTTACAGGAGAATATCAGAGTATATCAGGGTACATGGGGCTGGACAAGGTGCTACAGCTGAGGATCAAAGTATGTCAGGGTATATGTGGCTGGAGAGGATGTTACAGGTGAAGATCAGGGTACATAAGTGTATATGGGGCATGATATGATGTTACATTGAAGGTCAGGGCATAGTAGGTTATTTTGAGCTGGACAGGATGTTACAGGTGACGACCAGGGTATATCAGGGTATATGGGGCTGGACAGGATGTAACAGGTGAAGATCAGAGTATATAGGGCTGTACAGGATGATACCAGTGAAAATCAGGGTATATCAGGGCATATGCGGCTGGACCGGATGTTACAGGTGAAGATCAGGGTATATGAGGCTGGACAGAATGTTACAGGTGAAGATCAGGATATATGGGGCTAGACAGGATGTCACAGGTGAAGATCAGTGTATATCAGGGAATATGGGGCTCGACAGGATGTTACAGGGGCAGATCAGCGCATATTAGGGTTTATGGGGCTGGACAGGATGTTACCGGTGAAGATCTGGGTATATCAGGGGATATGGAGCTGGACAGGATGTCACAGGTCTAGATCTGGTTATACCACTGTACATTGAGCTGGACAGGACATTACATGTGAAGTTCAGGGGATATCAGGGGATATGGGGCTGGACAGGATGTTGCAGGAGAAGATCAGGGTATATCAGGGAACATGGGGCTGGAGATGTGGTTACAGTTGAAGATCAGGGTATATCAGAGTATATGGGGCTGGTCAGAATGTTACAGGTGAAGATCAGGGTATATCACAGTATATGGAGCTGGACAGGATGATACAGGAGGTGATCAGGGTATATCAGGGGATAAGGAGCTGGAGAGGATGTTACAGGTGAAGATCAGGGTGTATGGTGCTGGACAGGATGTTACAGGTGAAGATCAGTGTACATGGAGCTGGACAGGATGTTACATGTGAAGTTCCGGGGATATCACTGGATATGGAGCTGGACAGGTTGTTACAGGTGAAGATCAGGGTATATGAGGCTGGACAGAATGTTACAGGTGAAGATCAGGATATATGGGGCTAGACAGGATGACACAGGTGAAGATCAGTGTATATCAGGGAATATGGGGCTCGACAGGATGTTACAGGTGCAGATCAGGGCATATTAGGGTATATGGGGTTGGACAGGATGTTACAGGTGAAGATCAGGGTATATCAGGGAACATGGGGCTGGAGATGTGGTTACAGCTGAGGATCAAGGTATATCAGGGGATATGTGGCTGGAGAGGATGTTACAGTTGAAGATCAGGGTATATCAGAGTATATGGGGCTGGACAGAATGTTACAGGTGAAGATCAGGGTATATCACAGTATATGGAGCTGGACAGGATGATACAGGAGGTGATCAGGGTATATCAGGGGATATGGAGCTGGAGAGGATGTTACAGGTGAAGATCAGGGTGTATGGTGCTGGACAGGATGTTACAGGTGAAGATCAGTGTACATGGAGCTGGACAGGATGTTACATGTGAAGTTCAGGGGATATCAGGGGATATGGGGCAGGACAGGATGTTACAGGAGAAGATCAGGGTATATCAGGGTACATGGGGCTGGACAGGATGTTACAGGTGAAGATCAGTGTACATGGAGCTGGATAGGATGTTACATGTGAAGTTTATGGGATATCACTGGATATGGAGCTGGACAGGTTGTTACAGGTGAAGATCAGGGTATATGCGGCTGGACAGGATGTTACAGGTGTCGATCAGGTTAGATCCGTGTATATGGAGAAGGACAG
The DNA here is from genome assembly GCF_030144855.1 of Hypanus sabinus. Classification (NCBI taxonomy): domain Eukaryota; kingdom Metazoa; phylum Chordata; class Chondrichthyes; order Myliobatiformes; family Dasyatidae; genus Hypanus; species Hypanus sabinus. The sequence goes on from NC_082727.1 coordinate 6,820,511, forward strand.
GATGTTACATGTGAAGTTCAGGGGATATTAGGGGATATGGAGCTGGAGAGGATGTTACAGGTGAAGACCAAAGTATATGGGGCTGGACAGGTTGTTACAGGTGAAGATCAGGGTATATCAGCATATATGGGGCGTCATAGGACGTTACAGGTGAAGATCTGGGCATATTAGTTTATTTGGGGTTGGACAGGATTTTACAGGTGAAGATCAGGTCATATCAGGGTATATGCGGCTGGCCTGGATGTTACAGGTGTCGATCAGGTTATATCAGTGTATATGGAGCTGGACAGGTTGTTACAGGTGAAGATCAGGGTATATCAGCCTATATGGGGCATGATAGGATGTTACAGGTTAAGATCAGGGCATATTAGGTTATTTGCAGTTGGACAGAATGTTACAGGTGTCAATCAGGTTATATCCGTGTATATGGAGCTGGACAGGATGTCACATGAGAAGTTCAAGGGATAAGGCATGGACCGGATGTTACAGGTGAAGATCAGGGTATATGGGGCTGGACAGGATGATACAGGTGAAGATCTGGGAATATCAGGGGATATGGAGCTGGACAGGATGTTACATGTGAAGTTCAGGTGATATCAGGGAATATGGGGCTGGACAGGATGTTACAGGTGCAGATCAGGGCATATTGTGGTATATGGGGCTGGACAGGATGTTACAGGTGTAGATCAGGTTATATCAGTGTACATGGAGCTGGACAGGATGTTACATGTGAAGTTCAGGTGATATCAGGGAATATGGGGCTGGACAGGATGTTACAGGTGCAGATCAGGGCATATTGTGGTATATGGGTCTGGACAGGATGTTACAGGTGAAGATCAGGTTATAACAGGGAATATGGGGCTGGACAGGATGTTACAGGTGTCGATCAGGGTATATCAGGGTATATACGGCTGGACAGGATGTTACAATTGAAATTCAGGGGATATCAGGGAATATGGTGCTCGACAGAATGTTACAGGTGCAGATCAGCGCATATTAGGGTTTATGGGGCTGGACAGGATGTTACCGGTGAAGATCTGGGTATATCAGGGTATATGGAGCTGGACAGGATGTTACAGGTGTAGATCAGGTTATACCACTGTACATGGAGCTGGACAGGACATTACATGTGAAGTTCAGGGGATATCAGGGAATATGGGGGTGGACAGGAAGTTACAGGTGCAGATCAGGGCATATTGGGGTATATGGGGCTGGACAGGATTTTACAGGAGAAGATCAGGGTATATCAGTGCACATGGATCTGGACAGGATGTTACATGTGAAGTTCAGGGGATATCAGGGGATATGGGGCTGGACAGGATGTTACAGGAGAAGATCAGGTTATATCAGGGAATATGCGGCTGGCCTGGATGTTACAGGTGTCGATCAGGTTATATCAGTGTATATGGAGCTGGACAGGATGTTACATGTGAAGTTCAGGGGATATCAGTGGATATGGAGCTGGACAGGTTGTTACAGGTGAAGATCAGGGTATATCAGCCTATATGGGGCATGATAGGATGTTACAGGTTAATATCAGGGCATATTAGGTTATTTGCGGTTGGACAGAATGTTACAGGTGTCAATCAGGTTATATCCGTGTATATGGAGCTGGACAGGATATCACATGAGAAGTTCAGGGGATAAGGCATGGACCGGATGTTACAGGTGAAGATCAGGGTATATGGGGCTGGACAGGATGATACAGGTGAAGATCTGGGTATATCAGGGGATATGGTGCTGGACAGGATGTCACAGGTGTAGATCTGGTTATACCACTATACATGGAGCTGGACATGATGTTACAGGTGAAGATCAGTGTATATGCTGCTGGACAGGATGTTACAGGTGTCGATCAGGTTATATCCGTGTATATTGAGCTGGACAGGATTTCACATTTGAAGATCAGGGGATAAGGCATGGATTGGATGTTACAGGTGAAGATCAGGGTATATGAGGCTGGACAGAATGATACAGGTGAACATCAGGGTATATGGGGCTGGATTGGATGTTACAGGTGAAGATCAGTGTACATGTAGCTGGATAGGATGTTACATGTGAAGTTCAGGGTATATCAGGGTACATGGGGCTGGACAAGATGTTACAGCTGAGGATCAAAGTATATCAGGGTATATGTGGCTGGAGAGGATGTTACAGGTGAAGATAAGGGTATATAAGTGTATATGGGGCATGATATGATGTGACATTGAAGGTCAGGGCATAGTAGGTTATTTTGAGCTGGACAGGATGTTACAGGTGACGACCAGGGTATATCAGGGTATATGGGGCTGGACAGGATGATACAGGTGAAGATCTGGGTATATCAGGGGATATGGTGCTGGACAGGATGTCACAGGTGTAGATCTGGTTATACCTCTATACATGGAGCTGGACATGATGTTACAGGTGAAGATCAGTGTATATGCTGCTGGACAGGATGTTACAGGTGTCGATCAGGTTATATCCGTGTATATTGAGCTGGACAGGATTTCACATTTGAAGTTCAGGGGATAAGGCATGGATTGGATGTTACAGGTGAAGATCAGTGTACATGTAGCTGGATAGGATGTTACATGTGAAGTTCAGGGTATATCAGGGTACATGGGGCTGGACAAGATGTTACAGCTGAGGATCAAAGTATATCAGGGTATATGTGGCTGGAGAGGATGTTACAGGTGAAGATAAGGGCATATAAGTGTATATGGGGCATGATATGATGTTACATTGAAGGTCAGGGCATAGTAGGTTATTTTGAGCTGGACAGGATGTTACAGGTGACGACCAGGGTATATCAGGGTATATGGGGCTGGGCAGGATGTAACAGGTGAAGAACAGAGTATATAGGGCTGTACAGGATGATACCAGTGAAAATCAGGGTATATCAGGGCATATGCGGCTGGACCGGATGTTACAGGTGAAGATCAGGGTATATGCTGTTGGACAGGATGTTACTAGTGTCTATCAGGTTATATCCGTGTATATGGAGCTGGACAGTATGTCACATGTGAAGTTCAGGGGATAAGGCATGGACCAGATGTTACATGTGAAGATCAGGGTATATGAGTCCTTACAGAATGATACAGGTGAAGATCAGAGTATATGGGGCTGGACATGATGTTACAGGTGTTGATCTGGTAATATCCGTGTATATAGAGCTGGACAGGATGTCACATGAGAAGTTCAGGGGATAAGGCATGGACTGGATGTTACAAGTGAAGATCAGGGTATATGGGGCGGGACAGGATGATACAGGTGAAGATCTGGGGATATCAGGGGATATGGTGCTGGACAGGATGTCACAGGTGTTGATCTGGTTATACCACTATACATGGAGCTGGACAGGATGTTACATGTGAAGTTCAGGTGATATCAGGGAATATGGGGCTGGACAGGATGTTACAGGTGTAGATCAGGTTATATCAGTGTACATGGAGCTGGACAGGATGTTACATGTGAAGTTCAGGTGATATCAGGGAATATGGGGCTGGACAGGATGTTACAGGTGCAGATCAGGGCATATTGTGGTATATGGGGCTGGACAGGATGTTACAGGTGAAGATCAGGTTATAACAGGGAATATGGGGCTGGACAGGATGTTACAGGTGTCGATCAGGGTATATCAGGGTATATACGGCTGGACAGGATGTTACAATTGAAATTCAGGGGATATCAGGGAATATGGTGCTCGACAGGATGTTACAGGTGCAGATCAGCGCATATTAGGGTTTATGGGGCTGGACAGGATGTCACAGGTGTAGATCTGGTTATACCACTATACATGGAGCTGGACATGATGTTACAGGTGAAGATCAGTGTATATGCTGCTGGACAGGACGTTACAGGTATCGATCAGGTTATATCCGTGTATATTGAGCTGGACAGGATTTCACATGAGAAGTTCAGGGGATAAGGCATGGACTGGATGTTACAGGTGAAGATCAGGGTATATGGGGCTGGACAGGATGATACAGGTGAAGATCTGGGGATATCAGGGGATATGGTGCTGGACAGGATGTCACAGGTGTAGATCTGGTTATACCACTATACATGGAGCTGGACAGGATGTTACATGTGAAGTTCAGGTGATATCAGGGAATATGGGGCTGGACAGGATGTTACAGGTGCAGATCAGGGCATATTGTGGTATATGGGGCTGGACAGGATGTTACAGGTGTAGATCAGGTTATATCAGTGTACATGGAGCTGGACAGGATGTTACATGTATAGTTCAGGGGATATCAGGGGATATGGGGCTGGACAGGATTTTAGAGGAGAAGATCAGGGTATATCAGGGGATATGGGGCATGATAGGATGTTACAGGTGAAGGTCAGGGCATATTAGGTTATTTGGGGTTGGACAGGATGTTACAGCTGTCGATCAGGTTATATCCATGTATATTGAGCTGGACAGGAAGTCACATGTGAAGTTCAGGGGATAAGGCATGGACTGGATGTTACAGGTGAAGATCAGGGTATATGAGGCTGGACAGAATGTTACAGTTGAAGATCAGGATATATGGGGCTGGACATGATGTTACTGGTGAAGATCAGTGTATATGCGGCTGGACAGGATGTTACAGGTGTCGATCAGGTTATATCCATGTATATGGAGAAGAACAGGATGTTACATGTGAAGTTCAGGGGATATTAGGGGATATGGAGCTGGACAGGATGTTACAGGTGAAGACCAGATTATATGTGGCTAGACAGGTTGTTACAGGTGAAGATCAGGGTATATCAGCGTATATGGGGCGTCATAGGATGTTACAGGTGAAGATCTGGGCATATTAGTTTATTTGTGGTTGGACAGGATGTTACAGGTGAAGATCAGGTTATAACAGGGAATATGGGGCTGGACAGGATGTTACAGGTGTCGATCAGGGTATATCAGGGTATATACGGCTGGACAGGATGTTACAATTGAAATTCAGGGGATATCAGGGAATATGGTGCTCGACAGGATGTTACAGGGGCAGATCAGCGCATATTAGGGTTTATGGGGCTGGACAGGATGTTACCGGTGAAGATCTGGGTATATCAGGGTATATGGAGCTGGACAGGATGTTACATCTGAAGTTCAGGGGATATCAGGGAATATGGGGCTGGACAGGAAGTTACAGGTGCAGATCAGGGCATATTGGGGTATATGGGGCTGGACAGGATTTTACAGGAGAAGATCAGGGTATATCAGTGCACATGGATCTGGACAGGATGTTACATGTGAAGTTCAGGGGATATCAGGTGATATGGGGCTGGACAGGATGTTACAGGAGAAGGTCAGGTTATATCAGTGTATATGCGGCTGGCCTGGATGTTACAGGTTAAGATCAGGGCATATTAGGTTATTTGCGGTTGGACAGAATGTTACAGGTGTCAATCAGGTTATATCCGTGTATATGGAGCTGGACAGGATGTCACATGAGAAGTTCAGGGGATAAGGCATGGACCGGATGTTACAGGTGAAGATCAGGGTAGATGGGGCTGGACAGGATGATACAGGTGAAGATCTGGGTATATCAGGGGATATGGTGCTGGACAGGATGTCACAGGTGTAGATCTGGTTATACCACTATACATGGAGCTGGACATGATGTTACAGGTGAAGATCAGTGTATATGCTGCTGGACAGGATGTTACAGGTGTCGATCAGGTTATATCCGTGTATATTGAGCTGGACAGGATTTCACATTTGAAGTTCAGGGGATAAGGCATGGATTGGATGTTACAGGTGAAGATCAGGGTATATGAGGCTGGACAGAATGATACAGGTGAACATCAGGGTATATGGGGCTGGATTGGATGTTACAGGTGAAGATCAGTGTACATGTAGCTGGATAGGATGTTACATGTGAAGTTCAGTGTATATCAGGGTACATGGGGCTGGACAAGATGTTACAGCTGAGGATCAAAGTATATCAGGGTATATGTGGCTGGAGAGGATGTTACAGGTGAAGATAAGGGTATATAAGTGTATATGGGGCATGATATGATGTTACATTGAAGGTCAGGGCATAGTAGGTTATTTTGAGCTGGACAGGATGTTACAGGTGACGACCAGGGTATATCAGGGTATATGGGGCTGGGCAGGATGTAACAGGTGAAGAACAGAGTATATAGGGCTGTACAGGATGATACCAGTGAAAATCAGGGTATATCAGGGCATATGCGGCTGGACCGGATGTTACAGGTGAAGATCAGGGTATATGCTGTTGGACAGGATGTTACTAGTGTCTATCAGGTTATATCTGTGTATATGGAGCTGGACAGTATGTCACATGTGAAGTTCAGGGGATAAGGCATGGACCAGATGTTACAGGTGAAGATCAGGGTATATGCAGCTGGACAGGATGTTACAGTGTCGATCAGGTTATATCTGTGTATATGGAGCTGGACAGAATGTTACAGGTGCAGATCAGTGTATATCAGGGTATATGGGGCTGGACAGAATGTTACAGGTGAAGATCAGGGTATATAGGGCTGGACAGGAGGATACAGGTGAAGACCAGTGTATATCAGGGAATATGGGGCTGGACAGGATGTTACCGGTGCAGGTCAGGGCATATTAGTGAATATGGGGCTGGACAGGATGTTACCGGTGAAGATCAGGGTATATCAGGGTATATGGAGCTGGACAGGATGTTACAGATGAAGACCAGATTATATGGGGCTGGACAGGTTTTTACAGGTGTCGTTCAGGTTAGATCCGTGTATATTGAGAAGGACAGGATGTTACATGTGAAGTTCAGGGGATATTAGGGGATATGGAGCTGGAGAGGATGTTACAGGTGAAGACCAGAGTATATGGGGCTGGACAGGTTGTTACAGGTAAAGATCGGGGTATATCAGCATATATGGGGCGTCATAGGATGTTACAGGTGAAGATCTGGGCATATTAGTTTATTTGGGGTTGGACAGGATGTTACAGGTGAAGATCAGGTCATATCAGGGTATATGCGGCTGGCCTGGATGTTACAGGTGTCAATCAGTTAATATCCGTGTATATGGAGCTGGACAGGATGTCACATGAGAAGTTCAGGGGATAAGGCATGGACTGGATGTTACAGGTGAAGATCAGGGTATATGCTGTTGGACAGGATGTTACTAGTGTCTATCAGGTTATATCCGTGTATATGGAGCTGGACAGTATGTCACATGTGATGTTCAGGGGATAAGGCATGGACCAGATGTTACATGTGAAGATCAGGGTATATGAGGCCTTACAGAATGATACAGGTGAAGATCAGGGTATATGGGGCTGGACATGATGTTACAGGTGAAGTTCAGGGTATATGCAGCTGGACAGGATGTTACAGTGTCGATCAGGTTATATCCGTGTATATGGAGCTGGACAGGATGTTACCTGTGAAGTTCAGGGGATATCAGGGGATATGGGGCTGGACAGGATGTTACAGGTGCAGATCAGTGTATATCAGGGTATATGGGGCTGGACAGAATGTTATATGTGAAGATCAGGGTATATAGGGCTGGACAGGAGGATACAGGTGAAGACCAGTGTATATCAGGGAATATGGGGCTGGACAGGATGTTACCGGTGCAGGTCAGGGCATATTAGTGAATATGGGGCTGGACAGGATGTTACCGGTGAAGATCAGGGTATATCAGGGTATATGGAGCTGGACAGGATGTTACAGATGAAGACCAGATTATATGGGGCTGGACAGGTTGTTACAGGTGTCGATCAGGTTAGATCCATGTATATTGAGAAGGACAGGATGTTACATGTGAAGTTCAGGGGATATTAGGGGATATGGAGCTGGAGAGGATGTTACAGGTGAAGACCAGAGTATATGGGGCTGGACAGGTTGTTACAGGTGAAGATCTGGGTATATCAGGGTATATGGAGCTGGACAGGATGTTACATCTGAAGTTCAGGGGATATCAGGGGATATGGGGCTGGACAGGATGTTACAGGAGAAGATCAGGTTATATCACGATATATGCGGCTGGCCTGGATGTTACAGGTGTCGATCAGGTTATATCAGTGTATATGGAGCTGGACAGGATGTTACATGTGAAGTTCAGGGGATATCAGTGGATATGGAGCTGGACAGGTTGTTACAGGTGAAGATCAGGGTATATCAGCCTATATGGGGCATGATAGGATGTTACAGGTTAAGATCAGGGCATATTAGGTTATTTGCGGTTGGACAGAATGTTACAGGTGTCAATCAGGTTATATCCGTGTATATGGAGCTGGACAGGATGTCACATGAGAAGTTCAGGGGATAAGGCATGGACCGGATGTTACAGGTGAATATCAGGGTAGATGGGGCTGGACAGGATGATACAGGTGAAGATCTGGGTATATCAGGGGATATGGTACTGGACAGGATGTCACAGGTGTAGATCTGGTTATACCACTATACATGGAGCTGGACATGATGTTACAGGTGAAGATCAGTGTATATGCTGCTGGACAGGATGTTACAGGTGTCGATCAGGTTATATCCGTGTATATTGAGCTGGACAGGATTTCACATTTGAAGTTCAGGGGATAAGGCATGGATTGGATGTTACAGGTGAAGATCAGGGTATATGAGGCTGGACAGAATGATACAGGTGAACATCAGGGTATATGGGGCTGGATTGGATGTTACAGGTGAAGATAAGGGTATATAAGTGTATATGGGGCATGATATGATGTTACATTGAAGGTCAGGGCATAGTAGGTTATTTTGAGCTGGACAGGATGTTACCGGTGGCGACCAGGGTATATCAGGGTATATGGGGCTGGGCAGGATGTAACAGGTGAAGAACAGAGTATATACGGCTGTACAGGATGATACCAGTGAAAATCAGGGTATATCAGGGCATATGAGGCTGGACCGGATGTTACAGGTGAAGATCAGGGTATATGCTGTTGGACAGGATGTTACTAGTGTCTATCAGGTTATATCCGTGTATATGGAGCTGGACAGTATGTCACATGTGAAGTTCAGGGGATAAGGCATGGACCAGATGTTACAGGTGAAGATCAGGGTATATGCAGCTGGACAGGATGTTACAGTGTCGATCAGGTTATATCTGTGTATATGGAGCTGGACAGAATGTTACAGGTGCAGATCAGTGTATATCAGGGTATATGGGGCTGGACAGAATGTTACAGGTGAAGATCAGGGTATATAGGGCTGGACAGGAGGATACAGGTGAAGACCAGTGTATATCAGGGAATATGGGGCTGGACAGGATGTTACCGGTGCAGGTCAGGGCATATTAGTGAATATGGGGCTGGACAGGATGTTACCGGTGAAGATCAGGGTATATCAGGGTATATGGAGCTGGACAGGATGTTACAGATGAAGACCAGATTATATGGGCCTGGACAGGTTGTTACAGGTGTCGATCAGGTTAGATCCGTGTATACTGAGAAGGACAGGATGTTACATGTGAAGTTCAGGGGATATTAGGGGATATGGAGCTGGAGAGGATGTTACAGGTGAAGACCAGAGTATATGGGGCTGGACAGGTTGTTACAGGTAAAGATCGGGGTATATCAGCATATATGGGGCGTCATAGGATGTTACAGGTGAAGATCTGGGCATATTAGTTTATTTGGGGTTGGACAGGATGTTACAGGTGAAGATCAGGTCATATCAGGGTATATGCCGATGGCCTGGATGTTACAGGTGTCGATCAGGTAATATCCGTGTATATGGAGCTGGACAGGATGTCACATGAGAAGTTCAGGGGATAAGGCATGGACTGGATGTTACAGGTGAAGATCAGGGTATATCAGGGGATATGGTGCTGGACAGGATGTCACTGGTGTAGATCTGGTTATACCACTATACATGGAGCTGGACAGGATGTTACATGTGAAGTTCAGGTGATATCAGGGAATATGGGGCTAGACAGGATGTTACAGGTGCAGATCAGGTTATATCAGTGTATATGGAGTGGACAGGATGTTACATGTATAGTTCAGGGGATATCAGGGGATATGGGGCTGGACAGGATTTTAGAGGAGAAGATCAGGGTATATCAGGGGATATGGGGCATGATAGGATGTTACAGGTGAAGGTCAGGGCATATTAGGTTATTTGCGGTTGGACAGGATGTTACAGGTGTCGATCAGGTTATATCCGTGTATATTGAGCTGGACAGGAAGTCACATGTGAAGTTCAGGGGATAAGGCATGGACTGGATGTTACAGGTGAAGATCAGGGTATATGAGGCTGGACAGAATGTTACAGTTGAAGATCAGGATATATGGGGCTGGACATGATGTTACTGGTGAAGATCAGTGTATATGCGGCTGGACAGGATGTTACAGGTGTCGATCAGGTTATATCCGTGTATATGGAGAAGGACAGGATGTTACATGTGAAGTTCAGGGGATATTAGGGGATATGGAGCTGGACAGGATGTTACAGGTGAAGACCAGATTATATGTGGCTAGACAGGTTGTTACAGGTGAAGATCAGGGTATATCAGCGTATATGGGGCGTCATAGGATGTTACAGGTGAAGATCTGGGCATATTAGTTTATTTGTGGTTGGACAGGATGTTACAGGTGAAGATCAGGTTATAACAGGAAATATGGGGCTGGACAGGATGTTACAGGTGTCGATCAGGGTATATCAGGGTATATACGGCTGGACAGGATGTTACAATTGAAATTCAGGGGATATCAGGGAATATGGTGCTCGACAGGATGTTACAGGGGCAGATCAGCGCATATTAGGGTTTATGGGGCTGGACAGGATGTTACCGGTGAAGATCAGGGTATATCAGGGGATATGGAGGTGGACAGGATGTTACCGGTGAAGATCAGGGGATATCAGGGAATATGGGGCTGGACAGGATGTTACAGGTGTAGATCAGGTTATACCACTGTACATGGAGCTGGACAGGATGTTACATGTGAAGTTCAGGGGATATCACTGGATATGGAGCTGGACAGGTTGTTACAGGTGAAGATCAGGGTATATGCGGCTGGACAGGATGTTACAGGTGTCGATCAGGTTAGATCCGTGTATATGGAGAAGGACAGGATGTTACATGTGAAGTTCAGGGGATATTAGGGGATATGGAGCTGGAGAGGATGTTACAGGTGAAGACCAGAGTATATGGGGCTGGACAGGTTGTTACAGGTGAAGATCAGGGTATATCAGCATATATGGGGCGTCATAGGACGTTACAGGTGAAGATCTGGGCATATTAGTTTATTTGGGGTTGGACAGGATTTTACAGGTGAAGATCAGGTCATATCAGGGTATATGCGGCTGGCCTGGATGTTACAGGTGTCAATCAGGTTATATCAGTGTATATGGAGCTGGACAGGTTGTTACAGGTGAAGATCAGGGTATATCAGCCTATATGGGGCATGATAGGATGTTACAGGTTAAGATCAGGGCATATTAGGTTATTTGCGGTTGGACAGAATGTTACAGGTGTCAATCAGGTTATATCCGTGTATATGGAGCTGGACAGGATGTCACATGAGAAGTTCAAGGGATAAGGCATGGACCGGATGTTACAGGTGAAGATCATGGTATATGGGGCTGGACAGGATGATACAGGTGAAGATCTGGGAATATCAGGGGATATGGAGCTGGACAGGATGTTACATGTGAAGTTCAGGTGATATCAGGGAATATGGGGCTGGACAGGATGTTACAGGTGCAGATCAGGGCATATTGTGGTATATGGGGCTGGACAGGATGTTACAGGTGTAGATCAGGTTATATCAGTGTACATGGAGCTGGACAGGATGTTACATGTGAAGTTCAGGTGATATCAGGGAATATGGGGCTGGACAGGATGTTACAGGTGCAGATCAGGGCATATTGTGGTATATGGGGCTGGACAGGATGTTACAGGTGAAGATCAGGTTATAACAGGGAATATGGGGCTGGACAGGATGTTACAGGTGTCGATCAGGGTATATCAGGGTATATACGGCTGGACAGGATGTTACAATTGAAATTCAGGGGATATCAGGGAATATGGTGCTCGACAGGATGTTACAGGTGCAGATCAGCGCATATTAGGGTTTATGGGGCTGGACAGGATGTTACCGGTGAAGATCTGGGTATATCAGGGTATATGGAGCTGGACAGGATGTTACAGGTGTATATCAGGTTATACCACTGTACATGGAGCTGGACAGGACATTACATGTGAAGTTCAGGGGATATCAGGGAATATGGGGCTGGACAGGAAGTTACAGGTGCAGATCAGGGCATATTGGGGTATATGGGGCTGGACAGGATTTTACAGGAGAAGATCAGGGTATGTCAGTGCACATGGATCTGGACAGGATGTTACATGTGAAGTTCAGGGGATATCAGGGGATATGGGGCTGGACAGGATGTTACAGGAGAAGATCAGGTTATATCAGGGAATATGCGGCTGGCCTGGAAGTTACAGTTGTCGATCAGGTTATATCAGTGTATATGGAGCTGGACAGGATGTTACATGTGAAGTTCAGGGGATATCAGTGGATATGGAGCTGGACAGGTTGTTACAGGTGAAGATCAGGGTATATCAGCCTATATGGGGCATGATAGGATGTTACAGGTTAAGATCAGGGCATATTAGGTTATTTGCGGTTGGACAGAATGTTACAGGTGTCAATCAGGTTATATCCGTGTATATGGAGCTGGACAGGATATCACATGAGAAGTTCAGGGGATAAGGCATGGACCGGATGTTACAGGTGAAGATCAGGGTATATGGGGCTGGACAGGATGATACAGGTGAAGATCTGGGTATATCAGGGGATATGGTGCTGGACAGGATGTCACAGGTGTAGATCTGGTTATACCACTATACATGGAGCTGGACATGATGTTACAGGTGAAGATCAGTGTATATGCTGCTGGACAGGATGTTACAGGTGTCGATCAGGTTATATCCGTGTATATTGAGCTGGACAGGATTTCACATTTGAAGATCAGGGGATCAGGCATGGATTGGATGTTACAGGTGAAGATCAGGGTATATGAGGCTGGACAGAATGATACAGGTGAACATCAGGGTATATGGGGCTGGATTGGATGTTACAGGTGAAGATCAGTGTACATGTAGCTGGATAGGATGTTACATGTGAAGTTCAGGGTATATCAGGGTACATGGGGCTGGACAAGATGTTACAGCTGAGGATCAAAGTATATCAGGGTATATGTGGCTGGAGAGGATGTTACAGGTGAAGATATGGGTATATAAGTGTATATGGGGCATGATATGATGTGACATTGAAGGTCAGGGCATAGTAGGTTATTTTGAGCTGGACAGGATGTTACAGGTGACGACCAGGGTATATCAGGGTATATGGGGCTGGACAGGATGATACAGGTGAAGATCTGGGTATATCAGGGGATATGGTGCTGGACAGGATGTCACAGGTGTAGATCTGGTTATACCACTATACATGGAGCTGGACATGATGTTACAGGTGAAGATCAGTGTATATGCTGCTGGACAGGATGTTACAGGTGACGACCAGGGTATATCAGGGTATATGGGGCTGGGCAGGATGTAACAGCTGAAGAACAGAGTATATAGGGCTGTACAGGATGATACCAGTGAAAATCAGGGTATATCAGGGCATATGCGGCTGGACCGGATGTTACAGGTGAAGATCAGGGTATATGCTGTTGGACAGGATGTTACTAGTGTCTATCAGGTTATATCCGTGAATATGGAGCTGGACAGTATGTCACATGTGAAGTTCAGGGGATAAGGCATGGACCAGATGTTACATGTGAAGATCAGGGTATATGAGGCCTTACAGAATGATACAGGTGAAGATCAGAGTATATGGGGCTGGACATGATGTTACAGGTGTTGATCTGGTAATATCCGTGTATATGGAGCTGGACAGGATGTCACATGAGAAGTTCAGGGGATAAGGCATGGACTGGATGTTACAGGTGAAGATCAGGGTATATGGGGCTGGACAGGATGATACAGGTGAAGATCTGGGGATATCTGGGGAAATGGTGCTGGACAGGATGTCACAGGTGTATATCTGGTTATACCACTATACATGGAGCTGGACAGGATGTTACATGTGAAGATCAGGTTATATCAGAGTATATGGAGCTGGACAGGATGATACAGGAGGTGATCAGGGTATATCAGGGGATAAGGAGCTGGAGAGGATGTTACAGGTGAAGATCAGGGTGTATGGTGCTGGACAGGATGTTACAGGTGAAGATCAGTGTACATGGAGCTGGACAGGATGTTACATGTGAAGTTCCGGGGATATCACTGGATATGGAGCTGGACAGGTTGTTACAGGTGAAGATCAGGGTATATGAGGCTGGACAGAATGTTACAGGTGAAGATCAGGATATATGGGGCTAGACAGGATGACACAGGTGAAGATCAGTGTATATCAGGGAATATGGGGCTCGACAGGATGTTACAGGTGCAGATCAGGGCATATTAGGGTATATGGGGTTGGACAGGATGTTACCGGTGAAGATCTGGGTATATCAGGGGATATGGAGCTGGACAGGATGTCACAGGTCTAGATCTGGTTATACCACTGTACATTGAGCTGGACAGGACATTACATGTGAAGTTCAGGGGATATCAGGGGATATGGGGCTGGACAGGATGTTGCAGGAGAAGATCAGGGTATATCAGGGAACATGGGGCTGGAGATGTGGTTACAGTTGAAGATCAGGGTATATCAGAGTATATGGGGCTGGTCAGAATGTTACAGGTGAAGATCAGGGTATATCACAGTATATGGAGCTGGACAGGATGATACAGGAGGTGATCAGGGTATATCAGGGGATAAGGAGCTGGAGAGGATGTTACAGGTGAAGATCAGGGTGTATGGTGCTGGACAGGATGTTACAGGTGAAGATCAGTGTACATGGAGCTTTACAGGATGTTACATGTGAAGTTCCGGGGATATCACTGGATATGGAGCTGGACAGGTTGTTACAGGTGAAGATCAGGGTATATGAGGCTGGACAGAATGTTACAGGTGAAGATCAGGATATATGGGGCTAGACAGGATGACACAGGTGAAGATCAGTGTATATCAGGGAATATGGGGCTCGACAGGATGTTACAGGTGCAGATCAGGGCATATTAGGGTATAAGGGGTTGGACAGGATGTTACAGGTGAAGATCAGGGTATATCAGGGAACATGGGGCTGGAGATGTGGTTACAGCTGAGGATCAAGGTATATCAGGGGATATGTGGCTGGAGAGGATGTTACAGTTGAAGATCAGGGTATATCAGAGTATATGGGGCTGGACAGAATGTTACAGGTGAAGATCAGGGTATATCACAGTATATGGAGCTGGACAGGATGATACAGGAGGTGATCAGGGTATATCAGGGGATATGGAGCTGGAGAGGATGTTACAGGTGAAGATCAGGGTGTATGGTGCTGGACAGGATGTTACAGGTGAAGATCAGTGTACATGGAGCTGGACAGGATGTTACATGTGAAGTTCAGGGGATATCAGGGGATATGGGGCAGGACAGGATGTTACAGGAGAAGATCAGGGTATATCAGGGTACATGGGGCTGGACAGGATGTTACATGTGAAGTTCATGGGATATCACTGGATATGGAGCTGGACAGGTTGTTACAGGTGAAGATCAGGGTATATGCGGCTGGACAGGATGTTACAGGTGTCGATCAGGTTAGATCCGTGTATATGGAGAAGGACAGGATGTTACATGTGAAGTTCAGGGGATATTAGGGGATATGGAGCTGGAGAGGATGTTACAGGTGAAGACCAGAGTATATGGGGCTGGACAGGTTGTTACAGGTGAAGATCAGGGTATATCAGCATATATGGGGCGTCATAGGACGTTACAGGTGAAGATCTGGGCATATTAGTTTATTTGAGGTTGGACAGGATTTTACAGGTGAAGATCAGGTCATATCAGTGTATATGCGGCTGGCCTGGATGTTACAGGTGTCGATCAGGTTATATCAGTGTATATGGAGCTGGACAGGTTGTTACAGGTGAAGATCAGGGTATATCAACCTATATGGGGCATGATAGGATGTTACAGGTTAAGATCAGGGCATATTAGGTTATTTGCGGTTGGACAGAATGTTACAGGTGTCAATCAGGTTATATCCGTGTATATGGAGCTGGACAGGATGTCACATGAGAAGTTCAAGGGATAAGGCATGGACCGGATGTTACAGGTGAAGATCAGGGTATATGGGGCTGGACAGGATGATACAGGTGAAGATCTCGGAATATCAGGGGATATGGAGCTGGACAGGATGTTACATGTGAAGTTCAGGTGATATCAGGGAATATGGGGCTGGACAGGATGTTACAGGTGCAGATCAGGGCATATTGTGGTATATGGGGCTGGACAGGATGTTACAGGTGTAGATCAGGTTATATCAGTGTACATGGAGCTGGACAGGATGTTACATGTGAAGTTCAGGTGATATCAGGGAATATGGGGCTGGACAGGATGTTACAGGTGCAGATCAGGGCATATTGTGGTATATGGGGCTGGACAGGATGTTACAGGTGAAGATCAGGTTATAACAGGGAATATGGGGCTGGACAGGATGTTACAGGTGTCGATCAGGGTATATCAGGGTATATACGGCTGGACAGGATGTTACAATTGAAATTCAGGGGATATCAGGGAATATGGTGCTCGACAGGATGTTACAGGTGCAGATCAGCGCGTATTAGGGTTTATGGGGCTGGACAGGATGTTACCGGTGAAGATCTGGGTATATCAGGGTATATGGAGCTGGACAGGATGTTACAGGTGTAGATCAGGTTATACCACTGTACATGGAGCTGGACAGGACATTACATGTGAAGTTCAGGGGATATCAGGGAATATGGGGCTGGACAGGAAGTTACAGGTGCAGATCAGGGCATATTGGGGTATATGGGGCTGGACAGGATTTTACAGGAGAAGATCAGGGTATATCAGTGCACATGGATCTGGACAGGATGTTACATGTGAAGTTCAGGGGATATCAGGGGATATGGGGCTGGACAGGATGTTACAGGAGAAGATCAGGTTATATCAGGGAATATGGAGCTGGACAGGATGTTACATGTGAAGTTCAGGGGATATCAGTGGATATGGAGCTGGACAGGTTGTTACAGGTGAAGATCAGGGTATATCAGCCTATATGGGGCATGATAGGATGTTACAGGTTAAGATCAGGGCATATTAGTTTATTTGCGGTTGGACAGAATGTTACAGGTGTCAATCAGGTTATATCCGTGTATATTGAGCTGGACAGGATTTCACATTTGAAGATCAGGGGATAAGGCATGGATTGGATGTTACAGGTGAAGATCAGGGTATATGAGGCTGGACAGAATGATACAGGTGAACATCAGGGTATATGGGGCTGGATTGGATGTTACAGGTGAAGATCAGTGTACATGTAGCTGGATAGGATGTTACATGTGAAGTTCAGGGTATATCAGGGTACATGGGGCTGGACAAGATGTTACAGCTGAGGATCAAAGTATATCAGGGTATATGTGGCTGGAGAGGATGTTACAGGTGAAGATAAGGGTATATAAGTGTATATGGGGCATGATATGATGTGACATTGAAGGTCAGGGCATAGTAGGTTATTTTGAGCTGGACAGGATGTTACAGGTGACGACCAGGGTATATCAGGGTATATGGGGCTGGACAGGATGATACAGGTGAAGATCTGGGTATATCAGGGGATATGGTGCTGGACAGGATGTCACAGGTGTAGATCTGGTTATACCACTATACATGGAGCTGGACATGATGTTACAGGTGAAGATCAGTGTATATGCTGCTGGACAGGATGTTACAGGTGACGACCAGGGTATATCAGGCTATATGGGGCTGGGCAGGATGTAACTGCTGAAGAACTGAGTATATAGGGCTGAACAGGATGATACCAGTGAAAATCAGGGTATATCATGGCATATGCGGCTGGACCGGATGTTACAGGTGAAGATCAGGGTATATGCTGTTGGACAGGATGTTACTAGTGTCTATCAGGTTATATCCGTGTATATGGAGCTGGACAGTATGTCACATGTGAAGTTCAGGGGATAAGGCATGGACCAGATGTTACATGTGAAGATCAGGGTATATGAGGCCTTACAGAATGATACAGGTGAAGATCAGAGTATATGGGGCTGGACATGATGTTACAGGTGTTGATCTGGTAATATCCGTGTATATGGAGCTGGACAGGATGTCACATGAGAAGTTCAGGGGATAAGGCATGGACTGGATGTTACAGGTGAAGATCAGGGTATATGGGGCTGGACAGGATGATACAGGTGAAGATCTGGGGATATCTGGGGAAATGGTGCTGGACAGGATGTCACAGGTGTATATCTGGTTATACCACTATACATGGAGCTGGACAGGATGTTACATGTGAAGATCAGGTTATATCAGAGTATATGGAGCTGGACAGGATGATACAGGAGGTGATCAGGGTATATCAGGGGATAAGGAGCTGGAGAGGATGTTACAGGTGAAGATCAGGGTGTATGGTGCTGGACAGGATGTTACAGGTGAAGATCAGTGTACATGGAGCTGGACAGGATGTTACATGTGAAGTTCCGGGGATATCACTGGATATGGAGCTGGAGAGGTTGTTACAGGTGAAGATCAGGGTATATGAGGCTGGACAGAATGTTACAGGTGAAGATCAGGATATATGGGGCTAGACAGGATGACACAGGTGAAGATCAGTGTATATCAGGGAATATGGGGCTCGACAGGATGTTACAGGTGCAGATCAGGGCATATTAGGGTATATGGGGTTGGACAGGATGTTACCGGTGAAGATCTGGGTATATCAGGGGATATGGAGCTGGACAGGATGTCACAGGTCTAGATCTGGTTATACCACTGTACATTGAGCTGGACAGGACATTACATGTGAAGTTCAGGGGATATCAGGGGATATGGGGCTGGACAGGATGTTGCAGGAGAAGATCAGGGTATATCAGGGAACATGGGGCTGGAGATGTGGTTACAGTTGAAGATCAGGGTATATCAGAGTATATGGGGCTGGTCAGAATGTTACAGGTGAAGATCAGGGTATATCACAGTATATGGAGCTGGACAGGATGATACAGGAGGTGATCAGGGTATATCAGGGGATAAGGAGCTGGAGAGGATGTTACAGGAGAAGATCAGGGTATATCAGGGTGTATGGTGCTGGACAGGATGTTACAGGTGAAGATCAGTGTACATGGAGCTGGACAGGATGTTACATGTGAAGTTCAGGGGATATCACTGGATATGGAGCTGGACAGGTTGTTACAGGTGAAGATCAGGATATATGGGGCTAGACAGGATGACACAGGTGAAGATCAGTGTATATCAGGGAATATGGGGCTCGACAGGATGTTACAGGTGCAGATCAGGGCATATTAGGGTATATGGGGTTGGACAGGATGTTACCGGTGAAGATCTGGGTATATCAGGGGATATGGAGCTGGACAGGATGTCACAGGTCTAGATCTGGTTATACCACTGTACATTGAGCTGGACAGGACATTACATGTGAAGTTCAGGGGATATCAGGGGATATGGGGCTGGACAGGATGTTGCAGGAGAAGATCAGGGTATATCAGGGAACATGGGGCTGGAGATGTGGTTACAGTTGAAGATCAGGGTATATCAGAGTATATGGGGCTGGTCAGAATGTTACAGGTGAAGATCAGGGTATATCACAGTATATGGAGCTGGACAGGATGATACAGGAGGTGATCAGGGTATATCAGGGGATAAGGAGCTGGAGAGGATGTTACAGGTGAAGATCAGGGTGTATGGTGCTGGACAGGATGTTACAGGTGAAGATCAGTGTACATGGAGCTTTACAGGATGTTACATGTGAAGTTCCGGGGATATCACTGGATATGGAGCTGGACAGGTTGTTACAGGTGAAGATCAGGGTATATGAGGCTGGACAGAATGTTACAGGTGAAGATCAGGATATATGGGGCTAGACAGGATGACACAGGTGAAGATCAGTGTATATCAGGGAATATGGGGCTCGACAGGATGTTACAGGTGCAGATCAGGGCATATTAGGGTATAAGGGGTTGGACAGGATGTTACAGGTGAAGATCAGGGTATATCAGGGAACATGGGGCTGGAGATGTGGTTACAGCTGAGGATCAAGGTATATCAGGGGATATGTGGCTGGAGAGGATGTTACAGTTGAAGATCAGGGTATATCAGAGTATATGGGGCTGGACAGAATGTTACAGGTGAAGATCAGGGTATATCACAGTATATGGAGCTGGACAGGATGATACAGGAGGTGATCAGGGTATATCAGGGGATATGGAGCTGGAGAGGATGTTACAGGTGAAGATCAGGGTGTATGGTGCTGGACAGGATGTTACAGGTGAAGATCAGTGTACATGGAGCTGGACAGGATGTTACATGTGAAGTTCAGGGGATATCAGGGGATATGGGGCAGGACAGGATGTTACAGGAGAAGATCAGGGTATATCAGGGTACATGGGGCTGGACAGGATGTTACATGTGAAGTTCATGGGATATCACTGGATATGGAGCTGGACAGGTTGTTACAGGTGAAGATCAGGGTATATGCGGCTGGACAGGATGTTACAGGTGTCGATCAGGTTAGATCCGTGTATATGGAGAAGGACAGGATGTTACATGTGAAGTTCAGGGGATATTAGGGGATATGGAGCTGGAGAGGATGTTACAGGTGAAGACCAGAGTATATGGGGCTGGACAGGTTGTTACAGGTGAAGATCAGGGTATATCAGCATATATGGGGCGTCATAGGACGTTACAGGTGAAGATCTGGGCATATTAGTTTATTTGAGGTTGGACAGGATTTTACAGGTGAAGATCAGGTCATATCAGTGTATATGCGGCTGGCCTGGATGTTACAGGTGTCGATCAGGTTATATCAGTGTATATGGAGCTGGACAGGTTGTTACAGGTGAAGATCAGGGTATATCAACCTATATGGGGCATGATAGGATGTTACAGGTTAAGATCAGGGCATATTAGGTTATTTGCGGTTGGACAGAATGTTACAGGTGTCAATCAGGTTATATCCGTGTATATGGAGCTGGACAGGATGTCACATGAGAAGTTCAAGGGATAAGGCATGGACCGGATGTTACAGGTGAAGATCAGGGTATATGGGGCTGGACAGGATGATACAGGTGAAGATCTGGGAATATCAGGGGATATGGAGCTGGACAGGATGTTACATGTGAAGTTCAGGTGATATCAGGGAATATGGGGCTGGACAGGATGTTACAGGTGCAGATCAGGGCATATTGTGGTATATGGGGCTGGACAGGATGTTACAGGTGTAGATCAGGTTATATCAGTGTACATGGAGCTGGACAGGATGTTACATGTGAAGTTCAGGTGATATCAGGGAATATGGGGCTGGACAGGATGTTACAGGTGCAGATCAGGGCATATTGTGGTATATGGGGCTGGACAGGATGTTACAGGTGAAGATCAGGTTATAACAGGGAATATGGGGCTGGACAGGATGTTACAGGTGTCGATCAGGGTATATCAGGGTATATACGGCTGGACAGGATGTTACAATTGAAATTCAGGGGATATCAGGGAATATGGTGCTCGACAGGATGTTACAGGTGCAGATCAGCGCGTATTAGGGTTTATGGGGCTGGACAGGATGTTACCGGTGAAGATCTGGGTATATCAGGGTATATGGAGCTGGACAGGATGTTACAGGTGTAGATCAGGTTATACCACTGTACATGGAGCTGGACAGGACATTACATGTGAAGTTCAGGGGATATCAGGGAATATGGGGCTGGACAGGAAGTTACAGGTGCAGATCAGGGCATATTGGGGTATATGGGGCTGGACAGGATTTTACAGGA
Source organism: Hypanus sabinus (assembly GCF_030144855.1). Lineage (NCBI taxonomy): Eukaryota > Metazoa > Chordata > Chondrichthyes > Myliobatiformes > Dasyatidae > Hypanus > Hypanus sabinus. The sequence goes on from NC_082727.1 coordinate 6,842,375, forward strand.
GAAGATCAGGGTATATCAGTGCACATGGATCTGGACAGGATGTTACATGTGAAGTTCAGGGGATATCAGGGGATATGGGGCTGGACAGGATGTTACAGGAGAAGATCAGGTTATATCAGGGAATATGCAGCTGGCCTGGATGTTACAGGTGTCGATCAGGTTATATCAGTGTATATGGAGCTGGACAGGATGTTACATGTGAAGTTCAGGGGATATCAGTGGATATGGAGCTGGACAGGTTGTTACAGGTGAAGATCAGGGTATATCAGCCTATATGGGGCATGATAGGATGTTACAGGTTATGATCAGGGCATATTCGGTTATTTGCGGTTGGACAGAATGTTACAGGTGTCAATCAGGTTATATCCGTGTATATTGAGCTGGACAGGATTTCACATTTGAAGATCAGGGGATAAGGCATGGATTGGATGTTACAGGTGAAGATCAGGGTATATGAGGCTGGACAGAATGATACAGGTGAACATCAGGGTATATGGGGCTGGATTGGATGTTACAGGTGAAGATCAGTGTACATGTAGCTGGATAGGATGTTACATGTGAAGTTCAGGGTATATCAGGGTACATGGGGCTGGACAAGATGTTACAGCTGAGGATCAAAGTATATCAGGGTATATGTGGCTGGAGAGGATGTTACAGGTGAAGATAAGGGTATATAAGTGTATATGGGACATGATATGATGTGACATTGAAGGTCAGGGCATAGTAGGTTATTTTGAGCTGGACAGGATGTTACAGGTGACGACCAGGGTATATCAGGGTATATGGGGCTGGACAGGATGATACAGGTGAAGATCTGGGTATATCAGGGTATATGGAGCTGGACAGGATGTTACATCTGAAGTTCAGGGGATATCAGGGAATATGGGGCTGGACAGGAAGTTACAGGTGCAGATCAGGGCATATTGGGGTATATGGGGCTGGACAGGATTTTACAGGAGAAGATCAGGGTATATCAGTGCACATGGTTCTGGACAGGATGTTACATGTGAATTTCAGGGCATATTAGGTTATTTGCGGTTGGACAGAATGTTACAGGTGTCAATCAGGTTATATCCGTGTATATGGAGCTGGACAGGATGTCACATGAGAAGTTCAGGGGATAAGGCATGGACCGGATGTTACAGGTGAAGATCAGGGTAGATGGGGCTGGACAGGATGATACAGGTGAAGATCTGGGTATATCAGGGGATATGGTGCTGGACAGGATGTCACAGGTGTAGATCTGGTTATACCACTATACATGGAGCTGGACATGATGTTACAGGTGAAGATCAGTGTATATGCTGCTGGACAGGATGTTACAGGTGTCGATCAGGTTATATCCGTGTATATTGAGCTGGACAGGATTTCACATTTGAAGTTCAGGGGATAAGGCATGGATTGGATGTTACAGGTGAAGATCAGGGTATATGAGGCTGGACAGAATGATACAGGTGAACATCAGGGTATATGGGGCTGGATTGGATGTTACAGGTGAAGATCAGTGTACATGTAGCTGGATAGGATGTTACATGTGAAGTTCAGGGTATATCAGGGTACATGGGGCTGGACAAGATGTTACAGCTGAGGATCAAAGTATATCAGGGTATATGTGGCTGGAGAGGATGTTACAGGTGAAGATAAGGGTATATAAGTGTATATGGGGCATGATATGATGTTACATTGAAGGTCAGGGCATAGTAGGTTATTTTGAGCTGGACAGGATGTTACAGGTGACGACCAGGGTATATCAGGGTATATGGGGCTGGGCAGGATGTAACAGGTGAAGAACAGAGTATATAGGGCTGTACAGGATGATACCAGTGAAAATCAGGGTATATCAGGGCATATGCGGCTGGACCGGATGTTACAGGTGAAGATCAGGGTATATGCTGTTGGACAGGATGTTACTAGTGTCTATCAGGTTATATCCGTGTATATGGAGCTGGACAGTATGTCACATGTGAAGTTCAGGGGATAAGGCATGGACCAGATGTTACAGGTGAAGATCAGGGTATATGCAGCTGGACAGGATGTTACAGTGTCGATCAGGTTATATCTGTGTATATGGAGCTGGACAGAATGTTACAGGTGCAGATCAGTGTATATCAGGGTATATGGGGCTGGACAGAATGTTACAGGTGAAGATCAGGGTATATAGGGCTGGACAGGAGGATACAGGTGAAGACCAGTGTATATCAGGGAATATGGGGCTGGACAGGATGTTACCGGTGCAGGTCAGGGCATATTAGTGAATATGGGGCTGGACAGGATGTTGCCGGTGAAGATCAGGGTATATCAGGGTATATGGAGCTGGACAGGATGTTACAGATGAAGACCAAATTATATGGGGCTGGACAGGTTGTTACAGGTGTCGTTCAGGTTAGATCCGTGTATATTGAGAAGGACAGGATGTTACATGTGAGGTTCAGGGGATATTAGGGGATATGGAGCTGGAGAGGATGTTACAGGTGAAGACCAGAGTATATGGGGCTGGACAGGTTGTTACAGGTAAAGATCGGGGTATAGCAGCATATATGGGGCGTCATAGGATGTTACATGTGAAGATCTGGGCATATTAGTTTATTTGGGGTTGGACAGGATGTTACAGGTGAAGATCAGGTCATATCAGGGTATATGCGGCTGGCCTGGATGTTACAGGTGTCGATCAGGTAATATCCGTGTATATGGAGCTGGACAGGATGTCACATGTGAAGTTCAGGGGATAAGGCATGGACTGGATGTTACATGTGAAGATCAGGGTATATGCTGTTGGACAGGATGTTACTAGTGTCTATCAGGTTATATCCGTGTATATGGAGCTGGACAGTATGTCACATGTGAAGTTCAGGGGATAAGGCATGGACCAGATGTTACATGTGAAGATCAGGGTATATGAGGCCTTACAGAATGATACAGGTGAAGATCAGGGTATATGGGGCTGGACATGATGTTACAGGTGAAGTTCAGGGTATATGCAGCTGGACAGGATGTTACAGTGCCAATCAGGTTATATCTGTGTATATGGAGCTGGACAGGATGTTACCTGTGAAGTTCAGGGGATATCAGGGGATATGGGGCTGGACAGAATGTTACAGGTGAAGATCAGGGTATATAGGGCTGGACAGGAGGATACAGGTGAAGACCAGTGTATATCAGGGAATATGGGGCTGGACAGGATGTTACCGGTGCAGGTCAGGGCATATTAGTGAATATGGGGCTGGACAGGATGTTACCGGTGAAGATCAGGGTATATCAGGGTATATGGAGCTGGACAGGATGTTACAGATGAAGACCAGATTATATGGGGCTGGACAGGTTGTTACAGGTGTCGTTCAGGTTAGATCCGTGTATATTGAGAAGGACAGGATGTTACATGTGAAGTTCAGGGGATATTAGGGGATATGGAGCTGGAGAGGATGTTACAGGTGAAGACCAGAGTATATGGGGCTGGACAGGTTGTTACAGGTAAAGATCGGGGTATATCAGCATATATGGGGAGTCATAGGATGTTACAGGTGAAGATCTGGGCATATTAGTTTATTTGGGGTTGGACAGGATGTTACAGGTGAAGATCAGGTCATATCAGGGTATATGCGGCTGGCCTGGATGTTACAGGTGTCGATCAGGTAATATCCGTGTATATGGAGCTGGACAGGATGTCACATGAGAAGTTCAGGGGATAAGGCATGGACTGGATGTTACAGGTGAAGATCAGGGTATATCAGGGGATATGGTGCTGGACAGGATGTCACAGGTGTAGATCTGGTTATACCACTATACATGGAGCTGGACAGGATGTTACATGTGAAGTTCAGGTGATATCAGGGAATATGGGGCTAGACAGGATGTTACAGGTGCAGATCAGGTTATATCAGTGTACATGGAGTGGACAGGTTGTTACATGTATAGTTCAGGGGATATCAGGGGATATGGGGCTGGACAGGATTTTAGAGGAGAAGATCAGTGTATATCAGGGGATATGGGGCATGATAGGATGTTACAGGTGAAGGTCAGGGCATATTAGGTTATTTGCGGTTGGACAGGATGTTACAGGTGTCGATCAGGTTATATCCGTGTATATTGAGCTGGACAGGAAGTCACATGTGAAGTTCAGGGGATAAGGCATGGACTGGATGTTACAGGTGAAGATCAGGGTATATGAGGCTGCACAGAATGTTACAGTTGAAGATCAGGATATATGGGGCTGGACATGATGTTACTGGTGAAGATCAGTGTATATGCAGCTGGACAGGATGTTACAGGTGTCGATCAGGTTATATCCGTGTATATGGAGAAGGACAGGATGTTACATGTGAAGTTCAGAGGATATTAGGGGATATGGAGCTGGACAGGATGTTACAGGTGAAGACCAGATTATATGTGGCTAGACAGGTTGTTACAGGTGAAGATCAGGGTATATCAGCGTATATGGGGCGTCATAGGATGTTACAGGTGAAGATCTGGGCATATTAGTTTATTTGTGGTTGGACAGGATGTTACAGGTGAAGATCAGGTTATAACAGGGAATATGGGGCTGGACAGGATGTTACAGGTGTCGATCAGGGTATATCAGGGTATATACGGCTGGACAGGATGTTACAATTGAAATTCAGGGGATATCAGGGAATATGGTGCTCGACAGGATGTTACAGGGGCAGATCAGCGCATATTAGGGTTTATGGGGCTGGACAGGATTTTACAGGAGAAGATCAGGGTATATCAGTGCACATGGATCTGGACAGGATGTTACATGTGAAGTTCAGGGGATATCAGGGGATATGGGGCTGGACAGGATGTTACAGGAGAAGATCAGGTTATATCAGGGTATATGCGGCTGTCCTGGATGTTACAGGTGTCGATCAGGTTATATCAGTGTATATGGAGCTGGACAGGATGTTACATGTGAAGTTCAGGGGATATCAGTGAATATGGAGCTGGACAGGTTGTTACAGGTGAAGATCAGGGTATATCAGCCTATATGGGGCATGATAGGATGTTACAGGTTAAGATCAGGGCATATTAGGTTATTTGCAGTTGGACAGAATGTTACAGGTGTCAATCAGGTTATATCCGTGTATATGGAGCTGGACAGGATGTCACATGAGAAGTTCAGGGGATAAGGCATGGACCGGATGTTACAGGTGAAGATCAGGGTATATGGGGCTGGACAGGATGATACAGGTGAAGATCTGGGTATATCAGGGGATATGGTGCTGGACAGGATGTCACAGGTGTAGATCTGGTTATACCACTATACATGGAGCTGGACATGATGTTACAGGTGAAGATCAGTGTATATGCTGCTGGACAGGATGTTACAGGTGTCGATCAGGTTATATCCGTGTATATTGAGCTGGACAGGATTTCACATTTGAAGTTCAGGGGATAAGGCATGGATTGGATGTTACAGGTGAAGATCAGTGTACATGTAGCTGGATAGGATGTTACATGTGAAGTTCAGGGTATATCAGGGTACATGGGGCTGGACAAGATGTTACAGCTGAGGATCAAAGTATATCAGGGTATATGTGGCTGGAGAGGATGTTACAGGTGAAGATAAGGGCATATAAGTGTATATGGGGCATGATATGATGTTACATTGAAGGTCAGGGCATAGTAGGTTATTTTGAGCTGGACAGGATGTTACAGGTGACGACCAGGGTATATCAGGGTATATGGGGCTGGGCAGGATGTAACAGGTGAAGAACAGAGTATATAGGGCTGTACAGGATGATACCAGTGAAAATCAGGGTATATCAGGGCATATGCGGCTGGACCGGATGTTACAGGTGAAGATCAGGGTATATGCTGTTGGACAGGATGTTACTAGTGTCTATCAGGTTATATCCGTGTATATGGAGCTGGACAGTATGTCACATGTGAAGTTCAGGGGATAAGGCATGGACCAGATGTTACATGTGAAGATCAGGGTATATGAGGCCTTACAGAATGATACAGGTGAAGATCAGGGTATATGGGGCTGGACATGATGTTACAGGTGAAGTTCAGGGTATATGCAGCTGGACAGGATGTTACAGTGTCGATCAGGTTATATCCGTGTATATTGAGCTGGACAGGATTTCACATTTGAAGTTCAGGGGATAAGGCATGGTTTGGATGTTACAGGTGAAGATCAGGGTATATGAGGCTGGACAGAATGATACAGGTGAACATCAGTGTGTATGGGGCTGGATTGGATGTTACAGGTGAAGATCAGTGTACATGTAGCTGGATAGGATGTTACATGTGAAGTTCAGGGTATATCAGGGTACATGGGGCTGGACAAGATGTTACAGATGAAGACCAGTGTATATGGGGCTGGACAGGATGTTACCGGTGCAGGTCAGGGTATATTAGCGAATATGGGGCTGGACAGGATGTTACCAGTGAAGATCAGGGTATATCAGGGCATATGCGGCTGGACAGGATGATACAGGTGTAGAGCTGGTTATATCTGTGTACATGGAGCTGAACAGGATGTTACATGTGAAGTTCAGGGGATACCAGATTATATGGGGCTGGACAGGTTGTTACAGGTGTCGATCAGGTTAGATCCGTGTATATTGAGAAGGACAGGATGTTACATGTGAAGTTCAGGGGATATTAGGGGATATGGAGCTGGAGAGGATGTTACAGGTGAAGACCAGAGTATATGGGGCTGGACAGGTTGTTACAGGTAAAGATCGGGGTATATCAGCATATATGGGGCGTCATAGGATGTTACAGGTGAAGATCAGGTCATATCAGGGTATATGCGGCTGGCCTGGATGTTACAGGTGTCGATCAGGTTATATCCGTGTATATGGAGCTGGACAGGATGTCACATGAGAAGTTCAGGGGATAAGGCATGGACTGGATGTTACAGGTGAAGATCAGGGTATATCAGGGGATATGGTGCTGGACAGGATGTCACAGGTGTAGATCTGGTTATACCACTATACATGGAGCTGGACAGGATGTTACATGTGAAGTTCAGGTGATATCAGGGAATATGGGGCTAGACAGGATGTTACAGGTGCAGATCAGGTTATATCAGTGTACATGGAGTGGACAGGATGTTACATGTATAGTTCAGGGGATATCAGGGGATATGGGGCTGGACAGGATTTTAGAGGAGAAGATCAGGGTATATCAGGGGATATGGGGCATGATAGGATGTTACAGGTGAAGGTCAGGGCATATTAGGTTATTTGCGGTTGGACAGGATGTTACAGGTGTCGATCAGGTTATATCCGTGTATATTGAGCTGGACAGGAAGTCACATGTGAAGTTCAGGGGATAAGGCATGGACTGGATGTTACAGGTGAAGATCAGGTTATAACAGGGAATATGGGCTGGACAGGATGTTACAGGTGTCGATCAGGGTATATCAGGGTATATACGGCTGGACAGGATGTTACAATTGAAATTCAGGGGATATCAGGGAATATGGTGCTCGACAGGATGTTACAGGGGCAGATCAGCGCATATTAGGGTTTATGGGGCTGGACAGGATGTTACCGGTGAAGATCTGGGTATATCAGGGTATATGTGGCTGGAGAGGATGTTACAGGTGAAGATAAGGGTATATAAGTGTATATGGGGCATGATATGATGTTACATTGAAGGTCAGGGCATAGTAGGTTATTTTGAGCTGGACAGGATGTTACAGGTGACGACCAGGGTATATCAGGGTATATGGGGCTGGGCAGGATGTAACAGGTGAAGAACAGAGTATATAGGGCTGTACAGGATGATACCAGTGAAAATCAGGGTATATCAGGGCATATGCGGCTGGACCGGATGTTACAGGTGAAGATCAGGGTATATGCTGTTGGAGAGGATGTTACTAGTGTCTATCAGGTTATATCCGTGTATATTGAGCTGGACAGTATGTCACATGTGAAGTTCAGGGGATACGGCATGGACCAGATGTTACATGTGAAGATCAGGGTATATGAGGCCTTACAGATGATACAGGTGAAGATCAGGGTATATGGGGCTGGACATGATGTTACAGGTGAAGTTCAGGGTATATGCAGCTGGACAGGATGTTACAGTGTCGATCAGGTTATATCCGTGTATATGGAGCTGGACAGGATGTTACATGTGAAGTTCAGGGGATATCAGTGTATATGGAGCTGGACAGGATGTTACAGGTGAAGATCAGGGTATATAGGGCTGGACAGGAGGATACAGGTGAAGACCAGTGTATATCAGGAAATATGGGGCTGGACAGGATGTTACCGGTGCAGGTCAGGGCATATTAGTTAATATGGGGCTGGACAGGATGTTACCGGTGAAGATCAGGGTATATCAGGGTATATGGGGCTGGACAGGATGTTACAGGTGAAGTTCAGGGTATATGCAGCTGGACAGGATGTTACAGTGTCGATCAGGTTATATCCGTGTATATGGAGCTGGACAGGATGTTACATGTGAAGTTCAGGGGATATCAGTGTATATGGAGCTGGACAGAATGTTACAGGTGAAGATCAGGGTATATAGGGCTGGACAGGAGGATACAGGTGAAGACCAGTGTATATCAGGGAATATGGGGCTGGACAGGATGTTACCGGTGCAGGTCAGGGCATATTAGTGAATATGGGGCTGGACAGGATGTTACCGGTGAAGATCAGGGTATATGGAGCTGGACAGGATGTTACAGATGAATACCAGATTATATGGGGCTGGACAGGTTGTTACAGATCAAGATCAGGGTATATGGGGCTGGACAGGATGTTACAGGTGAAGACCAGGGTATATAGGGCTGTACAAGATGATTCCAGTGAAAATCAGGGTATATCAGGGCATATGCGGCTGGACAGGATGATACAGGTGTAGAGCTGGTTATATCTGTGTACATGGAGCTGAACAGGATGTTACATGTGAAGTTCAGGGGATACCAGATTATATGGGGCTGGACAGGTTGTTACAGGTGTCGATCAGGTTAGATCCGTGTATATTGAGAAGGACAGGATGTTACACGTGAAGTTCAGGGGATATTAGGGGATATGGAGCTGGAGAGGATGTTACAGGTGAAGACCAGAGTATATGGGGCTGGACAGGTTGTTACAGGTAAAGATCGGGGTATATCAGCATATATGGGGCGTCATAGGATGTTACAGGTGAAGATCAGGTCATATCAGGGTATATGCGGCTGGCCTGGATGTTACAGGTGTCGATCAGGTTATATCCGTGTATATGGAGCTGGACAGGATGTCACATGAGAAGTTCAGGGGATAAGGCATGGACTGGATGTTACAGGTGAAGATCAGGGTATATCAGGGGATATGGTGCTGGACAGGATGTCACAGGTGTAGATCTGGTTATACCACTATACATGGAGCTGGACAGGATGTTACATGTGAAGTTCAGGTGATATCAGGGAATATGGGGCTAGACAGGATGTTACAGGTGCAGATCAGGTTATATCAGTGTACATGGAGTGGACAGGATGTTACATGTATAGTTCAGGGGATATCAGGGGATATGGGGCTGGACAGGATTTTAGAGGAGAAGATCAGGGTATATCAGGGGATATGGGGCATGATAGGATGTTACAGGTGAAGGTCAGGGCATATTAGGTTATTTGCGGTAGGACAGGATGTTACAGGTGTCGATCAGGGTATATCAGCGTATATGGGCCATCATAGGATGTTACAGGTGAAGATCTGGGCATATTAGTTTATTTGTGGTTGGACAGGATGTTACAGGTGAAGATCAGGTTATAACAGGGAATATGGGCTGGACAGGATGTTACAGGTGTCGATCAGGGTATATCAGGGTATATACGGCTGGACAGGATGTTACAATTGAAATTCAGGGGATATCAGGGAATATGGTGCTCGACAGGATGTTACAGGGGCAGATCAGCGCATATTAGGGTTTATGGGGCTGGACAGGATGTTACCGGTGAAGATCTGGGTATATCAGGGTATATGTGGCTGGAGAGGATGTTACAGGTGAAGATAAGGGTATATAAGTGTATATGGGGCATGATATGATGTTACATTGAAGGTCAGGGCATGGTAGGTTATTTTGAGCTGGACAGGATGTTACAGGTGACGACCAGGGTATATCAGGGTATATGGGGCTGGGCAGGATGTAACAGGTGAAGAACAGAGTATATAGGGCTGTACAGGATGATACCAGTGAAAATCAGGGTATATCAGGGCATATGCGGCTGGACCGGATGTTACAGGTGAAGATCAGGGTATATGCTGTTGGAGAGGATGTTACTAGTGTCTATCAGGTTATATCCGTGTATATTGAGCTGGACAGTATGTCACATGTGAAGTTCAGGGGATAAGGCATGGACCAGATGTTACATGTGAAGATCAGGGTATATGAGGCCTTACAGATGATACAGGTGAAGATCAGGGTATATGGGGCTGGACATGATGTTACAGGTGAAGTTCAGGGTATATGCAGCTGGACAGGATGTTACAGTGTCGATCAGGTTATATCCGTGTATATGGAGCAGGACAGGATGTTACATGTGAAGTTCAGGGTATATCAGTGTATATGGAGCTGGACAGGATGTTACAGGTGCAGATCAGTGTATATCAGGGTATATGGGGCTGGACAGAATGTTACAGGTGAAGATCAGGGTATATAGGGCTGGACAGGAGGATACAGGTGAAGACCAGTGTATATCAGGGAATATGGGGCTGGACAGGATGTTACCGGTGAAGATCAGGGTATATCAGGGTATATGGAGCTGGACAGGATGTTACAGATGAATACCAGATTATATGGGGCTGGACAGGTTGTTACAGATCAAGATCAGGGTATATGGGGCTGGGCAGGATGTAACAGGTGAAGAACAGAGTATATAGGGCTGTACTGGATGATACCAGTGAAAATCAGGGTATATCAGGGCATATGCGGCTGGACCGGATGTTACAGGTGAAGATCAGGGTATATGCTGTTGGAGAGGATGTTACTAGTGTCTATCAGGTTATATCCGTGTATATTGAGCTGGACAGTATGTCACATGTGAAGTTCAGGGGATAAGGCATGGACCAGATGTTACATGTGAAGATCAGGGTATATGAGGCCTTACAGATGATACAGGTGAAGATCAGGGTATATGGGGCTGGACATGATGTTACAGGTGAAGTTCAGGGTATATGCTGTTGGAGAGGATGTTACTAGTGTCTATCAGGTTATATCCGTGTATATTGAGCTGGACAGTATGTCACATGTGAAGTTCAGGGGATAAGGCATGGACCAGATGTTACATGTGAAGATCAGGGTATATGAGGCCTTACAGATGATACAGGTGAAGATCAGGGTATATGGGGCTGGACATGATGTTACAGGTGAAGTTCAGGGTATATGCAGCTGGACAGGATGTTACAGTGTCGATCAGGTTATATCCGTGTATATGGAGCAGGACAGGATGTTACATGTGAAGTTCAGGGTATATCAGTGTATATGGGGCTGGACAGAATGTTACAGGTGAAGATCAGGGTATATAGGGCTGGACAGGAGGATACAGGTGAAGACCAGTGTATATCAGGGAATATGGGGCTGGACAGGATGTTACCGGTGCAGGTCAGGGCATATTAGTGAATATGGGGCTGGACAGGATGTTACCGGTGAAGATCAGGGTATATCAGGTTATATGGAGCTGGACAGGATGTTACAGATGAATACCAGATTATATGGGGCTGGACAGGTTGTTACAGATCAAGATCAGGGTATATGGGGCTGGACAGGATGTTACAGGTGAAGACCAGGGTATATAGGGCTGTACAAGATGATTCCAGTGAAAATCAGGGTATATCAGGGCATATGCGGCTGGACAGGATGATACAGGTGTAGAGCTGGTTATATCTGTGTACATGGAGCTGAACAGGATGTTACATGTGAAGTTCAGGGGATACCAGATTATATGGGGCTGGACAGGTTGTTACAGGTGTCGATCAGGTTAGATCCGTGTATATTGAGAAGGACAGGATGTTACATGTGAAGTTCAGGGGATATTAGGGGATATGGAGCTGGAGAGGATGTTACAGGTGAAGACCAGAGTATATGGGGCTGGACAGGTTGTTACAGGTAAAGATCGGGGTATATCAGCATATATGGGGCGTCATAGGATGTTACAGGTGAAGATCTGGGCATATTAGTTTATTTGGGGTTGGACAGGATGTTACAGGTGAAGATCAGGTCATATCAGGGTATATGCGGCTGGCCTGGATGTTACAGGTGTCGATCACGTTATATCCGTGTATATGGAGCTGGACAGGATGTCAAATGAGAAGTTCAGGGGATAAGGCATGGACTGGATGTTACAGGTGAAGATCAGGGTATATCAGGGGATATGGTGCTGGACAGGATGTCACAGGTGTAGATCTGGTTATACCACTATACATGGAGCTGGACAGGATGTTACATGTGAAGTTCAGGTGATATCAGGGAATATGGGGCTAGACAGGATGTTACAGGTGCAGATCAGGTTATATCAGTGTACATGGAGTGGACAGGATGTTACATGTATAGTTCAGGGGATATCAGGGGATATGGGGCTGGACAGGATTTTAGAGGAGAAGATCAGGGTATATCAGAGGATATGGGGCATGATAGGATGTTACAGGTGAAGGTCAGGGCATATTAGGTTATTTGCGGTTGGACAGGATTTTACAGGTGTCGATCAGGTTATATCCGTGTATATTGAGCTGGACAGGAAGTCACATGTGAAGTTCAGGGGATAAGGCATGGACTGGATGTTACAGGTGAAGATCAGGGTATATGAGGCTGGACAGAATGTTACAGTTGAAGATCAGGATATATGGGGCTGGACATGATGTTACTGGTGAAGATCAGTGTATATGCGGCTGGACAGGATGTTACAGGTGTCGATCAGGTTATATCCGTGTATATGGAGAAGGACAGGATGTTACATGTGAAGTTCAGGGGATATTAGGGGATATGGAGCTGGACAGGATGTTACAGGTGAAGACCAGATTATATGTGGCTAGACAGGTTGTTACAGGTGAAGATCAGGGTATATCAGCGTATATGGGGCGTCATAGGATGTTACAGGTGAAGATCTGGGCAGATTAGTTTATTTGTGGTTGGACGGGATGTTACAGGTGAAGATCAGGTTATAACAGGGAATATGGGGCTGGACAGGATGTTACAGGTGTCGATCAGGGTATATCAGGGTATATACGGCTGGACAGGATGTTACAATTGAAATTCAGGGGATATCAGGGAATATGGTGCTCGACAGGATGTTACAGGGGCAGATCAGCGCATATTAGGGTTTATGGGGCTGGACAGGATGTTACCGGTGAAGATCTGGGTATATCAGGGTACATGGAGCTGGACAGGATGTTACAGGTGTAGATCAGGTTATACCACTGTACATGGAGCTGGACAGGATGTTACATCTGAAGTTCAGGGGATATCAGGGAATATGGGGCTGGACAGGAAGTTACAGGTGCAGATCAGGGCATATTGGGGTATATGGGGCTGGACAGGATTTTACAGGAGAAGATCAGGGTATATCAGTGCACATGGATCTGGACAGGATGTTACATGTGAAGTTCAGGGGATATCAGGGGATATGGGGCTGGACAGGATGTTACAGGAGAAGATCAGGTTATATCAGGGTATATGCGGCTGGCCTGGATGTTACAGGTGTCGATCAGGTTATATCAGTGTATTTGGAGCTGGACAGGATGTTACAGGTGAAGATCAGGGTATATCAGCCTATATGGGGCATGATAGGATGTTACAGGTTAAGATCAGGGCATATTAGGTTATTTGCGGTTGGACAGAATGTTACAGGTGTCAATCAGGTTATATCCGTGTATATGGAGCTGGACAGGATGTCACATGAGAAGTTCAGGGGATAAGGCATGGACCGGATGTTACAGGTGAAGATCAGGGTATATGGGGCTGGACAGGATGATACAGGTGAAGATCTGGGTATATCAGGGGATATGGTGCTGGACAGGATGTCACAGGTGTAGATCTGGTTATACCACTATACATGGAGCTGGACATGATGTTACAGGTGAAGATAAGGGTATATAAGTGTATATGAGGCATGATATGATGTTACATTGAAGGTCAGGGCATAGTAGGTTATTTTGAGCTGGACAGGATGTTACAGGTGACGACCAGGGTATATCAGGGTATATGGGGCTGGGCAGGATGTAACAGGTGAAGAACAGAGTATATAGGGCTGTACAGGATGATACCAGTGAAAATCAGGGTATATCAGGGCATATGCGGCTGGACAGGATGTTACAGGTGTCGATGAGGTTATATCCGTGTATATGGAGAAGGACAGGATGTTAATGTGAAGTTCAGGGGATATTAGTGGATATGGAGCTGGACAGGATGTTACAGGTGAAGACCAGATTATATGTGGCTAGACAGGTTGTTACAGGTGAAGATCAGGGTATATCAGCGTATATGGGCCATCATAGGATGTTACAGGTGAAGATCTGGGCATATTAGTTTATTTGTGGTTGGACAGGATGTTACAGGTGAAGATCAGGTTATAACAGGGAATATGGGCTGGACAGGATGTTACAGGTGTCGATCAGGGTATATCAGGGTATATACGGCTGGACAGGATGTTACAATTGAAATTCAGGGGATATCAGGGAATATGGTGCTCGACAGGATGTTACAGGGGCAGATCAGCGCATATTAGGGTTTATGGGGCTGGACAGGATGTTACCGGTGAAGATCTGGGTATATCAGGGTATATGTGGCTGGAGAGGATGTTACAGGTGAAGATAAGGGTATATAAGTGTATATGGGGCATGATATGATGTTACATTGAAGGTCAGGGCATAGTAGGTTATTTTGAGCTGGACAGGATGTTATAGGTGACGACCAGGGTATATCAGGGTATATGGGGCTGGGCAGGATGTAACAGGTGAAGAACAGAGTATATAGGGCTGTACAGGATGATACCAGTGAAAATCAGGGTATATCAGGGCATATGCGGCTGGACCGGATGTTACAGGTGAAGATCAGGGTATATGCTGTTGGAGAGGATGTTACTAGTGTCTATCAGGTTATATCCGTGTATATTGAGCTGGACAGTATGTCACATGTGAAGTTCAGGGGATAAGGCATGGACCAGATGTTACATGTGAAGATCAGGGTATATGAGGCCTTACAGATGATACAGGTGAAGATCAGGGTATATGGGGCTGGACATGATGTTACAGGTGAAGTTCAGGGTATATGCAGCTGGACAGGATGTTACAGTGTCGATCAGGTTATATCCGTGTATATGGAGCTGGACAGGATGTTACATGTGAAGTTCAGGGGATATCAGTGTATATGGAGCTGGAAAGGATGTTACAGGTGCAGATCAGTGTATATCAGGGTATATGGGGCTGGACAGAATGTTACAGGTGAAGATCAGGGTATATAGGGCTGGACAGGAGGATACAGGTGAAGACCAGTGTATATCAGGGAATATGGGGCTGGACAGGATGTTACCGGTGCAGGTCAGGGCATATTAGTGAATATGGGGCTGGACAGGATGTTACCGGTGAAGATCAGGGTATATGGAGCTGGACAGGATGTTACAGATGAATACCAGATTATATGGGGCTGGACAGGTTGTTACAGATCAAGATCAGGGTATATGGGGCTGGACAGGATGTTACAGGTGAAGACCAGGGTATATAGGGCTGTACAAGATGATTCCAGTGAAAATCAGGGTATATCAGGGCATATGCGGCTGGACAGGATGAAACAGGTGTAGAGCTGGTTATATCTGTGTACATGGAGCTGAACAGGATGTTACATGTGAAGTTCAGGGGATACCAGATTATATGGGGCTGGACAGGTTGTTACAGGTGTCGATCAGGTTAGATCCGTGTATATTGAGAAGGACAGGATGTTACATGTGAAGTTCAGGGGATATTAAGGGATATGGAGCTGGAGAGGATGTTACAGGTGAAGACCAGAGTATATGGGGCTGGACAGGTTGTTACAGGTAAAGATCGGGGTATATCAGCATATATGGGGCGTCATAGGATGTTACAGGTGAAGATCTGGGCATATTAGTTTATTTGGGGTTGGACAGGATGTTACAGGTGAAGATCAGGTCATATCAGGGTATATGCGGCTGGCCTGGATGTTACAGGTGTCGATCAGGTTATATCCGTGTATATGGAGCTGGACAGGATGTTACAAGTGAAGTTCAGGGGATATCAGTGGATATGGAGCTGGACAGGTTGTTACAGGTGAAGATCAGGGTATATCAGCCTATATGGGGCATGATAGATGTTACAGGTTAAGATCAGGGCATATTAGGTTATTTGTAGTTGGACAGAATGTTACAGGTGTCAATCAGGTTATATCCGTGTATATGGAGCTGGACAGGATGTCACATGAGAAGTTCAGGGGATAAGGCATGGACCGGATGTTACAGGTGAAGATCAGGGTATATGAGGCTGGACAGAATGATACAGGTGAAGATAAGGGTATATAAGTGTATATGAGGCATGATATGATGTTACATTGAAGGTCAGGGCATAGTAGGTTATTTTGAGCTGGACAGGATGTTACAGGTGACGACCAGGGTATATCAGGGTATATGGGGCTGGGCAGGATGTAACAGGTGAAGAACAGAGTATATAGGGCTGTACAGGATGATACCAGTGAAAGTCAGGGTATATCAGGGCATATGCGGCTGGACCGGATGTTACAGGTGAAGATCAGGGTATATGCTGTTGGACAGGATGTTACTAGTGTCTATCAGGTTATATCCGTGTATATGGAGCTGGACAGTATGTCACATGTGAAGTTCAGGGGATAAGGCATGGACCAGATGTTACAGGTGAACATCAGGGTATATGGGGCTGGACATGATGTTACAGGTGAAGATCAGGGTATATGCAGCTGGACAGGATGTTACAGTGTCGATCAGTGTATATCAGGGTATATGGGGCTGGACAGAATGTTACAGGTGAAGATCAGGGTATATAGGGCTGGACAGGAGGATACAGGTGAAGACCAGTGTATATCAGGGAATATGGGACTGGACAGGATGTTACCGGTGCAGTTCAGGGCATATTAGTGAATATGGGGCTGGACAGGATGTTACCGGTGAAGATCAGGGTATATCAGGGTATATGGAGCTGGACAGGATGTTACAGATGAATACCAGATTATATGGGGCTGGACAGGTTGTTACAGGTGTCGATCAGGTTAGATCCGTGTATATTGAGAAGGACAGGATGTTACATGTGAAGTTCAGGGGATATTAGGGGATATGGAGCTGGAGAGGATGTTACAGGTGAAGACCAGAGTATATGGGGCTGGACAGGTTGTTACAGGTAAAGATCGGGGTATATCAGCATATATGGGGCGTCATAGGATGTTACAGGTGAAGATCTGGGCATATTAGTTTATTTGGGGTTGGACAGGATGTTACAGGTGAAGATCAGGTCATATCAGGGTATATGCGGCTGGCCTGGATGTTACAGGTGTCGATCAGGTTATATCCGTGTATATGGAGCTGGACAGGATGTTACATGTGAAGTTCAGGGGATATCAGTGGATATGGAGCTGGACAGGTTGTTACAGGTGAAGATCAGGGTATATCAGCCTATATGGGGCATGATAGGATGTTACAGGTTAAGATCAGGGCATATTAGGTTATTTGCAGTTGGACAGAATGTTACAGGTGTCAATCAGGTTATATCCGTGTATATGGAGCTGGACAGGATGTCACATGAGAAGTTCAGGGGATAAGGCATGGACTGGATGTTACAGGTGAAGATCAGGGTATATCAGGGGATATGGTGCTGGACAGGATGTCACAGGTGTAGATCTGGTTATACCACTATACATGGAGCTGGACATGATGTTACAGGTGAAGATCAGTGTATATGCTGCTGGACAGGATGTTACAGGTGTCGATCAGGTTATATCCGTGTATATTGAGCTGGACAGGATTTCACATTTGAAGTTCAGGGGATAAGGCATGGATTGGATGTTACAGGTGAAGATCAGGGTATATGAGGCTGGACAGAATGATACAGGTGAACATCAGGGTATATGTGGCTGGAGAGGATGTTACAGGTGAAGATAAGGGTATATATGTGTATATGAGGCATGATATGATGTTACATTGAAGGTCAGGGCATAGTAGGTTATTTTGAGCTGGACAGGATGTTACAGGTGACGACCAGGGTATATCAGGGTATATGGGGCTGGGCAGGATGTAACAGGTGAAGAACAGAGTATATAGGGCTGTACAGGATGATACCAGTGAAAATCAGGGTATATCAGGGCATATGCGGCTGGACCGGATGTTACAGGTGAAGATCAGGGTATATGCTGTTGGACAGGATGTTACTAGTGTCTGTCAGGTTATATCCGTGTATATGAATCTGGACAGTATGTCACATGTGAAGTTCAGGGGATAAGGCATGGACCAGATGTTACAGGTGAAGATCAGGGTATATGGGGCTGGACATGATGTTACAGGTGAAGATCAGGGTATATGCAGCTGGACAGGATGTTACAGTGTCGATCAGGTTATATCTGTGTATATGGAGCTGGACAGGATGTTACAGGTGCAGATCAGTGTATATCAGGGTATATGGGGCTGGACAGAATGTTACAGGTGAAGATCAGGGTATATAGGGCTGGACAGGAGGATACAGGTGAAGACCAGTGTATATCAGGGAATATGGGGCTGGACAGGATGTTACTGGTGCAGGTCAGGGCATATTAGTGAATATGGGGCTGGACAGGATGTTACCGGTGAAGATCAGGGTATATCAGGGTATATGGAGCTGGACAGGATGTTACAGATGAAGACCAGATTATATGGGGCTGGACAGGTTGTTACAGGTGTCGATCAGGTTAGATCCGTGTATATGGAGAAGGACAGGATGTTACATGTGAAGTTCAGGGGATATTAGGGGATATGGAGCTGGAGAGGATGTTACAGGTGAAGACCAGAGTATATGGGGCTGGACAGGTTGTTACAGGTAAAGATCGGGTTATATCAGCATATATGGGGCGTCATAGGATGTTACAGGTGAAGATCTGGGCATATTAGTTTATTTGCATTTGGACAGGATGTTACAGGTGAAGATCAGGTCATATCAGGGTAATATGCGGCTGGCCTGGATGTTACAGGTGTCGATCAGGTTATATCCGTGTATATGGAGCTGGACAGGATGTCACATGAGAAGTTCAGGGGATAAGGCATGGACTGGATGTTACAGGTGAAGATCAGGGTATATGGGCCTGGACAGGATGATACAGGTGAAGGTCTGGGGATATCAGGGGATATGGTGCTGGACAGGATGTCACAGGTAAAGATCTGGTTATACCACTATACATGGAGCTGGACAGGATGTTACATGTGAAGTTCAGGTGATATCAGGGAATATGGGGCTAGACAGGATGTTACAGGTGCAGATCAGGGCATATTGTGGTATATGGGGCTGGACAGGATGTTACAGGTGTAGATCAGGTTATATCAGTGTACATGGAGTGGACAGGATGTTACATGTATAGTTCAGGGGATATCAGGGGATATGGGGCTGGAGAGGATTTTAGAGGAGAAGATCAGGGTATATCAGGGGATATGGGGCATGATAGGATGTTACAGGTGAAGGTCAGGGCATATTAGGTTATTTGGGGTTGGACAGGATGTTACAGGTGTCGATCAGGTTATATCCATGTATATTGAGCTGGACAGGAAGTCACATGTGAAGTTCAGGGGATAAGGCATGGACTGGATGTTACAGGTGAAGATCAGGGTATATGAGGCTGGACAGAATGTTACAGTTGAAGATCAGGATATATGGGGCTGGACATGATGTTACTGGTGAAGATCAGTGTATATGCGGCTGGACAGGATGTTACAGGTGTCGATCAGGTTATATCCGTGTATATGGAGAAGGACAGGATGTTACATGTGAAGTTCAGGGGATATTAGGGGATATGGAGCTGGACAGGATGTTACAGGTGAAGACCAGATTATATGTGGCTAGACAGGTTGTTACAGGTGAAGATCAGGGTATATCAGCGTATATGGGGCGTCATAGGATGTTACCGGAGAAGATCTGGGTATATCAGGGTACATGGAGCTGGACAGGATGTTACATCTGAAGTTCAGGGGATATCAGGGAATATGGGGCTGGACAGGAAGTTACAGGTGCAGATCAGGGCATATTGGGGTATATGGGGCTGGACAGGATTTTACAGGAGAAGATCAGGGTATATCAGTGCACATGGATCTGGACAGGATGTTACATGTGAAGTTCAGGGGATATCAGGGGATATGGGGCTGGACAGGATGTTACAGGAGAAGATCAGGTTATATCAGGGTATATGCGGCTGGCCTGGATGTTACAGGTGTCGATCAGGTTATATCAGTGTATATGGAGCTGGACAGGATGTTACATGTGAAGTTCAGGGGATATCAGTGGATATGGAGCTGGACAGGTTGTTACAGGTGAAGATCAGGGTAGATCAGCCTATATGGGGCATGATAGGATGTTACAGGTTAAGATCAGGGCATATTAGGTTATTTGTGGTTGGACAGAATGTTACAGGTGTCAATCAGGTTATATCCGTGTATATGGAGCTGGACAGGATGTCACATGAGAAGTTCAGGGGATAAGGCATGGACCGGATGTTACAGGTGAAGATCAGGGTATATGGGGCTGGACAGGATGATACAGGTGAAGATCTGGGGATATCAGGGGATATGGTGCTGGACAGGATGTCACAGGTGTAGATCTGGTTATACCACTATACATGGAGCTGGACAGGATGTTACATGTGAAGTTCAGGTGATATCAGGGAATATGGGGCTGGACAGGATGTTACAGGTGCAGATCAGGGCATATTGTGGTATATGGGGCTGGACAGGATGTTACAGGTGTAGATCAGGTTATATCAGTGTACATGGAGCTGGACAGGATGTTACATGTATAGTTCAGGGGATATCAGGGGATATGGGGCTGGACAGGATTTTAGAGGAGAAGATCAGGGTATATCAGGGGATATGGGGCATGATAGGATGTTACAGGTGAAGGTCAGGGCATATTAGGTTATTTGGGGCTGGACAGGATGTTACAGGTGTCGATCAGGTTATATCCGTGTATATGGAGAAGGACAGGATGTTACATGTGAAGTTCAGGGGATATTAGGGGATATGGAGCTGGACATGATGTTACAGGTGAAGATCAGTGTATATGCTGCTGGACAGGATGTTACAGGTGTCGATCAGGTTATATCCGTGTATATTGAGCTGGACAGGATTTCACATTTGAAGTTCAGGGGATAAGGCATGGATTGGATGTTACAGGTGAAGATCAGGGTATATGAGGCTGGACAGAATGATACAGGTGAACATCAGTGTGTATGGGGCTGGATTGGATGTTACAGGTGAAGATCAGTGTACATGTAGCTGGATAGGATGTTACATGTGAAGTTCAGGGTATATCAGGGTACATGGGGCTGGACAAGATGTTACAGCTGAGGATCAAAGTATATCAGGGTATATGTGGCTGGAGAGGATGTTACAGGTGAAGATAAGGGTATATAAGTGTATATGGGGCATGATATGATGTTACATTGAAGGTCAGGGCATAGTAGGTTATTTTGAGCTGGACAGGATGTTACAGGTGATGACCAGGGTATATCAGGGTATATGGGGCTGGGCAGGATGTAACAGGTGAAGAACAGAGTATATAGGGCTGTACAGGATGATACCAGTGAAAATCAGGGTATATCAGGGCATATGCGGCTGGACCGGATGTTACAGGTGAAGATCAGGGTATATGCTGTTGGACAGGAGGTTACTAGTGTCTATCAGGTTATATCCGTGTATATGGAGCTGGACAGTATGTCACATGTGAAGTTCAGGGGTTAAGGCATGGACCAGATGTTACATGTGAAGATCAGGGTATATGAGGCCTTACAGAATGATACAGGTGAAGATCAGGGTATATGGGGCTGGACATGATGTTACAGGTGTCGATCTGGTAATATCCGTGTATATGGAGCTGGACAGGATGTCACATGAGAAGTTCAGGGGATAAGGCATGGACTGGATGTTACAGGTGAAGATCAGGGTATATGGGGCTGGACAGGATGATACAGGTGAAGATCAGGGTATATGGGGCTGGACAGGATGTTACAGGTGAAGATCAGGGTATATGGGGCTGGACAGGATGATACAGGTGAAGATCAGGGTATATCAGGGGATATGGTGCTGGACAGGATGTCACAGGTGTAGATCTGGTTATACCACTATACATGGAGCTGGACAGGATGTTACATGTGAAGTTCAGGTGATATCAGGGAATATGGGGCTAGACAGGATGTTACAGGTGCAGATCAGGTTATATCAGTGTACATGGAGTGGACAGGATGTTACATGTATAGTTCAGGGGATATCAGGGGATATGGGGCTGGACAGGATTTTAGAGGAGAAGATCAGGGTATATCAGGGGATATGGGGCATGATAGGATGTTACAGGTGAAGGTCAGGGCATATTAGGTTATTTGCGGTAGGACAGGATGTTACAGGTGTCGATCAGGGTATATCAGCGTATATGGGCCATCATAGGATGTTACAGGTGAAGATCTGGGCATATTAGTTTATTTGTGGTTGGACAGGATGTTACAGGTGAAGATCAGGTTATAACAGGGAATATGGGCTGGACAGGATGTTACAGGTGTCGATCAGGGTATATCAGGGTATATACGGCTGGACAGGATGTTACAATTGAAATTCAGGGGATATCAGGGAATATGGTGCTCGACAGGATGTTACAGGGGCAGATCAGCGCATATTAGGGTTTATGGGGCTGGACAGGATGTTACCGGTGAAGATCTGGGTATATCAGGGTATATGTGGCTGGAGAGGATGTTACAGGTGAAGATAAGGGTATATAAGTGTATATGGGGCATGATATGATGTTACATTGAAGGTCAGGGCATGGTAGGTTATTTTGAGCTGGACAGGATGTTACAGGTGACGACCAGGGTATATCAGGGTATATGGGGCTGGGCAGGATGTAACAGGTGAAGAACAGAGTATATAGGGCTGTACAGGATGATACCAGTGAAAATCAGGGTATATCAGGGCATATGCGGCTGGACCGGATGTTACAGGTGAAGATCAGGGTATATGCTGTTGGAGAGGATGTTACTAGTGTCTATCAGGTTATATCCGTGTATATTGAGCTGGACAGTATGTCACATGTGAAGTTCAGGGGATAAGGCATGGACCAGATGTTACATGTGAAGATCAGGGTATATGAGGCCTTACAGATGATACAGGTGAAGATCAGGGTATATGGGGCTGGACATGATGTTACAGGTGAAGTTCAGGGTATATGCAGCTGGACAGGATGTTACAGTGTCGATCAGGTTATATCCGTGTATATGGAGCAGGACAGGATGTTACATGTGAAGTTCAGGGTATATCAGTGTATATGGAGCTGGACAGGATGTTACAGGTGCAGATCAGTGTATATCAGGGTATATGGGGCTGGACAGAATGTTACAGGTGAAGATCAGGGTATATAGGGCTGGACAGGAGGATACAGGTGAAGACCAGTGTATATCAGGGAATATGGGGCTGGACAGGATGTTACCGGTGAAGATCAGGGTATATCAGGGTATATGGAGCTGGACAGGATGTTACAGATGAATACCAGATTATATGGGGCTGGACAGGTTGTTACAGATCAAGATCAGGGTATATGGGGCTGGGCAGGATGTAACAGGTGAAGAACAGAGTATATAGGGCTGTACTGGATGATACCAGTGAAAATCAGGGTATATCAGGGCATATGCGGCTGGACCGGATGTTACAGGTGAAGATCAGGGTATATGCTGTTGGAGAGGATGTTACTAGTGTCTATCAGGTTATATCCGTGTATATTGAGCTGGACAGTATGTCACATGTGAAGTTCAGGGGATAAGGCATGGACCAGATGTTACATGTGAAGATCAGGGTATATGAGGCCTTACAGATGATACAGGTGAAGATCAGGGTATATGGGGCTGGACATGATGTTACAGGTGAAGTTCAGGGTATATGCTGTTGGAGAGGATGTTACTAGTGTCTATCAGGTTATATCCGTGTATATTGAGCTGGACAGTATGTCACATGTGAAGTTCAGGGGATAAGGCATGGACCAGATGTTACATGTGAAGATCAGGGTATATGAGGCCTTACAGATGATACAGGTGAAGATCAGGGTATATGGGGCTGGACATGATGTTACAGGTGAAGTTCAGGGTATATGCAGCTGGACAGGATGTTACAGTGTCGATCAGGTTATATCCGTGTATATGGAGCAGGACAGGATGTTACATGTGAAGTTCAGGGTATATCAGTGTATATGGGGCTGGACAGAATGTTACAGGTGAAGATCAGGGTATATAGGGCTGGACAGGAGGATACAGGTGAAGACCAGTGTATATCAGGGAATATGGGGCTGGACAGGATGTTACCGGTGCAGGTCAGGGCATATTAGTGAATATGGGGCTGGACAGGATGTTACCGGTGAAGATCAGGGTATATCAGGTTATATGGAGCTGGACAGGATGTTACAGATGAATACCAGATTATATGGGGCTGGACAGGTTGTTACAGATCAAGATCAGGGTATATGGGGCTGGACAGGATGTTACAGGTGAAGACCAGGGTATATAGGGCTGTACAAGATGATTCCAGTGAAAATCAGGGTATATCAGGGCATATGCGGCTGGACAGGATGATACAGGTGTAGAGCTGGTTATATCTGTGTACATGGAGCTGAACAGGATGTTACATGTGAAGTTCAGGGGATACCAGATTATATGGGGCTGGACAGGTTGTTACAGGTGTCGATCAGGTTAGATCCGTGTATATTGAGAAGGACAGGATGTTACATGTGAAGTTCAGGGGATATTAGGGGATATGGAGCTGGAGAGGATGTTACAGGTGAAGACCAGAGTATATGGGGCTGGACAGGTTGTTACAGGTAAAGATCGGGGTATATCAGCATATATGGGGCGTCATAGGATGTTACAGGTGAAGATCTGGGCATATTAGTTTATTTGGGGTTGGACAGGATGTTACAGGTGAAGATCAGGTCATATCAGGGTATATGCGGCTGGCCTGGATGTTACAGGTGTCGATCACGTTATATCCGTGTATATGGAGCTGGACAGGATGTCAAATGAGAAGTTCAGGGGATAAGGCATGGACTGGATGTTACAGGTGAAGATCAGGGTATATCAGGGGATATGGTGCTGGACAGGATGTCACAGGTGTAGATCTGGTTATACCACTATACATGGAGCTGGACAGGATGTTACATGTGAAGTTCAGGTGATATCAGGGAATATGGGGCTAGACAGGATGTTACAGGTGCAGATCAGGTTATATCAGTGTACATGGAGTGGACAGGATGTTACATGTATAGTTCAGGGGATATCAGGGGATATGGGGCTGGACAGGATTTTAGAGGAGAAGATCAGGGTATATCAGAGGATATGGGGCATGATAGGATGTTACAGGTGAAGGTCAGGGCATATTAGGTTATTTGCGGTTGGACAGGATTTTACAGGTGTCGATCAGGTTATATCCGTGTATATTGAGCTGGACAGGAAGTCACATGTGAAGTTCAGGGGATAAGGCATGGACTGGATGTTACAGGTGAAGATCAGGGTATATGAGGCTGGACAGAATGTTACAGTTGAAGATCAGGATATATGGGGCTGGACATGATGTTACTGGTGAAGATCAGTGTATATGCGGCTGGACAGGATGTTACAGGTGTCGATCAGGTTATATCCGTGTATATGGAGAAGGACAGGATGTTACATGTGAAGTTCAGGGGATATTAGGGGATATGGAGCTGGACAGGATGTTACAGGTGAAGACCAGATTATATGTGGCTAGACAGGTTGTTACAGGTGAAGATCAGGGTATATCAGCGTATATGGGGCGTCATAGGATGTTACAGGTGAAGATCTGGGCAGATTAGTTTATTTGTGGTTGGACGGGATGTTACAGGTGAAGATCAGGTTATAACAGGGAATATGGGGCTGGACAGGATGTTACAGGTGTCGATCAGGGTATATCAGGGTATATACGGCTGGACAGGATGTTACAATTGAAATTCAGGGGATATCAGGGAATATGGTGCTCGACAGGATGTTACAGGGGCAGATCAGCGCATATTAGGGTTTATGGGGCTGGACAGGATGTTACCGGTGAAGATCTGGGTATATCAGGGTACATGGAGCTGGACAGGATGTTACAGGTGTAGATCAGGTTATACCACTGTACATGGAGCTGGACAGGATGTTACATCTGAAGTTCAGGGGATATCAGGGAATATGGGGCTGGACAGGAAGTTACAGGTGCAGATCAGGGCATATTGGGGTATATGGGGCTGGACAGGATTTTACAGGAGAAGATCAGGGTATATCAGTGCACATGGATCTGGACAGGATGTTACATGTGAAGTTCAGGGGATATCAGGGGATATGGGGCTGGACAGGATGTTACAGGAGAAGATCAGGTTATATCAGGGTATATGCGGCTGGCCTGGATGTTACAGGTGTCGATCAGGTTATATCAGTGTATTTGGAGCTGGACAGGATGTTACAGGTGAAGATCAGGGTATATCAGCCTATATGGGGCATGATAGGATGTTACAGGTTAAGATCAGGGCATATTAGGTTATTTGCGGTTGGACAGAATGTTACAGGTGTCAATCAGGTTATATCCGTGTATATGGAGCTGGACAGGATGTCACATGAGAAGTTCAGGGGATAAGGCATGGACCGGATGTTACAGGTGAAGATCAGGGTATATGGGGCTGGACAGGATGATACAGGTGAAGATCTGGGTATATCAGGGGATATGGTGCTGGACAGGATGTCACAGGTGTAGATCTGGTTATACCACTATACATGGAGCTGGACATGATGTTACAGGTGAAGATCAGTGTATATGCTGCTGGACAGGACGTTACAGGTGTCGATCAGGTTATATCCGTGTATATTGAGCTGGACAGGATTTCACATTTGAAGATCAGGGGATAAGGCATGGATTGGATGTTACAGGTGAAGATCAGGGTATATGAGGCTGGACAGAATGATACAGGTGAACATCAGGGTATATGGGGCTGGATTGGATGTTACAGGTGAAGATCAGTGTACATGTAGCTGGATAGGATGTTACATGTGAAGTTCAGGGTATATCAGGGTACATGGGGCTGGACAAGATGTTACAGCTGAGGATCAAAGTGTATCAGGGTATATGTGGCTGGAGAGGATGTTACAGGTGAAGATAAGGGTATATAAGTGTATATGAGGCATGATATGATGTTACATTGAAGGTCAGGGCATAGTAGGTTATTTTGAGCTGGACAGGATGTTACAGGTGACGACCAGGGTATATCAGGGTATATGGGGCTGGGCAGGATGTAACAGGTGAAGAACAGAGTATATAGGGCTGTACAGGATGATACCAGTGAAAATCAGGGTATATCAGGGCATATGCGGCTGGACAGGATGTTACAGGTGTCGATGAGGTTATATCCGTGTATATGGAGAAGGACAGGATGTTAATGTGAAGTTCAGGGGATATTAGTGGATATGGAGCTGGACAGGATGTTACAGGTGAAGACCAGATTATATGTGGCTAGACAGGTTGTTACAGGTGAAGATCAGGGTATATCAGCGTATATGGGCCATCATAGGATGTTACAGGTGAAGATCTGGGCATATTAGTTTATTTGTGGTTGGACAGGATGTTACAGGTGAAGATCAGGTTATAACAGGGAATATGGGCTGGACAGGATGTTACAGGTGTCGATCAGGGTATATCAGGGTATATACGGCTGGACAGGATGTTACAATTGAAATTCAGGGGATATCAGGGAATATGGTGCTCGACAGGATGTTACAGGGGCAGATCAGCGCATATTAGGGTTTATGGGGCTGGACAGGATGTTACCGGTGAAGATCTGGGTATATCAGGGTATATGTGGCTGGAGAGGATGTTACAGGTGAAGATAAGGGTATATAAGTGTATATGGGGCATGATATGATGTTACATTGAAGGTCAGGGCATAGTAGGTTATTTTGAGCTGGACAGGATGTTATAGGTGACGACCAGGGTATATCAGGGTATATGGGGCTGGGCAGGATGTAACAGGTGAAGAACAGAGTATATAGGGCTGTACAGGATGATACCAGTGAAAATCAGGGTATATCAGGGCATATGCGGCTGGACCGGATGTTACAGGTGAAGATCAGGGTATATGCTGTTGGAGAGGATGTTACTAGTGTCTATCAGGTTATATCCGTGTATATTGAGCTGGACAGTATGTCACATGTGAAGTTCAGGGGATAAGGCATGGACCAGATGTTACATGTGAAGATCAGGGTATATGAGGCCTTACAGATGATACAGGTGAAGATCAGGGTATATGGGGCTGGACATGATGTTACAGGTGAAGTTCAGGGTATATGCAGCTGGACAGGATGTTACAGTGTCGATCAGGTTATATCCGTGTATATGGAGCTGGACAGGATGTTACATGTGAAGTTCAGGGGATATCAGTGTATATGGAGCTGGACAGGATGTTACAGGTGCAGATCAGTGTATATCAGGGTATATGGGGCTGGACAGAATGTTACAGGTGAAGATCAGGGTATATAGGGCTGGACAGGAGGATACAGGTGAAGACCAGTGTATATCAGGGAATATGGGGCTGGACAGGATGTTACCGGTGCAGGTCAGGGCATATTAGTGAATATGGGGCTGGACAGGATGTTACCGGTGAAGATCAGGGTATATGGAGCTGGACAGGATGTTACAGATGAATACCAGATTATATGGGGCTGGACAGGTTGTTACAGATCAAGATCAGGGTATATGGGGCTGGACAGGATGTTACAGGTGAAGACCAGGGTATATAGGGCTGTACAAGATGATTCCAGTGAAAATCAGGGTATATCAGGGCATATGCGGCTGGACAGGATGAAACAGGTGTAGAGCTGGTTATATCTGTGTACATGGAGCTGAACAGGATGTTACATGTGAAGTTCAGGGGATACCAGATTATATGGGGCTGGACAGGTTGTTACAGGTGTCGATCAGGTTAGATCCGTGTATATTGAGAAGGACAGGATGTTACATGTGAAGTTCAGGGGATATTAAGGGATATGGAGCTGGAGAGGATGTTACAGGTGAAGACCAGAGTATATGGGGCTGGACAGGTTGTTACAGGTAAAGATCGGGGTATATCAGCATATATGGGGCGTCATAGGATGTTACAGGTGAAGATCTGGGCATATTAGTTTATTTGGGGTTGGACAGGATGTTACAGGTGAAGATCAGGTCATATCAGGGTATATGCGGCTGGCCTGGATGTTACAGGTGTCGATCAGGTTATATCCGTGTATATGGAGCTGGACAGGATGTTACAAGTGAAGTTCAGGGGATATCAGTGGATATGGAGCTGGACAGGTTGTTACAGGTGAAGATCAGGGTATATCAGCCTATATGGGGCATGATAGATGTTACAGGTTAAGATCAGGGCATATTAGGTTATTTGTAGTTGGACAGAATGTTACAGGTGTCAATCAGGTTATATCCGTGTATATGGAGCTGGACAGGATGTCACATGAGAAGTTCAGGGGATAAGGCATGGACCGGATGTTACAGGTGAAGATCAGGGTATATGAGGCTGGACAGAATGATACAGGTGAAGATAAGGGTATATAAGTGTATATGAGGCATGATATGATGTTACATTGAAGGTCAGGGCATAGTAGGTTATTTTGAGCTGGACAGGATGTTACAGGTGACGACCAGGGTATATCAGGGTATATGGGGCTGGGCAGGATGTAACAGGTGAAGAACAGAGTATATAGGGCTGTACAGGATGATACCAGTGAAAATCAGGGTATATCAGGGCATATGCGGCTGGACCGGATGTTACAGGTGAAGATCAGGGTATATGCTGTTGGACAGGATGTTACTAGTGTCTATCAGGTTATATCCGTGTATATGGAGCTGGACAGTATGTCACATGTGAAGTTCAGGGGATAAGGCATGGACCAGATGTTACAGGTGAACATCAGGGTATATGGGGCTGGACATGATGTTACAGGTGAAGATCAGGGTATATGCAGCTGGACAGGATGTTACAGTGTCGATCAGTGTATATCAGGGTATATGGGGCTGGACAGAATGTTACAGGTGAAGATCAGGGTATATAGGGCTGGACAGGAGGATACAGGTGAAGACCAGTGTATATCAGGGAATATGGGACTGGACAGGATGTTACCGGTGCAGTTCAGGGCATATTAGTGAATATGGGGCTGGACAGGATGTTACCGGTGAAGATCAGGGTATATCAGGGTATATGGAGCTGGACAGGATGTTACAGATGAATACCAGATTATATGGGGCTGGACAGGTTGTTACAGGTGTCGATCAGGTTAGATCCGTGTATATTGAGAAGGACAGGATGTTACATGTGAAGTTCAGGGGATATTAGGGGATATGGAGCTGGAGAGGATGTTACAGGTGAAGACCAGAGTATATGGGGCTGGACAGGTTGTTACAGGTAAAGATCGGGGTATATCAGCATATATGGGGCGTCATAGGATGTTACAGGTGAAGATCTGGGCATATTAGTTTATTTGGGGTTGGACAGGATGTTACAGGTGAAGATCAGGTCATATCAGGGTATATGCGGCTGGCCTGGATGTTACAGGTGTCGATCAGGTTATATCCGTGTATATGGAGCTGGACAGGATGTTACATGTGAAGTTCAGGGGATATCAGTGGATATGGAGCTGGACAGGTTGTTACAGGTGAAGATCAGGGTATATCAGCCTATATGGGGCATGATAGGATGTTACAGGTTAAGATCAGGGCATATTAGGTTATTTGCAGTTGGACAGAATGTTACAGG
This sequence comes from Hypanus sabinus, assembly GCF_030144855.1. Classification (NCBI taxonomy): domain Eukaryota; kingdom Metazoa; phylum Chordata; class Chondrichthyes; order Myliobatiformes; family Dasyatidae; genus Hypanus; species Hypanus sabinus. The sequence continues at coordinate 6,873,328 of NC_082727.1, forward strand.
TGTCAATCAGGTTATATCCGTGTATATGGAGCTGGACAGGATGTCACATGAGAAGTTCAGGGGATAAGGCATGGACTGGATGTTACAGGTGAAGATCAGGGTATATCAGGGGATATGGTGCTGGACAGGATGTCACAGGTGTAGATCTGGTTATACCACTATACATGGAGCTGGACATGATGTTACAGGTGAAGATCAGTGTATATGCTGCTGGACAGGATGTTACAGGTGTCGATCAGGTTATATCCGTGTATATTGAGCTGGACAGGATTTCACATTTGAAGTTCAGGGGATAAGGCATGGATTGGATGTTACAGGTGAAGATCAGGGTATATGAGGCTGGACAGAATGATACAGGTGAACATCAGGGTATATGTGGCTGGAGAGGATGTTACAGGTGAAGATAAGGGTATATATGTGTATATGAGGCATGATATGATGTTACATTGAAGGTCAGGGCATAGTAGGTTATTTTGAGCTGGACAGGATGTTACAGGTGACGACCAGGGTATATCAGGGTATATGGGGCTGGGCAGGATGTAACAGGTGAAGAACAGAGTATATAGGGCTGTACAGGATGATACCAGTGAAAATCAGGGTATATCAGGGCATATGCGGCTGGACCGGATGTTACAGGTGAAGATCAGGGTATATGCTGTTGGACAGGATGTTACTAGTGTCTGTCAGGTTATATCCGTGTATATGAATCTGGACAGTATGTCACATGTGAAGTTCAGGGGATAAGGCATGGACCAGATGTTACAGGTGAAGATCAGGGTATATGGGGCTGGACATGATGTTACAGGTGAAGATCAGGGTATATGCAGCTGGACAGGATGTTACAGTGTCGATCAGGTTATATCTGTGTATATGGAGCTGGACAGGATGTTACAGGTGCAGATCAGTGTATATCAGGGTATATGGGGCTGGACAGAATGTTACAGGTGAAGATCAGGGTATATAGGGCTGGACAGGAGGATACAGGTGAAGACCAGTGTATATCAGGGAATATGGGGCTGGACAGGATGTTACTGGTGCAGGTCAGGGCATATTAGTGAATATGGGGCTGGACAGGATGTTACCGGTGAAGATCAGGGTATATCAGGGTATATGGAGCTGGACAGGATGTTACAGATGAAGACCAGATTATATGGGGCTGGACAGGTTGTTACAGGTGTCGATCAGGTTAGATCCGTGTATATGGAGAAGGACAGGATGTTACATGTGAAGTTCAGGGGATATTAGGGGATATGGAGCTGGAGAGGATGTTACAGGTGAAGACCAGAGTATATGGGGCTGGACAGGTTGTTACAGGTAAAGATCGGGTTATATCAGCATATATGGGGCGTCATAGGATGTTACAGGTGAAGATCTGGGCATATTAGTTTATTTGCATTTGGACAGGATGTTACAGGTGAAGATCAGGTCATATCAGGGTAATATGCGGCTGGCCTGGATGTTACAGGTGTCGATCAGGTTATATCCGTGTATATGGAGCTGGACAGGATGTCACATGAGAAGTTCAGGGGATAAGGCATGGACTGGATGTTACAGGTGAAGATCAGGGTATATGGGCCTGGACAGGATGATACAGGTGAAGGTCTGGGGATATCAGGGGATATGGTGCTGGACAGGATGTCACAGGTAAAGATCTGGTTATACCACTATACATGGAGCTGGACAGGATGTTACATGTGAAGTTCAGGTGATATCAGGGAATATGGGGCTAGACAGGATGTTACAGGTGCAGATCAGGGCATATTGTGGTATATGGGGCTGGACAGGATGTTACAGGTGTAGATCAGGTTATATCAGTGTACATGGAGTGGACAGGATGTTACATGTATAGTTCAGGGGATATCAGGGGATATGGGGCTGGAGAGGATTTTAGAGGAGAAGATCAGGGTATATCAGGGGATATGGGGCATGATAGGATGTTACAGGTGAAGGTCAGGGCATATTAGGTTATTTGGGGTTGGACAGGATGTTACAGGTGTCGATCAGGTTATATCCATGTATATTGAGCTGGACAGGAAGTCACATGTGAAGTTCAGGGGATAAGGCATGGACTGGATGTTACAGGTGAAGATCAGGGTATATGAGGCTGGACAGAATGTTACAGTTGAAGATCAGGATATATGGGGCTGGACATGATGTTACTGGTGAAGATCAGTGTATATGCGGCTGGACAGGATGTTACAGGTGTCGATCAGGTTATATCCGTGTATATGGAGAAGGACAGGATGTTACATGTGAAGTTCAGGGGATATTAGGGGATATGGAGCTGGACAGGATGTTACAGGTGAAGACCAGATTATATGTGGCTAGACAGGTTGTTACAGGTGAAGATCAGGGTATATCAGCGTATATGGGGCGTCATAGGATGTTACCGGAGAAGATCTGGGTATATCAGGGTACATGGAGCTGGACAGGATGTTACATCTGAAGTTCAGGGGATATCAGGGAATATGGGGCTGGACAGGAAGTTACAGGTGCAGATCAGGGCATATTGGGGTATATGGGGCTGGACAGGATTTTACAGGAGAAGATCAGGGTATATCAGTGCACATGGATCTGGACAGGATGTTACATGTGAAGTTCAGGGGATATCAGGGGATATGGGGCTGGACAGGATGTTACAGGAGAAGATCAGGTTATATCAGGGTATATGCGGCTGGCCTGGATGTTACAGGTGTCGATCAGGTTATATCAGTGTATATGGAGCTGGACAGGATGTTACATGTGAAGTTCAGGGGATATCAGTGGATATGGAGCTGGACAGGTTGTTACAGGTGAAGATCAGGGTAGATCAGCCTATATGGGGCATGATAGGATGTTACAGGTTAAGATCAGGGCATATTAGGTTATTTGTGGTTGGACAGAATGTTACAGGTGTCAATCAGGTTATATCCGTGTATATGGAGCTGGACAGGATGTCACATGAGAAGTTCAGGGGATAAGGCATGGACCGGATGTTACAGGTGAAGATCAGGGTATATGGGGCTGGACAGGATGATACAGGTGAAGATCTGGGGATATCAGGGGATATGGTGCTGGACAGGATGTCACAGGTGTAGATCTGGTTATACCACTATACATGGAGCTGGACAGGATGTTACATGTGAAGTTCAGGTGATATCAGGGAATATGGGGCTGGACAGGATGTTACAGGTGCAGATCAGGGCATATTGTGGTATATGGGGCTGGACAGGATGTTACAGGTGTAGATCAGGTTATATCAGTGTACATGGAGCTGGACAGGATGTTACATGTATAGTTCAGGGGATATCAGGGGATATGGGGCTGGACAGGATTTTAGAGGAGAAGATCAGGGTATATCAGGGGATATGGGGCATGATAGGATGTTACAGGTGAAGGTCAGGGCATATTAGGTTATTTGGGGCTGGACAGGATGTTACAGGTGTCGATCAGGTTATATCCGTGTATATGGAGAAGGACAGGATGTTACATGTGAAGTTCAGGGGATATTAGGGGATATGGAGCTGGACATGATGTTACAGGTGAAGATCAGTGTATATGCTGCTGGACAGGATGTTACAGGTGTCGATCAGGTTATATCCGTGTATATTGAGCTGGACAGGATTTCACATTTGAAGTTCAGGGGATAAGGCATGGATTGGATGTTACAGGTGAAGATCAGGGTATATGAGGCTGGACAGAATGATACAGGTGAACATCAGTGTGTATGGGGCTGGATTGGATGTTACAGGTGAAGATCAGTGTACATGTAGCTGGATAGGATGTTACATGTGAAGTTCAGGGTATATCAGGGTACATGGGGCTGGACAAGATGTTACAGCTGAGGATCAAAGTATATCAGGGTATATGTGGCTGGAGAGGATGTTACAGGTGAAGATAAGGGTATATAAGTGTATATGGGGCATGATATGATGTTACATTGAAGGTCAGGGCATAGTAGGTTATTTTGAGCTGGACAGGATGTTACAGGTGATGACCAGGGTATATCAGGGTATATGGGGCTGGGCAGGATGTAACAGGTGAAGAACAGAGTATATAGGGCTGTACAGGATGATACCAGTGAAAATCAGGGTATATCAGGGCATATGCGGCTGGACCGGATGTTACAGGTGAAGATCAGGGTATATGCTGTTGGACAGGAGGTTACTAGTGTCTATCAGGTTATATCCGTGTATATGGAGCTGGACAGTATGTCACATGTGAAGTTCAGGGGTTAAGGCATGGACCAGATGTTACATGTGAAGATCAGGGTATATGAGGCCTTACAGAATGATACAGGTGAAGATCAGGGTATATGGGGCTGGACATGATGTTACAGGTGTCGATCTGGTAATATCCGTGTATATGGAGCTGGACAGGATGTCACATGAGAAGTTCAGGGGATAAGGCATGGACTGGATGTTACAGGTGAAGATCAGGGTATATGGGGCTGGACAGGATGATACAGGTGAAGATCTGGGGATATCAGGGGATATGGTGCTGGACAGGATGTCACAGGTGTAGGTCTGGTTATACCACTATACATGGAGCTGGACAGGATGTTACATGTGAAGTTCAGGTGATATCAGGGAATATGGGGCTGGACAGGATGTTACAGGTGCAGATCAGGGCATATTGTGGTATATGGGGCTGGACAGGATGTTACAGGTGTAGATCAGGTTATATCAGTGTACATGGAGCTGGACAGGATGTTACATGTATAGTTCAGGGGATATCAGGGGATATGGGGCTGGACAGGATTTTAGAGGAGAAGATCATGGTATATCAGGGGATATGGGGCATGATAGGATGTTACAGGTGAAGGTCAGGGCATATTAGGTTATTTGGGGCTGGACAGGATGTTACAGGTGTCGATCAGGTTATATCCGTGTATATGGAGAAGGACAGGATGTTACATGTGAAGTTCAGGGGATATTAGGGGATATGGAGCTGGACAGGATGTTACAGGTGAAGACCAGATTATATGTGGCTAGACAGGTTGTTACAGGTGAAGATCAGGGTATATCAGCGTATATGGGGCGTCATAGGATGTTACAGGTTAAGATCTGGGCATATTAGTTTATTTGTGGTTGGACAGGATGTTACAGGTGAAGATCAGGTTATAACAGGGAATATGGGGCTGGACAGGATGTTACAGGTGTCGATCAGGGTATAACAGGGTATATACGGCTGGACAGGATGTTACAATTGAAATTCAGGGGATATCAGGGAATATGGTGCTCGACAGGATGTTAGGGTTTATGGGGCTGGACAGGACAGGATGTTACCGGTGAAGATCTGGGTATATCAGGGTATATGGAGCTGGACAGGATGTTACCGGTGAAGATCTGGTTATACCACTGTACATGGAGCTGGACAGGATGTTACATCTGAAGTTCAGGGGATATCAGGGAATATGGGGCTGGACAGGAAGTTACAGGAGCAGATCAGAGTATATTGGGGTATATGGGGCTGGACAGGATTTTACAGGAGAAGATCAGGGTATATCAGTGCACATGGATCTGGACAGGATGTTACATGTGAAGTTCAGGGGATATCAGGGGATATGGGGCTGGACAGGATGTTACAGGAGAAGATCAGGTTATATCAGGGTATATGCGGCTGGCCTGGATGTTACAGGTGTCGATCAGGTTATATCAGTGTATTTGGAGCTGGACAGGATGTTACATGTGAAGTTCAGGGGATATCAGTGGATATGGAGCTGGACAGGTTGTTACAGGTGAAGATCAGGGTATATCAGCCTATATGGGGCATGATAGGATGTTACAGGTTAAGATCAGGGCATATTAGGTTATTTGCGGTTGGACAGAATGTTACAGGTGTCAATCAGGTTATATCCGTGTATATGGAGCTGGACAGGATGTCACATGAGAAGTTCAGGGGATAAGGCATGGACTGGATGTTACAGGTGAAGATCAGGGTATATGGGGCTGGACAGGATGATACAGGTGAAGATCTGGGGATATCAGGGGATATGGTGCTGGACAGGATGTCACAGGTGTAGATCTGGTTATACCACTATACATGGAGCTGGACAGGATGTTACATGTGAAGTTCAGGTGATATCAGGGAATATGGGGCTGGACAGGATGTTACAGGTGCAGATCAGGGCATATTGTGGTATATGGGGCTGGACAGGATGTTACAGGTGTAGATCAGGCTATATCAGTGTACATGGAGCTGGACAGGATGTTACATGTATAGTTCAGGGGATATCAGGGGATATGGGGCTGGACAGGATTTTAGAGGAGAAGATCATGGTATATCAGGGGATATGGGGCATGATAGGATGTTACAGGTGAAGGTCAGGGCATATTATGTTATTTGGGGCTGGACAGGATGTTACAGGTGTCGATCAGGTTATATCCGTGTATATGGAGAAGGACAGGATGTTACATGTGAAGTTCAGGGGATATTAGGGGATATGGAGCTGGACAGGATGTTACAGGTGAAGACCAGATTATATGTGGCTAGACAGGTTGTTACAGGTGAAGATCAGGGTATATCAGCATATATGGGGCGTCATAGGATGTTACAGGTGAAGATCTGGGCATATTAGTTTATTTGTGGTTGGACAGGATGTTACAGGTGAAGATCAGGTTATAACAGGGAATATGGGGCTGGACAGGATGTTACAGGTGTCGATCAGGGTATAACAGGGTATATACGGCTGGACAGGATGTTACAATTGAAATTCAGGGGATATCAGGGAATATGGTGCTCGACAGGATGTTACAGGGGCAGATCAGCGCATATTAGGGTTTATGGGGCTGGACAGGATGTTACCGGTGAAGATCTGGGTATATCAGGGTATATGGAGCTGGACAGGATGTTACCGGTGAAGATCTGGTTATACCACTGTACATGGAGCTGGACAGGATGTTACATCTGAAGTTCAGGGGATATCAGGGAATATGGGGCTGGACAGGAAGTTACAGGAGCAGATCAGAGTATATTGGGGTATATGGGGCTGGACAGGATTTTACAGGAGAAGATCAGGGTATATCAGTGCACATGGATCTGGACAGGATGTTACATGTGAAGTTCAGGGGATATCAGGGGATATGGGGCTGGACAGGATGTTACAGGAGAAGATCAGGTTATATCAGGGTATATGCGGCTGGCCTGGATGTTACAGGTGTCGATCAGGTTATATCAGTGTATTTGGAGCTGGACAGGATGTTACATGTGAAGTTCAGGGGATATCAGTGGATATGGAGCTGGACAGGTTGTTACAGGTGAAGATCAGGGTATATCAGCCTATATGGGGCATGATAGGATGTTACAGGTTAAGATCAGGGCATATTAGGTTATTTGCGGTTGGACAGAATGTTACAGGTGTCAATCAGGTTATATCCGTGTATATGGAGCTGGACAGGATGTCACATGAGAAGTTCAGGGGATAAGGCATGGACCGGATGTTACAGGTGAAGATCAGGGTATATGGGGGTGGACAGGATGATACAGGTGAAGATCTGGGGATATCAGGGGATATGGTGCTGGACAGGATGTCACAGGTGAAGATCAGTGTATATGCTGCTAGACAGGATGTTACAGGTGTCGATCAGGTTATATCCATGTATATTGAGCTGGACAGGATTTCACATTTGAAGTTCAGGGGATAAGGCATGGATTGGATGTTACAGGTGAAGATCAGGGTATATGAGGCTGGACAGAATGATACAGGTGAAGATAAGGGTATATAAGTGTATATGAGGCATGATATGATGTTACATTGAAGGTCAGGGCATAGTAGGTTATTTTGAGCTGGACAGGATGTTACAGGTGACGACCAGGGTATATCAGGGTATTTGGGGCTGGGCAGGATGTAACAGGTGAAGAACAGAGTATATAGGGCTGTACAGGATGATACCAGTGAAAATCAGGGTATATCAGGGCATATGCGGCTGGACCGGATGTTACAGGTGAAGATCAGGGTATATGCTGTTGGACAGGATGTTACTAGTGTCTATCAGGTTATATCCGTGTATATGGAGCTGGACAGTATGTCACATGTGAAGTTCAGGGGATAAGGCATGGACCAGATGTTACAGGTGAAGATCAGGGTATATGGGGCTGGACATGATGTTTTTTTAGGTGAAGATCAGGGTATATGCAGCTGGACAGGATGTTACAGTGTCGATCAGTGTATATCAGGGTATATGGGGCTGGACAGAATGTTACAGGTGAAGATCAGGGTATATAGGGCTGGACAGGAGGATACAGGTGAAGACCAGTGTATATCAGGGAATATGGGGCTGGACAGGATGTTACCGGTGCAGGTCAGGGCATATTAGTGAATATGGGGCTGGACAGGATGTTACCGTTGAAGATCAGGGTATATCAGGGTATATGGAGCTGGACAGGATGTTACAGATGAAGACCAGATTATATGGGGCTGGACAGGTTGTTACAGGTAAAGATCGGGGTATATCAGCATATATGGGGCGTCATAGGATGTTACAGGTGAAGATCTGGGCATATTAGTTTATTTGCGTTTGGACAGGATGTTACAGGTGAAGATCAGGTCATATCAGGGTATATGCGGCTGGCCTGGATGTTACAGGTGTCGATCAGGTTATATCCGTGTATATGGAGCTGGACAGGATGTCACATGAGAAGTTCAGGGGATAAGGCATGGACTGGAAGTTACAGGTGAAGATCAGGGTATATGGGCCTGGACAGGATGATACAGGCGAAGATCTGGGGATATCAGGGGATATGGTGCTGGACAGGATGTCACAGGTATAGATCTGGTTATACCACTATACATGGAGCTGGACAGGATGTTACATGTGAAGTTCAGGTGATATCACGGAATATGGGGCTAGACAGGATGTTACAGGTGCAGATCAGGGCATATTGTGGTATATGGGGCTGGACAGGAAGTTACAGGTGTAGATCAGGTTATATCAGTGTACATGGAGTGGACAGGATGTTACATGTATAGTTCAGGGGATATCAGGGGATATGGGGCTGGACAGGATTTTAGAGGAGAAGATCAGGGTATATCAGGGGATATGGGGCATGATAGGATGTTACAGGTGAAGGTCAGGGCATATTAGGTTATTTGGGGTTGGACAGGATGTTACAGGTGTCGATCAGGTTATATCCGTGTATATTGAGCTGGACAGGAAGTCACATGTGAAGTTCAGGGGATAAGGATGGACTGGATGTTACAAGTGAAGATCAGGGTATATGAGGCTGGACAGAATGTTACAGTTGAAGATCAGGATATATGGGGCTGGACATGATGTTACTGGTGAAGATCAGTGTATATGCGGCTGGACAGGATGTTACAGGTGTCGATCAGGTTATATCCGTGTATATGGAGAAGGACAGGATGTTACATGTGAAGTTCAGGGGATATTAGGGGATATGGAGCTGGACAGGATGTTACAGGTGAAGACCAGATTATATGTGGCTAGACAGGTTGTTACAGGTGAAGATCAGGGTATATCAGCATATATGGGGCGTCATAGGATGTTACAGGTGAAGATCTGGGCATATTAGTTTATTTGCGTTTGGACAGCATGTTACAGGTGAAGATCAGGTCATATCAGGGTATATGCGGCTGGCCTGGATGTTACAGGTGTCGATCAGGTTATATCCGTGTATATGGAGCTGGACAGGATGTCACATGAGAAGTTCAGGGGATAAGGCATGGACTGGATGTTACAGGTGAAGATCAGGGTATATGGGCCTGGACAGGATGATACAGGTGAAGATCTGGGGATATCAGGGGATATGGTGCTGGACAGGATGTCACAGGTATAGATCTGGTTATACCACTATACATGGAGCTGGACAGGATGTTACATGTGAAGTTCAGGTGATATCAGGGAATATGGGGCTAGACAGGATGTTACAGGTGCAGATCAGGGCATATTGTGGTATATGGGGCTGGACAGGAAGTTACAGGTGTAGATCAGGTTATATCAGTGTACATGGAGTGGACAGGATGTTACATGTATAGTTCAGGGGATATCAGGGGATATGGGGCTGGACAGGATTTTAGAGGAGAAGATCAGGGTATATCAGGGGATATGGGGCATGATAGGATGTTACAGGTGAAGGTCAGGGCATATTAGTTTATTTGGGGTTGGACAGGATGTTACAGGTGTCGATCAGGTTATATCCGTGTATATGGAGAAGGACAGGATGTTACATGTGAAGTTCAGGGGATATTAGGGGATATGGAGCTGGACAGGATGTTACAGGTGAAGACCAGATTATATGTGGCTAGACAGGTTGTTACAGGTGAAGATCAGGGTATATCAGCGTATATGGGGCGTCATAGGATGTTACAGGTGAAGATCTGGGCATATTAGTTTATTTGTGGTTGGACAGGATGTTACAGGTGAAGATCAGGTTATAACAGGGAATATGGGGCTGGACAGGATGTTACAGGTGTCGATCAGGGTATATCAGGGTATATACGGCTGGACAGGATGTTACAATTGAAATTCAGGGGATATCAGGGAATATGGTGCTCGACAGGATGTTACAGGGGCAGATCAGCGCATATTAGGGTTTATGGGGCTGGACAGGATGTTACCGGTGAAGATCTGGGTATATCAGGGTATATGGAGCTGGACAGGATGTTACAGGTGTAGATCAGGTTATACCACTGTACATGGAGCTGGACAGGATGTTACATCTGAAGTTCAGGGGATATCAGGGAATATGGGGCTGGACAGGAAGTTACAGGTGCAGATCAGGGCATATTGGGGTATATGGGGCTGGACAGGATTTTACAGGAGAAGATCAGGGTATATCAGTGCACATGGATCTGGACAGGATGTTACATGTGAAGTTCAGGGGATATCAGGGGATCTGGGGCTGGACAGGATGTTACAGGAGAAGATCAGGTTATATCAGGGTATATGCGGCTGGCCTGGATGTTACAGGTGTCGATCAGGTTATATCAGTGTATATGGAGCTGAACAGGATGTTACATGTGAAGTTCAGGGGATATCAGTGGATATGGAGCTGGACAGGTTGTTACAGGTGAAGATCAGGGTATATCAGCCTATATGGGGCATGATAGGATGTTACAGGTTAAGATCAGGGCATATTAGGTTATTTGCGGTTGGACAGAATGTTACAGGTGTCAATCAGGTTATATCCGTGTATATGGAGCTCGACAGGATGTCACATGAGAAGTTCAGGGGATAAGGCATGGACCGGATGTTACAGGTGAAGATCAGGGTATATGGGGCTGGACAGGATGATACAGGTGAAGATCTGGGTATATCAGGGGATATGGTGCTGGACAGGATGTCACAGGTGTAGATCTGGTTATACCACTATACATGGAGCTGGACATGATGTTACAGGTGAAGATCAGTGTATATGCTGCTGGACAGGATGTTACAGGTGTCGATCAGGTTATATCCGTGTATATTGAGCTGGACAGGATTTCACATTTGAAGTTCAGGGGATAAGGCATGGATTGGATGTTACAGGTGAAGATCAGGGTATATGAGGCTGGACAGAATGATACAGGTGAACATCAGGGTATATGGGGCTGGATTGGATGTTACATGTGAAGTTCAGGGTATATCAGGGTACATGGGGCTGGACAAGATGTTACAGCTGAGGATCAAAGTATATCAGGGTATATGTGGCTGGAGAGGATGTTACAGGTGAAGATCACTGTATATAAGTGTATATGGGGCATGATATGATGTTACATTGAAGGTCAGGGCATAGTAGGTTATTTTGAGCTGGACAGGATGTTACAGGTGACGACCAGGGTATATCAGGGTATATGGGGCTGGGCAGGATGTAACAAGTGAAGAACAGAGTATATAGGGCTGTACAGGATGATACCAGTGAAAATCAGGGTATATCAGGGCATATGCGGCTGGACCGGATGTTACAGGTGAAGATCAGGGTATATGCTGTTGGACAGGATGTTACTAGTGTCTATCAGGTTATATCCGTGTATATTGAGCTGGACAGTATGTCACATGTGAAGTTCAGGGGATAAGGCATGGACCAGATGTTACATGTGAAGTTCAGGGTATATGAGGCCTTACAGATGATACAGGTGAAGATCAGGGTATATGGGGCTGGACATGATGTTACAGGTGAAGATCAGGGTATATGCAGCTGGACAGGATGTTACAGTGTCGATCAGGTTATATCTGTGTATATGGAGCTGGACAGGATGTTACATGTGAAGTTCAGGGGATATCAGGGGATATGGAGCTGGACAGGATGTAACAGATGAAGACCAGTGTATATGGGGCTGGACAGGATGTTACAGGTGCAGATCAGTGTATATCAGGGTATATGGGGCTGGACAGAATGTTACAGGTGAAGATCAGGGTATATAGGGCTGGACAGGAGGATACAGGTGAAGACCAGTGTATATCAGGGAATATGCGGCTGGACAGGATGTTACCTGTGCAGGTCAGGGCATATTAGTGAATATGGGGCTGGACAGGATGTTACCGGTGAAGATCAGGGTATATCAGGGTATATGGAGCTGGACAGGATGTTACAGATGAATACCAGATTATATGGGGCTGGACAGGTTGTTACAGATCAAGATCAGGGTATATGGGGCTGGACAGGATGTTACAGGTGAAGACCAGGGTATATAGGGCTGTACAAGATGATTCCAGTGAAAATCAGGGTATATCAGGGCATATGCGGCTGGACAGGATGATACAGGTGTAGAGCTGGTTATATCTGTGTACATGGAGCTGGACAGGATGTTACATGTGAAGTTCAGGGGATATCAGGGGATATGGGGCTGGACAGGATGTTACAGGAGACGATCAGAGTATATCAAGGGATATGGGGCATGATAGGATGTTACAGGTGAAGATTAGTGCATATTAGTTTATTGGGTGTTGGACAGGATGTTAAAGGTTTCGATCAGGTTATATCCGTGTATATGGAGCAGGACAGGATGTCACATGTGAATTTCAGGGGACAAGGCATGGACCAGATGTTACAGGTGAAGATCAGGGTATATGCGGCTGGACAGGATGTTACAGGTGTCGATCAGGTTATATCCGTGTATATGGAGCTGGACAGGATGTTACATGTGAAGTTCCGGGGATATCAGGGGATATGGAGCTGGACATGATGTTACAGATCAAGATCAGGGTATATGGGGCTGGACAGGATGTTACAGGTGCAGATCAGGGTATATGGGGCTGGAGAGGATGATAGTGGTTAAGATCAGGGTATATCAGTGTATATGGAGCTGGACAGGATGTAACAGGAGAAGATCAGGGTATATCAGGGCACATGGGTCTGGACAGGATGTTGCAGGTGAAGATCAGGTTATATCCGTGTATATGGAGCTGGACAGGATGCTACATGTGAATTTCAGGGGATATCAGGACATACGGAGCTGGAGAGGATGTAACAGGTGAAGTCCAGTGTATATGGGGCAGGAAAGAATGTTACAGGTTAAGATCAGGGTAAATGGGGTACACAGGATGAAACAGGTGAAGATCAGATTATATAGGGCTGGACAGGATCTTACCGGTGAAGATCAGTGTATATCACGGTATATGGGGCTGGATAGGATGTTACCGGTGAACAGCAGGGTATATGGGGCTGGATTGGATGTTACAGGTGAAGATCAGTGTACATGGAGCTGGACAGGATGTTACATGTGACGTTCAGGGGATATCAGGGGATATGGGGCTGGACAGGATGTTACTGGAGAAGATCAGGGAATATCAGGGTACATGGGGCTGGACAGGATGTTACAGCTAAGGATCAAGATATATCAGGGTATATGTGGCTGGAGAGGATGTTACAGGTGAAGATCACAGTATATAAGCGTATATGGTGCTTGATATGATGTTACAGTGATGGTCAGGGCCTAGTAGGTTATTTTGAGCTGGACAGGATGTTACAGGTGACGACCAGGGTATATCAGGGTATATGGTGCTGGGCAGGATGTAACAGGTGAAGATCAGGGTATATGCGGCTGGACAGGATGTTACAGGTGTCGATCAGGTTATATCCGTGTATATCAAGCTGGACAGGATGTTACATGTGAAGTTCTGGGGATAGCAGGGGATATGGAGCTGGACATGATGTTACAGATGAAGACCAGGGTATATGGGACTGGACAGGATGTTACAGGTGCAGATCAGTGTATATGGGTCTGGACAGGATGTTACAGGTTTTGAACAGGTTATATCCGTGTATATGGAGCTGGACAGGATGCTACATGTGAAGTTCAGGGGATATCAGGGCATATGGAGCTGGAGAGGATGTAGCAGGTGAAGTCCAGTGTATATGGGGCAGGAAAGAATGTTACAGGTTAAGATCAAGGTAAATGGGGTGGACAGGATGAAACAGGTGAAGATCAGGTTATATAGGGGTGGACAGGATGTTACCGGTGAACAACAGTGTATATGGGGCTCGATTGGATGTTACAGGTGAAGATAAGTGTACATGGAGCTGGACAGGATGTTCCATGTGAAGTTCACGGGATATCAGGGTACATGGGGCTGGACAGGATGTTACAGCTGAGGATCAAGATATATCAGGGTATATGTGGCTGGAGAGGATGTTGCAGGTGAAGATCATGGTATATAAGCATATATGGGGCATGATATGATGTTACAGTGAAGGTCAGGGCATAGTAGGTTATTTTGAGCTGGACAGGATGTTACAGGTGACGACCAGGGTATATCAGGGTATATGGGGCTGGGCAGGATATAACAGGTGAAGATCAGAGTATATAGGGCTGTACAGGTTGATACCAGAGAAAATCAGGGTATATCAGGGCAAATGCGGCTGGACAGGATGTTACAGGTGAAGATCAGGGTATATGCTGCTGGACAAGATTTCTACAGGTTTCTATCAGGTTATATCCATGTATATGGAGCTGGAGAGGATGTCACATGTGAATTTCAGGGGACATGGCATGGACCAGATGTTACAGGTGAAGATCAGGGTATATGCGGCTGGACAGGATGTTACAGGTGAAGATCTGGGTATATTAGGTTATTTGGGGTTGGACAGGATGTTACAGGAGTCGATCAGGTTATATCCGTGTATATGGAGCTGGACAGGATGCTACATGTGAAATTCAGGGGATATCAGGGCATATGGAGCTGGAGAGGATGTAAGAGGTGAAGTCCAGTGTATATGGGGCAGGAAAGTTTGTTACAGGTTAAGATTAGGTTAAATGGGCTGGACAGGATGTTACATGTGAAGTTCTGGGGATAGCAGGGGATATGGAGCTGGACATGATGTTACAGATGAAGACCAGGGTATATGGGACTGGACAGGATGTTACAGGTGCAGATCAGTGTATATGGGTCTGGACAGGATGTTACAGGTTTTGAACAGGTTATATCCGTGTATATGGAGCTGGACAGGATGCTACATGTGAAGTTCAGGGGATATCAGGGCATATGGAGCTGGAGAGGATGTAGCAGGTGAAGTCCAGTGTATATGGGGCAGGAAAGAATGTTACAGGTTAAGATCAAGGTAAATGGGGTGGACAGGATGAAACAGGTGAAGATCAGGTTATATAGGGGTGGACAGGATGTTACCGGTGAACAACAGTGTATATGGGGCTCGATTGGATGTTACAGGTGAAGATAAGTGTACATGGAGCTGGACAGGATGTTCCATGTGAAGTTCACGGGATATCAGGGTACATGGGGCTGGACAGGATGTTACAGCTGAGGATCAAGATATATCAGGGTATATGTGGCTGGAGAGGATGTTGCAGGTGAAGATCATGGTATATAAGCATATATGGGGCATGATATGATGTTACAGTGAAGGTCAGGGCATAGTAGGTTATTTTGAGCTGGACAGGATGTTACAGGTGACGACCAGGGTATATCAGGGTATATGGGGCTGGGCAGGATATAACAGGTGAAGATCAGAGTATATAGGGCTGTACAGGTTGATACCAGAGAAAATCAGGGTATATCAGGGCAAATGCGGCTGGACAGGATGTTACAGGTGAAGATCAGCGTATATGCTGCTGGACAGGATGTTACAAGTGTCTATCAGGTTATATCCGTGTATATGGAGCTGGAGAGGATGTCACATGTGAATTTCAGGGGACATGGCATGGACCGGATGTTACAGGTGAAGATCAGGGTATATGCGGCTGGACAGGATGTTACAGGTGTCGATCAGGTTATATCCGTGTATATCTAGCTGGACAGGATGTTACATGTGAAGTTCTGGGGATATCAGGGGATATAGAGCTAGACAGGATGTTACAGATGAAGACCAGAGTATACGGGGCTGGACAGGTTGTTACAGATCAAGATCAGGGTATATGGGGCTGGACAGGATGTAACAGGAGAAGATCAGTGTATAGCAGGGGATATGGGGCTGGACAGGATGTTACAGGAGAAGATCAGGGTATATCAGGGTACATGGGTCTGGACAGGATGTTACAGCTGAGGATCAAATTATATCAGGGTATATGTGGCTGGAGAGGATGTTACAGGTGAAGATCAGGGTATATCGGCGTATATGGGGCGTGATGTGATGTTACAGGTGAAGATCAGTGTACATGGAGCTGGACAGGATGTTACATGTGAAGTTCAGGGGATATCAGGGGATATGGGGCTGGACAGGATGTTACAGGAGAAGATCAGGGTAAATCAAGGTACATGGGGCTGGACAGGATGTTACAGCTAAGGATCAAATTATATCAGGGTATATGTGGCTGGAGAGGATGTTACAGATGAATATCATGGTATATAAGCATATATGGGGCATGATATGATGTTACAGTGAAGGTCAGGGCATAGTAGGTTATTTTGAGCTGGACAGGATGTTACAGGTGACGACCAGGGTATATCAGGGTATATGAGGCTGGGCAGGATGTAACAGGTGAAGATCAGGTTATATGCTGCTGGACAAGATGTTACAGGTGTCTATCAGGTTATATCCGTGTATATCTAGCTGGACAGGATGATACATGTGAAGTTCTGGGGATATCAGGGGATATGGAGCTGGACAGGATGTTACAGATGAAGAGCAGAGTATATGGGGCTGGACTGGTTGTTACAGATCAAGATCAGGGTATATGGGGCTGGACAGGATGATAGCCGTGAAGATCAGGGTATATCAGTGTATATGGAGCTGGACAGGATGTAACAGGAGAAGATCAGGGTATATCAGGGCACATGGGTCTGGACAATTTGTTACAGCTGAGGATCAAATTATATCAGGGTATATGTGGCTGGAGAGGATGTTACAGGTGAAGATCAGGGCATATTAGGTTAGTTGGGGTTGGACAGGATGTTACAGGTGAAGATCAGTGTATATCAGGGTATATGGGGCTGGATAGGATGTTGCAGGTGAAGATCAGTGTATATGGGGCTGGACAGGATGTTACAGGTTTCGAACAGGTTATATCCGTGCATATGGAGAAGGACAGGATGCTACATGTGAAGTTCAGGGGATATCAGGGCATATGGAGCTGGAGAGGATGTAAGCGGTGAAGTTCAGTGTATATGGGGCAGGAAAGAATGTTACAGGTTAAGATCAGCGTAAATGGCGTGGACAGGATGAAACAGGTGAAGATCGGGTTATATAGGGGTGGACAGGATGTTACTGGAGAAGATCAGGGAATATCAGGGTACATGGCTCTGGACAGGAAGTTACAGCTGAGGATCAAATTATATCAGGGTATATGGGGCTGGATAGGATGTTACCGGTGAACAGCAGTGTATATGGGGCTCGATTGGATGTTACAGGTGAAGATAAGTGTACATGGAGCTGGACAGAATGTTCCATGTGAAGTTCACGGGATATCAGGGTACATGGGGCTGGACAGGATGTTACAGCTGAGGATCAAGATATATCAGGGTATATGTGGCTGGAGAGGATGTTGCAGGTGAAGATCATGGTATATAAGCATATATGGGGCATGATATGATGTTACAGTGAAGGTCAGGGCATAGTAGGTTATTTTGAGCTGGACAGGATGTTACAGGTGACGACCAGGGTATATCAGGGTATATGGGGCTGGGCAGGATATAACAGGTGAAGATCAGAGTATATAGGGCTGTACAGGTTGATACCAGAGAAAATCAGGGTATATCAGGGCAAATGCGGCTGGACAGGATGTTACAGGTGAAGATCAGGGTATATGCTGCTGGACAAGATTTCTACAGGTTTCTATCAGGTTATATCCATGTATATGGAGCTGGAGAGGATGTCACATGTGAATTTCAGGGGACATGGCATGGACCAGATGTTACAGGTGAAGATCAGGGTATATGCGGCTGGACAGGATGCTACATGTGAAATTCAGGGGATATCAGGGCATATGGAGCTGGAGAGGATGTAAGAGGTGAAGTCCAGTGTATATGGGGCAGGAAAGTTTGTTACAGGTTAAGATTAGGTTAAATGGGGTGGACAGGATGTTACAGGTGAAGATCAGGGTATATGCGGCTGGACAGAATGTTACAGGGGAAGGTCATGATATATGGGGCTGGACATGATGTTACAGTTGAAGATCAGTGTATATGCTGCTGGACAGGATGTTACAGGTGTCTATCAGGTTATATCCGTGTATATGGAGCTGGAGAGGGTGTCATATGTGAATTTCAGGGGACAAGGCATGGACCGGATGTTACAGGTGAAGATCAGGGTAGATGAGGTTGGACAGAATGTTACAGGTGTCTATCAGGTTATATCCGTGTATATGGAGCTGGACAGGATGTTACATGTGAAGTTCAGGGGATATCAGGGGATATGGAGCTGGACAGGATGTTACTGATGAAGACCAGAGTATATGGGGCTGGACAGGATGTTGCAGGTGAAGATCAGGGTACATGGGGCTGGACAGGATGTTACAGGTGAAGATCAGGGTATATCAGCGTATATGGGGCAGGATAGGATGTTACCGGTGAAGATCAGGGCATATTAGGTTATTTGGGGTTGGACAGGATGTTACAGGTGAAGATCAGTGTATATCAGGGTATATGGGGGTGGATAGGATGTTGCAGGTGAAGATCAGTGTATATGGGGCTGGACAGGATGTTACAGGTTTCGATCAGGTTATATCCGTGTATATGGAGCTGGACAGGATGCTACATGAGAAGTTCAGGGGATATCAGGGCATATGGAGCTGGGGAGGATGTTACAGATGAAGACCAGAGTATATGGGGCTGGACAGGATGTTACAGGTTAAGATCAGGGTAAATGGGGTGGTCAGGATGAAACAGGTGAAGATCAGGTTATATAGGGCTGGACAGGATGTTACCGGTGAAGATCAGTGTATATCACGGTATATGGGGCTGGACAGGATGTTACATGTGAAGGTCACCGGATATAAGCGTATATGGTGCATGATATGATGTTACAGTGAAGGGCAGGGAATAGTAGGTTATTTTGAGCTGGACAGGATGTTACAGTTGACGACCAGGGTATATCAGGATATATGGGGCTGGGCAGGATGTATCAGGTGAAGATCAGGGTATATGCTGCTGGACAGGATGTTACAGGTGAAGATCAGGGTATATGCGGCTGGACAGGATGTTACAGGTGTCGATCAGGTTATATCCGTGTATATCTAGCTGGACAGGATGTTACATTTGAAGTTCTGGGGATATCAGGGGATATGGAGCTGGACAGGATATTACAGATGAAGACCAGAGTATATGGGGCTGGACAGGTTGTTACAGATCAAGATCAGGGTATATGGGGCTGGACAGGATGTTACAGGTGAAGATCAGGTTATATGGGGATGGACAGGATGTTACAGATCAAGATCAGGGTATATGGGGCTGGACAGGATGTTACAGGTGCAGATCAGGGTATATGGGGCTGGAGAGGATTTTACAGGTGAAGATCAGGGTATATCAGAGTATATGGAGCTGGACAGGATGATACAGGAGGCGATCTGTGTATATCAGGGGATATGGAGCAGGACAGGATGTTACATGTGAAGATCAGGGTATATGGGGCTGGATTGGATGTTACATATGAATTTCAGGGGATATCAGCGGATATGGGGCTGGACAGGATGTTACAGGTGAAGATCAGGGTATATGCAGCTGGACAGGATGTTACAGGTGTCTATCAGGTTATATCCGTGTATATGGAGCTGGACAGGATGTCACATGTGACATTCAGGGGATAAGGCATGGACCGGATGTAACAGGTGAAGATCAGGGTATCTGAGGCAGGACAGGATGTTACAGATGAAGACCAGAATATATCGGTCTGGACAGGTTGTTACAGGTCAAGATCAGGGTATATGCGGCTGGACAGGTTGTTACAGGTGCAGATCAGGGTATATGGGGCTGGACAGGATGTTACGGGTGCAGATCAGGGTATATGGGGCTGGACAGGATGTACAGTTGAAGACCAGGGTATATCAGTGTACATGGGGCTGGACAGAATGTTACAGGTGAAGATCAGGGTATATGGGGCTAGACAGGAGGATACAGGTGAAGACCAGTGTATATCAGGGAATATGGGGCTCGGCAGGATGTTACAGGTGCAGATCAGGGCATATTAGGGAATATGGGGCTGGACAGGATGTTACCGGTGAAGATCAGGGTATATCAGGGTATATGGGGCTGGGCAGGATGTTACAGGTGAAGATCAAAGTATATAAGGCTGGACCGGATGATACCAGTGAAAATCAGGGTATATCAGGGTATATGCGGCTGGACAGGATATTACAGTTGTAGATCAGTTTATATCGGTGTATATGGAGCTGAACTGGATGTTACATGTGAAGTTCAGGGTATATCAGCGCACATGGGTCTGGACAGGATGTTACAGCTGAGGATGAAGGTATATCAGGGTATATGTGGCTGGAGAGGATGTTACAGGTGAAGATCAGGGTATATCAGCATATATGGAGCGTGATAGGATGTTACAGGTGAAGATCAGGGCCTATTAGGTTATATGGGGCTGGCTAGGATGTTACAGGTGAAGATCAGGTTATATCCGTGTATACGGAGCCGGACAGGATATCACATGTGAAGTTCAGGGGATAAGGCAATGACCAGATGTTACAGGTGAAGATCAGGGTATATGAGGCTCGACAGAATGTTACAGGAGAAGGTCAGGATATATGCGGCTGGACATGATGTTACAGGTGAAGATCAGGGTATATGCGGCTGAACAGGATGTTACAGGTGTCAATCAGGTTATATCCGTGTATATGGAGCTGGACAGGATGTTACATGTGAAGATCAGGGGATATCAGGTGATATGGAGATGGACTTGATGTTACAGATGAAGAACAGAGTATATGGGGCTGGACAGGTTGTTACAGTTCAAGATCAGGGTATATGGGGCTGGACAGGATGATACAGGTGAAGATCAGGTTATATGGGGATGGACAGGATGTTACAGGTGTCGATCTGGTTATATCGTGTATATGGAGCTGGACAGGATGTTACATGTGAAGTTCAGGGGATATCAGGGGAGATGGAGCGGGTCAGGATGTTACTGATGAAGACCAGATTATATGGGGCTGGACAGTCTGTTACAGGTCAAGATCTTGGTATATGGGGCTGGACAGGATGTTACAGGTGCAGATCAGGGTATATGGGGCTGGACAGGATGTTACCGGTGAAGATCAGGGTATATCAGGGTATATGAAGCTGGACAGGATGTACAGGTGAAGACCAGGGTATATCAGGGTATATGGGGCTGGACAGAATGTTGCAGGTGAACATCAGGGTATATGTGGCTGGACAGGAGGATACAGGTGAAGACCAGTGTATATCAGGGAATATGGGGCTGGACAGGATGTTACAGGTGAAGATCACAGTATAAAAGGCTGGGCAGGATGATACCAGTGAAAATCAGGGTACATCAGGGTATATGCGGCTGGACAGGATGTTACAGGTGTCGATCTGGTTATATCCGTGTATATGGAGCTGGACAGGATGTTACACGTGAAGTTCAGTGGATATCAGGGTATATGGAGCTGGACAGGATGTACAGGTGAAGACCAGGGTATATCAGAGTATATGGAGCTGGACAGAATATTACAGGTGAAGATCAGGGTATATGGGGCTGGACAGGATGATACAGGTGAAGATCAGTGTATATCAGTGAATATGGGGCTTGACAGGATGTTACAGGTGCAGATCAGGGCATATTAGGGTATATGGGGCTGGACAGGATGTTACCGGTGAAGATCAGGGTATATCAGGGTATATGAAGCTGGACAGGATGTACAGGTGAAGACCAGGGTATATCAGGGTATATGGGGCTGGACAGGATGATACAGGTGAAGATCAGTGTATATCAGTGAATATGGGGCTTGACAGGATGTTACAGGTGCAGATCAGGGCATATTAGGGTATATGGGGCTGGACAGGATGTTACCGGTGAACATCAGGGTATATCAGGGGATATGGAGCTGGACAGGATGTTACAGGTGTAGATCAGGTTATACCACTGTACATTGAGCTGGACAGGACATTACATGTGAAGTTCCTGGAATATCAGGGGACATGGGGCTGGACAGGATGTTGCAGGAGAAGATCAGGGTATATCAGGGAACATGGGGCTGGAGATGTGGTTACAGCTGAGGATCAAGGTATATCAGGGGATATGTGGCTGGATAGGATGTTACAGTTGAAGATCAGGGTATATCAGAGTATATGGGGCTGGATAGAATGATAAAGGAGGTGATCAGGGTATATCAGGGGATATGGAGCTGGACAGGATGATACAGGTGAAGATCAGTGTACATGGAGCTGGACAGGACGTTACTTGTGAAGTTCCCGGAATATCAGGGGATATGGGGCTGGACAGGATGTTGCAGGAGAAGATCAGGGTATATCAGGGAACATGGGGCTGGAGATGTGGTTACAGCTGAGGATCAAGGTATATCAGGGGATATGTGGCTGGATAGGATGTTACAGTTGAAGATCAGGGTATATCAGAGTATATGGGGCTGGATAGAATGATAAAGGAGGTGATCAGGGCATATCAGGGGATATGGGGCTGGACAGGATGTTACAGGTGAAGATCAGGGTATATGGGGCTGGACAGGATGTTACAGGTGTCGATCAGTTTATATCCGTGAATATGGAGCTGGACAGGATGTTATATGTGAAGTTCAGGGGATATCAGGGCATATGGTGCTGTAGAGGATGTTACAGGTGAAGACCAGTTTTTAATGGGCAGGAAAGAATGTTACAGGTTAAGATCAGGGTAAATGGGGTGGACAGGATGAAACAGGTGAAGATCAGGTTATATAGGGCTCGACTGGATGTTACCGGTGAAGATCAGGGTATATCAGGGTATATGGGGCAGAAGAGAATGTTACAGGTGAAGATCAGGGTATATGGGGCTGGACAGGATGATAAGGGTGAAGATTAGTGTATATCAGGGAATATGAGGATGCAGAGGATGTTACAGGAGAAGACCTGTTTATATCAGGGAATTTGTGGCTGGACAGGATGTTAAAGGAGAAGATCAGGGCATATCAGTATACATGGGTCTGTACAGGATGTTACAGCTGAGGATCAAAGTATATCAGGGTATGTGTGGCTTGAGAGGATGTTACAGGTGAAGATCAGGGTATATCAGAGTATATGGGGCGTGATATGATGTTACTGTGAAGGTCAGGGCATAGTAGGTTATTTGGGGTTGGACTGGATGTTATAGGTGAAGATCAGGGTATATCAGGGTATATGGGGCTGGATAGGATGTTACAGGTGAAGATCAGGGTATATGGGGCTGGACAGGATGTTACAGGTGTCGATCAGTTTATATCCGTGGATATGGTGCTGGACAGGATGTTATATGTGAAGTTCAGGGGATATCAGGGCATATGGTGCTGTAAAGGATGTTACAGGTGAAGTCCAGTTTTTATGGGGCAGGAAAGAATGTTACAGTTTAAGATCAGGGTAAATGGGGTGGACAGGATGAAACAGGTGAAGATCAGGTTATATAGGGCTCGACTGGATGTTACCGGTGAAGATCAGGGTATATCAGGGTATATGGGGCAGAAGAGAATGTTACAGGTGAAGATCAGGGTATATCAGGGGATATGGAGCTGGACAGGATGTTACAGGTGTAGATCAGGTTATACCACTGTACATTGAGCTGGACAGGACATTACATGTGAAGTTCACGGGATATCAGGGGATATGGGTCTGGACAGGATGCTGCAGGAGAAGATCAGGGTATATGAGGGAACATGGGGCTGGAGATGTGGTTACAGCTGAGGATCAAGGTATATCAGGGGATATGTGGCTGGAGAGGATGTTACAGTTGAAGATCAGGGTATATCAGAGTATATGGGGCTGGACAGAATGATACAGGAGGTGAATAGGGTATATCAGGGGATGTGGAGCTGGAGAGGATGTTACAGGTGAAGATCAGGGTGTATGGTGCTGGACAGAATGTTACAGGTGAAGATCAGTGTACATGGAGCTGGACAGGATGTTACTTGTGAAGTTCAGGTGATATCAGGAAATATGGGGCAGGACAGGATGTTACAGGAGAAGATCAGGGGATATCAGGGGATATGGGGCAGGACAGGATGTTACAGGAGAAGATCAGGGCATATCAGTGTACATGGGTCTGTACAGGATGTTACAGCTGAGGATCAAGGTATATCAGGAGATACGTGGCTTGAGGGGATGTTACAGGTGAAGATCAGGGTATGTCAGTGTATATGGGGCGTGATATGATGTTACTGTGAAGGTCAGGGCATAGTAGGTTATTTGAGGTTGGACAGGATGTTACAGGTGAAGATCAGGGTATATCAGGGTATATGGGGCTGGACAGGATGTTACGGGTGAAGATCAGGGTATATGGGGCTGGACAGGATGTTACAGGTGTCGATCAGTTTATATCCGTGAAAATGGAGCTGGACAGGATGTTATATGTGAAGTTCAGGGGATATCAGGGCATATGGTGCTGTAGAGGATGTTACAGGTGAAGACCAGTTTTTAATGGGCAGGAAAGAATGTTACAGGTTAAGATCAGGGTAAATGGGGTGGACAGGATGAAACAGGTGAAGATCAGGTTATATAGGGCTCGACTGGATGTTACCAGTGAAGATCAGGGTATATCAGGGTATATTGGGCAGAAGAGAATGTTACAGGTGAAGATCAGGGTATATGGGGCTGGACAGGATGATAAGGGTGAAGATCAGTGTATATCAGGGAATATGAGGATGCAGAGGATGTTACAGGAGAAGACCTGTTTATATCAGGGAATTTGTGGCTGGACAGGATGTTACAGCTGCAGTTCAGGGCAGATTAGGGAATATTGGGCTGGACAGGATGTTACCAGTGAAGATCGGGGTATATCAGGGTATATGGAGCTGGACAGGATGTTACAGGTGAAGATCAGTGTACATGGAGCTGGACAGGATGTTACTTGTGAAGTTCAGGGGATATCAGGAAATATGGGGCAGGACAGGATGTTACAGGAGAAGATCAGGGTATATCAGGGGATATGGGGCAGGACAGGATGTTACAGGAGAAGATCAGGGCATATCAGTGTACATGGGTCTGTACAGGATGTTACAGCTGAGGATCAAGGTATATCAGGATATACGTGGCTTGAGGGGATGTTACAGGTGAAGATCAGGGTATATCAGCGTATATGGGGCATGATATGATGTTACTGTGAAGGTCAGGGCATAGTAGGTTATTTGGGGTTGGACTGGATGTTACAGGTGAAGATCAGGGTATATCAGGGTATATGGGACTGGACAGGATGTTACAGGTGTCGATCAGTTTATATCCGTGAATATGGAGCTGGGCAGGATGTTATATGTGAAGTTCAGGGGATATCAGGGCATATGGTGCTGTAGAGGATGTTACAGGTGAAGACCAGTTTTTAATGGGCAGGAAAGAATGTTACAGGTTAAGATCAGGGTAAATGGGGTGGACAGGATGAAACAGGTGAAGATCAGGTTATATAGGGCTCGACTGGATGTTACCAGTGAAGATCAGGGTATATCAGGGTATATTGGGCAGAAGACAATGTTACAGGTGAAGATCAGGGTATATGGGGCTGGACAGGATGTTACGGGTGCAGATCAGGGTATATGGGGCTGGACAGGATGTACAGTTGAAGACCAGGGTATATCAGTGTACATGGGGCTGGACAGAATGTTACAGGTGAAGATCAGGGTATATGGGGCTAGACAGGAGGATACAGGTGAAGACCAGTGTATATCAGGGAATATGGGGCTCGGCAGGATGTTACAGGTGCAGATCAGGGCATATTAGGGAATATGGGGCTGGACAGGATGTTACCGGTGAAGATCAGGGTATATCAGGGTATATGGGGCTGGGCAGGATGTTACAGGTGAAGATCAAAGTATATAAGGCTGGACCGGATGATACCAGTGAAAATCAGGGTATATCAGGGTATATGCGGCTGGACAGGATATTACAGTTGTAGATCAGTTTATATCGGTGTATATGGAGCTGAACTGGATGTTACATGTGAAGTTCAGGGTATATCAGCGCACATGGGTCTGGACAGGATGTTACAGCTGAGGATGAAGGTATATCAGGGTATATGTGGCTGGAGAGGATGTTACAGGTGAAGATCAGGGTATATCAGCATATATGGAGCGTGATAGGATGTTACAGGTGAAGATCAGGGCCTATTAGGTTATATGGGGCTGGCTAGGATGTTACAGGTGAAGATCAGGTTATATCCGTGTATACGGAGCCGGACAGGATATCACATGTGAAGTTCAGGGGATAAGGCAATGACCAGATGTTACAGGTGAAGATCAGGGTATATGAGGCTCGACAGAATGTTACAGGAGAAGGTCAGGATATATGCGGCTGGACATGATGTTACAGGTGAAGATCAGGGTATATGCGGCTGAACAGGATGTTACAGGTGTCAATCAGGTTATATCCGTGTATATGGAGCTGGACAGGATGTTACATGTGAAGATCAGGGGATATCAGGTGATATGGAGATGGACATGATGTTACAGATGAAGAACAGAGTATATGGGGCTGGACAGGTTGTTACAGTTCAAGATCAGGGTATATGGGGCTGGACAGGATGATACAGGTGAAGATCAGGTTATATGGGGATGGACAGGATGTTACAGGTGTCGATCTGGTTATATCGTGTATATGGAGCTGGACAGGATGTTACATGTGAAGTTCAGGGGATATCAGGGGAGATGGAGCGGGTCAGGATGTTACTGATGAAGACCAGATTATATGGGGCTGGACAGTCTGTTACAGGTCAAGATCTTGGTATATGGGGCTGGACAGGATGTTACAGGTGCAGATCAGGGTATATGGGGCTGGACAGGATGTTACCGGTGAAGATCAGGGTATATCAGGGTATATGAAGCTGGACAGGATGTACAGGTGAAGACCAGGGTATATCAGGGTATATGGGGCTGGACAGAATGTTGCAGGTGAACATCAGGGTATATGTGGCTGGACAGGAGGATACAGGTGAAGACCAGTGTATATCAGGGAATATGGGGCTGGACAGGATGTTACAGGTGAAGATCACAGTATAAAAGGCTGGACAGGATGATACCAGTGAAAATCAGGGTACATCAGGGTATATGCGGCTGGACAGGATGTTACAGGTGTCGATCTGGTTATATCCGTGTATATGGAGCTGGACAGGATGTTACACGTGAAGTTCAGTGGATATCAGGGTATATGGAGCTGGACAGGATGTACAGGTGAAGACCAGGGTATATCAGAGTATATGGAGCTGGACAGAATATTACAGGTGAAGATCAGGGTATATGGGGCTGGACAGGATGATACAGGTGAAGATCAGTGTATATCAGTGAATATGGGGCTTGACAGGATGTTACAGGTGCAGATCAGGGCATATTAGGGTATATGGGGCTGGACAGGATGTTACCGGTGAAGATCAGGGTATATCAGGGTATATGAAGCTGGACAGGATGTACAGGTGAAGACCAGGGTATATCAGGGTATATGGGGCTGGACAGGATGATACAGGTGAAGATCAGTGTATATCAGTGAATATGGGGCTTGACAGGATGTTACAGGTGCAGATCAGGGCATATTAGGGTATATGGGGCTGGACAGGATGTTACCGGTGAACATCAGGGTATATCAGGGGATATGGAGCTGGACAGGATGTTACAGGTGTAGATCAGGTTATACCACTGTACATTGAGCTGGACAGGACATTACATGTGAAGTTCCCGGAATATCAGGGGACATGGGGCTGGACAGGATGTTGCAGGAGAAGATCAGGGTATATCAGGGAACATGGGGCTGGAGATGTGGTTACAGCTGAGGATCAAGGTATATCAGGGGATATGTGGCTGGATAGGATGTTACAGTTGAAGATCAGGGTATATCAGAGTATATGGGGCTGGATAGAATGATAAAGGAGGTGATCAGGGTATATCAGGGGATATGGAGCTGGACAGGATGATACAGGAGGCGATCTGTGTATATCAGGGTGTATGGAGCTGGAGAGGATGTTACAGGTGAAGATCAGTGTACATGGAGCTGGACAGGACGTTACTTGTGAAGTTCCCGGAATATCAGGGGATATGGGGCTGGACAGGATGTTGCAGGAGAAGATCAGGGTATATCAGGGAACATGGGGCTGGAGATGTGGTTACAGCTGAGGATCAAGGTATATCAGGGGATATGTGGCTGGATAGGATGTTACAGTTGAAGATCAGGGTATATCAGAGTATATGGGGCTGGATAGAATGATAAAGGAGGTGATCAGGGCATATCAGGGGATATGGGGCTGGACAGGATGTTACAGGTGAAGATCAGGGTATATGGGGCTGGACAGGATGTTACAGGTGTCGATCAGTTTATATCCGTGAATATGGAGCTGGACAGGATGTTATATGTGAAGTTCAGGGGATATCAGGGCATATGGTGCTGTAGAGGATGTTACAGGTGAAGACCAGTTTTTAATGGGCAGGAAAGAATGTTACAGGTTAAGATCAGGGTAAATGGGGTGGACAGGATGAAACAGGTGAAGATCAGGTTATATAGGGCTCGACTGGATGTTACCGGTGAAGATCAGGGTATATCAGGGTATATGGGGCAGAAGAGAATGTTACAGGTGAAGATCAGGGTATATGGGGCTGGACAGGATGATAAGGGTGAAGATTAGTGTATATCAGGGAATATGAGGATGCAGAGGATGTTACAGGAGAAGACCTGTTTATATCAGGGAATTTGTGGCTGGACAGGATGTTAAAGGAGAAGATCAGGGCATATCAGTATACATGGGTCTGTACAGGATGTTACAGCTGAGGATCAAAGTATATCAGGGTATGTGTGGCTTGAGAGGATGTTACAGGTGAAGATCAGGGTATATCAGAGTATATGGGGCGTGATATGATGTTACTGTGAAGGTCAGGGCATAGTAGGTTATTTGGGGTTGGACTGGATGTTATAGGTGAAGATCAGGGTATATCAGGGTATATGGGGCTGGATAGGATGTTACAGGTGAAGATCAGGGTATATGGGGCTGGACAGGATGTTACAGGTGTCGATCAGTTTATATCCGTGGATATGGTGCTGGACAGGATGTTATATGTGAAGTTCAGGGGATATCAGGGCATATGGTGCTGTAAAGGATGTTACAGGTGAAGTCCAGTTTTTATGGGGCAGGAAAGAATGTTACAGTTTAAGATCAGGGTAAATGGGGTGGACAGGATGAAACAGGTGAAGATCAGGTTATATAGGGCTCGACTGGATGTTACCGGTGAAGATCAGGGTATATCAGGGTATATGGGGCAGAAGAGAATGTTACAGGTGAAGATCAGGGTATATCAGGGGATATGGAGCTGGACAGGATGTTACAGGTGTAGATCAGGTTATACCACTGTACATTGAGCTGGACAGGACATTACATGTGAAGTTCACGGGATATCAGGGGATATGGGTCTGGACAGGATGCTGCAGGAGAAGATCAGGGTATATGAGGGAACATGGGGCTGGAGATGTGGTTACAGCTGAGGATCAAGGTATATCAGGGGATATGTGGCTGGAGAGGATGTTACAGTTGAAGATCAGGGTATATCAGAGTATATGGGGCTGGACAGAATGATACAGGAGGTGAATAGGGTATATCAGGGGATGTGGAGCTGGAGAGGATGTTACAGGTGAAGATCAGGGTGTATGGTGCTGGACAGAATGTTACAGGTGAAGATCAGTGTACATGGAGCTGGACAGGATGTTACTTGTGAAGTTCAGGTGATATCAGGAAATATGGGGCAGGACAGGATGTTACAGGAGAAGATCAGGGGATATCAGGGGATATGGGGCAGGACAGGATGTTACAGGAGAAGATCAGGGCATATCAGTGTACATGGGTCTGTACAGGATGTTACAGCTGAGGATCAAGGTATATCAGGAGATACGTGGCTTGAGGGGATGTTACAGGTGAAGATCAGGGTATGTCAGTGTATATGGGGCGTGATATGATGTTACTGTGAAGGTCAGGGCATAGTAGGTTATTTGAGGTTGGACAGGATGTTACAGGTGAAGATCAGGGTATATCAGGGTATATGGGGCTGGACAGGATGTTACGGGTGAAGATCAGGGTATATGGGGCTGGACAGGATGTTACAGGTGTCGATCAGTTTATATCCGTGAAAATGGAGCTGGACAGGATGTTATATGTGAAGTTCAGGGGATATCAGGGCATATGGTGCTGTAGAGGATGTTACAGGTGAAGACCAGTTTTTAATGGGCAGGAAAGAATGTTACAGGTTAAGATCAGGGTAAATGGGGTGGACAGGATGAAACAGGTGAAGATCAGGTTATATAGGGCTCGACTGGATGTTACCAGTGAAGATCAGGGTATATCAGGGTATATTGGGCAGAAGAGAATGTTACAGGTGAAGATCAGGGTATATGGGGCTGGACAGGATGATAAGGGTGAAGATCAGTGTATATCAGGGAATATGAGGATGCAGAGGATGTTACAGGAGAAGACCTGTTTATATCAGGGAATTTGTGGCTGGACAGGATGTTACAGCTGCAGTTCAGGGCAGATTAGGGAATATTGGGCTGGACAGGATGTTACCAGTGAAGATCGGGGTATATCAGGGTATATGGAGCTGGACAGGATGTTACAGGTGAAGATCAGTGTACATGGAGCTGGACAGGATGTTACTTGTGAAGTTCAGGGGATATCAGGAAATATGGGGCAGGACAGGATGTTACAGGAGAAGATCAGGGTATATCAGGGGATATGGGGCAGGACAGGATGTTACAGGAGAAGATCAGGGCATATCAGTGTACATGGGTCTGTACAGGATGTTACAGCTGAGGATCAAGGTATATCAGGATATACGTGGCTTGAGGGGATGTTACAGGTGAAGATCAGGGTATATCAGCGTATATGGGGCATGATATGATGTTACTGTGAAGGTCAGGGCATAGTAGGTTATTTGGGGTTGGACTGGATGTTACAGGTGAAGATCAGGGTATATCAGGGTATATGGGACTGGACAGGATGTTACAGGTGTCGATCAGTTTATATCCGTGAATATGGAGCTGGGCAGGATGTTATATGTGAAGTTCAGGGGATATCAGGGCATATGGTGCTGTAGAGGATGTTACAGGTGAAGACCAGTTTTTAATGGGCAGGAAAGAATGTTACAGGTTAAGATCAGGGTAAATGGGGTGGACAGGATGAAACAGGTGAAGATCAGGTTATATAGGGCTCGACTGGA
This sequence comes from Hypanus sabinus, assembly GCF_030144855.1. Taxonomy (NCBI): domain Eukaryota; kingdom Metazoa; phylum Chordata; class Chondrichthyes; order Myliobatiformes; family Dasyatidae; genus Hypanus; species Hypanus sabinus. Next base: position 6,904,991 of record NC_082727.1, read on the forward strand.
TGTTACCAGTGAAGATCAGGGTATATCAGGGTATATTGGGCAGAAGAGAATGTTACAGGTGAAGATCAGGGTATATGGGGCTGGACAGGATGATAAGGGTGAAGATCAGTGTATATCAGGGAATATGAGGATGCAGAGGATGTTACAGGAGAAGACCTGTTTATATCAGGGAATTTGTGGCTGGACAGGATGTTACAGCTGCAGTTCAGGGCAGATTAGGGAATATTGGGCTGGACAGGATGTTACCAGTGAAGATCGGGGTATATCAGGGTATATGGAGCTGGACAGGATGTTACAGGTGAAGATCAGTGTACATGGAGCTGGACAGGATGTTACTTGTGAAGTTCAGGGGATATCAGGAAATATGGGGCAGGACAGGATGTTACAGGAGAAGATCAGGGTATATCAGGGGATATGGGGCAGGACAGGATGTTACAGGAGAAGATCAGGGCATATCAGTGTACATGGGTCTGTACAGGATGTTACAGCTGAGGATCAAGGTATATCAGGATATACGTGGCTTGAGGGGATGTTACAGGTGAAGATCAGGGTATATCAGCGTATATGGGGCATGATATGATGTTACTGTGAAGGTCAGGGCATAGTAGGTTATTTGGGGTTGGACAGGATGTTACAGGTGAAGATCAGGGTATATCAGGGTATATGGGGCTGGACAGGATGTTACAGGTGAAGATCAGGGTATATGGGGTTGGACAGGATGTTACAGGTGTCGATCAGTTTATATCCGTGGATATGGAGCTGGACAGGATGTTATATGTGAAGTTCAGGGGATACCAGGGAATATGGTGCTGTAGAGGATGTTACAGGTGAAGTCCAGTTTTTATGGGGCAGGAAAGAATGTTACAAGTTAAGATCAGGGTACATGGGGTGGACAGGATGAAACAGGTGAAGATCAGGTTATATAGGGCTCGACTGGATGTTACCGGTGAAGATCAGGGTATATCAGGGTATATGGGGCAGTACAGAATGTTACAGGTGAAGATCAGGGTATATGGGGCTGGACAGGATGATAAGGGTGATGATCAGTGTATATCAGGGTATATGCTGCTGCACAGGACGTTACAGTTTAAGACCAGTTTATATCATGGAATATGGGGCTGGACAGGATGTTACAGGTGCAGTTCAGGGCAATTTAGGGAATATGGGGCTGGACAGGATGTTACCAGTGAAGATCAGGGTATATCAGGGTATATGGGGCTGGGCAGTATGTTACAGGTGAAGATCAGTTTATATCCGTGGATATGGAGCTGGACAGGATGTTATATGTGAAGTTCAGGGGATACCAGGGAATATGGTGCTGTAGAGGATGTTACAGGTGACGTCCAGTTTTTATGGGGCAGGAAAGAATGTTACAGGTTAAGATCAGAGTAAATGGGGCAGGACAGGATGAAACATGTGAAGATCAGGGGATATCAGGGTATATGCGGCTGGACAGGATGTTACAATTGAAGTTCAGGGTATATCAGTGTATATGGAGCAGGACATGATGTTACTGGTGAAGATCAGGGTATATCAGGGTATATGGGGCTGGACAGGATGTTACAGGAGAAGCTCAGGGTATTTCAGGGTACATGGGGCTGGACAGGATGTTTCAGCTGAGGATCATGGAATATCAGGGTATATGGGGCTGGAGAGGATGTTACCAGAGAAGATCAGGGTATATCAGGGTAGATGCGTCTGGACAGGATGTTGCGGATGTAGATCAGGTTATATCCGTGTACATGCAGCTGGAGAGGATGTTACATGTGAAGTTTAGGGGATATCAGGGAATATGGAGCTGGACAGGATGTTACAGGTGAAGATCAGGGTAAATGGGGCTGGACATGATGTTACAGGTGAAGATCAGGGTATATCAGGGTATATTAGGCTGGACAGGATGTTACAGGTGAAGATCAGTGTATATGGGGCTGGACAGGATGTTACAGGTGTCGATCAGTTTATATCCGTGGATATGGAGCTGGACAGGATGTTATATGTGAAGTTCAGGGGATACCAGGGAATATGGTGCTGTAGAGGATGTTACAGGTGAAGTCCAGTTTTTATGGGGCAGGAAAGAATGTTACAAGTTAAGATCAGGGTACATGGGGTGGACAGGATGAAACAGGTGAAGATCAGGTTATATAGGGCTCGACTGGATGTTACCGGTGAAGATCAGGGTATATCAGGGTATATGGGGCATTACAGAATGTTACAGGTGAAGATCAGGGTATATGGGGCTGGACAGGATGATAAGGGTGAAGATCAGTGTATATCAGGGAATATGAGGATGCAGAGGATGTTACAGGAGAAGACCTGTTTATATCAGGGAATTTGTGGCTGGACAGGATGATACAGGAGGTGAGGGTATATCAGGGTACATGGGGCTGGTCAGGATGTTACAAGTGAAGATCAGGGTATATGGGGCTGGACAGGATGATACAGGAGGAGATCAGGGTATATGGGGCTGGACAGGATATTACAGGTGTCGATCAGGTTATATCCGTGTATATGGAGCTGGAGAGGATGTTACATGTGAAGTTCAGGGGATATCCGTGTATATGGAGCTGGACAGGATGTTACATGTGAAGTTCAGGGGATATTAGGGAATATGGGGCTGGACAGGATGTTACAGGTGAAGATCAGGTTATATCAGTGTACATGGAGCTGGACAGGATGTTACATGTGAAGTTCAGGGGATATCAGGGGATATGAAGCTGGACAGTATGTTACAGTTGAAGATCAGGGTATATCAGAGTATACGGAGCTGGACAGGATGTTACACGAGAAGATGAGGGTATATCAGGGTACATGGGGGTGGTCAGGATGTTACGGGTGAAGATCAGTGTATATCAGTGTATATGTGGCGCGATAGGATGTTACAGGTGAAGATCAGGGCATATTAGGTTATATGGGGCTGGACATGATGTTACAGGTGTTGATCAGGTTATATCCGTGTATATGGAGCTGGACAGGATGCTACATGTGAAGTTCACGGGATATCAGGGCATATGGAGCTGGAGAGGATTTTACAGGTTAAGTCCAGTGTATATGGGGCATGAAAGAATGTTACAGGTTAAGATCAGAGTAAATGGGGCAGGACAGGATGAAACATGTGAAGATCAGGGGATATCAGGGTATATGCGGCTGGACAGGATGTTACAATTGAAGTTCAGGGTATATCAGTGTATATGGAGCAGGACATGATGTTACTGGTGAAGATCAGGGTATATCAGGGTATATGGAGCTGGAGAGGATTTTACAGGTTAAGTCCAGTGTATATGGGGCATGAAAGAATGTTACAGGTTAAGATCAGAGTAAATGGGGCAGGACAGGATGAAACATGTGAAGATCAGGGGATATCAGGGTATATGCGGCTGGACAGGATGTTACAATTGAAGTTCAGGGTATATCAGTGTATATGGAGCAGGACATGATGTTACTGGTGAAGATCAGGGTATATCAGGGTATATGGAGCTGGAGAGGATTTTACAGGTTAAGTCCAGTGTATATGGGGCATGAAAGAATGTTACAGGTTAAGATCAGAGTAAATGGGGCAGGACAGGATGAAACATGTGAAGATCAGGGGATATCAGGGTATATGCGGCTGGACAGGATGTTACAATTGAAGTTCAGGGTATATCAGTGTATATGGAGCAGGACATGATGTTACAGGAGAAGCTCAGGGTATTTCAGGGTACATGGGGCTGGACAGGATGTTTCAGCTGAGGATCATGGAATATCAGGGTATATGGGGCTGGAGAGGATGTTACCAGAGAAGATCAGGGTATATCAGGGTAGATGCGTCTGGACAGGATGTTGCGGATGTAGATCAGGTTATATCCGTGTACATGCAGCTGGAGAGGATGTTACATGTGAAGTTTAGGGGATATCAGGGAATATGGAGCTGGACAGGATGTTACAGGTGAAGATCAGGGTAAATGGGGCTGGACATGATGTTACAGGTGAAGATCAGGGTATATCAGGGTATATTAGGCTGGACAGGATGTTACAGGTGAAGATCAGTGTATATGGGGCTGGACAGGATGTTACAGGTGTCGATCAGTTTATATCCGTGGATATGGAGCTGGACAGGATGTTATATGTGAAGTTCATTGGATACCAGGGAATATGGTGCTGTAGAGGATGTTACAGGTGAAGTCCAGTTTTTATGGGGCAGGAAAGAATGTTACAAGTTAAGATCAGGGTACATGGGGTGGACAGGATGAAACAGGTGAAGATCAGGTTATATAGGGCTCGACTGGATGTTACCGGTGAAGATCAGGGTATATCAGGGTATATGGGGCATTACAGAATGTTACAGGTGAAGATCAGGGTATATGGGGCTGGACAGGATGATAAGGGTGAAGATCAGTGTATATCAGGGAATATGAGGATGCAGAGGATGTTACAGGAGAAGACCTGTTTATATCAGGGAATTTGTGGCTGGACAGGATGATACAGGAGGTGAGGGTATATCAGGGTACATGGGGCTGGTCAGGATGTTACAAGTGAAGATCAGGGTATATGGGGCTGGACAGGATGATACAGGAGGAGATCAGGGTATATGGGGCTGGACAGGATATTACAGGTGTCGATCAGGTTATATCCGTGTATATGGAGCTGGAGAGGATGTTACATGTGAAGTTCAGGGGATATCCGTGTATATGGAGCTGGACAGGATGTTACATGTGAAGTTCAGGGGATATTAGGGAATATGGGGCTGGACAGGATGTTACCAGTGAAGATCAGGGTATATCAGGGTATATGGGGCTGGGCAGTATGTTACAGGTGAAGATCAGGTTATATCAGTGTACATGGAGCTGGACAGGATGTTACATGTGAAAATCAGGGGATATCAGGGGATATGTGTCTGGACAGGATGTTACAGGAGAAGATCAGGGTATATCAGGAGATATGGGGCTGGACAGTATGTTACACGAGAAGATGAGGGTATATCAGGGTACATGGGGGTGGTCAGGATGTTACGGGTGAAGCTCAGTGTATATCAGTGTATATGTGGCGCGATAGGATGTTACAGGTGAAGATCAGGGCATATTAGGTTATATGGGGCTGGACATGATGTTACAGGTGTTGATCAGGTTATATCCGTGTATATGGAGCTGGACAGGATGCTACATGTGAAGTTCACGGGATATCAGGGCATATGGAGCTGGAGAGGATTTTACAGGTTAAGTCCAGTGTATATGGGGCATGAAAGAATGTTACAGGTTAAGATCAGAGTAAATGGGGCAGGACAGGATGAAACATGTGAAGATCAGGGGATATCAGGGTATATGCGGCTGGACAGGATGTTACAATTGAAGTTCAGGGGATATCAGGGGATATGGAGCTGGACAGGATGTTACAGGTGCAGATCTGGTTATATCCGTGTACATGGAGCTGGAGAGGATGTTACTTGTGAAGTTCAGGGGATATGAAGCTGGACAGGATGTTACAGGTGAAGATCAGGGTATATGGTGCTGGACAGGATGTTGCAGGTGAAGATCAGGGTATATCAGGGGATATGGGGCTGGACAGGATTTTACAGGTGAAGGTCAGGGTATATAGGGCTGGATAGTATGTTACAGGTGAAGATCAGGGTATATCAGGGGATATGGAGCTGGGCCCGATGTTACAGGTGAAGACCAGGTTATATCAGGGTATATGGGGCTGGACAGGATGTTACAGGAGAAGATCAGGGTATATCAGTGTATATTGAGCTGGACAGAATTTTACAGGTGAAGATCTGGGTATATTAGGTTATATGATGCTGGTCAGGATGTTACCGGTGAAGATCAGGTTATATCAGGAGATCTGTGGCTGGACAGGATGTTACAGGTGTAGATCAGGTTATATCCGTGTACATGGAGCTGGACAGGATGTTACATGTGAAGTTCAGGGGATATCAGGGGATATGAAGCTGGACAGTATGTTACAGTTGAAGATCAGGGTATATCAGAGTATACGGAGCTGGACAGGATGATGCAGGAGGTGATCAGGGTATATCAGGGGATATGGATCTGGACAGGATTTTACAGGTGAAGATCAGGGTATATGGTGCTGGACAGGATGTTACAGGTGAAGATCAGGGTATATTGTGCTGGACAGGATGTTGCAGGTGAAGATCAGTGTATATCAGGGGATATAGGCTGGACAGAATATTACATGTAAAGATCAGGGTATATTAGGTTATATGGTGCTGGACAGGATGTTCCAGGTGAAGATCACAGTATATCAGGGTAGATGGGGTGTGATAGGTTGTTACAGGTGAAGATCAGGGTATATCGGGGTGGATAGGATGTTACAGGTGAAGATCAGGGTATATAGGGCTGGATAGGATGTTACAGGTGAAGATCAGGGTATATTGGGCTGGACAGAATATTACAGTTGAAGATCAGGGTATATCAGTGTATATGGAGCAGGACATGATGTTACTGGTGAAGATCAGGGTATATCAGGGTATATGGGGCTGGAGAGGATGTTACCAGTGAAGATCAGGGTATATCAGGGTATATGGGGCTGGACAGAATATTACAGTTGAAGATCAGGGTATATCAGAGTATACGGAGCTGGACAGGATGATACAGGAGGTGAGGGTATATCAGGGTACATGGGGCTGGTCAGGATGTTACAAGTGAAGATCAGGGTATATGGGGCTGGACAGGATGATACAGGAGGAGATCAGGGTATATCAGTGTATATGGGGCTGGATAGGATGTTACAGGTGAAGATCAGCGTATATGGGGCTGGACAGGATATTACAGGTGTAGATCAGGTTATATCCGTGTACATGGAGCTGGAGAGGATGTTACATGTGAAGTTTAGGGGATATCAGGGAATATGGAGCTGGACAGGATGTTACAGGTGAAGATCAGGGTATATGGGGCTGGACATGATGTTACAGGTGAAGATCAGGGTATATTGGGCTGGACAGGATGTTACAGTTGTCAATCAGGTTATATCCGTGTATATGGAGATGGACAGGATGTTACATGTGATGTTCAGGGGATATCAGGGGATATGGAGCTGGACAGGATGTCACAAGTGAAGTCCAGGGTATAAGGGGCAGGAAAGAATGTTACAGGTTAAGATCAGGGTAAATGGGGCTGGACAGGATGAAACAGGTGAACATCAGGTTATATAGGGCAGGACAGGATGTTACGGGTGAAAGTCAGGGTATGTTAGGGTATATGGGGCTGGACAGGATATTACAGGTGTAGATCAGGTTATATCTGTGTACATGGAGCTCGAGAGGACTTAACATGTGAAGTTCAGGGGATTTCAGGGGATATGAAGCTGGACAGTATGTTACAGGTGAAGATCAGGGTATATCAGAGTATATGGAGCTGGACAGGATGTTACAGGTGAAGATCAGGGTATATGGTGCTGGACAGGATGTTATAGGTTAAGATCAGGGTATATCAGGGGATATGGGCTGGACAGAATGTTACATGTGAAGATCAGGGTATATTAGGTTATATGGTGCTGGACAGGATGTTCCAGGTGAAGATCACAGTATATCAGGGTAGATGGGGTGTGATAGTTTGTTACAGGTGAAGATCAGGGTATATCAGAGTATATGCTGTGTGATAGGATGTAACTGCTGAAGGACAGGGTATATCAAACTATATGGGTCTGGATAGGATGTTTCAGGTGTAGATCAGGTTATATCCATGTACATGGTGCTGGAGAGGATGTTACATGTGAAGTTCAGGGTGTAAGGCATGTATTGGATGTTACAGGTGAAGATCAGGGTATATGGGGCTGGACAGAATGTTACAGGTGAAGATCAGTGTATATGCGGCTGGACAGGATGTTACAAGTGTCAATCAGGTTATATCCATGTCTAAGGAGCTGGACAGGATGTTACAGGAGGTGATTAGGACATATTAGGTTATTTGGGCTTGGACAGGATGTTACAGGTGAGGATCAGTGTATATCAGGGTATATTGGGCTGGACAGGATGTTGCAGTTGTCGATCAGGTTAAATCCGTGTATATGGAGCTGGACAGGATGTTACATGTGATGTTCAGGGTATAAGGCATGTATTGGATGTTACAGGTGAAGATCAGGGTATATGGGGCTGGACAGAATGTTACAGGTGAAGATCAGTGTATATGCGGCTGGACAGGATGTTACAAGTGTCAATCAGGTTATATCCATGTCTAAGGAGCTGGACAGGATGTTACAGGTGAAGACCAGGGTATATCAGGGTATATGGGGCTGGACAGAATATTACAGTTGAAGATCAGGGTATATCAGTGTATATGGAGCAGGACATGATGTTACTCGTGAAGTTCAGGGGATATCAGGGAATATGGGGCTGGACAGGATTTTACAGCTGCAGATCATGGTATATGGGGCTGGACCGGATGCTACCGGTCAAGATCAGGGTATATCAGGGTAAATGGATCTGGACAGAATGTTACAGCTGAATTTCAGGGTATATGGGGCTGGACAGGATGATACAGGTGAAGATCAGTGTATATCAGGGTATATGGGGCATATGGGGCTGGATAGGATGTTACTGGCAAATATCAGGGTATATCAGGGTATATGGGTCTGGACAGGTTGTTACAGGTGAAGATCAGGGCATATGGGGCTGGACAGGATGTTACAGCTGAGGATCATAGTATATCAGGGTATATGGGGCATATGGGGCTGGATAGGATGTTACTGGTGAAGATCAGGGTATATCAGGGTATATGGGGCATATGGGGCTGGATAGGATGTTACTGGCAAATATCAGGGTATATCAGGGTATATGGGTCTGGACAGGATGTTACAGCTGAGGATCAAAGTATATCAGGGTATATGTGGCTGGATCGGATGTTACAGGTGAAGATCAGGGTATATCAGGGGATATGGGGCAGTATAGGATGTTACATGTTAAGATCAGGTTATATCAGGGTACATGGGGCTGGACAGGATGTTACAGCTGAGAATCAAGTTATATTAGGGTATATGGTGTGTAATTGGATGTTACAGGTGAAGATCAGTGTATATCAGGGGATATGGGGTTGGATAGGATGTTACAGGTGAAGATTAGGGCATATGAGGCTGGATAGGATGTTACAGGTGAAGATCATAGTATATCAGGGTATATGTGGCATATGGGGCTGGATAGGATGTTACTGGTGAAGATCAGGGTATATCAGGGTATATGGGGCTGGACAGGTTGTTACAGGTGAAGGTCAGGGCATATGGGGCTGGACAGGATGTTACAGCTGAGGATCAAGGTATATCAGTGTATATGGTGTGTGATAGGATGTTACAGGTGAAGATCAGGGTATATCAGGGGATATGGTGCTGGACAGGATGTTACATGTGAAGATCAGGGTATATGGGGCTGGATAGGATGTTACAGGTGAAGATCAGGGTATATCAGGGGATACGGGGCAGTATAGGATGTTACATGTTAAGATCAGGTTATATCTGAGTACATGGGGCTGGACAGGATGTTACAGCTGAGCATCAAGCTATATTAGGGTATATGGTGTGTGATAGGATGTTACAGGTGAAGATCAGGGTATATCAGGGGATATGGTGCTGGACAGGATGTTACAGGTCGTGATCAGTGTATATCAGGGGATATGGAGCTGCACCGGATGTTACATGTGAAGATCAGGGTATATGGGGCTGGACAGGATGTTACAGGTGAAGATCACATTATATCAGGGTATATGGGATGTGATAGGTAGTTACTGGTGAAGATCAGGGTATATCAGAGTATATGCAGCCTGATAGGTTGTAATTGCTGAAGGACAGGGTATATCAAACTATATGGGGCTGGATAGGATGTTACAGGTGAAGATCAGGGTATATCGGGGTGGATAGTATGTTACAGGTGAAGATCAAGGTATATCAGGGAAATGTAGCCGGACAGGATGTTACAGGTAAAGACCAGGGTATATGAGGGTATATGGGGCTGGACAGAATATTACAGTTGAAGACCAGGGTATATCAGTGTATATGGAGCAGGACATGATGTTACTGGTGAAGATCAGGGTATACCTGGGTATATAGGACTGGACAGGATGTTACAGGAGAAGATCAGGGAATATCAGTGTATATAGAGCTGGACAGGATGTTACAGGTGAAGATCAGGGTATATTAGGGTATATGATGCTGGACAGGATGTTACCGCTGAAGATCAGGGTATATCAGGGTATATGCGGCTGGACAGGATGTTACAGGTGAAGATCAGGGTATATCAGAGTATACAGAGCTGGACAGGATGATACAGGTGAAGATCCGGGTATATGGTGCTGGACAGGATGTTACAGGTGAAGATCCGGGCATATGGTGCTGGACAGGATGTTACCGGTGAAAGTCAGGGTATGTTAGGGTATATGGGGCTGGAAAGGATGTTACTGTTGAAAATCAGTGTATATTAGGGTACATGGAGTTGGACAGGATGTTACAGATGAAGATCAGGGTATAAGGCATGGACTGGATGTTACAGGTGAAGATCAGGGTAAATGGGGCTGGACAGAAAGTTACAGGTGAAGATCAGTGTATATGTGGCTGGACAGGATGTTACAAGTGTCAATCAGGTTATATCCATGTATATGGAGCTGGACAGGATGTTACATGTGAAGTTCAGGGGATATCAGGGGAAATGGGGCTGGATAGGATGTTACAGCTGCAGATCAGGGTATATGGGGCTGGACAGGATGTTACAGGTGCAGAGCAGGGTATACAGGGCTGGACAGGATGTTACCGGTCAAGATCAGGGTATATCAGGGTATATGGATCTGGACAGAATGTTACAGCTGAATTTCAGGGTATATGGGGCTGCACAGGATGTTACGGGTGAAGTCCAGGGTATATCAGGGATTATGGGGCTCGACAGGATGTTACAGGAGAAGATGAGGGTATATCAGGGTACATCGGGCTGAACAGGATATTTCAACTGAGGATCAAGGTATATCAGGGTATGTGTGGCTGGAGAGGATGTTACAGATGAAGATCAGGGTATATGGGGATGGACTGGATGTTACAGGTGAAGAGCAGGTTATATCAGGGTACATGGGGCTAGACTGGATGTTACAGCTGTGGATCAAGGTATTTCACGTTAGATGTGGCTGGATAGGATGTTACAGATGAAGATCAGGGAATATGGGGCTGGACAGTATGTTGCAGGTGAAGATCGGGGTATATGTGGCTGGACAGGATGTTACAGCTGAGGATCAAGTGATATCAGGGTATATGGTGTGTGATAGGAAGTTACAGGTGAAGATCACGGTATATCAGATTATATGGGGCTGCATAGGATGTTACAGGTGAAGATCAGAGTATATCAGGGGATATGGTGCTGGACAGGATGTTACAGGTCGTGATCAGTGTATATCAGGGGATATGGAGCTGGACAGGATGTTACATGTGAAGATCAGGGTATTTGGGGCTGGATAGCATGTTACAGGTGAAGATCAGGGCAAACGAGGCTGGTCAGGATGTTACTCGTGAACAGCAGGTTATATCAGGGTACATGGGGCTGGAGAGGATGGTACAGCTGAGGATCAAGGTATATCAGGGTATATGGGGCTGGATAGGATGTTACAGGTGAAAATCAGGGTATATGGGGCTGGACTGGATGTTACAGGTGAAGAGCAGGATATATCAGGGTACAGGGGATGGACAGGATGTTACAGCTGAGCATCAAGTTATATCAGGGTATATGGTGTGTGATAGGATGTTACAGGTGAAAATCAGGGTATATCAGGGGATATGGTGCTGGACACGATGTTACAGTTGTTGATCAGTATATATCTGGGAATATGAGCTGGACAGGATGTTACAGGTGAAGATCATGGTATATGGGGCTGGATAGCATGTTACAGGTGAAGATCAGGGCAAACGAGGCTGGTCAGGATGTTACTCGTGAACAGCAGGTTATATCAGGGTGCATGGGGCTGGAGAGGAAGGTACAGCTGAGGATCAAGGTATATCAGGGTATATGGGGCTGGATAGGATGTTACAGGTGAAAATCAGGGTACATCAGGGGATATGGTGCTGGATACGATGTTACAGGTGTTGATCAGTGTATATTTGCGAATATGAGCTGGACAGGATGTTACAGGTGAAGATCATGGTATATGGGGCTGGACAGGATGTTACTGGTAAAGTTCAGGTAATATCAGGGTATATGGGGCTGGACATGTGGTTACAGGTGAAGATCAGGGAATATGGGACTGGACAGGATGTTACTGGTAAAGGTCAGGGTATATGAGGCTGGGCAGGATGTTACAGGTGAAGATCAGGGGATATCTGGGTATATGCAGCTGGACAGGATGTTACTGGTGAAGATCAGGGTATATGGCACTGGAGAGGGTGTTACAGGTGAAGATTTGTGTGTGTCAGTGTATTTGGGGTGGACAGCATTTTACCGGTGAAGTTCAGGTATATAGTGTTGGACAGGATGTTACAGCTGAGTATCAAGAAATATCTGGGTACATGGGGCTTGAGAGAAGATCAGGGTATATCAGTGTATATGGGGCTGGATAGGATGTAACACGTGAAGATCCGTGTATAAGTACTGGACAGGATGTTACATGTGAAGATCAGGGTATGTCAGTGTATATGGGGCTGGTTAGGATGTTACAGGTGAAGATCAGGGTACATCAGCATATATGGGGCTGGACAAGTTTTTACAGGTGAAGATCAGGGTATATGGGGCTGGACAGGATGTTGCACGTAAAAATTAGGGGATATCAGGGTATATGGGGCTGGAAAGGATGTTACAGGTAAAAATTAGGGGATATCGGTATATGGGGCTGGACAGGATGTTACTGCTAAAGATCAGGGTATATGAGACTGGACAGGATGTTACTGGTAAAGATCAGGGTATATGGAGCTGGGTAGGATGTTACAGGTGAAGATCAGGGGATATCAGGGTGTATGGGGCTGGACAGGATATTACTGGTAAAGATCAGGGTATTTGGGGCTGGACAGTATGTTACTGGTAAAGATCAGTGTATATGGAGCTGGATAGGATGTTACAGGTAAAAATCAGGGTATATCAAGGTATATGGAGCTGGACATGATGTTACAGCTGAAGATCAGGATATATCTGGTTACATGGGGCTAGACAGGATGTTACTGGTGAAGATCAGGGTATATCAGTGAAAATTGGGCTGTACAGGTTGTTACAGGTGAAGATCAGGTTATATAGGTCTCGACAGGTTGTTACAGGTGAAGATCAGGGTATATGGGGCTGGATAGTATGTTACAAGTGAAGATCATGTTATAAGGGCTGGACAGGATGTTACATGTGAATATCAGGGTATATGGGGTTGGATAGGATGTTACAGGTGAAGATGAGGGTATAAGGGCTAGACCGGATGTTACATGTGAAGATCATGGTATATCAGGATATATGAGGCTGGATAGGATTTTACAGGTGAAGATCAGGGCAAAACAGGCGGGATAGGATGTTACAGGTGAAGATCAGGGTAAAAGAGGCTGGACAGGATGTTACATGTGAAGATCAGGGTATATCAGGGTACATGCGGCTGGGCAGGATGTTACAGGTGAAGATCAGGGGATATCTGGGTATATGCAGCTGGACAGGATGTTACTGGTGAAGATCAGGGTATATGGGGCTGGTCAGGTGGTTACAGGTGAAGATCAGGGTATATGGGGCTGGACAGAATGTTACTGGTAAAGATCAGGGTATATGAGGCTGGGCAGGATGTTACAGGTAAATTTCAGGGTATATGGAGCTGGATAGGATGTTACAGGTGAAGATCAGGGGATATCTGGGTATATGGGGCTGGATAGGATGTTACTGGTGAAGATCAGGGTATATCAGGGGATATGGTGCTGGATACGATGTTACAGGTGTTGATCAGTGTATATTTGGGAATATGAGCTGGACAGGATGTTACAGGTGAAGATCATGGTATATGGGGCTGGACAGGATGTTACTGGTAAAGTTCAGGTAATATCAGGGTATATGGGGCTGGACATGTGGTTACAGGTGAAGATCAGGGAATATGGGACTGGACAGGATGTTACTGGTAAAGGTCAGGGTATATGAGGCTGGGCAGGATGTTACAGGTGAAGATCAGGGGATATCTGGGTATATGCAGCTGGACAGGATGTTACTGGTGAAGATCAGGGTATATGGCACTGGAGAGGGTGTTACAGGTGAAGATTTGTGTGTGTCAGTGTATTTGGGGTGGACAGCATTTTACCGGTGAAGTTCAGGTATATAGTGTTGGACAGGATGTTACAGCTGAGTATCAAGAAATATCTGGGTACATGGGGCTTGAGAGAAGATCAGGGTATATCAGTGTATATGGGGCTGGATAGGATGTAACACGTGAAGATCCGTGTATAAGTACTGGACAGGATGTTACATGTGAAGATCAGGGTATGTCAGTGTATATGGGGCTGGTTAGGATGTTACAGGTGAAGATCAGGGTACATCAGCATATATGGGGCTGGACAAGTTTTTACAGGTGAAGATCAGGGTATATGGGGCTGGACAGGATGTTGCACGTAAAAATTAGGGGATATCAGGGTATATGGGGCTGGAAAGGATGTTACAGGTAAAAATTAGGGGATATCGGTATATGGGGCTGGACAGGATGTTACTGCTAAAGATCAGGGTATATGAGACTGGACAGGATGTTACTGGTAAAGATCAGGGTATATGGAGCTGGGTAGGATGTTACAGGTGAAGATCAGGGGATATCAGGGTGTATGGGGCTGGACAGGATATTACTGGTAAAGATCAGGGTATTTGGGGCTGGACAGTATGTTACTGGTAAAGATCAGTGTATATGGAGCTGGATAGGATGTTACAGGTAAAAATCAGGGTATATCAAGGTATATGGAGCTGGACATGATGTTACAGCTGAAGATCAGGATATATCTGGTTACATGGGGCTAGACAGGATGTTACTGGTGAAGATCAGGGTATATCAGTGAAAATTGGGCTGTACAGGTTGTTACAGGTGAAGATCAGGTTATATAGGTCTCGACAGGTTGTTACAGGTGAAGATCAGGGTATATGGGGCTGGATAGTATGTTACAAGTGAAGATCATGTTATAAGGGCTGGACAGGATGTTACATGTGAATATCAGGGTATATGGGGTTGGATAGGATGTTACAGGTGAAGATGAGGGTATAAGGGCTAGACCGGATGTTACATGTGAAGATCATGGTATATCAGGATATATGAGGCTGGATAGGATTTTACAGGTGAAGATCAGGGCAAAACAGGCGGGATAGGATGTTACAGGTGAAGATCAGGGTAAAAGAGGCTGGACAGGATGTTACATGTGAAGATCAGGGTATATCAGGGTACATGCGGCTGGGCAGGATGTTACAGGTGAAGATCAGGGGATATCTGGGTATATGCAGCTGGACAGGATGTTACTGGTGAAGATCAGGGTATATGGGGCTGGTCAGGTGGTTACAGGTGAAGATCAGGGTATATGGGGCTGGACAGAATGTTACTGGTAAAGATCAGGGTATATGAGGCTGGGCAGGATGTTACAGGTAAATTTCAGGGTATATGGAGCTGGATAGGATGTTACAGGTGAAGATCAGGGAATATCTGGGTATATGGGGCTGGATAGGATGTTACTGGTGAAGATCAGGGTATATCAGGGGATATGGTGCTGGATACGATGTTACAGGTGTTGATCAGTGTATATTTGGGAATATGAGCTGGACAGGATGTTACAGGTGAAGATCATGGTATATGGGGCTGGACAGGATGTTACAAGAGAAGATCAGGATATATCAGGTTATATGGGGCTAGATAACATGTTACAGGTGAAGATCATGGTATAACGGCTGGACAGGATTTTACAAGTGAAGATCAGGGTATATCAGGGTATATGGGGCATATGGGGCTGCATAGGATGTTACTGGTGAATATCAGGGTAAATGAGGCTGGACAGGATGTTACAGGTGAAGATTAGGGTATATTGGGCTGGATAGGATGTTACAGGTGAAGATCAGGCGTATATGTGGCTGGACAGGATGTTACCGGTGAAGATTAGGGTATATGGGGCTGGATAGGATGTTACAGGTGACGTCCAGTGTGTATGGGACAGGAAAGAAAGTTACAGGTTAAGATCAGGGTAAATGGGGTGGACAGGATGAAACAGGTGAAGATCAGGTTATATAGGACTGGACAGGATGTTACCGGTGAAGATCAGTGTATATAGGACTGGACAGGATGTTACCGGTGAAGATCAGGGTATATGGGGCTGCACAGGATGTTAGAGGTAAAGATCAGGGTATATCAGGGTATATGTGGCTGGATAGGATGTTACAGGTGAAAATCAGGGTATATGGGGCTGGACAGGATGTTACATGTGAAGATCAGGGTATATCAGGTTATATCAGGCTGCATAGGATTTTACAGGTGAAGATCACGGTTTAAGGGCTGGACAGGATGTTACAGGAGTCGATCAGGTAATATCCGTGTATATGGAGCTGGACAGGATGTCACATGTGATGTTCAGGGGATATCAGGGCATATGGAGCTGGAGAGGATGTAACAGGTGACGTCCAGTGTATATGGGGCAGGAAAGAATGTTACAGGTTAAGATCAGTTTATATAGGGCTGGACAGGATGTTACCGGTGAAGATCAGGGAATATCAGGGTATATGGGTCTGGATAGAATGTTACAGGTGAAGATCAGGGTATATCAGGTTATATGGGTCTGGATAGGATGTTACAGGTGAAGATCAGGGTATATGGGGCTGGACAGGATGTTACATGTGAAGATCAGGGTATATCAGGTTATATCGGGCTGCATAGGATTTTACAGGTGAAGTTCACGGTATAAGGGCTGGCCAGGATGTTACAGGTGAAGATCAGGGTATATCAGGGGATATGGGGCTGTATAGGATGTTACAGGTGGTGATCAGGTTATATCAGGAAATATGGGGCTGGACAGTATGTTGCAGGTGAAGATCGGGGTATATCAGGGGATATGGGGCTGTATAGGATGTTACAGGTGGTGATCAGGTTATATCAGGAAATATGGGGCTGGACAGTATGTTGCAGGTGAAGATCGGGGTATATGGGCTGGACAGGATGTTACAGGTGAAGATCACGGTATATCAGATTATATGGGGCTGCATAGGATGTTACAGGTGAAAATCAGGGTATATCAGGGGATATGGTGCTGGACACGATGTTACAGTTGTTGATCAGTATATATCTGGGATTATGAGCTGGACAGGATGTTGCAGGTGAAGATCATGGTATATGGGGCTGGACAGGATGTTACAGGTGAAGATCAGGGAATATCAGGAGATATGGGACTGTATAGGATGTTACAGTTCGTGATCAGGGTATATCAGGGGATATGGAGCTGTACAGGATGTTACAGGTGATAATCAAGGGATATCTGTGTACATGGGGCTGGACAAGATGTTACAGTTGAGGATCAAGTTTTATCAGGGTGTATGGTGGTGAATACAATGTTACAGGTGCAGATCCGGGTATTTCATGGTGTATGGGACTGGATTGGATGTTACAGGTGAAGATCTTTGTGTACCAGGGGATATAGAGCTGGACAGGATGTAACAGGTGTAGATCAGGGTACATGGGGTGTGATAGATGTTACAGGTGAAGGTCAGGGTATATGGGGCAGGACAGGATGTTACAGTTGAAGATCAGGGTATATGGGGCAGGACAGGATATTACAGTTGAAGATCAGGGTATATTAGGTTATATGGGGCTGGACAGGATGTTACAGGTGAATATCTTTGTATATGGTGCTGGATAGGATGTTACAGGTGAAGATCAGGGTATATCAGGTTATATCGGGCTGCATAGGATTTTACAGGTGAAGATCACGGTATAAGGGCTGGACAGGATGTTACAGGAGTCGATCAGGTTATATCAGGGGATATGGAGCTGCACAGGATGTTACATATGAAGATCAGGGTATTTGGGGCTGGATAGCATGTTACAGGTGAAGATCAGGGCAAACGAGGCTGGTCAGGATGTTACTCGTGAACAGCAGGTTATATCAGGGTGCATGGGGCTAGAGAGGATGGTACAGCTGAGGATCAAGGTATATCAGGGTAAATGAGGCTGGATAGGATGTTACAGGTGAAAATCAGGGTATATCAGGGGATATGGTGCTGGATACGATGTTACAGTTGTTGATCAGTATATATCTGGGAATATGAGCTGGACAGGATGTTACAGGTGAAGATCATGGTATATGGGGCTGGACAGGATGTTACAGGTGAAGAACAGGTTATATCAGGGTACATGGGGCTGGAGAGGATGTTACAGCTGATGATCAAGGTATTTCATGGTATATGGGGCTGGATAGGATGTTACAGGTGAAGATCAGGGTATATCAGGAGATATGGGACTGTATAGGATGTTACAGTTCGTGATCAGGGTATATCGGGGATATGGAGCTGAACAGGATGTTACAGGTGATAATCAAGTGATATCTGTGTACATGGGGCTGGACAAGATGTTACAGTTGAGGATCAAGTTTTATCAGGGTGTATGGTGGTGAATACGATGTTACAGGTGCAGATCTGGGTATTTCATGGTGTATGGGACTGGATTGGATGTTACAGGTGAAGATCTTTGTATACCAGGGGATATAGAGCTGGACAGGATGTTACAGGTGTAGATCAGGGTATATGGAACTGGACAGGATGCTACAGGTGAAGATCAGGGTACATGGGGTGTGATAGATGTTACAGGTGAAGGTCAGGGTATATGGGGCAGGACAGGATGTTACAGGTGAAGATTAGTGTGTATCAGAGTATATGGGGCAGGACAGGATATTACAGTTGAAGATCAGGGTATATTAGGTTATATGGGGCTGGACAGGATGTTACAGGTGAATATCCGGGTATATGGTGCTGGATAGGATGTTATAGATGAAGATTAGGGTATATCAGGGTATATGCGGCTGGATAGGATGTTACATGTGAAGATCAGGGTATATCAGGTTATATCGGGCTGCATAGGATTTTACAGGTGAAGATCACGGTATAAGGGCTGGCCAGGATGTTACAGGTGAAGATCAGGGTATATCAGGGGATATGGGGCTGGACAGGATGTTACATGTGAAGATCAGGGTATATCAGGTTATGTCGGGCTGCATAGGATTTTACAGGTGAAGATCACGGTTTAAGGGCTGGACAGGATGTTACAGGAGTCGATCAGGTTATATCCGTGTATATGGAGCTGGACAGGATGCTACATGTGAAGTTCAGGGGATATCAGGGCATATGGAGCTGGGGAGGATGTAACAGGTGACGTCCAGTGTATATGGGGCAGGAAAGAATGTTACAGGTTAAGATCAGGGTAAATGGGGTGGACAGGATGAAACAGGTCAAGATCAGTTTATATAGGGCTGGACAGGATGTTACCGGTGAAGATCAGGGTATATCAGGGTATATGGGTCTGGACAGAATGTTACAGGTGAAGATCAGGGTATATGGGGCTGCACAGGATGTTAGAGGTAAAGATCAGGGTATATCAGGTTATATGCGGCTGGATAGGATGTTACAGGTGAAAATCAGGGTATATGGGGCCGGACAGGATGTTACATGTGAAGATCAGGGTATATCAGGTTATATCGGGCTGCATAGGATTTTACAGGTGAAGATCACAGTATAAGGGCTGGACAGGATGTTACAGGTGAAGATCAGGGTATATCAGGGGATATGGAGCTGCACCGGATGTTACATGTGAAGATCAGGGTATATGGGGCTGGATAGGATGTTACAGGTGAAGTTCAGGGCAAACGAGGCTGGTCAGGATGTTACTCATGAACAGCTGGTTATATCAGGGTAGATGAGGCTGGACAGGATGTTGCAGGTGAACAGCAGGTTATATCAGGGTGCATGGGGCTGGAGAGGATGGTACAGCTGAGGATCAAGGTATCTCAGGGTATATGGGGTTGGATAGGATGTTACAGGTGAAAATCAGGGTATATGGGCCTGGACTGGATGTTACAGGTGAAGAGCAGGTTATATCAGGGTACAGGGGATGGACAGGATGTTTCAGCTGTGTATCAATTTATATCAGGGTATATGATGTGTGATAGGATGTTACAGGTGAAGATCACAGTATATCAGATCATATGGGGGCTGCATAGGATGTTACAGGTGTTGATCAGTGTATATTTGGGAATATGAGCTGGACAGGATGTTACAAGTGAAGATCACGGTATATGGGGCTGGACAGGATGTTACAAGTGAAAAGCATGTTATATCAGGGTATATGGGGCTGGATAGGAAGTTACAGCAGAGGATCAAGGTATATCAGGGTATATGGGGCTGGATAGGATGTTACAGGTGAAAATCAGGGTATATGGGCCTGGACTGGATGTTACAGGTGAAGAGCAGGTTATATCAGAGTACAGGGGATGGACAGGATGTTACAGCTGTGTATCAATTTATATCAGGGTATATGATGTGTGATAGGATGTTACAGGTGAAGATCACAGTATATCAGATCATATGGGGCTGCATAGGATGTTACAGGTGTTGATCAGTGTATATTTGGGAATATGAGCTGGACAGGATGTTACAAGTGAAGATCACGGTATATGGGGCTGGACAGGATGTTACAAGTGAAAAGCATGTTATATCAGGGTATATGGGGCTGGATAGGATGTTACAGCAGAGGATCAAGGTATATCAGGGGATATGGTGCTGGATACGTTGTTACAGGTGTTAATCAGTGTATATTTGGGAATATGAGCTGGACAGGATGTTACAGGTGAAGATCAGGGCAAACGAGGCTGGTCAGGATGTTACTCGTGAACAGCAGGTTATATCAGAGTACATGAGGCTGGACAGGATGTTACAGGTGAACAGCAGGTTATATCAGGGTGCATGGGGCTGGAGAGGATGGTACAGCTGAGGATCAAGGTATAACAGGGTATATGGGAATGGATAGGATATTACAGGTGAAGATCAGGGTATATGGGGCTGGACAGGATGTTACAGGTGAACAGCAGGTTATATCAGGGTACATGGGGCTGGAGAGGATGGTACAGCTGAGGATCAAGGTATATCAGGGTATATGGGGCTGGATAGGATGTTACAGGTGAAAATCAGGGTATATGGGTCTGGACTGGATGTTACAGGTGAAGAGCAGGTTATATCAGGGTACAGGGGATGGACAGGATGTTACAGCTGTGGATCAATTTCTATCAGGGTATATGATGTGTGATAGGATGTTACAGGTGAAGATCATGGTATATCAGATCATATGGGGCTGCATAGGATGTTACTGGTGAAGATCAGGGTATATCAGGGGATATGGTGCTGGATACGATGTTACAGGTGTTGATCAGTGTATATTTGGGAATATGAGCTGGACAGGATGTTACAGGTGAAGATCATGGTATATGGGGCTGGACAGGATGTTACAAGTGAAGATCAGGGTATATCAGGTTATATGGGGCTAGATAACATGTTACAGGTGAAGATCATGGTATAACGGCTGGACAGGATGGTACATGTGAAGTTCAGGGTATATGGGGCTGGATAGGTTGTTACAGGTGAAGATTTGTGTGTATCAGAGTATATGGGGCAGGACAGGATATTACATTTCAAGATCAGCGTATATTAGGTTATATGGGGCTGGACAGGATGTTACAGGTGAAGATTAGGGTATATGGGGCTGGATAGGATGTTACAGGTGAATATCAGGGTATAGGGTGCTGGATAGGATGTTATAGATGAAGATCAGGGTATATCAGGGTATATGCGGCTGGATAGGATGTTACAGGTGCAGATCAGGGTTTAAGGTCTGGAGCAGATGTTACATGTGAAGATCATGGTATATCAGGATATATTTGGCTGGATAGGATGTTACAGGTGAAGAACAAGGCAAAAGAGGCTGGATAGGATGTTACAGGTGAAGATCAGTGTAAAAGAGGCTGGACAGGATGCTACTGGTGAACAGCTGGTTATATCATGGTACACATGGCTGGACAGGATGTTACAGGTGAACAGCAGGTTTTATCTGGGTACATGGGGCTGGAGAGGATGGTACAGCTGAGGATCAAGGTATATCACGTTAGATGGGGCTGGATAGGATGTTACAGGTGAAGATCAGGGTATATCAGTGGATATGGGGCAGTATAGGATGTTACATGTTAAGATCAGGTTATATCTGAGTATATGGGGCTGGACAGGATGTTACAACTGAGGATCAAGTTATATCAGGGTATATGGTGTGTGATAGGATGTTACAGGTGAAGATCAGGGTATATCAGGGCATATGGGGCTGGATAGGATGTTACAGGTGAAGATCATGGTATATGGGGCTGGACAGGATGATACAGGTGAAGAGCAGGTTATATCAGGGTACATGGGGCTGGAGAGGATGTTACAGCTGAGGATCAAGGTATATCAGGGTATATGGGGCTGGATAGGATGTTACAGGTGAAGATCAGGGTATATCAGGAGATATGGGACTGTATAGGATGTTACAGTTGGTGATCAGGGTATATCAGGGGATATGGAGCTGAACAGGATGTTACAGGTGATGATCAAGGGATATCTGTGTACATGGGGCTGGACAAGATGTTACAGTTGAGGATCAAGTTTTATCAGGGTGTATGGTGCTGAATAGGATGTTACAGGTGCAGATCAGGGTATTTCATGGTGTATGGGGCTCGATTGGATGTTACAGGTGAAGATCTTTGTATACCAGTGGATATAGAGCTGGACAGGATGTTACAGGTGTAGATCAGGGTATATGGGGCTGGACTGGATGCTACAGGTGAAGATCAGGGTATATGGGGTGTGATAGATGTTACAGCTGAAAGGGTATATGGGGCAGGACAGGAAGTTACAGGTGAAGATTAGTGTGTATCAGAGTATATGGGGCAGGACAGGATATTACAGTTGAAGATCAGGGTATATTAGTTTATATGGGGCTGGACAGGATGTTACAGGTGAATATCTGGGTATATGGTGCGGGATAGGATGTTATAGATGAAGATTAGGGTATATCAGGGTATATGCGGCTGGATAGGATGTTACAGGTGCAGATCAGGGTTTAAGGCCTGGACAGGATGTTACATGTGAAGATCAGGGTATATCAGGTTATATCGGGCTGCATAGGATGTTACAGGTGAAGATCCGGGTATATGGGGCTAGATAGGATGTTACAGGTGAAGATCAGGGCAAACGAGGCTGGTCAGGATGTTACTCGTGAACAGCAGGTTATATCAGGGTACACGAGGCTGGACAGGATGTTACAGTTGAGGATCAAGTTTTATCAGGGTGTATGGTGGTGAATACGATGTTACAGGTGCAGATCCGGGTATTTCATGGTGTATGGGACTGGATTGGATGTTACAGGTGAAGATCTTTGTATACCAGGGGATATAGAGCTGGACAGGATGTTACAGGTGTAGATCAGGGTATATGGAACTGGATAGGATGCTACAGGTGAAGATCAGGGTACATGGGGTGTGATAGATGTTACAGGTGAAGGTCAGGGTATATGGGGCAGGACAGGATGTTACAGGTGAAGATTAGTGTGTATCAGAGTATATGGGGCAGGACAGGATATTACAGGTGAATATCTGGGTATATGGTGCTGGATAGGATGTTATAGATGAAGATTAGGGTATATCAGGTTATATGTGTCTGGATCGGATGTTACAGGTGAAGATCAGGGTATATCAGGGGATATGGGGCTGTATAGGATGTTACAGGTCGTGATCAGGTTATATCAGGGAATATGGGGCTGGACAGTATGTTGCAGGTGAAGATTGGGGTATATGGGGCTGGACATGATGTTACAGCTGAGGATCAAGTTATATCAGGGTATATGGTGTGTGATAGGATGTTACAGGTGAAGATCACAGTATATCAGATCATATGGGGGCTGCATAGGATGTTACAGGTGTTGATCAGTGTATATTTGGGAATATGAGCTGGACAGGATGTTACAAGTGAAGATCACGGTACATGGGGCTGGACAGGATGTTACAAGTGAAAAGCATGTTATATCAGGGTATATGGGGCTGGATAGGATGTTACAGCAGAGGATCAAGGTATATCAGGGTATATGGAACTGGACAGGATGCTACAGGTGAAGATCAGGGTACATGGGGTGTGATAGATGTTACAGGTGAAGGTCAGGGTATATGGGGCAGGACAGGATGTTACAGGTGAAGATTAGTGTGTATCAGAGTATATGGGGCAGGACAGGATATTACAGTTGAAGATCAGGGTATATTAGGTTATATGGGGCTGGACAGGATGTTACAGGTGAATATCCGGGTATATGGTGCTGGATAGGATGTTATAGATGAAGATTAGGGTATATCAGGGTATATGCGGCTGGATAGGATGTTACATGTGAAGATCAGGGTATATCAGGTTATATCGGGCTGCATAGGATTTTACAGGTGAAGATCACGGTATAAGGGCTGGCCAGGATGTTACAGGTGAAGATCAGGGTATATCAGGGGATATGGGGCTGGACAGGATGTTACATGTGAAGATCAGGGTATATCAGGTTATGTCGGGCTGCATAGGATTTTACAGGTGAAGATCACGGTTTAAGGGCTGGACAGGATGTTACAGGAGTCGATCAGGTTATATCCGTGTATATGGAGCTGGACAGGATGCTACATGTGAAGTTCAGGGGATATCAGGGCATATGGAGCTGGGGAGGATGTAACAGGTGACGTCCAGTGTATATGGGGCAGGAAAGAATGTTACAGGTTAAGATCAGGGTAAATGGGGTGGACAGGATGAAACAGGTCAAGATCAGTTTATATAGGGCTGGACAGGATGTTACCGGTGAAGATCAGGGTATATCAGGGTATATGGGTCTGGACAGAATGTTAC
Organism: Hypanus sabinus; assembly: GCF_030144855.1. Classification (NCBI taxonomy): domain Eukaryota; kingdom Metazoa; phylum Chordata; class Chondrichthyes; order Myliobatiformes; family Dasyatidae; genus Hypanus; species Hypanus sabinus. The sequence goes on from NC_082727.1 coordinate 6,929,835, forward strand.
AGGTGAAGATCAGGGTATATGGGGCTGCACAGGATGTTAGAGGTAAAGATCAGGGTATATCAGGTTATATGCGGCTGGATAGGATGTTACAGGTGAAAATCAGGGTATATGGGGCCGGACAGGATGTTACATGTGAAGATCAGGGTATATCAGGTTATATCGGGCTGCATAGGATTTTACAGGTGAAGATCACAGTATAAGGGCTGGACAGGATGTTACAGGTGAAGATCAGGGTATATCAGGGGATATGGAGCTGCACCGGATGTTACATGTGAAGATCAGGGTATATGGGGCTGGATAGGATGTTACAGGTGAAGTTCAGGGCAAACGAGGCTGGTCAGGATGTTACTCATGAACAGCTGGTTATATCAGGGTAGATGAGGCTGGACAGGATGTTGCAGGTGAACAGCAGGTTATATCAGGGTGCATGGGGCTGGAGAGGATGGTACAGCTGAGGATCAAGGTATCTCAGGGTATATGGGGTTGGATAGGATGTTACAGGTGAAAATCAGGGTATATGGGCCTGGACTGGATGTTACAGGTGAAGAGCAGGTTATATCAGGGTACAGGGGATGGACAGGATGTTTCAGCTGTGTATCAATTTATATCAGGGTATATGATGTGTGATAGGATGTTACAGGTGAAGATCACAGTATATCAGATCATATGGGGGCTGCATAGGATGTTACAGGTGTTGATCAGTGTATATTTGGGAATATGAGCTGGACAGGATGTTACAAGTGAAGATCACGGTATATGGGGCTGGACAGGATGTTACAAGTGAAAAGCATGTTATATCAGGGTATATGGGGCTGGATAGGAAGTTACAGCAGAGGATCAAGGTATATCAGGGTATATGGGGCTGGATAGGATGTTACAGGTGAAAATCAGGGTATATGGGCCTGGACTGGATGTTACAGGTGAAGAGCAGGTTATATCAGAGTACAGGGGATGGACAGGATGTTACAGCTGTGTATCAATTTATATCAGGGTATATGATGTGTGATAGGATGTTACAGGTGAAGATCACAGTATATCAGATCATATGGGGCTGCATAGGATGTTACAGGTGTTGATCAGTGTATATTTGGGAATATGAGCTGGACAGGATGTTACAAGTGAAGATCACGGTATATGGGGCTGGACAGGATGTTACAAGTGAAAAGCATGTTATATCAGGGTATATGGGGCTGGATAGGATGTTACAGCAGAGGATCAAGGTATATCAGGGGATATGGTGCTGGATACGTTGTTACAGGTGTTAATCAGTGTATATTTGGGAATATGAGCTGGACAGGATGTTACAGGTGAAGATCAGGGCAAACGAGGCTGGTCAGGATGTTACTCGTGAACAGCAGGTTATATCAGAGTACATGAGGCTGGACAGGATGTTACAGGTGAACAGCAGGTTATATCAGGGTGCATGGGGCTGGAGAGGATGGTACAGCTGAGGATCAAGGTATAACAGGGTATATGGGAATGGATAGGATATTACAGGTGAAGATCAGGGTATATGGGGCTGGACAGGATGTTACAGGTGAACAGCAGGTTATATCAGGGTACATGGGGCTGGAGAGGATGGTACAGCTGAGGATCAAGGTATATCAGGGTATATGGGGCTGGATAGGATGTTACAGGTGAAAATCAGGGTATATGGGTCTGGACTGGATGTTACAGGTGAAGAGCAGGTTATATCAGGGTACAGGGGATGGACAGGATGTTACAGCTGTGGATCAATTTCTATCAGGGTATATGATGTGTGATAGGATGTTACAGGTGAAGATCATGGTATATCAGATCATATGGGGCTGCATAGGATGTTACTGGTGAAGATCAGGGTATATCAGGGGATATGGTGCTGGATACGATGTTACAGGTGTTGATCAGTGTATATTTGGGAATATGAGCTGGACAGGATGTTACAGGTGAAGATCATGGTATATGGGGCTGGACAGGATGTTACAAGTGAAGATCAGGGTATATCAGGTTATATGGGGCTAGATAACATGTTACAGGTGAAGATCATGGTATAACGGCTGGACAGGATGGTACATGTGAAGTTCAGGGTATATGGGGCTGGATAGGTTGTTACAGGTGAAGATTTGTGTGTATCAGAGTATATGGGGCAGGACAGGATATTACATTTCAAGATCAGCGTATATTAGGTTATATGGGGCTGGACAGGATGTTACAGGTGAAGATTAGGGTATATGGGGCTGGATAGGATGTTACAGGTGAATATCAGGGTATAGGGTGCTGGATAGGATGTTATAGATGAAGATCAGGGTATATCAGGGTATATGCGGCTGGATAGGATGTTACAGGTGCAGATCAGGGTTTAAGGTCTGGAGCAGATGTTACATGTGAAGATCATGGTATATCAGGATATATTTGGCTGGATAGGATGTTACAGGTGAAGAACAAGGCAAAAGAGGCTGGATAGGATGTTACAGGTGAAGATCAGTGTAAAAGAGGCTGGACAGGATGCTACTGGTGAACAGCTGGTTATATCATGGTACACATGGCTGGACAGGATGTTACAGGTGAACAGCAGGTTTTATCTGGGTACATGGGGCTGGAGAGGATGGTACAGCTGAGGATCAAGGTATATCACGTTAGATGGGGCTGGATAGGATGTTACAGGTGAAGATCAGGGTATATCAGTGGATATGGGGCAGTATAGGATGTTACATGTTAAGATCAGGTTATATCTGAGTATATGGGGCTGGACAGGATGTTACAACTGAGGATCAAGTTATATCAGGGTATATGGTGTGTGATAGGATGTTACAGGTGAAGATCAGGGTATATCAGGGCATATGGGGCTGGATAGGATGTTACAGGTGAAGATCATGGTATATGGGGCTGGACAGGATGATACAGGTGAAGAGCAGGTTATATCAGGGTACATGGGGCTGGAGAGGATGTTACAGCTGAGGATCAAGGTATATCAGGGTATATGGGGCTGGATAGGATGTTACAGGTGAAGATCAGGGTATATCAGGAGATATGGGACTGTATAGGATGTTACAGTTGGTGATCAGGGTATATCAGGGGATATGGAGCTGAACAGGATGTTACAGGTGATGATCAAGGGATATCTGTGTACATGGGGCTGGACAAGATGTTACAGTTGAGGATCAAGTTTTATCAGGGTGTATGGTGCTGAATAGGATGTTACAGGTGCAGATCAGGGTATTTCATGGTGTATGGGGCTCGATTGGATGTTACAGGTGAAGATCTTTGTATACCAGTGGATATAGAGCTGGACAGGATGTTACAGGTGTAGATCAGGGTATATGGGGCTGGACTGGATGCTACAGGTGAAGATCAGGGTATATGGGGTGTGATAGATGTTACAGCTGAAAGGGTATATGGGGCAGGACAGGAAGTTACAGGTGAAGATTAGTGTGTATCAGAGTATATGGGGCAGGACAGGATATTACAGTTGAAGATCAGGGTATATTAGTTTATATGGGGCTGGACAGGATGTTACAGGTGAATATCTGGGTATATGGTGCGGGATAGGATGTTATAGATGAAGATTAGGGTATATCAGGGTATATGCGGCTGGATAGGATGTTACAGGTGCAGATCAGGGTTTAAGGCCTGGACAGGATGTTACATGTGAAGATCAGGGTATATCAGGTTATATCGGGCTGCATAGGATGTTACAGGTGAAGATCCGGGTATATGGGGCTAGATAGGATGTTACAGGTGAAGATCAGGGCAAACGAGGCTGGTCAGGATGTTACTCGTGAACAGCAGGTTATATCAGGGTACACGAGGCTGGACAGGATGTTACAGTTGAGGATCAAGTTTTATCAGGGTGTATGGTGGTGAATACGATGTTACAGGTGCAGATCCGGGTATTTCATGGTGTATGGGACTGGATTGGATGTTACAGGTGAAGATCTTTGTATACCAGGGGATATAGAGCTGGACAGGATGTTACAGGTGTAGATCAGGGTATATGGAACTGGATAGGATGCTACAGGTGAAGATCAGGGTACATGGGGTGTGATAGATGTTACAGGTGAAGGTCAGGGTATATGGGGCAGGACAGGATGTTACAGGTGAAGATTAGTGTGTATCAGAGTATATGGGGCAGGACAGGATATTACAGGTGAATATCTGGGTATATGGTGCTGGATAGGATGTTATAGATGAAGATTAGGGTATATCAGGTTATATGTGTCTGGATCGGATGTTACAGGTGAAGATCAGGGTATATCAGGGGATATGGGGCTGTATAGGATGTTACAGGTCGTGATCAGGTTATATCAGGGAATATGGGGCTGGACAGTATGTTGCAGGTGAAGATTGGGGTATATGGGGCTGGACATGATGTTACAGCTGAGGATCAAGTTATATCAGGGTATATGGTGTGTGATAGGATGTTACAGGTGAAGATCACAGTATATCAGATCATATGGGGGCTGCATAGGATGTTACAGGTGTTGATCAGTGTATATTTGGGAATATGAGCTGGACAGGATGTTACAAGTGAAGATCACGGTACATGGGGCTGGACAGGATGTTACAAGTGAAAAGCATGTTATATCAGGGTATATGGGGCTGGATAGGATGTTACAGCAGAGGATCAAGGTATATCAGGGTATATGGGGCTGGATAGGATGTTACAGGTGAAAATCAGGGTATATGGGCCTGGACTGGATGTTACAGGTGAAGAGCAGGTTATATCAGGGTACAGGGGATGGACAGGATGTTACAGCTGTGTATCAATTTATATCAGGGTATATGATGTGTGATAGGATGTTACAGGTGAAGATCACACTATATCAGATCATATGGGGCTGCATAGGATGTTACAGGTGTTGATCAGTGTATATTTGGGAATATGAGCTGGACAGGATGTTACAAGTGAAGATCACGGTATATGGGGCTGGACAGGATGTTACAAGTGAAAAGCATGTTATATCAGGGTATATGGGGCTGGATAGGATGTTACAGGTGTTGATCAGTGTATATTTGGGAATATGAGCTGGACAGGATGTTACAGGTGAAGATCAGGGAAAACGAGGCTGGTCAGGATGTTACTCGTGAACAGCAGGTTATATCAGAGTACATGAGGCTGGACAGGATGTTACAGGTGAACAGCAGGTTATATCAGGGTGCATGGGGCTGGAGAGGATGGTACAGCTGAGGATCAAGGTATAACAGGGTATATGGGAATGGATAGGATATTACAGGTGAAGATCAGGGTATATGGGGCTGGACAGGATGTTACAGGTGAACAGCAGGTTATATCAGGGTACATGGGGCTGGAGAGGATGGTACAGCTGAGGATCAAGGTATATCAGGGTATATGGGGCTGGATAGGATGTTACAGGTGAAAATCAGGGTATATGGGTCTGGACTGGATGTTACAGGTGAAGAGCAGGTTATATCAGGGTACGGGGATGGACAGGATGTTACAGCTGTGGATCAATTTCTATCAGGGTATATGATGTGTGATAGGATGTTACAGGTGAAGATCATGGTATATCAGATCATATGGGGCTGCATAGTATGTTACTGGTGAAGATCAGGGTATATCAGGGGATATGGTGCTGGATACGATGTTACAGGTGTTGATCAGTGTATATTTGGGAATATGAGCTGGACAGGATGTTACAGGTGAAGATCATGGTATATGGGGCTGGACAGGATGTTACAAGTGAAGATCAGGGTATATCAGGTTATATGGGGCTAGATAACATGTTACAGGTGAAGATCATGGTATAACGGCTGGACAGGATGGTACATGTGAAGTTCAGGGTATATGGGGCTGGATAGGTTGTTACAGGTGAAGATTTGTGTGTATCAGAGTATATGGGGCAGGACAGGATATTACATTTCAAGATCAGCGTATATTAGGTTATATGGGGCTGGACAGGATGTTACAGGTGAAGATTAGGGTATATGGGGCTGGATAGGATGTTACAGGTGAATATCAGGGTATAGGGTGCTGGATAGGATGTTATAGATGAAGATCAGGGTATATCAGGGTATATGCGGCTGGATAGGATGTTACAGGTGCAGATCAGGGTTTAAGGTCTGGAGCAGATGTTACATGTGAAGATCATGGTATATCAGGATATATTTGGCTGGATAGGATGTTACAGGTGAAGAACAAGGCAAAAGAGGCTGGATAGGATGTTACAGGTGAAGATCAGTGTAAAAGAGGCTGGACAGGATGCTACTGGTGAACAGCTGGTTATATCATGGTACACATGGCTGGACAGGATGTTACAGGTGAACAGCAGGTTTTATCTGGGTACATGGGGCTGGAGAGGATGGTACAGCTGAGGATCAAGGTATATCACGTTAGATGGGGCTGGATAGGATGTTACAGGTGAAGATCAGGGTATATCAGGGGATATGGGGCAGTATAGGATGTTACATGTTAAGATCAGGTTATATCTGAGTATATGGGGCTGGACAGGATGTTACAACTGAGGATCAAGTTATATCAGGGTATATGGTGTGTGATAGGATGTTACAGGTGAAGATCAGGGTATATCAGGGCATATGGGGCTGGTTAGGATGTTACAGGTGAAGATCATGGTATATGGGGCTGGACAGGATGTTACAAGTGAAGATCAGGGTATATCAGGTTATATGGGGCTAGATAACATGTTACAGGTGAAGATCATGGTATAACGGCTGGACAGGATGGTACATGTGAAGTTCAGGGTATATGGGGCTGGATAGGTTGTTACAGGTGAAGATTTGTGTGTATCAGAGTATATGGGGCAGGACAGGATATTACATTTCAAGATCAGCGTATATTAGGTTATATGGGGCTGGACAGGATGTTACAGGTGAAGATTAGGGTATATGGGGCTGGATAGGATGTTACAGGTGAATATCAGGGTATAGGGTGCTGGATAGGATGTTATAGATGAAGATCAGGGTATATCAGGGTATATGCGGCTGGATAGGATGTTACAGGTGCAGATCAGGGTTTAAGGTCAGGAGCAGATGTTACATGTGAAGATCATGGTATATCAGGATATATTTGGCTGGATAGGATGTTACAGGTGAAGAACAAGGCAAAAGAGGCTGGATAGGATGTTACAGGTGAAGATCAGTGTAAAAGAGGCTGGACAGGATGCTACTGGTGAACAGCTGGTTATATCATGGTACACATGGCTGGACAGGATGTTACAGGTGAACAGCAGGTTTTATCTGGGTACATGGGGCTGGAGAGGATGGTACAGCTGAGGATCAAGGTATATCACGTTAGATGGGGCTGGATAGGATGTTACAGGTGAAGATCAGGGTATATCAGGGGATATGGGGCAGTATAGGATGTTACATGTTAAGATCAGGTTATATCTGAGTATATGGGGCTGGACAGGATGTTACAACTGAGGATCAAGTTATATCAGGGTATATGGTGTGTGATAGGATGTTACAGGTGAAGATCAGGGTATATCAGGGCATATGGGGCTGGATAGGATGTTACAGGTGAAGATCATGGTATATGGGGCTGGACAGGATGATACAGGTGAAGAGCAGGTTATATCAGGGTACATGGGGCTGGAGAGGATGTTACAGCTGAGGATCAAGGTATATCAGGGTATATGGGGCTGGATAGGATGTTACAGGTGAAGATCAGGGTATATCAGGAGATATGGGACTGTATAGGATGTTACAGTTGGTGATCAGGGTATATCAGGGGATATGGAGCTGAACAGGATGTTACAGGTGATGATCAAGGGATATCTGTGTACATGGGGCTGGACAAGATGTTACAGTTGAGGATCAAGTTTTATCAGGGTGTATGGTGCTGAATAGGATGTTACAGGTGCAGATCAGGGTATTTCATGGTGTATGGGGCTCGATTGGATGTTACAGGTGAAGATCTTTGTATACCAGTGGATATAGAGCTGGACAGGATGTTACAGGTGTAGATCAGGGTATATGGGGCTGGACTGGATGCTACAGGTGAAGATCAGGGTATATGGGGTGTGATAGATGTTACAGCTGAAAGGGTATATGGGGCAGGACAGGAAGTTACAGGTGAAGATTAGTGTGTATCAGAGTATATGGGGCAGGACAGGATATTACAGTTGAAGATCAGGGTATATTAGTTTATATGGGGCTGGACAGGATGTTACAGGTGAATATCTCGGTATATGGTGCGGGATAGGATGTTATAGATGAAGATTAGGGTATATCAGGGTATATGCGGCTGGATAGGATGTTACAGGTGCAGATCAGGGTTTAAGGCCTGGACAGGATGTTACATGTGAAGATCAGGGTATATCAGGTTATATCCGGCTGCATAGGATGTTACAGGTGAAGATCAGGGCAAACGAGGCTGGTCAGGATGTTACTCGTGAACAGCAGGTTATATCAGGGTACACGAGGCTGGACAGGATGTTACAGCTGAGGATCAAAGTATATCAGGTTATATGTGTCTGGATCGGATGTTACAGGTGAAGATCAGGGTATATCAGGGGATATGGGGCTGTATAGGATGTTACAGGTCGTGATCAGGTTATATCAGGGAATATGGGGCTGGACAGTATGTTGCAGGTGAAGATTGGGGTATATGGGGCTGGACATGATGTTACAGCTGAGGATCAAGTTATATCAGGGTATATGGTGTGTGATAGGATGTTACAGGTGAAGATCACGGTATATCAGATTATATGGGGCTGCATAGGATGTTACAGGTGAAAATCAGGGTATATCAGGGGATATGGTGCTGGACACGATGTTACAGTTGTTGATCAGTATATATCTGGGAATACGAGCTGGACAGGATGTTACAGGTGAAGATCATGGTATATGGGGCTGGACAGGATGATACAGGTGAAGAGCAGGTTATATCAGGGTATATGGGGCCGGATAGGATGTTACAGGTGAAGATCAGGGCAAACGAGGCTGGTCAGGATGTTACAGGTGAACAGCAGGTTATAACAGGGTACATGGTGCTGGAGAGGATGGTACAGCTGAGGATCAAGGTATATCAGGGTATATGGGGCTGGATAGGATGTTACAGGTGAAAATCAGGGTACATCAGGGGATATGGTGCTGGATACGATGTTACAGGTGTTGATCAGTGTATATTTGCGAATATGAGCTGGACAGGATGTTACAGGTGAAGATCATGGTATCTGGGGCTGGACAGGATGTTACTGGTAAAGTTCAGGTAATATCAGGGTATATGGGGCTGGACATGTGGTTACAGGTGAAGATCAGGGAATATGGGACTGGACAGGATGTTACTGGTAAAGGTCAGGGTATATGAGGCTGGGCAGGATGTTACAGGTGAAGATCAGGGGATATCTGGGTATATGCAGCTGGACAGGATGTTACTGGTGAAGATCAGGGTATATGGCACTGGAGAGGGTGTTACAGGTGAAGATTTGTGTGTGTCAGTGTATTTGGGGTGGACAGCATTTTACCAGTGAAGTTCAGGGTATATAGTGTTGGACAGGATGTTACAGCTGAGTATCAAGAAATATCTGGGTACATGGGGCTTGAGAGGATGTTACAGGAGAAGATCAGGGTATATCAGTGTATATGGGGCTGGATAGGATGTAACAGGTGAAGATCCGTGTATAAGTGCTGGACAGGATGTTACATGTGAAGATCAGGGTATGTCAGTGTATATGGGGCTGGTTAGGATGTTACAGGTGAAGATCAGGGTACATCAGCATATATGGGGCTGGACAAGTTTTTACAGGTGAAGATCAGTGTATATGGGGCTGGACAGGATGTTACACGTAAAAATTAGGGGATATCAGGGTATATGGGGCTGGACAGGATGTTACTGCTAAAGATCAGGGTATATGAGACTGGACAGGATGTTACTGGTAAAGATCAGGGTATATGGAGCTGGGTAGGATGTTACAGGTGAAGATCAGGGTATATCAAGGTATATGGGGCTGGACAGGATATTACTGGTAAAGATCAGGGTATTTGGGGCTGGACAGGATATTACTGGTAAAGATCAGGGTATTTGGGGCTGGACAGTATGTTACTGGTAAAGATCACGGTATATGGGGCTGAACAGGAAGTTACTGGTTTAAGATCATGGTATATGGAGCTGGATAGGATGTTACAGGTGAAGATCAGGGGATATCAGGGTGTATGGGGCTGGACAGGATATTACTGGTAAAGATCAGGGTATTTGGGGCTGCACAGTATGTTACTGGTAAAGATCAGGGTATATGGAGCTGGATAGGATGTTACAGGTAAAAATCAGGGTATATCAAGGTATATGGAGCTGGACATGATGTTACAGCTGAAGATCAGGATATATCTGGTTACATGGGGCTAGACAGGATGTTACTGGTGAAGATCAGGGTATATCAGTGAAAATTGGGCTGTACAGGTTGTTACAGGTGAAGATCAGGTTATATAGGTCTCGACAGGTTGTTACAGGTGAAGATCAGGGTATATGGGGCTGGATAGTATGTTACAAGTGAAGATCATGTTATAAGGGCTGGACAGGATGTTACATGTGAATATCAGGGTATATGGGGTTGGATAGGATGTTACAGGTGAAGATGAGGGTATAAGGGCTAGACCGGATGTTACATGTGAAGATCATGGTATATCAGGATATATGGGGCTGGATAGGATTTTACAGGTGAAGATCAGGGCAAAACAGGCGGGATAGGATGTTACAGGTGAAGATCAGGGTAAAAGAGGCTGGACAGGATGTTACATGTGAAGTTCAGGGTATATCAGGGTACATGCGGCTGGACAGGATGTTACAGGTGAACAGCAGGTTATGTCAGTGTACATGGGGCTGGACAGGATGTTACAGCTGAGGATCAATGTATATCAGGTTATATGGGGCTGGATAGGATGTTATAGGTGAAGATAAGGGTATATATTAGGTTATATGGGTCTGGACAGGATGTTACAGGTCAAGATCAGGATATATCTGGTTACATGGGGCTTTACCGTATGTTACTGGTGAAGATCAGGTAATATCAGGGTATATGGTGCTGGACCGGTGGTTACAGGTGAAGATCAGGGTATATGGGGCTGGACAGAATGTTACTGGTAAAGATCAGGGTATATGAGGCTGGGCAGGATGTTACAGGTAAATTTCAGGGTATATGGAGCTGGATAGGATGTTACAGGTGAAGATCAGGGGATATCTGGGTGTATGGGGCTGGACAGGATATTACTGGTAAAGATCAGGGTATTTGGGGCTGGACAGTATGTTACTGGTAAAGATCAGGGTATATGGAGCTGGATAGGATGTTACAGGTGAAGATCATGGTATATGGGGCTGGACAGGATGTTACAAGAGAAGATCAGGATATATCAGGTTATATGGGGCTAGATAACATGTTACAGGTGAAGATCATGGTATAACGGCTGGACAGGATTTTACAAGTGAAGATCAGGGTATATGGGGCATATGGGGCTGCATAGGATGTTACTGGTGAATATCAGGGTAAATGAGGCTGGACAGGATGTTACAGGTGAAGATTAGGGTATATGGGGCTGGATAGGATGTTACAGGTGACGTCCAGTGTATATGGGGCAGGAAAGAAAGTTACAGGTTAAGATCAGGGTAAATGGGGTGGACAGGATGAAACAGGTGAAGATCAGGTTATATAGGACTGGACAGGATGTTACCGGTGAAGATCAGGGTATATAGGACTGGACAGGATGTTACCGGTGAAGATCAGGGTATATGGGGCTGGACAGGATGTTAGAGGTAAAGATCAGGGTATATCAGGGTATATGCGGCTAGATAGGATGTTACAGGTGAAAATCAGGGTATATGGGGCTGGACAGGATGTTACATGGGAAGATCAGGTTATATCAGGGTGCATGGGGCTGGAGAGGATGGTACAGCTGAGGATCAAGGTATATCAGGGTATATGGGGCTGGATAGGATGTTACAGGTGAAGATCAGGGTATATGGGACTGGATAGGATGTTACAGGTGAAGTTCAGGGCAAACGAGGCTGGTCAGGATGTTACTCGTGAACAGCAGGTTATATCAGGGTACATGGGGCTGGAGAGGATGGTACAGCTGAGGATCAAGGTATATCAGGGTATATGGGGCTGGATAGGACATTACAGGTGAAAATCAGGGTATATGGGGCTGGACTGGATGTTACAGGTGAAGAGCAGGTTATTTCAGGGTACAGGGGATGGACAGGATGTTACAGCTGTGGATCAATTTCTATCAGGGTATATGATGTGTGATAGGATGTTACAGGTGAAGATCATGGTATATCAGATTATATGAGGCTGCATAGGATGTTACAGGTGAAAATCAGGGTATATCAGGGGATATGGTGCTGGACACGATGTTACAGTTGTTGATCAGTATATATCTGGGAATATGAGCTGGACAGGATGTTACAGGTGAAGATCATGGTATATGGGGCTGGACAGGATGTTACAAGTGAAGATCAGGGTATATCAGGTTATATGGGGCTAGATAACATGTTACAGGTGAAGATCATGGTATAACGGCTGGACAGGATTTTACAAGTGAAGATCAGGGTATATCAGGGTATATGGGGCTGCATAGGATGTTACTGGTGAATATCAGGGTAAAGGAGGCTGGACAGGATGTTACAGGTGAAGATTAGGGTATATGGGGCTGGATAGGATGTTACAGGTGAAGATCAGGCGTATATGTGGCTGGACAGGATGTTACCGGTGAAGATTAGGGTATATGGGGCTGGATAGGATGTTGCAGGTGAAGATCAGGGTATAAGGGCTGGACAGGATGTTACAGCTGAGGATCAATGTATATCTGGGAATATGTGGCTGGATAGGATGTTACAGGTGAAGATCAGGGTATATCAGGGGATATGGGGTAGTATAGGATGTTACATGTTAAGATCAGGTTATATCTGAGTATATGGGGCTGGACAGGATGTTACAACTGAGGATCAAGTTATATCAGGGTATATGGTGTGTGATAGGATGTTATAGGTGAAGATCAGGGTATATCAGGGCATATGGGGCTGGATAGGATGTTACAGGTGAAGATCAGGGTATATCAGGGGATATGGTGCTGGACAGGATGTTACAGGTCGTGATCAGTGTATATCAGGGGATATGGAGCTGCACAGGATGTTACATGTGAAGATCCGGGTATATGGGGCTGGATAGGATGTTACTCGTGAACAGCAGTTTATATCAGGGTGCATGGGGATGGACAGGATGTTACAGGTGAACAGCAGGTTATATCAGGGTGCAAGGGGCTGGAGAGGATGTTACAGCTGAGGATCAAGGTATATCAGGGTATATGTGTCTGGATCGGATGTTACAGGTGAAGATCAGGGTATATCAGGGGATATGGGGCTGTATAGGATGTTACAGGTCGTGATCAGGTTATATCAGGGAATATGGGGCTGGACAGTATGTTGCAGGTGAAGATTGGGGTATATGGGGCTGGACATGATGTTACAGCTGAGGATCAAGTTATATCAGGGTATATGGTGTGTGATAGGATGTTACAGGTGAAGATCACGGTATATCAGATTATATGGGGCTGCATAGGATGTTACAGGTGAAAATCAGGGTATATCAGGGGATATGGTGCTGGACACGATGTTACAGTTGTTGATCAGTATATATCTGGGAATATGAGCTGCACAGGATGTTACAGGTGAAGATCATGGTATATGGGGCTGGACAGGATGATACAGGTGAAGAGCAGGTTATATCAGGGTATATGGGGCCGGATAGGATGTTACAGGTGAAGATCAGGGTATATCAGGAGATATGGGACTGTATAGGATGTTACAGTTGGTGATCAAGGGATATCTATGTACATGGGGCTGGACAAGATGTTACAGTTGAGGATCAAGTTTTATCAGGGTGTATGGTGCTGAATAGGATGTTACAGGTGCAGATCAGGGTATTTCATGGTGTATGGGGCTCGATTGGATGTTACAGGTGAAGATCTTTGTATACCAGTGGATATAGAGCTGGACAGGATGTTACAGGTGTAGATCAGGGTATATGGGGCTGGACTGGATGCTACAGGTGAAGATCAGGGTATATGGGGTGTGATAGATGTTACAGCTGAAAGGGTATATGGGGCAGGACAGGAAGTTACAGGTGAAGATTAGTGTGTATCAGAGTATATGGGGCAGGACAGTATATTACAGTTGAAGATCAGGGTATATTAGTTTATATGGGGCTGGACAGGATGTTACAGGTGAATATCTGGGTATATGGTGCGGGATAGGATGTTATAGATGAAGATTAGGGTATATCAGGGTATATGCGGCTGGATAGGATGTTACATGTGAAGATCAGGGTATATCAGGTTATATCGGGCTGCATAGGATGTTACAGGTGAAGATCAGGGTATATGGTGCTGGATAGGATGTTACAGGTGAAGATCAGGGCAAACGAGGCTGGTCAGGATGTTACTCGTGAACAGCAGGTTATATCAGGGTGCATGGGGCTGGAGAGGATGTTACATGTAAACAGTAGGTTATATCAGTGTACATGGGGCTGGAGAGGATGGTACAGCTGAGGATCAAGGTATATCAGGGTATATGGGGCTGGATAGGATGTTACAGGTGAAAATCAGGGTATATGGGCCTGGACTGGATGTTACAGGTGAAGAGCAGGTTATATCAGGGGATATGGTGCTGGATACGATGTTACAGGTGTTGATCAGTGTATATTTGCGAATATGAGCTGGACAGGATGTTACAGGTGAGGATCATATTATATCAGGGTATTTGGGGCTGGATAGGATTTTACAAGTGAAGATCAGGGTATGAGGGCTGGCCAGGATGGTACATGCGAAGTTCAGAGTATATGGGGCAGGACAGGATGTTACATTTGAAGATCAGGGTATATGGTGCTGGATAGGATGTTACAGGTGAATATCAGGGTATAGGGTGCTGGATAGGATGTTATAGATGAAGATCAGGGTATATCATTGTATATGCGGCTGGATAGGATGTTAAAGGTGCAGATCAGGGTTTAAGGGCTGGAAAGGATGATACATATGAAGATCATGGTATATCAGTGTATATGTGGCTGGATAGGATGTTACAGGTGAAGAACAGGGCAAAAGAGGCTGGATAGGATGTTACAGGTGAAGATCAGTGTAAAAGAGGCTGGACAGGATGCTACTGGTGAACAGCTGGTTATATCAGGCTGCATGGGGCTGGAGAGGATGGTACAGCTGAGGATCAAGGTATATCAGGGTATATGGGGCTGGATAGGATGTTATATGTGAACAGCAGGTTATATCAGGGTGCATGGGGCTGGAGAGGATGGTACAGCTGAGGATCAAGGTATATCAGATTATATGGGGCTGGATAGGATGTTATAGGTGAAGATCAGGGTATATATTAGGTTATACGGGGCTGGACAGGATGTTACAGGTGAAGATCAGCGTATATCAGGGTATGTTATGTGTGATAGGATGTTACAGGTGAAGATCAGTGTATATTAGTTCATTTGGGTCTGGACAGGATGTTACCGGTGAAGATCAGGGCATATCAGGGTATATGGGGCTGGATAGGATGTTAGAGGTGAAAATCAGGGTATATCAATGTATATAGGGCTGGACGATGCTACAGGTCAAGATCAGGATATATCTGGTTACATGGGGCTACACAGAATGTTACTGGTGAAGATCAGGTAATATCAGGGTATATGGGGCTAGACAGGTGGTTACAGGTGAAGATCAGGGTATATGGGGCTGGACAGGATGTTACTGGTAAAGTTCAGGTAATATCAGTGTATATGGGGCTGGACAGGATGTTACTGGTAAATATCAGAGTATATGAGGCTGGACAGGATGTTACTGGTAAAGATCAGGGTATATGGCACTGGAGAGGGTGTTACAGGTGAAGATTTGAGTGTGTCAGTGTATTTGGGGTGGACAGCATTTTACAGGTGAAGTTCAGCGTATATAGTGTTGGACAGGATGTTACAGCTGAGGATCAAGAAATATCTGGGTACATGTGGCTTGAGAGGATGTTACAGGTGAAGATCAGGGTATATGGGGCTGGATAGGATGTGACAGGTAAAGATCCGTGTATAAGTGCTGGACAGAATGTTACATGTGAAGATCAGGGTATATCAGGGTATATGGGGCTGGTTAGGATGTTACAGGTGAAGATCAGGGTACATCAGTGTATATGGGGCTGGACAAGTTTTTACAGGTGAAGATCAGGGTATATCAGGGTATATGGGGATGGATAGGATGTTACAGATGAAGATCAGGGTATATGGGGCTGGACAGGATGATACAGGTGAAGAGCAGGTTATGTCAGGGTACATGGGGCTGGAGAGGATGTTACAGGTGAAGATCAGGGTATATCAGGAGATATGGGACTGTATAGGATGTTACAGTTGGTGATCAGGGTATATCAGGGGATATGGAGCTGAACAGGATGTTACAGGTGATGATCAAGGGATATCTGTGTACATGGGGCTGGACAAGATGTTACAGTTGAGGATCAAGTTTTATCAGGGTGTATGGTGCTGAATACGATGTTACAGGTGTAGATCAGGGTGTATGGTGCTGAATAGGATGCTACAGGTGAAGATCAGGGTATATGGGGTGTGATAGATGTTACAGCTGAAAGGGTATATGGGGCAGGACAGGAAGTTACAGGTGAAGATTAGTGTGTATCAGAGTATATGGGGCAGGACAGGATATTACAGTTGAAGATCAGGGTATATTAGTTTATATGGGGCTGGACAGGATGTTACAGGTGAATATCTTTGTATATGGTGCTGGATAGGATGTTATAGATGAAGATTAGGGTATATCAGGGTATATGCGGCTGGATAGGATGTTACAGGTGCAGATCAGGGTTTAAGGCCTGGACAGGATGTTACATGTGAAGATCAGGGTATATCAGGTTATATCGGGCTGGACAGATGTTACAGGTGAAGATCATGGTATATGGGGCTGGATAGGATGTTACAGGTGAAGATCAGGGCAAACGAGGCTGGTCAGGATGTTACTCGTGAACAGCAGGTTATATCAGTGTACATGGGGCTGGAGAGGATGGTACAGGTGAAAATCAGGGTACATCAGGGGATATGGTGCTGGATACGATGTTACAGGTGTTGATCAGTGTATATTTGCGAATATGAGCTGGACAGGATGTTACAGGTGAAGATCATGGTATATGGGGCTGGACAGGATGTTACTGGTAAAGTTCAGGTAATATCAGGGTATATGGGGCTGGACATGTGGTTACAGGTGAAGATCAGGGAATATGGGACTGGACAGGATGTTACTGGTAAAGGTCAGGGTATATGAGGCTGGGCAGGATGTTACAGGTGAAGATCAGGGGATATGGCACTGGAGAGGGTGTTACAGGTGAAGATTTGTGTGTGTCAGTGTATTTGGGGTGGACAGCATTTTACCAGTGAAGTTCAGGGTATATAGTGTTGGACAGAATGTTACAGCTGAGTATCAAGAAATATCTGGGTACATGGGGCTTGAGAGGATGTTACAAGAGAAGATCAGGGTATATCAGTGTATATGGGGCTGGATAGGATGTAACAGGTGAAGATCCGTGTATAAGTGCTGGACAGGATGTTACATGTGAAGATCAGGGTATGTCAGTGTATATGGGGCTGGTTAGGATGTTACAGGTGAAGATCAGGGTACATCAGCATATATGGGGCTGGACAAGTTTTTACAGGTGAAGATCAGGGTATATGGGGCTGGACAGGATGTTACACATAAAAATTAGGGGATATCAGGGTATATGGGGCTGGAAAGGATGTTACAGGTAAAAATTAGGGGATATCAGGGTATATGGGGCTGGACAGGATGTTACTGCTAAAGATCAGGGTATATGAGACTGGACAGGATGTTACTGGTAAAGATCAGGGTATATGGAGCTGGGTAGGATGTTACAGGTGAAGATCAGGGTATATCAAGGTATATGGGGCTGGACAGGATATTACTGGTAAAGATCAGGGTATTTGGGGCTGGACAGTATGTTACTGGTAAAGATCAGGGTATATGGGGCTGAACAGGAAGTTACTGGTTTAAGATCATGGTATATGGAGCTGGATAGGATGTTACAGGTGAAGATCAGGGGATATCAGGGTGTATGGGGCTGGACAGGATATTACAGCTGAAGATCAGGATATATCTGGTTACATGGGGCTAGACAGGATGTTACTGGTGAAGATCAGGGTATATCAGTGAAAATTGGGCTGTACAGGTTGTTACAGGTGAAGATCAGGTTATATAGGTCTCGACAGGTTGTTACAGGTGAAGATCAGGGTATATGGGGCTGGATAGTATATTACTGGTAAAGATCAGGGTATTTGGGGCTGGACAGTATGTTACTGGTAAAGATCAGGGTATATGGGGCTGAACAGGAAGTTACTGGTTTAAGATCATGGTATATGGAGCTGGATAGGATGTTACAGGTGAAGATCAGGGGATATCAGGGTGTATGGGGCTGGACAGGATATTACAGCTGAAGATCAGGATATATCTGGTTACATGGGGCTAGACAGGATGTTACTGGTGAAGATCAGGGTATATCAGTGAAAATTGGGCTGTACAGGTTGTTACAGGTGAAGATCAGGTTATATAGGTCTCGACAGGTTGTTACAGGTGAAGATCAGGGTATATGGGGCTGGATAGTATATTACTGGTAAAGATCAGGGTATTTGGGGCTGGACAGTATGTTACTGGTAAAGATCAGGGTATATGGGGCTGAACAGGAAGTTACTGGTTTAAGATCATGGTATATGGAGCTGGATAGGATGTTACAGGTGAAGATCAGGGGATATCAGGGTGTATGGGGCTGGACAGGATATTACAGCTGAAGATCAGGATATATCTGGTTACATGGGGCTAGACAGGATGTTACTGGTGAAGATCAGGGTATATCAGTGAAAATTGGGCTGTACAGGTTGTTACAGGTGAAGATCAGGTTATATAGGTCTCGACAGGTTGTTACAGGTGAAGATCAGGGTATATGGGGCTGGATAGTATGTTACAAGTGAAGATCATGTTATAAGGGCTGGACAGGATGTTACATGTGAATATCAGGATATATGGGCCTGGATAGGATTTTACAGGTGAAGATCAGGGCAAAACAGGCGGGATAGGATGTTACATGTGAAGATCAGGGTATATCAGGGTACATGCGGCTGGACAGGATGTTACAGGTGAACAGCAGGTTATGTCAGTGTACATGGGGCTGGACAGGATGTTACAGCTGAGGATCAATGTATATCAGGTTATATGGGGCTGGATAGGATGTTATAGGTCAAGATCAGGATATATCTGGTTACATGGGGCTTTACCGTATGTTACTGGTGAAGATCAGGTAATATCAGGGTATATGGGGCTGGACGTGTGTTTACAGGTGAAGATCAGGGTATATGGGTCTGGACAGGATGTTACTGGTAAAGATCAGGGTATATGAGGCTGGGCAGGATGTTACAGGTAAATTTCAGGGTATATGGAGCTGGATAGGATGTTACAGGTGAAGATCAGGGGATATCTGAGTATATGGGGCTGGATAGGATGTTACAGGTGAAGATCAGGTTATATAGGTCTCGACAGGTTGTTACAGGTGAAGATCAGGGTATATGGGGCAGGACAGGATGTTACAGGTGAAGATTAGTGTGTATCAGAGTATATGGGGCAGGACAGGATATTACAGTTGAAGATCAGGGTATATTAGGTTATATGGGGCTGGACAGGATGTTACAGGTGAATATCCGGGTATATGGTGCTGGATAGGATGTTATAGATGAAGATTAGGGTATATCAGGGTATATGCGGCTGGATAGGATGTTACATGTGAAGATCAGGGTATATCAGGTTATATCGGGCTGCATAGGATTTTACAGGTGAAGATCACGGTTTAAGGGCTGGACAGGATGTTACAGGAGTCGATCAGGTTATATCCGTGTATATGGAGCTGGACAGGATGCTACATGTGAAGTTCAGGGGATATCAGGGCATATGGAGCTGGAGAGGATGTAACAGGTGACGTCCAGTGTATATGGGGCAGGAAAGAATGTTACAGGTTAAGATCAGGGTAAATGGGGTGGACAGGATGAAACAGGTCAAGATCAGTTTATATAGGGCTGGACAGAATGTTACAGGTGAAGATCAGGGTATATGGGGCTGCACAGGATGTTAGAGGTAAAGATCAGGGTATATCAGGGTATATGCGGCTGGATAGGATGTTACAGGTGAAAATCAGGGTATATGGGGCTGGACAGGATGTTACAGGTGAATATCCGGGTATATGGTGCTGGATAGGATGTTATAGATGAAGATTAGGGTATATCAGGGTATATGCGGCTGGATAGGATGTTACATGTGAAGATCAGGGTATATCAGGTTATATCGGGCTGCATAGGATTTTACAGGTGAAGATCACGGTATAAGGGCTGGCCAGGATGTTACAGGTGAAGATCAGGGTATATCAGGGGATATGGGGCTGGACAGGATGTTACATGTGAAGATCAGGGTATATCAGGTTATGTCGGGCTGCATAGGATTTTACAGGTGAAGATCACGGTTTAAGGGCTGGACAGGATGTTACAGGAGTCGATCAGGTTATATCCGTGTATATGGAGCTGGACAGGATGCTACATGTGAAGTTCAGGGGATATCAGGGCATATGGAGCTGGGGAGGATGTAACAGGTGACGTCCAGTGTATATGGGGCAGGAAAGAATGTTACAGGTTAAGATCAGGGTAAATGGGGTGGACAGGATGAAACAGGTCAAGATCAGTTTATATAGGGCTGGACAGGATGTTACCGGTGAAGATCAGGGTATATCAGGGTATATGGGTCTGGACAGAATGTTACAGGTGAAGATCAGGGTATATGGGGCTGCACAGGATGTTAGAGGTAAAGATCAGGGTATATCAGGTTATATGCGGCTGGATAGGATGTTACAGGTGAAAATCAGGGTATATGGGGCCGGACAGGATGTTACATGTGAAGATCAGGGTATATCAGGTTATATCGGGCTGCATAGGATTTTACAGGTGAAGATCACAGTATAAGGGCTGGACAGGATGTTACAGGTGAAGATCAGGGTATATCAGGGGATATGGAGCTGCACCGGATGTTACATGTGAAGATCAGGGTATATGGGGCTGGATAGGATGTTACAGGTGAAGTTCAGGGCAAACGAGGCTGGTCAGGATGTTACTCATGAACAGCTGGTTATATCAGGGTAGATGAGGCTGGACAGGATGTTGCAGGTGAACAGCAGGTTATATCAGGGTGCATGGGGCTGGAGAGGATGGTACAGCTGAGGATCAAGGTATCTCAGGGTATATGGGGTTGGATAGGATGTTACAGGTGAAAATCAGGGTATATGGGCCTGGACTGGATGTTACAGGTGAAGAGCAGGTTATATCAGGGTACAGGGGATGGACAGGATGTTTCAGCTGTGTATCAATTTATATCAGGGTATATGATGTGTGATAGGATGTTACAGGTGAAGATCACAGTATATCAGATCATATGGGGGCTGCATAGGATGTTACAGGTGTTGATCAGTGTATATTTGGGAATATGAGCTGGACAGGATGTTACAAGTGAAGATCACGGTATATGGGGCTGGACAGGATGTTACAAGTGAAAAGCATGTTATATCAGGGTATATGGGGCTGGATAGGAAGTTACAGCAGAGGATCAAGGTATATCAGGGTATATGGGGCTGGATAGGATGTTACAGGTGAAAATCAGGGTATATGGGCCTGGACTGGATGTTACAGGTGAAGAGCAGGTTATATCAGAGTACAGGGGATGGACAGGATGTTACAGCTGTGTATCAATTTATATCAGGGTATATGATGTGTGATAGGATGTTACAGGTGAAGATCACAGTATATCAGATCATATGGGGCTGCATAGGATGTTACAGGTGTTGATCAGTGTATATTTGGGAATATGAGCTGGACAGGATGTTACAAGTGAAGATCACGGTATATGGGGCTGGACAGGATGTTACAAGTGAAAAGCATGTTATATCAGGGTATATGGGGCTGGATAGGATGTTACAGCAGAGGATCAAGGTATATCAGGGGATATGGTGCTGGATACGTTGTTACAGGTGTTAATCAGTGTATATTTGGGAATATGAGCTGGACAGGATGTTACAGGTGAAGATCAGGGCAAACGAGGCTGGTCAGGATGTTACTCGTGAACAGCAGGTTATATCAGAGTACATGAGGCTGGACAGGATGTTACAGGTGAACAGCAGGTTATATCAGGGTGCATGGGGCTGGAGAGGATGGTACAGCTGAGGATCAAGGTATAACAGGGTATATGGGAATGGATAGGATATTACAGGTGAAGATCAGGGTATATGGGGCTGGACAGGATGTTACAGGTGAACAGCAGGTTATATCAGGGTACATGGGGCTGGAGAGGATGGTACAGCTGAGGATCAAGGTATATCAGGGTATATGGGGCTGGATAGGATGTTACAGGTGAAAATCAGGGTATATGGGTCTGGACTGGATGTTACAGGTGAAGAGCAGGTTATATCAGGGTACAGGGGATGGACAGGATGTTACAGCTGTGGATCAATTTCTATCAGGGTATATGATGTGTGATAGGATGTTACAGGTGAAGATCATGGTATATCAGATCATATGGGGCTGCATAGGATGTTACTGGTGAAGATCAGGGTATATCAGGGGATATGGTGCTGGATACGATGTTACAGGTGTTGATCAGTGTATATTTGGGAATATGAGCTGGACAGGATGTTACAGGTGAAGATCATGGTATATGGGGCTGGACAGGATGTTACAAGTGAAGATCAGGGTATATCAGGTTATATGGGGCTAGATAACATGTTACAGGTGAAGATCATGGTATAACGGCTGGACAGGATGGTACATGTGAAGTTCAGGGTATATGGGGCTGGATAGGTTGTTACAGGTGAAGATTTGTGTGTATCAGAGTATATGGGGCAGGACAGGATATTACATTTCAAGATCAGCGTATATTAGGTTATATGGGGCTGGACAGGATGTTACAGGTGAAGATTAGGGTATATGGGGCTGGATAGGATGTTACAGGTGAATATCAGGGTATAGGGTGCTGGATAGGATGTTATAGATGAAGATCAGGGTATATCAGGGTATATGCGGCTGGATAGGATGTTACAGGTGCAGATCAGGGTTTAAGGTCTGGAGCAGATGTTACATGTGAAGATCATGGTATATCAGGATATATTTGGCTGGATAGGATGTTACAGGTGAAGAACAAGGCAAAAGAGGCTGGATAGGATGTTACAGGTGAAGATCAGTGTAAAAGAGGCTGGACAGGATGCTACTGGTGAACAGCTGGTTATATCATGGTACACATGGCTGGACAGGATGTTACAGGTGAACAGCAGGTTTTATCTGGGTACATGGGGCTGGAGAGGATGGTACAGCTGAGGATCAAGGTATATCACGTTAGATGGGGCTGGATAGGATGTTACAGGTGAAGATCAGGGTATATCAGTGGATATGGGGCAGTATAGGATGTTACATGTTAAGATCAGGTTATATCTGAGTATATGGGGCTGGACAGGATGTTACAACTGAGGATCAAGTTATATCAGGGTATATGGTGTGTGATAGGATGTTACAGGTGAAGATCAGGGTATATCAGGGCATATGGGGCTGGATAGGATGTTACAGGTGAAGATCATGGTATATGGGGCTGGACAGGATGATACAGGTGAAGAGCAGGTTATATCAGGGTACATGGGGCTGGAGAGGATGTTACAGCTGAGGATCAAGGTATATCAGGGTATATGGGGCTGGATAGGATGTTACAGGTGAAGATCAGGGTATATCAGGAGATATGGGACTGTATAGGATGTTACAGTTGGTGATCAGGGTATATCAGGGGATATGGAGCTGAACAGGATGTTACAGGTGATGATCAAGGGATATCTGTGTACATGGGGCTGGACAAGATGTTACAGTTGAGGATCAAGTTTTATCAGGGTGTATGGTGCTGAATAGGATGTTACAGGTGCAGATCAGGGTATTTCATGGTGTATGGGGCTCGATTGGATGTTACAGGTGAAGATCTTTGTATACCAGTGGATATAGAGCTGGACAGGATGTTACAGGTGTAGATCAGGGTATATGGGGCTGGACTGGATGCTACAGGTGAAGATCAGGGTATATGGGGTGTGATAGATGTTACAGCTGAAAGGGTATATGGGGCAGGACAGGAAGTTACAGGTGAAGATTAGTGTGTATCAGAGTATATGGGGCAGGACAGGATATTACAGTTGAAGATCAGGGTATATTAGTTTATATGGGGCTGGACAGGATGTTACAGGTGAATATCTGGGTATATGGTGCGGGATAGGATGTTATAGATGAAGATTAGGGTATATCAGGGTATATGCGGCTGGATAGGATGTTACAGGTGCAGATCAGGGTTTAAGGCCTGGACAGGATGTTACATGTGAAGATCAGGGTATATCAGGTTATATCGGGCTGCATAGGATGTTACAGGTGAAGATCCGGGTATATGGGGCTAGATAGGATGTTACAGGTGAAGATCAGGGCAAACGAGGCTGGTCAGGATGTTACTCGTGAACAGCAGGTTATATCAGGGTACACGAGGCTGGACAGGATGTTACAGTTGAGGATCAAGTTTTATCAGGGTGTATGGTGGTGAATACGATGTTACAGGTGCAGATCCGGGTATTTCATGGTGTATGGGACTGGATTGGATGTTACAGGTGAAGATCTTTGTATACCAGGGGATATAGAGCTGGACAGGATGTTACAGGTGTAGATCAGGGTATATGGAACTGGATAGGATGCTACAGGTGAAGATCAGGGTACATGGGGTGTGATAGATGTTACAGGTGAAGGTCAGGGTATATGGGGCAGGACAGGATGTTACAGGTGAAGATTAGTGTGTATCAGAGTATATGGGGCAGGACAGGATATTACAGGTGAATATCTGGGTATATGGTGCTGGATAGGATGTTATAGATGAAGATTAGGGTATATCAGGTTATATGTGTCTGGATCGGATGTTACAGGTGAAGATCAGGGTATATCAGGGGATATGGGGCTGTATAGGATGTTACAGGTCGTGATCAGGTTATATCAGGGAATATGGGGCTGGACAGTATGTTGCAGGTGAAGATTGGGGTATATGGGGCTGGACATGATGTTACAGCTGAGGATCAAGTTATATCAGGGTATATGGTGTGTGATAGGATGTTACAGGTGAAGATCACGGTATATCAGATTATATGGGGCTGCATAGGATGTTACAGGTGAAAATCAGGGTATATCAGGGGATATGGTGCTGGACACGATGTTACAGTTGTTGATCAGTATATATCTGGGAATACGAGCTGGACAGGATGTTACAGGTGAAGATCATGGTATATGGGGCTGGACAGGATGTTACAGGTGAAGATCAGGGCAAACGAGGCTGGTCAGGATGTTACAGGTGAACAGCAGGTTATATCAGGGTACATGGGGCTGGAGAGGATGGTACAGCTGAGGATCAAGGTATATCAGGGTATATGGGGCTGGATAGGATGTTACAGGTGAAAATCAGGGTACATCAGGGGATATGGTGCTGGATACGATGTTACAGGTGTTGATCAGTGTATATTTGCGAATATGAGCTGGACAGGATGTTACAGGTGAAGATCATGGTATCTGGGGCTGGACAGGATGTTACTGGTAAAGTTCAGGTAATATCAGGGTATATGGGGCTGGACATGTGGTTACAGGTGAAGATCAGGGAATATGGGACTGGACAGGATGTTACTGGTAAAGGTCAGGGTATATGAGGCTGGGCAGGATGTTACAGGTGAAGATCAGGGGATATCTGGGTATATGCAGCTGGACAGGATGTTACTGGTGAAGATCAGGGTATATGGCACTGGAGAGGGTGTTACAGGTGAAGATTTGTGTGTGTCAGTGTATTTGGGGTGGACAGCATTTTACCAGTGAAGTTCAGGGTATATAGTGTTGGACAGGATGTTACAGCTGAGTATCAAGAAATATCTGGGTACATGGGGCTTGAGAGGATGTTACAGGAGAAGATCAGGGTATATCAGTGTATATGGGGCTGGATAGGATGTAACAGGTGAAGATCCGTGTATAAGTGCTGGACAGGATGTTACATGTGAAGATCAGGGTATGTCAGTGTATATGGGGCTGGTTAGGATGTTACAGGTGAAGATCAGTGTATATGGGGCTGGACAGGATGTTACACGAAAAAATTAGGGGATATCAGGGTATATGGGGCTGGAAAGGATGTTACAGGTAAAAATTAGGGGATATCAGGGTATATGGGGCTGGACAGGATGTTACAGCTGAGTATCAAGAAATATCTGGGTACATGGGGCTTGAGAGGACGTTACAGGAGAAGATCAGGGTATATCAGTGTATATGGGGCTGGATAGTATGTAACAGGTGAAGATCCGTGTATAAGGGCTGGCCAGGATGTTACAGGTGAAGATCAGGGTATATCAGGGGATATGGTGCTGGACAGGATGTTACAGGTCGTGATCAGTGTATATCAGGGGATATGGAGCTGCACAGGATGTTACATGTGAAGATCAGGGTATTTGGGGCTGGATAGCATGTTACAGGTGAAGATCAGGGCAAACGAGGCTGGTCAGGATGTTACTCGTGAACAGCAGGTTATATCAGGGTGCATGGGTCTGGAGAGGATGGTACAGCTGAGGATCAAGGTATATCAGGCTATATGGGGCTGGATAGGATGTTACAGGTGAAAATCAGGGTATATGGGGCTGGACTGGATGTTACAGGTGAAGAGCAGGTTATATCAGGGTACAGGGGATGGACAGGATGTTACAGCCGAGCATCAAGTTATATCAGGGTATATGGTGTGTGATAGGATGTTACAGGTGAAGATCACGGTATATCAGATTATATGGGGCTGCATAGGATGTTACAGGTGAAAATCAGGGTACGTCAGGGGATATGGTGCTGGATACGATGTTACAGGTGTTGATCAGTGTATATTTGCGAATATGAGCTGGACAGGATGTTACAGGTGAAGATCATGGTATATGGGGCTGGACAGGATTTTACTGGTAAAGTTCAGGTAATATCAGGGTATATGGGGCTGGACATGATGTTACTGGTAAAGGTCAGGGTATATGAGGCTGGGCAGGATGTTACAGGTGAAGATCAGGGGATATCTGGGTATATGCAGCTGGACAGGATGTTACTGGTGAAGATCAGGGTATATGGCACTGGAGAGGGTGTTACAGGTGAAGATTTGTGTGTGTCAGTGTATTTGGGGTGGACAGCATTTTACCAGTGAAGTTCAGGGTATATAGTGTTGGACAGGATGTTACAGCTGAGTATTATGAAATATCTGGGTACATGGGGCTTGAGAGGATGTTACAGGAGAAGATCAGGGTATATCAGTGTATATGGGGCTGGATAGGATGTAACAGGTGAAGATCCATGTATAAGTGCTGGACAGGATGTTACATGTGAAGATCAGGGTATGTCAGTGTATATGGGGCTGGTTAGGATGTTACAGGTGAAGATCAGGGTACATCAGCATATATGGGGCTGGACAAGTTTTTACAGGTGAAGATCAGTGTATATGGGGCTGGACAGGATGTTACACGTAAAAATTAGGGGATATAAGGGTATATGGGGCTGGAAAGGATGTTACAGGTAAAAATTAGGGGATATCAGGGTATATGGGGCTGGACAGGATGTTACTGCTAAAGATCAGGGTATATGAGACTGGACAGGATGTTACTGGTAAAGATCAGGGTATATGGAGCTGGGTAGGATGTTACAGGTGAAGATCAGGGTATATCAGTGAAAATTGGGCTGTACAGGTTGTTACAGGTGAAGATCAGGTTATATAGGTCTCGACAGGTTGTTACAGGTGAAGATCAGGGTATATGGGGCTGGATAGTATGTTACAAGTGAAGATCATGTTATAAGGGCTGGACAGGATGTTACATGTGAATATCAATGTATATGGGGTTGGATAGGATGTTACAGGTGAAGATGAGGGTATAAGGGCTAGACCGGATGTTACATGTGAAGATCATGGTATATCAGGATATATGGGGCTGGATAGGATTTTACAGGTGAAGATCAGGGCAAAACAGGCGGGATAGGATGTTACAGGTGAAGATCAGGGTAAAAGAGGCTGGACAGGATGTTACATGTGAAGATCAGGGTATATCAGGGTACATGCGGCTGGGCAGGATGTTACAGGTGAAGATCAGGGGATATCTGGGTATATGCAGCTGGACAGGATGTTACTGGTGAAGATCAGGGTATATGGCACTGGAGAGGGTGTTACAGGTGAAGATTTGTGTGTGTCAGTGTATTTGGGGTGGACAGCATTTTACCGGTGAAGTTCAGGGTATATAGTGTTGGACAGGATGTTACAGCTGAGTATCAAGAAATATCTGGGTACATGGGGCTTGAGAGGATGTTACAGGAGAAGATCAGGGTATATCAGTGTATATGGGGCTGGACGAGTTTTTACAGGTGAAGATCAGGGTATATGGGGCTGGACAGGATGTTACACGTAAAAATTAGGGGATATCAGGGTATATGGGGCTGGAAAGGATGTTACAGGTAAAATTTAGGGGATATCGGTATATGGGGCTGGACAGGATGTTACTGCTAAAGATCAGGGTATATGAGACTGGACAGGATGTTACTGGTAAAGATCAGGGTATATGGAGCTGGGTAGGATGTTACAGGTGAAGATCAGGGTATATCAAGGTATATGGGGCTGGACAGGATATCACTGGTAAAGATCAGGGTATTTGGGGCTGGACAGTATGTTACTGGTAAAGATCAGGGTATATGGGGCTGAACAGGAATGTACTGGTTTAAGATCATGGTATATGGAGCTGGATAGGATGTTACAAGTGAAGATCAAGGGATATCAGGGTGTATGGGGCTGGACAGGATATTACTGGTAAAGATCAGGGTATTTGGGGCTGCACAGTATGTTACTGGTAAAGATCAGGGTATATGGAGCTGGATAGGATGTTACAGGTAAAAATCAGGGTATATCAAGGTATATGGAGCTGGACATGATGTTACAGCTGAAGATCAGGATATATCTGGTTACATGGGGCTAGACAGGATGTTACTGGTGAAGATCAGGGTATATCAGTGAAAATTGGGCTGTACAGGTTGTTACAGGTGAAGATCAGGTTATATAGGTCTCGACAGGTTGTTACAGGTGAAGATCAGGGTATATGGGGCTGGATAGTATGTTACAAGTGAAGATCATGTTATAAGGGCTGGACAGGATGTTACATGTGAATATCAGGGTATGTGGGGTTGGATAGGATGTTACAGGTGAAGATGAGGGTATAAGGGCTAGACCGGATGTTACATGTGAAGATCATGGTATATCAGGATATATGGGGCTGGATAGGATTTTACAGGTGAAGATCAGGGCAAAACAGGCGGGATAGGATGTTACAGGTGAAGATCAGGGTAAAAGAGGCTGGACAGGATGTTACATGTGAAGATCAGGGTATATCAGGGTACATGCGGCTGGGCAGGATGTTACAGGTGAAGATCAGGGGATATCTGGGTATATGCAGCTGGACAGGATGTTACAGGAGAAGATCAGGGTATATCAGTGTATATGGGGCTGGATAGGATGTAACAGGTGAAGATCCGTGTATAAGTGCTGGACAGGATGTTACATGTGAAGATCAGGGTATGTCAGTGTATATGGGGCTGGTTAGGATGTTACAGGTGAAGATCAGGGTACATCAGCATATATGGGGCTGGACAAGTTTTTACAGGTGAAGATCAGGGTATATGGGGCTGGACAGGATGTTACAGGTAAAAATTAGGAGATATCAGGGTATATGGGGCTGGACAGGATGTTACTGCTAAAGATCAGGGTATATGAGACTGGACAGGATGTTACTGGTAAAGATCAGGGTATATGGAGCTGGGTAGGATGTTACAGGTGAAGATCAGGGTATATCAAGGTATATGGGGCTGGACAGGATATTACTGGTAAAGATCAGGGTATTTGGGGCTGGACAGTATGTTACTGGTAAAGATCAGGGTATATGGGGCTGAACAGGAAGTTACTGGTTTAAGATCATGGTATATGGAGCTGGATAGGATGTTACAGGTGAAGATCAGGGGATATCAGGGTGTATGGGGCTGGACAGGATATTACTGGTAAAGATCAGGGTATTTGGGGCTGCACAGTATGTTACTGGTAAAGATCAGGGTATATGGAGCTGGATAGGATGTTACAGGTAAAAATCAGGGTATATCAAGGTATATGGAGCTGGACATGATGTTACAGCTGAAGATCAGGATATATCTGGTTACATGGGGCTAGACAGGATGTTACTGGTGAAGATCAGGGTATATCAGTGAAAATTGGGCTGTACAGGTTGTTACAGGTGAAGATCAGGTTATATAGGTCTCGACAGGTTGTTACAGGTGAAGATCAGGGTATATGGGGCTGGATAGTATGTTACAAGTGAAGATCATGTTATAAGGGCTGGACAGGATGTTACATGTGAATATCAGGGTATATGGGGTTGGATAGGATGTTACAGGTGAAGATGGTATAAGGGCTAGACCGGATGTTACATGTGAAGATCATGGTATATCAGGATATATGGGGCTGGATAGGATTTTACAGGTGAAGATCAGGGCAAAACAGGCGGGATAGGATGTTACAGGTGAAGATCAGGGTATATCAGGGTACATGCGGCTGGGCAGGATGTTACAGGTGAAGATCAGGGGATATCTGGGTATATGCAGCTGGACAGGATGTTACTGGTGAAGATCAGGGTATATGGCACTGGAGAGGGTGTTACAGGTGAAGATTTGTGTGTGTCAGTGTATTTGGGGTGGACAGCATTTTACCGGTGAAGTTCAGGGTATATAGTGTTGGACAGGATGTTACAGCTGAGTATCAAGAAATATCTGGGTACATGGGGCTTGAGAGGATGTTACAGGAGAAGATCAGCGTATATCAGTGTATATGGGGCTGGATAGGATGTAACAGGTGAAGATCCGTGTATAAGTGCTGGACAGGATGTTACATGTGAAGATCAGGGTATGTCAGTGTATATGGGGCTGGTTAGGATGTTACAGGTGAAGATCAGGGTACATCAGCATATATGGGGCTGGACAAGTTTTTACAGGTGAAGATCAGGGTATATGGGGCTGGACAGGATGTTACAGGTAAAAATTAGGGGATATCAGGGTATATGGGGCTGGACAGGATGTTACTGCTAAAGATCAGGGTATATGAGACTGGACAGGATGTTACTGGTAAAGATCAGGGTATATGGAGCTGGGTAGGATGTTACAGGTGAAGATCAGGGTATATCAAGGTATATGGGGCTGGACAGGATATTACTGGTAAAGATCAGGGTATTTGGGGCTGGACAGTATGTTACTGGTAAAGATCAGGGTATATGGGGCTGAACAGGAAGTTACTGGTTTAAGATCATGGTATATGGAGCTGGATAGGATGTTACAGGTGAAGATCAGGGGATATCAGGGTGTATGGGGCTGGACAGGATATTACTGGTAAAGATCAGGGTATTTGGGGCTGGACAGTATGTTACTGGTAAAGATCAGGGTATATGGAGCTGGATAGGATGTTACAGGTGAAGATCATGGTATATGGGGCTGGACAGGATGTTACAAGAGAAGATCAGGATATATCAGGTTATATGGGGCTAGATAACATGTTACAGGTGAAGATCATGGTATAACGGCTGGACAGGATTTTACAAGTGAAGATCAGGGTATATCAGGGTATATGGGGCATATGGGGCTGCATAGGATGTTACTGGTGAATATCAGGGTAAATGAGGCTGGACAGGATGTTACAGGTGAAGATTAGGGTATATGGGGCTGGATAGGATGTTACAGGTGAAGATCAGGCGTATATGTGGCTGGACAGGATGTTACCGGTGAAGATTAGGGTATATGGGGCTGGATAGGATGTTACAGGTGACGTCCAGTGTATATGGGGCAGGAAAGAAAGTTACAGGTTAAGATCAGGGTAAATGGGGTGGACAGGATGAAACAGGTGAAGATCAGGTTATATAGGACTGGACAGGATGTTACCGGTGAAGATCAGGGTATATAGGACTGGACAGGATGTTACCGGTGAAGATCAGGGTATATCAGATCATATGGGGCTGCATAGGATGTTACTGGTGAAGATCAGGGTATATCAGGGGATATGGTGCTGGATACGATGTTACAGGTGTTGATTAGTGTATATTTGGGAATATGAGCTGGACAGGATGTTACAGGTGAATATCATGGTATATGGGGCTGGACAGGATGTTACAAGTGAAGATCAGGGTATATCAGGTTATATTTGGCTAGATAACATGTTACAGGTGAAGATCATGGTATAACGGCTCGACAGGATTTTACAAGTGAAGATCAGGGTATATCAGGGTATATGGGGCATATGGGGCTGCATAGGATGTTACTGGTGAATATCAGGGTAAAGGAGGCTGGACAGGATGTTACAGGTGAAGATTAGGGTATATGGGGCTGGATAGGATGTTACAGGTGAAGATCAGGCGTATATGTGGCTGGACAGGATGTTACCAGTGAAGATTAGGGTATATGGGGCTGGATAGGATGTTACAGGTGACGTCCAGTGTATATGGGGCAGGAAAGAAAGTTACAGGTTAAGATCAGGGTAAATGGGGTGGACAGGATGAAACAGGTGAAGATCAGGTTATATAGGACTGGACAGGATGTTACCGGTGAAGATCAGGGTATATAGGACTGGACAGGATGTTACCGGTGAAGATCAGGGTATATCAGATCATATGGGGCTGCATAGGATGTTACTGGTGAAGATCAGGGTATATCAGGGGATATGGTGCTGGATACGATGTTACAGGTGTTGATTAGTGTATATTTGGGAATATGAGCTGGACAGGATGTTACAGGTGAAGATCATGGTATATGGGGCTGGACAGGATGTTACAAGTGAAGATCAGGGTATATCAGGTTATATGGGGCTAGATAACATGTTACAGGTGAAGATCATGGTATAACGGCTCGACAGGATTTTACAAGTGAAGATCAGGGTATATCAGGGTATATGGGGCATATGGGGCTGCATAGGATGTTACTGGTGAATATCAGGGTAAAGGAGGCTGGACAGGATGTTACAGGTGAAGATTAGGGTATATGGGGCTGGATAGGATGTTACAGGTGAAGATCAGGCGTATATGTGGCTGGACAGGATGTTACCGGTGAAGATTAGGGTATATGGGGCTGGATAGGATGTTACAGGTGAAGATCAGGGTATAAGGGCTGGACAGGATGTTACAGCTGAGGATCAAGGTATATCAGGGTATATGTGTCTGGATCGGATGTTACAGGTGAAGATCAGGGTATATCAGGGGATATGGGGCTGTATAGGATGTTACAGGTCGTGATCAGGTTATATCAGGGAATATGGGGCTGGACAGTATGTTGCAGGTGAAGATTGGGGTATATGGGGCTGGACATGATGTTACAGCTGAGGATCAAGTTATATCAGGGTGTGTGATAGGATGTTACAGGTGAAGATCACGGTATATCAGATTATATGGGGCTGCATTGGATGTTACAGGTGAAAATCAGGGTATATCAGGGGATATGGTGCTGGACACGATGTTACAGTTGTTGATCAGTATATATCTGGGAATATGAGCTGCACAGGATATTACAGGTGAAGATCATGGTATATGGGGCTGGACAGGATGATACAGGTGAAGAGCAGGTTATATCAGGGTATATGGGGCCGGATAGGATGTTACAGGTGAAGATCAGGGTATATCAGGAGATATGGGACTGTATAGGATGTTACAGTTGGTGATCAGGGTATATCAGGGGATATGGAGCTGAACAGGATGTTACAGGTGATGATCAAGGGATATCTATGTACATGGGGCTGGACAAGATGTTACAGTTGAGGATCAAGTTTTATCAGGGTGTATGGTGCTGAATAGGATGTTACAGGTGCAGATCAGGGTATTTCATGGTGTATGGGGCTCGATTGGATGTTACAGGTGAAGATCTTTGTATACCAGTGGATATAGAGCTGGACAGGATGTTACAGGTGTAGATCAGGGTATATGGGGCTGGACTGGATGCTACAGGTGAAGATCAGGGTATATGGGGTGTGATAGATGTTACAGCTGAAAGGGTATATGGGGCAGGACAGGAAGTTACAGGTGAAGATTAGTGTGTATCAGAGTATATGGGGCAGGACAGGATATTACAGTTGAAGATCAGGGTATATTAGTTTATATGGGGCTGGACAGGATGTTACAGGTGAATATCTGGGTATATGGTGCGGGATAGGATGTTATAGATGAAGATTAGGGTATATCAGGGTATATGCGGCTGGATAGGATGTTACATGTGAAGATCAGGGTATATCAGGTTATATCGGGCTGCATAGGATGTTACAGGTGAAGATCAGGGTATATGGTGCTGGATAGGATGTTACAGGTGAAGATCAGGGCAAACGAGGCTGGTCAGGATGTTACTCGTGAACAGCAGGTTATATCAGGGTGCATGGGGCTGGAGAGGATGTTACCTGTAAACAGCAGGTTATATCAGTGTACATGGGGCTGGAGAGGATGGTACAGCTGAGGATCAAGGTATATCA
Source organism: Hypanus sabinus (assembly GCF_030144855.1). NCBI lineage: Eukaryota > Metazoa > Chordata > Chondrichthyes > Myliobatiformes > Dasyatidae > Hypanus > Hypanus sabinus. The sequence continues at coordinate 6,964,494 of NC_082727.1, forward strand.
GGGTATATGGGGCTGGATAGGATGTTACAGGTGAAAATCAGGGTACATCAGGGGATATGGTGCTGGATACGATGTTACAGGTGTTGATCAGTGTATATTTGCGAATATGAGCTGGACAGGATGTTACAGGTGAGGATCATATTATATCAGGGTATTTGGGGCTGGATAGGATTTTACAAGTGAAGATCAGGGTATGAGGGCTGGCCAGGATGGTACATGCGAAGTTCAGAGTATATGGGGCAGGACAGGATGTTACATTTGAAGATCAGGGTATATGGGGCTGGATAGGATGTTACAGGTGAATATCAGGGTATAGGGTGCTGGATAGGATGTTATAGATGAAGATCAGGGTATATCAATGTATATGCGGCTGGATAGGATGTTAAAGGTGCAGATCAGGGTTTAAGGGCTGGAAAGGATGATACATATGAAGATCATGGTATATCAGTGTATATGTGGCTGGATAGGATGTTACAGGTGAAGAACAGGGCAAAAGAGGCTGGATAGGATGTTACAGGTGAAGATCAGTGTAAAAGAGGCTGGACAGGATGCTACTGGTGAACAGCTGGTTATATCAGGGTGCATGGGGCTGGAGAGGATGGTACAGCTGAGGATCAAGGTATATCAGGGTATATGGGGCTGGATAGGATGTTATAGGTGAACAGCAGGTTATATCAGGGTGCATGGGGCTGGAGAGGATGGTACAGCTGAGGATCAAGGTATATCAGGGTAAATGAGGCTGGATAGGATGTTATAGGTGAAGATCAGGGTTTATATTAGGTTATACGGGGCTGGACAGGATGTTACAGGTGAAGATCAGCGTATATCAGGGTATGTTATGTGTGATAGGATGTTACAGGTGAAGATCAGTGTATATTAGTTCATTTGGGTCTGGACAGGATGTTACCGGTGAAGATCAGGGCATATCAGGGTATATGGGGCTGGATAGGATGTTAGAGGTGAAAATCAGGGTATATCAATGTATATAGGTCTGGACGATGCTACAGGTCAAGATCAGGATATATCTGGTTACATGGGGCTACACAGAATGTTACTGGTGAAGATCAGGTAATATCAGAGTATATGGGGCTAGACAGGTGGTTACAGGTGAAGATCAGGGTATATGGGGCTGGACAGGATGTTACTGGTAAAGTTCAGGTAATATCAGTGTATATGGGGCTGGACAGGATGTTACTGGTAAATATCAGAGTATATGAGGCTGGACAGGATGTTACTGGTAAAGATCAGGGTATATGGCGCTGGAGAGGGTGTTACAGGTGAAGATTTGGGTGTGTCAGTGTATTTGGGGTGGACAGCATTTTACAGGTGAAGTTCAGCGTATATAGTGTTGGACAGGATGTTACAGCTGAGGATCAAGAAATATCTGGGTACATGTGGCTTGAGAGGATGTTACAGGTGAAGATCAGGGTATATGGGGCTGGATAGGATGTAACAGGTAAAGATCCGTGTATAAGTGCTGGACAGAATGTTACAAGGGAAGATCAGGGTATATCAGGGTATATGGGGCTGGTTAGGATGTTACAGGTGAAGATCAGGGTACATCAGTGTATATGGGGCTGGACAAGTTTTTACAGGTGAAGATCAGGGTATATCAGGGTATATGGGGATGGATAGGATGTTACAGATGAAGATCAGGGTATATGGGGCTGGACAGGATGATACAGGTGAAGAGCAGGTTATGTCAGGGTACATGGGGCTGGAGAGGATGTTACAGGTGAAGATCAGGGTATATCAGGAGATATGGGACTGTATAGGATGTTACAGTTGGTGATCAGGGTATATCAGGGGATATGGAGCTGAACAGGATGTTACAGGTGATGATCAAGGGATATCTATGTACATGGGGCTGGACAAGATGTTACAGTTGAGGATCAAGTTTTATCAGGGTGTATGGTGCTGAATAGGATGTTACAGGTGCAGATCAGGGTATTTCATGGTGTATGGGGCTCGATTGGATGTTACAGGTGAAGATCTTTGTATACCAGTGGATATAGAGCTGGACAGGATGTTACAGGTGTAGATCAGGGTATATGGGGCTGGACTGGATGCTACAGGTGAAGATCAGGGTATATGGGGTGTGATAGATGTTACAGCTGAAAGGGTATATGGGGCAGGACAGGAAGTTACAGGTGAAGATTAGTGTGTATCAGAGTATATGGGGCAGGACAGGATATTACAGTTGAAGATCAGGGTATATTAGTTTATATGGGGCTGGACAGGATGTTACAGGTGAATATCTGGGTATATGGTGCGGGATAGGATGTTATAGATGAAGATTAGGGTATATCAGGGTATATGCGGCTGGATAGGATGTTACAGGTGCAGATCAGGGTTTAAGGCCTGGACAGGATGTTACATGTGAAGATCAGGGTATATCAGGTTATATCGGGCTGCATAGGATGTTACAGGTGAAGATCACGGTATAAGGGCTGGACAGATGTTACAGGTGAAGATCAGGGTATATCAGGGGATATGGTGCTGGACAGGATGTTACAGGTCGTGATCAGTGTATATCAGGGGATATGGAGCTGCACAGGATGTTACATGTGAAGATCCGGGTATATGGGGCTGGATAGGATGTTACAGGTGAAGATCAGGGCAAACGAGGCTGGTCAGGATGTTACTCGTGAACAGCTGGTTATATCAAGGTGCATGGGGCTGGAGAGGATGGTACAGGTGAAAATCAGGGTACATCAGGGGATATGGTGCTGGATACGATGTTACAGGTGTTGATCAGTGTATATTTGCGAATATGAGCTGGACAGGATGTTACAGGTGAAGATCATGGTATATGGGGCTGGACAGGATGTTACTGGTAAAGTTCAGGTAATATCAGGGTATATGGGGCTGGACATGTGGTTACAGGTGAAGATCAGGGAATATGGGACTGGACAGGATGTTACTGGTAAAGGTCAGGGTATATGAGGCTGGGCAGGATGTTACAGGTGCGATCAGGGTATATCAGGTTATATGGGGCTAGATAACATGTTACAGGTGAAGATCATGGTATAACGGCTCGACAGGATTTTACAAGTGAAGATCAGGGTATATCAGGGTATATGGGGCATATGGGGCTGCATAGGATGTTACTGGTGAATATCAGGGTAAAGGAGGCTGGACAGGATGTTACAGGTGAAGATTAGGGTATATGGGGCTGGATAGGATGTTACAGGTGAAGATCAGGCGTATATGTGGCTGGACAGGATGTTACCGGTGAAGATTAGGGTATATGGGGCTGGATAGGATGTTACAGGTGAAGATCAGGGTATAAGGGCTGGACAGGATGTTACAGCTGAGGATCAAGGTATATCAGGGTATATGTGTCTGGATCGGATGTTACAGGTGAAGATCAGGGTATATCAGGGGATATGGGGCTGTATAGGATGTTACAGGTCGTGATCAGGTTATATCAGGGAATATGGGGCTGGACAGTATGTTGCAGGTGAAGATTGGGGTATATGGGGCTGGACATGATGTTACAGCTGAGGATCAAGTTATATCAGGGTGTGTGATAGGATGTTACAGGTGAAGATCACGGTATATCAGATTATATGGGGCTGCATTGGATGTTACAGGTGAAAATCAGGGTATATCAGGGGATATGGTGCTGGACACGATGTTACAGTTGTTGATCAGTATATATCTGGGAATATGAGCTGCACAGGATATTACAGGTGAAGATCATGGTATATGGGGCTGGACAGGATGATACAGGTGAAGAGCAGGTTATATCAGGGTATATGGGGCCGGATAGGATGTTACAGGTGAAGATCAGGGTATATCAGGAGATATGGGACTGTATAGGATGTTACAGTTGGTGATCAGGGTATATCAGGGGATATGGAGCTGAACAGGATGTTACAGGTGATGATCAAGGGATATCTATGTACATGGGGCTGGACAAGATGTTACAGTTGAGGATCAAGTTTTATCAGGGTGTATGGTGCTGAATAGGATGTTACAGGTGCAGATCAGGGTATTTCATGGTGTATGGGGCTCGATTGGATGTTACAGGTGAAGATCTTTGTATACCAGTGGATATAGAGCTGGACAGGATGTTACAGGTGTAGATCAGGGTATATGGGGCTGGACTGGATGCTACAGGTGAAGATCAGGGTATATGGGGTGTGATAGATGTTACAGCTGAAAGGGTATATGGGGCAGGACAGGAAGTTACAGGTGAAGATTAGTGTGTATCAGAGTATATGGGGCAGGACAGGATATTACAGTTGAAGATCAGGGTATATTAGTTTATATGGGGCTGGACAGGATGTTACAGGTGAATATCTGGGTATATGGTGCGGGATAGGATGTTATAGATGAAGATTAGGGTATATCAGGGTATATGCGGCTGGATAGGATGTTACATGTGAAGATCAGGGTATATCAGGTTATATCGGGCTGCATAGGATGTTACAGGTGAAGATCAGGGTATATGGTGCTGGATAGGATGTTACAGGTGAAGATCAGGGCAAACGAGGCTGGTCAGGATGTTACTCGTGAACAGCAGGTTATATCAGGGTGCATGGGGCTGGAGAGGATGTTACCTGTAAACAGCAGGTTATATCAGTGTACATGGGGCTGGAGAGGATGGTACAGCTGAGGATCAAGGTATATCAGGGTATATGGGGCTGGATAGGATGTTACAGGTGAAAATCAGGGTACATCAGGGGATATGGTGCTGGATACGATGTTACAGGTGTTGATCAGTGTATATTTGCGAATATGAGCTGGACAGGATGTTACAGGTGAGGATCATATTATATCAGGGTATTTGGGGCTGGATAGGATTTTACAAGTGAAGATCAGGGTATGAGGGCTGGCCAGGATGGTACATGCGAAGTTCAGAGTATATGGGGCAGGACAGGATGTTACATTTGAAGATCAGGGTATATGGGGCTGGATAGGATGTTACAGGTGAATATCAGGGTATAGGGTGCTGGATAGGATGTTATAGATGAAGATCAGGGTATATCAATGTATATGCGGCTGGATAGGATGTTAAAGGTGCAGATCAGGGTTTAAGGGCTGGAAAGGATGATACATATGAAGATCATGGTATATCAGTGTATATGTGGCTGGATAGGATGTTACAGGTGAAGAACAGGGCAAAAGAGGCTGGATAGGATGTTACAGGTGAAGATCAGTGTAAAAGAGGCTGGACAGGATGCTACTGGTGAACAGCTGGTTATATCAGGGTGCATGGGGCTGGAGAGGATGGTACAGCTGAGGATCAAGGTATATCAGGGTATATGGGGCTGGATAGGATGTTATAGGTGAACAGCAGGTTATATCAGGGTGCATGGGGCTGGAGAGGATGGTACAGCTGAGGATCAAGGTATATCAGGGTAAATGAGGCTGGATAGGATGTTATAGGTGAAGATCAGGGTTTATATTAGGTTATACGGGGCTGGACAGGATGTTACAGGTGAAGATCAGCGTATATCAGGGTATGTTATGTGTGATAGGATGTTACAGGTGAAGATCAGTGTATATTAGTTCATTTGGGTCTGGACAGGATGTTACCGGTGAAGATCAGGGCATATCAGGGTATATGGGGCTGGATAGGATGTTAGAGGTGAAAATCAGGGTATATCAATGTATATAGGTCTGGACGATGCTACAGGTCAAGATCAGGATATATCTGGTTACATGGGGCTACACAGAATGTTACTGGTGAAGATCAGGTAATATCAGAGTATATGGGGCTAGACAGGTGGTTACAGGTGAAGATCAGGGTATATGGGGCTGGACAGGATGTTACTGGTAAAGTTCAGGTAATATCAGTGTATATGGGGCTGGACAGGATGTTACTGGTAAATATCAGAGTATATGAGGCTGGACAGGATGTTACTGGTAAAGATCAGGGTATATGGCGCTGGAGAGGGTGTTACAGGTGAAGATTTGGGTGTGTCAGTGTATTTGGGGTGGACAGCATTTTACAGGTGAAGTTCAGCGTATATAGTGTTGGACAGGATGTTACAGCTGAGGATCAAGAAATATCTGGGTACATGTGGCTTGAGAGGATGTTACAGGTGAAGATCAGGGTATATGGGGCTGGATAGGATGTAACAGGTAAAGATCCGTGTATAAGTGCTGGACAGAATGTTACAAGGGAAGATCAGGGTATATCAGGGTATATGGGGCTGGTTAGGATGTTACAGGTGAAGATCAGGGTACATCAGTGTATATGGGGCTGGACAAGTTTTTACAGGTGAAGATCAGGGTATATCAGGGTATATGGGGATGGATAGGATGTTACAGATGAAGATCAGGGTATATGGGGCTGGACAGGATGATACAGGTGAAGAGCAGGTTATGTCAGGGTACATGGGGCTGGAGAGGATGTTACAGGTGAAGATCAGGGTATATCAGGAGATATGGGACTGTATAGGATGTTACAGTTGGTGATCAGGGTATATCAGGGGATATGGAGCTGAACAGGATGTTACAGGTGATGATCAAGGGATATCTATGTACATGGGGCTGGACAAGATGTTACAGTTGAGGATCAAGTTTTATCAGGGTGTATGGTGCTGAATAGGATGTTACAGGTGCAGATCAGGGTATTTCATGGTGTATGGGGCTCGATTGGATGTTACAGGTGAAGATCTTTGTATACCAGTGGATATAGAGCTGGACAGGATGTTACAGGTGTAGATCAGGGTATATGGGGCTGGACTGGATGCTACAGGTGAAGATCAGGGTATATGGGGTGTGATAGATGTTACAGCTGAAAGGGTATATGGGGCAGGACAGGAAGTTACAGGTGAAGATTAGTGTGTATCAGAGTATATGGGGCAGGACAGGATATTACAGTTGAAGATCAGGGTATATTAGTTTATATGGGGCTGGACAGGATGTTACAGGTGAATATCTGGGTATATGGTGCGGGATAGGATGTTATAGATGAAGATTAGGGTATATCAGGGTATATGCGGCTGGATAGGATGTTACAGGTGCAGATCAGGGTTTAAGGCCTGGACAGGATGTTACATGTGAAGATCAGGGTATATCAGGTTATATCGGGCTGCATAGGATGTTACAGGTGAAGATCACGGTATAAGGGCTGGACAGATGTTACAGGTGAAGATCAGGGTATATCAGGGGATATGGTGCTGGACAGGATGTTACAGGTCGTGATCAGTGTATATCAGGGGATATGGAGCTGCACAGGATGTTACATGTGAAGATCCGGGTATATGGGGCTGGATAGGATGTTACAGGTGAAGATCAGGGCAAACGAGGCTGGTCAGGATGTTACTCGTGAACAGCTGGTTATATCAAGGTGCATGGGGCTGGAGAGGATGGTACAGGTGAAAATCAGGGTACATCAGGGGATATGGTGCTGGATACGATGTTACAGGTGTTGATCAGTGTATATTTGCGAATATGAGCTGGACAGGATGTTACAGGTGAAGATCATGGTATATGGGGCTGGACAGGATGTTACTGGTAAAGTTCAGGTAATATCAGGGTATATGGGGCTGGACATGTGGTTACAGGTGAAGATCAGGGAATATGGGACTGGACAGGATGTTACTGGTAAAGGTCAGGGTATATGAGGCTGGGCAGGATGTTACAGGTGAAGATCAGGGTATATGGCACTGGAGAGGGTGTTACAGGTGAAGATTTGTGTGTGTCAGTGTATTTGGGGTGGACAGCATTTTACCGGTGAAGTTCAGGGTATATAGTGTTGGACAGGATGTTACAGCTGAGTATCAAGAAATATCTGGGTACATGGGGCTTGAGAGGATGTTACAAGAGAAGATCAGGGTATGTCAGTGTATATGGGGCTGGTTAGGATGTTACAGGTGAAGATCAGGGTACATCAGCATATATGGGGCTGGACAAGTTTTTACAGGTGAAGATCAGGGTATATGGGGCTGGACAGGATGTTACACGTAAAAATTAGGGGATATCAGGGTATATGGGGCTGGACAGGATGTTACTGCTAAAGATCAGGGTATATGAGACTGGACAGGATGTTACTGGTAAAGATCAGGGTATATGGAGCTGGGTAGGATGTTACAGGTGAAGATCAGGGTATATCAAGGTATATGGGGCTGGACAGGATATTACTGGTAAAGATCAGGGTATTTGGGGCTGCACAGTATGTTACTGGTAAAGATCAGGGTATATGGAGCTGGATAGGATGTTACAGGTAAAAATCAGGGTATATCAAGGTATATGGAGCTGGACATGATGTTACAGCTGAAGATCAGGATATATCTGGTTACATGGGGCTAGACAGGATGTTACTGGTGAAGATCAGGGTATATCAGTGAAAATTGGGCTGTACAGGTTGTTACAGGTGAAGATCAGGTTATATAGGTCTCGACAGGTTGTTACAGGTGAAGATCAGGGTATATGGGGCTGGATAGTATGTTACAAGTGAAGATCATGTTATAAGGGCTGGACAGGATGTTACATGTGAATATCAGGATATATGGGGCTGGATAGGATTTTACAGGTGAAGATCAGGGCAAAACAGGCGGGATAGGATGTTACATGTGAAGATCAGTGTATATCAGGGTACATGCGGCTGGACAGGATGTTACAGGTGAACAGCAGTTTATGTCAGTGTACATGGGGCTGGACAGGATGTTACAGCTGAGGATCAATGTATATCAGGTTATATGGGGCTGGATAGGATGTTATAGGTCAAGATCAGGATATATCTGGTTACATGGGGCTTTACCGTATGTTACTGGTGAAGATCAGGTAATATCAGGGTATATGGGGCTGGACGTGTGTTTACAGGTGAAGATCAGGGTATATGGGTCTGGACAGGATGTTACTGGTAAAGATCAGGGTATATGAGGCTGGGCAGGATGTTACAGGTAAATTTCAGGGTATATGGAGCTGGATAGGATGTTACAGGTGAAGATCAGGGGATATCTGGGTATATGGGGCTGGATAGGATTTTACAAGTGAAGATCAGGGTATGAGGGCTGGCCAGGATGGTACATGCGAAGTTCAGAGTATATGGGGCAGGACAGGATGTTACATTTGAAGATCAGGGTATATGGGGCTGGATAGGATGTTACAGGTGAATATCAGGGTATAGGGTGCTGGATAGGATGTTATAGATGAAGATCAGGGTATATCAATGTATATGCGGCTGGATAGGATGTTAAAGGTGCAGATCAGGGTTTAAGGGCTGGAAAGGATGATACATATGAAGATCATGGTATATCAGTGTATATGTGGCTGGATAGGATGTTACAGGTGAAGAACAGGGCAAAAGAGGCTGGATAGGATGTTACAGGTGAAGATCAGTGTAAAAGAGGCTGGACAGGATGCTACTGGTGAACAGCTGGTTATATCAGGGTGCATGGGGCTGGAGAGGATGGTACAGCTGAGGATCAAGGTATATCAGGGTATATGGGGCTGGATAGGATGTTATAGGTGAACAGCAGGTTATATCAGGGTGCATGGGGCTGGAGAGGATGGTACAGCTGAGGATCAAGGTATATCAGGGTAAATGAGGCTGGATAGGATGTTATAGGTGAAGATCAGGGTTTATATTAGGTTATACGGGGCTGGACAGGATGTTACAGGTGAAGATCAGCGTATATCAGGGTATGTTATGTGTGATAGGATGTTACAGGTGAAGATCAGTGTATATTAGTTCATTTGGGTCTGGACAGGATGTTACCGGTGAAGATCAGGGCATATCAGGGTATATGGGGCTGGATAGGATGTTAGAGGTGAAAATCAGGGTATATCAATGTATATAGGTCTGGACGATGCTACAGGTCAAGATCAGGATATATCTGGTTACATGGGGCTACACAGAATGTTACTGGTGAAGATCAGGTAATATCAGAGTATATGGGGCTAGACAGGTGGTTACAGGTGAAGATCAGGGTATATGGGGCTGGACAGGATGTTACTGGTAAAGTTCAGGTAATATCAGTGTATATGGGGCTGGACAGGATGTTACTGGTAAATATCAGAGTATATGAGGCTGGACAGGATGTTACTGGTAAAGATCAGGGTATATGGCGCTGGAGAGGGTGTTACAGGTGAAGATTTGGGTGTGTCAGTGTATTTGGGGTGGACAGCATTTTACAGGTGAAGTTCAGCGTATATAGTGTTGGACAGGATGTTACAGCTGAGGATCAAGAAATATCTGGGTACATGTGGCTTGAGAGGATGTTACAGGTGAAGATCAGGGTATATGGGGCTGGATAGGATGTAACAGGTAAAGATCCGTGTATAAGTGCTGGACAGAATGTTACAAGGGAAGATCAGGGTATATCAGGGTATATGGGGCTGGTTAGGATGTTACAGGTGAAGATCAGGGTACATCAGTGTATATGGGGCTGGACAAGTTTTTACAGGTGAAGATCAGGGTATATCAGGGTATATGGGGATGGATAGGATGTTACAGATGAAGATCAGGGTATATGGGGCTGGACAGGATGATACAGGTGAAGAGCAGGTTATGTCAGGGTACATGGGGCTGGAGAGGATGTTACAGGTGAAGATCAGGGTATATCAGGAGATATGGGACTGTATAGGATGTTACAGTTGGTGATCAGGGTATATCAGGGGATATGGAGCTGAACAGGATGTTACAGGTGATGATCAAGGGATATCTATGTACATGGGGCTGGACAAGATGTTACAGTTGAGGATCAAGTTTTATCAGGGTGTATGGTGCTGAATAGGATGTTACAGGTGCAGATCAGGGTATTTCATGGTGTATGGGGCTCGATTGGATGTTACAGGTGAAGATCTTTGTATACCAGTGGATATAGAGCTGGACAGGATGTTACAGGTGTAGATCAGGGTATATGGGGCTGGACTGGATGCTACAGGTGAAGATCAGGGTATATGGGGTGTGATAGATGTTACAGCTGAAAGGGTATATGGGGCAGGACAGGAAGTTACAGGTGAAGATTAGTGTGTATCAGAGTATATGGGGCAGGACAGGATATTACAGTTGAAGATCAGGGTATATTAGTTTATATGGGGCTGGACAGGATGTTACAGGTGAATATCTGGGTATATGGTGCGGGATAGGATGTTATAGATGAAGATTAGGGTATATCAGGGTATATGCGGCTGGATAGGATGTTACAGGTGCAGATCAGGGTTTAAGGCCTGGACAGGATGTTACATGTGAAGATCAGGGTATATCAGGTTATATCGGGCTGCATAGGATGTTACAGGTGAAGATCACGGTATAAGGGCTGGACAGATGTTACAGGTGAAGATCAGGGTATATCAGGGGATATGGTGCTGGACAGGATGTTACAGGTCGTGATCAGTGTATATCAGGGGATATGGAGCTGCACAGGATGTTACATGTGAAGATCCGGGTATATGGGGCTGGATAGGATGTTACAGGTGAAGATCAGGGCAAACGAGGCTGGTCAGGATGTTACTCGTGAACAGCTGGTTATATCAAGGTGCATGGGGCTGGAGAGGATGGTACAGGTGAAAATCAGGGTACATCAGGGGATATGGTGCTGGATACGATGTTACAGGTGTTGATCAGTGTATATTTGCGAATATGAGCTGGACAGGATGTTACAGGTGAAGATCATGGTATATGGGGCTGGACAGGATGTTACTGGTAAAGTTCAGGTAATATCAGGGTATATGGGGCTGGACATGTGGTTACAGGTGAAGATCAGGGAATATGGGACTGGACAGGATGTTACTGGTAAAGGTCAGGGTATATGAGGCTGGGCAGGATGTTACAGGTGCGATCAGGGGATATGGCACTGGAGAGGGTGTTACAGGTGAAGATTTGTGTGTGTCAGTGTATTTGGGGTGGACAGCATTTTACCGGTGAAGTTCAGGGTATATAGTGTTGGACAGGATGTTACAGCTGAGTATCAAGAAATATCTGGGTACATGGGGCTTGAGAGGATGTTACAAGAGAAGATCAGGGTATATCAGTGTATATGGGGCTGGATAGGATGTAACAGGTGAAGATCCGTGTATAAGTGCTGGACAGGATGTTACATGTGAAGATCAGGGTATGTCAGTGTATATGGGGCTGGTTAGGATGTTACAGGTGAAGATCAGGGTACATCAGCATATATGGGGCTGGACAAGTTTTTACAGGTGAAGATCAGGGTATATGGGGCTGGACAGGATGTTACACGTAAAAATTAGGGGATATCAGGGTATATGGGGCTGGACAGGATGTTACTGCTAAAGATCAGGGTATATGAGACTGGACAGGATGTTACTGGTAAAGATCAGGGTATATGGAGCTGGGTAGGATGTTACAGGTGAAGATCAGGGTATATCAAGGTATATGGGGCTGGACAGGATATTACTGGTAAAGATCAGGGTATTTGGGGCTGCACAGTATGTTACTGGTAAAGATCAGGGTATATGGAGCTGGATAGGATGTTACAGGTAAAAATCAGGGTATATCAAGGTATATGGAGCTGGACATGATGTTACAGCTGAAGATCAGGATATATCTGGTTACATGGGGCTAGACAGGATGTTACTGGTGAAGATCAGGGTATATCAGTGAAAATTGGGCTGTACAGGTTGTTACAGGTGAAGATCAGGTTATATAGGTCTCGACAGGTTGTTACAGGTGAAGATCAGGGTATATGGGGCTGGATAGTATGTTACAAGTGAAGATCATGTTATAAGGGCTGGACAGGATGTTACATGTGAATATCAGGGTATGTGGGGTTGGATAGGATGTTACAGGTGAAGATGAGGGTATAAGGGCTAGACCGGATGTTACATGTGAAGATCAGGATATATGGGGCTGGATAGGATTTTACAGGTGAAGATCAGGGCAAAACAGGCGGGATAGGATGTTACATGTGAAGATCAGTGTATATCAGGGTACATGCGGCTGGACAGGATGTTACAGGTGAACAGCAGGTTATGTCAGTGTACATGGGGCTGGACAGGATGTTACAGCTGAGGATCAATGTATATCAGGTTATATGGGGCTGGATAGGATGTTATAGGTCAAGATCAGGATATATCTGGTTACATGGGGCTTTACCGTATGTTACTGGTGAAGATCAGGTAATATCAGGGTATATGGGGCTGGACGTGTGTTTACAGGTGAAGATCAGGGTATATGGGGCTGGACAGGATGTTACTGGTAAAGATCAGGGTATATGAGGCTGGGCAGGATGTTACAGGTAAATTTCAGGGTATATGGAGCTGGATAGGATGTTACAGGTGAAGATCAGGGGATATCTGGGTATATGGGGCTGGATAGGATGTTACAGGTGAAGATCAGGTTATATAGGTCTCGACAGGTTGTTACAGGTGAAGATCAGGGTATATGGGGCTGGATAGTATGTTACAAGTGAAGATCATGTTATAAGGGCTGGACAGGATGTTACATGTGAATATCAGGATATATGGGGCTGGATAGGATTTTACAGGTGAAGATCAGGGCAAAACAGGCGGGATAGGATGTTACATGTGAAGATCAGGGTATATCAGGGTACATGGGGCTGGACAGGATGTTACAGCTGAGGATCAATGTATATCAGGTTATATGGGGCTGGATAGGATGTTATAGGTCAAGATCAGGATATATCTGGTTACATGGGGCTTTACCGTATGTTACTGGTGAAGATCAGGTAATATCAGGGTATATGGGGCTGGACAGGTGGTTACAGGTGAAGATCAGGGTATATGGGGCTGGACAGGATGTTACTGGTAAAGATCAGGGTATATGAGGCTGGGCAGGATGTTACAGGTAAATTTCAGGGTATATGGAGCTGGATAGGATGTTACAGGTGAAGATCAGGGGATATCTGGGTATATGGGGCTGGATAGGATGTTACAGGTGAAGATCAGGGTTTCAGGGCTGGACAGGATGTTACATGTGAAGATCAGGGTATATCAGGGTATATGGGGCTGGATAGGATTTTACAGGTGAAAATCAGGATATAGCAGGTTATTTGGGGCTGGACAGGATGTTACAGGTGAAGATCTGGGTATATCAGGTTACATGGGGCTGGGCAGAATGTTACAGGTGAAGATTAGGGTATATGGGGCTGGATAGGATATTACAGGTGTATATCAGGGTACATGGGGCTGGACAGGATTTTACAGCTGAGGATCAAGGTATATCAGGTTATATGGGGCTGTACAGGATGTTACAGGTGAAGATCAGAGTATATCAGGGTATATGGGGTGTGATAGGATGTTACAGGTGAAGGTCAGGGTATATTAGTTTATTTGGGTCTGGACAGGATTTTACATGTGAAGATCAGGGCATATCAGGGTATATGGGCCTGGATTGGATGTTACATGTGAAGATCTTTGTATATCAGGGGATATAGAGCTGGACAGGATGTTATAGGATGTGATCAGGGTATATCAGGGGATATAGAGCTGGACAGGATGTTACAGGTGCAGATCAGGGAATATGGGGCTGGACAGTATGCTACAGGTGAAGATTAGGGTATATCAGTGTATATTGGGCAGGACAGGATGTTACAGATGAAGATCAGGGTATATTAGTTTATATGGGGCTGGGCAGGATGTTACCGGTGAATATCAGGGTATATCAGGTTATGTGGGGCTGGATAGGATGTTACAGGTGAAGATCAGGGTATATTAGTTTATATGGGGCTGGGCAGGATGTTACAGGTGAAGATTAGGGTATATGGGGCTGGATAGGATGTTACAGGTGAATATCTGGGTATATGGGGTGGATAGGATGTTACCGGTGAATATCAGGGTATATCAGGATATGTGGGGCTGGATAGGATGTTACAGGTGAATATCAGGGTATATGGGGTGGATAGGTTGTTACCGGTGAAGATCAGTCTATATCAGGGTATATGGGGTGGATAGGATCTTACAGGTGAAGATCAGGGTATATCAGATTATATGGGGCTGCATAGGATGTTACAGGTGAAGATCAGGATATATCTGGTTACATGGGACTAGACAGGATGTTACAGGTGAAGATCAGGTTATATAGGTCTGGACAGGTTGTTACAGGTGAAGATCAGGGTATATGGGGCTGGATAGGATGTTACAGGTGAAGATCAGGGCAAACGAGGCTGGTCAGGATGTTACTCGTGAACAGCTGGTTATATCAAGGTGCATGGGGCTGGAGAGGATGGTACAGGTGAAAATCAGGGTACATCAGGGGATATGGTGCTGGATACGATGTTACAGGTGTTGATCAGTGTATATTTGCGAATATGAGCTGGACAGGATGTTACAGGTGAAGATCATGGTATATGGGGCTGGACAGGATGTTACTGGTAAAGTTCAGGTAATATCAGGGTATATGGGGCTGGACATGTGGTTACAGGTGAAGATCAGGGAATATGGGACTGGACAGGATGTTACTGGTAAAGGTCAGGGTATATGAGGCTGGGCAGGATGTTACAGGTGCGATCAGGGGATATGGCACTGGAGAGGGTGTTACAGGTGAAGATTTGTGTGTGTCAGTGTATTTGGGGTGGACAGCATTTTACCGGTGAAGTTCAGGGTATATAGTGTTGGACAGGATGTTACAGCTGAGTATCAAGAAATATCTGGGTACATGGGGCTTGAGAGGATGTTACAAGAGAAGATCAGGGTATATCAGTGTATATGGGGCTGGATAGGATGTAACAGGTGAAGATCCGTGTATAAGTGCTGGACAGGATGTTACATGTGAAGATCAGGGTATGTCAGTGTATATGGGGCTGGTTAGGATGTTACAGGTGAAGATCAGGGTACATCAGCATATATGGGGCTGGACAAGTTTTTACAGGTGAAGATCAGGGTATATGGGGCTGGACAGGATGTTACACGTAAAAATTAGGGGATAT
The DNA here is from genome assembly GCF_030144855.1 of Hypanus sabinus. Taxonomy (NCBI): domain Eukaryota; kingdom Metazoa; phylum Chordata; class Chondrichthyes; order Myliobatiformes; family Dasyatidae; genus Hypanus; species Hypanus sabinus. The sequence continues at coordinate 6,980,309 of NC_082727.1, forward strand.
CAGGGTATATGGGGCTGGACAGGATGTTACTGCTAAAGATCAGGGTATATGAGACTGGACAGGATGTTACTGGTAAAGATCAGGGTATATGGAGCTGGGTAGGATGTTACAGGTGAAGATCAGGGTATATCAAGGTATATGGGGCTGGACAGGATATTACTGGTAAAGATCAGGGTATTTGGGGCTGCACAGTATGTTACTGGTAAAGATCAGGGTATATGGAGCTGGATAGGATGTTACAGGTAAAAATCAGGGTATATCAAGGTATATGGAGCTGGACATGATGTTACAGCTGAAGATCAGGATATATCTGGTTACATGGGGCTAGACAGGATGTTACTGGTGAAGATCAGGGTATATCAGTGAAAATTGGGCTGTACAGGTTGTTACAGGTGAAGATCAGGTTATATAGGTCTCGACAGGTTGTTACAGGTGAAGATCAGGGTATATGGGGCTGGATAGTATGTTACAAGTGAAGATCATGTTATAAGGGCTGGACAGGATGTTACATGTGAATATCAGGGTATGTGGGGTTGGATAGGATGTTACAGGTGAAGATGAGGGTATAAGGGCTAGACCGGATGTTACATGTGAAGATCAGGATATATGGGGCTGGATAGGATTTTACAGGTGAAGATCAGGGCAAAACAGGCGGGATAGGATGTTACATGTGAAGATCAGTGTATATCAGGGTACATGCGGCTGGACAGGATGTTACAGGTGAACAGCAGGTTATGTCAGTGTACATGGGGCTGGACAGGATGTTACAGCTGAGGATCAATGTATATCAGGTTATATGGGGCTGGATAGGATGTTATAGGTCAAGATCAGGATATATCTGGTTACATGGGGCTTTACCGTATGTTACTGGTGAAGATCAGGTAATATCAGGGTATATGGGGCTGGACGTGTGTTTACAGGTGAAGATCAGGGTATATGGGGCTGGACAGGATGTTACTGGTAAAGATCAGGGTATATGAGGCTGGGCAGGATGTTACAGGTAAATTTCAGGGTATATGGAGCTGGATAGGATGTTACAGGTGAAGATCAGGGGATATCTGGGTATATGGGGCTGGATAGGATGTTACAGGTGAAGATCAGGTTATATAGGTCTCGACAGGTTGTTACAGGTGAAGATCAGGGTATATGGGGCTGGATAGTATGTTACAAGTGAAGATCATGTTATAAGGGCTGGACAGGATGTTACATGTGAATATCAGGATATATGGGGCTGGATAGGATTTTACAGGTGAAGATCAGGGCAAAACAGGCGGGATAGGATGTTACATGTGAAGATCAGGGTATATCAGGGTACATGGGGCTGGACAGGATGTTACAGCTGAGGATCAATGTATATCAGGTTATATGGGGCTGGATAGGATGTTATAGGTCAAGATCAGGATATATCTGGTTACATGGGGCTTTACCGTATGTTACTGGTGAAGATCAGGTAATATCAGGGTATATGGGGCTGGACAGGTGGTTACAGGTGAAGATCAGGGTATATGGGGCTGGACAGGATGTTACTGGTAAAGATCAGGGTATATGAGGCTGGGCAGGATGTTACAGGTAAATTTCAGGGTATATGGAGCTGGATAGGATGTTACAGGTGAAGATCAGGGGATATCTGGGTATATGGGGCTGGATAGGATGTTACAGGTGAAGATCAGGGTTTCAGGGCTGGACAGGATGTTACATGTGAAGATCAGGGTATATCAGGGTATATGGGGCTGGATAGGATTTTACAGGTGAAAATCAGGATATAGCAGGTTATTTGGGGCTGGACAGGATGTTACAGGTGAAGATCTGGGTATATCAGGTTACATGGGGCTGGGCAGAATGTTACAGGTGAAGATTAGGGTATATGGGGCTGGATAGGATATTACAGGTGTATATCAGGGTACATGGGGCTGGACAGGATTTTACAGCTGAGGATCAAGGTATATCAGGTTATATGGGGCTGTACAGGATGTTACAGGTGAAGATCAGAGTATATCAGGGTATATGGGGTGTGATAGGATGTTACAGGTGAAGGTCAGGGTATATTAGTTTATTTGGGTCTGGACAGGATTTTACATGTGAAGATCAGGGCATATCAGGGTATATGGGCCTGGATTGGATGTTACATGTGAAGATCTTTGTATATCAGGGGATATAGAGCTGGACAGGATGTTATAGGATGTGATCAGGGTATATCAGGGGATATAGAGCTGGACAGGATGTTACAGGTGCAGATCAGGGAATATGGGGCTGGACAGTATGCTACAGGTGAAGATTAGGGTATATCAGTGTATATTGGGCAGGACAGGATGTTACAGATGAAGATCAGGGTATATTAGTTTATATGGGGCTGGGCAGGATGTTACCGGTGAATATCAGGGTATATCAGGTTATGTGGGGCTGGATAGGATGTTACAGGTGAAGATCAGGGTATATTAGTTTATATGGGGCTGGGCAGGATGTTACAGGTGAAGATTAGGGTATATGGGGCTGGATAGGATGTTACAGGTGAATATCTGGGTATATGGGGTGGATAGGATGTTACCGGTGAATATCAGGGTATATCAGGATATGTGGGGCTGGATAGGATGTTACAGGTGAATATCAGGGTATATGGGGTGGATAGGTTGTTACCGGTGAAGATCAGTCTATATCAGGGTATATGGGGTGGATAGGATCTTACAGGTGAAGATCAGGGTATATCAGATTATATGGGGCTGCATAGGATGTTACAGGTGAAGATCAGGATATATCTGGTTACATGGGACTAGACAGGATGTTACAGGTGAAGATCAGGTTATATAGGTCTGGACAGGTTGTTACAGGTGAAGATCAGGGTATATGGGGCTGGATAGGATGTTACAAGTGAAGATCAGGGTATAAGGGCTGGACAGGATGTTACATGTGAAGATTAGGGTATATCAGGGTATATGGGGCTGGATAGGATGTTACAGGTGGAGATCAGGGTATAAGGGCTGGACAGGATGTTACAAGTGAAGATCAGGGTATAAGGGCTGGACAGGATGTTACATGTGAAGATTAGGGTATATCAGGGTATATGGGGCTGGATAGGATGTTACAGGTGGAGATCAGGGTATAAAGGCTGGACAGGATGTTACATGTGAAGATCAAGATATATCAGGATATATGGGGCTGGATAGGATTTTACAGGTGAAGCTCTGGGCAAAAGAGGCTGGATATGATGTTTCAGGTGAAGATCAGGGTAAAAGAGTCTGGACAGTATGTTACATGTGAAGATCAGGGTATATCAGGGTACATGGGGCTGGATAGGATGTTATAGGTGAAGATAAGGGTATATATTATGTTATATGGGGCTGGACAGGATGTTACAGGTGAAGATCAGGGTATATCAGGGTATATGGGATGTGATGTGATGTTACAGGTGAAGATCAAGGTATATTAGTTTATTTGGGTCTGGACAGGATGTTACATGTGAAGATTTGGGCATATCAGGGTATATGCGGCTGGATAGGATGTTACAGTTGAAAATCAGGGTATAACAAAGTATTGGGGGCTGGACATGATGCTACAGGTCAAGATCAGGATATATCTGGTTACATGGGGTAGACCGTATGTTACTGGTGAAGATCATTTAATATCAGGGTATATGGGGCTGGACAGGATGTTACTGGTAAAGATCAGGGTATATGAGGCTGGACAGGATGTTCCTGGTAAAGTTCAGGGTATATGGAGCTGGATAGGATGTTACAGGTGAAGATCAGGGGATATCTGGGTATATGGTGCTGGACAGGATGTTACTGGTAAAGATCAGGGTATATGAGGCTGGACAGGATGTTCCTGGTAAAGTTCAGGGTATATGGAGCTGGATAGGATGTTACAGGTGAAGATCAGGGGATATCTGGGTATATGGTGCTGGACAGGATGTTACTGGTAAAGATCAGGGTATATGAGGCTGGACAGGATGTTCCTGGTAAAGTTCAGGGTATATGGAGCTGGATAGGATGTTACAGGTGAAGATCAGGGGATATCTGGGTATATGGTGCTGGACAGGATGTTACTGGTAAAGATCAGGGTATATGGGGCTGGAAAGGATGTTACTGGTAAAGATCAGTGTATATGGAGCTGAATATAGTGTTACAGGTGAAGTTCAGGGGATATCAGGGCATATGGGGCTGGACAGGATGTTACAAGTGAAGATCAGTGTATAAGGGCTGGACAGGATGTTTCATGTGACGATCAGGGTATATCAGCGTATTTGGGGCTGGATAGGATGTTACAGGTGGAGATCAGTGTATAAGAGTCTGGATAGGATGTTTCAGGTGAAGATCAGGGTAAAAGAGGCTAGACAGTATGTTACAGGTGAAGATCAGGGTATATCAGGGTACATGGGGCTGGACAGGATGTTACAGGTGAACAGCAGGTTATATCAGGGTACATGGGGCTGGACAGGATGTTACAGCTGAGGATCAAGGTATATCAGGTTATATGGGGCTGGATAGGATGTTATAGGTGAAGATCAGGGTATATCAGGGTATATGGGGCTGGGCAGGATGTTACAGATGAAGATTAGGGTATATGGGGCTGGATAGGATGTTACAGGTGAATATCAGGGTATATCAGGGTATGTGGGGCTGGATAGGATGTTACCGGTGAAGATCAAGCATGAGTGGCTTGGGCTGTATGACCTACAACTGTTTCTATTTCTTAATCTGCTTTCTTTCTTACAAGATAGGTGGCAACTCATTCTGTCAAATCTGTGTCGTAATCAGAGCAATCCCATCAATCTGGTCCTCAGTTTATTTCCTTGTGAGAAATTTCCCCCCTCTTCCCACTTCAACATGACCTAATTCTCTTTCTCTATATCTAGACACGGATAACACACAACAGCCAATTTGCCGGCCAATTGCCACATCTGTGTCATGAAAAGATGGCTGTGCATTGTGGGAAAGCCTGTCTATTCAAAGGAAGAAGATGTAAACAACAAGGACAGAGGACAGGATCAAACCCAGTGCTCACACATTTGCCAATATCAGTCACCATTTGAAGATTATTGACACCATTACAAAACACAGCACTGAGTTTACAGTCCAATTTTCACACACTCATTTAATTTACTTTTTGCTTTTACACATAACTGCCTCCGAGTTTGGGGCAAGAAACCACGATCATGTTAGCAAAAAACATTAAGCCAAAAAAAAACCCTATATAATCTGGAATTTGAAGAGTGACATGAGACAATAGAATCAAAATATTTCTAGCAGTTACAAGCTTCTAACACACCAGGGAGCGTTATTAGCTACTAATCACAGAATCTGACTTTCAATAATGATTTCCTTCTGCCCAAAGTTTCAGCAAAGAGAAAATTGAAGTGTGAATATTCCTTGAGAGTTTCTTGGCCAATCTATCACCAACAGGTGGTGCAGGAACTGAGGGCAGATAATTAAACCCGCATTTGAAAGCACCGCACTGAGAGGGTAAAGGAGGACAAAGCAATGCAGGGGTGAAATTAAAAAGCAGATGAGATGAACAATGAGGCTGCATGACAACAACAAAACCTGGCGGAAGTTAAGGAAAATCCCAAGGTGTTTCAGTAACATGAAAGAATGTGAGAGTAGTCAGAGTGTATTGCTCCTCCTGTCAGATGTGGAAATTCAGCTCATCTGATGGTTTCCCTGATGACTACATCTGTGTAAAGTGGACCCAAACCGAGCTCCTGACTCACCTGGTCAAGCAGTTGGATGTACTCAGGATCATTCAGGAGGCCAAAGGTATAGATGAGACTTTTGAAGAGGTGGTCACACCCAGGACGGTAAATGGGTGACCACCTGGAGAGGTAAGGGGGTTAGGAAGTCAGTGCAGGATTCCCCTCAGCAACAAGTACACCTCTTTAGATACTGCTGTGGGGGATAACCCATCTCAGCACAACAGCAGCAGCCAGGCTTGTGGCACCATGGTGGCTCTGAGGCTCGACAGGGAAAGGTAAAGTTAGGCAGTATGGCAGTTATAGAGGACTTGACAGTTAGCGGGACAGACAGGAGATTCTGTGGCCACAAAAGAGACACCAGGATGGTGCGCTGGCTCCCAGGGGCTAGGATTTGGGATGTATTGGAGCAGCTGCAGGATATTCTCAAGGGGGTGGGTGAACAGCCAGAGGTCATGGCACCAATGATGTAGGTAGAAAAAGGGAAGAGGTCATACGCAGTGAGTATATGAAAGAGACTGAAGAGAATAACCTCCAAGGTAGTAATCTCCAGATTACTCCAGGTGCCACAGGTTAGTGCAGGTAGGAATGGGGTGGTAATACAGATGAATGAGTGGCGCATGGGACAGGGTTTCAAGTTCTTGGTTCATTGGAGCCTTTTGTGGGAAAGGGAGAACTGTACAAATGGGAAGGGTTGCATCTGAACTGGATTCGTACTAATATCCTGGCCGGGAGGTTTGCTATTGCTACGGGGGACAGTTTAAATTAGTTTCACAGGGGCTGGGAACTAGAGCACCAGGTCAGTAAATGAAGGATCAGACAGGAAAGTAGATGTCAGGGAAAGTATTGAAAGGCAGAATTGAAATAACAGGTATAAAGTGTGTATATTTTAATGCCAGGTGTATTTTATAGGTAAAGGTGATGAATTTAGAGCATGGATCAGTAAATGGAGCTGCAATGTTGTAGCTATTACAGAAAATTGGTTGAGAGAGAAGCAAGAATGGATTTTAAGAGTTATAGAAAATATAGAGAAGGAGATAAATGGGTGTGGGGGAGTTGCAATACTGATCAGGGACAATATCAGAGCTAAGCTTTGGGTAGACATAATGGAGGTGTTAGACAGAGTCCATCTGGGTGGAACTCAGGAACAGGAGGGGTGCAATCACACTGATGGGATTGAATTATAAACCTCTAAACTGAAGAACAGATATAGAGTCAGATTAGGAAATGTGAAAAAATAATAGAGTTGCTGTCATGAGGGATTTCAACTTCCCTAATATAAACTGAGACATTCTTTGTGCAAGGGGTTTAGGTGGGGTAGAATTTGTTGAGTGTATCCAGGGGGATGTCTTATATGTGTAGACAATCCAGTGAGAGGAGGAGCTGTACTGGACCTGGCGTTAAGTAATAAACCCAGCCAGGTGACTGACCTTGCAGTAAGTGAGAAATTAGGGAACAGTAACCACAACTCCTTAACTTTCAGGATAGCTATAGATAAGGATAGGTATGGTCCTTGCAGAAAAATCTTAAATTTGAGTAGGGCAAATTATGAGGGCATTGGGTAAGAACTAAGAAGAGTTAATTGGGAACACTGTTTATCTGGCAAGTCCACGTCAGATATTTGGAGGGTGTTTAAAGATCAATTGCACAGTGTATAGGAAAGGTATGTTCCTGTTGGAAGGAAGGACAGGGATGGAAAGATAAAAGAACCTAGGATGTCCAGAGAGAGTTGATGAATTTAGTCAAGGAGAAAATGGAAAAGTATGTAAAGCTTTGGAAGTCAGGATCAAACAGAGCACATGAGGATTATAAAGAAGCCAGAAAATAACTAAAGGAGGGAATTAGGAAAGCTAGGAAGGGCCATGAAATGTCCTTAATAAGTAGGATTAAGGTGAATTACAAGGCATTCTATACAGACAGTGAGAGCAAGTGGATAACTAGGGAGAGATTAAGACCACACAAGGATAAAGAGGGGAACATTTGCTTGGATGCGTGGATGTGACTGAGGTGTTTAATGAGTACTTTGTTTCCATATTTACCAAAGAAAAAGGCATGGATGTCCAGGAGATCAGTGTGTTTGGATTTTTGATTCCCCACAATATTCTGCGTAGGAATATAAAAGTGCTGAAAATATAAATATGTTAGGGCATTTAGAGGTCAAAGATGAGGAAGTGTTGGGTTTCCTAATTATGTCAAAAAAACCTATAAAATCTGGAATTTGAAGAGCAACATCAATAGCTTCTCAATGAATTCTTTGCATCTGTCCTAATAGCAGAGAGAGATTAGAAAAAGTGTGTGAGAGAACACACAATAATATTAAAATACTCACAAAATATAAATATATAAAATAACTTTATTAATTCTACATCCATAAAGTGACACTAGGCTGTACATAAGGTGACTAATAATAAAGTAGTGGAGGAGTTTGTGGGTAGAGGCATTGATCAGCTTTACTGCTGAGGGAAAGTAACTCTTTTTGAGTCTTTGATTCTAGTGTGGATGCTATATAGCTTCCTCCCTAACGGGAATGGGACAAACAGTCCTTAAGCAGGGTCTGTGAACTCTTTCACAATGTTTCTGGCCCTTTTCTGTATTTACATCCTTGATGATAGGTAGGTTGGTGCCAGTGATGTGTTGGGCAGATTTACCTACCTGTTGTAGAGCCTTCCTGTTCACTGCTGTGCAATTTCCTTACCAAGCAGCTTGATAGGATGCCCCCTACTTTACATCAGTTGAACGACATGAGTATGAATGTGCAAAGTCCACCTCTCTTCAGCCTCCTCAGAAAGTAGAGGCATTGGTGAGCTTTCTTGACTGTGTAGAATGTGTTCTGGGACAATGAGAGGTTGTGTAAGATGTATACTCTCAGGAGTTAGAAACTATTCGCAGGATATTTCCACTGCTGTCCTGCTGATGTAAAGGGGTGTTTGTGTGTGATGCAATGAACTGTACAAATAGAAAAAAACTAATAAATAAATTCATAAAACTATTGAGAACATGAGTTGTAGAATCCTTGCTAGTGAGTCCTTAGGTTGTGGAATGAGTTTAATTTGATAAGGTCCCAAATGGCAGATTAGGAAAACACAAGTCCAATCTACAATCAAGTGAATAATCCTAAAGGAAAATTTCACACTACTCCGTATATAGAGATTTTAGGAAAGTTTATTGTTGGTTAAGTTGGTTTATTATTGTCACGTGTACAGTAAAAAAAAACTTGTCTACCAAATTTAACCAAAAGCATGGTCAAACAGACAGGTTTTAGATATAATAAAATAAAAGAGCCAGTTAGAGAGATGGAAAAGTGTAAGATGGAGTTGCAGAGTTCAGGATCTGGGCCAGCAGCAATAGAGGAGTAAATCTAGGGAACAGGAAAAGCCTTGAAATATCCAGCCATGAGCTGAGGTAGGAAGAGCACACAGAAATGTCATTGTGCACAATAGGGAGACTTGTGGCTCTGTAACGCTATCCATGGATTCAAGTCCTACTTGCAAACAGAAGTATAAGATAACTGCAGTGCCATAGTGACAGGGTGCCAAACATCATTTGTATGAGTCTGAGGATTTTTTTGGCTCTCTCTGGTAGATTAAAAGACCCCATTGAGCTTAAAAAGATCAAGGGGATTGTTCCAAATGTCCTACCCTACACTTAGCCCCCACTGCACATTATTAGAAAATATTATCACTTTACTATTTGTGGGTATGGCCTCGCAGGTTTTCTCTATATTACAGCTCCAAATTGGGAGCAATTCAATAACATAAATACCGTTTGTTGTCACTGATGATTTATTGGTGAAGGAAAAACATAATTACTGACATTTTGCTGCACTGACATTTAAAGTGGGCAGTTTGCCAATTTCTCCTGTGTATCTTTTCACAATGTAGCTCCCATAAAATGTTGACCTCAATGTTAATGGTGAAATATTTCATGAAAACACCTATGGAGTTTGTTTATGTGAGGAAATCAGGTCATTTTTTTTCTCCGCAAGTACAAATCTCTTTGTTGTTGTTCAGCGGTGTTATAATAATTTATTCTAGGCATTCAATCATAGTGGGTCTGCCTGTCTTTATTTTACCTCAGTCTGTGAAATGGGAATTCAATTAGGCTGTGCAACACACACACAAAGTGAAGGGGAAACTTAGCACCTTAAGCAGAGTCTCTGAGGGAGATGAACAGTCAGTGTTTTGGCTAAGACCCTTCATCAGCTCGAGGAAGGGTCTTGACCCCAAATGTTAACTATACATTTCCGTTTGACCTGCTGGGTTCCACCAATGTTTTGTGTGTATTGCTCAAGATTTCCAGTTTCTGCAGAATCTCCTGTGCCTCAATTATATTGCGGCTGCTTTGTCCATTAACAAACTCTATTTACGCTATGGGTAAGATCTCTAACTGGACTGCAAATGTTCAAGAAGGCTGCCCACCAACACGTCCTCAAGGGAAATTGAGGACAAGTGAAAAATGTGCTGTTGTCTTATAAATGAATGTTAAATGTCACAATATTACCTTTACTAATATTTCCTTTTACAGGTTTCGTTTCTAATTACTTTTATAGTGATAATGTGAAACTACATTAAATGTGATGTAAAATTGTAAGTAGCTCAAACAAGTTATGTAATAGTAGGGAAATTGTTAGGTTAGAATAATTAGTGGCAACATTTAACATGCTGCACGCTCATTAAATATACCAGCAGAAACTCTTTTCTCATGTCAGCTTGGTTACTGTGTTTTTTCTGTGAATCACCAAAACCAATTAATGTTGATAAAATGTTATAAATCTACATTTTTGTTTAATGTATTTTCATGAAAAGTATAAGGTATGCATCATTTTGTCTTCATATTTAAATGTTTTATGTACTGATCTTGAAGATTACAGGTGACTATGGCATAGCACATTAATTAATCATTTCTGCATCTATCAAGGTTTCTTGGAAATCTAGGGGATGCCCTCCCCAAACTGGTTCAGAAAGGTGCCAATCAGAAGATATTCAAATATAGAATAAAGAGCATCCCATGTGACAGAATAGTTGGCAAGTCCAATGGTACCTATTTCTTTCTGTGTGCTTGACAGTGACACTGGCAACAGCTCTTCCCAAGACTGCAAGAAATTGCAGAGTTGTGAAAGTAGCCCTGTCCATTATGCAAACTACCCTGCTCTCTACTGACCCTGTCTACGCTTACAGCTTCCTGGGGAAAGCAGCCAGTGTAATCAACAACCCATACCTTGTGCAACAGGCCTTTCTGCTGTGGTACCTGTACTGAGCATGATGCCAAATTAAACTAGTCCCTTTTGCATGCCCTTCATTTAAGGAGGGAAATAGGAATAACCCAGGATATTATTAGCCTATTAATGACTCTCACCATCTAGGACATGCTGTCTTCTCACTATTACCATTGAGGAAGAGCTAGAGAAGCTTTAGGTCCCACATCATCACGTTTAGGAACAATTATTACCCTACAAACATCAGGCTCCTGCATTGCATGGACTGGTGTAATAGCAACAGCCTCTCTCTCAATTTCAATAAGACCAAGGAACTGATTGTAGACTTCAGGAGAGGGAAATCCTAGGTCCAAAAGCCAGTAATCATCAGTGGGTTAGAGGTGGGGAGGGTCAGTCACTTTAAATTTCTGGGTGTCACTATCTTAGAGGACCTTTCCTGGACACATCACATAAATATAATTGCAAAGAAAGCACAGCAGCACCTCTATTTCCTCAGGAGTCTACAGATATTCGGCATGTCATCAAAAACCTTGGCAAACTTCTATAGATGTGTGCTGGAAAATGGTGGCCTTATGGCCTGGTATTGGAACAGTAATGCCTTTGAGCAACAAAATCTTACAAAAAGTAGTGGATTCAGCCCAGTACATCACGGGTAAAAACGTCCCAACCATTGAACACATCTACATGAAACATTGCTGTAGAAAAGCTGCGTTTATCATCAAAGATCCTCGCCACCCAGGTCATGTTCTTTTCTCACTGTTGCCATCAGGTAGAGGTACAGGTGCCACAAGACTCTCACTGCCAGGTTCAAGAACAGTAACTACCCCTCAACCATCAGGCTCTTGAACAAAGGGGATAACTTCACTCATTCTACTTGTGGTTTTTCCACAACCAATGATCTCACTTTAAGGACTCCCTATCTTGTTATTTCATGCTTGTTACTTATCACAATTTATTTATATTTGCATTTGCACAGTTTGTTATCCATAGATCCCGTTTACAGTTATTGTTCTATAGATTTGCTAAATATGCCCACAGGATAAAGAATCTCAGGATTGTATATGGTGACATGTATGTACTCTGATAATAAATTTTACCTTGATAACTTCATTCACTATTACTTTGTACTGATTCTATGACCTGTAAATTCATCTTTACAACTAATGATCTCAGTATTATTTTTATTTGTAGTTTTGTCGTATTTTGCATATCAGGTGTCTGTCAGCCTTTGTCTGTTTCTGTATCATCATTATTAAGTGCTGTGTCATATGACCTGGGGATCATGGTCTCCGTGACAAAGATTGTTCTCGGCAAATTTTTTTCTCCAGAAGTGGTTTGCCATTGCCTTCTTCTGAGCAGCGCCTTTACAAGACGGGTGACCCCAGTCATTATCAATACTCTTCAGAGAGTGTCTGTGGTGGGATAACCTGCCCTTGTGATATGCACCGTTCTCATATAACCATCCACCACCTGCTGCCATGACTTCACGTGACCCTGATTGGGGGGCTAAGCAGGTGCTACACCCTGCCCAAGGGCAAACTCCAGGCCCACAGAGGGAAGGAGCAGATTCCACCTCCTTTGGCAGAGATATGTCTCCACCCCACACCCAATATATTGTTTATGCATAGTTTTCATAAAATGTTATTTTTTTTTCTTGTTAAAACCTGAGAGGAAATAAATCTGTATGGTTACATGGTTACTTTGATAATAAAATTTACTCTAAACCTGGCATCAATGATAGGGAAGATATTGGAGAGTTTCTGTAAGAATTGGATTTATTTACTGTTGGAAGAACATGGGCTAATTTGAGACAGTCGGCACTGAGATTCTGAATGGAGACAAGTTTGTGCACAGATCAGGTTTAATTACACTAAATGGTTGAAAGCCATGAATGACTCACTCCTGTCCATTAATTGGCTGTTTCCTGTTTAATCAGAAATTAGTTGATTGGTTAGCTCGCATTAAATGTACTTGTAACTTTCACTTGCATTCACAGTTCTCAAGTCAAATCCAAAGCTAGCTATGATATCCTGGTTGTACTGATTTGTCATATCTGGATCCTCATTTGGAGAATTAGAATTGTCAAAGCCATCTTTGACACCTCTTATTGGACTGTGATCCGTGTCACTGAGGAAGTGCTGCACTGTCTGACGTACCCATCCTTCAGATAATTTGCAAGGCAAGATCTTGTGTGCTTTCCCAGCTGGGTGTGAAAGATCCTAATGACCTGTCTCCATATAGGGGGATGTTTTTCAAAGGAAAGTTTTCCAGATGTCATTGCCACTGTAATCCAAGGAATATTTGCTCCCGTATGAAGAGATTAATTAAAGAGATACTTAAATTCAAGAGACTCTTGGAGAGAAAAATAGAGGGATTTGTTAGGTTGATCTTGGAGTGGGTTAAAAAGTTGGTACAACATCAAGATCCTGCATTGTGTTGTCCTGTTCTGTATTCTATGCTCTATATTGAAGAGACAGTAAGTTCTCCTCATTGATAGGTCCTGAGTCAAAGAACAGGTAAGGATGGTAGAGCTTCTTACTGGTTTTTACTAATTAACAACTTACACATTATAGACTTATTTAATCATTTGAATTTCAATTCCCGATGGATGGAATCGAACTTGATTCTCTGGATCAATGGTCCAGCTATCTGGCTGCTGGTACTGTAAGTTAAACACCGTTATGTTGCTCTCTTTTCCCTGGCTAATTTTTGCTCCTAAATTAATATTATTAAAATCAACAGATAATTTGGTTATTATCTGTTGATGTAAGATTGCTGTGCATTAATTAGCTCCACATTTCCTAAATTCAGTTTTCTTTATTCCCACATACGAAAGCATTAATTACCTACTATTGAATCACTGACGTTGTCAATAATATCCACTCAGTAATCCCTGCCCTCCCTTGTGCAGAGTATTGACTAACCCTGCCAAGTTAATATCTTGTAAACACTTCAACCTCAATTGAAAAGAAGTCACTTAAGCAGATGGAGGCATTGAAAGAAATGACGAAGACTCATTTCCCAAACACAGTAAGACTTTTTGCCATAATTTAAGTCATTCATCCAGTTATTATTTTGCAATGCTTCGAATATGCCACTACTTCATCTGATGCTAACTTTTATATAGATGAATTATATGAGATATAAATCAGAGTATAGAGATTCTATAAGTTATTTTCACTAGTATTAACTCCCTAATATACGGTGTGAGAATGGTACCAGGCCTGAGAGGTTCAGTTATGATGTTAGTCTAAATGAAGATTAAAGATCAGCTTTATTTGTCACATGTATATCAAAACATACAGAGAAATGTGACATTCACATCAAATCAAATCAGTTAGGTTTGTGGTAGGGGCAACCGCAAAGTATCACCATACTTCTGATGCCAACAAAGCATAGCCACAACTTACTAAGCCTCATCCTAACTGTACGTCATTGAAATGTGGGAGGAAATTGAAGCACCCAGAGGAAAACCACGCAGTCACTTGGAGAACTTACCAACTCCTTACAGACAATGGTGGGAATCGAACCCCAACAGGTGATCGCTGGTGCTGTAAAGCGATTGTGCTAACCACTATTCTTTGTGCAGCCTGAGCAGGAATTCCCTCCAGTGACATACACCAAGACATAATACTGAGGACTTAATGTTTATTCTTCAGGGTGTGCATTAAAAAATGAGTACTTCTATAAATGAGAAACCAATGGAATATACTCAAATTTAGGATCAGGGCACTTCAATGGTAAGTAAGAAAAACACTTTCTATACAAAAGCCAAACACTTTGGAAAATTAATGGGTTGGAAATACTTAGTGGGTCAGGCTGCACCTGTGGAAAGAGAAGCAAGCTGATAATCTTGCTGTAATGGAAGGATCAGTTACCTAAAATGTTGACTCTTCTTTCCCCATGGATGCTGCCTAACCTGCTAGGAGTGCCACTCCACTCCCAGTCTGCCTTTTCCACCACCTGCACTGTTCCAACAAAGCTCAAAGAATAGCCGCTTGTTTCAATGCTGAGTTCTAAACTTTCAGTAGCTCATTAGTAAAGATTAGATTAATTTGTCTGGTGTACATTGAACCATATAATGAAATGTGTTATTTGAGTCAAATCAAATCTAACTCTTCCAGAGTAACTCAGAGACCTCACTCACCAACTATATTTAAGGTGTATGTCTTTGGGCTGTGGGAGGAAACCAGAGCACCTGCAGGAAACCCGCACAGTCACAGGAGAACGTATAAGCTTTTACAGAGAGTGGCAGGAAATGAACCCCAATCATTGATCATTGGCACCGTAATAGCATTAGGCAAGCCCCACACATGATGCCTATATCATAAAAGGTAATTTCTCTGACTGATCTCATAGATTTTTCCAACTTTAATTTTAAATCTCTATAAGACTTGTGAGCTGGATTTCATTAATGATCTGGATGAAGGAATGAAATATAAGATCTTTAAGTTTTCCCATAATACAGAAGTAGGTGAGTGGGCATGTTGCGATAAGGACATTGTGAGTCTGTAATGGGATATACTGTAGACTGTAGCGATTGGGTGAAAGTTTGGCAGAAGTGTAAGGGCATGTTCTTTGGTCAGAGGAATAAAGGGGTAGTTTATTACCCTAACAGGAAGGGGCTACAAATGAGTTAAGTTCAAAGTGGTCTAGGTGTTCTAGTGCATGAAAAAGTTAGCATGTAGGTCCCACAAGTAGTCAAGAATAGCATGTTTACTTTTATTCTGAAAGGATTCGAGTTTAAGAATACAGTAGTTTTGTTACAGTTATACAACAGGGATAGCATCTCAACATGATAGATGTTAAGATGTTAGTAGTGCTCATAGTTATGATAAAGAGGCTGGTCAGTTTAAACTGTGGCACATAGAAATTTCACCTCTCAGTAGTGAATCTCTGAAATTCTCTGCCCCCCCCCCACCCCCCAATGATGGTGGATGCGAGATCACTGGATAGACTTAAGATGGATATGGATAATTATTTGGAAGATGGAGGAATTGATGGATCTGGGGAGGTGGCAAAGGAAAGGAGTTGAGGCCTGGCATAGATCAGCCATGCTCATGTTTAATGATGGGCGGGTGTGAGGGTCCTGGTGGACTGCTCGTGCTCCTATTTTCCTCAGTTCTTTTGTTCTTGTTTGCACAACTTTTACATTTACCTAGTGTTGTGTATTTAATACTTAAGTAAAAGTCTTTATGGGTTATATGAATAAACATATGAATTGCATATGTTGTTGCGTGATATGTGTTTGCCCTGCTTAAAGTAAAGAATAAAGTTAGACTCGTGTTCCTGAACTCTCATGTCTTCCTTTGAATTAGTTTAAAGTTTTGAAGTTACAAAACATAACACTGGAGACAAGGTATTTTTGAAACAAACCCCAGATGACTACTGAGCCGTTGAAGTTCAGTGAAATGTTCGAACTAAAACAAAAGCAAGCAAGGAATGGTGAATTAAAAAAAACACAGCCCCACATGTGCAGAGACTGTTTTAATAAAAAAGGCAGAAAACAGACAAATTCACAGGTTCATAAACAATGAGTACAGGGTGATAATAATCATAAACAAAAGGAGCAGAAATGGCTGGCTACATCAGAAAGACTGATGAGTTTGATTACAGAATGGATAATTGGCACATTTATACTGCACTAGTGGAACAGTATTTTGAAACAAATGATGTAGCCAATGAGAAACAAGCAACAATTTTGTTGAGATCTTTCGGTTTAAAGGCATACAGTTTGCTTCAAAGTTTAACTGTTCCAACCAAACCATTTGATATTGTGAATGTAATGCAGGAACATATAGATCTAAAACTATTATTAATTGCAGAACATTTTAAGGTTTCTTAAGGGGAAACAAAAAGAAGGGAAGTCTATTTCAGTGTATGAGGCTGAATTGAAGAGATTATCTGAGCATTGTCAGTTTGGCAATGTTCTTGGAAGGTAATGTGCTGAGATTAGTTTATGGATTCATACAAGAAAGCTTTCAAAAACAGCTCCTAACTGAAGTACAACTTGCATTTAAAAGAGGAGTTGAAATTGCTATTTCACTGGAAACCACAGACAGGGACGCAATGGAGTTGCAGTCAAGAATGGAAGTGAGAGTAAATGAAATTGCAGTGACTCAAAAGAAACTAGCCTGGACAAAGAAATTGTGTTGCTAAAAACACAAAATGCTGGCAGAACTCAACGGGCCAGACAGCATCTATGGGAGGAGGTAGTGACGATGTTTTGGGCTGAATTCCTTCATCAGGAGTGAAATTGTGTTGCTATTGTGGCAGGAGCTCACATTCACCAAACAACTGCAGGTTTAAAGCTGGAACTTGCAGAAAATACACCAAAGTAGAACTCATGCAAAGAGTATGTTGGGCAGACAAAAATAAATGGCGGACTATTCAGGGAAGACTGTTGATTAAAAATCTGATAATGATAATGACACAGGACTGTGCAGCCTTAAGATTTAAAGTGTGAAAATTAACAATTGTCAAGCAATAGAACTTGTGCCAGAAGTGAATGGCAAATTAATTAAATAGAATTGTACACTGGCTGAGCTGTTTCAGTCATTCCACAAAATGAACTTGAAAAAAGATACAAAACTGAAGCCTGCAGATTTTCAGTTAAGGACTTATACAGGAGAAAAGATAACTTTGGTGGAAATGGCATTCATAACAGTGAAATACAAGAACCTGCAAGCCTCATTGGGCATTGGGCTTATAAGTTGTAAAAAGGGAAGTACCAGCATTGTGGGGATGTGATTGGTTGAGACACCTATAACTGGATTGGAGATGCATCCACTATTTGCATGACACATCCCTGCAATGAAGCCATCTGAAAGCAAATGAAGAAAGGTCCTGGATGATGCCACGGCAGTGATCAAGTATGGCATTGGAAAACTCAAATGTGTCACAGATAAAATAAAGTTAAGCAAAAGTGCTGCACCCAAGATTTGCAATGATTGTCTGTTTCCTTATGCCATTAGTGATTAAGTGAGCTAGACTGAAGGGATTCTTTCTAAGGTTGAGTGGAACCCATAAGCAACCACTCGTGGTCCCAGTAGCCAAGAAGATTGGTTCTGTCAGGATCTGTGGTGATTTTAAGGTCACCATCAATCCAGTACTAAAAATAGATCAATACCCTCTGTACAGGACAGAGGATCTCTTTGCAAACCTTTCTGGAGGAAAGCACTTCTACAAAGTAGTTTTAGCTGAGGCTTATCTGTAGATGGAGATAGAAGAAAAATGTTTCTCACTACAAACATCCATAAAGGGCTTATTGCTATAATTTACTTATTCTGGTATAGCATCTGCACCTGCACTCTGGCAGAAAACTAGAGACCTGGTGCCGCAGGGCTGCCCAGGCACTTGGAATTACCTCGATGACATAATTGTTACCGGTAATGACGACAAGGAACATCTCCAAAACCTCAAGGCAATGTTAAAAAGATTAGAAGATTATGGGCTCAGGGTACACAAATATGCTGAGAAAATTCAAACCATAGTGGATGCCTCAAAGCCAAAGGATGTGACACAGTATGGTCCTTTTTAGGATTTGCCAACTACTTCAATGTTCCTGCCAAAACTGTGCTCCATCCCTTGAAGAGATGGGCTCTGCTTCTTGGAGGATGCAGTTACAAGATTGAATTCAAGAGGACAACTAATCACAGAAATGCTGATAGATTGTCCTGTTTGCACTTGGACAAATTTACACATAAAGACATTCCTTTCTACACAAATCAGAAGTCACTATTATGGTAGAGCTGATCCAGAGGAAACAGAGACGACTCCACACTATTTAAGATCTACTGGCCATCCAAAATGTCTGGAATGTGCTGCAGGAACTCCAGTTCTCCCATTTTTACCAGCACCAAAGTGAACTTGCTCTTGTTGGAGGTTGCCTTGTATGGGGGTTGAGGGGTGTTGTACCATCCAAGCTGAGGGTGTTGGAGGAGCTACATCCTAGTCATCTAGGAGTGGGTAGAATAAAAGGGACGGTTCAAAGCTTTTATCTGGTGGCCTGGGATGGATTAGCAGATTGAGCAGCTTTCCATGCACTGCGCCAGATCCAACATATCCCGTAGAGGCCAAGAGTAGCACCCCTCCATCCCTGGGAATGGCCTGCATTGCCCTGGCAGAGGAATCACGTGAACTTTGTTGGACCATTCATAGGCACAAGTTTCTTGGTAGTAGTGGATGCAGCTACAATATGGCCAGAAGCGTTCTCAAAAGCCTCAGAACCTGAAATTGTTTCAACAGCCAAAGTCTTACCTGCCAAGCAGAATGACCTCCCTTGTCAGGAAAGATATTATCCCACAAGAGTAAGAAACCTCGACGGTGATTAAATATTTAGGTCTGATTGGGACAATTTGAAATTGGCTATTCTATGGATTTCTATGTAAAGTAGTTGTATATTATAATATACTCTGTATATAGTTGAGGTACATTCTATATTGAGTTGGGGTTTATAGCTAAGCATGGAGGAGTAATATTTGAGTAACAGAGTGTGTGTTTGTGTACAGTATATATCTATATATATTTTGTAGCTATTACATGTATTGATTAAGCATTCTTGATTATTCCAATAATTCATAATAAGTTATATGTATAACTATGTGAATTGCATACGTTATCATGCTACTGTGTGATATGTGCACACCTCGCTCAAAGTAAAGAACAAAGTTTCACCCACATTCTTAGACTCCCATGTCTTCCTTAGTTAGTTTAATGTTTTGAAATTAAAAAAACATAGGAACTTCATTTTCTATTCCTCTCCCTCCAATCATCCTCATTAATTGATCAACCAATCAACTAACTAGCTTCACAAATGGTATATCAGCAGAATAACTCTTTCTGTTTCTTCCTTCCCCATCAATTCATAATGTAACCTGAAATGTTAGCTCTGTTTCTTTTTTGACAGATGCTGACTGACTTGCTGAATGTTTATTGTCTAAGACAGGGTTTGGACCAATTGAGGAGTCAAAGACTATGGGGAGCAGACAGGAAAGTACAAATGAGGTCAAGTACCAATGAGCTAGAGATCTTATTAATGATAGAGAAAGATTGAGAAGCCACATGGCCTATGCCTGTGCCTATTTATAACGTCTACAGTCGTTGGCATGGTGGAAGGAGGTTTAAGGTGCTCATTCCCTTCACTAGCCTGCAGGTCTCCCTTGGGCAAGGTGTATTTTGCTTAACCTCTCAATTAGGGTCACATGAAGCCATGTGAACAGCTGGTATACATTACAAGTCTGGTTATGTGACCACTGATGACAGGAAGACAATCTCTAAAGATTATTGATAATGACTTGGGGTCACCTATCTTATCAAGTCACTGCCCAGAAGAAGGCAATGACAAATCACCTTTGTAGAAAACTTTGTCAAGAGCAATAAAAGCACAAAATGCTGGCAGAACTCAACAGGCCAGACTTCATTACTACCTCCTCCCATAGATGCTATCTGGCCTGCTGAGTTCTGCCAGCATTTTGTGTTTTTATTTATTTCCAGCATCTGCAGATTCACTCGTGTTGCCTTTGCCAAGAGCAATCATGGTTGTGGTAAGACCATGATCACCCACATCATATGACGCGGCACAACGAATGGACAGACAGTGCAAAGAATTTGAGAGAGAAGCCTACGAGCAGAACTGGGCCATTCAGCCCATCAAGTTTGCTGTGCCATTTGATCATGACTGATTTATCATGACCCCATTCTCTTTCCTTCTCATGGTAGTCTTTGAAATCCTTTCTAAACAAGAACCTACAAATCTCCACTTTAAACATACTGCACTCACTCATGTGGCCCCCACAGCTGCCTGTGGAAATGAATTCCACAGATTCAATATACTTGACACCACAACTGCAGAAATTCCTTCTCATCTCTGTTCTTTTGGGGCATCCTTCGATTCGGAGGCTGTGCCCTTTGGTGCTAGACTCCCCCACCACTGGAAATACCCTCAGAATTTCCACTCATCTTAGCTTTTCACGGTTTCAATGCGACCAGAGGACATAAATGAGTAACAAATCAGCCCTGAGAGGTTACCTCTATTCTGAATGTTAATATGCTTTCAAATTCAGCATTGGTGGAGCTATTTACTCAAGGATCATTTATAATTGAGTGATAACAGTAGCCAGACAGAAAATAAACTCTTGTTTCCACCTTCTTAAATCCTGTTATAAATCAGAAGGTCAGCTATTTGGCTTCAGAACCCTTTGCCTCAGAGATTAAAGTTATGAGAAGTCAGTGTACATTTTGCTAAGTGAATGTCACAGCTTGAGACATTAGCTGTGAAGTTTGCACACAGCTGATACATGGAAGTGCAGGGCTGCAGGGGGTTACAAGACTTGACTGCGTCCAAACTTTAACAAAGAACTGGCTAATTTAGTGATATTCTGCTCTCTGTGGTGTTCATTAAGTGCCTGTTTTGATTTGAACTCACAGTTCTAAAATCTAGTTTTTGGAAAAAAAGAAAGCTAAGGATGGCACAGTGGAGCAAAGTATCTCACAGCTCCAGTGACCCTGCTCCGAATGTGTTGGGTTTCCATATTCTCTCTGTAACTGCATGGGTTTCCTCCCAGTGCTGCATACCTCCCACGTCCCAAGACACGCAGGTTAGTACCTTAACAGTCCTCCTGGTTGCCCCAAGTGCGGGTGGGCAATATAATCTGACGGGGAGTTGATGGGAATGTGGGGAGAATATACTCCAGGGAAAATTATTAGGAATGTGATTATTTTGTGAACTATCATTGACGTGATATAACATAATGAGGTTCTTCCTTGTTATATGGAAATATGGGAAAAAATTGAAATTTAGTTTGTTGTGTGATT
The DNA here is from genome assembly GCF_030144855.1 of Hypanus sabinus. Lineage (NCBI taxonomy): Eukaryota > Metazoa > Chordata > Chondrichthyes > Myliobatiformes > Dasyatidae > Hypanus > Hypanus sabinus. The sequence continues at coordinate 7,002,022 of NC_082727.1, forward strand.
AATATTTCAGTAATATTTGAGTAATCTTGTATACCTATATTGTTTGATCAAGGATTCTTGTTTATTTAAATAATTCACTACAGGTTATACGCATGTGATACATGCGCACCTCGCTTACAGTAAAACATGAAGTCAGACTCCCATCTAGACTCCCTTGTCTTCCTTTGAATTAGGGTAATATTTTGAAGTGAGAAAACATAACAGCAGTGATGAGCATTTTTAAAATAAACCCAAGACAGCTACTGACCTGTTGAAGCACAGTAAGATTTTATGAGACACAGGAGCAGAATTAGGCCATATGACCCATCCAATCTTCTCCACCGTATTATCATGGCTGATTTATTATCCATTTCAGGTCCAGTCGCCTGCTTTCTCCCCATAACCTATGACACCGTGATTAATCAAAACCTACCAACCTCCACTTTAAATATACCCAATGATTTGGTCTCCACAGCTGTCTGTGACAATAAATTGCGCAGATTCACTCTAGCTAAAGAAATTCCCCCTTATTTCCTCATCTCTGTTTTAAATGAACAACTCTTCTATTCTGAGGCTGTGCACCCAGTCTCATTTTCACCTCAAAGTTCAAAGTACATTTATTATCAATGTGTGCACATGTACAACCTTTGGATTTGTCTCCTTGCAGGCAGCTACAAAGTAAGAAATCAGAAGAACCCATTAAAAAAAGGCCAACAAACATCCAACGTGCAGAGAGAGAAAAGAACAAATCATGCAAACAATAAAAGTAAACAAATAGCATTTAGAATGAAAGTGAGTCCTCAGCCACGAAGCCCAGAGCAGCTGGAGCAGGCCCACAGTGCAGCAAAGAGCAGAGCGGCAGGCAGAACTGGTCCGACCTTCAGCTCTGGTCCTGACACCCCTGCCTTTTCAATCCATCTGGCCCAGCGTTTAAATCATCCAAACATCGGGTCATTCCTCGCTTAAGACCCAGGCCCTGTCATATCAATGCACTCTGTGTCTGGTTCCTCACAGCCACACTTTGGCCTGTAGCCAACCTTTACAAATTGGCCTGCCTCTTAGAATCTCCTTGGCTGCACATGTCCTGACTCCATCTTGAATATGCCTCAACCTCACTCTGAGTTTGTCTCGCACCTGCATGCTTTGACCCTTGATTAAGCCTAGCATTTATTGCATTGAAAACCACAAGTAAGTTGCCACTCACCCTCAGGAGCACCATTGTAGACCTGCGGAGACAGATGGGTACCATGCAAAAGCCATTCATTGGAAAGACAAGCTGACTTGTCCCACAAAACTGGCAAGTGAAGGAATGCAGCCAAATATTTGAGCTAGTATTAGTGTGATTACTTGGATCCAGTATGTTGGGGTTTTCTATTATTGCATCTTCAGGTGCATAGAACTGGACAGGCTGAAAATTATGTGTAGGGTGTATAAGGTAACAAATATCTAGGGTTCAATCTCACCTTCTCTTCTTTGTTGATACTTTGATAACAGAGTAGTTGAGCAATGTCATATTTTATATTTCCTAATGACATTCAAGGTCTCTTTCTCAACCCTTCGAGCCTATAGTGGCTGTGAGACCCGTTCCCTTCCACCACCGCCTCTCCCAGAAAGCAACCTCCTTACATTCCCATATTCTGTTACCCAGGGGCAATACACAGTGGCCAATTAACCTACACATATGTGTATCTTTGGGTTGTCGGAGCATTAACATAGTCACAAATTTGCAAACGCCACACAAACATCACCAAAGTTCAGGGTTGAACCCAGTTAGTTACAGCTGTGAATCAGCAGCTCCACTGGGTGTACTACTGTACTGCCCAATCATTGTAACCCCCTCCTCCACTTAACTAAAGCATCAAATTCCACAAGGATACACCAGTGTCAGAGATCTTTGGGAGCCAAGAAGCACTGTGTTTTCTTCTCCTGCATGTCGCACTAACTGCATCATACTCATATTTTATTTATTGAGAGATAGAGCACGGTCACAATCTTTTCCATCCCAAAGAGCTCAGGTAGCCTGATTGCAACCATGTGACCAATTACCCTACTGACCCATATGAATTTGGAATGTGGGAGGAAACCAGAGCACCTGAAGGAAACCCACACAGTCACAAATAAAACATATAACGTATATTGTATATGGTTTTTAATGTAATGTATAGTTTTTTTCCTATTGCTCTGTAGTGCTGCCACAAAACGACAAATTTCACAGTGCATGTCAGTCATCATAAACCTGAGTGTGAGTCTGATTCTGTACGCACTGATCAGTTTACACACTGCTGAATTCACATGTACATATAATAAAATGCAAACTATTTCAATGTCAAAATCAAATAATGATATGTCCATATTTATACACATACTTGCCTTTTTAATGGAAGCAGATGTGTTTGAGATTTGTGTTTTTGCATGTGCCATTCAGAGGGACTTGTTCATCTGGTGAAAATATCACTTCCAAATGAACAATTCAGTGGGTGTGGTGAAGTAATATGTACATGAAACCCCATTACAGATTGGGACTGCGGAGTGGTGTCATCTTCATTCTGGGATGGGATTGAACCAGGAGCCTTTTGAGTATGTGCTGGAGGAGACCACCAGCACTCCACAGAAACAGCCTCTGTAGATCTAATATAGAATTTTATTCATAATGTTTACAGTAAATGCACTCAACACACAGATAAGGAAAAAATGGAAATGTTAGTTATTGTTAGCAATAAAACAAGTGAGAATCTTAAAAAGTATCTTGATCAGCTGGCCTTACAGATCAAGCCGACATAAAGAATTTAGGCATTATTATTGATCTTGAGCTAAATTTCAAATCACATATTAACCACATTACTGAGACTATGTTCTTTCATTTAAGGAAAACTTAAGGCGATATGGCCTTTTGTTTTAATGCACCAAAAATCTGGAATACTTTACTGACTTAGTACTGTGGAACATTAGAAGACACTTCTAAAAAAAACTACATTTTTTAATTTGCCTGCTTTTAGGATTACTTGATGTCTATTTATTTTGATTATATTTACATAATTTGGTATATTAGTTTACATTTTATTCTATGTAATGTTTGTCCTTATTTATGGTTTTAAATGTTGTCTCATATTTTTATGGCTATATTGATTTATCTTTACAATCTGTGTAAAGCACTTTAACCCTGTATTTTAATATATGAAAGGAACTACAGTATATAAATAAAGTTGTGATTATTGTTGTTATATTTTTATTTTTTCTCAGCTCAAGCTGGTTAAACCTGAAGTACAGGGGTAGCCAAGCACACTCATTTGTCAACTTTCAGACTACTTTAGTGGTGTTTAGTATTGTGGATTTCTGAAGATTTACATAGATATTGCTGTGTAGCCCTAATTGTTTAATGCTATTGTGTAGTGCCTTTGGGATGATATCAATTGAAAATACTACTATCGGGACAATATGTACCTTGTTCATGTTCCGAAGTTTTTCTATTTCCTCTTTTAATTGACTTTTAATGAGTTTGTATTTTAAAGCAAGCTTTGATGAATGATGTTTGCCTCTTGATTGTGCCTGTGTAAGTAATCAGGTTGAGTCAAACTGCTGAAGGATCCTGTAATGTGTTGGATTGTTTCTGTTTTATCTCGGCATTTTCAACATTTATCCTCTTGAATTTTTTGGTCTTTTGTTATGTTCTTTTGATATTTTTTTTGCGTTGACCACCTGGTATTGCCGCAAGGAACCTTTCTGTTTCTGGGAATAGGTCTCCAACTCTGAACCAGGTGTTCAAAGCGTCCTTGTTGACATCTAGTTTGCTCAGATGATGGGGATGTCTTCAATTGGTTAACTTTTTCTTCAATGGTGATAATCTCTTCATTTTTCTGGGTTATGCTCTAATATAAGCTCAGTGGTTTATCAGAATTGCATATGCTTGAGTGGAGTGCTGATTCCTGGTTTTGTTGATGAAAGTATGTATGTCCTTAGAAGTTTTATCTGACAATTGTGTAGAGTTTTAATAGCTGTTACTCGTCTTCCCCCTTCTGTCCTAGGTAGTGTGAATCTGAGGACATTTGAATGAACATAATGTTTTCTGAAACTGGTCATTTCAGTCCTTATTTTCCTTTGTAAATTTTCCAGTCAGTTTTGGACCAAGATATTGTGCCAAAAATACATTTATTATTTTTCCCTACAACAAACACCATGCGAGAAGAGAAACTCAGTAAGTCAAGCAGCATCTGTGGAGGGCTGGAAAGAACTGTTGATGTCCAGCTTTCAGCATCTGCAGTCTCTTGTTACTCTACACCAGTATCTACATTCACCATTCCATCAGTTCAATACATTCTTTTATAATGTGTCAACACTTCTTATGTTTCCAGAAACTAAGGATGCATGAAATGTTCTAGTGGACCCAGAGACTTATTGCCTAGTGGTAATGGAACCTAGATCATGGGCCTTCCTTTCAGAGCCTTTGTGGTGACTGCGCTGAATTTCAGTGTCCTTCAACATGTAGTCTGGCAGACTGGGATGTATGAGACATCCCTCGCACTGAACAATCAACCAACTTCAGGTAGACCATTGTGCACTTTCCCACAGGATTTTAAAAATCAAAATAAACTTTGATAATAAAATATATTTACAAGAATAAACCATGCTACAATCCTTTACGTTCATAATCAATACCTTTAGTACTGTTCAATTTCAATCCTACACATCAATAGCATTGCTGCCACTCATGTATCCCTTTGGAGTGGTACATTGCTACAATATATGAAAGGCTTGCACAAGATTTACCGTAAAGAGAGACACATTCAAGAACACCAGTTAATGAGATATGGATCTCAGAACATACCTCCTGTAATTCAGGGTAAAGTAGTGAACTGGTTGAAATCTCTATTCATTCTACACACTGTACTTTTCCTGAGTGTAAAGTCCAGAAACAGTTTGGATTATGCAGATCCAGTTTAGTGACATCTTAGATCTTTGATCAGATAACAAAGACAAGGTTCCTCACAAAAAAAGTGCCACTATTATTGAAAATTGGAAGCAAATGGGAAAATTTCTACAAATATACAGCACATCCAGGTTCAAGAACAGCTACTTCCTTTCAACCAATTGGTTCTTGAAACAACCTGATTAGGAACACTATGACCACTTGGATCACTTCATGCTACCATAAGATAATTGTGTTCTTTTTTCTATTCTTGTATAACTTACGTACGTATAATGCATATTTTGTCTTCTGACTGTTGTGTCTCTAATGTCTATGTACCTGTGATGCTGCTGCAAGGAAGGGTTTTTTTATTGTACCTGTACATGCACATATTTATGCATTTATTTTTTGGGGTACAGTGTGGAGTAGGCCCTTCGAGCCATGCTGCCCAGCAACCCCCCGATTTACCCTAGCCTAATCATGGGATAATTTACAATAACCAATTAACCTCCGAACCAGAACATCTTTGAGGGAGGAAAATGGAACACCTAGAGGAAATGCGCATGGTCACAGGGAGAATGTACAAACTCCTTTTAGGCAGCGGTAATTGGTGCATTCTCCCTGTTATCATGTGTGTTTCCTCTGGGAACTCTGGTTTCTTCCAACATTTCAAAGACATACAGGTTGGTGCTTGGCTTAGTAGGTTGTGGGCACGCTATGTTGACGACGGAAGCTCGGTAATATTTGCAGGCTGCTCCCAGCACATCCTCAGAGTGTTTTGGTTATTGACACAGAATGACACACTTCACTCAATGTTTCAAAGTACATGTGACAAATAAAGCTAATCTTTAACCTTTTAAATCTTTTCCTTCTCACCTTAAAACCAAGTCCTGTAGTTTTTTGTTCCCTTTCCATGTCTAACCCTCACGATTTTACATACTTCCATAATGTCACTCCTTATCCTCCCAAATGCCGAAGATTAAATTCCTAGCCTGCTCAACTTCCCCCCAATAACTCAAGGAAACAATACTGTTGTTGAGGGCACTGTAGCTGTCGAATGCCTTGAGAACTGAAAGGTGCTACATAAATGCAATATCTCTGTATTCTGTAGGAGTGAACATGATTCATGCATGTAGAAATTGGGATAATTCGATTCACCCTGTTAACTGTATATTCTGCATGATTTTATACATCTCTGTAAGGCTTCCCTCAATCTCCTGAAATCCAAAGATTAAAGTCCTAGCCGACCTGACCCCACCTTCTCATGCACAATGGTAATTCTGTGCAAAGATTATTGATTACTAACAATAATCACAGACTTTTTAAGGAAAATGGATGCTTATCTATATATCACAAACACAAGAAAAAACGCAGATGCTGGAAATTCAATGTAACACACACAAAATGCTGGAGGAACTCAGCAGGTCAGGCAGCGTGAAGGATCCTGACCTGAAATGTTGACTGTACTCTTTTCCTAGACGCTGCCTGGCCTACTGAGTTCCTCCAGCATTTTGTGTGTGTTGCTTATTTTTATGAATTCATTGTTTTACTACTAATAAAAGTATAGCAGAAACAGATTTGAAATAAATGAAGCATTTAGAAATCTTGCTTAAACAATATATATATAAATCATTTAAGAAGACAATTGAAGAATATTCATGGAAATGCTAAACTACATACAGCATTTATTGTTATTATTACTGAATATCTAGTGTTTACTCACAAGCAACAGAAAAACGTTAAAAAGGCATACGGTGCATTGGCCTTCATCAATCGTGGGATTGAGTTTAGGAGCTGAGAGGTAATGTTGCAGCTATATAAGACCCTGGTCAGACCCCACTCGGAGTACTGTGCTCAGTTCTGGTCACCTCACTACAGGAAGGATGTAGAAACCATAGATAGGGTGCAGAGGAGATTTACAAGGATGTTGCCTGGATTGGGGAGCATGCCTTATGAGAATAGGTTGAGTGAACTTGACCTTTTCTTCTTGGAGCGATGGAGGATGAGAGGTGTACAAGATGATGAGAGGCATTAATCGTGGGGATAGTCAGAGGCTTTTTCCCAGGGTTGAAATGGCTAGCCAAGAGGGTATAGTTTGAAAGTGCTTGGAAGTAGGTACTTAGGAGATGTCAGAGGTAAGTTTTTTACGCAGAGAGTGGCGAATGCGTGGAATGGGCTGTCGACGGCGGTGGTGGAGGCGGAAACAATAGAGTCTTTTAAGAGACTCCTGGGTAGGTATATGGAGCTTAGAAAAATAAAGGGCTATGGGTAACCCTAGGTAATTTCTAAGGGAAGGACATGTTCGGCACAGCTTTGTGGGCTGAAAGGACTGTTTTGTTCTGTAGGTTTTCTATGTTCTATGAATAGTTACATGTAAGTAGAGAAAGTCAATGCCAACTGGTCCAATCATTTACTATCCAAATACTGATGTGCACACCAGGTTTTTGAGAATTTCAACGCACATAATCCAACATCATATGTCCACGAACATCTAGTTGGCACTAAAACAGCATGAGTATAAATATCTCACTGCTCTTGCATTGAAAGAAATCATTCAGGGTTTCATTTGGCAGTAAGGATAACCATTTTCGTCAGCCCACATAGGGGAAGGAAAACTCTGATTTTAAACTTCCGCTGCTTTGTGGCCATAACCACCCATGGGAAAGGCTTCGGGTGTAAACCCCGAGAAAGAAATCTGGAGCCGGGGTCCCCAAGGCAGTTTGGTGTCATTTAGAACTTCACTCTGGCAACCTCTGTAACGACACTGGACTTCCCTTGGACTACATCAGTGACGTGGGGGAGAGGGGGAGCCCGCTGCATGGGCAACAGCCGGTTCTTCAAATCTTCCGGCCCAGGCTTGCACCCTGGAGAGGGCACAGTCCACCAGAGGCACAAACCCACGATCCCCTGGGATTGACAAATGCCTACTACTACTAAGGATAATAATTATGTTGTTTTATTATGGGTGGGGTTTAAAGAATTGAAGGACAGCACTGCATTCTGTATGCCAACAAAATATTTTCCTATGCCATCTTGGGCATATGCGTCACAGTTGTACCACTATGGGAGCAGGGGTGGGCTACTGGTCTCCTCCAGCTTGTGCCACCATTAACTTCTGATTCATTTTGGCCTCAGCCCCTCTTCTGTACCAGTTTCCCATCACCCTAGATCATTCCGATATTTATCCATCTCCATCTTAAATATATTTTAAATAGGCATGTGATATAATGCACTTTGCTGACCGGTCCTAGACTGCAAATGGCAAGGACATTAGATGTATTGATGCACAGAGGGACCTTGAGCTGCACATTCATAGCTCACTGAAAATTGTGATTGTGAAGAAGCCATTTAGCTTGCTTGCCGGGGTATTGAGTATAAGAGTTATGGCATTTTGTTGCAACTGTACAAGACTTGAAATATTGTGTGCAATTCTAGTCACCACACCATAGAAAGATAGCACAAGCCCTGCTGGCCTGTGTGGTGAGCTTAGGACCATTGGACTCCAAGGTTTTGAGAGCATCTGTATTTGTTAATTGTTGTCCTAACAAGAGTTGTTAAGCCCTTGTGCTTTCTGTTTAATCTTGTTAAGTTTATATTGACTGGCATGGGTTGTCCATATGCTGTGATTATTTAAAGCAAAATCCCCAATTAGTGCTTATCACAAGGTGTTTGTTCTGAGAATGATTTGTCTAATGGTGTTGTTTGGTTGTAATGTGCTGTTGGTATTGCTATGTACAAACTCCTATTTCTGTCTTTACGTGGGAGTCTGTTGCTCCTCCACATCTTGGTTCAGTCATTGCCAGTGCACTCTGTGGCAGAAAAAGATGTAGAATCCCTGGAGGTTCACCAGGATGTTGCCTGCAATGGAGAGCTTAAATTACATGGAAAGCAGGATAGGCTGGGATTGTTCTCACTGGAGCGCAGGATGTTGACAGAGGTTTAAAAGTTTATGGGTAGAGTAGATATCCAGAGACACATGGGATTCTACAGAAGCTGGAAATCCATAACAGCATACACAAAATGCTGAAGGAACTCAGCAGATCAGGCAGCATCTAAGGAGAGAATTAAACAATTGATGCTGACCTGCTGAGTTCCTCCAGCATTTTGTGTGTGGAGATAACCAGTCTCTTTTTTTCTCCAATGTTGGAGTATAAAACTAGAGTGCATGATTAGATTAAAGGAAGAAGAAAGATTTGAGGGGAAAATATTTCACTCAGACGGTAGTGGGTGAATGGAATAAACTGCCAAATGGAGTGGTAGAGGCAGGTACAATCACAGCATTGTTGAATGAGATGGGGATATGAGTCAAATACATGGAAAATGGGATTTTCATAGGTAGGTAATCAACGGATAATACTCAGACTCATTTACACAGTGAAATCTTCCATTTGCATTAATAACCCAAGGATGGGCTGGGGATGACCCATAAGAGTTGTCACACATTCTGGCGTCAACCTAGCGTGTGCAAAATACTCAGCAGAATGACAGCAGACAAACAAGCTCCTTTCTTCCCTCACACACACACACAGACAGCCCTGGAACCACAGAACATGCTTCCAGGCCTTCAGCTTCCAGCGTCTATGCAGACTCACAGAAAGCTGGCCTCCAAGACAGGCTAAGGGGCCTGTTTCAGTGCTGTTGTGCTCTGTTTATCAATCCACCATCCACAAAGCAAAAAAAAAAATCAATGAGATGTTGATAGGAATGTATGAGTGATCAGGAAATAAATAGAAAGAAGATGGGCTAATGAGATTGCTCTCCTGGGAGTCAACATGATTCAATGGACCAAATACTTTTTTCTGACATTTTATAAGAAGATATCCTTTTAAGTTTATGGAGACTGTATAGAGGATTGTCAAAGAGCATTTCACAGTAACAAATGCCAATTCTTTCTTGGTCTCAGGGTTTAATTTTCCACCATGTGCTGTTTTCAATGAAATGGTGTATTCATCCATGTTGACTTTCTGTTACTGTGGACTGCTTGTTTGCTTTTAACTGGACCTACTGCTGAGTTATAATGGAGCTAAAAGGAAAGCTGCAAGTGTATTAAACAAAAAAAATGTTTATTTAGAGAACAGCACAGTAATAGGCCCTCCCGTCCAATGGGCCCCAGCCACCCAATTATACCTTAGTGAGCAATTGTGACTGATTGTGGATTGTGACCAATTAGCATCTCTGTCAACAATTAACCAATTAACCTAATTGGTCATTAATTAAATGAGCAATTAACCAATTGACCAATTAACCATACGTCTTTGGAATGTGGAAGGAACCCAAAGCGCCCAGAGGAAGCCCACGTGGTCACCAGGGAAGCACGCAAAGTCCTTACCGACAGGGGGAAACTGGACTTGTGTCGCTGGCACGGTAATAGAGTTATGCTACTGTGCCACCGAGAAGAAATTAGAAAGCTCTACATTAAATTCTTAGTGACTCTGTTGCTGACATGAGAATGATTAACTCACCAAATACCATAGGTCATCTCAAATTTACTAAGGCCTAGACAGCGGGAAAAGAAAAGATGAAAAGACAACTGTTGTATATTCTAAGGTTGCATTGAAATTGCAATAAGCTGGGGAGTAACTTGTGGGGATAGAAGAGTGGACCAGGGAGTTACAAAGGGAGTGAACCTTTTGATATCCTGAAAGGGAAGGGAAGGGGAATATGTGTCTGTTTGACAGAGTAAACCCATAGGATCTGCAGTTTGCCAGAAGCACACAATCCTGACAGAGTCAGCTCAGACTGCCTGGGTTTTTGAGATGTCTTGTTGAATTACATGCCGGTATAACCAGTACTGCCACCTGGCCTTGAAAACATTGCATGTTGCAAGTGGTTCTAATCCACACCTTCTCTAATTTGGGCTCCTAGCATCCTGAGTCAAACCCAAGCCTCTTCACCTGTAAGTTCTGTGCTCACTGACGTACATAGACTCCTAACCCTACAATACCAACACTATCAAATTCTCTTGATACCTTAACTTTTCCTACAGCACTGCAACAACCAATCTTTTTTTCCTCCACCCCCTGACCATCATTGCCAATTTGTACTCCTTCCCCTTCCCCACCTTCTCATTCTGTTTTCTTTATCAGTCCCAATGAAGTGTCTCAGCTTGAAACATCGACTATTTATTCCTCTTTATAGATGCTACCTGACCTGCTGACTTTCTCCACCATTTTGGGAATGTTGCATAACCATCAATGATGTCTATCCTCAATCAATGCAAATTCTTTTTACATTTTCAGCACTGGTGGTGTTGTAAGGTTCCTCATACCTGAATTCCCTCCCCAAACCTCTCTGCCCTTTTCTCTTTTTACTCACTCTTCCTGCGTCTCTCTTGACCAATGTTTCCCTCATCTAGGTCATCAGGGCCATTTGTGGGTCTTTAGATTTGCCTTCTTTGACATGGCCTCATTTTGTGTGTGCATGTGCAAGTATGCTGACAAAGGTTGTAGGTAGGGAATGGCTCTGCCAGCACCATGTCTTTTTCTGTCCGCTCAATGTGATAACACTTTTATCAATCATTTTGTAAGTTGTTGTTATTGTTCTAGCTTTCTTATCTCTTTCCAGATTTTAAGCAAGCAATTGACTCTAAGAACATGAAAACAAGAGCAATAGGTGTAAAAACAGATCTACAGACCCTCAACCCTGTCCTGCCAGACAATATGATCGTGGCTGATCGATGCTGGCCTGAAATCCTCTTATCTGCTGGTTCCCCATAATCTTCAATTACTTGATCCTTCAAATATTTATCTCCACCTTAAATAAGTGACCATTTTATTTGGTATGCATACCTGTACACATCTTATTAACACAAATACCTAAGGTTTAATTGTTTTTCAGGCCAAACATCAGAAAGGGGAAGAAATGTGACTGTTGGTGCCAGACAGGGTGCTTTGAGTATCGCAGCAACTGCTGATATCCTGGCACTTCCAAGTACAACATTCTCAGAGCTCACAGAGAATGCTGTGAAATGCAAAATTAAACATCCAGTGAGCAGCAGTTCTGAGGGCAAAACTACATCAGGGGAGAATGGCCTGACTGGTTCAAGCAGACAGGAAGACAACAATAACTCAAATAACCACATTACAACAGTGGTGGGCAAAGGAGCATCTCTGAACTCACTACACATTGTACCTTGAAGTGGATAGGCTACAGCAGCAGACCATGTACGTTAATAGAGTGGCCACTTTATTAGGTACAGGAGGTAGGTAATAAAGTGGCCACTGAGTGCATGTGTAATTGTTCGCTGCATTTCCCAGCAATTACACTACAGTTGCCTCTGTATTATTCTACAGCCTTCTTAGTTTTCTGTAGCAGGTGTCATGACTTGAATCTGGGTATTTTGCAGTTTCATTGTCATCACTGGTACTTCTATTACCTCTAGCCGGAGTCTGAGATGACCACGTCTGTGTTTTTTCCTGACTTTCCTTTGTTCATTCTTTGTACTGGTAACACAATAAAATTATTAGCAATAAGTTTTAAGTCTTATTCTTGACTTCTGAAGGACCTTTGGAGTGCAAAAGCATCAGGACTCTATGCCCTTAAAGGAAGATTTTTCCATTCCTTCATCCTAATCACTTACATCACAGCAACTCGTCCACCCAAGACCAGAAGAAATTGCAGAAAGCTATGGGCACAGCACAGTTGAGAGGAAAGCTAGCCTCTCCTCCATGGACTCTGGATACTTCTTACTGTCTCAGATTCCTCACCCACCCAGACATACTCAATTCTCCCCATTCCATAGGGCAGAAGATACAAAAGCTTGGAAACATGCACTTCAAGCACAAGGGGAGCTTCTAGCTGCTGTTATAAGACTCTTGAACTGACCCTGTGCATTAAAGATAAATTCTTCACAATATTCTTTGTCTTGGCCATTGCCCCCTATTTGTACACGCTCTGCACTTTCTCAACAAACACAATTCTGCATTCTGCTGTTCCATTAAACTTGTATTTTGAAAGCATCCGTAAGGATGACATGAAAATACAAAGGTTTTCACTTGAGCTCTGTACATGTGACAATAATAAACCAATTCCAACAACTGGTTTGCTGGTTCGGCACATCTTTGAAGGGCCACATGGCCTGTTCCTGTGCTGTACCATCCTGGGTTTTATGTTCTTTATTCTAACTTTGAATTCCAATTCAATTTCAACAATTGACTATTCTTGCCCCTATCCAGCTGTGTAGTGATAGTAAATACATTATCCTCTGGGTCTAAGAAGGGTAAATAGTTTCCTGGAGTTAAGTAATAAAGACAGGTGCCTGTCATTGGCCTTGGGGGAGAGTGAGTTGGAGTTTGTAATTAGTCCTTACATCAGTTCCACGCTGCTCTCTTTCTGTGAGCTATCCCACTGTGCATCCTGACTTGAGGACTGACAAAGGTATCATTACATATGTAGTTAGCAGATTCAAGTGGCAGTCAGGCATCACAAGACTGACAGTGATTGATGTATTAGTGTCAACCAGAACTGACATTCAAAGGAGCAATTTTGGCAAGCAGAAGCAAGCATCATAAGCATTGAATCTGTAAACAATGTGCGGTCTAGAATTCTTATCAAAAGCTGTCTTCTCACACTCTTGGGGCCCAATTTACTGCAATTCAATACTCAGAAAGTCAAAGTTGGTGCTGTATTGTTATTCTGTTCTCATGTGCCTTTAGGCTGATTTGTAAGGATGAAATGAAACATCTGTTACTTACTGTCAAATGGCATTTAGTGACATAATATCAATAGCAACGTGAAATTAATATCATTAAAATGTCAGGTTGTCAAATTCTCTATGAACTTTGCAAAATTAGTTAGTCACATTTTCTTTGGACAGCTGGATAAACCTCAGAACTCTTTCCTCTTCCTTATCCAGAGGCAGTCCTCAAATACATCACGTAGGAAAGTTCTGTGGGCAAAGAGTCCAGGCAATACCTGGAGCAAAGAGTTGTACATGTTCAATCGAGAACCGGGCAAACATTCTGATGAAGCATTGGGGAAAAACTTCACCATACAGCAAGGATGTATGATCTAAAGTGCAAAGCCTGAGAAGTTGAACGTACAACATGGAACATTACAGAACAGTATCAGCCCTTCAGCCAATGATATTGTGCTTTTGGACCTACTCTAAGATTAATTTAATCCTTCCTTCACTCTTACATAGCCGTCATTTTTTACCTTTTATCTACTGTGTATACCTAAGAATCTCTTTAATGTCCTTGATGTATCTGCCTTTTCTACGGCCCTGGTAATACTTCCCATGCACCCACCACTCCTTGCTTAAAAAAATACTCTAAACATCCCCCTATACTTTCCTTAAAATTATGCTCCATGATATTAGGCAATTCCGTACTGGGATAAAGCCTTTGTCTATCCAATTCAATTATGTCTATTTATAAAGGAACTGACCAAGGTCCTGAAAATAAGGAAATTACCGGGGAAGAGCTAGGAACAATCTGAATTTCTCAGAAAGCTAAGGAATACATTGGTGTTAGGGTTTTGGCATGCCCAAGATGACTCGCATCTATTTTTATAGAGGCACCAAGGAAGCATCTTAGGTAGATGCATCACAGCTTGGTATGACAAATATCTGCTCAGGACTGCAAGAAACTGCAGGTAGCGAACACAATTCAGTCCATTGCAAAAACCAGTTTCCCCTTAATTGGCTCTATCTTACACTTCCTGCTGTCTCAGGAAAGCAGCCGAGATCACCTAGTACCACTTCCACCCCACTCATTCTCTCTTCTCCCCTGAACAGGATGTCTAAAAGCCAGAGAGTTCAGGCTCAAAGGTCAGATCACAGCCTGCTGCTATTGGACCACTCATACACTGAGATGCAAAATGCTGAACTCTTGCTCACTCACTACTTCACCATGACCATGCACTTTATTTGTTTACCTGCCTTCTCTGTAACTATCATACAATATTCTGCACTCTGTTTCACTTTTTACTACCTTGGCTTATGTTGGATGGCAGGGAATAGATATGTATGTCTCTACCTTTGCTGTAAGGTGCTCCTTCCCTCCACTAGCCTTTGAACAAGCTTTAGCACCTACCTAGCCCCCACCCTCGATCAGGGTCACGTGAAGTCATGAGAGCAGGTAGTGGATGGCCGTATGAGCAGCAGGTGCATATCACAAGTTCTGGTTATGCGACCACTGACACCAGGCAGACCATCTCTGAAGAGTATTGATGCTGGCTTGGCTCACCTGCCTTGTAAAGACACTGCCCAGAAGTAGGCAATGGCAAACCACTTACGTAGAATTTGCTAAGGGCAATCATGGTAATGGAAAGACTAGGACTGCCTACATCATATGACACTGCACATAACGATCATGATGATATATTTACTGTATGTACAGCATGATCTTTCTCGATGACACACAAAATAAAAGCTTTCTGCTGTATCTCAGTACATGCAACCATACTGATTCATTCTCGAATAGCTGGCAAGGGATTGATGGGCCTGGTCTCTTTACACTACAATGTAAGCTTGTCTCTCAGTCCTTGTGACTGGTGCAGAATCAGCATTTTAGAGGCATGACATTATGGAGCCAAGCAAATACCCACTGAGATATTATAATTAATGAAAGTGCTCAGGCATTCTGACTGTGACACACTGGGTCAAACTGATTAGAACCTGGTTTTGTGCAAGACACTACCCAATCTGAACAGGGATCTTCAGAACTTAATCTTTGTAGAATGTGACACAGAGCACAATCATTAACTGGAAGTGAGAATATCACTTTTTAAGTTAATTAGTCTTCAATTATGTAAGATATATATAGTACTGGGAGAAGTCTAGTTATGCAGACAAATTTGGGCTACAACCTTGCTTAAAATGAAAGAGATGAATATAGTGCATGAACTTGTATGAAATGATGCTTCGCTTTGAAGCTTTCAAATTTCATGTCTAGATTCCACTTGGGATAATTAAGAAATTTCATGTCTAGATTCCAATTGGATAATTGGCCGAACAGATTACCCTGTAAGCAATCCATGGAGAAACTGGTATAATTTTGCCTAAGACTTAGCTAGCATAATAAAAGAATCACTCTTTTGGGACAGATCCTTGATTAGACAAAGCAAACAACTGGAGACACTGCATCACTCAGAACCATAGGAACCGTGCATCACTCAGAACCTGGAGAACATGAGACACTACATCACTCAGAACCATAGGAATTTAAAGACAGTAACTGAAGTTCCACAGCCAAATAAAGAAGGAACTACCATCCATCAGGGCAATGGATATAATGAAAACCAAGTACATATCGGTATCAGAAACATAAGAGACTGAGAAGGAACGAGAAGGAATGCAAATTGATAGAAGTCAAACAGATAGAGTAAACCTCCGATAATCTACTATTCCATAGCTCAGAGCTGATGGTTCAGTGTACGGCTGGTGTGCTCTCTTTATGGATCAAGGATTAGGCATCTGGGATCAACTTCATTTGCAAGTGTTACAAGTATTACGACATTTACAATTATTAGGAAATTACTATCGCATGTTGGCAATACATGCAACAAAAAATGACAAAAATCAAGAATTACACTCTCAGTAGGTACACCTGTACACTTAATCATTAACACAAATATCTTATCAGCCAATCATGTGGCACCAAATCAGTGCATAAAAGCATGTCAACATGATCAAGAGTTCAGTCGTTGTTGAGACCAAACATCAGAATGGAAAAGAGATATAACCCAAACACGAGGAAATCTAGCAACCCACACAAAATGCTGGTGGAACGCAGCAGGCCAGGCAGCATCTATAGGGAGAAGCTCTGTTGATGTTTTGGGCCGAGACCCTTAGTCAGGAATAACTGAAAGGAAAGGTAGTAAGAGATTTGAAAGTAAGATTTCTCCTACTTTCAAATCTCTTACTATCTTTCCTTTCAGTGAGTCCTGACAAAGGGTCTCAGCCCAAAACGGCAACAGTACTTCTCCCTATGGATGCTGCCTGGCCTACTGTGTTCCACCAGCATTTTGTGTGACATATAACCCAAGTGACTATGATCGTGGAATGATTGTTGGTGCAGGCTGGGTAGTTTGAAGATCTTAGAATCTGCCGATCTCCTGGGTTTTTCATGCACAACAGTCTCTTAGAGTTTAAAGGGAATGGTGTGAGCAACAGAAAAAACTTCCAGTAAATGGCAGTTCTGTGGGAGAAAATGCTTTGTTAATGAGAGAGGTGAGAGAAGAAAGTGACAGCAGCTCAGGTAGCCACAATGACAACAGTAACGTGCAGAAGAGTATCTCTGAGTACGCAACATGGTAGACCTTGAAGTGGATGGGCTATGGCAGCAGAAACCCACAAACATATACTCAGTGGCTACTTCATTAAATACAAGAAATATCTAATAAAGTGGTCACTGAATGTTTTAAAATAAAGTTAGATGTACAGATATGGGATAAAGTGTACATAAATGTTGAAATACCAGCATATATTCACAATATAAACATTATACAATGCTGTTTAAAGTGTTTACAATGCAGTGACTAAGGTAATAGATAGAGGTAGTTAACTGGGGGGGGGCTAACTAGCATAGTTGATCAAATTAACTGGCTGGGAGAAGAATCACTTAAAATGGTTTGAAATATTTACTTTGATAGATCTATAGCACTAACAAGCAATTTCTGGGTGGGTAATATCAGGTTAACTGAAAAATACATCATAATACTGTGTACATAATAAAAAGAGTGAATTAAGATGGGACTATGGAATTGATATGAATAACATCCAATCTGGCACCACCAAAGTTCTGAAGGTACCAGAGTATCAAAGTTTTACTCTATCAAGAAATCTGTTCAGAATCTACCCTACCTAAAGCATCCCGGGCCAGTACACCTGACACATCCTTCAAGTCGTTATTTCAGGCAAAGCAACCCTAGCTTCTCACTGAACTCTCTCGGCATATACAATCTTCAGCATATTTTTCTGTACCGTTTCTAGGACTTTTACATTCTCCTTGATTTGGAGGCAATTGCATCATGTTTTGCAAAGCTTTCCTACCTATTGGCTCTTTGCTTCCATTTATGAATTCTAGGATCCAATTTACATTTTAATTCATTTTGCATATTTAAGTATCTATAAACATGTGTGCCGAGAGCTGAGATTTCTGCATATGCTTTAGAACTGTACCATTTGCATTGTTGCTCCTTATTCTTTCTGCTAAGGAGCATCATCTCACAGTTCTCTGCATTAAATTTCAATGTCCATTCAGGTAGAACTCTTCTGTCTTTTTCCACTATTTCCTTTACTGTTTATCACACAGATTTGGTGCAATTGGAGATTTGGAAAAGTGATTTTGTGCACGCATACCTAAGTTACAAATACAAATAAAGCAGTGATCTTGGTTCTGACCGCTGTGGTCACCATCCTTCACTGTGAATAATGACCCCCTACAGTTAGTAGTTACAGTTATTCAGTTCACCTAAATAAGAATCAAAATCAGGCTTATTATCACTAACATATATCATGAATTTGTGATTTTACAGCTACAGTGCAATACATAAAAATGACTATATAAAAAAATAAGAATGTAGATTTTTCAAAAGACCAAAAAAATACTGAGGTTGTCATACCTCAGTCTGAACACATGGGGGCACCAGTGTCCTCCAATGCTCCTCCTCCCCAATTATTACTTGATTATTTTCACCTGTATCTTGTTTCAGTTATCAGTGTAACTGTACCTTCTTTTGCTTCTCTATTTAATTTCCCTCTGTCTTTGCACAGTCTTGAGTTCACCTGTACCATGCGTAGTGATTTTGCATTTTCCCCCTCCCCCCACTACTTTCAAATCTCTTACTATCTTTCCTTTCGGTTAGTCCTGACGAAGGGTCTCGGCCCAAAACGTCAACAGTGTTTCTCCCTATAGATGCTGCCTGGCCTGCTGTGTTCCACCAGCACTTTGTGTGTGTTGTTTGAATTTCCAGCATCTGAAGATTTCCTCGTGTTTGACCTACTAACACATATTTTTTTGGAATGTGGGAGGAACCCGATCACTTGGAGGAAACACATGAGGGGAGTGTACAAACTCCTTACAGACTGTGGTGGAATTGAACCCTAATGCTGGCACTGTAATAGTGTTACATCAAACACTAAGATACAGAGCCTCTTAATTTGCCACCTACAATAGGTTAGCAGCACAAAGAATACAAAGGGTATGTTTGTTTGACCCGTGATAAATAAATCTGAATCTGAAAATGGGGAATAGAGGTTGGGTCAAGAAGTACCTCCATGCTGGGAAATTAAAACAAAATCACAATTGAGCATCACTTAAAAGAGTGAAGAGGCTACATAGGCTGACAAGAGTTGAGCACAGATCAACAAGCATGACAAATGAGAGTTGACAGTACACTGAGCAGTTATTGAAATTCAGGACTTTGATGGATGCAGATCTGCCTGTCACTCATTCTGTGTTATGTGCTGGGGGTTTGAGATAGCTATGAACGCCTATGATGGCCATCCAGTATAACAGCCACCCGAAACAAGGCATGCTGTCATGGTGCATGAGAAGTAGCTGGTCCTCAGCTTAATAGAACAAAAACATCTTTGCCTGTCAATGTCAGGGCTGAGGAATTAGCAGTGGTGTCAAGTACTCCCAAGCAGGTATTTATTCATACAAATGCATAGTATTTTGATCTCTTCTGATCCAAAAAATGTGTTCAGTCTCATCTTTGATTCTACATCTCCAGCTTGCAGCTTCTATTTTCTCACCACCTGTCTCGTAAATGGAGATGCTTCTAATTTACTGAAAAGCACCACTTTGTCCTTTAGGCTTTTGACTTAACTTGTCCTTGATGTCATTTGACTGCATTTAAGCACACATCACAGAAGTGAAAGTATTACATTCCATAAGACCATAAGATATAGGAGGAGAATTAGGCCATTCCGTTCATTGAGTTGTTATGAATGTACCACAGCTCTGAGGGGCCGAAGGGTGCGGGGTAGCCCCCCTCCTTTGTGAAAATTGCAAGATCACTATTGATTTGGGTCAGGAGACCCAGGAAATGAGAGAGAGACGTGCGGAATGTCTTGTTCCGCCTCACCCCCCCCCCCCCCCCCCCACCGGCGATATAAAGCAACGGGAAACGGCCATTGTCTCTTGGAGACGAACTTGTGTATTACAATACTGTGTTATGTGGAAGCCCTCAGGCAAAGTGGGCTGGTTGAGGGAGGGATTGCATCATCCCCCAACCTGATTGACATCTGAGACCCTGTGAATCAGGATAAAAGAGGGTCTGTGGGAACAGCCCCTCGTACGCACCAGAAGAAATGCTTGTGATCCCATAATAGTGGAAGCCGGTGGGGAGGCCACGTGCATTCGGTTCCATTTGCCACAGAACCGGTGCCCTTCACCATGGAATAACGGCTTTTAGCTAACAACGGGGAAACCAACTCCCAACAACTCGAAGGATTGACATCATAAAAGGACTGGGCAAGTTTTAAACCCGTCTTTCTCTCAAACCAAAACGCTGCAGCTTGAACGAACTAACAGTGACTCTTATATTTCCATCGGACAATACATTAACCCCTAGACAACGATAGAGCTATTTTTTATTGATTATTATTTTACCCGCGCGTTTAGATTTAGTATTGACGACATATATTATCTGTATGTTTGCATTGATATTATTTTGTGTATTTTAATCAATAAATACTGTTAAGATAGTACCATCAGACTTCAACGGACCTCTCTATCTTTGCTGGTAAGTGACCCCGTTACGGGGTTTGTAACAGAGTCTGTACCAACATCCAATTATGCCTGAATTTTTGCAGACCTTTTTTCCCTCCATCTTCTCATAAGATGAAGCCCATTACCTATAAATCTCTGCCTCTACAGCCCTCTGTTCTAACAGTTCCCACAGATTCACAACCCGTAGGCTGAAGAAATTCCTCCTCATCTCAGTTTTAACATGACGTTCTTTTTCACTGAGACTGTGCCCTTGGATCCTAGACTCTCCTACTAAGGGAAACACTCTCTCCACTTCCACTCTAGGCATATCCTCTAGCCTCCCCTTTCCCACAGAATGTGATCCAATCACAAGCTCGATTTCTCCTTAGTAACACACACAAAGTGCTGGAGGATCTCAGCAGGTCAGGCAGCATCTATGGAGTGGTACGAACAGTTGATGTTTCGGCTGGACACCATTCTTCAGGACTGGGTCAACTCTACTTAAAATCAACTTAGCTTTTGGATAGCTCTTGTAGTTCAATATCAAATTTTGCTGGATGATGCTCCGATAAAGATTCTTCCTACGTTAAGAATAACAAGCTGATTGCTGTTTCTACTTTCACTTTTGAAGTCACTCTTCATACTTTTAGAGATAGGACCTTAGTTTTCCAGCACTTATAGTTTTAACAATAGCAAGTGTATTCTGAACAAATATCAAAGAATATGACTAGCTCAGCATCTTGCTAGGAATTTGAAGTCCCATGATTGAAAAGAAACTGGGCTAACATAAAACAGTTATCCTTGGCAATTCTCATTTGCTAAATTGCTGATAGTTCCCACACATGACATCATCATGTAATGAGTTTGAACATTTCAAGTTTAATGGCCATTCAACCATATGCGGGGATGTCACGCGATGACATAGGATCGAGACGTGGAAATCCAGCTCTCCCGTAAAAACCAGTAAAATAATGTTTAAGTGAAGAAAAGTTAGTAAATATTTCTTTAAAATTACTTATAAACTACTCAGGATTGTATTAAGATATGTCACCTAAACAGAAGCAGTAGAAAACTACTACTTTGAAGACAACACAAGTTGGAAAAGGATCAAGGCCGGCTGTCATCAAAGAGCCTCGGGCTTAATTGCATTTTACCTCCGGCGATACAGAACAGGAAATTGCGGCAACATCAACCGTCTCCAAAAAAAAAGAGCAACAGGAATTGCGCATGCGTGAAGGAAGGGGCATGCACAAACACGAGCAACCCAAACTACAAATCCCAGCTACGATCGGAACTGAAAGTGAAAGTGAATATGAGGTGGAATCAGATTCTCTGGATAAATCAGATGAAGATGAAGAGACAAATAAAGAAGAGCAACAGGAAGAGGTTGGAGGTGATATTGGAGACATAAAAAAAATCTTTGGTGCAAATAAAGCATGAATTAAAAGCATTAAAAGTAATAAAAAAGATATTAAAAATATGAAGATTATGTTTGATAAAATGATGAAAAGACAGAACAAAATTGACAAGAAAATTTAAAACTTGGAAGAAACAACAGGAGACACCATTGATAGAGTGAATAAAATCGAAGATAATATTTCTGCCTGGACATCAGAAAGAAAACGGTTGTTGGAAAAAGTGGATGTATTTGAAAATTTTAGCAGACAAAATAATATTAAGATTGTTAGACTTAATGAAGGTATAGAGGGAGAGGATCCAATAAATTTTTTTCAAAAATGGATTCCGGAAATTTTGGAAATGGACGAAGGAACCCAGTTAGTTGAAATTGAAAGGGCTCACAGAGCCTTAAGATCAAGACCTCAAGTTGATCAAAACCCACAATCAATCTTGATAAAATGCTTAAGATATCAAGATAAAGAAAAGATCCTGAAGGCAGCTGCCCATGTGCCAGAAAGAGAAACGGGCCATTGATGATAGAAGGGAAAACAGTTTTTTTCTATCCTGATATAAGTTATGACCTTTTGAAGAGAAAGAAGGAATTTAATCCAGTGAAAAAAGTTTTATGGGAAAAGGGTTATAAATTTATATTGCACTACCCGGCAACCCTGATAATTTTTTTGGATGACAGAAAAAGAAGATTTTTTACTGATTATCGGGATGCGGAAGAATTTGCACAAGAACTCCCAAATATTCGCTAATCACAGCCAAAGATTTAAAAGTGAAACGGATTAAAGCTGAAGACAGGGACAGTGAATGGAGTTGATGGATGTTTAAGGACAGAAGAATATATAAATATATTCTTAGTTATATGATACGGGGAGAAAGGTAAAAATTTGAGAAATATTAATCAAGAGTAGTGATATTATTTTTTCTTCTCTTATATATACTTTCTCTGCATGAACTTTGACCCTGACTTTGGTTGCACTGTGGGATTCGTTACTCAATTAATATCACCGTCAGGGCACTGGAGCAGGGATCCAATCACAGACCCAGTACTGTGCACACCGTGATATTAATTAAGAAGTCCTGAGGTGCAAACAAAGTTGGCGTCAAAGTTCAGGCAGAGATCAAATCATCCAGAGAAATCCAAAAACCAGAATCAGGAAAGAGGCAGAGTCAATATTCGGACAGAGAGAGTACAGATACGAATGATGGAAAGGCTCAGGAAAACTGACCGGCACAATCTGGCAACAAACAGGTGAAAACACAGGACTGAAATACACTGAGCAATAAACAGAGAGGCAGGTGATAGGTGGAGCACAATGAGACACAGGTGGCAGCAATACAGGTAATAATGAGAAACAGATGAGAGATGGAGTACTCAGTAATACAGGGGCTGGAGTAGAGCAGGAGCGGGGACAGGAGAACATGGCAATACAAAACCACAGACTGACAACTAGGGGGAAAACACACAAAAAGACAGAGTTCAACTGGAGGTACTGACACAAAAATAATATTATTAAGAGTCCCTGGGTGGCATGGCATTAAGATTTTTGGTGCATGGGATGTTGTCTTGGAGCACGTTTCACATTTGACAGAAACACTAGCAATACAGTGGTGAAAAATATACTCTGGAGTGTCAGGAGAAAATGCATTTTGGAATAACATTGGTCAAACATCACATGAAGACTGGCAGGTAAGTTAACTTGCATTTTGGATGTGGCATTCGATGAATCTCAGTTTTCATTTGGTTCTATAATGACACAGCTTTCCATAATATGTCCAGATATTGACAGGAGGCTCTTCAGCTGCACATCCATGAGTCCTCCATGCAAGTTGATTGGGCTATTCATGGTGTGTTGGCCTTCATTCGTCCGGGGATTGAGTTCACTCCACGAGGTAATGTTGAAGCTCTATAAAATCCTGGTTAGACCACACTTGTAATATTGTGTTCAATTCTGGTCGCCTCTTTATACAAAGATTTAGAAAGGTGTGCAGAAGAGATTCATTGGATTAGAGAGCATGTCTTATGAGGGTAGGACGAGCAAGCTAGGGTTTTTCTCTTTGTAGCGAAGAAGGATGAGAGGAGCAACACACACAAAATGCAGCAGCATCTCAGCAAGCCAGGCAGCATCTACGGAAATGAGTACAGGCGACATTTCTGGCTGAGACCCTTCAGCAGGTCAACTGTATTCTTTCTTAGATGCTGCCTGGCCTGCTGAGTTCTTCCAGAATTTTGTGTGTGTTACTTGGGTTTCCAGCATCTGCAGATCTTCTCTTGTTTGCAAAAAGATGACCAGTGCCTTGATAGAGGTGTACAAGAGGCATTTATCGTATGGATAGCCAAGGCCATTTTTCCAGAGGGGAAATGGCTAAAATGAGAGGATATAATTTTAAGGATGGAAGGGAAGTTTAGTAGGGATGTCAGAGGTAAACTTTTTACACAGATGTGAGTGTGTGGAATACTCTGTTGGGGTGGAGATAGACGTAAATGCATTGGGGACATTTAAGGAACTCTTAGAAAGATTGAGGGCTATGTGGGAGGGAAGGGTTTGATTTCTCTAGAGTACATTAAAAGTCAACACAACATCATGTGCCGAAGAGCCTTCATTGTGATGTAGTGTTCTATGTTTTAAGCTAACTATGTATTGCTTATCCCTCACTGACTTTCAGTAGGGAGTAGGGAGCTGTTTCCTTCAACCACTGCGGTCCTTGTGGTGAAGACTTTTGAAAATAGACTCAGGACTTCCAAGATTTTGACCTAGAGACAATGACAGGCCCTAATCCTTGCCTTTCCAGGTAGGTTGGGAAGTTCCCGATAAAGAAAATCTGATGTATTTTCTTTTCTACATGGTACTCAGATTCAGAATCAGAATCAGGTTTATTATCACTGACGTAGGTTGTGAAATTTGTTGATTTGTGACAGCAAATTGTGGCCATTACACAACACGCTTCATGACGAGTGGAAAATCATTGCAGATATTACCCACCCATCAAAAAGCATTTTCGGAAACCTCCCTTCCAGAACAGCTTTCCACAGGGCTATTAAAACAAAAACAAAAATGTCATGCCACCTTAATTTCTTCCTACAGGCAATGAATCTGATCGACCGCTTTAGTTAACCCCTCTTTGTCTTTTACCCTAGTCACTGCACTGCACAGTAAACACTTTTTGTATTGCTGTTTACATTGTAAATACATTCCAGTTCTTATGAACATTTTATTCCACATCTATACTTTAACTTTATTCTTATACATTCGGTATAATTATTAAATACCGATACTTTTTGATGCAAGTAGCACTGGCAATCTCCTAATACTCATAATTGTATATGGAAAAAAAGTTGACCCTAATTGATCCAAAAAAGATTAAAATAGTGAGGTAGTGTTTATGGGTTGGTTCATGGGCCATTCAGAAATCTGATGGTGGAAGGGAAGAAGCAGTTCCTAAAAGGTTGAGTGTGTGCCTTCAAGCTTTTCCTTGTACCTTGTCCGATGGTAGTTGTGCTGGAGTGAATGATTGTCAAAAGAGTGCTGATCGTGGGGCTACTGTTCAGTAAATTATGTTGCGTTTCCTGAGTGCTATTGGAATTGCACTCATGGAGGAAGGGAACCATATGCCTTCACACTACTGAGCTGTGTCATGAGATGAGTCGTCCTCCACCAAATACCTACACTCGAAAAACCAATGATCAGAAACATTATGTTATCTGGCTGGATTTGTGCTCCAACCAGTCAACAAGGAAACAAAAATAACCAACTTCAACCAAAGTGATTTATTTCCCGCAATAATATCCCGAGGCATTTTCATTTTTACTCTCCTGTTATCATCACATACAGACTGCAATAACGGCAGATAGAAAGAATACTTCTCTACTTGGATCTTCGAGTACTATGGAAACAAACTAGATATTGGAATAAAACACACAGAAAAACTGTCGTCATGTTGTATTAGTTCTACCTTTGACATCACTAATAAAATATCAGTCCATTCCTCTTTGCTCTCACTGATATGCTAATAGAAGTTGCTTGGTGAATCATCAATCATTAAAAGATGAGATAGGTGCAAACTAAGGATTGAACTTTGCATAAATAATTCCAAGCTATTAATATCTTTCAACTGCATTGAGTGGATTCCAGAACATTGCCCAATAAGTTCAGACCGAGTCAGATGCCAACTTTTGAAAGGAGAGTTTGTGCATTGAGCGAGGGTTAACACAGCGTTTGGTTAAATTACTTCAGCAACCACGAACTGTGTATTACCAGCCAGGGTTGTGCCAGGGGCATGGTCTTCCGGCTAGTAATTACTAACCACATAAAGGATATGTGCATATGCACAGTGATTACATTTAATAACTGTTCACACCACCCCACCAATTTAACAGGGTTGTGTTGAGAAGCAGATATTATCCACAATTAATAAGTGATAAGAAGGATCCAGATGGACATAAATTTCTATAATTTACAACATAAATAAATAGTACTATAATAAAAAGAAGGAAAGTGAGTTAGTGTTCATGGGTTCATGAACTGGTCAGGAATCTGATGACAGAGGGAAAGAAGGTGTTTCTATATCATTAAGTATGGGTCTTCAGGCTCCTGTATCTCCTCCCTTATGGAGGTAATGAGAAGAGGGCGTATCTCAGAAGGTGAGGGTCCTTAATAAAGGATTCTTGTCAAGCTCATTACCTCTCCTCATATTCAATGGACATTGGACTAATACGCAAAAGCTCATATCTGTGGCCCAATTAATTGGAGTATTGTAATGATGACAAACTGCTTCCAATCAGCAAATCCTACAAATATGCAATGATACACTTTAATGAAATCTCTACTTTTAGGGAAAATCTGTAATGGTGAACATTGTTGTCCAGTTCACCAAGATTCACCTGGGCCTTCTGCCAATTCCTCCTTTGTTTATACAGCAGATAATTTGCCATCAGAAAATTTCTCATTCTCCCAAGATTGGTCTGGTGCATCAGCAGGAATAGTGTTCAAGTCCTGTTGTGACAATGATGTGACTCTGGTCGTAGAGAACTTGACAATTACAATAAAAGAATTGCCTCATCAAGCTCCATCAAGTTCCAACGCACCCCACCATCCAGAGCATCTCATCCAGTTCTATCAAGGTCCAACCCACCCCACCATCAAGGGTGTCTTCAAAAGGCAGTGCCCCAAGAAAGATGCATCCATCATTAATGACCTTCACCATCAGGAACAGACACTCTTCTCATCAATACCAATAGGAAGGAGATACAGGGGCCTGAGAACTCACATTCAGTGGTTTAAGAAGTTTCTTTCCCTCCATCATCAAATTTTTGATCAACTCAGGAATGCACGAACACGGCCTTGCTACTTTTCATTTGCACTATACATCTATCCAGTTATTTGTTTATTTATTATTGTAAATTACTATAATTTTTTTTTACATTTTGCAGTATAGTATTACCACAAAACAACACATTTCATAATATATGTACATCACTGATGAAAAATCTGATTCTTATTCTGATTCTGAAATTATCTATCAAATGTCAAATTTGAGAGCAGAAAATCAGTATGGCCATTATTTCATCTGCAGCAATGTTCTTGCATGAGGGAACTGAATCCAAAATCTATCTACTAATTGCAATCAGTTATTTACTGCATGGTTCTTGCAAATTGAAAGGTTGGTTTCCGATCCTCTGTGAGGATCATTGCTGATCCTCACAGCAATGCCTGAGCATGTACAGTGTATCTTATTGGCTGTCCCTTGCCTGTCAATGGTTGGTGGACACAATGTTTTCTCCAATCTGCCACTGGAAGTGAAGGACCACAGCAGCCCCATGAGTGTGATCTAGGATCTAAAGGTTGAAGTGCAGTCTTCACACTACTGGCCAGTCTTTACAACTATAAATAGATTTTGTATGTAATCTCACAACCAAAGAAACTGTGACTCAAGGGTACATGATGCACCAAATATAGTGCAAGATACAGAACATTGAATGATCTCTGGTCTTCCTATTCTATTTTGCTGGAACATGATGCCTGTGTAGTCTGTAATATAACTGCATGAACATTGAATTCAGGTAACCTATTTCCTCCTTTGTCCCTTTCTCTCTCCTTCTGATCTACCCAGATCCACTCATCCATAAATCATTATTTCCTAACTCCTAATGCCCATTCCAGTCCCCTATGATCTGGTTTCTTTCCCCTTTTTCTAATGATCCCATCTAACCATCATCCCAACACTTTCCCCATTGTGTTTCCTATCCCCAATCTACCTAACTCTCTCATTTGACTCCACTTTTCACCTTCCTTCCTGATCCTATCAGATTCCACAATCTGCAGCCCCTTGTTGCCTCCACCAGTCACCTCCCCACCACTGGCACTACCTCTACCCTTCTCTCCCCCACCTGACTCTACCTGCTAATGAACTCTTCACTTAGATCCACCTATTGCTTGCCAGATCTTGCCCCAACCTTCCTCCTCATTTGTTTATACTGGCTAGCTCTCTGACTATGGGTCTCGGCCCAAAACATCGACTGCCCACTTCCCTTCCACAGATGCTGGCTGACCTGCTGTGTTCGTCCAACAGCTTTTTTCCTGTTCCAATATTGCATCGTTTAATGTATCCTTTAAAGTGTGAAAGATCTAGGACAACATTTCAAAGCAATGCTACACTATAACCCCAAAAGTTTGGGTGCAGTTCCAGTTCAGTCCTTCAAGTAATCTGCCAGAATCAAGTGTAAAATGGCTATGGGGGTTTAACAGACTTGCTGGAGAGACAAGAGTGCACAGAACAATTGCATGGACATCTGATGGGCATTATATTAATGGTATCAAGCCGCAAGGCCATGAGATGCAGTGAGCAGCAAGAGCTGGGATAATTGACAGAGCTGAGATGTTGCACAGGAATGCATGATGTTACTGCTTTCTGGTTAACCAATTGAGGATCAGGGACATAGAATCACAGACTTGTTTCAGAGTTTTAGATCCTCCCTGAGGAAGTGACCCCCAAGTGAGAGAACTGAATCGAAAAACTCACTCTCTCCTAATCACATCTCTTCATTTAAACCTGAGCCAAAAACGTAGAGGCTCAACTGAACTTACAACATTATTCTCACTGAAGACACAATTTGTCAGCACACACAAATACCAAGGGGATGGAGTACAAGGGTAGGGAAGTATTCTGACTACCATACACTTTTTTCCTATTTAAGGAGAAACATACGTGCATCAATGTCACGGAAGTCCAAAATAAAACCAAAAAGTGCTAGAAGCGTCTATGGTGAAAGGAACAGAACCAATGTTTACCTTCATCAAAACTTGGAAAAAGGGAAAATGGGTAAGTTTCAAGTTGCAGAGGAGGTGGGGAGGCGGACAAATAAGACAAAGTCAATGGTATGAGCAGGATTGTGTTGGGGAAAACTACACTGGTTCACTGGTCATAACGAGATGACAATAGTAGTGAGAGAGAAATGTGGTATTGTTTCTGATCATTTCACAGTACTCCAGCTAGAGAGAGACTGATGACATATGGAGGGCAGGACTACCATACTGCTGAAATGGGGGGTGTTATGGATTCAGCAACAATAAATATATAAGTGAGGCAGGGTTTTTTTATAACAAATAAAACATTTGTTAAACACTGAAAACAAACCCCAGAAGTAAACAAACGACTAACACAACTGGAAATCAGCTGCTGTGCGGCAGCTTAAACAGTTCTTAAAGGGATAAAGCAAAAACAGTTCATAAAGCGATGTTGCAAAAACAGTTCTTCAAAGTAGTACTGCGAAAGTTCAAAATGCTTACAGTCCATTAAAGGAGAGACTTTTTTAGACGATTTAAATTCTCTTTCACGTCGTGTTGCTGCAGTTCCCAGTCGAACTATACTTTTCCCAGAGAATTTACGAAGATGAAAATGAAACGGCTTAAAGGCACGGACCTTTCCTTGACGAAACTGTGCACCCAACCCTTTCTGCTCTTATCGCAGGGGCTAATACGGGCACAGCCAACGAATTCCTTCCGAATGAGGATCAAACAAGGTTGAATCTGTTTCACCCTCGAAATCGACTTTCCTCGATCTTTTAGCTCCCAAACTCCGATTGCCACTCTCCACTGACTTTTAACTGGCAATATTGTAACGAAACTGCCGGCAATGACCTTTTAAACTTTAGGCAGAAAATAAAACTCCACCTTTCAACAAAACTGTATCACGCAGTAGCATGGAGTCAAAATGGCAAATCCAATTTTGTACTTTAAGTTTCCTATGCTTGTTTTTATTTTTTATCTAATCACCTATGTACGCATAATTGTTCAGTGAATTTTTCAGCAATTGTAGCAGTTACTTCTGTATTTTTCTAGAATCCTCTTAGCTTTACTACTTAAATCTAGCCATTTTATAGGTTCATTGTTATTACTGGAATATTGTTAGCTTTTTAGTTGGAGATGGTTTTTTATAGCAGGCAACCACTGCCTCTTTGTTTTTTGTTGTTGTTACACTTCATAAAACAGGACATAACCACCAAGTCTCATGACTCATTTTTGACTTTTGAACCTCTAGATGGCAAAATTTGTAGAATACAACAGTACCAAAAGGGAGTTCTAAAAAGTCAACTACCTCAATGGGTCTGGAACTACATTTATTTGTTCATTAGGTGGATCCCTTTGTAATTTCACCTGTCACAGATGTCATAGGCTCCATTGAATTTCTGCAGTCACACTTAACTGTTAGAAAATGCTTTGCATTACTCCTTCTCTCCACTTGAACAGAATGGTTACACAGGACCTGACAGGAATCTGCTTTGTTTAGCTTAGGAATTTATGACTTTGACTTGGATTTAAGAATTAAATTATATGCTTCCAACCTTTAAATATACATTAAAGTTGCCTACAATCCCAGGAAAAAGTCATGTGAAATTTCACGCATCTCCTCAATGGTGAGTTCCAACTTCCCATCTCATGATGCAAATAATAAAGCAGATGACAAAATAACTTCAAATGAGGTATGCTCTACTAAGTGATTACTAGCATCTGTAGCAAAATTGAGGGGCATTTCTAATAATAGAACTAATGGACTGTGAGACAGAAGACAGCTACAAAGAAAGAACTTGGTCTTATTCAGTTTCTTTCATGATCTCAGGGGATGTCCTAAAGAACAATACAGCCAGTGAAGTATATTCAGAATGTTGAAATATGAGGATAATCGTGAGCCAATTTATGCACAAGAATATCCAACAAATAGTGATGAAATAATGCTCGAGTTATTATTTTTAGTAATGAGGATGGGGGTATTTTTTTGTTAAAGATAGAGTTCAGTTTATTGTCATTCAACCATTCAGCCCATCAAGTCTGCTCCCCCACTCCATTATGGCTGATTTATTATCCGTCTCAGAGTCACTCTCCTGCCTTCAGCCCATAACCTTTGACACCCTTACTAATCAAGAACTGTCAACCTCCGCTTGAAATATACCCAATGATTTGGCCTACACAGATGCCTATGGCAATGAATTCCACAGATACACTACCCTCTAGCTAAAGGAACTCCTTTTCATCTCTTTTCTGAATGAATGTCCCTTTGTACCCTCTGGTTTTAGGCTAACCTACCATGATAATCATCCTCTCCATATCCACTCCATTTAGGCCTTTCAATATTTTAAAAAGCTTCCACTGAGGCCTCCCCCCCCCCCCCACCATATAGATCTAAAATCCAGTGAGTACAGGCCCAGAATCTCCTCGTACATTAATCCTTTCATTCCCGGAATCATTCTCGTGAAACTCCTATGGACCCTCTCCAATACCAGCACACCATTTCTTAGATAAGGGTCCCAAAGCTGCTCACGATACTTCAAGTGTGGTCTGACTGGTGTTTTAGAAAGTCTCAGCATTACATCTTTGGTTTTATATTCTAATCCTCTCAAAGTGAATTCTGACATTGCCCTACCTTCTTCACCAGCGACTCAATCTGCAAATTAACCTTTAGGGAATCCTGCAAGAGGACCTCTGATTTTTTAATTTTCTGACCATTAAGAAAATAGTCTGTGCCTTTATTCTTTCTATGAAAGAGCATGGCCATAGACTTCGCTACAGTACATTCCATCTGCCACGTCTTCATACGTGATGAGATCTGGACAGTGGCCAGTTAGTCCAGTAGTCTTATGGCCTGGGGGAAGAAGCTGTTCCCCATCCTAATAGTTCCTGTCTTAATGCTATGGTATGTTCTGCCTGATGGTAAGGGGTCAAAGAGATTGTTTCATGAATGGGAGGGAATTAGACAATAGACAATAGGTGCAGGAGTAGGCCATTCGGCCCTTCCAACCAGCACCTCCATTCACTGTGATCATGGCTGGTCATACACAATCAGTACCCCGTTCCTGCCCTCTCCCCATATCCCTTGACCCCGCTATCTAAAAGATCTATAAGATTGTCAGTTCTAAGGGCCCTGATATCTCTGATGGATGGAAGAGAGAACTCAAAGTTCCTCTCAGTCCTCGCAATCCTTTGATGATGGTTCACTCAATCAGACATCACTGCCATTTATCATGCAACTATAATTGGCCTGAGATGAGTGAATTTTAAGAAGTCAGCTACCTCAATGGGAGTGCAGTCTCAGGCAGGTAGATCGGGTAAGGATGGTGGATTTACTTTCCTGAAGAACATTTAGCGACTTAGTTATGCTATCATGACTATCCAATAGTTACACAATCAACATGATCGCTAAATGAACAGATTCCTTGCTGTGTGGTGAGATTCAAATTCAATTCTTTAAATGAATTCTCTGCCACTGATAGGTAATCTACTAAATTAGCCTCCACATTACTCCACACATAAATACAGTGCCATGGGTCTTTTGCTGCCACTTGAGAGTGCTTACAAAACCATAGTTAACACCTCATTTAATCCACAAGTCCTCCAAATGTGCAAGACTTAAGTGCCAGCCAAAATAATTCTTGCACTCAAATTTCTATTGAGGATGGCAATAGAGCAAGTTCAGAACATTTAACTGAATACAATGAGCAATGAATCCCACTTAATGGAAACTACATGGATGAGAAAGTAATGGAGCAACATTTGCGGGGTTGCAATAGGTGCCTAAGGCGGAAGTATAAAAAGGTAAACAATGGATCACCAAATGGTGATACGATTGAACAACTGGATTGAATTTGTAACTCATGGGCTACCCTTCTCCCACCATCCACATCACATATCCCAACGGGCACACTAACATTCTCCAGTCACAAAGCACCCACCACAGCAGTACAGTGACCTCTTCATCAGCCCCAGTGGTCAACAAGCATTGCCTGGGCTGCAAGCAACAAGAGTTAAGACCCTGCCCTCAGACCACTCCAATGGCCTGCAATGATCCTGTGTCCTCTGATATCTTACAGCTGTTCAAAAAGAATTAGGTAAAGATAATTAAATATGAAAACTATTTAGAGCAGGGACAAGCACAAGCCCTTTGGCCCATGTTATGCTGACTGCTGACCTTTTAACCCACTCTAAGATCAAGCTACCCCTTCCCTCCCAGATAGCCCACCCTTTTCCCTTTCATCCATGTGCCTATCTAAGAGGCTCTTAAGTGTGCCTAATGTACCTGCCCCTACCCCCAGCCCTGGCAGCACATTACATGCACCCACCACTATCTGTGAAAAAAAACCTCTGATATACGTTCCTCAGATCACCTTAAAATTATGCCCTCTCACTTTAGCCATTTCCTCCTTGGGAGAAGGTTGCTGACCATCCACTTTAACTATGTCCCTTAATATATTATACATATAAAAATTATAAATATGGAATGCATTTAAATGCTTTAAGCTGACCTTAATTAATTAAAAACTTAAATATATATATTAAACAAAAAATTACCTAAATTTATGGCTGACATAAAGACACAGTAGATCTGGCCTCTTGGCACAGCTACAAAGCCCTGATCTCTCATTAATGAGTTCAGGGACTGAGTTACTCATTCTCTGAGTTCTCATGTGTCACTGCCCTCCACACTGCAGAGAGACTGCAGTTCTCCATGGTTCCATCAGCCAGTTATCAGTATAATCCAGCATTAAGAATCACAGAGAGAGGCTCTTCAGCCCATCATGCCCAAGTAGATCTTGGAGCAGGTTGTTCAGTGTTGTCCCATTGCCTACCTACCATAAGACTTCGCAAAAAATCCAATTCACCTTCATGCCCAGTTACATTTGAGAAGTTCCATTGAATATTTTCTTCCCCCTACCATCAGACTGATGAATGACCTGTGAACACAACTTAAATTATTCATTTTCTTTGCAATATTTAATTATTTTGTAATCTATGATAATTTTATGTCTTTACTTGTATTCTAGTAGCAGAACAACACATTTCATGTTGTATCAGTAATAATAATAAATTTAATTCTGATTTTGAATTTAGTTCCAGTACAATGAGTTTCAAATTCTTCCTGTATGAAGAAGACCTTTGTACTTATGCTTTGTGTACTGACCCCGAAGAAACTGTTTCCCCATATTTCTCTAACAAGCTCCCTAAAGTTTGTGTGAGAGCATCTCAAGTTGGCTTCCCTACATTAAAATGTTACTCTAGTTTTACAGCACAACTTATAGCATCATTATTGAAGGAAAATGTTCCAGAAAAATTGTCAAACTAATATATGTACAGTATCCTTACAACACAGCAGAGGACCATTCTGAGCTATTGATTTCACATTAGCTCATGAAGCAATCCCATTCC
This sequence comes from Hypanus sabinus, assembly GCF_030144855.1. Taxonomy (NCBI): domain Eukaryota; kingdom Metazoa; phylum Chordata; class Chondrichthyes; order Myliobatiformes; family Dasyatidae; genus Hypanus; species Hypanus sabinus. The sequence goes on from NC_082727.1 coordinate 7,036,665, forward strand.
CCTGTAATTTTCCCTGTAGTCTACTGTGTCCGCACATCAATTAATTCCTCCCAGGATTCTACCCTTCATTGACCCACTAAGGGCTCTCTGCAGGGGCCAACTAACATGTCAACCTGTAAATCATTTGGAAACCAGAGAATCCAGGCCGTCACAGGGAGAAGGTGCAAACTCCACATAGACAGCACCAGAGGTCAGGATTGATCCAGAGTTACTGGAGCTGGAAGTCAGCACTTCTATCAGCTGTGCCATTGCGTCTGACACTGAGCAACATAGGAAGAATTACGATGCTATCTTAGTCAAAGAATAAAACCCAGTAACCAAGGAGCATGAAAACTGAGGTGATCATGAAGAGAACCAGTGGTCTGATAAAGAAGGGAACTTCCCTGCATCTCTTTGACCTCTGGAAATGGTCTGGAATGAGTTATCTCCAGAAGTGGTAGATACAGATTCAATAGTGATTGCCAAGATGGGGTTGAATGAACACTTGAAGGAGATAAGAGGGAATGAGTTGTGAAATGGATGGGTCTACAGAAAATCAACACAAGCTCAGTCGATTGAAACCCCTGCGGAATATTACTCTGTGATTTTGTGATAGTTTAAAGAATAAATTCTATTCCAGACCATTTCAGTATCTATGCATATTTTGCTCTAATATTCATTACTGCAACACACATTATGCAGCTGAGTTGCAATAAGTTCAGAGCGTGGCTTCAAAAAAAGCCATTAATGGAATGCTTGCTATGAATCACGTACGTGCTTAAAATATTAGAAAGGCATTACAACCCACTGTAGTACCGAAGCAAAGAGAAGGATTATGGCAGTGATGATTTTATGGTTGCTTTCAGATATCAAGGAGACAAGTCACTCTTCTGAGAGCACGTAAGTTCCTCCCTGAAGTATTCATTCCTTAATCGCATTGGATTGGAAGATTGGAATAAAGTGTTAGTTTCCACACAAAACCAGATCCACAGCAATTCAACGCCTTTACCTATCACCACACAGATCCCCTTGTTTATCTTGTAAAGTTGAAGATTGTTGTCTGGGTAAGAAAGCAATAGTAATGTTTCATTTGGCTGTGAGGATTCTTGTACCAGTTACAATAATAACTAGCTGGATAAAAGGGAAAGAAAGACATACAGAGAGCAGGAACAACATCTACTGAGTGACACAACCATTGAACAGGGCTAGGCAGGGATGATGGAAAAGGCCATTCTGCATAATCCCTATGGCCCTGTGACTTTAATACAAATGCCACTCATTCCAGGTAATTTCTTTGTGTATACTTTGCTCTGTTGTTTATCATCTTGTTAAGCATTGTGCAATTTCAGGGTGGTGTTTTACAAAGGCTATATTTAATTAGTGATACAGGTGGAGTAGACCATTCCAGTCCTTCGAGTCATGCCACCATAGCAACCACACAACCCCGATTCTAACCTTACCTAATCATGGGATAATTTACAATAAGCAATTAACCTACCCAGTATGTCTTTGGACTGTGGGAGGAAATCAGAGAACCCAAAAGAAAAACACACATATTCCACAGGGAGAATGTAGAGAGACTCCTTACAGGACAGTGCCAGAATTGATCTCCGAACTCCATAATGCCTTGAGCTATAGTAGCATTACTCTAACCACTATGCTACTACACTTACGTTGCCTTAACTGTATTCTTTATAATTGCAGTGTAATAGATTTTAGAACTTTATTCCCTGGAGTTTAAGAGAATGGGGGAAATTTGATAGAGGTATACAAAATGCAAGGAGGTTTTTTCCACTGAGTTTGTGTGAGGCTAGAGCTAAAGGTCATAGGTTAAGGGTGAAAGGTGAAATATTTAACCTTTTTCCCATGAAAGTTGTGCGAGTGTGGGACAAAGTAATGAATGTGGGTTCGATTTCAACATTTAAGAAAAGTCTGAATAAGGATATGGCTGGGAGGGATATGGAAGTTATGGTCCAGCGTGGGTCAATGGGACAAGGCAGAATAATAGCTTGTCATGGACTAAATGGGCTGAGGGGTCTGTTTCTGCTCTGTAGTACTCTATTAGCAGTGTGTGGGGGGGGCCTTCTGGTTAGTGAGACCCATTTCTCATCACATCCATTAATATTGTTGGTAAAACCCATGAATATTACAGATACATGGTTGAACTCGCTCTCTTGTTTGGAGGGCAGAGCAAAGTCAAAATGGCAATAAATGGCGACCCCTTTACTTGCATTTTCAGAAACATCTCTATTTCCAACTTTAATATCTCTATTTTCCCTTTTCAGGGTTCTTTTGAAGACCCTGACCTGGAGTTACACACTGACTTTGGTTCTTTGCGGGACTGGGACCTGCTTGCAGTCTCACAGCCAGCCGCGTTTTGATATCCCAAAGACGTGAGCTGGAAAGTGAACGGGCCTTCAGGTGCCAGATTTTCAGCTGACTCTCTGGACACAGAGCTCAGAAAAAGCAATGCCACAGACTTTTAACATCATCAATCAGCAAGTTGCTCGGTATGGTTCTATGTCTCCCCTCTCACTCTGAAACAGGGGCATCTCATTTTCTGGAGAGAGAGAGAGAGCCTGTGGTATATTGAATTACTGGGTGAACAAGTAGCTCTTGGGGTACTGCCAGTCTGTGTCTTTATTGATGCTTTGCTGCACGCTTGAGTGCTCTGGAGGGCGCCGACATTTTTATTGCTGGTGGGGGAGAAGGGGCGTTGCCTGGCTGTTGTTTGTGCATGGAAAGTGGGTACTTTGGGGTTCTAATGTCGAACTGTCATTCATTCTTTGGGGCACTTCTCTGTTGTCACGGATGTTTGCGAAGAAAAAGAATTGAAGGATGTATATTGTATACATTTCTCTGACATTAAATGTACCTATTGAACCTATTGTTGGGCACAGTATTGCCGAGCACTTGTGTGGCTCAAATGTCACTTGTGACATATTAGCCCATGTCTCTTGCCTATTCTTGCTGAGGAGTTGGGAATGAAACTGAACAGTGTGCAATCATCATTGACACCTCCACTTCTGAGATAAAGCAGCAGAATCTAGTTGCAATGTATGAAAGTGAATATAATTCATCAGATTTGAAGCACCATATGAGGCTGAGAAAGTACCATCCAATCTTTAGAGCCAACTCGAGCAAGCACAGTGACCAATATCTCATCCAGGAGAGAGGAACATCAGAAAGGGATTCACTTTTAAGCAGTCTGCAACTCATTCTCAATTATTATTGCTTATTTATTATTATTACTCTTTTTCTTTGTTATACATTCGCAGTTTATCTTTTGCACTTTGGCTGTTTGTACTTGTGCTTCTTTGTATCTACTGAGTATGCCTGTAAGAAAATTAACCTCAGCTTTGTACTTGATGGCGTATATGTACTTTGAAAATAAACTTATTTTGAACTTTAAACTCTGAAAACAACATTCCTTCAAAAAGATGGGATGATGTACTCAAATCACGGGTAAATCCAAAGGTCTCCGGTGCAAATGAGCTCAGCAGTCTACAAAACATGAATTAAATCGCAGACATCCAATCTGTATTTCTGGTATGAATATCAACGGATGACTAGTCTCGCAGTCCACACGTATGGAGTGCCAGGGATTTATATCGATGACTAAACTTTATAGCAGCACAAAACTGTAATTCACTCCCAAGCAGCAAACAGATGAATTACCAAAGGCAGACAGAAGTAATGTTACCAAAGTGCATACTTCGGAAGGTCAAATTTGAAGGCAGAACACAGGGTTGATGGCAGGGATCTTAGCAGTGTGAAGGAACCCTCATGTCTACGTCCATAAATCCCTCAAATTAGCCACAAACATTTATTTACTTATTTAAAGATATCGTGCAGAACAGGCCCTTCCAATCCACCCAGCAACCCACCTATTTAACCCTCGCCTAATCACAGCACAACTTTACAATGACCAATGAACCTACCAACCATTATGTCTTTGAATTCTGGGAGGAAACTCATGCAGCCTTGGGGGAAAAGTACAAATTCCTTACAGATGGCACTGGAATTGAACTCCTAGCTCTGACAGCCCGAGCTGTAAAAGTATCATGCTTATTGCCATGCTACTGTGATACCCTACAGTTGATAGGGTTGTTAAGAAGACACATGGTGCACTGGCCTTCATTAGTCAAGGGGCTGAGTTCAAGATTTGCAAGGTGGCGTTGCAGCCCAAAAGACTCTACTGCTTAGACCATATTTGGAGTATTGCACTCAGTTCCGATCACTCATTAAAAGAAGGATGAGGAAGCTTTATAGAGGGTGCAGAGGAGATGTGGCATGATGCTGTGTGGATTAGAGAGTGTTTCTTATGAAGATAGATTGAGTAACCTGGAGCTTTTGTCTTTAGAATGAAGGAGGATGAGATAAATGCAGGAGAAAGAAATTATAGGCCAGTTAATCTAACCTTAGATACGAGGCATAGATAAATGTACAGCTAGAGACTTTTCCCAGGAAGGAAATTGCTAATATAGTGGGGGCATAATTTTAAGGTGCCTGGTGGAAAGTATAGAAAAGTAAGTTTTATTTTTACACAGACAATGGTGAGTCAGTTGATGATCGTAGAGCCAGATAAATTAGGGACCATTTAGAAACTCTTAGATAGGCACATGGATGATAAAAAAACGGAAGGAAGGGTTAGATTGGTCGTAGAGTTGGTTAAAAGGTCAGCACAACATTATGGGGTGAAGGGCCTGTGATGGTTACAAGTTCAAGTCCTGCTCACAACAGTTAGGCTGATGTCAAAGTATGGAACAGAGGGAGTATTGAACTCTCTGAAGTGACACGTTATTAAAGTATTACATAATAGCTCTCTTGGTTATTACAGGCAGCTGTAAATAATCTCCTAGCAGTATGTTGAAAAGGCACAGGCAATTCTCCCCAGTGTCCTAGCAAAGATTCATCCCTCTGTCGTCATCAATATGCCTCTTAGCTGGCTGTTACTGCAATACTCGCGACAGTTTTCTCTGCAGATAATTGCAATTGCATTTACTGTGAATAGTAAATTCACCCATTGACTGGGTCTTTGGGATCACTTGACTTCTTGAAAGGTCTTATAGAAATGCTATTGTACTATAACATATTAAACTATGATCTGAGTGTTGTTTTGTATTAGTCAAGTCTAGTAGGGATCAGAAGAATAAAGCTTTAGTTGTGTAACACTGTTATTCAGTAAGATGCTGCCTCTCCCAGCTTATCACAACACTATCTAATTTTACTCTGCCTTCATCAGTTGTTTACAACAGTATGGTCTTGAGATATAATTAAGCCCAATGTCTAATGTTTTTTATACAATCATATGCTTTGATCAGCATTAGGCAAAACCATATTTGACAATTGGAATTACAGCAAACTCTTTCATATTCTTCTGCCTAATAATTCAGTCAAGGCTGTGATCCAGTTGTACAATTAAGAGAAGAGTTTTGGACTAGCATACTCATAATTCTCATTTATTCCACACCATGGTCTCAGGTCTCTTATTCATAAGGGCATACAAAACATCTTTGCAACAAACTGCATTTGATGAAGGTATATATGACTCTTTTAGATCATAGCCCACCCTGTCTTTGATATGCAGCAGTTGAAGATGTTATTAACACTGCCGTACAGTATTTCATGAAGATGTACCATGCTCCCTGTGGGCACTTACAGGCTCTGTTTCTAAGAGGTAATAACCTAGCATATGTTTTAGTGAACAGAAATAGAGAGAAATAGATCTCCGCAGACAACTTTGCTCAGGAGGTGGGCAACCAGTCAACTTCCTTTGACAATCACCGTTAATAAGGCAGCCAGTAAAGGGAATACAGAGCAGTGAATCAACCAACAAGGCAAATTAATGAAACTGACTTCAATTCTCCGCTTGTCAAGGACATTCCCTGTTTGTACTTATGCATATATTGATTTAAGGTGAGACATCTTCTCTTGCACAGCATAGTGACAGATTTGTTTTTTACCTTCCTCTTGTTGGTAGGACAGACATAGAGGTAGCTCAGTACAGTTTTGAGGCCCACTTTGTCATTCAGCTTCTCATACGTTGTTCCATAGTCGGTAGACCTGTAATTAAAATGCAATAAATAATGAAATGTTTTTTGACGATCATTGGCCCCTGTCTGAGCAAAGTCATTAATTGTTCACAATGTATAATGATGGTGAAGCACTTTGTCTGATGTGGGGTTTCTGGTAGCATAACACTTTACAGGCCAGCAACCTGGGTTCAGTTTCTGCTGCTGCTTGTAAGGAGTTTGTGTGCTCTCCCACTGCTCCAGTTTCCTCCCACATTCTAAAGGTGAGTCCTGACGCAGGGTCTCGGAGTGAAATGCTTTACTCCAGTTCAGTACACACTGCCTGACCTGCTGAGTTCCTCCGGCATTTTGTGTGTGTTATTCTGGATTTCTCGAATGCATCTTCTCTTTTGTTTACCTTCCAAAGAAGTATGGGTTAGTAGGTTAATCGGTCAATGAGGGCAACTGAGTGGTGTGGCTCCTTGGGATAGAAAGACATGTTCCCATGTTGTATCTTTAAATAAAAATAAAATAAAAAATACATTCTTACTGCTAATCTGTTGACAGAGAACAGCTATTAATAGCTATTAATGAGGCCCATTGTTTTTAAAAGCCAGTTGAATTCCTGCACATCAGCTTGAAATAGGAAATTCAGTTATCATAGATCTTGTCCAAGGATTCTAACGTTAGCCAACAGCAAAAGCAGACTGGCAGTCCTGCCGTTCGCCCAGTCACTTCTAGCACTTGTCACTGGCTACAATTCACCCTGCTTATTACACTCTTTGTCTTCACAGCAACTTAATTAAGGGACGTTTTAGAAACTTAAGTGAAAGTCATTGGTCTAAACAATGTTATGCATTTTCTAATCTATTCAAACTTTTCATCCCAGCTTTATACAGATAAAGGAGCTTTATTATTTTGTAGTGTTTCCTCATGCAGGAACAGGGGATAGAAAGGCAATTATGTGATTGGTACACAATGACATTGGCAGAATCGTTTGTACTGTAGATGTAATGTTGATTTTTCTTCCCTCTCTCTCTCTGAAGTCACCTTTTGGTTGCAGTGAATTATGTTTGAACCCAGATCAGTGACAACCGTGCAGGAGTGATGAATACTCCAGGGCTGGTGTCCACATCAATATACTTCAAAGGTGAATCAAAAGAAAAGCCTTGGCAGAGGAATGGCAGAGGAACTCAGCGAGCCAGGCAGCATCTATGGGAAAGAGTAATCAGTCAAAGTTTCGGGCTGAGACACTTCATCAGGACTGGAAAGGAAGGGGGAAGGTGGGGGAAGAAGGGAAAGAAGAAGTACAAAGTGGCAAATGATAGGTGAAACTGGCAGAGGGGGAGAGGAGGGAAGTAAAGAGCTGGGAAGTTGATTCTTGAAAGGGATAAAGGGCTAGAAAAGGGGGAATCCGATAGGAGAGGTCAGAAATTCACTAAATTCACTAGAGGACTGAGCATGAAACCAAAAAAAGCCTAGAGTAACGTTCCTTTCCATCGTCTCATGAATGCTCCTTAATTTATGCTCCACATTTTTTATTATCAATTTCCAAACTCAGTATTCTTCCAGCTCCTCTTCGTTCGCAAAAGTTTTGTCAATTAATCCTTCAGGTGGCAAGATCTTCAGCTCTGGAATTTCCTTCCTAAACTTCATTGTTTGAATCACTATCATAATCAAGGCATTTTTAAATTTCCTGAAATCACCCACTGCTTGCACTTAAATGCCAAACAAGTGGAGCTGGTTGACCTCTGGTGAATCTGCAGTATATTGATTTATGAACTTAAATGATCCATCTCCAGTTCAATTTGCAAGTTTTCAAGTAAAACTGCAGGAAATTACTTTGGCTTCCAGCAAGGAAATTTATCGGCATTTCATTACCTTGGCAAATTAGTCAACGGTTTATTATTATTGGCTGATTTAATGAATGTGTCTGAAACTTGGCCTGTGATCACAACATTTCAAACCAGGCATAAAATATTTCCTCCAATTGTTTGTGGAGCTAATGGGTCTTTCAACTGATTAAAAAGAAGTAGTTCTTTTTTCAAATGGTGACTCCTTTTAACCTTTCTGTTCTGAATGTAACTCTGATCATTTTCCGCAGCCACAGAGTCTGGCTATCATGTACAAGTCTTATCAGGATGCTCCATGTATTTCTTAAAGCTCTATAGATAACTATAGCCAATGGATACAATGCAGAGCTGTGCAAGAGCACCCTGTTGGATCCTGGCTTATTGAAAGTTGCAGATAGATGAAAAAGTATAATAGTTATTACTAATTGACATAATGAACAGTGTTTCCACCATTTATTGGCTGTCACAAATTGAGCCTGAATAAGTGGTTATTTCTGTAAAGCTTGCTAAAATTTAATTTAAAATTAAAAACTTATCTGCCAAATGTTTAGCACTAAATGCGTTTTGTGACACTTGCAGGATATTAAAACAAAATTATTAAATGCACACCAAGCCCACCCGCCAGTTACGGGTTTGCTTTGCTTGATTACTTCAGTGAATTCAGTAGGTTACACCATTTCCAGGAAGAGCTGTGTTCCTGAGAAGACAACATGTACTCTATTGGCTTGACTGAAAAGCCTGGTTTGCAAAAGTTGGGGTTTACGCAAGCCCTGTACAACTCCAGAAAGACAGAAGGCATAGATTTAGGACTTTTACTTCTTCTTCTCGGACTTTTGCAGCCGATGAGGCAACATGGTTGCCTGTTAGTGAGCTGTGCCCTGTTCAGAACTAAACCGATGTCGGAGCAGTACGTTCTGGCTTATGATCATTTATGTTTTGCATGTAGGCTAAGTTATAACAAGTGCTATTAATGGCATAGTTGTCAGTACATTAAGTTTCTGGTTCTGTATGACGAATTAATGGTGAGGTGTGGAGAGCTGTGGAAGACATGATATAAGTGTGATACAAATACTAAAGTGTTGGCTCTTCCACAGCCTCATCTACTCATTAATTCTTCCAGGCAGCTCGCTACATCTCGCCATTAACTCATTATACAGTACTAGAAGCTTAATGTACTGATAACTATGCCATTAAGGCATTTCATAGAACATAGAACATTGTACAGTGTTGTATAGTAGAGGCTCTTTGGCCATTGATACTGCACCAACCTTTTAACCTACTCCATTCAATCTAAACCTTCCCTCTCCTTTTGACATATCTCTCTCTTTCCCAGTTCAAACAAAGGATTGCAGACTGGCTGTTTCTCTTTCCACAGATGCTGCCTGCCCCATTGATTTTTCTGTACTTGAGCATATTAAGTCACCGAGAATAGCCTGAGGGTAAAGTGAGGGAATGGATATGCTTATCAGTTAACCAGGATTACAAATTATTGTTTGTCTCCTCAAGTTTAACCTCATTGTCATATATACTACTAAACAAAACAACATTCATCCAGACCACAGTGTACCCACAAGTATATATTTCACACAGAACATATAACAAAATATTATGATCAATAAATTGATAGTAGATAATTCAAAGTGCATGTAGTGCACAGCAGAGGTAAAAAATAAACAGTACAATAAAAGACTCACACACAGAATACTGGTGGAACTTAGCAGGCCAGGCAGCATCTATGGAAAAGAGTACAGTCGATATTTCGGGCTGAGACCCTTCAGCAGGACCCTAACTCTTTAATCCTAGTGAATGCACCTTGGTGATAGCAGGGTATTCATTAGTCTCACAGCTTGAGGAAAGAAGGTGTCCAAGTTCCAATACTTCTGTACTTGTTTCCTAATGATAGTGGATCAAAGAGATTGTGTGGGATGGATTGGAAGGATTGTTGCTGGTATCAGGTAAATTGGATTTTAATTTCCAAAGACTGCCTAAATTGACTGTTTGACTGAAGGTACTCAATGCATCTGCTTTACACTTCAGATGAGTTAAAAATCACCCCTTCGTCTGTAGTCACATATAACCCAGATAGACCAAAGGCAGCAATTTCCCTTCCCTGAATGACTTAAGTGACAATGAATAAGTAGTTTCACGTTCCCCATTATGATTCCAACATTTTATTCTTGATTCATAAAATTTCTAGGTGATGTAAATTTCCAGGTTTGCACCTAAACTGGAGGGGATTAATATCTTAGAAGGAAATGTTGCCAGTACTGTGGGGTGGGGGTGTTTTAAATTCAACTTGTAGGGAGATGGGAACCAGAGTGCCAGAACAGATAGCAGAGTGCTTGTGGAGACAAATCTTGTTGAGACTTCAGACAAAGTCAGGGATCAACATTGTTGAGCCTAGTAGGACTAATGTTCTGAGTTGCATATATTTCAATACAAGAAGTATTGTAGGAAAGACAGATGAGATCAGGGCATGGATCAACACATGGAATTATGATATTGTTGCCATAAGTGATACTTGGTTGCAGGAGGGGCAGGACTGGTGGCTCAGTATCTGGGGTTCTGTTGTGTTAGATGTGATAGAGTGGGAGGAATTAAAGGGGGAGGGTTGGCATTACTAGTCAGGAGAAATGTCACAGAAGTGGTCAGTCAGACAGACAGAACTTGACTTGCGAAGCGATATGAGTGGAACTGAAGAATGAGAAAGGTGTGACCATGTTAATGGGGCTATATCTAAGACAGCTCAAAAATCCAAGGGATTTAGAGGAACAGAGTTGTAGAGAGATCACAGACTGTTGCAAAATACACAAGATTGTGATAGTTGGTGATTATAACTTTCCACATATTGAGTGGACTCCCATACTTCAAAAGGACTAGATGGGATAAAGTTTGTCAAGTGTGTTAAGGAAAGCTTCCTTCATTAGGACATAGAAATCCCAATGAAAAGGTGTGCAAAATTTGAATTCCTATTAGACAATGGGACAGGGCAGGTGACAGAACTTTGTGTAGGGGAACACTTTGCATCTAGAGATCATAATGCCATTAGAAACAAGGTAATTATGGAAAAGGGTAGGTCTGATCCTAGGGGTTGATATTCTAAATTGGAGAAAGGCCAGTTTTGAAGTTATCAGAAAGGATCTGGCAAGAGTGGATTGGGACAGGCTATTTTCCATCAATAAGTGTGAGGCCTTCAAAAGTGAAATGTTGAGAGTACAAAACTTGTTTGTGCCTGTCAGAATAAAAGGCAAGGATAACAGGTCTAGGGAACATTGGTTTTCGAGAGATATTGAGGCCCTGGTTGCATAGCAGAAACAGTATAGGTAGGTAGGAACAAATGAGGTAGATGAGGAGTAGAACAAATGCAAAAGAAAGAAATCAGGAGGGCTAAAGGAAGGCATGAGATTGCTCCAGCAGACAAGCTGAAGGAGAATCCTAAGGGTGTCTAAGGTATGTTAAAAGCAAAAGGATTGCAAGATAAAATTGGTCCTCTGGAAGATCAGAGTAATCTATGCATGGAGACTACAGGGTTGGGTGAGATCTTAAATGGTATTTTCTGCGTCTGTATTTACCCAGAAGACAGCCACGGAGTCTATAAAAGCGAGGCAAAGCAGCAACAAGGTTATGTTTCCCATACAGATCAGAATCAGAATCAGAATCAGGTTTATTATCACTGGCATGTGATGTGAGATTTGTTAACCTAGCAGCCCCAGTTCAATGCAATATATAATCTACCAGAGAGAAAAAAGAAAATAATAATAATAAATAAAATAAAAATAATAAATAAACAAGTAAATCAATTACAGTACACATATATTGAAAAGATTTTTTAAAATGTGCAAGAACAGAAATACTGTATATTAAAAAAAAGTGAGGTAGTGTCCAAAGATTCAATGTCCATTTAGGAATCAGATGGCAGAGGGAAAGAAGCTGTTCCTGAATCGCTGAGTGTGTGCCTTCAGGCTTCTGTACCTCCTGCTTGATGGTAACAGTGAGAAAAGGGCTTGCACTGGGTGCTAAAGGTCCTTAATAATGGACGTTGCCTTTCTGAGACACTGCTCCCTGAAGATGTCCTGGGTACTTTGTAGGCTAGCATCCAAGATGGAGCTGACTAGATTTACAACCCTCTGCAGCTTCTTTTGGTCCTGTGCAGTAGCCCCTCCCATACCAGACAGTGATGCAGCCTGTCAGAATGCTCTTCATGGTACAACTATAGAAGTTTTTGACATGCCAAATCTCTTCAAACTCCTAATAAAGTATAGCTGCTGTCTTGCCTTCTTTGTGACAACATTGATTTACTGGGACCAAGTAGGATTCTCAGAGATCTTGACACCCAGGAACTCGAAGCTGCTCACTCTCTCCACTTCTGATCCCTCTATGAGTATTCTTTCATCTTACCCTTCTTCAATTCCATAATCAGCTTTTTTGTCTTACTGACATTGAGTGCCAGGTCGTTGCCACGGCACCACCTCATTAGTTGGCATATCTCACTCCTGTACACACTCTCGTCAGCAGCTGAGATTCAACCAAAAATTACAGAGGAGGGGGTGTTTGCAGTCTTGCAGCAAATTAGGGTGGATAAATCCCCAGGGCCTGACAAAGTGTTCCCTCAGACCCTGTAGGAGGCAAGTGTAGAAATTATAGGGGACCTAGAAGAGATATTTAAATCATCCTGAGTGACAGGTGAAGCACAGGAGGACAGGTAATGTTGTTCCACTGTTTAAGAAAGGATCTAAGTATAAACCAGGAAATTCTCAGCTGGTGAGCCTGACATCAATAGCAGTTAATTTATTGGAAGGTGTTCTAAGTCAGCATGGCTTTCTGTGTGGTAGGTCATGTCTGACCAATCTTATAGAATTTTTTTGAGAAAATTACCAGGAAAGTTGATGAAGGCAAGGCAGTTGATGCTGTCTACATGGATTTCAGCAAGGCATCTGAACAGGTCCTGAACGAGAGGTTGGTCAGGAAGGTTCAGTTGCTTGGCCAAGATACTGGGTTTGCAGGAGAGGCCAGCGAATGTCAGTAGATGGTTGCCGCTCTGACTGGAGGCCTGTGAATAGTGATGTTCTGCAGCTATCAGTGCTGGGTCTCCTGTTGTTTGTCATCTATATCAATGATCCGGATGAAAATGTGGTTAACTATATCAGCAAATTTGCAGATGTCAGCAAGATTTGGGGTCTAGTGGGCAGCAAGGAGGACTATCAGAGCTTACAGCAGGATCTGAACCAGCTAGAAAAATGGGCTGCTAAATGGCCGATGGAATTTAATGTGTGTGAAGTGTTGTATTTTGAGAGGAATGGTAGGGTACTGCAGAGTGTGGTAGAACAAAGTCATCTGGGAATACAGGTCCAAAATTAATTACATTGGCATCACACAATACTCCATATAAGGCCTCATCAAAGTCTTACACAATATAACTCCTGTGCTCAACACATTGATCTCTGAAGACAAGTGTAACAAAAGCTTTCTTTATGACCTGTGGTGCCATTTGTGTAGAGGTCAATTCTTGAACAGGCATAGATGTTCACAGTGAGGACATGGGAGTTATCCTGATTTCATGGGCACCGCCATTGCTGCTGCTTTCCCTTTCTGTCAGGCAGTCTCCAGGTCTGTATGATGCCCATCTTCTAAGTTGCTGTCAGCAAGTTTAACTGAGTGCGCGAACCTGTTCTTTCTCATGCCCTATGTTCCAGATTCCAAGGAGCAAACACACTTTAAGTAATACTGGCTTTCACACAGTATTTATACCTCATGATATCTACCATGGTTTCTGCTTCCCTGTGATAATTAGCCATTTCTGCTTCACGGAGTCTGGAGTCCCCCATGCATCCTCCTGTCACGTCCAATGAAGTTGTGTTTTCAGGATCATGGCTTTGATACTGGTAGTGTTCGCATTTTTGAGGACTTTATATATAGTCCATGTTTCAGAACCATACTGGAGGATAGTGAGTACAGTAATGGTATTGTTAAACACTCCAGTATGATGGTGGTTGTTCATCATATCCAGTGATGAACAAACCTGCACAGGAGAGTTTTTAAAGTGGGACAGACATTACTCTGGGACAGTTCCACTTTCTCCATCTCATAAGTCCAGCTCCAGTGGTATGAATAGACATCACAACTGGGGTCTTCCCTAGTTGCAATGGACGAGCACAACTTCCATGGCTTGTCATGCCCTTCGCTCTCCATGGAACATTGCGGAACTGCCTTCCTGGCTGTTGGCTGTCACTGTAGATCTCATCTGCCCAGTCCACGAGAGCTGACTTTGCTTGCTGGGATGGGCATGTCTGAATCTCACTGGGGAATGAGACCAGCGGGCTACCCTCACCTGGTTCAGCCCACCTGTCAAAGTGATGTACTGGGGTATGGTTGCTGTCCCATGCAAACAGCTATTTGGAACTACAGTTGAAAGCTGAGTGTCCAGGAGGGACCAAAGGTAATATTAAAGATTACCTTCACATTCTTCATAGTTCCTATCTTTTCAAAGTCGTAAAATCATTTCATTTCATCTTAACATGCAAAGTCAGCTCTGGTGGACTGGCAGATGAGATCTGCACTCATCTGGCATTTCCAAGGCGCAATGCTTGAAACAGCAGTGAGCAAAGTGAATTGTCTTACTGCTTTTTAATGACCAACTATCAGTGACAAAGGTCACTAATTACTGAACACATACCCAACCAATGCTATTTAAAAACAGTTTGCTTTAAGCATCTAACAACCACACAAGTTCACACGGCTAATGCTAGTTAGAACCCGTTTGGCAAGTTTCCTGCCTCAGTTGCATGGTCCCAAATAAATTAAGCGGATTCCAGCAATTTTCTCGATTTGCTTTTGTTCTTTAAGAATCATCCCAAATAATCTGCTGCCCTAATTAACCAGAGGCCAATTAACTGGAATCCATCATATTCAGCAGTTAAAATCATGTGCTGATCTATGTAAGAAGCTATCTTTTTACACTTATTCAGAGGGTTAATGGAAAAATTGTAATAGTGTTACAAAGGAATCTCTGTTTTAAGACCTCTGGTGAACTTCAAGGAAGGTTTAAAATCATTTTTGTATAAGGGCTGATTTCTAGGTCACATTTATGCCAGGAAATATTTACTGTATGGTAGAGATGCTCAGGGCTGGTTAACCTCCTCATGGAATCATGAAAGAGGCAACCACTCTTCACATGCAATGTGATTTACATTGATTTAGATGTTAAACTTGATTCCTCAACAGATGGCAAATAAAAATGTGACACTGGGAAATAGCTTTATGAAATTAATTGCTTTGTCCTTCAGTCTACTTTCTGAAGCAGGGTGCACCAAAATACTATAGGTGCACCAAAATACAACACACACAAAATACTGGTGGAATACAGCAGGTCAGGCAGCATCTATAGGAAGAAGCGCTGTCGACGTTTCGGGCCGAGACCCTGCTTCAGGACTGAAGATAGGTTTATAGGGTTAGAATTAGGCCGGTCTATATATTGAGTCTGCTCTGTCATTCAATTTTCCATATCAATCCCATTTTCCTGCCATTTCCTATGAACCCCTTTAGCGGTTAAGAACCTATATACCCACTGACTTGCATCTACAATCCTCAGTTGCAATGGATTCACGGCCCTTCGACTGAAGAAATTCTCCCTCATCTTAGTTTTATAGGAACACCCTTTACAATGAGATTTTGCTCGCTGATCCTAGACTCTCACTCTAATAGAAACAATTGCTCCAAGTCAACTCTATCCATGCCTTTCAGTATTTATTAGGTTTCAATGAGATCCCTCCCTGTATCTTTCTGAACTCCATCAAGTATAGACCCAGAGACATCAAATGCTCCCTAAAGGTTAAAACTTTCATTCCTGGGATTATTCTTGTGAATCTTCTCTGGTCCTTTTCCAGGGGAAGCACATTGGGAGCTCAAGCTTACCCCCAACATTTCAAATGTAGTCTGACCAGCATTTGATGGCACTAATGGCTTTTTCATTTCAAATATCTCCATTTCTCCAGAGTGATTTTGTCTTTGTGGTTCAGTTTGGTATCCACACTTTCAAATGTGTCAGTCAGCCCGAAATGTGAAGATTTGCTGTACACTCCACAATCAAGCCCACCTAAATATTTAGTATTCATATTAACTGAACTAATTTAGGAGACTGCAAAGCCAGCACTTTGCAAGTGCATCATAATTGGCCAATTTGCCACTGCTCCTGACAGTCAAATTGTGCTCAATCAATACAACAGCAGGAAGTGAGTGACAGCCTCCATTTTGATTTCATCATGTTCAATTTACATTTGAGAGCCATAATATGGAAATGAGCAAACTATCTCTCAGTTATTTATCACTGGCATTTTCTGCTTCTCCTGAACTGTCAGTTAGTGCAGGGTAACAGTGGGCTGCCTCCTTGAACTGCAGAATATATCCCAAAAAAACACTTTGCACTCAATGTCAGTAAATGATAGTGGACTTCAGGAAAGGGAAGTCAGGAGAACAAACACTGGTCCTCATTGAGGAGTCAGTGGTGAAAAGGGTGAGCTTCAGCTTCCTGGGTGTCAACATTTCAGAGGATCTCCTGGGCTGGTTACATTGATACAGTCATGAAGAAAGCACACCATCAGCTATATTTCATTTGGAGTTTCTGAAGACTGGAAAATTGCAGATATCACTCCACCCTTCAAGAAGGAAGAGAGGCAGGAGAAAGAAATTATAGGCCAGTTAATCCAACCTTAGTGTTTAGGAAGATGTTGGGAGTCAATTGTTAAGGATGTGATTTCAGGGTACTTGGAGGCACATGATAAAATAGGCTGTAGTCAGCATGATTTCCTCAAGAGAAAATCCTGCCAGGTGAATCCGTTGGAATTCTTTGAAGAAATAACAAGCAGGATAGACAAAGGAGAATCAGCTGATGTTTTGTACTTGGATTTTCAGAAGGCCTTTGACAAACTGCCACACATAAAGCTAAGAACACATGATATTACAGAAAAGATTCTAGCATGGATAAAGCAGTTGCTGATTGGCAGGAGGCAAAATTTGGAATAAAGGAAGCCTTTTCTAGTTGACTGCTGGTGACTAGTGGTGTTCCACATGGGTTTGTGTTAGGACTGCCTTTTTTACATCATATATCAATGATTTGGATGGCGGAATTGATGTCTTTGTTGCAAAGTTTGAGAATGATACAAAGATAGGGGAAGGAGCAGACAGTTTTCAGGAAGTAGAGAAGCTACAGAAGGACTTAGACAGATTGGGAGAATCTGTCTCCTAACGGCAGATGGAATATAGTGCTGCGAAGTGTAGAAGAAATAGAAGGGATAGACAATCTTCTAAATAAGGGAAAATTCAACAATCTGAGGAACAAAGGGACTTGAGAATTCTTGTGTAGGATTTCCTAAAGGTTAATTTGCAGGTTGAGTCTGTGGTGAAGAAGGCAAATACGATGTTGGCATTTATTTTAAGAGTACTAGAATATAAAAGCAAGGATGTAATTTTGAGGCTTTTAAAGCACTGGTAAGGCCTTACTTGGAGTATTGTGAGCAGTTTTGGGCCCTTTGTCTTAGAAAGGATGTGCTGACACTGAAGATGGTTCAACGGAGGTTCTTGAAAATGATTCCAGGATTGAACAGCTTGTCATATGAAGAGTGTTTGACGGCTCTGGGCCTGTATTCACTAGGAGTCAGAAGAATAAGGAGTGACCTAATTGAAACCTATCAAATGGTGAAAGACCTTGATAGAATGAATGTGGATGTTTCCTATGGTGGGAGAGTCTAGGACCAGAGGACACAGACTCAGAATAGAGAGGTGTCCTTTTAGAGTAGAGATGATGAAGAATTTCTTTTGCCAGAGAGTGGTGCATCTATGGAATTCATTGCCACAGGTGGTTGTGGACATTAAATATTCATGCATATTTAAGGCAGAGGTGGAAAGATTCTTGATTAGTCAGGGCATGAAGGGATACAGGAGAAAACAGGAGATTGGGATTGAGAGGGAAAAAAGGATCAGCCATCATGAAATGGTGGAGCAGACTCGATGGGCCAAATGGCCTAATTCTGCTCCTGTATCTTATGGTCTTATCCATTTCAGAAGGTCTTAAGTGCAATCAAAGACTAATAAATTTCTTTAGATGTACCATGGAGATCATCCTGATTAGTTGTATGAATAATCCAATGCACAGCAGCATAACGGGCTGCAATAGGTGACAGATTCATCCAGCTCTGTCATGGTCACAACACTTCTCACCACTGAGGACACCTTCAAGCAGTGGTGCCTCAAGAAGTTGCCGTTTATGGATAGGAAATATTTAGTGGGATATGGGCCAAAGGAGAGCCAATAAGATTTGCTTGGAAGTGTTTGGCCATGGATGATTTGTGCCAACAGACCTTTTTTCACACTGTGTAACCTATGACTTTATTGTACTAACACCAGCATTTTATTTCGGTTCCAGTTAATTTAAACTGACCGGTGACCACTGTGCAACTTTATTTCTGAATTCTTCCTCCATCATCCACCAGGTGTATTACCTTTCCACACTTGAACAGAGTGAATTAAAAAAATAATTAAAGTGTGGGAAATCTTAAATAAACTTCATAGCAAATCCTCCTGCTTCTGAAGTAGTGTCATGCTTGAGATGTTAACCTGCTATACCTCTTTTCAGACTCTGATTCTCCATCTGAGCTCTTCCAAGACTTGCTGATTTATCTTTCCATTTCTAATGACATTTGCTGGAGCGAGCAGCCTTTTGTAATTTGCAGCCCATTTGAATTATTATCTGTGTGCTCATTAAGTGAGTGTTTGAATTAATCTCTTTATAATAGATTTAAACAGTTCTCATGTTATAAATGGAGGAGGATTTGCTGTCCAGACAATCTAACAGTGATAAATTAATGCATATTCAGTTAAAATTGATATAATTACTGGCACTAATTATTTGAACTTATGAGTCTGCTTCAAAAATGTCAGATTTATCATAACTTGTTGGGAACTGTCCTTGCTTTTCTGCTTACCTTCTGATAGTCTTTGAGCAATTCCAATATGCATTCCTTTGCAATGTTGATTTTAGAATCAGAATTGGGTTTAATATCACTGACGTGCTGTGAAATTTGTTGTTTTGTGGCAGTTGTACAGAGCAATACAACAAAAAGAATCATAGAGAAAGACAGCACAGAGTCAGGCCCCTCCACCCATCTGTGCAAAACCATTTAAACTGCCTACTCCCTTCGACCTGCTCCAGGACAGAGCCCTCTATACCCCTACCATCCAGGCAGTCGAACTCACATGTGCACTGGCAGTTTGTTCCACACTCTCATGACCCTCTGAGTGAAGATGTTTCCCCTCGTGTTCCCCTTAGGCATTTCATCTTTCACCCTTAACCCATAAATTCTAATAGCAATCCCACCTAACCTCAGTGGAAAAAGTCTGTTTGCAATTACCCTATCAATGCCCTTCATAATTTTGTACAGTTTTATTTAATCTCCTCTCAATCTTCTTCTAAAGTCCTCACCTATTCAATCTTTTCTTACAATTCAGTTCCTCCAGAACCAGCAACATCTTTGTAAATTTTATCTGCACCCTTCCACCTTATTTACACCTTTCCTGTAGAAAAGGTGACCAAAACTACATACTAGGCCAATGCAACTTCAACATAAGATCCCATCTCCTGTACTTAATTCTTTGATTTATGATGGCCAATGTTCCAAAAGCTTTCGTCACAACCTTATCAACCTGTGGCAGCATTTTCAATGAAATATGAACATGCATCTATAAGTTACAATAAAAATGTTACAAGGATATTGCCAACACTTGAGGATCTGAGCTCCAGCAAAAGCATCAATAGATTAGGACTTGATTTCCTGGTGTACAGGAGAATGAGAGGAGATTGAATAGAAGGATGCATAATTATGCAGGGTATCGATAGGGCGAAAGCTTGCAGGCTGCATAAGTCTAGAACTAGAGGTCATAGTTTTAAGCTGAAAGGTGAAATATTTAAGGGGCACGCCTTCACCCAGAACATAGTGTGAGTGTGGAACGAGCGGCCAGCAGAAGTGGATGATGCAAGTTCAGTTATAATGTTTAAGAGAAGCCTGAACAGGGAGATTCAGATTTGATAGGAGGGGTATAGAGGGTTCTGGGTGCCGGTAGATTTTCCTTGTGCACATAACACCTAGTGGATTCCAAGTATGGGCAGCAACAGCCAATGGCATGCCTTTCGTTTGCCACCTCTGGGATTTTCCTTTGGGTTGGAAAACACCACTCAATCCTGCAGAATCAGGCTTTCAGGATGGCAGGAGGGATGTGTAGCTGATCCCAGATCAGCACCAGACAAGGCAAGGGTGGTCTTTAGTTATTTAATTACTCTTTACCTTTGGAGACCCCAGCCATCCATCCATAGTACAGATATTACCATCCCACCCAGCTCATGTCTAAACAACTCTTCCCTCAACTTAACCACTCTTCCTAATCAATGACTTCCTTCCCTGATTCAAACAGCTCACCTCAGCTGATAACCCCTGCCCAACTCAAGCAATCCTTCTACACACTGATTCTAACCCCAACTAAACTCCTCTGACTGATAATCAAGTCTGAATATTCCTGAAAAATGAAGCCTAATCACTAACAGAACTTCCCTACTCCTCAAACAATGAAACCCCCCTCATGAATTGTCAATATTTTGGGTCAACACCTTGCTTCAGGATTTTGACTCAAAACATCAACAATTCCTTTTCCCCACACACCCCCTCCCAGCTCTTCTCAAACCACTGAGTTCCTCTAGCAGATTGCTCATTGCTTCAATTACTGCTTCTGCAGTCACTTATGTCTTCTGTTCCTAATTCAGCTCCCCTGTTCAAAGATCCCTGTTTCAATTCTATTACCCTCTGATTAGTGGCTTTCTCCCTAGTTCAACTACTCTCTGACCAATGACCCCATCTCCAGTTTATCTATCGCCCAACCAATGTCATCTATACTTGACCTATTTGCTACAGCCCTCCACTCAATTACCAATGAACATACAAATGAAGAGCACTAAAAACACAAAATGCTGGCAGAACTCAGCAGGCCAGACAGCATCTATGGGAGGAAGTAGTGACGACGTTTCGGGCCGAAACCCTTCATCAAGAGTGAAGTAACATGGGATGGTCAAGGGGGGATAAGAAGTGGGGGGAGGGATAAAGTAGAGAGCTAGGAAGTGATAGGTTGGAGGGAAATGGGCTAGGGGGAAGGTGGAGAATTATGGGAAGTAAAAGAGAAAGAAAGGTAGGGTTGGGGGGAGATTATAGTGAGGGGGGAAAAAGAGAGAAAGAGAACCAGACTGAAATAATAGATAGGGATGGGGGTAAGGGGGGGGCAGGGGTATCAACAGAGGTCTGTGAATTGGATGCCAATGCCGGCAGGTAGGAGCTAAGGTGGGAGATAAGGTATTGGTCCATCAACTTGCGCGTGGCCTCATCTTGATGGTAGAGGAGGCCATGGACAGACATGTCGGAGTGGGAGTGGTCTGTGGAATTGAAGTGTGTGGCCACAGGGAGATCCCGCCACTTCTGGAGGACTGAGCGCCGGTGTTCGGCGAAACGGTCTCCCAGTCTGTGGCGGGTCTCCCCAATGTATAAATGGCCACATCGGGAGCAGCGGATACAGTATATCACCCCAGTTGACTCGCAGGTGAAGTGGTGCCTCACCCAAAAGGACTGTCGGGGGCCTGGGATGGTGGTGAGGGAAGAAAAGTGGGGGCAGGTGTAGCACTTCTTCCGTTTGCAGGAATGAGTGCCCAGAGAGAGGTTGGTGGGGAGGGATAGGGGGGAATGAATGGACAAGGGAGTCACGTAGGGAGCGATCCCTGTGGAAAGCCAAGAGTTGGGGGAGGGGAAGATGTGGCTGGTGGTGGGATCACGTAGGAGGTGGCGGAAGTTACAGAGTATTATACATTGGATCTGTAGGCTGGTAGGGTGATAGGTGAGGACCAGGGGGACTCTATCCCTGGTGGGCTGGCGGGTGGATGGGGTGAGGGCAGAGGTGCGTGAAATACGGGAGATGCGATAGAGGGCAGAGTTGATAGTGGACGAAGGGAAGCCCCTTTCTTTAAAAAAGGAGGACATCTCCTTTGTCCTTGCATGAAAGGCCTCATCCTGAGAGCAGATGCGGCGGAGGCAGAGGAATTGAGAGAAAGGGACAGCATTTTTGCAGGAGACAGGGTGGGAGGAGGAATAGTCTAGGTAGCTGTGGGAGTTAGTAGGTTTGTAGTAGACGTCGGTGGATAGGCTCCCCAGAGATAGAAACAGAAAGATCTAGAAAGGGGAGGGAGGTGTCGGAAATAGACCAGGTGAATTTGAGGGCGGGGTGAAAGTTAATGAAGTCGACGAGCTCAGCCTATGTGTAGGAAGAGGACTAATAGGTTATTCAGATCTTTGAGCCACTGCACCACTTAATTCAATCATGGCAACTTCACCACCTTCTAGTCCTGGTAATCTTTCACCCCTTCGCTTACCTATCTCAACTCAGTGTTAATCAAAGGCTCAACTTCTATCACCCTCTGCAACACCCATGTCCAAAGTGAAAATAAATTAATCCTCTTGTTGAGTTTCCCAGTACAATGTATTGTGCAGAATTGACTGCTTCAGGTATAATGTGGCATATCCTGACTGGAGGGCAATTAAATATTGAATTTCAATCCATCCAAGGGACAGGGAGCTTCAGCATTATCTGTGAAGAGGTAATTTACCTGGAATCAGCCTCAGCAGATGCAATGGGTCAGAAGCTTCTTTTAAAAACTGTAGTGTACTATAACTTAAGGAAAAATAACTTTCTTATTTAAAATAGAAAAAGTTAAAACCTCAGGTTGAAGTCTCTTCAGTGTTTCTATCAGAACAGTGCTGATGAAGGATGATTGACCTGAAATGTTAACACAATTTCTCATCCCACAGATGCTTCCTGATCTGCCAAGATTTTCCAGCGTTTTCTATTTTTACATGAAAAAAAGGATTTCTTCCACTTTTACTCCTTTCATTTCCTGAGAGGAGGGTTATTTATTAGGGACAAACATGAGATAGAATGTCAACTCTTCACTCTCCTTCCACCAGGGCAAGACCTAAAAATCTCCTGCAAGTGAGGCTATTTTCTCCTGTGTGGCTATTTAGAGCTGTTGTGTAATCCTAGTGAAGCTGTTCTCCACACTACGCACACACAGGAGCACTGGAACACAGGAGATTCGATAGATGCTGGAAATCTAGAGCACCGCACACAAAATGCTGGAGGAACTCAGCAGATCCGGTAACATCTTTGGAAAGGAATAAACAGTTGATGTTTTGGGCTGAGAACCTTCTTCAGGACTGGAAAAGGGAGAAGACATCAGAATAAAAACCTGGGGTAAAGGGTAGGAGGGTTGGCATCGTTAGTGGATCAGCAGCAATATCTCCTCCAGAAACTCCATCAGCACGGGTGCACCACAAGGCTGTGTACTTAGTCCTGTCCTACTTGCTTTACACTGATGAAGGTACAGCAAAGTACAGCTCCAATGCGACATTTAAATTTGCTGAAGACACCACTGTCATTGGCTGAATCAAACGTGGTGATGAATCAGCATTTAGGAGGGGGGTTGAAAATCTGGCTGGGCAGTGCCGTAACAACAATATCTGATTCAATGTCAGCACGACCAAGGAGCTGATTATTGAAGGAAGCTGGTGGTCCACGAGCCAGTCCTGGAGCATCAGCAGCTTTAAATTCTTCAATGTTATTATCTCAGAAGACCTGTTCTGGGTGTAACGTCTATGTAGCACTTGTCTTATCTCGTGTGATGAGTTGCCACACTCATTATGAGAAAAAAAACAAGGTACATAGTACTACACTAGATCATCAGAAGCTCTAGATAGCGGAAGGAGGCAGTGAATAGAAGACACACACTTCTGGAAGTAAGTTTTGTTTATAAAAGAAAAAAAATGAGATATACAAAATATTTACATGAGAACAATTCAAAATTCCAACCTTCTGTTTAGGTTCCAAATCTCAGATAGCAAAGAAAAACACATTCCTGTTTAGTTAGAATCAGTGAAACCCTAATCCTTTGTTACTCCAATTTCTCTAACTAATTAGATCTAGTATCATTCCCCATTTAAAGGTTTACAGGCTAACCTTTCCTTTTTTTTAACTCCTATTTAGTTAATTTCAGTTCAGTTCAGTATGTCTACAAATTCAAGTGCAAGATTTATAGCAGCTCCTTTCACACTTCTCCAGCCTCACAACTTATAAACAAATTATATCTCATTCAGTAACTTATCAGTCTTCGGAAAAAATAATCATTTCTTGTAGAAAATTAAACTCAGATCCTTCAAATGAAGATAAAATTGTACATCCAACCATACTAAATCCTCTCCATCGTTAAATATTTAATTCCCATCTTGGGTGGCTCACCATCTTGTTTTCTTGTTTCGTTGGATGAAATAGTTGATCATCCATAGAAATTTAATTCACAAAAGTTACACAAAAAAAACCCCTAACCAAATCCCTTGGTGAGCTTTAACAGAACTAATTCCTGGTTTCATGGTAGAGATCTTGGACATTTGTCTCTGCTGACATTGTCCTGATACACCTGCTGCTTGTTATAGCGTAGCTTCAGTGGATCTATTATGGCTACCAGCTCTCCTCCAGAGGCTTCATCCTGAGATTTTCAAGTAAGTAGGGTAGAGATACTCACTAATAATTCCACTTTTAACAGTTTATATCTTTAGTTTCTAATAGTTTGTTGCATCTCTCTTGCTTTTCCCTGGCTGTGTCAGCAATGCCTCGTTCTCACATAGCTTTTGCTCCCCCAGTTTTTTAATTCAGTAAACCTGGTTTTCATCCATCCTCAGGTGGAGCTTTCTAACATTACATCTTTGGGTTTAATTAACCAGGTTACATGAATGCAGCAAACAAAGCATGGTAGCACCTCAACCTAGAAGTTTGCAAAGATTCAGCGTAACATATAAAACTTTGACAGACTTCCATAGATGTGTGGCAGCGAGTGTATTGACTGATTGCATCACGGCCTGGTATAGAAACACCAATACTCTTGAACTGAAAATCCTATAATGGCACAATCCATCACAAATAAAGCCTGCCCCACCATTGAGCACATCTACATGTCACAGGAAATCAGCATCCATCATCAGGGACCCCAAACACCCACTTCTTACACCTGTCATCAGGAAGGTACAAGAGCCTCAGGACTCACACCACCAGGTTCAGGAACAGTTATTACCACCAACCACCTGCCGCCCCCGCCCCAATCATCAGGCTCCTAAACCAGAGATGATAAATTCTTTCAACTTCACTTGCCCCGTCCCTAAACTGTTCCCACACATATGGACTCATTTTCAAGGATCTTCATCTCTTGTTCTCAATGTTAGTGCTTATTTATTCTGATTATATTTTTATTGTTTCTCAGGTCAACCTGGTAAAACTTGAGCTATGGGCATAGCTAGACACAGTCATTTCTCAATTGCTAGGAGCTTTCAGTCTATCTATTGGTGCTTTGTATTGCGACTTTCTGGAGAGTTACATAAATATTGCCATGTAAGCCGAACTGGAATGATATCAGCTGTAGATACCAGCTAATAGGGCAATGTTCATGTTCCATAGTCGTTCAATTTCCTCTTTTAATTCAGCCTATTTCTGGTGTTTCTCGCTGATTGATTTCTGTGTGTTGTGTGTGTTTGGAACGGCGTAAGTGTGTTCTTCTTGCTTGTTTATCCTGTATTATTATATCCAGTCGGTTATTATGGATTGTCTGATCTGTAATAATGGATTGGTTGGAATATAGCTTGTGTGACCCTGACTCTGAAATTGATCAGTTTGTATTTATAGTAAAGCATAGTTTTATTTATGGGTTTGTATTTTAAAGCAAGATTTTGGTGAATGACATTTACCACTTGATTGTGCTTGTGTAAGTAATCCGATTGTGTTTAACTGCTGCAGGATCCTGTAATGTGTTGGATTGTTTATGTCACTTTCAGCGTTTATCATCTTGGGTTTGTTGGTGCTTTAAGATATATTTTTGATACTTTTTGTGTTAATCACCTGGTCCTGCACTGCCACAAGGAACCGTTCTGTTTTTGGTCTCGCAATCCGAGCCAGGCATTCAACACTTCCTTGTCAACATCTAGTCTGCTCAGATTCCATGGAAGGTCATGATCTTCCTTTAATTTTCTTCTTAAGTGATAATTTCTAAATATTTCTGGATTGTGCTTTCATTTAATTTGACTGGTGTATACTTTCTATAGGAATTGTACATGCTTGTGTGCAGTGCTGCATCTGGTTTTTGTTGATGAAAACATATCCTTTGAAGTTTTAACTAATTGTTCTGTAATTTTTAAAATTACGTCATTCCTCTTTCTCCTTCTGTCGTATGTAGTGTTAATTTAAGCGTGTTTGAGTGTATATTGTGTTTTCTAAAATTAATCACTTCAGTCCTTATTTTTCTTTA
Source organism: Hypanus sabinus (assembly GCF_030144855.1). Classification (NCBI taxonomy): domain Eukaryota; kingdom Metazoa; phylum Chordata; class Chondrichthyes; order Myliobatiformes; family Dasyatidae; genus Hypanus; species Hypanus sabinus. The sequence goes on from NC_082727.1 coordinate 7,062,935, forward strand.
TAAAATTTCCACATCAGTTTCAGACCAATATATTATGCCAAAAGAAAAAGTTAATGTGTGTATAGCAAAAGTGTTTATCACCTTTGTTATATTTTTACTGTTGAGCTCTGGCAGATTTTCTTATGCCTTGAAGCAAATTCCCTTTATCACACTAACATCTATTTCCTTTCCTTGTTACTTATATGTTTCATATTCATCCATCAGTTCTAGTGTATCCTGCTGCTCTGTTTTATATTCCTCTATGCTTCTTTATGTTTAAAATTCTGCACTTATCTAGTTCAAAGTTCATTTTTATATCTTTAGAAAATAGCTCTACTATTTGAATTAATTGCTTTAATGATGAGGAAAAGGGATGGAGAAAATACCTGAAGGGAAAATAGATGTTCATACCATTAGATTGGAGACTACTTATATGAGGTGTTGCTCCTCCACCTTGAGTGTCCTTATTGTGGCAAAAGAGGAGGTCATTGACCAACGTGTTGGAACAGGAATGGGATAGGAATTAGAATTGTTGGCCTCCGGGAAGTTCCTCGCTTGGCAAATGGATTGGAGGTGCTGAGCAATTTACAAACTATGTCGGGTCTCACCAATGTAGAGGAGGCTGCATTGGGAGCAATGGATACAATAGACGACTCCAACAGATTCGCATGTGAAGTGTTGCCTCACCTGGAAGGACTGCTTAGAGCCCTGAATGAAGGTCAAGGAGGAGGTGAATGTGAAGGTGGGATTAGGGGGAGGCAAGAATGGACAAGGGATCAATCACTGTGGAGTGCAGAGCAAGAAGAGGTAAAGATGTGTTTGGTGATGTGAGCCCATTGAAGAAGGTAGGAGTTTTGGAGAATGATGTGTTGGATGTGAAGGCCCATGGGGTGTTAGCTGAGAACACAGGGAACTCTGCCACTCTTAAGGTGGCAGAAAGGTGGGGTGAGCTCAGATGTCTGGGAAATGGAGGAGACGTGTGAGGGCAGCATCAATGGTGCAGGAAGGGAAAACCATTCTTTGAAGAAGGAGGACATCTCAGATGTCCTGTTAAGGAAAGCCTCATTCTTGGAAAAGATACAGTGGAGACGAAGGAAATGAGAAAAGAGAATAGCAATTTTACAGGAAGCAGGATAGAAAGAGGTAAAATCAAGATAGCCGTGGAAATTTGTAAGTTTACAAAAATGTTTATCTCCAGAGATGGAGCCAGAGAGATTGAGAAAAGGGACAGAGATGTCAGAAATGGACTAAATAAATTTTATTTTAGTGGACCAAGTGAATTAAATACAATGGATGTACACACACAAGCATACACATATTCAATATGTACATTCCTATAAGTAAACATACGCACATGCATACACACTTGTGGCATTAACATGGATATGTGCACACAGCCACACATATGCATGCAGACATGTGCACACAGACACTGAGGTACATATATTGACACATGTATAATGCACTCATACTTGCAGCTGCTATAAATTAGAGTTTGTATGCACCAGGTGATTGTGGCTCCAGCTGAAACCAATTTGTTGAGAACTAATTTGGGGTTAAACAATGAAAACATTTGTATTATTTTACCTGAGACACTCTGCTATAACCAGTACTATTTTAAATTAGAAACCACGATCTGTTTTTTTCCCATTCCTTAAGCTAAAGTTCATGTTATTTTCTACAGTGATCTATGCTGCGTCATCCTCTGGACTGTCCTTTAATATTGGGAGATCGATCAGCCAATATAAAAAGGTGAATTTACCTTGGGCAGATCTCCCTCTTCTGGAAAGAAGGCATCTAATCCTTGAATACATTCTATAAAATAAAATCTCACAGCTGTTGGAGAAGTGATACATGGTTGAACTTCACTGAAGATAAAAATCACTTCCCTTTGCTTCACAGAGCAGTGCCTTTCAATCTGCTCTGCCATGAGTATGATACATGAAGGCAAGAACAGGGGTAATTATCTCAGGATTTATTTCTTGAGAAGAGGAGATGAGGTATTTTCTAATCTCAGAGCTCTTTTTTGCAAGGCTTTTCATCATCAGAATGAAGAACTGCATTTTAAAAGATATAACCCTGACTCCAAAAGCCAGACCTCCAACTGCAAATGCCTCCCAGTGTTGTATGTTTCTTTTGAGATTTGAGTCAGTGCATTGCTCTACCAATTTTCTTGCCGAAACACATTCACTTAGAGACTTCAGAAACACAACAGCTCAATGTCCATAGCAATGAAAAATTAATTCTTCACAGAAATAATTTTCTTAATTGACTCCATACCATTCTAAGACCTATCAAGGTAATTTGAGCTACAGTCCCAAGGATCATACCTTCCCCCCCCCACCACCACATTTTGACTGAAAGCCATTTTTTTCTTGCTACATCTTATCAATTTTAAAAATATAAGGTAAATCTGTTAGGTTGTAACTCCAAAATACAAAACTAGTTGAAGGGAAACATGGAGCCAAGAATCCATGTCTTGGTTTCATTTTTACTTTAAGTGAGGGTCAGACATATGACGTTGTGGTGTATTGACGTATGCTATTCATGTATTTTTATATATAACCTGTAATGAATTATGTAAACAACAAAGAATGCATAATCAAACAAGACTTGCAGTATTACTCAAATCTGTTGTTTTGTGGCAGCAGTATAGTGCAATACGTATATGAACTACCAATTAAAACATGAATATATGCACTTGAAAAAAAATATATATAAAATTAAATGTAATGAAAAATAAGAAAAAATAGTGAGGTATTGCGCATTGTCCATTCAGAAATCTGATGGCGGAGGGGATGAACCTGAGCCTAAAGCATTGAGTGTATGTCTTCAGGCTCCAGCAGCTCTTCAGCAATGAGAATAGATCATCTCCTGGATGACAGGGAGCCTTAATGATGGACATTAAGGGTGATGGGATTTTGAAAAGTATGAATTTTGAAAAAAGTATGGAAGGTCTTGGAACACCTTTTTTAAGGCCTGTGCTGGCCTACACCGGTATTGGCTTATCATTGTCACTTATACCAAGTGAAAAGTTTTGTTTGCCTGCCATCCAGACAGACCATTTCATACTTATGTGCATCAAGGCAATAAAGAGAAAAATAAAATGCAGAACATTGTGTTACGGCTACATAAGTAACCACGGCTTTATATGCAGATACAAACTCAATTCATGTTTACAAATGTTAAGATTTTGGTGTCTTTTACAGTTATAAAAGAGGGTGAAGTTCTTGTTAATTCAATCTGTGGCAGGTACTCACAGAATTCTGAAGGAAAACTGCAAGTCAGGTAACACCTATGAATGGGAATAAACAGTCAGCGTATTGTGCTAAGACCTTTCACTGGGATGAAGGTTCTTTGCCATCCTGATGAAAGGTCTTGGCCAAAACATTAATAGTTTATTCCACTCCATAGATGCTGCCTGACCTGCTGATTTCCTGCAGTATTTTGTATAAGTCGCTCAACATTCACCTTGTAGGAAAGGCAAAGTATCATAGATATCAGAGCAACACACACATAATGCTGGAGAAACTCAGCAGGCCAGGCAACATCTATAGAAAAAGCACAGTCGATGTTTCGGTCTGAAACCCTCCAGCAGGACTGGAGAAAAAAAGCTGAGGAGTTGATTTGAAAAGGGGGAGGGGAGAGAAATGCCAAGCGATAGGTAAAACTTGGAGGGGGAGAGGGAGGGATGAAGCAAAAAGCTAGGAAGTCGATTGGTGAGAGACAGAAGGCCACGGAGAAAGAAGAAGTGGGGGAGGAGCACCAGAGGGAGGTGATGGGTGGGCAGGGACATAACATGAGAGAGGAACAAGGGGATGGGAAATGGTGAAGGAGGGGTGAAAGTATTACTGGAAGCTTGAGAGATCAATGTTCATGCCATCAGGTTGGAGGTTACCAAACGGAATATAAGGCATTGTTCCTCCAACCTAGGTGTGGCCTTATCCCAACAGTGGAGGAGGCCATGGAATTAAAATGGGTGGCCACTGGGAGATCCTGCTTGTTATTTGTGAAGTGGTCTCACAATCTGTGTCGGGTCTAACCGTAAAACAAAAGATTACACCAGGAACACTGAATCCTGTGTATAGCCCAAACAACCTCATAGGTGAAGTGTCTCCTTACCTGGAAGGATTGTTAAGGGCCCTGAATGGTAGTGAGGGAGGAGGTACAGGGGCAGGTGTAGCACTTGTTCCATTTGCAAGGATAAGTGTCAGGAGAGAAATGAGTAGGGAGGGATGAATGGACAAGGGAGTCGCGTAGGGAGCAATCCCTGCGGAAAGCTGAAAGGGGAGGAAGGAAAGATGAGTTTGGTGGTGGGATCCAGTGGGAGGTGGAAGTGGATTCAGAGAATTATGTGCTGGACACAGAGGAATTGTACAAGGCATTGGTAAGGCCAAATTTGGAGTATTGTGTCCAATTCTGGTCACTGAATTATAGGAAAGATGTCAACAAAATAGAGAAAGTGCAGAGCAGATTTACTAAACATAGAAAAAAGGTGCAGGAGTAGGCCATTTGGCCCTTGAAGCCTGCACCGCCATTCAGTATGATCATGGCTGATCATCCAACTCAGAACCCTGTACCTGCTTTCTCTCCATACCCCCTGATACCTTTAGCCACAAGGGCCATATCTAACTTCCTCTTACATATAGCCAATGAACTGGCCTCAACTGTTTCCTGTGCCACAGATTCACCACTCTCTGTGTGAAGAAGTTTTTCCTCATCTCAGTCCTAAAAGGCTTCCCCTTTATCCTTAAACAGTGACCCCTAGTTCTGGACTTCCCCAACATCGGAACCAATCTTCCTGCGTTTAGCCTGTCCAATCCCTTTAGAATTTTATACGTTTCAATAAGATCCCTCCTCAATCTTCTAAATTCCAGTGAGTATAAGCCTAGTCAATCCAGCCTTTCTTCATATGAAAGTCCTGCCATCCCAGGAATCAATCTGGTGAACCTTCTTTGTACTCCCTCTATGGCAAGAATGTCTTTCCTCAGATTAGGCGACCAAAACTGCACTCAGTACTCTAGGTGTGGTCTCACCAAGGCCTTGTCCAACTGCAGTTGAACCTCCCTGCTCCTGTACTCAAATTCTTTTGCTATGAATGCCAACATACCATTTGCTTTTTTCACCGCCTGCTGTACCTGCATGCCCACCTTCAATGACTGATGTACAATGACACCCAGGTCTCGTTGCACGTCCCCTTTTCCTAATCGGCTACCGTTCAGATAATAATCTGTGTTGCCTCACCTGGAAGGACTGTCTGGGGCCCTGAATGGTAGTGAGGGAGGAAGTGTAAGGGCAGGAGTAGCACAGCTTGCAAGGATAACTACTTGGAAAACTGACAGTCCTTCCAGGTGAGGCGACATTTCACCTGTGAGTCGGCTGGTGGGGTATACTGTGTCCGGTGCTCCCGGTGTGGCCTTTTATATATTGGTGAGACCGGACACAAACTGGGAGACCATTTCGCAGAACACCTACGCTCTGTCCGCCAGAGAAAGGATCTCCCAGTGGCCACACATTTTAATTCCACGTCCCATTCCCATTCTGATATGTCTAACCATGGCCTCCTCTACTGTCAAGATAAAGCCAAACTCAGGTTGGAGAAACAACACCTTATTACCGGCTAGGTAGCCTCCAACCTGATGGCATGAAGATTGACTTCTCTAACTTCCATTAATGACCCTCCTCCCCTTCTTACCCCATCCCTGATATATTTAGTTTTTTCCCCATTCCTTTTTTTTCCCTTTCTTTCTGCCCATCACTCTGCCTGTTCTCCATCTCCCTCTGGTGTTCCCCTCCCCTTTTCTTTCTCCCTAGGCCTCCCATCCCATGATCCTTTCTCTTCTCCAGCTCTGTATCCCTTTTGCCAATCACCTTTCCAGCACTCAGCTTCACCCCACTCCCTCCGGCCTTCTATCATTTTGCATTTTCCCCTCCCCCTCCTACTTTCAAATCTCTTACTATCTTTCCTTTCAGTTAGTCCTGACGAAGGGTCTTGGCCCGAAACGTTGACAGTGCTTCTACTTATAGATGCTGCCTGGCCTGCTGTGTTCCACCAGCATTTTGTGTGTGTTGCAAGGATTTAGAAAGTATGGATTGGGACATTTATTTACTGTCAAATGTTTACTTTGTAAATGGAAGATCTTCAAAAATGAGTTTTTGAGAGTACAGTTTGCTAGTTCCAGTCAGAACACAAGGCAAGGTTATGGGTTTTTGGAACCTTGGTTTTCAAGAGCCCCAAGGGATACAGATGTATTAAGAGCAAAATGATAGCTAGAAACAAAATTGGTCCTCTGGGAAGTGAGAGTGGAAATCTATGCATATAGCCTAAAGAGATGGGGGAGATCTTACATGGATTTTTACATCCGTATTTACTTGGGAGACATACGCAGAGTCTAGATGTGAGGCAATCCATCAGTGAGGTCATGGACTCTATTTGTTGTTTCGAGACAAATTAGGATGGATAAGTCCCCTGGGGCTCACAAGGAGGTAAGTGAAGAAATTGCAGGGGCCCTAGAAGAGATATTTAAAACACCTTCAGCACTGGTGAGGATTGTCGGATAGCTAATAAAACCTCAAGGCCATAAAGTATAGGAGCATAATTAGGTCCTCTAGATCATCAAGCCTGCTCTACCATTTCATCATGGCTGGTCCATTTTCCCTCTGGGCCCCAATCTCCTGCCTTACTTCCATATCCCTTCGTGCCCTGACTAATCAAATATCTATCAAACTCTGCCTTAAATATACCTAAAGACGTGGCCTCCACAGCCACCTGTAGCAATGAGTTCCGTAGTTTCATCACCCTCTGGCTAAAGAAAGTCCACCTCATCTTCATTGTGAAAGGACGCACCTCTATTCTGGTGCTGTGTCCTCTAGTCTTAAGCTCTGCCTCCATAGGAAACATCCTCTCTACTTCCACTTTACATTCGATAGGTTTTAATTAGGTCACTCCTCATTCTTCTGAATTCTAGTGAGTACAGGCGCAAAGCCATCAAACACTCTTCAACTGACAAGCATTTCAACCTCATGTGTGGCACCTTGTCAAATACCTTCTGAAAATCCAACTTGTTCCATTGTTTAAGAAAGACTCTAAGAATAAGCCAGGAAATTATAGGCCAGTGAGCCTGACACAATTAGCAGGAAACTAGTTTGAAGGTATCCTAAGGGGGTTGGATATACAAGTATTGTGTAGACAGGAACTGATTAGAGATAGTTAACTTGGCTTTGTGCATGGTAACTTGTGTCTAACCAAGAGCTTTTCGAGGAAATGACTATGAAAGTTGATGAACGTAAGGCAGTGGATGTTATCTACATGGACATTGGTAAAGCATTTAATAAGGCCCCACATGGGAGGTTGGTCAAGAAGGTTCAATCACTCAGCAAGAAAGATGTGTTAGTAAATTGGAATAGATTTTGGCTTCTGAGTAGAGGACAGAGAGTGGCAGTAGACCGTTGCTTCTCTGACTGGAGGCCTGTGACTAGTGGTGTGCTGCAAGAATCGGTGCTGGGTTTGTTTGTCATTTATATCGATGATCTGGAAGATAATGTGGGAAACTGGATCAGCAAATTTGTGGATGACACCAAGACTGGGGGTGTAGTTGGCAATGAGGCAGATTATCAAAGCTTGCAGGTAGAAAAACGGGCTAAAAATGGCAGATGGAATTTAATGCAGATAAGTGTGAGGTGTTGCACTTTGGGAGGACCAACCAGGATAGGTCTCACGCAGTGAGTGGTAGGGTATTCAGTGCTGTAGAGAGGAGGGATTTGGGAATACGGATCCATAATTCCTTGAAAGTGGCTTTGCAGGTAGATAGGATCATAAAGAAAGCTTTTAACACGTTGACCCTCATAAATCAATGTACTCATACAGGAAGTGAGATGTTATGGTGAAGTTATTTAAGACATTGTTGAGGCCTAATTTGAAGTACTGTGTGCTGTTTTGGTCACCTACCTACAGGAAAGGTGTAAATAAGATTGAAGGAGTGTAGAGAAAATTTACAACAATGTTGCTGGGACTTGAGCAACTGAGTTATAGAGAAAGGCTGAATAAGTTAGGACTTTATTTTCTAGAACAAAGAAGATTTAGGGGAGATTTGATAAAGGTATACAAAATTATGAGGATTATTGATATGGTAAATGCAAGCATGATTTTTCCAATGACGTTAGGTGGGACTACGACTATAGGTCATGAATTATTTTCTAAAATAATTTTCTTTTATTTTTGAAGTCACAGTCGAAATGTATGAAGGGCAACCCAAGAAAAGTGTGTACTTTGAAAATGAGGTGCAATATCCCTGGATATTCAGGTAGTTGCTGATGAAGAAAAAAACACGTTCAAAGACTCCCTGATCCCATCAAGGTATGTTAGGACCAGGGATATGGGTGAATCTGCAGTCTAATTTGTTACAAATCTCTGCCTCTTCCTCCTTAGGCACACGATATAGACACTCAGGTCCAATATTATATTGCAAGTATATAACATTATTTTTGGGTTTGCTACTTTTCATGTTAATGATTTGGATGACAAAATTGATGGCTTGGAGACTACACAAAGCTAGGTGGAGGGGCAGGAAGTTTGAGGAAGCAGGAATTCTTCAGAAGAACTTGGACAGATGAGAAGAATGGTCAGAGATCTGGCAGACGAAATACCTTGTCAGAAAGTGTATGGTTCTGCATTTTAGTAGAAGGAATAAAGCCAAACAATAGTTTCCAAATGGGGAACAAATTCAGAAATTGAAAATGCAAGTGGACATTGGGAGGCCTAGTGCAGGATTCCTTAAAGGTTACCTTGCAGGTTGAGCCAGTATTAAGGGAAGCAAATGTAACATCAACATTCATTTTCAAAAGACTGGTACACAAATGCAAGGATGTAATGTTGAGACTTTATAAAGCATTGGTTCAGACCACATTTGGAGTCTGGTAACTCATTTGGGCACCATATAAAATAAAGACTACGCAGGCATTGGAAAAAGATCAGATGAAGTACATGGGAATGACCCCAAGAATGAGAAGTTAATGTATGAAAAGCTCTGGACCGGTTTTCACTGGAGTTTAAAAGAACGAGGGGAGGATCTCATTGAAATTTACCAAATATGCAAAGGCCTAAAGAGTGGCTGTGGAGAGGATGTTTATATTATTAGGAGAATAGACAAGAGGGCATATCCTCAGAATAGAATGACATCCCTTTAAAACAGAGATGAGGAGGAATTTATTTAACAAGAGGATGGAATTCATTGTCACAAATTGCTGTGGAGGCCAAGTCACTGGGTACATTTAAAGTGGAGGTATATAGATTCTTGATTAGTAAGGGTGTCAAAGGCAGAAGAATGGGGTTGAGAGTGGAAATAAATCAGTCATGATCAACTGGCAGAATAGGTTTGATGGAGTAAATGGCCTAATTCTGTTTTTTATTCCTTATGGTCCTAAACCCAATCTCTTTGAATCATACAAAGTTTTTGCATTCCTTTGTTTCTGCTACTGTCTGCTGGTCAACATCAGAGGTGGGGATTTTTGCCAATGATTGCACAGCATCCTGTTGATTCAGAATGAATGATGCAGCTAATGTGTGCATACAGCACACAGAAGAACCAGGACATAAATCAGTCAAGGGTTGATGTGCCAAATACTATGCATACCACCAAAGTGCCAACAAATGACCAACTCTACCAAGAAAGAATTAAACCATCAGTTCTTGAAATTGCGATCACTGAGGCCCCAGTATTTTATATCCTAGTCACCCATTTTCCCAAAGCTCAACTCTGCTACATAGAAACCAAGATAACAGTGTGGTGTAGCATGTATGACATAATGGTTAATACAACAATCACAGATCAGGGTTCAATTCCTATCACTTTCTGTAAGAAGTCTGTATGTTCTTCTCATGACCATGGGGATTTCCTCTGGGTACTCAGTTTTCTGCCAACATTTTAAAGACATATGGGTTAGAGTTACCAAGTTGTGGGTGTGCTATATGTTGCTGCTGGAAGCATGGTGACACTGTGAGGTTCCCCCAATAAGCCTTCCGACTGCCTTTGAGTCATAGAAAAGTACAGCACTGGAACAGGTTCTTCAGCCCACCTAGTTCGTGCTGAACAATTTAAACTGCCTACTCACATCGACCTGCACTGGAACTATAGTGCCCCATACTTCTGTCATCCATGTACCAATCTAAACTTCTCTTAAATGTTGAAATCAAGTAAGCATGCAGCATTTGCACAAGGAACTTGTTACACCCTCTCACCGCTCTCTGAGTGAAGCTTCCCCTCATGTTCCCCTTAAACTTTCACCCTTAACCCATGACCTCTAGTTGTTGTCCCACCCAACCTCAGTGGAAAAAGCGTCCTTGCATTTACTCTATCTACATCCCTGCTGTTCACTGTGTAAGACCTACACTGTTCAGTCCTACCAATGTGTAACACCTTGCACTTCCCTGCATTAAATTTCATTTGCCATTTTTCAGCCTACTTTTCCAGTTGGTCCAGATCCTGCTGCAAGCTCTGATAGCCTTCTTCGCTGCCTACTACTTACCAAGCTTGGTGTCATGCAAAAACTTGCTAATCTAGTTAAACATGTTATTATCCAGATCATTGATATCGATGACAAACAACAATGGACCCAGCTTCAATCCCTTGGGCATGCAACTAGTCAGAGAGGCAACCATCTACTACCACTCTCTGGCTTCTCCCAACAACCCAATCCGATTTACGACTTCATCTTGAATACCAAGCAACTGAACCTTATTGACCAACCTCCCATTCAGGATCTTGTCAAATGCCTTGCTAAAGTTCATGTAGGCAATATCCACTACCTTGTCTTTATTCACTTTCCTGGTAACTGTGTTGGTCACTGACACAAAAATAACACATTTTACTGTACGTTTCAATGTTCTGATGTATATGTAACAAATAATGCTAATCTTTTTCTTTTGGCCACAAAAACAAGACAGAAGCCTAATATCTTTTTGCAAACTCTCAGAACATGGTTCAGAATGAAACCTGGTTGGATTCTGCTTCTTGCGATGGTCATCTGTATTATAAAATGAAGACCCTACACAAATGCATTTGTTCTTTCAGCCTTCCACTCACCAGGGATTCCCTAGCCTTGCTTTAAAATACGGAGAGCAGGATGAGACTCCTAAAAAAATCAGGTAGCATATTGGAATGTCATCACTTTATAGAGTAATACAGTACAGGAATAGGCCCTTCGGCCCAGGACGTCTGTGCTTAGTGTGACATAAGTTAAACTGTATCGATCTGCCTCCGCAAGATCCACATCCCCTATTTTCTTTAGTGCAGATTATAGCACACACATCCTCATTGTAAGCTTGACCTTCAATCTTACTTTTGTCTATTTATACTGATATCTATAATGCACTGAGATATGGATATAATTAATTTCATAGCAGTCAGTTCTTGTCCAGATTGTTTCTATGTGTTTTTCATTCTCTTGGGTCCCAATTCCTTATAAGTTATTATCTCTGTAGATTCCAAAAAAATGCACTGAGGTGTCATCAGCTCTGACACCAGAGATTTCTGCTTGATGAGACTGTGGTCCCAGAGGTACAATTGCTTCAGGAAGCAATTGGTTATCTATGGAGACAACAGTTAAATAAAACACATCTTACGCCATCACTTTAGCAAGCTCTCTGACCTTTGCTTCCTTGCCATTCTTTACCAGTAATTCAGAAAATCAAACATATCCTGAAGATTCTTAACTCAGGATAAATGCTGTTTGGACAACTCAAATCAAATCCAAAATCTGAAGGGAAAGGAGAAGGCAAAATTTTAGAACTGGGACCCAAGAGAATTCATCCTGTGTAACTAGGGCAAATAAGACACTGACAGATTAGTTATAAACGGGTTCTTGGGGACCAGAAACACATCCATCCCAATCATGCATTGTCATTGCTTAAATCAGTGCACCAGGGAACACAGATGCAATTGTCTCTAACTAGGACAGGAGGGATCATGGGACACGTCCACAATGGAGGCAGGGAGAAAATAGCTCCTTTGCTTACTAGTGGCCAAGTGGAAACTTGGGCACGTATTTTCCTTGGCTCCGGGAGTGGATACATTCTCAGAGGCTCCATCACAGATCCCTTGCCCTGCCTTCATCTTTCTGGCTCTGGTCACTGAACACACTGTTACATTTTTTTTAAAGTTAGGAATACTGCACAGTAACAGGCCTTTCCACAGCAATGAGCCCCTGCAGCCCAATTACACCCATGTAACCAACTAAACTACATCTTTGGGAAATGGATGGAAACCGAAACACCCGAAGGAAATCCACACAATCATGGACAGAATATAAAATTCCTTACAGACCACAGCAGGAATCAAACCTGGGCTGCAGGTGCTGTAATAGTGTTACATTAACTGCTATGCCACAGTGCCACCCCACAATGCACTGCCCTCCCACGGCAATTGGAAAATAGAGAGACAAGACAGAGAACATAATGGCTGACTTTTAGACTCCCCTTCTTCAATTACGAAGCAAAAATTTCTTACAGAGAAAATGCAAATATGTTATACAATAGATGTATATCAATAGACAATAGGCAATAGACAATAGGTACAGGAATAGGCCATTCGGCCCTTTGAGCCAGCACCGCCATTCAATGTGATCATGGCTGATCATCCACAATCAGTTCCCCGTTCCTACCTTCTCCCCATATCCTTTGACTCTGCATCTTTAAGAGCTCTATCTAACTCTTTCTTGAAAGCATCCAGAGAATTGACCTCCACTGCCTTCTGAGGCAGAGCATTCTATAGATCCACAACTCTCTAGGTGAAAAAGTTTTTCCTCAACTCCATTCTAAATGGCCTACCCCTTATTCTTAAACTGTGGCCTCTGGTTCTGGACTCACCCATCATCGGGAACATGTTTCCTACCTCTATCATGTCCAATCCCTTAATAATCTTATATGTTTCAATCAGATTCCCTCTCATCCTTCTAATTTCCAGTGTATACAAGCCCAGTTGCTCCAATCTTTCAACATATGACAGTCCCACCATCCTGGGAATTAAACTTGTGAACCTACGCTGCAGTCCCTCAATAGCAAGAATGTCCTTCCTCAAATTTGGAGACCAAAACTGAACACAATACTCAACGTGTGGTCTCAACAGGGCCCTGTACAACTGCAGAAGGACCTCTTTGCTCCTATACTCAACTCCCCTTGTTATGAAGGCCAACATGCCATTAGCTTTCTTCACTGCCTGCTGTACCTGCATGCTTACTTTCAGTGACTGACGTACAAGAACACCTAGATCTTGTACTTCCCGTTTTCCTAACTTGACACCATTCAGATAGTAATCTGCCTTCCTGTTCTTGCCACCAAAGTGGATAACCTCACATTTATCCACATTAAACTGCATCTGCCATGCATCTGTCCACTCACCCAACATATCCAAGTCACCCTGCATTTTCCTAACACCCTCCTCATATTTCACACTGCCACCCAGCTTTGTGTCATCTGTAGATTTGCTAATAATCCTCGGTGATTTATAGCATATTAATTTCTGGAGGTCCAGAGTCCTTATTTTATACTGAGATAAGGAAGTGGCATTCACATTAATTTCCTTCGCTGTGAAAATCTTCTGCATAACCTTTTGGGCAGACACATAACCAGAAACCAAAACCACGGTCAAACATTGGACCACCTGTTAGTGCAACGAGTGCTATGTTGTGCCAGAATGTGTGGCGACACTTGTGGGCTGCCCCTCAGTACATCTGTTGGTTGTTAACACAAATGGCACATTTCACTGTGCATGTGATAAATAAGTTCAAGTTTATTGTCATTCAACCATACACATGTATATCACCAAACAACCAATGTTCCTCTGGACTGAGGTGCACAATACAGTGCATATATAACTCACACATGACACGAAGTAATATTACCACAAATAAATCACAATATAATATATTCCAAATCTGAAAGCTAGCAGGGTTATAAAGGAGGGATAAGGATGGAAAATTGAGCTGAGGTGAAGAAAATTCTATGAAAATCTGTGCAAAGATTATAGATTGTGAACGAGATGGAGAAAAACTCTTACAGTACTGGGAAGGTCAGTGACCTGTCATTTACACCAATGGCATATTCAGTCACTACCTCATACTGTCAATGTTCTGCACACTGCTATGAAATATCAATAGGAGCCCAGCCAGGTTGCACTCATCCATTTATCTCCATTGCTCTGAACTGAAAAACAAGGTATTTAATTTTCTTGTCAGCTTGTTGAGCCAGGCCACAATATTCAATTTTTGGACAAACGTAGGTCTTTAAGGACATTGAAGTTGGACTAACTGTGACAAGGCTGATAGGGATGTTCCCAACCACATCTAAAGTGGATGGGAAGCTGCGGATGGGGATATGTCTGAGTAGGGGCATAATGGGGGCTGTGTGGGGACACCACAATGACCACTGTAACAAGACTTCAGCAAAACCAGCCATTCACAGATGAAGGAATCAAGCCCAATATGTGTTGCCCAGCCCTAACTGCTCTCAACCTGATTGTCTCGTGAGCCAGGTCGGAGGGCAATAAGGATTTAACTGCATTGATAGAGGGTTGAAGTTACATATACAGACAGACAGACAGACAGACAGACAGACAGACTTTATTGATCTCAAGGGAAGTTGGGTTTCGTTACAGTTGCACCAACCAAGAATAGCCTGTAAATATAGCAATATAAAACCATAAATAATTAAATAATAATAAGTAAATAATGCCAAGTGGAAATTACTTCAGGACCAGACTATTGGCTCGGGGTGTCTGATACTCCAAGGGAGGAGTTGTAAATTTTGATGGCCACAGGCAGGAATGACTTCCTATGACGCTCAGTGTTACATCTCGGTGGAATGAGTCTCTGGCTGAATATACTCCTGTGCCTAACCAGTACATTATGGAGTGGATAGGAGACATTGTCCAAGATGGCATGCATTGGACAATCTTGTTTGTTAATTCTGTTGGTGTCTGCTGCCCCAGCATACAACAGAAAACATGATAGCACTGGCTACCACAGACTCGTAGACAGCCTCATTATCATCCGGCAGATGTTAAAGGACCTCAGTCTTCTCAGGAAATAGAGACGGCTCTGACCCTTCTTGTAGACAGCCTCAGTGTTCTTTGACCAGTCCAGTTTACTGTCCATTCGTATCCCCAGGTATTTGTAATCCTCCACCATGTCCACACTGACCTCTAGGATGGAAACAGGTGTCACCGGTGCCTTAGCCCTCCTCAGGTCCACCACCAGCTCCTTAGTCTTTTTCACATTAAGCTGCAGATGATTCTGCTCACACCATGTGACAAAGTTTCCCACCGTAGCCCTGTACTCAGCCTCATCTCCCTTGCTGATGCATCCAACTATGGCAGAGTCATCAGAAAACTTCTGAAGATGGCAAGACTCTGTGTTGTAGCTGAAGTCCGAGGTGTAAATGGTGAAGAGAAAGGGAGACAGGACAGTCCCCTGTAGAGCCCCGGTGCTGCTGACCACTCTGTCTGACACACAGTGTTGCAAGCGCACGTACTGTGGTCTGCCAGTCAGGTAATCAATAATCCAGGACACCAGGGAAGCATCCACCTGCATCACTGTCAGCTTCTCACCCAGCAGAGCAGGGCGGATGGTGTTGAACGCACTGGAGAAGACAAAAAACATGACCCTCACAGTGCTCGCCGGCTTGTCCAGGTGGGCGTTGACACGGTTCAGCAGGTAGACAATGGCATCCTCAACTCCTAGTCGGGGCTGGTAGGCAAACTGGAGTATTATACTGTAATACTAGAGGAGATAAAGACATTGGTAAACCAGGTTGATTTTCATAACAACAACCATAGTTTTCTATAAGAGAAAGCATCCTATTCAGATGCAGCATAGCTTGTTATCACAACTGCTTCTGCCCAAAAGACCTCAGTAAGCAATAAACAGTTGTCAACTCTCTTATTCAACTGGTGCCAGCCATGCCCAGAAGTAACATGGAATCAGAAGTTGATATTATGGTCATCACAGGCATGGTGGGCTGAAAGGCTGGATACTGTGCAGTACTGTCCTATCCAATGGAGAGTGAATACAGGCTGATGGTCCAATGGAGCAGTTAGGGAATACTACACCATCAGAAGTACAACAGAAACACAATAAAATAAAAAATGAGACCAGCTGTAAAACACTGAGCCTTCAAACCTGAACCACCGTTCTATATGATCATGACTGACCCGCTTTCTTAATACCAAATTCCCTTTCTGTCATACATTTTATACCAGAAAATCTGTCTTCCTCCCCTTTAAATAAATTCAGCTTCTTGGTTCTTTCTGCAATGGAAAGATCCTCATAATCTCAGTTCTCAATTATCGTTCCTGTGAGATGCAGATCCATTCTTCCCAACAGCTCATAAAAGATCTCATGGAATTACTCTGATGAAGTCCTGGCATTCTGAGCAATAATTCTGCCAATATAATTCAAACTTTTTGTTGGAACACCACTGTTGGTAATGCATGGTTATTTGAGTTACTGTCACCTTCCTGTCAGGTTGAACCAGTCTGGTTATTCACCTCCAACCTCTCTCATTAACAAGGCACCTTTGCCTACAAAACTAAAACTCACTGGATGATTTTTTTCTTTTCACACCATACTCTGTAAACTCTAGAGACTGTTGTGCATGAAAATCCCAGGAGGTTAGCAGTTTCTGAGAAATCCAAAATATGCTGTCTGACACCAACAGTCATTCTGTGGTCAAAGTCACTTCTTCCCCAAACTGATGTTTGGTCAGAGCAGCAACTGAACCTCTTGACCATGTCAGCATGCTTTTATAAATTGAGTTGTTGCCACATGATTGGCTGACTAGATTATTTGCATTAACGAGCAGGTGAACAGGTGTATCTAATAAAGTGACCACAGTGTGTATGTGTTGTTTTACACATGAAATCATAGAAACATAGAAAATAGGTGCAGGAGTAGGCCACTTAGCCCTTCGAGCCTACACAACCATTCAGTATGATCATGGCTGATCATCCAACTCAAAACCCTGTACCTGCTTTCTCTCCATATCCCCTGATCTCTTTAGCCACAAGGGCCACATCTAACGTCCTCTTAAATATATCCAATGAACTGGCCTGTTTCCTGTGGCAGAGAATTCCACAGATTCACCACTCTCTGTGTGAAGAAGTTTTTCCTCATCTTGGTCCTAAAAGGCTTCCCCTTTATCCTTAAACTGTGACCCCTCGTTCTGGACTTCCCCAACATTGGAAACAATCTTCCTGCATCTAGCCTGTCCAATCCCTTTAGAATTTTATACGTTTCAATAAGATCCCCCCTCAATCTTCTAAATTCAAGTGAGTATAAGCCTAGTTGATCCAGTCTTTCTTCATATGAAAGTCCTGCCATCCCAAGAATCAATCTGGTGAACCTTCTTTGTCCTCGCTTTATGGCAAGAATTTCTTTCCTCAGATTAGGGGACCAAAACTGCACACAATATTCTAGGTGCAGTCTCACCAAGGCCTTGTACAACTGCAGTAGAACCTCCCTGCTCCTGTACTCAAATCCTTTTGCTATGAATGCCAACATACCATTTGCCTTTTTCACCACCTGCTGTACCTGTATTCCTACCTTCAATGACTGGTGTACAATGACACCCAGGTCTCATTGCATCTCCCCTTTTCCTAATTGGCCACCGTTCAGATAATAATCCGTTTTCCTGTTCTTGCAACCAAAGTGGATAACCTCACATTTATCCACATTAAATTGCATCTGCCATGAATTTGCCCACTCACCTAACCTATCCAAGTCACCCTGCATCCTCTTAGCATCCTCCTCACAGTTAACATTGCCGCCTAGCTTCGTGTCATCCGCAAACGTGAAGATGCTGCATTTAATTCCCTCATCTAAATCATTAATATATATTGTAAACAACTGGGGTCCCAGCACTGAGCCTTGCGGTACCCCACTAGTCACTGCCTGCCATTCTGAAAAGGTCCCGTTTACTCCCACTCTGCTTCCTGTTTGCCAAACAATTCTCTATACCATACCATACCAATACCAATACCATACCCCCAATACTGTGTGCTTTAAGTTTGCACACTAATCTCCTGTGTGGGACCTTGTCAAAAGCCTTTTGAAAATCCAAATATACCTCATCCACTGGCTCTCCCCTATCCACTCTACTAGTTACATCTTCAAAAAATTCTATAAGATTCGTTAAACATGATTTTCCTTTCACAAATCCATGCTGACTTTGTCCGATGATTTCACCTCTTTCCAAATGTGCTGTTATCACATCTTTGATAACTGACTCTAGCATTTTCCCCACCACTGATGTCAGACTCACTGGTCTATAATTCCCCGGTTTTTCTCTACCTCCTTTTTTAAAAAGTGGGGTTACGTTAGCCACCCTCCAATCCTCAGGAACTAATCCAGAATCTAAAGAGTTTTGAAAAATTATCACTAATGCATCCACTATTTCTTGGGCTATTTCCTTAAGCACTCTGGGATGCAGACCATTTGGCCCTGGGGATTTATTTGCCTTTAATCCCTTCAATTTACCTAACACCACTTCCCTACTAACATGTATTTCCCTCAGTTCCTCCATCTCACTAGACCTTCAGTCCCTTACTATTTCTGGAAGATTATTTACGTCCTCCTTAGTGAAGACAGAACCAAAGTAGTTATTCAATTGGTCTGCCATGTCTTTTGTCCCTATGATCAACTCACCTGTTTCTGATTGTAAGGGACCTACATTTGTCTTGACCAATCTTTTTCTTTTCACATATCTATAAAAGCTTTTATAGTCAGTTTTTATGTTCCCTGCCAGCTTTCTCTCATAATCTTTTTTCCCTTTCCTAATTAAGCCCTTTGTCCTCCTCTGCTGGTTTCTGAGTTTCTCCCAGTCCTCAGGTGTGCTGCTTTTTTTTGCTAATTTATATGTTTCTTCTTTGGACTTGATACTATCCCTAATTTCCCTTGTTAGCCATGGGTGCACTACCTTCCCTGGTTTGTTCTTTTGCTAAACTGGGATGAACAATTCTTGTTGTTCATCCATGCGATCTTTAAATGCTTGCCATTGCATATCCACCGTCAACCCTTTAAGCATCATTTGCTTATCTTAGCTAATTCACATCTCATACCTTCAAAGTTACCCTTCTTTAAGTTGAGAACCTTTGTTTCTGAATTAATTATGTCACTCTCCATCTTAATGAAGAATTCCACCATATTATGTTCACTCTTACCCAAGGGAACTTGCACGACAAGATTGCTAACTAACCCTTCCTCATTGCTCAATACCCAATCTAGAATGGCCTGTTCTCCAGTTGGTTCCTCGACATGTTAGTTCAGAAAAGCATCCCACATACATTCCAAGAAATCCTCTTCCTCAGCACCCTTACCAATTTGGTTCACCCAATCTATATGTAGATTGAAGTCACCCATTATAACTACTGTTCCTTTATTGTACACATTTCTAATTTCCTGTTTAATGCCATCCCCAACCTCACTACTACTGTTAGGTGGCTTGTACACAACTCCCACCAGCGTTTTCTGCCCCTTAGTGTTATGCAATTCTACCCATATCGATTCCACATCCTCCAGGCTAATATCCTTCCTTTCTAAATCATCCTCCAAATGTGTCCCATTGACTTGGAAGCACTGAAAGTTCTGAAATTGTGAGCATCACTAACGAGCATCACAAAATAATATTATATTGTGTAATTTCAAGATTGACTCTTTTGCATCAAAAATATACTAAGACGGAAAGAAAATTGACAGTGCAGTGCTGGCCAATTGATTTTAATCAACTTTATTTGCTCTGTAACAGCCTCGTAAAGTTTTCTACAGCAGATTACAATTTAGCTCCTGTAGAGTGCCCTGGGAAGACACCATAAACCACATAGACCACACGTAGCAGTAACTCACATGTTTATGCTGCTCATTATTTATGCATTGTTCTCTAAAACATTTTAGAGGACAATAGTTTACATGGGGAAGGGTAGATGAGAAGGATCAGAAAAAGGATATTAACAGAGATTTCTTATTAATATAGAGATACTGCACAGTAGCAGGCCCTTCTGGCTAATGAGCCTGCATTGCCCAATTATGCCCATGTGACCAATTAACCTACTACCCTACATGTCTTTTGAATCTGGGATGAAACCAGAGCACCCCGAGTAAACCCACACGGTCACAGGCAGAATGTACAAATTCTTTACGGACAGCGGTGGGAATTGAACCTGGCTTGCTGGTGTTGTATTATCATTACTCTAACTGCTATGCTACTGTGCTGCTCCCATGTTGAAACAATCTTGAAGGTCATTAACACTGCCTGCAAGTGGCAGGGAATTAACAAACAAATCCCAAAGCTGGACACAGTTATGTCTGTCTAGATGATCCACATCCCACGCAGCTTGGAAATAGATTTAGTGACTCTAAGACTGATTTTACAGTCACATGTAACTAGAGATGTCCACATTGCTTTCAGTGACTCTAACGTCCAACTCTGAGAGCCCTGCTCTTTTGCATGCCAAACAAGATCCCTGATCACCATTACTGATGGCAGAACACAAGACCAAGACCACTTCAAGATGGTTGAGGTCAATCACAAACTTTGCATTCTCTGTGTGGCTGCAAGCTCAGGCTGGGCAATCACTGAAAGGATAACTACATTCAGGTCAGGCACATGCAACTGAAGAAGACTGATTCCTTTCCCCTTTAAATAGACAGAGGCTGGACAAACTTGGGTTCTTTACTCTGGAGCAGCAGAGGTTGAGAGGAGAGCTGATAGAAGTTTATTAAATTATATCGGGTAGACAGCCTTTTTGGCAGAGTCAAAGTGTCTAACACTAAGGTAAGGATTCAAAGTTTAAAGGAGATGTACAGGGCAAGTTTTTTTCACACAGAGTAGTGGGTGCCTCGACTGCATTGTCAGGGGGTTTAGTGGAGGAAAATATGAATGGTCTTGCCGCAAAACTGTCTCAAATCTTTATTCCTTTCCATAGATGCTGCTTGAGTTCCTCCACCACTTGGTGCGTGTGTTACTCTGCAGGATTCAGCATCTGACCATGCAGAGAATGGAGGGATATGGACATTGCATAGGCAGAAAGATTAGTTTAATTAGGCATTTGATTGCTACTTTAATTAGTTCAGCAAAACATTATGGCCTGAAAGACCTGTTTCTGTGCTGTACTGTTCTCTGTTCTATGTTCTACTCAGCCTGGTCAATTCCACCAGTACCATTGGAAGTGAAGCCAAATTCTTGCATGTTTAAAGCTCAAAAGTACATTTATTATCAAATTATACGAATTATATACAACCCTCGAGACATGTCTCCTTACAGACAGCCACAAAACAAAGAAACCCAATTGAACCCGTTAAATAAAGAAGACTGTCAAACATCCAATGTACAGAAAGAAAAACAAATCACACAAACAATGAAAGTAGGCAAATAACATTCAGAATTGAAGTTCACAAACATGAAGCCAGTCATCACTGCTGTCAGTCCAGAACCTATTAGTTGCAGGCTACAAATTCAGTTCAGTGCAGAGACAAGTAAACATCACAGAGCAGTGAGCTGAACACTGGTCCTTGCCTTTGGCCCCGACAGGCATATCAAATCAAATCGTGTTTAATTATCGTTCAAACATGCATGCCATTCTACAACCTTTGAGACTTCAGTTCACACCACAAAAATGCCAGACGGTTCAAAAGCTCATCTCCGAAAGGGAAGTTACAAGCTATTGATTGCAGTGATCCTATCCAAGAAAAAGTGTGATTAATATATTAATTTATGGCTTTGTTTCCTACCAGCAAATCATCGCTGTGCTTCAGCAGTGCCATCTTAAACCTGAGGGACTGCAATGCATACAGAATAGATATCCACAACACTAAGCCGTTGTCACCTCTAAGATGATGTTTCTGCAGAACCAGAAGCGAAAATCAAGGATTATAAATGTTACTTGAAACCTGAGATTGAGTTCATCTGAATCCACCTTTGGCTGTTTGTTGAATCTACATAGTTCAAAGTATACGTGTGTGTTGACAACGTTCAGGAACTGGCCTCACACACATTATTTCTGCACTTTTTGTCCTTCAAGTTCAATGCTGTTTAGGCAAGAGGGTTATCAAATTTTGGGCACTGGCCCGCAGACTAATGACCCCTTGCTAATATGATGGATAATGATACCTATTTCACTTCAGGAAGAGACAGTCTGTGTTTTCAATATATTAGGTCAAATCTCATCCAGCTCCATGTAATAAATATGACATGTAAAAGGAGCTTTATAGTGACAGCCGATCTCTTAACAGTCACAGGATTGCTTCTGGTTTGAGGAATGGCAAATGTCACATTGATGTAACTGATAAAACTTTTGAGGTTGAAGTTATTGTAGGATTTTAAACTCAATCACTGCTTCATTTTTCACTTGCACATTCCTCGGTTGCTGCTTTATTTAAATTCATAAGTATACAAGAATAAAAATCAGGTAATATCGTTGTCTTCATTCACTGTGTCAAACAATTCAACACACGTCATCATAACCTGTCAATGTCACGATGGCATCATTTTTAAACATTTCATTGAGACAGCAATCAGCTGGAAGAACTCAGCAGATCCAGCAAAATCTGTTTGGGGAAAGGCATCCTCAATACTTGTGGTCAAAAACTTGCAGTAGCATGTTTGATTCCTAAGCATTAGTCCTGATGCAGAGTTTTGATCTGAAGCATAACAGTTCCTTTCCTCCCACAGACGCTGCTCGAACTGTTTGCTGCTCCAGATTCCAGCATCTGCTGGCACTTGCGTCTCCATTTAATATTTCATAGGCTGTTACACAAGAGCCAGCTCCTCAGTGTCCAATGGCAACAGTGGAGCGGGTCCTTCTGTACAAAGCCTTTGCTGAAGGCTGCATCAAGTTTTTTTTTGCATCCCTCGGGATTTTCTTGCACTGGAAGACCAAGGTGGAACTTCCAGCAGCAGTTGGCATTTACCCAGTGTCCCTCAGGGAACAGACAATAGAGCATGGCAGCCCCTTGTTATGCAGCCACTCGGGATAAACCAGAAATAAAGACCACTATATCCTGTTCTAGATCCCTTGGTTTCTCTTCTACAACCATAGCCCTTATTTGTTTAAGCAATTGAAGGAGAACAAAACATAGAGCTTTCATGGATGCAAAACAGCTTGTGAGATGGCATCTTTGATAAGGAAAACAAAGCCAGTATCCCCTTTGTAGGTCTGTTCCTCAAGCGCATTCAATTGGTTAAACCTTCCCCCCATTTACCAGTTAATCACATGCTGTACATTAATAGTTTACAAAAACATACTTTTGATTTAAGTATTCTGGATTCATTATGTCACTGGAAAGCTAGATTGAACTACCATAATTGCCTGATTTGGGAGTATTATCTATAAGAAGAGATTGGACAGACTCCATAACATCAGAGGCTAAGGAGAAACTTTACAGGAGTTTATAACATCTAGATATAAACTTCTAGTTATATAGCTTTAGTTTTAGGAACAGGTTCTTCCTCTCTACCATCAGAATCCAAATATTCCGTGAACCCATGAACACTATCTCACTGTTTTGTACTGATGTCCAAGGTGCAGGACAACCAGCAGCAGTTGGCATTTTCCCAAGTGTCCCCCCCCCCCCGGGAATACAACATTCCCTGTTACGCAGCTGCATTTGCACAGTTTGTTTACGTATTTATTTATTGATTGTAACACAGTGTTTTTGTGTCTTGCACTGTTCTGCTGCCACAAGTGAGAGTAAACCAGATTCTGATAAAATTGTGAGAGGCCTCAACTGAATAGATGCTCTGCCAGAGTAGAAATGTCAACTGCGAGAGGACACAGCTTTAAGGGGAGTGGGCAAAAGCTTAAAGGAGAAGTGTAAGGTAATTTTTTACATAGAGAGTTGCAGGTGCACTGCCAGGGGTGGGGGAACCAGATACCCTTGTGGCATTTGAAAGGCATTTAGGCAGTTCAGGGACATGAAGAGATATGGATCATATCGGCATTAGTTTAATTTAGCATCGTGCTCAGTGCAGACATTATGGGCTGAAGGGCCTGTTCATGAGCTGTTCTGTTTGATGTCCTTTGTTCTACGTATGGTTACCATGCTGTTGGGATACAGAAGAGAGAACTTTGATTTTGGAGCTGCACCTGACCTAATGGGCCAAAAGTCCTCCTCTGTGTTGAGAGATGGACTGATTGCACTTGGGGAACAAAGATATGTCTAGTTCAGCAACTGGAACAGTGCCCAAAGTTCTGTTATAACCCAAAAATTAATTGCACTAAAAATGCAGAATTTGTCAGATTCTTGGAAAGGATATAACACTTTTAATTCTGAGCAGTATTAAGATGTCAAGTTTTTTTTTGTAGACAGGCCAATTATGCGATAGATATTTGGGCTTTCATTGCTGGATTTAGCCTCTACATCAACCTGTGTAAAACAAAACAAAGTGAGTTTGGCTGCCTACCGAACCAGGAGGACACAATGCAAAATAACCCATGGCATTTAACAGCCATCACTGGTTGAAGGCAAAAAGGGTGACAGTTAGTCAGTAGGTCAGGCATCAGCTGAACTGGGTTAAAAACAAACTACAGGAGAAACTCAGCAAATCAAACAGCATCTGTAGGATAAAGGGATGGTGGATATGGTTCCAACTAAGCCCGTGTCTAGACAAATTTTCAGAATATATATCTCCAGACTCTTCTATCCCACTGTAATTGGGCACTTCAACAAACCTCTCATATGCTAAAGATGAATTATTGATTTCCCAACCTACATCGTCATGCATCCTATTTCATCTACCCACACTGCAAATAGCTAGGAAAGCACAGGAGCACCTCTGCTTCCTTAGGAGTTTGCAGAAATTTGGCATAACATCTAAAACTTTGACAAACTTCTATAGATGTGTAGCAGAGAGTATACTGATCGACGGCATCACAGCCTGATACAGAAACACCAATGCCCTTGAGCAGAAAATCCTACCAAGGTTAGTGGATTCTGCCTAGTACATCACAGGTAAAGCCCTCCCCACCACTGAGCACATCTAAACATCTGCTGTCACAGGAAAGCAGGATCCATCATCAGATTATCTCTGTGTGAAGGGAACACACATCATAGTCTCTCAGACTCTGTTTTATTATTTTGTACATTATTATTGCATAGTATTGCACATTGGAAATTATTATTGTGTGTATTATTATTCTGTACTTTTCCACCCAGGATTTATAAAGTTGTTGTTGTTGTTGTTGTTGTTGTTGTTATTATTATTATTATTATTATTATTTCATTATGTACACCCTGAGATTCATTTTCCTGCAGGTATTCTTAATAAATCTGAAACCATAATAGAATCAATGAAAGACCACACCAGCTCAGTGCTAATCAGTGTGCAAAAGACAATAAACTATGCAAATACAAAAAGAAAGAAATAATAATAATAATAATAAATACATAAGCAATAAATATCAAGAACATGAGAAGAAGAATCCTTGAAAGTGAGTCCATAAGTTGAGGTATCATTTCAGTGATGGGGCAAATGAAATTGAGTGAAGTTCAGGACCCTGATGATACCTGCTTCTGAAACTAGTGGTATGGGTTCTAAGGCTCTATTACCTTCTTCCTGATGGCCGCAGTGAGAAAACAGCATAACTGGGCGGTAGTGGTTCCTGATGATGGATGCTGCCTTCCTGCCACAATGTTCTGAGTAAAAGTGCTCAGTGGTGGGGAGGGCTTTACCCACGATGGATTGTGATGCTGCCAATCAATATACCCTCCACCACTTATCTATTAAAGTTCACGACGCACATCAACAGTGGTGTCATTAGCAAACATGAATATGTCATTAGAGCTGTGCTTAGCCACACAGTCATAAGGGTAAAGTGAGTAGAGCAGGGAGCTAAGCACACAGCATAATGGTATACCTGTGCTGATGGGGATTGTGGAGGAGATGTGGTCGCTAATCTGAACTGTCTGGGGCTTGACAGTCAGGAAATCAAGGATACAATTGCACAAGGAGGAATTGAGGCGAAGGTCTTGAAGCTTTTGGATTCATTTTGAGGGAAGATAGTACTGAATGCCAAACTATAGTCAATAAAGAGCATCCTGACGTATGCCTCTTTGTTGATCAAATGTTCCAGGACTGAGTGACAAGCCAATGAGATGGCTTCTGCTGTGGACCTGTTGTGCCAGCAGCAAATTCCATGGTCAAAGTAACTTATCTCACATTTTTTCACCATTCTGATGTTTGGTCTGAACCTCTTAACTAAATCTGCATGTTTTTATGCATTGAATTGCTGCCATATGATTGTTTGATTAAATATTTGCATTAACGAGCAGGTTAGAGGATTACCTAATAAAGGGGCCATTGACTGTATATTCGTCTTTTTAACAAATATTTCCAGAATCTACAGCATTTTATGTTGGCTCTGATGAAATCAAGGACTATAGACAATGAGCCAGCAGTGGGTTGCAGTTCACTGGAAATGCAATTGGCATTTGTTTATTATTGTTCCACGTGCCAAGATAAAGTGAAAAAAGTGTCTTGTATTCTGCTCACATAGGTCAGATCAGATCATTATACAGTGCATCGAGACAGTACAAGGTAAAACAGTAACTATGCAGAATAAAGTGTAACAGCAACAGAGAGAGTTCAGTGCAGGTAAACAATAAGGTGCACAATCATAATGTGGTAGATTGTGAGGTCCATGTGTTGTACTAGGGAACTGTCTTATGACTGTGGTATAGACCTTTTCCTTGAGATGGTAATCAACACACATTTCCGTTTCCTGGGCACATTTTCAGAAAGAGTTTGGTCTGGTGGCAGTCTATACTGGGGTTGGAGGTCTGTGTGAGGGGGTGGGTGGGTGCTATTGTTGTCTTGTTTTGCTTTGTTGTTTTTGCTACTGCTCATGTTGTTTATTGAACACTGGAGGCTTGCTGTATTGACACCAGAATGTGTGACAACGCTTGTGGGCTGCTTCCTTTGTATACCGCGATGTACATGTGATTAATGAACTTAAGATCTGAAATCTGGTCGTTTGCACCAAGGGACACCACAAAGGAGCTGTCTTACAGTCCCGTCCATCGCTCAAAGGAGATGTTAAACCAAAACTTAACAGCTGCATTTGAACAAGAAAAGGGTCTATTTTCTCTCTCATTCCTCTGCCCACTATTGAGTTTTCAACCAAAAACTGCTGTGTTGTAGAATGAAAAATCCTTCAACGTGCAGGGCAAATTTTTTTATACAGAGAGTGATTGATACCAAGAATGCACAGCGAGGAGTAGTGATGGGTGCAGAGACGGAAGTATGAGAGGTTCTTAGATAGACACATTGCTGTGCAGAGAATGAATGGATTGTGTAGAAAGAAGGAATTAGTTTGATTAGGTAATTAAGTACTAGTTAAATCAGTTTGGCACAATATCATGGTCCAAAGGGCCTGTCGCTATGCTGTTCAATTCTATGTATAGACCTTCAGTGCTTCACTGGATCCATCTGGGCCTTTGACAGTTGTGTTTCCTTCAACATTGTAATGATAATTCAGTATATCGATGCTGTGATGTTATTTTGTGCATCTGGAGTAGTTATTCAACAGAGAAACAGGCCTTTCAGCCTGCTTAATCTGTTCTAATCATCAACCCCATTTGCACAAATCCCCCTATTTATTTATTTACTGAGCTGCAGTGCAGAATAGACCCTGCTAGCCCTTCCAGGCATGCTGCCGAGCAGTCCCACAGCACACCCACCACCCTTTGGACTTAACCCTCACCAACCCATCAGGAACAACTTACAGTGGCCAGCTAAATCACTCATTTTTTGGTTGTGGGAGGAAGCCAAAGCATTTGGAGGAATCTCAGCCAATCTGTACATAGTCAACACAGGCAGTTTCAGGATTAGGTCACACAGCAACGTCTCTTGGCTGAGCCAATGTGCCACCCAGCCTGTAAAAGATGCTTCTTAAATGCAGGTTCTACAAAAGTCGTCAGGTGAACTAAGTGCCCTTCAGACCAGACAGGAAGGTGCCTGTGGTCTGTAGCGAGTACAGTTTGGATTAAGACAAATGTACTTTGGAGGTCACCAAACAACAAGAGCAGACGGTGAATGTCAGCTCCTCCATCTCTGTCAGCAGAGAGAGTTTCCAGGAGATGAGATTCAATTATGCAACAGGTAATCAGTGGGTGCTGTCAGGTCATTAAAGATTGAGCCTTCCAAATGCACAACCGCTTCAGATAGATGTACACAGTAACCAAGCAGAGAAATGGAGTGAAACTGTTTTCCACAACAGTTGACTTTCCTTTGCAAGTATTATTATCACTTAATATCAGTGCTGGGATTCAGTGTTCATCAGGTTCTGAAATTTTTCACGCTATAGGCTGTGATCGGGTATTTCTTCAGCCATAACGCTATCTTGGCACCTCAGCCCGATCAATCACCTCCTGCGCACCCCCCCCACCCCACCTGTGACACAGTCTGTGGGTCCACAGATGGCCTGATCTGCCACAGCATAACTCAGGAAACCACAGCGGAAGCCTGCCCTCCTCCATCCCAGGGAACTACCAGAAAGGATGCGTTTGTGGCATGGGACGGGGTGGAGAGAAGAGGAGTGGGATATGGGGAAGTAGGACAGTCAGTATTCCTGAGGTGACATGTACATTGAGCAGAAGGCTTAAGACACAAGTTCAAGGTTTGGCACCTTTGCAAGACAGCCAGGTTTGAGTATTATAAAAAAGTTTTGTAAAGCAGAACACTGAAAGAGATCTGCAGCTCAGGTAGCATCCAAAGCACATCCAGTTAAGATGATTGGAGGAAAGTTTAGGGGAGAAGTCGGAGGTAGTTTTTTTTTACACAGTGATTGGTGGGTGGCTGGAGTGCTCTGCTGGGGTTAGTAGTAGAGACCGATACAATATGGACATTTCAGAGAGATAAGCACACCGATGTAAACAAATTGGAGGGTCCTGATAAAGAATTTTGACTCAAAGACTGGCCATTTCTCTCAGTGGATGAATTTGACCCATTGAGTTCCTCGAGCACTTTTGCTGTTGTGCCCGATTTCCAGCGTCTCTCCTGTCTTCAGCAAAGGGAAGACTTGCTCAAAAACTTTTGTTTCGTTGAGCGCAAAACAGCAAGGATAATTGTCTTGTTTAATTGGGGGAAAAAGTGGAATTGTCATCAGCTTTGTATCTCTCCCTGCGAGAAAAGGACCCGGCTTGTGTAACCTGCCAACAAGAACCCAGATATGCAGACTCTGCTATCAGCCAAGCTTCTTGTCCTGTATAATGAATCAAGCTTCAAACTTTTCCATGGAATCTGAGTTGTTGCAGTCTCTCATTCAAACATTTCCTTTCCTTGCCTACAGGCACAATTCCATAAAAGCTTCTATGCACATAAAGATTTCCTTTGGATCTATCAAATATTATGACAGCACAGTTCTCTGTGTTTGCTGCTTGTTATGTTTGAACAGCTTTGTTTATTGGCTGCTCTCATGTCTTTCATGATTGGCCATTATTAGCACAATCTCCCATCTTAAGTGAAATATTTTTTATGCTTTTATTAGCCCTGTTCATCTCTGGTTAGTAGATAGATGGGAGACCCTTGGGAACTCCAGCTGACTTGGAAAATAGATCTAAAGAGAACTCGTGTCTCAACGAGCATTGCAGTCTCACTCCTTGTACATGATCAAAAACAGCAGGGTGCAAGAACATGTGATGACAGAATCCTACAGCACAGGGAGAAGGCTCTTATTAGTCTCGCTCTCCTGCTCTTTCTTCACACTCCTGCATTTTTCTATCTTTTTTCAGTATATCTCCAACTCCCATCGGAATGGTTCCATTAAATTTATTCCCACTATCCTTTCTAGTCGCATAATCGATGTTGTGACAAGTGGTTCAGTGAAGAATTTGTTCTTTTTCTTGGCAATTTTTTATTGTTTTAAACCCCAATTATTTCAAACCTGTGCCCGTCTTCACTCAGTGTTTGACCAGTAGACTTTAGTTTCTCTTTACCAACTTACATTAGATCGTTCTGGCCCAGTGAGCTCACACCAGCCAACTACACCCATGTGACCAATTATTCTACTAACCTGTACATCTTTGGAATGTGGAAGGAACTGCGAGCAACCAGAAGAAACCCACGTGGTCATGGGGAGAACGTACAAACTCCTTACATACAGCGGCAGGAATTGTACCTGGGTCGCTCCTGCTGTAATAGCACTAGACAAACCACTATGTTACCATGCCTATCAAATCTGTAACAACACCTTTTCACTCTGAAGAACTGAAAAAACAAGAAAGACGAGCTGCAGGGAGGTGAAGCAGCTAGCGTACTGCTTCATTGTTTCAGGGTTCAATCCTGAGCCCTGGGTGCTTTCTATGTAGAGTATTCATGTTCTCCACTGTACCACATGGCTTTCCACAGATTCCTTGATTTCTTAGCACATATGAGAAACTTGTTTAGTTAAATGGTCACAGCTAATTACTCCCGGTGTCAGTAAGAGGCAGAAAGAATCAAAGGCTTGAGAATGGGCATATGTGAATAGTGAGAGTATTGGGGGAAAGAAAAATAGGACTGATGGGATCATTCTAGGGAGAGCGGTCACAGATCCTGTGGAACAATGAGAAAAATACATTAGGAAAACACCCATGTGTTTAATAAAAGTCTTTGTCAGAATGTCAGAATAAATGTCTTTGTTCGGTACAACGTGTTGCAGCAACACACTCAGCCGATACAGTATAGAAAGGTACACCACAGGAACAGGCCCTTTGGCCTAAAATGTTGCTGCGAACTAAATAACGACACTCTTCCTTTTTGCCTGCATGTGGTCCATATACCCTCATACTCTGATCATTCAAGTGCCCATCTAAGAGTCTCTTAAATGTTTCTACCATATCTGCCTCCTTCATTACCCTTCTCAGTGGATATCAGACACCTGCCACTAATGGAATTAGGAAAGCCAGGAGGGACCATGAAAATTCCTTGGCAAATAGGATTAAGGTGAATCTTAAGGCATTCCATACATACATCAAGAGCAAGGGGATAACTAGGGAGAGGGTGGGACCAGTCAAGGATAAAGGGGGGAATATTTGCATGGATGCAGGGAGTATGAGTGAGGCCCTTAATGAGTACTTTGCTTCAGTATTTACCAAGAAAAAGGAAAAGGAGGACCAGCAGATCAGCGCTGACTGTATAAATATGTTAGAGTGTTTAGAGGCCAAGAAGGAGGAAGTGTTAGGCCTCCTAATGAGTATTAAGTTGGATAAGTCCTCAGGCCCTGATGGGATTTACCCTAGGTTATTGTAGGAGGCAAAAGACGAGATTGCTGACCCCTTGACCAGTATCTTCATGTACATTCTAGTCACAGGCGAGGTCCTGGAGGACTGGCTAGTGACCAATGTTATACCTCTATTTAAGAAGGGAAGAAGGGAAAGTCCTGGGAACTATATACCAGGGAGTCTCATGTCAGCATGTCAGTTGTAGAAATATTTGAGCATTTGGAAAACCACGGCCTAATTAGGGAGAACCAGCATGGCTTGTTGCATGGCAGGTCATGCCTTACCAACCTGACCGAGATTTTTGGCAAGGATTGAGGATAGAGCAGTGGTTGTTGTCCACAAGGATTTTGGTAAGGCATTGGAAAAAGTCCCTCATTGTAGCTAATTCAGAAGATTAAGATTAGTGGGGTTCACGGCAAATGGACCGTTTAGATTCAGAACTCACTTGTGCATAGAAGACAGACGGTGGTGGTTGAAGAGACATGTTTGAACTGGAGCTCCATGACCTCCACCATAGGGCTGTGTGCTTTGCCCCCTGTTCTATTTGCTTTACACCTATGACTGTGTGGCGAAGCACTGGTCCAATGGCACATTCAAGTTTGCTGATGAGACCAGTGTTGTGGGCCGAATCGAAGGTGGTGATGAACCAGCATACAGGAGAGAGACTGAAAATTTGGCTGAATGATGCTATAACAACGACCTCTCACTCAAGGTCAGCAAGACCAAGGAACCGATTGTAGACCTCAGGAGAGGGAAACCAGAGGTCCATGAGCCAGTCCTCATCAGAGGTGAAGAGGGTCAGTAACTTTAAATTCAGAGGACCTGCCCTGGACCCAGCGCATGTGTAATTGCAAGAAAGTATGGCAGTGGCTCTAATACCTTTTAGAAGTCTTCAGAGATTCGGCATGACATCTGAAACTATAGATATTTCTATAGTTACGCAGTGGAGCCACAGCATGGTATGGAAACACCAATGCCTATGAATGCAAAATCCTACAAAAGGTAGTGCACTCAGCTCTGTACCGCAGGGGTAAAGCCTTCCCAACCATTGAGCACATCTACATGAAGTGCAGTCAGAGGAAACATAGACATGGACATAGAAAACCTATAGCACAATATAGCATCCACCATCAGAGATCCCCAGGCCACGCTGTCTTCTTGCTGTTGCCATCAGGTAGAAGGTAAAACAGCCTCAGGACTCACACCACCAGGTTCAAGGACCGTTACTGCCCCTCAACCATCAGTCTCTTGAATAAAAGGGATAACTAGCCACACTTGTCTTAACATTGAAATGTTCCTGCAACTAATGATCTCACTTTACAGACTTTACCTCATTATCTTGTGTTCTTGTAATTTATTGCTATTTATTTATATTATCATTTTATTTATATTTTGCATATTTTGTTGTCTTCTGCACTCTGGTTGATCTTTCATTGATCCTGTTATAGTTACCCTTCTATAGATTTGCTGAGTGTGCCTGCAGGACAATGAAGCTCAGGGTTGTATATATATATATATATATATATATACCTTAATAATCAAATCTACTGTGAACTTTGATAAAGGGTGAGCTCTGTTGCTTTTTTATGTGTATTCATTGTTTTAATAACAATAAAAATATAACAGACAGACTGAAATAAATGAAGCAGTTTAAAAAATCTGTTCAAAATTAATTAATATTAACCTTTTAAAATTACAATTGAAAAATAACATAATTTCTAAATAGTATTGTTATTGTAATCATTTACTATCCAGACACTGATGTATACAGCAAGTCTGTGAGTATTTCAAGATGCATCACAAGACCATAAGATATATGAGCAGAAATATGTCATTTAATTCATTGAGTCTGCTCTGCCATTTCATCATGGCTGATCCATTAGCCCCAATCTCCTGCCTTCTCCCATATCCCTTCATGCCCTGACATTATGAACCTCTGTCTTAAATATACCCAGTGACATGGCCCCTACCGGCACCTGTGGCAACAAATCCCACAGACTCACCTCTGTCTGGCTAAATAAACTCCTCCTCATCTCTGTTCTAAATGGATGTCCCTCAATTTTGAGGCTGTGTTAGACTCCTGCATCATAGGAAACATCCTCTCCATATACTTTCTATTGATGCCTTTCAACATTCGATAGGTTTTAATGAGGTCACCCCTCATTCTTCTGAATTCCAGTGAGTACAGGCCCAAAGCCATCACATGCTCCTTTCAAACCTAGAATTATTCCAGTGAATCTTCTTTGAACCATCTCCAATATCAACACATCCTTTCAGAGATAAGAGGTAGAATTAGGCTCACAATGTTGCCAGTGAGGCTTCACCAGTGCTTTATAAAGCCTCAACATTACAGCCTTGCTTTTATATTCAAGTCCTGTCGAAATGAATACTAGTATCCCATTTGCCTTCCTCACCACAGACTCAACCTGCAAATTAACCTTTAGGGAATCCTGCACGAGGTTACTCCAAGTCCATTTGCACCTCAGAATTTTGAATTTTCTCTCCATTTAGGAAATAGATGAAGCTCTATTTCTTCTCCCAAAGTGTATGAGCATATACTTTCCAACACTGTGTTCCATCTGCCACTTCCTTGCCCATTCTTCTGATCTGTCTAAATCCTTCTGTAGCCTCGGTAGCCTCAAAACTACCTGTCCCTACACCTATCTTTGTATCATCAGTAAACTGTTTAACAAAGCCATCAATTCTGTCATTGACATATGACATAAAGAGTAACATCCCAACACAGATCCCTGTAGAACATCACCAGTCACCGGCAGCTAAGCAGGAAAAGGCTCCCATTTTTCTCACTCTTTGCATTCAGTCAATCAGACACTGTTCCATCCATGCTAGAATCTTTCCTGTAATATTGTGTTTTTCTAAAACTTTTTAACCAGCCTCATGTGCGGCACCTTGTCAAAGGCCTTCTGAAAATCCAAGTACACAACATCAACTGATTCTCCCTTGTCTATTCTGCTTGCTACTTCTTCATAGAATTCCAACAAATTTGTTGGGCAGGATTTTCCTTAAAGAAGCCATGCTGACTACAGTTTATTTTATCATGTGCCCCAAAGCCACATCCTTAACAGTCAGCTCCAACACCTTCCGACCACCAAGGTTGACAAACCAGCCTATAATTTCCTTTCTTCTGCCTCTCTCTGTTCTTGAAGAATGGAGTGACATATACAATTTTTCAGTCCTTCAGAACCATGCCATAATCCGTAGATTTTAACATTATTTATGCCTCCACAATTTCTTGTGCCATCTCCTTCAGAACAGTGGGATATAGACCATCTTTTCCAGATGACTTATCTAACTTCAGACCTTTCAGTTTTCCAAAAGCCTTCTCCCCAGTAATGGCAACTTGATGCACTTCTGCCCTGATGCTCTTGAATTACCAGCATACTGTTAGCGTCTTCCACGGTGAAGACTGATGCAAAATACTTAATTCAGTTAGTCCACCATTGCATCATTTTCCAGTGGTCCAATATCTACTCTCGCCTCTTTATATATCTGAAGAAACTTTCAGTATCTTCTTTAATATATTCAGCTAGCTTACCTTCATATATTCCACTTATTCCTTCTTCATGACATTTTGAATTGCCTTCTGTTGCTTTTTAAAAGCTTCCTAATCCACTAACTTCTCACTAATTTTTGCTCTATTATATGCTTTCTCTTTAGCTTTTATGTTTCTTGTTAGCCATTCCGCTTTTAGAATACAGTACTTCTTCTTCGGGGTGTATCTACCCTGAACCTTCCTAATTGCTCCCAGTAGTTCCAGCTGTTGCAGCTCTGCCATCACATTCCTGCCTGTGTTCTTTTCCAATCAATTTTGGCCAGCTCCTCTCTCATGCCTCCATAATTCCCTATATTCTATTTTAATGCTGATACATCTGACTTTAGGTTCTCCGTCCCAAACTGGAGTGTGAATTCTAAACATATTATGATCAGTGGCCCCAAAGGGTACCTTTACCTTAAGCTCTCCAATCAATTCTGGTTCATTACACAATACTCAATTCAGAATGGCTGATTCCTCTAGTTGGCTCAACCACAAGCTAATCTATTTCCAACACCTCACTTCCCTTTCTTGATCTTTCTGTCTCCATCTCTGGAGACGGCCTATCTACTGATATCTACTATAAGCCTACGGACTCTCACAGCTACCTGGACTATTCCTTTTCCCACCCTGTCTCTTGCAAAAATGCCATCCCCTTCTCACAATTCCTCTGTCTCCGCTGCATCTGCTCTCAGGATGAGGCTTTTCATTCCAGGGCAACGGAGATCTCTTCCTTTTTTAAACAAAGGGACTTCCCTTCCTCCACCATCAACTCTGCTCTCAAACGCATCTCTCCCATTTCCCGCACATCTGCCCTCACCCCATCCGCCCGCCACCCCACTCAGGATAGAGTTCCCCTTGTCCTCACCTACCACCCCACCAGACTCCAGATCCAACATATACTTCTCCGTAACTTCTGCCACCTCCAACGGGAACCCACCACCAAGCACATCTTTCCCTCCCCCCCCCCTTTCTGCTTTCTGCAGGGATCGCTTCCTACACAACTCCCGTGTCCATTCGTCTCCTACCATCACTGCCCACCGATCTCCCTCCCAGCACTAATCCTTGTAAGCGGAACAAGTGCTACACCTGCCCTTACACTTCCTCCCTCACCACCATTCAGGGTCCCAGACAGTCCTCCCAGGTGAGGCAAGACTTCACCTGTGTCGGCTGGTGTGGTATACTGCGTCTGGTGCTCCCGGTGTGGTCTTTTATATATTGGTGAGACCTGACGCAGACTGGGAGACCGTTTCGCTGAACACCTACACTCTGTCCTCCAGAGAAAGCAGGATCTCCCAGTGGCCACACATTTTAATTCCACGTCCCATTCCCATTCTGATGTCTATCCATGGCCTCCCCTACTGTCAAGATGAAGCCACACTTGGGTTGGAGGAACAACACCTTATATGCCGGCTGGGTAGCCTCCAAACTGATGCCATGAACATTGATTTCTCTAACTTCCGTTAGTGCCCCTCCTCCCCTTCTTACTCCATCCCTGACATATTTATTTATTATTCCTCCCCCCCTTTGTCTCTCTCCTTTTTCTCTCTGCCCCTCTCACAATCACTCCTTGCCTGCTCTCCATCTCCCCCTGGTGCTCCCCTCTCCCTTTCTTTATCCCTAGGCGTCCCGTCCCATGATCCTCTTCCTTCTCCAGCTGTGTTTCCCTTTTGCCAATCAACTTTCCAGCTTTTAGCTTCATCCCTCCCCCTCCGGTCTTCTCCTATCATTTCGGATTTCCCCCTCCCCCCCACTTTCAAATCTCTTACTATCTTTTCTTTCATTTAGTCCTGATGAAGGGTCTCGGCCTGAAACGTCGACTGTACTTCTTCCCACAGATGCTGCCTAGCCTGCTGCATTCCATCAGCCTTTTGTGTGTGTTGCTAATCTAAAAAGCTATCTCCGAGGCATTCTAGAAACTCCCCCTCCTGGGATCCAGCATGAACATGATTTTTCCGATCTACATGCATATTGAAATCCTCATGACTATTGTAGCATTACCTATTTGACAGACACTTTCTATATCCATTGTGATTTGTAGACCACATCTTTACCGCTGTTTGGGGTCTGCATATAATTCCCATCAGGGTTTTTTCATCTTTGCAATTTCTTTGCTCATCCCACAATGATTCTGTACCTACTGATTTTATGTCACCTCTTTCTAATACTCTGATTTCAGCTTTTACCAACAGAGCCATGCCACCCCTCTGCCTACCTGCCTGTCCATTTGATAGAACATGTATCCTTGGGCGTTAAGCTCCCAGCTATAATCTTCTTTCAGCTACGATTCAGTGATGCCCATGTCATACCTGCCAATCTGTAGCTGTGCTACAAGTTCATCTACCTTATTCCAAATACTGTGAGCATTCAAATACAACACCTTCAGTCCTGTATTCACCATTTCCAATTTTGCCTGCCTTTTACATTGCAATTTTGCCCTATTATCAGCCTCTGCAATCTTACTGTGTTTGTAAACCAACTACCCTATCATCAGCATTATTATTCTGGTTCCCATCCCCCTGTTAAATTTAGTTTAAATGTTTCCAAACAATGCCACATGTTCTTGCAATCATCCAGCTGGTGCCAAACTGGCGTGAAACATTTCCTGTGAAACCATTTCACTGCTTTTGAGTTGTAAAAAATCATTTACTGCTTCATCTGGCAGTAAAGGTGACCATTATATATATATTTTATTATGTTTGGAGGTTTAAAGAACTAAGAGTGGCGTTGCATGCTGCATGCCAACAAAATTTGTGTTAGTGCCATCTTGAGCACGTGCCAGAGGCTCACCACCCCTGCCAGGTCATGCTGTTGAGGCTGTAAGTTATGAGGTGAAGCTGTAGACAAACTACTGGGAAGGGTAGGATGAGAAAAGAGTGTAAATTTACAAGTCAGTCCAGAAGAACCCTGGACTCAAAGACACTGCAGTTTTCAGGAATCTATATGAAAGGCCCGTTTAATCAGCACAGGGTGGAGCTCCCAGGTTTCAGTTAACTATGTAGATTTCTAATAACCAATAAAACTTACATAAATGCATTTCTTTTAAATGGCAGCACTGCTCCCTTGACCTGACCTTGTTACGGTCGCATCACACCACACTTGTCAAAGAGACCAGACAGGTGACATTTTCTTAATTCCTCCATTCTTCTCTGGAGTGGTCTGTGCTTAATGTCTCTCCAATACTTGCTGAGATCTGATTGTCAAATTAATACACATTAGGAGCCTGAGCATAAACCGGCTCCTTAGTACCCCGTGGCAGTGAACTGCTATGTTTTGATGTTCACACTGGCTTAATTTCGCTAATTTTATCATGCAGTGACTGACCCTTATGATAATTCACCTAAAATTAGTAGTTCTTTTAACTAGAGTAATGTTAATATATAAGATGACTCATTTTTTATGATATGTAAAGCAATATGTAAGGGATGGGTGTATCAGGCACTGCCACAGGCTAATTCCAGAAATAGGTTGTAAATTGAGCAAAGGATGTTAATTTAAAGTTATTCCCTTGCCTAAAGTTGAGTCAACAAAACCTGAACTTCTAGAGGTGCAATACTCTTATGGTATTACTCATGCACATGCGACCTAAATGTCATGTTGGTCTCTACTGCCCCGTTTGCACCCTTGAAAACTGAAACAACAGCTGTAGAAATTTCTGGCATGTGTTATTAAATGACTAGAAAGCCTAGATCTGAATTTCTATTACCCTGCAGAAGTTCCTTGATGAATAACACATTTAAAATATTGCACCTTTGAAAATTCTGAACTAGATTCCAAGCAGTAATCGTTTTGCCATCATTTCTGTGCTCTGATGGAACAAAATTATAATGGTGTGACTCTGGGAGATGCAGAAAGGAGATGAGGGTGTAAATTCTCTGGCAATTTCTAGGGAATCAGCATTTACACAACACCATTGTGATTTTCACTACAACTGATAATTTGTTCTCCTGGTTGCTGACCCAGGGTCACTGACAATGTGGGAAGATGGATGTCTTGAAAATGTGATGAGCTCACTCACTCACTCACTCACTCACTCACTCACTCACTCACTCACTCACTCACTCACGCAGACACAATGAGCTGACAAGTTCCAGAATAAGAATTGACTGGTCAGCCACCACCGAGATGAACAATTCCTCTTTTCTTGCTGCCCTGTTTGCATGTTTGCAAGGCCACTGGTCATGAACAGAATTTTTTACGGTCTGATTTCTGAAAGATAATTTGCTTAAAGCAGTAATTTGGATGAATCATTATACAATAGCAAACAGCTAAAGTTATGGCAGTGCTTTAGCATAACAATATTACTTTCCAGTCTAAAGGCAGACTGATCTTGTTGTCTACAGGCTCTGTTCTGACTTTCCCGTCTGTCAAATTCAAAGTAAAATTTAGGATATAAAACTGATGATCAATTCCATCACTATTTCTTCTTAATCCAGGACTGTGTTTCAATTAA
Source organism: Hypanus sabinus (assembly GCF_030144855.1). Classification (NCBI taxonomy): domain Eukaryota; kingdom Metazoa; phylum Chordata; class Chondrichthyes; order Myliobatiformes; family Dasyatidae; genus Hypanus; species Hypanus sabinus. Next base: position 7,102,162 of record NC_082727.1, read on the forward strand.
CACACACAAGACGCTGGTGGAACACAGCAGGCCAGGCAGCATCTATAGGAGAAGCACTGTCAACGTTTTGGGCTGAGACCCTTCGTCAGGACTAACTGAAAGGAGGGATACTAAGAGATTTGAAAGTAGTGGGGGGAGGGGGAAATGGGAAATGATAGGAGAAGACCGGAGGGGGTGGGGTGAAGCTAAGAGCTGGAAAGGTGATTGGCGAAAGTGATACAGAGCTGGAGAAGGGAAAGGGTCATGGGACGGGAGGCCTCAGGAGAAAGAAAGGGGCAGGGGGGAGCACCAGAGGGAGATGGAGAACAGGTAGGGTGATGGGCAGAGAGAGAGAAAAAAACAAATAACTAAATATGTCAGGGATAGGGTAAGAAGGGGAGGAGGGGTACTAACGTTTGAACATTGACTTCTCTAACTTCCGTTAATGCCCCTCCTCCCCTTCTTACCTTAACAAGAGGGGTTAGCAAAGGTCAGGTCAAGGAAGCAGTGCTGCCATTTAAAAGAAATGCATTTATGTAAGTTTTATTGGTTATTAGAGATCTACATAGTTAACTGAAATCTGGGAGCTCCACCCTGTGCTGATTAAACGGGCCTTTCATATAGATTCCTGAAAACTGCAGTGTCTTTGAGTCCAGGGTTCTTCTGGACTGACTTGTAAATTTACACTCTTTTCTCATCCTACCCTTCCCAGTAGTTTGTCTACAGCTTCACCTCATAACTCACAGCCTCAACAGCATGACCTGGCAGGGGTGGTGAGCCTCTGGCACGTGCTCAGGATGGCACTAACACAAATTTTGTTGGCATGCAGCATGCAACACCACTCTTAGTCCTCCACTACTTTCAAATCTCTTAGAATCTCTCTGTTCAGCTAGTCCTGACGAAGGGTCTTGGCCCGAAATGTCGACAGTGATTCTCCTATAGATGCTGCCTGGCCTGCTGTGTTCCACCTGCGTTTTGTGTGTGTTGTTTGAATTTCCAGCATCTGCAGATTTCTTCGTGTTTGCTGAGTTTCAATTATTTCATTTATCTTACAATAACATAAACACAATGAGTACCCTTCCACAATATCCTTGTACTTTATTGTCTGCCGACAATGCACTTTCGCTCTGACTGTGACACTGTTCCGCATTTGGTCACTGTTTCACCTTACTCTCTCTCAATGGACTGTTGTAACGGATTGATCTGTAGAAGCAGGATGCAAGATGCATAGTAAATGGTAGGGCATTGAAGAATGCAGTAGAACAGAATGATCTAGGAATCATGGTGCATAGTTCCCTGAAGGTGGAATCTCATGTGGATAGGGTGGTGAAGAAAGCTTTTGGTATGCTGGCCTTTATAAATCAGAGCATTGAGTATAGGAGTGGGGATGTAATGTTAAAATTGTACAAGGCATTGGTGAGACCAAATTTGGAGTATTTTGTACAGTTCTGGTCACCACATTATAGGAAAGATGTCAACAAAACAGAGAGAGTACAGAGAGGATTTACTAGAATGTTACCTGGGTTTCAGTACCTAAGTTACAGAGAAAGGTTAGGCCTTTATTCTTTGGAGCATAGAAGGTTGAGGGGGGACTTGATAGAGGTATTTAAAATAATGAGGGGGATAGATAGAGTTGACGTGGATAGGCTTTTTCCATTGAGAGTAGGGGAGATTCAAGCAAGAGGACATGAGTTGAGAATTAAAGGGCAAAAGTTAAGGGATAACATGAGGGGGAACTTCTTTACTCAGAGAGTGGTAGCTGTGTGGAATGAGCTTCCAGTAGAAGTGGTAGAGGCAGGTTTGGTATTGTCAGTTAAAGTAAAATTGGATAGGTATATGGACAGGAAAGGAATGGAGGGTTATGGGCTGAGTGCAGGTAGGTGGGACTAGGTGGGAGTAAGCATTTGGCATGGACTAGAAGGGCTGTAATTGTTATATGGTTATGGTTATAATACAGGTTTTTCACTGTACTTCAGTGCATGCAACTATAATTAAATAATTTACCCTGCCAGACAGGTGAACTGCTACTAAACTTAGCCTGTTATTTTAATCTACGATCCTGATGTATCTTTGACTTGTTGCATCACAGCCTGATATAGAAACGCCAATGCCCAAGAACAGAGAAGCCTACAAAATATAGTGGATTCAGCCCAGTCCATCACAAGAAAAGCCCTCCCTGCCATTGAGCACAACTACAAGAGGTGCTGCTACAAGAAAGCAGCACTTATCTTTAAGGAAACCATCATCTCAATGCTGTCATCAGGAAGGATGTACAGTCGATATATGCATACCTTTCGGGTGGTGGGGTGGAGTTGTAAAATTCTCCTTCCCTCCACTAGCCTGCAGTTCACCCTTGGACAGGGTGTAGCACTGCTTAGCCCACACCCCAACCCCAATCAGGGTCATGCTGGCGGATCTTTGATGCAGATCACAAGTCCTGGTTATGGGACCACTGACGCCAGGCAGACAACCTCTGATAATGGCTGGGGTCACCCGTCTTGTTAGAGACACTGGCCAGAAGAAGGCAATGGCAAACCACTTCAGTGGAAATTTTTGCCAAGAGCAATCATAGTCATGGAAAGATCATGATTGCCCACGTCATACAACACGGCACATTACAAAGGAATGCTGCCTATTTTGATAATAGACTTACATTGAACTTTGAAATGACTTGGTTCAATTGGCGATGACTTGCTACAATGAGGCAGAGCACTATAGATTGCTGTATATATAAAAAAATAAAAACTCAAAATGCTGGCAGAACTCAGCAGTCTAGACAGCATCTATGGGAGGAGGTAGTGACGACGTTTCGGGCCAAAACCCTTCATCAGTTTCCTTCATATTTTTGACATGTTTGAGGTGTAGTGTCGTAAATGTAACAATGCATACAGGGGTGCATTTAGCAGAATAATTCTAGTGCATATAGACTGTCTGTCTGTTCTGGACACTTTATGAAGCACAAATTCCAGTGTGCACCAAGTATTCTCACAATTTTAATATGAATGGGTGGTATGTATATGGAATGAGCTGCCAGCGAAAGTGGTTGTAGCAGTACTGCAACACTTATATGGAAGTATAAGTGGATGGAAAGGAAAGTTTTACAGGGTTATGTGCCAAACACAGGCAAATAAGACAACTGTAGATGAGCAGCATGGACAATTTGGGTCAAAGATTATGTCTGTGTGCTGCATAACTCTATGTCCCGAAACAAGGACTTTAGTTAAGGAATAGAGATCAGTATGGTGTAGTCAAGAACACTGAAATAGCTCTGTGGCATTGTACCCGAGATCAGGGGATGTCAAGTAGCAGAGAGGTAAAGTGGGGCATTACAGGGCTGATACTAGGCATCAGGTAGATGGAGCTCATCGAGCTGGGAAGGCAGTCCATCTAGGAGAGGGAAAACTCTGATTTCAAACCTCTGCTGCCTTGCGGCCATACCCACTCATGGGAAAGGCCTCGGGAGTAAACCCTGAGGACAAATCCGGAGCTGGAGTCCCTAAGACAGTCCGAAGTTGTCTTCAACCTCGCTCTGGCAACTCCTGCGACGTTACCGGTGCCAAGCTGTATCAGCCCTTGCCCTTCCCTTGGACAACATCGGTGGCGTGGAGGGGCAACTGCCAGTCTTCCATACAACCCTGCCCTGGAGAGGACACTCCGGTAGACTTCCCAGGCACAGATCCATGGTCTTGTGTGACTAACGGATGCCACCACCACTAGGCAGAGAAAGTCTGAAACTTTCTGAAACTGCATGATGTGGGAGCTGGTGACCACATCTGCAGCAAGTGTTGGCTGTTTGAGGAACTCAGGCTCAAAGCTGATGACCTGGAATCTGAGCTTCAAACACTGCCGCACATCAGGGAGGGGAGAGTTACCTGGATGCTCTGTTTCAGGAGGCAGGCACACCCATTAGATTATCTGCCTCAAATTTGGTCTGTGGTCAGGGACAAGAGGGAGTGACTGTGAGAGAGGCGGGTAGTGGGATCCAAGAGACAATGCTGGAGGGGCCTCAGCCCTTGAGCTTGTCCACCAGGTCTGAGATTCTTGTTCCCTGTGTGGATGAGAGTGGGGGCTGTAGGAAGGATGAGCAACCTCACTGTGGCACTGTAGTTAAAGGAGCCATTCAAGAAGGGGGAAATGTAGTGGTAATTGGGGATAATATCGTCGGGGGACTAGCTGTAGCGAGGATAGAACATCCCAAAGGCTCCTGGAGGGAGTTGTACTAATGGAACGGGCTCCACCTGAACTGTGTGGGACCTGGACCCCAGTGAATCACATAACTAGAGCTGTGGGTAGGACTTTAAACTAAATAGTAGGAGGGTGGATTCAACAGATTGGAGAAGCATGGATAAAGTAAAAAAGAGAAGAGTGGATAAATATAAAGAAAAAACAAAAGATAAAAGAGAGAAAGGTAAGAGTGGAGTGAAGAAAAATCAAGTGCAGAAGAGTAAAAATTGTAAGATTTTAAAAGCACAATGAGTGTAAGGGCACTTTGTTTGAATGCCTGTAGTATTCAAAACAAGGTCAGTGAACTTGTGGCTCAAATCAGTACAAAGAGGTATGATTTAGTGGCCATTACAGAAATGTGGTTGCAAGGTGAGAGGATTGGGAATTACTGCACATGTCAACAAGTAATACCCTGAGTTCATTTTTTTGTAGGCATTCACAGAGGAACAAAGAAGTACAATAGAATCAATGAAAAATTACACGCAAAAACTGTCAAGCAACCAGCATGCAAAAGAAGATGAACCGTGCAAATACAAACAAGAATCAAATAATAATTACAAATAAATAATACTGAGAATATGAATCGTAGAGTCCTTGAAAGTGAGTCCATCGACGTATAGTTACTGACCTGCCGAGTCTATCTCGCACTTTCTGTTTTTATTTCAGATTTGCAGCATCTACATTTTTTTTTGCTTTTCAATTATGTGGTTATAAATTCTCTCACACATGAGATAACCACTGGACACAACAGGAAATAAAAGGATTGTACTGCAATTTCATTGTATGGCTCCCAGATCCAACTCAGAAAATATGGAGAAATTCTCTGCTATTCAACTTATCTGTATTTCTCAGGAGGTTACATTACATTCAACATAGTTCGGTCTGAGAAATTTCCATCATGTACTTTCCTGAACATTATTTAAAAAGAGCTTATTCCTGCTGCAGCGCTATCATAAATCAGTAATATTTAACTAGCAATTTCTGCAACCAAAGAAAGGTGACTGGATTTTTTAAAGGTGGTAGAAAATATTCAACATTTCTTCCTGGTATGATCAGCATTTCAAAATTTGGCATAACACCGTGGCAATCTTGAAGGCAATGAGGGACTTAGAATAAGGAGCGGGCAGTAAAAAAGACTATTAAAGCTTCAATGCCTAATGGGCAAACTCCTCAATAGTCCCTCCTCACAGCTCCAGCACCCCAAGTTTGAAACTGACCCCGAGAGCTGTCTGCATGGAGTTTGACTATAGGACATACAAGCAGAATTAGGTCATTCATCCCATTGCATCCGCTCCAGCACTCGGCTGATTTATTATCCCTCTCAACTCCATTCTCCTGCCTTCTACCTGCAATCTTTGATGCCCTTACTGATTAAATACCTAGCACCCTCTGCTTTAAATATATCTAATGATTTGGCCTCCACAGCCACATGTGCAATGAATTCCATTTCCACAGATTCACCACCCTGACTAAAGGGTGTGCCCTCTGGTCCTCGACACTCACTGTATTGGAAACATCTTCTTCAAGTCCACTCTATCCATTCTAGTTTACTTGTTTGTCCTGTGATCAGGTTCAAACATTTCAAAGTTCAAAGTCTGAAGAAAGCTTATTGACAAACTACTTGTATATTAGCATATATTAGCTTGAGATTCATTCTCTTGCAAGCATTCACAGTAAAACAAAGAATGCAATACAATAATTGAAAAATACACACAAGCAAAGAATGACAGCCAAAATGCAAAAGAAGACAGACTACTGAAAAATGTTTATATTGAAGATATGATAGTCATAGGTTAATTAGTTACTGTAAATTACTCCTATTGTAAACCGGTGGGTGGAGAATTAAGAGCAAGTTGAGAAAGAACTGATTACAGTGAAAAAATGGGGAGAGGGATATACAGTTGCTTTGCAAGTCAGCATGGACATGATGGTCTGAAATTGGTGAGATTAAAGGATGGCCACAGACTGCCCTTGACCACAAGTTGCTCACTCGACTGACCCCATGCTTGGATACTGCATAACAACCAGCCCATAATCTCCAAAGTGGGTAGCTCACTATTGTACAGTATACATTAGTTTAAAATGGAATTACCCCTCCCTCATGTATTCTGCAGGGAACTGAAGTTCAGTGCTGTCAAACAATTACTTTGCACTATGCATTCACAGAACATATGTGATAGAGATAAAAAAGAATAAAAACTGGAAAGTAAATAACACAAGAATATTTGAACTTTAACATTCGTACCAGAATGAATATCTCCTCTATTGATGTCAGCTTGTAATAAATATGCTTTGTTTCGATTGTACACCCTGAACTTAGTGCAACCTCTTTCCTGTAGGTAGGTGCGTAGAACTGCACATAGCTTTCCAAAATGACACTTACCAACATCTCATACAACTTGGATGTAACATCCCAACTCCTACACTGAATACTCTGATTTATTAAGGCCAATGCACATTGAAACATTGAAAAATATATTGAAATATGTCAGTTAAGTCAAGTCAATGAGGGTTGTGCAAGGCAGCCCAGAATTGTTACTATGCTTCCAGCATCAACATAGCATGTCCATAATTCACTAACCCTAACAATACATCTTTAGTTTGTAGGACCCTATCTACCTGTGATGCCACTATCAAGAAACTACTTAATTGTAGTCCTAGATCACTTTGTTCTACCACTATTTAAAGAATTCAACATTCATCTTGTCATGATTTTAGACCTAATGTGGACAGCTTTGTGTGAGCCAAGTATGTAAAGGGACATGGACACAAGGTGTATGGAAGATGAACGAGGTCAACCCTGATTGCATTAAGTGATCAAATAGGCTTGAAAATTTAATGACCCCCTACTGCACCAAAGCTTGATTCCCATTGGAAGTGGAATACAGAAAAGGGGAAAACCCTGAGAAAATAAATCAAAGGGCAAAGTATCCCGCATTCATAATCATTTGTCGTGCCCTCAGACATGAGAGAAAAACTGAAATTGTTGCGAGACCTTTTTTCCCTTAAATCATTGATGTAATGAGAGAAAATAATTACTTTCATCTCATGAATTAGCAAAAAAATCTCTTACCATTAAGCAATAAAAATTTCATATTAGATGCAAAATTTATATTAAGTTTGCCCTTTTATAATCTGATAAGACTATAAGTGCCTTTTGATATTAAAACATTTATGATGCTTATGGCTTGTGCTGTTCACTTACAAACGTTGTGGCAAGAGTTTTGTTCTTCATCACAAACTCCTTCAACATTGTCAGGACAACTTTAACAAGCACACAAACCCAGAGAGGTGACAAGAGATGTCTTGAAGTCCATGCAGCAGAGTTTCAAATACATTGCAATATTTTCTTTGTTTCATCAAGTTTTGAAGTTGAAGAGTAGCTTAACATACATACAGGCAGGAAATGTCTGAGAAGCTTTTCTCAAAATTGCAATGAATAGGAAACAAAGAACTGGTCAACTGATACTATTGCATTTTAGCTCCAGGGATCCGCCTTCACTTCTAATCTTGGGTAATATCTGTATGGAATTTTCACCTTCTCCTTTCGATTGTATGGGTTTCCTCTAAGTTCTCTCAGATCCCAAATCCGAGCTATAGGTAAATTGGTGATGGTAGATTGCCCCTTGTGCAGATAAGTGATAAAGGAATTCAACACACATGTGTAAGTCTCAGGTTGGCAGAGCAAATAAGGTAGGAATGGTAGTGAAGAGGTAGTGCTTCAGAGCTAGCAGGGAGTAGTGGGCTGAAGGGCCTCTGCTAGTGCTGTAATAACTATGTAAGTTAACTTAGTTCTGCTGAAAGCTGACACCCTAACCCAATTTTTTGTTGAATCCTCCCAGTATCTCGTTCTTTTAGTCCTGTACTAAACTAATCATTGGCAAGGAGTACTATCAAAGTAACCATATAGGTTACTTGTTCTTTAATCACTTTATTTATAAAACCTGCCATTGTTCATCTATATTAACCTAGAATTTGCCATTGCTTTGAAGACAAACATGTCAGCCTCGGCTAACACGACAATATAGGACTAACTCCAGTTTCTAGCAACACGTACAACAAGCTGGAGGAACTCAGCAGGTCCGACAGCATCCGTGGAAATGAGCAGTCAACATTTCAGGCTGAGACCCTTCCTCCAGCTTGTTGTATGTGTTGCTTTGATCTGCAGTGTACTTTGTGTTTATAACCCCAGTTTCTGATTGGCAATAGATATCAGGCAACATCTGTGCTATGGGGATTTCCATTTGGTAGCTGCTACCTGACTTGCTGAGGTCCTCTTGTACTTGGTGTTTGTTGCTCAAGATAACCAGCATCTCTGGAATCTTGTGTTTCTGATATTTATGCATGTGCTGCCAAGCTCAGTGTCTGTACTTGTGTATTCCTTCACGTTCACAGTGATTCTGCTCACAGAAGTTCTCACCGTAGAGTCAGTGAGCAGGCATGAAATTGGGATTTTTATGAGCTCTTATTGCTATAAAGGCCCTCAAAATATGAAGTCTTTTTGAATAAGCAAATTCTTTTTTTCAAACAAAGCAAGGGTTAGTGGCAGGAGCTGACCTAGCTGAGGATTCATTTGGGAGCTGGATGAATATCTGAATAAGAGGGGAATAGGGAGAGGCTGTATGGGAATAGGGATAGAAGGGCTGGTTGGTCCAGACTTGATGGACCAAATGGCTTCTTCCCATGATGTAACATTTCTGCAAGTGAACTGCTTTGAATATTTAATAGTTTTCCGAGACAGAACAGTGATCAATAATATTTATAGTGATGAATAATCAATTCTATATTCAAAGATTCAAGGTATGTATGCAGAATAAAACCCTGCGATTTGTCTTTCCCACAGACAGCCATGAAACAAAGAAAATCATGCAATTCCTTTAAAGAAAAACATCATTCTCCCCCCACGAAATAAAAACAAATTACGTAAACAGCAACCAAAAAAGAGTGAAAAACGCTGAATATAAAACACATAATCAAAAGAGTCCAGGCACATTCAGTTCAGCTCAGCCTGAATTAGCTGCAGACCACCACGGTCAAAATTGCCCAAAGCAGTAAACAGAATATTGATGTTTATGTATTGATTATCAGAGACAACAACATCCAAAAATGCTGTTCATTTAAATCACTAAATTTAAATGGTTAAAAGAACCCGTTATTTCAGTAAAATATGTAAAAAGTTGTAAAGGTTAATATAAATGAACCACTTATTTGCCACCATGATGCACCATCAATAACTCTCAGAGACGGGAGGCGAACGATAGGCTTTTATTATCAGCAAAATGGAGCACAGCATCTCGGAGTCTGAAGGGGGAGCAGTGCCTCTAATTGTCTTTATACAGGGGTCTGTGGGAGGAGCCACAGGAGCAGTCAGCAGAGGGGCGTGTCCAGACAGGTATACATAGTTTACCACACGCCATCACACATGGTTTAGCGCAATCGCTTTACAACACCAGAGATCACCTATCAGAATTTAAGTGCCTGTAAGGAGTTAAAATGTCCTCCCACAACTGAGTGGTTTTTCATTGAATCCTCCCATGTTCCAAAGATGTACAAGTTAAAGTTAGTAAAACAACACACACAAAATGCTGGTGGAACACAGCAGGCCAGGCAGCATCTATAGGGAGAAGCACTGTCGACGTTTCTGGCCGAGACCCTTCGTCAGGACTAACTGAAAGGAAAGATAGTAAGAGATTTGAAAGTAGTGGGGGGAGGGGGAAGTGCAAAATGATAGGAGAAGACCGGAGGGGGTGGGATGAAGCTAAGAGCTGGAAAGGTGATTGGCAAAAGTGATACAGAGCTGGAGAAGGGAAAGGATCATGGGATGGGAGGCCTCGGGCGAAAGAAAGGGGGAGGGGGGAGCACCAGAGGGAGATGGAGAACAGGCAGAGTGATGGGCAGAGAGAGAGAAAAAAAACAAACAACTAAATATGTCAGGGATGGGGTGAGAAGGGTAGGAGGGGCATTAACGGAAGTTAGAGAAGTCAATGTTCGTGCCATCAGGTTGGAGGCTGCCCAGCCGGTATATAAGGTATTGTTCCTCCAACCTGAGTTTGGATTCATTTTGACAGTAGAGGAGGCCATGGATAGACATATCAGAATGGGAATGGGATGTGGAATTAAAATGTGTGGCCACTGGGAGATCCTGCTTTCACTGGCGGACAGAGGGTAAGTGTTCAGCGAAATGGTCTCCCAGTCTGCGTCAGGTCTCACCAATATATAAAAGGCCACACTGGGAGCACCGGATGCAGTATACCACACCAGCCGACTCACAGGTGACGTGTTGCCTCACCTGGAAGGACTGTCTGGGGTCCTGAGTGGTGGTGAGAGAGGAAGTGTAAGGGCAGGTGTAGCACTTGTTCTGCTTACAAGTTGAAGGCATGCTATGCAATGTTCATACCACTCATGGTCTGCCCCACAGTTTATGTTGGTCGTTAACACAGGGCGGCATATTTCACTGTATGCTTCGATGTACATGTGACAAATAAAACTAATCTTAGTCTGAAGTCCCTTGGCTTGTGACAGTATCTACTTGCAATTTCATTTACTAACACTTCAGTCAACTAACTTCTGCCTACAAGCAGCTTCCTTCATCTTTCTTTTAGTGTGAATATTTAGTCAAAAGGAATTGTGGAAGAGTGCACTTGAAGGCCCAAGTGTCTTTGTGCAAAGCTGATATTAATTACGAGAGAAACAAAGGCTGAATGATTTATCCTCTATACACTGATGTGTTGTTGCCTTCGAGCACATTCGGAGGTCTGAAGCGATGCTTTATGATTTACTGATGGGATAATGCTGAGGACAAGAGTAATTCCCATTACTTAACCACAGAAGGTCTGACTGAGGCAAGTGCAGACGTGATGATAAGTGCATGAATCTGAAGGATGTTGTCCAATATGTATTTCCCACACTTAGAGAGGCATCTCACTCCTTGGCTGAGCAACTAGATGCATTAAGCAAGCATCATTTGTTCAATCAATATAGTACAGCTCAAAACTTACCATTTAGAAATTATCATTCCTATAAAAGCAACATAGGAACTTTTCCTCACAGAGGATGAAGAATCTCTGTAACTCAGTAACTCTCTATCCAGGAGTCTGGGCAATCTAGGCAATTAGAGCTGCACAATTTGGGGAGTTCCAAGGGGGAGGCATACACATTAGAAAATCAGTGGACTAAAAATAAGGGAACTGGCTCAGAAGAGAGGAGGGCTATGGTCATGTTGACTGGCAAGGTAGAGCTTGAAGACTAAATGGCCTGCTCCTGCTCTTCTTTTCTTCTACTGCTATTGTGGATATCAGAGAACTGAAATACAGATGTAAAACTCTGTAAGTATTCAGCAAATCAGGCAACATCAGTAACGGGAGTGAGCTAATGTTCCAAGCTGACCCTGTGCAGATGAAACTCTTCCCTTCCTCTCTGGTCAGCATCAGCCATATACAAAGATACAGGGATACCTACTCTGCTGTGGTAACCAGAGTGGTATAGCACTTAATTTACTCAACTGACAATCCAGAAATCCAAATTCCAATCCCACTAAAGCAAACTTGGAATATAAATTCAGTTCATAATCTGGGAGTTTGGAAAAGCACCATTTCGTCATGGTACAAAAACTACTTCTGTGAAAAAAACAACTCATCTTATTCACTAACATCTTGGATGTCATTCTCACCTAGACTGGCCCATTTATGACTCCAGACCCATAACATGTCATCAAGTCTGAAGTGGTTTTGCAATCCACTCATTTCAAGGTCACTTCAGAAGGAGTAATAAACGATGGACAGAACTTGAAACATGAATGAATATATTCAAATAATAACCTGTATCTTTCATTTATTATGGATGCTGTCTGACATGTTGCTTACTTTGAGAATCTCCCACTTCTGTTTGTATTTTTTAATAGTACTGTATTTGATAACTCAGACACTAAAAAAAATTATTATTATAGCTGTAGTGTCTCATTCCTTAAGCTTTTCATTTTTGTTGAAGGGTTTGAAAGTATTAAGGCAGCTTGGTACCAGCAACCCAGGTTCAATTCCTGCCACTGTCTGTTAGGAGTTTGCATGTACTCCCTCTAACCCGATGGGTTTCCTCTGGATGGTCTGGTTTCCTCCCACAATTCAAAGATGCCCAGTTGGTAGGTTAATTTGTCATTGTAAGTGATTGCGAGATTAGGCTAGGATTAAGTTGGGGTTTGCAGTGTGGTGTGGCTCATGTGTCTGGAAAGGCCTACTCTGCACTATATCTCAATAAATAAATAAACAAACAAAGTATCTGTATTTTTAAACATGCTTTTGCTTTGCCTTTCTATATCCCTCTCTTAATCAAATTTATGTTTCATTTTTTAAAAGTGTTGACATTGAATTTACAAAATCCAATTACCACTAACTCACTCTTTTTAATTCCCCATCCTTCAAATTGATTGATGTTTAATTGATGGAACTGGGGAATTGCCAGCAGGAGCCAGTAGTTTTTAGCCATCCTTAATTGCCTTTGTGAAGATGATGATGAGTCTTTGCAATTCTGTGGTCAAGATGATCCACCATGCTCCAAGGGAAGGAGTTTCATAACTTTAAACCAACAGTGGAGAAAGAACAGTGATATATTTCCAAGTCTGCTTAGTGTGAGACTTGGAACTGAACTGACTTCTTCTGATCATTCAGATCCTAACAATCTATTTCCTTCACTGTCTCATCATCAGGTAACATCGTCAATGTGCAAAAATATTAAGTATCCAATTGTCCAAGGACAAGTATAACCAATGACATAAGCTTTTCTTGTATTGACTCAAGAGGTATGGGTATCACTAACATAACCATCCTTAATAAAGATCGCTTTATTTGTCACATTGAAGCATCGAAAGCATACAATGAAATGTGTTATTTGCATCAATCACCAACACTGTATGAAGTGTTCTGGGGGCAAACCCAAAGTGTAGTCATGCTTCCTGTGCAAACACAGCATGCCCACAACTTACTAACCCCAATTCATATGTCCTTAAAATGTGGGAGGAAACCAGAGCACCCAGAGGAAACCCACATGGTCATGGAGAGAATGTACAAACTCCTTGCAGACAGCAACAGAAACTGAATCCAATCTTACACCTGTTGCTATAAAGCATTACGCTAACTGCTACATTATCACCCCACCCCTTGAGTTGCCTTCCCAAACTGTTGCCATCTATCTGAAGAAGTGTTTTCGGTAGAGAGTTCCAGAACTTTGATCCAGTAATGACAAAAAAATGATGATATACTTCCAAGTTTTGATAGTGTGAGCCTTGCAGGTGAGATTCCCTAGCACTGCTATTCTTGTTTTACCAGGTAGATGAGAACAAGGGTTAGGGAAGTCAATAAAATGCTGCTGCACAGCTTATAGGCGGCCCACACTGAAGCCACTGATTGGAGCACATGTTGAGATTATACTGCAGTATTGCATATTTTCAGTGGCAGGGTGGAGATACATCTGTAGCAAAGTAGGTGCCCTTTCCCTCTGCTAGCTTGAAGGTCATCTGTGGGCGAGGTGTAGCTCCTGCTTAGCAACCCCACCCCCCCCCCCCACCAAAATCAGGGTCACGTGAAGCCATGGGAGCAGGTGGTGGATGGTCATATGAGCAGTTTGTGCATATCACAAATCCTGGTTATGCAATCATTGACGCCAGGCAGGCAATCTCTGAAGAGTATAGATAATGGCTGGGGTCACCTGTCTGTAAAGACACTGCTTGAAAGATGAGCAATAGGAAACAACTTCTGTACAGAAATTTGCCAAGAATAATCCGTCATTGAAAGACCATGCTTTCCCATGTCTTACAACACAGCACATAATGAATGAACGATTCCATATTACTTGGAAAACTGTGGCTTGGGAAGTTAATGCATACTCCCAAGCTCACATGACCCAGTAATACTCGCTTCTACACTTCCCACTTGGTAAAGGACAGTTTCAGCATCAAATGGTCATTCAAAAAGTGATCAAGCAATTCTAATTCTAATTTCAGTCTGAAATTATTAATGGATGCACAAGACGATTGATAAAGGGGGTATTCTGGCAGTACAGTAGTAGAACAGTCACCAATATGCTTTACAGCATTAGTGATTACCATTTGGGGTTCAATTCCCAGTCCTGCCTGTAAGGTGTTTGCACGTTCTCCCCGTGACCACAATGGTTTCCTTCTGGTGATCTGGATTCCTCCAAATTTCCAAAGACATATTGCTAGGGTCAGGTTTAGTGCGTTGTGGGCATGTCATGTTGGCACCAGATGCATGCAATACTTGCGGGCTGCTCACATCATGATCTTCTGACTGTGTTGACCTTTGATGCAAAACAACACATTTCACTGTATATTTTGATATTTTGATGTTGATGCACCATCAACAACTCACTCTGAGATGTAAAGGCGAGATATCGGCTTTTATTGACTGGAAGAAGGAACAAGCAGTGAGTGACCACCATACTACATCCTGGAGACTGAGAGGCCGGGCTCAGGCCTTGATCGCCTTTATACAGGGGTCTGTGCGAGGAGCCACAGGAGCAGTCAGCAGGAGGCGTGTCCAGACAGGCACACGTAGTTCACCACAGATGTATATGTGACAAATCAAACAAGCCTTTGTTTACATTTCCATTATTGACCCTTCATTGTGTCGTTTGGTTGGATCCTGTGTACAGCTGAGTCACTGTTGAAAGAATAAAATGGTATAGATACAACAATTTTTTTACTGTTATTGATGTTAAGTGACAGTAATGATCATATATTGTCTCATTAAAAAAGATGCTTGGAGCAAAATAGAAAGAGAAAAAAAAATCTACAAATGACTAGCAAGTCAGGCAGCATATGTGGAGAGAGAAAGAGTTTTCTTTCCGGGTGAACAAGGTCATCAACCTGAAATGTTATGGAGTAATGGAGGAGCAAGAGCTGGGTTCAGATCCTGATCTGATGGGAAGGTTGGGGGAACTGAAGCATATCCAATTGATTGTGAGAAC
Source organism: Hypanus sabinus (assembly GCF_030144855.1). Taxonomy (NCBI): domain Eukaryota; kingdom Metazoa; phylum Chordata; class Chondrichthyes; order Myliobatiformes; family Dasyatidae; genus Hypanus; species Hypanus sabinus. The sequence continues at coordinate 7,117,339 of NC_082727.1, forward strand.
ACGTCACATATGTATGCGGCTGATCAGTTGCGCAAGATGCACAACTAGTTGCTGACGATGCTCTTCATCTCAGGCCTAGTTTATCAGTGTTGTCTAGATTTTACAACGGCTAACATTAATCAGTAAATACATTTAATTCTACCACTCAGCTCCATGCAGAAGTAACTGGAACTAACTACTTGGGGAATGGAGCTGCAGGGAGCAGACCGGTGCACAGTGTGGGAGGTGAGGTCTGGGCCACCATTTGCAAGGTCAGGCTTCCATGACATCTGGGAGACTGAGCTCACAGAGATTTCAGAACATTGCAGGGTTTGTGGCAGAAATTGGTGATGTGGGTGCAGATAAAAAAGTCTCAGCATGGCTTACTACGAATCCTAGCTTATCATAGCTCCATGTGTCCCTGTGTGGAGTGATCATCAATAGTCATTTCTTGCACACTGGGTCTAACCTCATTCATTACATTCCCAAAGGACTGTGGAACAGAAAATAATTTAAGTTGAAATGTGTTGGACTTAATGTCGGATGCACAAGTTGATTCACAGTGAGAAGTGCACAGTTGAATTTCAGTCTGGATTGATGTAAAATGGCCATTAGCACATCTCTCTTCCTGGTAGGAAACCAGACCAAAGCTGATGAGTGCCAACTTGCTGGCAGGTTAAGTACATTTCCTGCTGCCTTACAACCCTGTCTCACCCCCCATTTTCTCACCTCTTTATACTGGCTGTCTCCTCAATGTCATAGAGTCAAAGAGCATTAGGCAGGTCCTTTGGCCCAACTGTCTATGTCAACAAAAATTCCCAACAAATCTAGTTCCATTTGCTCACACTCTAAACCTTTTCTATCCATGCCAATATCCATACCTTTTAAATGTTGTTAAAGGATAAAGGGAAAGCCTTTTAGGACCGAGATGAGGAAAAACTTCTTCACACAGAGAGTGGTAAATTTATGGAATTCTCTGCTACAGGAAACAGTTAAGGCCAGTTCATTGGCTATATTTAGATGTGGCCCTTGTGGTTAAAGGGATCAGGGGGTATGGAGAGAAACCAGGTACAGTGTTCTGAGTTGGATGATCAGCCATGATCATACTGAATGGCGGTGCAGGCTCGAAAGGTTGAATGGCCTACTCCTGCACCTATTTTCTTTGTTTCTATGTAACGTACCTGCCTCAACCACTTCCTCTAGCAGCTAATTCTAAATATGGATTACACTTTGCATGAAAAAATCTGCCCTTCAGTATTTGATTAAATCTCACCCCTCTCACCCTAAGCTTATGCCCTCTAGTTCTTGAATCTTTAGCCTTGGGAAAAAGATTGTGTGCATTCACCCTAAGCCCCTCATAATGTTATACATCTCTATACATACAGAGTAGCAGGGTGGAGATACATCTCTACCAAAGGAGGTGTAAAGCGCTCCTTCCCCCCAATAGCCTGCAGGTCACCCTTAGACAAGGTGTAGAACCTGCTTACACCAACACCCACGCCCCCGCCCCCACTCAGGGTCACATGAAGCCAAGGGAGCAGGTGATAGATGGTCATATGTGCAGTTGGTGCATATCACAAATCCTGGTTATGCAACCACTGACACCAGGCAAACCATCTCTGAAGAGTATTGACAATGGCTGGGATCACCCAGCTTGTAAAGACATTGCCCAGAAGAAAGCAATGGCAAACCACTCCGCAGAATTTGCCAAAAGCAATCATGGTCATGAGACCATGATTCCCTACATCAGATGACACAGCAAATAGAGACGACTTTACACGGTCTACCTGAAACATCAATTAGCTTAGATTAGATAAGATTCAACTATATTGTCATTGTGAGGGTACAGATACAGAGCCAATGAAATGCAATTAGCATTGATCCAGAAGTGCAAAAGAATAGTGTTATTTACAAAATAACTGTGAATAAAAAGTAAGTGCTACAGCATACAAATGTAAAAATACTGAGCCAGTACAATATGGGCGCAATACTGCTTAGCGCTGTGATGTGAGGTTCAGCAGGGTCAATCCCTCAGCCTCCACAGATTCTATCTGATTCACTGTTCCACTTGCAGTTAATTGTTCCAAATTCCAGCATCTGCAGTCACTTGCTTCTTCTACACTTGCTCAAGTATTTCTAACACTTGCTCTGCTTTATTCAGACTTCAAGCAAATCCAGTTCTTGATTTTCTTTGTTTTATTTTGTCTCAATTTTCATTTGGAGCTTTGTGTACTCAATACCTCTGGGCAGCAAACAAGTGACATTTATTATTTCTCCTGCACGTACACAAGGAAATATCTAATTAGTTCCTAGATGACAGACAGAGCAACAGAGTGATAAGTTTATTAAAATGGCCCCTGGACCATCAAAACCCAGACAATAAAAAAACAGACAATAGAAGTTGGGTAACCTATCATTTAAAGCAGTATTTTTTTGTATTTCCTGACATCTTCTAACACAGTCACAATTGGCTTTCTATAATTCAAGTTATTGATTTTCACCAGAATGCTGCCCTTGATTCAGACACTAATAACCTTGTAGACTTGCAAATCTCTGCTTTGGGAGCTCTGAAAACAGGCTAAGAAATGGAAGAGCAGACTTACATTCATATAGCACCTCTCTTGCGCTCAAATTGTCTCATAGCATTTTACAGTCAGCCAATTACTTTCAATCTCAGAATATAAGGATCTTTTTTCAGAACAGAGGTGAGGTGGAATTTCTTTAGCCAGAGGTTAGTAAATCTGTGGAATTCTTTTCCACAGATGGCTTTGGTGGCATGGTCATTAGGTATACTTAAAGCAGAGGTTGATAAGGTCTTGATTAGTAGGAGGGCAAAGGTTACAGGGAGAAAGCAGGAGAATTGAATTGAGGACAATAATGAACCAGCTATGATAGAATGCCAGAGCATACTTAACAGGCCCACAGCCTAATTCTGCTCCTATGTCTTAAGGTCTTATGATAGATTGTCAATAATGTTTGAAAAGGGGTTGAACATTGACCATGTTTCCAAAACCTTGTTTGTTTCTGATCTCTGTTTTTCTTTACAAAACAAATTCAGAAATGATGTTGAAACATGGCAGATCTTAATAAACATAGTGTTATAGACCATGTAACACCATGTGTATAATCACTGATGAACATAATCAGCCCTTCTGTTTTGAGAGATAAAATTGGCCAGAGCTCTGTAGTAGAAATGTGATCACAATTAGTTCCTTTTTACTGAGAAAATTGCAAAACGTTTTAGAGTCCTCAAAAGTTTGACAATAAACCAGTGAAGTGTTTGTTGCTGTTGCTGTTCTAGTCACTGCACTTTATAAAGAATGGTGTGATCTTAGAGAGGGTGCAGGAAGCATCGAAGGATGGTTGGGGGGGGGGCTTCATTCATAAGATGAGACTGAAGAAACTGAGAACTGAGAGGAGCATCATCGTAAGTTTTAGAGAGATGTTCTCTATATTATGAATTGAAAGTGATGGGCTAAGGTCTACAGAGTGATGTGAGGGTAAATGATGTACTCAGACAGTGGCAATAGTCTGCATTTTCACTGTCCATAGTGATAATGGAAACAGATGATCAAGGCTTTCAAGACAGACTTAAGGGAAAATCATTTGAGGGATTGTTTGGTGTCATTTTTCACTACATAAGTGGCAGGAAAAAGAAATGATTGTTACTCTGGATTCAATACAGCAATAAAAATCACAATAACCATAAATACCACAATAAAAACACAATAACTATAAATACTAAGATTAGTTTATATACATATGTACATAAGTGATGGAATATGATAATGATTGAATTATTGACCTGGTAATTCAGGATCCCGAGAGAAATCTCACCATTTTTAAATTTAGATTTTAAATTCTATATTTAAATTCAGTTAATAATTGAAGTTTTGTGAGTGAAAAAGAAGTTATAGATTTAGAATGAGTTTCAGCATTAGGTTTAATATCACTGGCATATAACACTATAAGACAAAGGAGCAGAAGTCGGCCACTCGGCCTATCAAGTCTGCTCTGCCATTTCATCATGAGCTGATCCAATCTCCCCTTTAGTCCCATTCCCCCACCTTCTCACCATAACCTTTGATGCCCTGACTACTCAGGTACCTATCAATCTCTGCCTTAAATACACCCAATGACTTGGCCTCCACTGCCACCCGTGGCAACAAATTCCATAGATTCACCACCCTCTGGCTAAAATTTTTTTTTTCGATCTCTATTCTGAATGGGCGCCCTGCAATCCTCAAGTCATGTCCTCTCGTACTAGACTCCCCCACCATGGGAAACAACTTGGCCACATCCACTCTGTCCATGCCTTTCAACATTCGAAATGTTTCTATGAGGTCTCCCCTCATTCTTCTAAACTCCAATGAGTACAGTCCAAGAGCGGTCAAACGTTCCTCATATGTTAACCCTCTCATTCCCGGAATCATTCTAGTGAATCTTCTCTGAACCCTCTTCAATGTCAGCACATTGTTTCTTAAATAAGGAGCCCAAAACTGCACACAATATTGCAAGTGAGGTCTTACCAGTGCCTTACAGAGCCTCAGCATCACATCCCTGCTCCTATACTCTATTCCTCTAGAAAAGAATGCCAACATTGCATTCACCTTCTTCACCACTGACTCAACCTGAAGGTTAACCTTAAGGGTATCCTGCATTAGGACTCCTAAGTCCCATCATATGTCATGAAATTTGTTATTTTCCTGCATCAGTACAGGGCAATATATAAAAAAGCCAATAAGGCTGTTTAAATGTGAAAAAAAATCTTTGGACTAGTTTGTTTTGACAAGGTTGACAAATCATTTTGTTTGAAATGGCTGGGAAAAGCAGGTTGTCAGCTGACATTCAAACATCATTTAATGTGGTAGTGTAAGGACACTGAACATTGACCTGGCAAAGCCAAGCTCAAACTAAGTTGCCCCATCTTACCCTTTGCCTTCTCACCTGCTCTACCAGCAGCATCAGTTCACCACCAGTTGTTATCCTTCATTTTCTGCTTCTAAATCTCCCTGATGACCTACAGACTCACTTTCAAGGACTTTTAACTTTCACAGTAATTTTTATTTGGCAGCTGTGTTTTTCATGTTGATTGTTTGCTGGTCTTTTTTTTATGTATAGTGTTTCATTATTTTCCTTGCCTACAAGCCTACAAGATAATAAAACTTAAGGTAGACAGATTTGTTTATCTCATGTTCATTGAAACATACAGTGAAATGCATTGCTTGGGTTGACAAACAACACACCTAGGGATGTGCTGTGGGTAGCCTGCAAGAGTGACGATACACTCCGGGACCGATATAGCATGCTCACAATGCTTGGCTTCAGAAACATCCAGAATTTTCAGTGCTTCTATTGGAACTGGAATTTATTAATGTCCTCTATGATAAAGATTAACTTGATCTCATAACGTACCACCAATGCCTTGGCATTATATTGTTTACATGCACTGGAGTTCCTCTCTAATTGTAACACTATACTCCACATTCTGTTATTGATTTTCTCTTTGTACTATCTTGAAGTACTTGTGTTTCGAAATGCTCCAAGTAGATGGCATGCAAAACAATGATTTTTTAAATGATATTTTATTTATTTAGAGATACATCCAGCAAAGCACCTCTTTAAGCCTAGCCTAATCAAAGTTCAAACTAAAGTTCTTATCAAACTACAAAATATGTCACCATATATAACCCTGAGATTCATTTTCTTGCTGGCATACTCAAGAAATCCATAAAAGAATAAAAACTACAATAGATTCAATGAAATACTGCACCAACCTGGGTGTGCAACCAGTGGGCAAATATAAAAAGAACAAAATAATGATAATAAATAAATAAGAAATAAATATTGAGAACATGAGATGGTAAGTCCTTCAAAGTGAGCCCATTGTCTGTGGGGGCATTTCAATAATGGGGTAAGTAAGGTGAGTAAAGTTATCCCCTTTGGTTCAAGAGTGTGATGGGTGATGGTTAATAACTGTTCCTGAATCTGGTGGTGAGAGTCCTGAGGCTCCTGCACCTTCTTCCTGATGGCTGCAGTGAGAAGAGAGCATGTCCTGGGTTGTGGGGGTCCCTGAAGATGGAAGCTGCTTTCCTGTGACAATGCTTTGTGTCGATGTGGCTTAATAGTGGGGAGGGCTTGCCCCGTGATTGACTCGCTCATATCCACTTGTTTTTGTAGGACTTTCCATTCAACAACATTAGTGTTTTCATACCAGGCTGTGATGCAGCCAGTTAATTTACTCTCCACCACATATCTGTAGAAGTTTGTCAAAGTTTTAGATGTCATGTCAGATTTTTGCAAACTCTTAAGGAAGTAGAAGAACTGTTGGTGCTTTCTTTGTAATTACACTTAAGTGCTGAGCCCAGAATAGGTCTTCCGATATAATAATACTGAGGAATTTAAAGCTGCTGACCCTTTCCATCTGATTCCCCCGGTGAGAATTGGCTCATGGGCCTTTGGTTTCTTCCTCTGAAATCAATAATCAGCTCCTTGGTGTTGCTAACATGAAGAGGTTGTTATGGCACCACTCTGCCAGATGTTTAAACTCCTTCCTATAGGCTGATTTGCCATCATCTTTGATTTGGCCATTGACAGCAAACTTGAATAAGGCATTGGAGCTGTGCTTAGCCACACAGTCATGAGTGTTAAGGGAGTAGAGCAGGGGCTAAGCACACAGTCTGTGGAGTTCCTGCACTGATGGAAATTATGGAGGAGATGTTGTGCCAAGCCAGACTGACTGAGGTCTGCAAATGAGGAAGTTGAGGATCCAGTTGCACAAGGAGGCACTGATGCCAAGTTTTGAGGAGTTGATGATAGTGAATGATGATCTGTAGTTGATAAAGGGCATTCTGACATATTCATCTTTGCTATCCAAATGTTCCAAGACAATTTACAATTTCTAATTAAACTACTAACTGGCGCATCTTTGGAATGTGGACGGAAACCAGAGCACCCGGAGGAAATCCATGCTCTCACAGGAAGGAGGTAAAAACTTCTTCAGGATAGCATTGAACTTGAACTCCAAAGTCCAATATACTAACTGCTATGCTGCCATGGTGCCCACACTCCGAATGCTCCAGTTTCCTCCTACATTCCAAAAAGCTGTACGGGTTAGAAAGTTGTGGGCATGCAGTGTTGGCACTGGAAGCATGGCAACACTTACAGCCTGCCCCCAGCACATCCTCAGACTGTGTTAGTCCATGTGACAGCAATTAATCAATTACCAATTAACCATTCCTTCTCTCACTGCTGAGATAAAGTTACAACATCTGCTGTTTCTTGGTATATTTCAGCAAGGTGCTGGGAGAGGGGTTAGGTTGATAGGAGTTCAGTGCCTTGACCCCTACCTAAATGGAGGCAATGCTTACAGAACTGTTCATACAGTATCTCACACTGCTCAGAGCACTGAGCTTCCTCTTCTTGTTTCACTTCGTCTCATTGGTAATGTTTGCAAGAGCTGAGCACAGAATGGATGAAAGGCAACTGTAATCAAGGCCTGTGGGGCATTCTGACCACAGAACTGCTTGCAGAGAGTGGTCACCACTCATTGATGCTTGTGGAGGTGATACAACGGAAATTTCCACTTCACTCTTTTATTCTTCAAATAAAGTTAATATTCATCTGCCCTAGTCTTCATGGAATTCCCTTCTAAACACAGAAACTGGCACAGAACACGCTGCAAGAATGAAACTTGTGGCATTTAGCTAATCATTAATGCCTTAGTGGTGCTGTAGTCAGTTTGATTCAAGTATATGCTCCTTCTGCTTTTGTTGTTGATGCCCTTTGTTAAAATTCATTCTAATCCATTAGCTTGTGCCATCACTTTTAATGCATGTGGCTTCAATCAAGAGGCACTTTGACGAATAGTGCACAAGACTAGGAACCAAAGTTGGCTGCTTGACCTGTGAATCCGCTCCATCATTCAATCATGGCTAATTATTTTTTTCTCAACTCCCATTGTCCTGCCTTCTCATAACTGTTAATCCCCACAACGATCAGGAGCCTATCAGTCTCTGCTGTAAATGGACCCAAGAACCCACCTTCCACATCCCTCTGTGGACTAAGTTCCATGGATTCATCACCCCCAGCTGAAGAAATTCCTCCTCATCTCTGTTCCAAATGGACATCCCTTTATTCTGAGGTTGTGTCCTCGGATCCTTGAATCTCCTCACTAATGGAAACATCCTCTCCGTATCCACACTATCAAGGCCACTGCAGCTAAGAATGAAAGAATAATTCACCACTGAAGATATAGCTGTCAGTCAAGGCATTACCCCATGAACTTAAACCGAAGGGGCATAGGCAAGTTATGCTCCATGTGCCTGCATCACTAAAACAGGATATCTTATCATTGTCACATTGATGGCACCTGACAAAAAAAAATCATATATACAGTATACACAATTAAATGAACATGCAAAGAACAAGCCTGGATTGGCAAATATGGTGTAGTTAGGTGAGATGACCTCTGTCATCCTTGAGGGACAATCATTCTCTTGGTTCAATTATACAAAAAGGCTCGAGCGCCAAGCAGCTGATATGTTTCATGAGGGATGGAAAATGGAAGAAACTGTGAACAATGGTAATTAATGCTACACTTGTTCTTTATTCTGGTTTATTAGTTCTAATTACATGGATCATAATAAATTATTTTATCTTTAGGTAATGAACTGAGTTATTGTTTCACATTGTCAAGGTGACTCTAAAAGCTCCACTAGCTTATCACACTTAAATAAATTTGACAGAGCTGTATTTCTATTTCTATCATTGATACAGGTCCCACTTCATGTGTCAGAATATCCCCTGTAGAATATGGGGTGGGGGGGGGGGTTGGGTGGGTATAGTTGTTGGTAGATGAAGCTGGGGAGTTGGATGGGTATTTTTTATGTGCAAAATCCTACTTTCCTGTTCAGTTCTGTTTCTCTCCCAGATGGGTGGAAATCGTTTCCTTTCTGGTAAATGACTTACATTTTCCAGGAGTTCCAACAAGCAGTTGAAGTTCCAGTGTTGCTGATGCATGGCTCTGATTATTGCATACCCAAAGCCTAATGCCACACTCATTTTGGAAGAATAACACTTCATGTTCTAACTGAGTAGCCTCCAACCTGATGATATCAACATTAATTTCTGGGAATTTTTTTCCCCTTCTCTCTTTTTCCATTTCCCATTTTGGGTCTCCTCTCACCTGCCCATCACATCCATCTGGTATCCCTCGTTCTTTCTCTTTCTTCCATGGTTCACTGTACTGTTCACTCAGATTCCTTCTTCAGCCCTTTACCTTTTCAACCTATTACTTCCCAGTTTCTCACTTCATCTCTCCTTCCTCAACCACCCACCTTCGCCTTCACATGGCTTCACCTACCACCTGACACCTTGTACACCTTACCTTCCCCATACATTCTTATTATGGCTTCTTCCCCCTTCCTTTCTAGTCTTTATAAAGAGTCTTGGCTTGAAATGCCAATTGTTTATTCCTCTCCAGAGACGTTGCCTGACTTGCTGAGTTTCTCCAGTAGTTCTTGTGTGATGATGGAATCTTCTCCACTTGGGCAGTAATTGAATGTGAACAATCATGCAGTAAAGTAAGTCATAAGGAATGGTTTTAGGATCCATAAATCTTTAACTCAGAAGAAGAGCCTCCCATTGCAGCAAATGTTTTTTGTTCATTCATGTCCCCATTGAACCTCATCAATTCCTATTGATAACACAGCTTGTTATGGCAATTGCTCTGCCCAAAACTGCAAGAAACAGCAGAGATTTGTGGACACAGTTCAGCTCATCACAAGAATACCAACGTCCACTCTGAACTCTGACTACACCTTCAGCAAATCAAAGATTCCACATATCCTGGACATTCTCTCTTCACACCTCTCCCATCGGGCAGAGGATTCAGAAGCCTGAAAGCACATATCACCAGGCACAGAGAAAGCTTCTCCCCCACTGTTATGATGATTGAATGGTCTCCTAGTATGATAAGGGTGGAGACTTAGCCTTACAATCTACATTGCTATGACCTATAGTCTGCCTGCACAGCACTTCTCTGTAAATGTAACTCCATATTCTGTATTCTGTTGTCACATTTCCCTTGTACTCCTTTGACATACTAATATAATGTAATGATCTGTATGGATGACATCAAAAGGGTACATGTGACAACATTAAACCAATTATTAATTTTCAATTTGAAATTAATCTATTCATGTATTACAGCTGGCCTGACTAGAATCTATTTTCCCCTCCCTCCCTCCCATAACTACCCCAGAGCCTTAGAACTAAGTAATTTATGTAGTCATTTCAGAGGATCAGGTTTTCGTTATGACAATCCAGCACTGTTGTAGCTGTTTTTATTGCGGAATACGTTAACTTGAATAGATAACATGGAACATTACAGCACAATACAGGTTCTTGGGCCCGCAATGTTGTGCCGTCCTTCTAACCGACTCTAAGATCAATCTAACCCTTTCCCTCCTATATAGCCCTTCCATTTTTCTCTCACCCTTGTGCCTATCAAAGAGGTTCTTACATGTCACTAATGTACCTGCCTGCATTACCACTCCTGGCAGAGCACTTCATGCACCCACCACTCTCTGTAAAGCACTTCTGCCATCTCCTCTATATTTTTCTCCAATTGCCTTAAAGTTATGCCCAAAGTATTAGCCATTTCTATCCTGGTAAAACCTTTGTCCACTTGTTCTATGCCTTGTCTCATTTTCTTACATTTCATTTAAGTCACCTCTCATCCTTCTTTACTCCAAAGAGAAAACCTCTAGTTCACTCAACCTTTCCTCATAAGACATGCTCTATAATCAAGGGAGCATCCTGGTAAATCTCCTCTGCACCCTCTCTAAACCTTCCTCATCCTTCCTATTATGACACACACAGAACCGAACATAATATTCCAGAGTTTTATAGAGCTGCAATCTTACCTTATCAAAATAGAAACTACAAAGGAATTTGAACACGTATCTGACCGAATCTCCAGTTGCCCAATCTCACTATCAGAAGAGCTGCTGTCTCAGACTGGAATTCAATCTTGACCTCCAGAGCCATCGATATGGAGTTGGACAGCTCTCCCTGTGTCCGTGTGTGTTTCCTCTGGGTGCTCTGGTTTCCTCACACATTCCAAAGATGGTTAGGTTAATTGGAATCAGAATCTGGTTTATCACTGATATATGTTGTGAAGTTTGTTGTTTTGTGACAGTAGTACAGTATAGTACATGAAATATACTACAAGTGATGGGGAAGAAGCTGTTCCTAAAATGTTGAGTGTGCATCTTCAGATTCCTATACGTCCTCCCTGATGGCAGCAACGAGAAGTGGACATGTCTTGTGTGGTGAAGGTCCTTAATGATGGATGCTGGCTTCTTGAGGCACCACCTTGGCGGATATGTTCGATGGTGAGGAGGTTAGTGTCCATGATGGAGGACACTATAACCATCTGCTGCCTCTTTGGATCCTGGGCACTAGAGCTTCCATACCAGGTGATGGTGCAAACAGTAAAATGCTCTGCACAAACACAAGGGATTCCCCTCCATAGATGCTGCCTGACCGGCTGAGTTCCTCCAGAATTTTGTATGAAAAGCTTTCCATGGTACATTGTTGAAATTTGCCAGAGATTGGCTTTTCCCCGGGGCAGAAATGGCTAATATGAGGAGCAACACACACAAAAGGCTAGAGGAACTCAGCAGACCAGGCAGCATCTATGGAAAAGAGTAAACAGTCAATGTTTTAGGCGAGACCCTTCATCTGGACTGGTGACGGGTCTTGGCTCGAGATGTTAGCTGGTTATTCTTTTCCATAGATATTGCCTGGCTGCTGATTTCCTCCAGCATTTGGTGTCTGTTTTTGGATTTCCAGCACCTTCAGACTTTCTCTTGATTGTGAATGTAAGGAGAAATAACTTTAAGATATTTGAAGGAAAGTATAGGAGGTTTTTTTTATACACAGGAAGTGGTAGGTTTATGGAATGTGCTGTTTATGAGTGTGGTGGTAAAGGAAGGTACATTAGGTACATTTAAGAAACTCTTAGGCACATGGATGAAAGAAAAATTAAAGGCTATGGGGAAGGAAAGGTTAACACCACAGGTCAAAGGGCCAGTGCTGCACCGTTCGATGCTCAATGTTCCATCCAAGTTGCAGTTTATCTGTGAGTGAGTGATGAAACCTGGAAAGGACTGATGAGACTATGGGGTGAATAAAGGAAAGATTGATGTAACATTGATGGAATTTGGTGATAGATGGTCTATGCATGCTGGGTGGGCAGAAGGGCCTGTTTCTGAGCAATATATTCTTAGATTTTATGACCATTCTACCTAATGGTAACTGGCACTGGAGATGAAATCACAAAGCTGCAGTGGTGCAAAGCAGTAACTCATTGAGGCCTGTATCCCCACGTGATGAGGGTGAAGTTGGTCACTGAATTTGGTCTCAGCTGACATCCTTTCTCATCTGATATTCCTGCTGGCAGCTCAGTTGTATAATGAGGGGAGAAATCCAAGCAGTATTCATTCATTGTAAGAATATATTTACTGATCACTGCACACACAGAATTTAATAACCCAAGCCACCACATCTCCTTCATGTGGACAGACAGGTAGTAATAAGGTCCTGACATTGCTTTTGGGGAAATAAAACACTAATAGCAGTAACAAAGTAATGGTGGCACTAACGTGGGGTATCCATGCAAATCATTTCATTCAAAGTCGAGCATTCTGGGCTCGGGTTATTGACTTCCTATATATACATGCATCATTGATGCATCAACCTTCATGAATACAAGAAAATAGGACCTGGAGAAGGCTAGTAAGCCCTTCAAGCCTTCTCATCATTTAATGAGATCTTAGCTGATCTATGTTGGCCTGAACTTCATGCCCTCTGTTATTCAATTATTTATCCAGCTCCACTTTAAATACTTCTAATGATCCATTTTCCACTAGCTACCAGGGCAGAGAATTTCAGAGTTGCATCTCTGTGAGAACAAAATGAAGCTCAGTTTTAAATGACAAGCAAATTTCTACAGATGTCCAGTCTGGAGCATTCTGGCTGGTTGCATCACTGCCTGGGATGAAGGCTCCAAAGCTCAGAATCAAAAGAGGCTGCAGTGGGTTGTAGACACAGGCAGCTCCACCAAGGCACAACCAAGTCAAGTCATTTTTTATTGTTGTTTCAACCATAACTGCTAGTACAGTACACAGTAAAAATGAGACAACGTTTTTCAGGACCATGGTGCTACATGAACAATACAAAAACTGCACTGAACTACGTAAACCAACACAAAAACTGCACTAGACTGCAGACCTGCCCAGGACTGCATAAAGTACACAGAACAGTGCAGACATTACAATAAATAATAAACAAGACAATAGGCACAGCAGAGGGCAGTAGGTTGGTAGGAAAATCTGTTACATAAATAAACAGCCTAATGGTGGCATCCGGGATTCTGTCCGTTTCTGTACTCCCGCCAAGTATTTCATTGCCACAGATGTAGTCTAATTTAATGTCCATTGGAGAGCAGAATGGACGGGAGTGCCGGCCGACTAGGGCTTGCTTTTTTCCTGGCACGGACTCCTGCCTGCTCGCCTCGCTTCCGCTTCCTCGTACACCGCCTACAACATCCCCAACTCCAGCCACCGACATCAGGCGACTCCAAGGACTGTAGGCCGGATACCCTCAGCAATCCGAGGTCACACAATCTAACCAGCAGATTATCATGCCCTTCCACCATGAAGCATAACTTCATAAGGTGACGCTTTGAGAAGTTGGTGTGTACTATCAAGGACCCTCGCTATCCAGTACATGCTCTCTTCTCCTTAGTACTATCAGGAAGGAGGTACAGGGGCTTGAGGATGCACATTCAATGTTTTAGGATCAGCTTCTTCATGTCTGCCATCAGATTTCTGAACAGACAATAAACTCCTGAACACTACCTCACTATTCCTCTTTTTCACGATTTAGTTTATTTCTTATTGTAGCATCTGGTAATAATTTATGTCTTGCACTGTACTGTTGCTGCAAAACAACAAACTTCACAACGTACTGTATGCAAGTGATAATGAAACTGATTTTAATTTGATCATCCAATATACACCCCCTGATGGAAGTTTCACCACAACAAGTGTACAAGATGCACTTCACTAGAGAAGGAAACCACAGACTGCAAAAGCTGTGGAGAGCAATACAAGAGAAGATTATTTCAGCTCGCTGTGATTCAGTTGAGATATGCAAGATTTCATATTGTGAAAACTATAAATCTTTGAATTAAATGCAATTTTACAATAAATATTAAATATGGAATCATACTGTTAAGAATGGATAAAGAATCCATTTTTAAGTAGTTCAGGGAGATAGTAATTATAGATTTGGCTGAATGTTTGAAACACTGGGTAAGCATGATCTGTACAGCTGGTTACAAAGCTCAATACTCATCTCCTTTTAGGGTTAAACAGCCACCATCAGGGCTAATTGTATAGATGCAATAACAGAAAGTCATCATCAGTACACTGCTTTGAAAGTGAATTATCACCAACTTACTTTTTTCCCCATTTTTTGTTTGATCAATAATTGTTCAAGCAATTACGGGAATAAGTTTAGAAGAACTATTGAGCTTGTCAACAACAGAAAGGAACCGAATTAGCACTCCTTTACAAATACCCTTCCAACATAATTGAAATTTTGTAGCTTCGACTTCTTAACAGACTGGCTTTTATGTACCTGATCAGGGACCAATTGAATCACACAAGGCATTTTCATTGAGCTTGAAGCAGGATATTTGGAAATAATTTTATGAGTTTAAAATTTGCTAATAAATCTGATAAAGTTACAGTTTATAATCATGAGATTTTTTTTCTTTCCCTGGTGAGTGGAGAGGTTTACTTACTTATTACAATAAAAAGTGAGACTACTTCTGCCATCAGTTCTACACTGTCTTCCAGCAGATTAATTCCACTGGTCCAATGTCTATTCATCATCTGCTGTAACCTTCATGTAATCTCTTTCTCATGTGTGCCTTGACTCAAAGATGAGTCAAGATGATTCCTTAGACCACGGATTTGTGGACTCAGCTCAGCACATCATGTAAACCAACCTTCCCCCCCCCCACCCCCGTCCGTATCTCCTGCTGCCAACATAATCAAAGGCCCCTCCCACCCCAGACATGCCCCCCACACCCTCCCTTCAGGTAGAAATACAGAAGCATGTACCACCAGGCTCAAGAATAGCTTCTTTTCCACTGTAATTAGATTATTGAATGGATGTCTTGTATAATAATATGGATTCTTCACAATCTGTGTTGTCATAGCCTTGCACCTTATAAAGAAACTGCACCACACTTCCTCTGTAATTCAAATACATATAGCTTTTCCCTTGTACGACCTTATTGTACTGATCTAAACAGAGGGTATGAATATGTGTGATAATAATAAACTGATTTACCATTTTTTCACTTACTGTCACACCAGGGACATCTCACTCTGGACAATTCAACTACAAACACATCTTTTCGCTGTGAGAGGAAACCAGGGCACACAGAGGTATCCCACAGAGAGTGCAGGTGAGAAGTGAACCAGGATCACTGGAGCTGTGGGACAGTGGATCCATGAGCTGTGCCACTCTGTCACAGGAAGGGAAGGTGGAAGGAAGCATATAAAGGTGCAAGTGTACTACTTGTCGGTATTCCGGGGCTCTGTTGTTGTAGACGGAACAGAGCGGGTGAGAGGGATGGGGGGAGGAGGGGCAGCGTTACAATTCAGGGTAAGTGTCCAATGACAGTGCTCAGTCAGGGCAGGCTGGAGAACTCTTCTAATAGGACCATAACATATAGGAGCAGAGTGGGCCATTTGGTCCATCAAGTCTGTTCTGCCATTCAAACATGGGCTGATTCAATTCTTCCAGTCATCCTCAGTCTCCTGCTTTCACCCTATACTCTTTGATGCCCTGACTAATCAAGCACCTATCTATCTCTGCCTTTAATACACCCAATGACTTGGCCTCGACAGCTGCTCATAGCAACAAATTCCACAAATTTACCTCCCTCTGAGTGAAGTAATTTCTCCGCATCTCAGTTCTAAAAGGATGTCCTTCAATCCTGAGGTCATGCCCTCTTGTCCTAGAATCCCCTATTATGGGTGGAACTAAGAAATAAGAAAGGTATGACTACGTTAATGGCGCCATATTTAGAGAAACAAATATGCAGAGTGATCACAGACTGTTGCAAGAAACATAAGGTTGTGAAAGAAGGCAATTTTAACATTCCATCTATTGTCAGGGAATCCAATACTGTAAATGGACTAATGGAATGGACTTATTGTTCAGGAATGTTTCCTTCATCAGTACACAGAAGTCCCAAGGAGAGAGTGCACAATACTTGATTTGTTAATAGGGAATGAGATGGGACAGGAGACAGAAGTTTGTGTAGGGGAACACTTTGCATCTCGTGATCACAATGCATTTACTTGCAAAGCAAATACGCAAAAAGATAGGTCTGGTCTGTGGGCTGAGATTCTAAATTGGAGGAAGGCTAATTTTGATGGTATCAGAAAAGGACACGGCAAGCAAGAACTGTGATAGGCTGTTTTCTGGCAAAAGCATACTTGGTAAGTGGGAAGCACTCAAAAGTTTTGAGCGTTCAAAACTTGTATGTGCCTGTCAGAATAAAAGGTAAAGATAACAGGTTTAGGGAACCTTAGTTTTCAGGAGATATTGAGACCCTAGTTAAGTAAAAAAAGGGAGATGCATTGTAGGTATAGGCAGGAAGGAACAAATGAAGTACTTCTGCTGAAAAAGAAATGAAAGAAAAATCAGGAGGGCTAAAAGAAGGCATGGGGTTGCCCTAGCAGACATAGTGAAGGAGAATCTTAAGGGATTCTACAAATACATTAAAAGCAAAAGGATTCCAAGGGACAAAATCGGTCCTCTGCAAGATCAGAATGGTAATCCATGCGTGGAGTTAAAAGAGATGGGGGAGATCATAAATAAATTTTTTGCAACTGTATTTACTCAGGAGATGGACACTATGGAAGTGAGGCAAAGTGGCACCAACTTCATAGACCCTACACAGCAGTGCTTCCCAACCTTTTTTAGCCCCACGCTCTGATAAAGCACGTTCATCCTTGCCAATGCTACTCTTAGGCACAATATACTTTCTTGCACCCCCCCCCCCCCATAGAGTAGAACATGTCTACCATATGCTGACATGAGAAAAGTGATTCTGCTTTAAATTTTTATTTGTCTTTAAACCCAGCTTATACAGTAACTGACTGAAGTACAGCAGCTTTGATATCAATGTGAATCTTGTGCTTCGCCATTCCCTCTCCACCATCTTCTAACTCTGACTCCTCATTATTTTTTCTCCAGTCCAGCTGAAGGGATTTGGCCTGAAAAGTTGACTGTACTCTTTTCCATAGATACTCCCTGACTTACTGATTTCCTCAGCATTTTGTGTGTGTTGCTTGGATTTCACTCACTGATGTTCACTCGTTTGTGATTCTTGAGCTTGATGGTTCTTTGCAAGAGTTGAAATATCTGGTTTAAGTTCTGACAGCTAAAGCCTTAAGTCTCCATGTGTAACAATGTCCAAGTGGTTTCTGTTTTTTGTGAGTATGTGGTTCACTGCACTGAAGTCTCTTTCAACAAGGTCGAGATTGAACAAGTTAGGTCTTTATTCTTTGGAGCGTAGAAGGTTGAGGGGGGACTTGATAGAGGTATTTAAAATTATGAGGGGGATAGATAGAGTTTACATGGATCGGCTTTTTCCATTGAGAGTAGGGGAGATTCAAACAAGACGACATGAGTTGAGAGTTAGGGGGTAAAAGTTTAAGGGTAACACGAGGGGGAATTTCTTTACTCAGAGAGCGGTAGCTGTGTAGAATGAGCTTCCAGTAGAAGTGGTAGAGGCAGGTTCGGTATTGTCATTTAAAGCAAAATTGGATAGGTATATGGACAGGAAAGGAATGGAGGGTTATGGGCTGAGTGCGAGTCAGTGTGACTAGGTGAGGGTAAGCGTTCGGCATGGACTAGAAGGGCCAAGATGGTCTGCTTCCATGCTGTAATTGTTATATGGTTATAAGGTAGGAGGATGGGAATGCAATGAAGAGCAGTTTGACTTTTTTCCAAAGAAGATGACAATGTAGCCACTACCCACAAAAGCCAACATTTTGAAAAGCATTTTTGCTTCTTCATTATTTTGAATTTGCATAAATTTTTCTTGTAAGCTCTCTTCATGTTCTTCCACCTTGTGAAGAAATGGGTTAATTACCAGTCCAGAATTCCCAGTTCATTCAACTCCTTGAATGGATTCTGAAAATCCTTCTTCAGTGACCACAGGTGTGAACAGTACTCTTGCAAATCACTGTCCGTGAAAGAGAGTGCCGTACTTCCCAGGCAAGGAAACTGTGAAAACATCTTTCTCCCAATATTTTGCTTATATATTTCCAATTTTCTGATTAAAGTGGACACAGCTCTTTTTGCCTGGATTAAATTGTAAGTCTCACCCTGCAATTTCATATTTAGACTGTTATTTTTTTTCATACAGATTGGCTAGGTATGTCATATCTCCACATAGAAGTTCAATCTTTTTTCTCAAGCTCTTGTCGACATTGAATAAAAATTCAACCACACTGTGAAAAAGATCAAAGAAACATTTTAAGCAGCAGCCTTTTGACAGCCAAAACACTTGAGTGTGAAAAAACAAAGGTTCAAACTCTTCTTCGTTATCTTGGCATAACTGGTGAAATATTCTGCTATTTAATGAATGCACTTTAATTTTGTTGATAGCAGATATTACAAGAGTCATGCTTGATAAAAGTTGCTGGCTGAGGTTTTTGGCTGTGAAATGTTGTCAATGAATTATACAATAGATTGCAAACAGACTTGGAATTTATTTTTTCATAAATGCCACTAAACCAGCATGGCGACCTGTCATATATGGTGCTCCATCTGTTGTACAATAAATCATGTTCCTAATCGGAGTATTTTTATCCTCAAATATATTTTGAGCTCATCATGAATTGATTCTCCGTTGATATTTGTTTTTACCTTTTTAGAAGAGAATCTCTTCGTAACTATTTCCGTTTTTGGCAAACCATACATATGTCATTAGCAATGCCTCATTGTTTTGCACAGTTCACTCATCCAGTTGTATCCCAAATCTTGTTATTTGTAGCTCTGTACATAGTTGAAACTCAATGTCTTCACTTACTTCATCAATACGACGAGCTACAGAGTTATTGGTCAGAGGAATCGATTTTAAAATATTGTATCCATTCTGAGAACAGTGGTGAGCACTTCTGATACTCCAGACATTATTAATCTGTCACCAATTGCACGAGATTTTCTACACTTGGCAATCATTTTGAAAATGTTATAAGCAATGAGACTACTATCTGGGTCATTTTGAAAAGAACAAGTATTCTAGAGGAGAGTCAACAGGTTCACTGATTGGCTCTATTTCACCGTTTGGTTCCGGTCAGTGCTGTATCATTGCGTGACCTGCTTTTTGTAGATCTGTAGAGAAAATTGAGACGGTGTGCTTGATATACCAACTGTTAAATTGCATGAACAGGTTCCGTGCCATGAATCAAGGGGAAGTTTTGGGCACCCTGGTTGCTAAACTATGCATCCACAATAATGTCTGTTTTGTTGGTAAGTCAGATGAGATTGTCGAGTTTCAGGTGCATTGTGACAATGAGTGCTCACTGCCTACAAAGCTATGGTTCTTCCTGTGTCCAGAGCCTCAGTCTTCTTTTTTTGGAAGTGCCTGCTCTACTAACAGTCAGTCAGGTCTCATGCCTCAAGTTAGGGTGCCACTTAAGGCCCCCTCCCAAAGTATCTTTAACGTCCCTGATGTCTTCCATTTACCCTAATGCCCCCTTAGGACACGTAACCGCCCCATTGGGCATCACTGATATACAGATTACAGAGAAGATGTTTGCTGTCCTGAGGCAAATTAGGGTGTATACTTCCCCAAGGCTTGACAAGGTGTTCCCCTCTGCAGGAGACAAGTACAGAAATTGCCAGGGCTCTGGCAGAAATATTTATTTCATCCTTGGTGACAGGAGGCGTACCAGAGGATTGAAGGATAGCTAATGTTGTTCCGTTGTTTAAGAAAGGCTCTAAAAATAGACCAGGGAATTATAGGCCGGTGAGCCTGACATCAGTAACAGGAAAATTATTCAAAGGAGTCCAGCTATATAAGTATTTGAATAGACATGGACTGATTAAGGGTAGTCAACTTTGCTTTATGCGTGGTCTAAACAATCTTATAGAGTTTTTTGAGAAAGTTACCAGGAAGTTTGATGAAGGTAAGGCAAAGAAGATGCTGTCTTCATGGACTTTAGCAAGGCATATGACGAGGTCCCTCATGGAAGGTTGTCAAGATAATGTAGTAAATTGGATTAGACACTGGCTTTGTGGGAGAAGCCAGAGTGTGGTAGTAGAGAGTTGCCTCCCCGACTGGAGGCCTGTGACTGGTGGTGTAACAATGGGATCAGTAAGAGGCCCTTTCTCTATCAACGATCTGGATAATAATGTGGTTAACTGGCTCAGCAAATTTGTGGATGATACAGAGATTGGGGGTGTAGTGGACAGCGAAGAGGACTATCGGGTATAGCAGTGGGATCTGTATCAGCTGGGAAAGTGGGCTGGAAAATAAAGATGAAATGTAATACAGACATGTGAAAGGTGTTGCACCTCATTAGGGCCAGGATAGGTCCTACACAGTGAATGGTAGGTGACCGAGGAGTGCAGTAGAACAAAGGGACTGAGGAATACAGGTCCATAATTCACTTGTGTAGGGTTCCTTAAAAGTTAATTTGCATTTTGAGTCGGTGATGTGGAAGACAAAAGCAATGTTAGCATTAATTTCAAAAGGACGAGAATATAACAGCAAGAATGTAATGTTGAGTCTTTGTAAAGCACTGGTGAGGACTAATATGAAATACTGAGAGCAGTTTTAGGCCTAAAAAATAATATACTGACATGGGAGAAAGTTCAAAGGAGGATCACAAAAATTATTCTGGGTTTGAAAGGCTTGTCATATGAAGAGCGTTCTATTGGTCTGGGCCTGTATTCACTGGAATTCAGAAGAATGAGGGGTGACCTAATTGAAATCTAACAAATGCTGAAAGGCCTCGATAGCGTGGATGTGCAGAGGATGTTTCCTATGGAGGGAAAGTCTAAGACCAGAGGAAATAGCTTCAGAATCGAAGGGTGTCCTTTTAGAATGGAGATGAGGAGGAATTTCTTTAGCCAGAGAGTGGTGAATCTGTGGAATTCATTGCCACAGGCAGCTGTGGAGGCCGAGTCATTGGGTGCATTTAAGGCAAAGGTTGATGGATTCTTGATTAGTTAGGGCATGAAGGGATACGGGGGAAGGTAGGAGATTGGGGCTGAGAAGGAAAATGTATCAGCCATAATGAAATGGTGGAGCAGAATCAATGGGCCAAATGGCTTAATTCTGCTCCTATATCTTATGGTCTTACGGTTTTATGGAAAGTGGCATCACAGGTACATAGGGTCGTAAAGAAAGCTTTTGGTACTTTGGCCTTTAAAAATCAACGGAAACACTCAAAATGCTGGAGAAACTCAGCAGGCTAGGCAGTATCAATGGAAAAGAGTACTGTCAACGTTTTGAGCCAAGGGCCTTCATCAGCATCGACTGTACTCTTTTCCATAGGTGACAGCTGGCCATGAAGGGTCTCGGCCTGAAAAGTTGACTGTACTCTTTTCTACAGATGCTGCCTCACCTGCTGAGCTCCTCCAGCATTTTGAGTGAGTTGCTTGGATTTCTAACATCTGCAGATTTTCTCTTGTTTGTATTTGCAGGATTTGCAGGATATAGGATGTTATGTTGAAGTTGTCTAAGATATTGAGGTCTAATTTGGAGGATTGTGTGCAGTTCTGATTAACTACCTACAGCAAAGAAGTAAAATAAGGTTGAGAGAATACGGAGAAATTTACAAGGATGTTTCCAGGTCTGGAGGACCTGCGTTATAAGGAAAGACTGAATAGGTTAGGACTTTATTCCTTGGAACATAGAAGATTGAGAGGAGATTTGACAGAGCATATAAAATTATGAGGGGTATAGATAGGGTAAATGCAAGCAGGCTTTTTCCACTGAGTTTGGGTGAGACTACAACCAGAGGTCATGGATTAAGATTAAAGGTGAAAAGTTTAATGGGAAAACGAGGGGAAATTTCTTCACTCAGAGAGTCATGAGAGTGTGGAACAAGCTGTCAGCAGAAGTGGTGCATGTGAGCTCGATTTCAACGTTTAAGAAAGGTTTGGATAGGTACATGAATGGTAGGGGTATGGAGGGTTGTGGTCCCATTACAGATTGATGGGAATAGGTTGCTTAAATGGTTCGGCATGGACCATATGGGCTGAAGGGCCTGTTTCCGTGCTGTACTTCTCTATGACTCTACATGTTGGGGACACAAGGTAATCAAGGAACTAGGGCATCAAGTCAAAAAGAGGTAACTTTGGCACAGCCCCTATTGAATAGTGGTGGTAGACTCGCGGGATGAAGTAGGGCTTTTCCTGTGCTTTGTTTAATGTTTTACTCCAAAATGGGTTACAGTTAGCAAGTTGTAGGCATGCTGTGTTGGTGCCAGAGGCATGGCAACATTTTCAGGCTGACCCAGCACATGTCATTGGCACAAATGACACACTACACTGCACGTTTGGATCTACATGTGACAAATAAAGCTGAACCTGAACATTTCAAAGCTCCAATGGCCATTTGCATACATCATTCCTAACTCAGTTTATTCTCTACAGATGTTACCACTCACCTACACACCAAGGGCAATTTATAGTGCCAGTTAACCTAACTGCCTGCAAGAAGCTGAAGAGAGTAATGGACTTTGCCCAATTCAGTACAGTTGCATCCCTTCCCACCCTCAGAGGTATCTACTGAAAGTGCTGTCTCCTTAAGGCAACATCAATCATCAAAGATCCCACCATCTTGGCCAAACCAGCTTCTCACAGTTAACCATCAAGCAGGAGGTACAGAAGCTTAAAGTCACACACCAAAAGATTCAAGAACAGATTAAAGTCCCACACCAACAGATTCAAGAGCAGCTACTTTCTTTCAACCATTCCATCCTTGAAAAAACCAGCACAACCCGGTACAACTACAGTTTAGAAACACTTTGCACTAACATTGACTTTGAGTTTGTTTGTGTTTAATCGTGTTTTCTTGTAGAAATTTTGCATAATTTATATTCATATTTTTCTTGTGAATGCTGTTCTGTGCCTGTGATGCTGCAGCAAGTAAGCTTTCTATTGCATGTGCACACATGTACTTGATCAGCTGATAATAAAATCAACTTTTATTTTGTTCTTTGGGAAGTGAGAGGAAATGGGAACTATCAATAGAAACCTATCTGGTCACAGTGCAAAGGTGCAAACGCTAAACAGGCAGAGGTTGGGAGTGAACCGGGGGATCAGGAACTGCGAGCAGTTGCTCTGTTAGCTAAGCCCTGTTGCATCTACCTTGGGAGAAAAACATGGTCATCCCTCTTGAAAAACACACAGTCATCCATTTTAAAAAAAGAATACAGTCATCCCTCTTGAAAAACACACAGTCATCCCTTTTGAAAACAAAACACACAGTCATCCCTCTTGAAAAAACACACAGTCATCCCTCTTGAAAAAAGAACATGGTCATCTCTCTTGAAAAAAACACACGGTCATCCCTTTTGAAAAACACACGGTCATCCCTTTTGAAAACAAAACACACGGTCATTCCTCTTAAAAAAAGAATACAGTCATCCCTCCTGAAAAAACACAGTCATTCCTCTTGAAAACAGAACATGGTCATCCCTCTTGAAAAACAACAAATGGACATCGCTGTACGTGTGCTTTCATACATGCATCAAAGCCCCAATCACTTTGTGACTTGTGGAACCTAAATGGAATGGTTCCAGGAAATTAAAAGAACGTGGCTTGTCTTCAGTTTTTAGAGATTTGTCATCTCAGAAGCTTGAACAAACAATTTCCTTTCATCATTACAGAAAAAATAACCCACAGAAGTTTGACTTTTAGTAACTGCATTAGAAATTTGTTAAACCTAACAAACAGAAGAAATGATAATAACAGACTACAAATCTAAAGAGTGGACAATTGCACCAAACTGAGATGCATGTATTCTCAGAAGAAATCTACCACCCTGCCAATCCCAGAGGCTGTCGATTTCCAGCAGCAGATCTGGTTTATTTATAAATCTTCAGTTTAGTGTATTCATGGTGATGCTGATTCATGAGCAGGAAACTCCTTCATCCACTCTATCTGCCTATTATACATACAACTTCTCCCACTGCTCCCAACTGCCCTCCACCTGCCTCACTTGATCTCACCTTCCTCTCCAGTCAGGTTCCATCAGCAGCAGCCTTTTGTTGATCCACACCTATTACCCCCCTGCGTCGGTTGCCTTTTCGACCTTTGCCTCCATCTGCTCATCACTCCTTCTCATCTGGGTCCGTGTATCACTTGCAAGCTGAAGCTTCACTTTTCTGCGCTGCCAATTTCCCCATCTCAGTCCAGATGAAGGGACTCAACCAAATATGTTCCATTCCCTTTCACAGTTTAACAAAGAAATTTACTTATTTTTGGGTGAGGGATGGGTGTGGAGGTGGGTGATGGAGGACATTGCACCCACCAAACTCTCCACTCCACTGTTGTATCAATGTTACCATCCTCTAACCAGGATTTACACCTGCTGAATGATGTTTTAAATCCCATGAATGACAAGTTAATTAGTCATTGCATGAGGAATTAAAACACTACTCATTATCTAATTTATATCCACAACCCCAGCTCTGCCTAACTTGAAGTAGTGCTTTAGGTTTAACTTTTGTGTGCTATTTATAATCAGAGAAACCTCTCCAGCACTCCCTTTCATTCACTTCCTTTTGTGATTGAGTAGAGTAGGTTTTAGTACCAACATGACAACCTTGTACATCACTTACTTAGCAGCCAAGTACCACATACTGTCAACATTATAAATTGCTGCTGCACTAGGAGTGGATAAGCCCTGTATTTCTTCTACTGCACATCCAGAATCTCCTTTATCCCGTTTACAAGCTAACTCACCGAGCACATACACCTCTTACACGTCAGGCTTCTTCGCTATATGATACTAATCTTTATCCAAGTGGCCACTTGTTATATATCGCCTGTACCAGGGTCTTCCGCTGCTCTAGCCCATCGACTTCAAGGTTTGATGTGTTGTGTATTCAGAGATGCACTTCTGCACATCAGTTATTTGATTTGCTGTCACCTTGCTACTAGCTTGAGCCAGTCAGGCTATCCCTCTCTGCCCTTTCTCATTAACAAGGCATTTTCACCCACAGAAATGCACCTCACTGGATATTTGTTTTGTTTATCGCCCCATTCTCTGTAAACTCTAGAAACTGTTGTGCTTCAAAATCCCAGGAGAACAGCAGTTTCTGATATACTCAAACCACCCTGTCTGGCACCAGCAAAGGAGAATGAGGGAAATTATGAGGAGTATACTCAGGCTTTTTCCACTGAGGTTGAGTGAAATTAGTCACTTCAGTCATATTTCTTCCCCATTCTAATGGTTGGTCTGAACAACAACTAAAACTCTTGTATGTTTCTGTAACCACAGTGTCTGTACGTTTTTATACATTGAGCGGCTGCCACCATTGGCTGATTAGATATTAGCATTACTGAGTGGTGTACAGGTGTACCTAATAAAGTGGCCACTGAGTGTATATAAAGCATTTCATTTTTTTAATCTTACTTGAAACATAACCCATGGAGAAACAGCAACTGCAGCACTCAACTTCAGGCAAGCATCTTCCAGTCACCCCCTTCTCCACCCCTGTAGCCAGATCTCAGTAACTGAGGTTTCACACATATTTGCATGAAGGTTGTAGTTTCAATGGGCATACTTAAATTATATTGATTTTATGTCAAGTTATGCTTCTGTAAATTGCAGAAATAAAACACAATCTTTGCGACTCAAGTAAAGCATGATATCAAAATATGCACTGATCTTAGCAGTGGATAGAAGTGTAATTAGTTAGGATGCTGACTAAACTGATTCAAGTTATAATTGACACTGATCCTATGGGTTTAACTCTTATGCAATGAATTCTACTTTTAAACTGGCAATTCTCTGCAACATGGATCTATTTCAGTTTACATGTGTAATAAGTGCAAGTAAGTTAGTTAGCCCTTTTACATCACTCTCAATTTTCAATGACACAAACCATCCTGAATGAAATGTGGCAGCATCCCATTACTCACTTTGGGCTATTGCACTTCCATAATTCCTGTATGACGTAAAACAATAATTTGCCTACTGAGCAAATACCTGTTCACAGGACAATTTCACCCTCCCCCACTAATTTCCCCTGTAGCATGTTCTCCCCACATTCCCATGAAAACTTGCTCTCATCCTACTATTCATTTATGTACAAAGAGTAATATGCAGTGGCCAATTAATCTATAATGGAGGTCACTGGAGCTGTAACTCCACTGGCTCTGGCATGGTACTGCCATTGTTTTCTCAATGCTCATCCACCAGCATCCAGCAACAAGGACACTCCACTGAACTGGATTTGCAGGACTGCGTCAGCAAATTTGCAGACAGCAAGACTGGAGTTGCAAAGACAGCTATCAATGCTTGCAGTGGGAGCTGAGCTAGATGAAAAGATGGGTTGAAAAATGCCAGATATAACTTAATGCAGACAATGTTGAAGTGTTGCAGCTTGTGAGGACAAACCTAGACAGGACCTACACAGGGTACTGAGGAGTGTGGTGAGTGAAGGATCTGGGAATACAGACCCATAATTTCTTGAGAGCAGTGTTGCAGGTAGATTGGATCATAAAGGTAAATTTTGTAACATTGGCTTGCCTGAAGTACTGGGTACAGGAGTAGGATGTTATTTTGAAGTGATATAAGATTTTGTGGTGAGGCCAAATATGGAGCATTGTGAGCAGCTCTGGTCACAGCTACAGGAAAGATGCCAATAAAATTGAAAGTGTGCATATTGCTGGGACCTAATGACCTAAGTTATAGGGAAAGGTTGAATAGGTTAGGACTTTATTCTCTGGAGCAAATGATAAGGAGGGAAGTTATGAGGAGTATATTCAGGCTTTTTCCACTGAGGTTGAGTGAGATTAGAGCTAAAAGTTACAGGTGGAGGATGAAAGGTTAAACATTTAAGGGGGTACTGATTCACTCAGAGGGTGGTGCCTGTGTGAATGAGCTGCAAGGGGAATTGATAGACGTTGGTTTGATTGCAACATTTAAGAGAAATTTTAACGGGTATGTAGATGGAATGGGTATGGAGGGCTATGGGCGAGGTGTGGATTGATGCAACTTGGCAGAACAAGAGTTCAGCATGGACTGGGGCGGGGGGGTGGGGGCAAAGGACTTGTTTTTTGTGCTGTTGTATTCCATGACTCTATGACAGTATGTTACAAGTGGTGTCAGGTGATCAATGAGCCCAACAACCAAATACCTGTGGCACTCAGTCAAATTTACCATCCAGACCCAGAGGTAACAAATAACCTTAAGGCAGTTCTCCTGGCTGAATATTCATTTGTCATTCAATACCACAAAAACAGATGACCTGTTTGCTGTTTATGGGAGCTTGTTTAACACAAATGTAATGCTGTATTTGCTATAAAACAGCGACTGATGTCCTTCACTGTCTGAAAGCTCTTTCAGACATCCCAAGGTCACTTAAGTGTTATCTAAGGCATCTTTCCTGTTATAGGGAGAGGAAGCCATTCAGCCCACACTGTCTATGCCAACCCAAAATATTTTTGAGATTCATTCTACTTTCCAATGCTGAGTACACCTTCTTGTCATTAAGACACATCAACATATCATCCAGGTACATTCTGAGGGTTTTGACTTTCACTGTTATTTTAAACAGACCCATCAATTACAAGAGCAGAATTACACCATTTTTCCTATGTGTCTGCACCACCATCCATTCATGGCTGACTTCTAATTCAGCTCGTTTCTCTCACCTTTTCTCCATAATCCATCAGCTCATTTACCAATCAAGAACCTATGAATTTCTGCTTTGAATCCACTGTAATCAAAAAGCTGCAAATATTAGAAATCTGAAACAAAAACTGAAAATGCTGGAAATACTTGGCAGGTCAGGCAGCATCTATAGAAAGAGAAGGAAGAAGACAGAAACTACTTCAAGTCCTCTTTGCACAAATTTATTTCCTCTCAACTCTACTCATCTGTGTGATCAGAGGAAGCACGAGCTGATCCCTCAGCCCCTCAAAACTGTTCCCTTAAATAGCACATATACACTTTGATAAAGGAAGTGCCTTGACATTGTTTCATTAAGTCAATTTGATTGTGGTTGATCTGATTACTGGCGTCAACCATAATTTCCTCTCTGTTCTCCATAACCCTCTACTTGCCAATAACACAAAGATCTTTCTCAACATTAAATATATTCATTATCTAAACAACTAATGACACTTTGATAGAATGATTGTAAATCTGTAAAATGCAGTTATGAAATTTTCTGCTGAAATAACATTTACTAACTTTAATATCCTCACTATTCCCCCAATCCACTGTTCAAATTTATTGACCTTCTATTTTAAAAAAACTCTCCTGTCCTTATCCAAATCCAAACCCAGATGATATCATGATAAAATTTCAAAATGAGCTTCTTTTATCCAAATTTGTGCAATATGTGAAACAAAGTTTTGGATTTTAATGTTGCACATTGTTGCTGAGGTGTTTGCAGATTATCAAAGTGTTTTCAAAGTTCAAGGTCCAAAGTAAATTCATTATCAAAGTACATATATATATCATTATAAACAACCTTGATATTAATTTTCTTGCAGGCATATTAGTCTGCACTGACTTGGGCATTCAACCAGCGAGCAAAAGAAAAAAAAAGTGCAAATTCAAAAATTCTTTGTAATTGCACTTACGTGCTGGACCCAGAACAACTCCTCTGACATGATAACACCAAGGAATTTAAAATTGCTGGCCCTCTCAGTCTCTGATCCTCCAATGAGGACTGGCTCATGGACTCTGGTTTCATCCACCTGAAGTCCATAATCAGCAGCTTCATCTTGCTGACATTGAGTGAGAGGGTATTGCTGTAGCACCACTCTGTCAGGTTTTCAATCTCCCTCCTATATGCTGATTCACACTATCTTTGGTTCAGCCAACGACAGTAGTGGTGTCAGCAAACTTGAATATGGCATTGGAATGGTGCTTAGCCACACAGCCATAAGTGGAAAGTGAGTAAAGCAGGGGCCTATGCACACAGTCTTATGGTGCACCTGTGCTAATTGCTAATGGAGATTGTGGAGGAGATGTTGTTGCCAATCTGAACTGACTGGTGTCTGTAAGTGTCCAATCAAGGATCCAATTGACAAGGAAGGTATTGAAGGCAAGGTCTTGAAGCTTATTGATTAGTTTTGAGGGGATGTTAATATTGAATGCCAAGCTGTAGTTGATAAAGAGCATCATGATGTTGCATCTTTGCTGTCCAGACGTTCCAGGGTTGAGTGAAGAGCCAATGAGATGGCATATGCTGTGGACCTGTTGCATCATTAAGCAAATTGGAATGGATCCAAGTTGCTCCTCAGGTAGGACCTCTCAAAACATTTCATCTCTATGGGTGCAAGTGCAATGGAATGATAGCAGGTTACCACATTCTTCTTATATGTGAAGTCTGCTTGAAGCAGGTGGTACCTCAGACTGCCGAAGCGAGAGGTTAAAGATTTCCGTGAACATTCCAAACAGTTGAAGAGCACAGGTCGTTAATACTTGGCCAGGTACCCTGCCTGGGCCGG
Source organism: Hypanus sabinus (assembly GCF_030144855.1). Taxonomy (NCBI): domain Eukaryota; kingdom Metazoa; phylum Chordata; class Chondrichthyes; order Myliobatiformes; family Dasyatidae; genus Hypanus; species Hypanus sabinus. The sequence continues at coordinate 7,147,135 of NC_082727.1, forward strand.
ATGCAGCTTATGCAGTTAATGCAGGTCCAACACACAAATGCTAATTTGTTTTGTTGGTGGTGGACACATCTTTGGTCAGCTAGCAGTAAAACAGAGGCAAGACATCAGACGGGAAACTCTACCACTTTGGACATTAACTCCCTATTCATTAATGAGTAAAATTAAAACTGTGAATGAAGATCACCAGATATTAAAGTGCCTGACATACTCAGCAGCTTAGGCTGCATCTGTGGGAAATGAAACAGAACAAATAAGCTTGCACAATAGCTGAACAAGTAGATTGATGTCCCACACTTTCCGGAACCTGGGTTCAATCCTATCCTCATGCACTGTGTTGTGCTTGAACTTTTGATCTAACAATTTATCTTGTAATGGCTGTTGCACCTTATTTGTCTACCTCTACGGCATATTCCCTTTAACTGGAACACTATATTCTGCATTCTGTTTTGATTTAACTTCGGTACTACCTCAACGTAATAACATTTGAAATTATCTGTCTGATTATCATAGAACAAAAGATTTACACTGTATCTCAATACATAAGATCTCGGAGCAGAACTAGGCCATTTGGGATGTTGAGTCTGCTCCACCATTTCATCATGGCTGATCCATTTCTCCTCTCAGCCCCAATCTCCTGCCTTCTCTCCATATTCCTTCCACACCTTGACCAGTCAATAGTCTATTAAACTCTGTCTCAAATAATTGTAAAGACTTGGCCTCCACAGCTGCCTGTGACAAGATATCTCCACCCTCTGAGATGGTGGTGCAACACAGCTTGCAGTGGCCACTCCGGAGCTGATATCTGTTATTTGTTAAGTGGGGTACCGTGCGCAATCCTAATCTGATGAAAATCGGATGTGGGAGCACGGAGGAACATCCGGAAATCTCCAGGAAGGCCCTCTTTGTTGCTGCTACTGCTGTGAGGTCCAGGTCTCTGCTGAGAAGAACAGGCCCCCAGTCCTCAGGGTCGTGTTGCCTGTGGTCATTGGCGGGGACGTCTTAATACACTTGGCAGGGGATGGTGCTCGGAGAAGCTGTGCCAGAGGGGATGGTTGGAGGCTCGGAGGTTCGACGGACTCGGAGTCCGCTGCGGTCGGGGCGCTTTCACTGTGTGCTATGCCTGCGAGGATGGGTCCGGCGGCGCCATGGAAGTCCGTAGCAGGGGTATTCCCTTCTGCCACCTGCGTGGGATGACGAGTCTATCGGGACCCTAAGGACTTGTGGAAACTCTGTGGTGGTTTCTTTCGAACTTATAGTCTTTTAACATCTTTGGACTAATTTTACTGTGCCCATGGTCCGTTTTTTTTTTATCAATTATGCTATTGTTTGCACTGTTGTAACTATGTGGTTTTGTGCAGGTCTTGTAGCTTTAGTTTTTGGTCTTGTTTTGTCTGGTGGATTTGGAGCTCCTTTCCGGGGAAAGCGCTAAGACAGTAGCACGATATTAATACGCAGCAGCCTCTCCGAACTCTGGATTGGAGATTGCCAAACGTTATGTGGGTTTTAGGGTGTAGTCTGTTTTATCATATGCTTTTGCGATATCATTCTGGAGGAACGTTGTCTCATTTTTTAACTGCATCACATTTGTGGTTTCTAAATGACAATAAACTGAAACTGAACTGAACTGATATTCCAGAGATCACCACTCTCTGGCAAAAGAAATTTCTCCTCATCTTTTTTCTAAAAGTACACCTCTCTATTCTGAGAATGTGTCCTCTGGTCCCAGACGCTCCCACCATAGCGTCCATCCTCTCCACAGTTCCCTCAATCAAGATCTTTCATGTTCAATACATTTCAATGAGGTCACACCTCATTCTTCTGAATTCTAGTGAATACAGGCCCAGAGCCATCAAACGCTCTTCATATGACAAGTCATTCAAACTTGCAATCATTTTTGTGAAACTGCTTTGAACCTTCTCTAGTGTCAGCACATCATTTCTAAGATAAGGGGCCTAAAACTACTCACAACTCATGTTCCAGCATTACATCCTGCTTTTATATTCTAGTTCTCTTGAAATAAATCTCAGCATCACATTTGTGTTCCTCATCACAAACTCAATCTGTAAATTAACCTTTAGAGAATCCTGAAGGACCCCCAAATCCCCTTGTAGCACAGATTTTTGTCTGTCACTCAGTGTTTGAGGATGGCCTGCTCTAGGCGGATCTATAGCTGTCTCATATCATTTTCATTTCTTGATGATTGACTTAATTGTACTCCAAGGGATATTCAGTGACTTGGAAATTTTCTTGTATCCATCTCCTGACTTGTGCTTTTCAGTAACCTTTTCACGGAGTTACTTGGAGTGTTCTTTTGTCTTCATGGTGTAGTTTTTGCCAGGGTACTGACTCACCAGTAGTTGGATCTTCCAAATACAGGTGTATTTTTATTACAATCAATTGAAACATTTTGACTGCACACAGTGATCTCCATTTAACTAATTATGTGACTACTAAAACCAATTGGCTGCACCAGTGATGATTTGGTGTGTCATATTAAAGGGGAGGGGTGAATACTTATGCAATCAATTTTTTTTATTATTTGTAATTAATTTAGGACACTTTGTAGAGATCTGTTTTCACTTTGACACAGAAGAGTCTTTTTCTGTTAATCAATATCAAAGCAGCCCAATTAAATCCACTGTGATTCAATGTTGTGCCCAGGTGGATTGGAGGAGGATTAATCCCGCCAGGGATTATGGCAGAGCAAAGATGGCTGAAGTCTCTGGGAATAGTTCACAAGGGACAGGGTGGATATGTCCCAGAGAAGAAGTAGTTCTTAAAGGGCAAAGTAGGCAACCTTGGCTGACTAGAGATGTTAAGGACCACATAAAAACCAAGGAAAGGGCATATAAGATAGCAAAAGTGAGTGAGAAGTTGGACAATTGGGAAGCATTTAAAATCCAACAGAAGGCAACTAAAAAGGTATCAGAAGGGAAAAGATGAAATGTGAGGGCAAACTAGCCAATAATATAAAGCAGGATACTAAAATTGCTTTTAGTTATATGAAGAGTAAAAGAGATGTGACAGTTGATATTGGACCATGGAAAATGATGCTGGTGAGGTAGGAATGGGGGACAGAGAAATGGCAGATGACCTTAATGGGTACTTTGCATCTGTCTTCACTGTGGAAGACACAAGCATTGAAAAATTTTGGAGGACTAGAGAAAAATGTAGGCAAGTGGCTATAGTTTTGGTAGGTATCTTGGTCAGCATGGATGAATTGGGTCGAAGGACCTGTTTCCATCCGCTATTATTTGATGACTCTATGAAATGGAGCTAGGGGAAGTTCATGAGGGTCTGAAGTTGTCAGGCTGAGGTCTCTGTTGTGAGTCCTGTTAGGTAAACTCATTCTTGGACACTTGAGTTGAACATACAAAAGATAAAAAGTTTTTTGTTAAAATGCTAACTAAATAAAATAATACCGTTAACTAACTGAACCCACCAGTATATTGTACAATTAGTGCAGGTAAGTGATGATGAATTCCTTGCCCTTCACCTGCCCCTTGGTGTCCCTTTTGAGATTCAGCTCATCCAAGGTCTTATTTCAGTGACAGTCGATTCCAACAGCTCAAGGTTCACTCTTGCTGCAGTGGTTGGACATATCCCCAACAGACTGCAGCAGAGTGTGATTGAAAATGGTTGCTTCACTGGTGACCCACTAATAGCGAGCCTGTCCAATTGAGTTCACGCCTCACTAGTTGCCTTTGAAGAGCAGATACGTTTCACTTGGACATTTTTCCATAAGTCCTTTTATCTTGGTGTTCAGTTTGTAATGAGAAGGGCAGTCATGTTTAAATGGTGCCGTTTTAGACTGTGCTGCAGACAGATACTGCTATTAACACTGGATTTTACATAGTTGAGTCTCCATTTTATTAATCACAAAGGAACGAATATTTAATGATAAAAAAATGTTCGGAGATGGCTTTCTTCAGAGTTCTTTTATTTAATTACAATTCACCCTTGAAGTACAATCATAATACTATTTCTGCATAATGTCGAAATATGATTTCATGTGGAGTGAAGAGCTTGTGGAAAAAGTGGACTTGCTGGACTACTCATCCAAAAGATTGAACTAATGATCACAGGCTCATGAGTTTAAATCTCAATGATACATCTGGGGCATTAAAATTCAACTAATGAATTGGATTATTTAGAAAGGAAAGTCCTAGTATAGGAAAAGGGAACTAAAAACACTACTGGATTGTTATAAATACCTATTGCTTTTAACGTTCAAAATGTTCTAAATAAAATTTATTATCAGGGTGCATACATGTCACCACATACAACCCTGAGATCCGTTTTCCTGCAGGCATTCTTAGCAAATCTATAGAACAGTAACTGTAAACAGGATCAATGAACAACAAACTGAGCAAATATGAATAATTTACAATAAATAATGAGAATGGAATAATAAGATATAGAGTCCCTAAAGTGAGATAATTGGTTATGGGAACATCAGAAATAGAATGAGTGTAGTTATCCTCTTTTGTTCAGGAGCCCAATGGTTGGTAATTGTTCTTGAACCTGGTGGTGCGAGTCCTGAGGTATTTGTACCTTCTACCTGATGGTAGAAGGAGGAAAGATAATGGCCTGGGTGGTGAGGATCTTTGATGGATACTGCTTTTCACAACAATGTTTCATGTGGATATGCTGAATGGTGGAGAGGGCTTTACCCATGATGTACTGGACCAAATCCACCACCTTTTGTAAGATTTCCCACTCAAAGGCATTAGTCTTTCCATACCAGGCCGTAATGCAGCCAGTCAGCACACTTTTCACCATGCAGTTAAAGAAGTTTCTCTGCAGACTCCAGAAAAGCTTTCTCTACTACCTTCAAGGATGAGAAACCTGTTTGGATTTTATTTGACTCCGTTCACAGAGCAACATGGGACAGTCTACATCAGTGAGATGCTCTAAGTTTCTAGAATCTGCAGTTTTTCATGTCTCCTTGGTTGACACATACGAAAGGGCTTACCAATAAGTATGCTGAGAGTTATGGAGATAGTCAGTCTCAATTCATTAATGGCCACCGTCACTCCACAGGGTTGGGAGGAGTGAAAATGCAGAAGGGAAGGGGTTAGGGAGTGGATTTTAGTATTCGATTATTATTGTTGCATCTACCATGAGGCATGAAAAGCTTTTCTTGCATACTGTTCATTCAATTCACACCGTGCACTGAGGAGGAACAAGGTAAAGCAATAACAAAGCAAAATAAAGCACAACAGCGGTAGAGAGTGCAGTGTATTGAAACAATAAAGTACAAAATCAAACCTAGAGTTATTTGGGAGGGTTCAAACTAATATGGCAGGAGGATTGGAACCACAGTGACAGGGCTGGTTTACAAACAGAGAGAGTGTGTAGTGAGAGTCCCAGCAAGGAAAGACTGACAATAGGGCAAAATTGTAGTCAACAGGATAAGTTGCAATAAAAAAAGTGGACAGAATGGAAAAGGTTAAATACAAGATAGAAGGGTTACGTTTAAATGCAAGCAGCATATAGAATAAGGTATATGCACTGTTATGAGTTGGCGTGTGATTTTGTAAGCATCACTGAACATGACTGAGAGAAGATTACAGCTGGCAGCTTAATGTCCAAGGATACACATTGTATCAAAACGACAGGCAGATAGGCAAAGGGGATGGGGTTGTTCTGTTGGTTAAAAAATCATTAGAGGGAGGTGACATAACTTTGGAGGATGTTGAATCATTGTGGATAGAGCTAAGGAATTGTAAGGGTGTAAAAACCCTGATGGGAGTTATATACAGACCCCCAAACAACATGCAGGTAGATGGAGAAAATCAGGTTGGTGCTGGATCCCAAGATGGGAAATTCGTAGACTGTCTATGAGATGGCTTTTGAAAGCAGCTCGTGGTTGAGCCCACTAGGGTACCAGCTATTCTCAATTGGGTGTTATGCAATGAACCAGAATTGATTAGAGATTAAGACAAAAGACTCTTTAGGAGAAAGTGATCATAATATGATAGTGTGGAAGTAAAGGGAGCCTCCTCTGGTTGGCTGCTGGTGACTTGTAGTGCTCCACAGGAGTATATGTTGAGACTGATTCTTTTTACTTTATATGTCAATGACTTGGATGATGGAATTGATGGCTTTGTTGTAAATTTTGCAGACAATAAAAAGGTGGATGGAGTGGTAGGTAGTTTTGAGGAAGTAGAGAGGCTACAGAAGGACTTTGATTAGGAGAATGGGCAAAGAAGTGACAGATGGAATGCAGTGTCAGAAAGTGTATGATCATGCACTTTGGTAGAAGAAATAAACTGATTTGACTTAAAGAATAGATTATTTTCTAAATGGTCAGGAAATTAAAAAATCTGAGGCATAATTGGAATTGGGAGTCCTTATGCAAGATCCCCTAAAGGTTAATTTGCAGGTTAAATCTGTGGTGAGGAAGTCAAATGTAATATTAACATTCATTTCAAAAGGACTAGAATATAAAAGCAAATGTAATGTTGGAGCTTTCTAAAGCACTGGTGAGACCTCACTTAAAGGTTTGTGAGCAGTTTTGGGCACTTCTCTTCAAAAGAGTGTGCTGACTCTGGAGAAGGTTCAAAGGAGATTCACCAAAATTATTCCAGGATTGAACATATGAAGAGTGTTTGATGGCTTGGGGCCTGTATTCAGTAGAATTCAAAAGAATAAGGGTGACCTAACTGAATCCTATTGAGTGTTGAAAGGCCTCGATAGAGTGGAAGTGGAGGGGATGTTTCCTCCAGTGCTGGAGTCTAGGACTTGAGAACACAGCTTCAGAATAGAGGGGCATCCTTTCAGAATGGAGAGGAGGAGGAATTTCTTTCGTCAGAGAGTGCTGAATCTGTGGAATTTGTTGCAACAGGTGGCTATGGAGGCCAAGCCTTTATGGATATTTAAGGCAGAGGCTGATAGATTCGTGTTTGGACAGGGCATGAAACAATATGGAAAAAAGGCAGAGAATTGGGGCTGAGAGGGAAGATGAATTAGCCATAATAAAATGGTGGCACAGTCTTGATGGGCCAAATGGCTTAATTCTGCTCCTGTATCTTATAGTCTTATAACAAGATAGATTGTGAGGTTTATAGACCATCTTGTGTGCAAGAGTCTAACAGCAGACCTCGTAAGGTTTGGCACAAAGCATTCATGAATCCAGGAAGATTTCCTTGCCCCCAGTCATGGTGACACTTCCACTAAGCTCAGTGTTACCTAATTTAAACTATGAAAATTGGAATTTAAAGCTGGAGCCATTGCAGTCTACAAACCTCAACTATTCACTGAATGGGTCCTGTGTGTCAATTCAGATCAAAGTGATCAATCCCTCAGGACAGGGGCAGCCTGAGAACCTTGTAGTATCTTAAAGATGTGTTTTGATAACCTAATAAAGGATCAATCATTGTCTACCATGCAGCTGTCCCTCTCAGTATCTCTATAGTTGTTATATTTTGTATCCTGTGTTAATACATTAACCAGACAGTGAAGGTCTAATAGAAAAATAACATACTGCCAACCTTTAAGGCTTACGTCGTAAGTTTCACAATAAAACACTATCCTTCATGGTAGTACACAAATTTGACAAAAATGTAACTCTGCCCCCTATGGATGCTACTAATATTATTTGTTTTCTTTTCATGTTGGGGTAGTGCTTGGAAGTTATTATATCTAAATGTTTTTGACTCAATGTCTGCATTATTCCCAGCAGACAGATCTATAGAAGGTGAAAAGTTAGCCTATCATTAAAACAGTTTTGATGAAGTGCTGGATGAACTCAGCAGGGCAGGCAACATCTATAGAGAGGAATGAGGAATCAGCATTTTGGGCCGAGGCCCTTCATTAGGACTAGAAAGGAAAGGGGCAGAAAGCAGAATAAGAAGGTGGGAGTGAGGAAGGGGGATGAAGTAAGAAACTAGGAGGTGAATGGTAAAAGGGTTGAAACAGAAATGTGATAGGAAAGGACAGTAGACCATGCCAGCTTGTACTCTTCTCTGCCCCGCACTCTGAGGACACGTTTCCGTGCCACCTGATTGATACGAATTGAATGATTGAAACATAAAATTCCGATGCTTGATGCTTCTTCTTCATGACAATGGATACAGCGCTGGAGACGTGGTTGAGGTAAGGGTAGTGCCCACAGCATGATGGATTTTTGTGTCTCAGTAGGTGAAGTCATGGAGTACATTGCCAGAATGAGATTAATAGATTTTAAACTCGAGAGCATTCGAGGGCTTTGGGAACAGGAGAATGATAAGGCACTGCTCCGGGTGTGGACTAACAGCCTCTTATTTGAAACAAGAACATATTTTTTTTGTTAATAGTCTCATGATTTTGCACGCAACAGGGTGCTAGGGATTAATATTTAATTCTTGGAGACTCCAGGCAATCAGGATATTTGAGAACCCTAAACTATATTCCCATCAGGGGCATTACTAAAGAACTCTGTTCCCAGGCTGTGCTTAACAAGCTTAAGCAGCAGTCTTGGAATATAAACACTAATATGTGGTGACTGAAAGATTAATTAGCATGCTGTTATCTCCCTCAAGAACACTTACACTGATGTGCTGTTCATCAGAATACACTGCTGCTTTAAATGGGAGAGTTCATACTGAATGTAACCTTTGCCTATAAGTCAGAATAGAATGCAGAATACAGTGTGAGAAAGCAAACAGCTTATTTAAGAGCAGATACCTGTATTGCACTGGTAATTGCTTCTTTACATAATACCACACAGACAATGCAAGGCCACGGTTTAATATTCTTGCCATCGGGTCTAACCCTCAGGGCAAAGTCATGATGTTATCTGCATCATTCTTGTTCTAACTGCAGGAGGGAAGAAGGGCAGGAAATCACAGAATGGGGTTTGATTCCCTCCATTTTCTGTAAGGAGTTTGTATGCCCTCCCTGTGAACATGTGGGTTTTCTCCGGGTGCTCTAATTTCCCGACATTCCAAAGAAGTACAGATTAGGGTTAGTAAACTGTGGGCATGCGACACCGGTGCTAGAAGCATAGTGACACTTAGGGGTTTACCATTCCCCCCCCACCCCCGGAACAATCCTCGCTGACTTGATTTGACAAAAACAACATGCTTCTCTGCATATTTCAATGTACATGTGACAAATAAAACCAACCTCTGTTGAATCCATTAGATCTCTCAACAAAATTGAACAGTAAAGTATAGCACCTACTTAATAACATCACCAAAGACTGGTTTCCAATGCTGATTGACTCTTAAATTGGTAGATAAATTTATTTTTGTTTCATGTGCCAAGGTATGGTGAGAAAGTTTGCCTTCCATACAGATCATTTCATTACATCAGCACATCCAGGTAATACAAGAGGAAGCAATAACAGACAAAATGCTGGAGGAACTCAGCAGGTCAGGCAGCATGGATAAACAGTCAATGTGTTACAATTGCAGAGAAGGTACAGTGCTGGCAGACAAAACCACAGAGATTCAGTGGCAGGACAACAACCTGAAAATGGCAGCCCGTATCACTGGCTTCCAGATGTCAATGTATTGTTTGCCCTATCATCCCACACTAGAATGGTTTTACTTCAAAATCCACAGTGGTAAAACGTGTAACAAGGACAAACAAACAGTCAGGCCACCAAAATCTTTAACACTCTCAATCCCAAATCTACACAGTCCTGCCAATAAAGTTCAAGCTTAGTTGTCATTCAACCATGCACACATATACAGCTAAATAAAACAGCATTCCTCAAAACACAGGGTGCAAAACACAATTCATACAGCACATATAGCAACAAGAAGAAGGATGTAACCATTGTTAATAATTACATACTTTAATTATGATGATTTGCTATCAAAACCAGCCCTGGGAGTCTTGCATTTTAATAGTTATTAAAACTTCTGGGTGTCTACTCCAGAGCATTCCATATAATAGCCAGCTCTCAGCACACAGTTGCTGTAAGTATTTATTGTTCACTCATCTGCAGTCATCTAAAAACAGTACAAAGGCTGGCAAATAGAGAGACATCAAATGAAATCAAGCTTAAGTACTGGTTTACAAATCAACCTCATGAATATTTTTTAGGTAAAACTATAAAGGATGAGGGGTGGTAGCCTGGGGTAACTTGTAGTCCAGCATCTAGAAAGTAAAGAACTGCAGATGCTGGCAACCCAAAATAAAAACTGAAAATGGTGGAAACGTTCAGCAGGCCAAGCAGCATCTATAGAGAGAAACAATCAATGTTTCATCACAATTACTGAACTAGTGCCACTTATGATTTGGTATGTTCATCGGATAAAATTAGATTTGCTAGATCATAAACATAAGAGGTCCTGCAGATGCTGAAATGCAGAGTAATATGTACAGAATTCTGCAGGAACTCAGCAGGATGGGGAACATCTATGGAGGGGCATAAATAGCTGATGTGTCAGGCTGCAACCCTTGCCAGGTCCTGAGGACACAGAAAGGTCATCACTAACCGGGGGGGAGAAGATTTCCTCCTTCAAAGTGCTTGAATGAACTACATTTCAGAAACAAAATCACCAGATACCAGGTCAAGAAAGCTTCCATTTGCTTGGTATTAGTCTCCTTGTCCCATCACACTCCTCTCCTGCAGCCATGTTTATCTCCATAAGTTACGCCACTGAATCAGCAAAAAAAAAACATTTGCCCCTCTGTCCCAGTCCTGAGTCGTGATGATTGCTTGCAAATCAGATTAGAAATGAGAGAGGAGATTTAAAAATGGTATATGATTTGCCCAGTATATTTCCCCGTAGCCAACACAGATGTTTAAAACAGATAAGTTATCTTGTCCAATCTTTGTCAAGCAGCTGCCTAAACAAGCCAGAGGTGAAACCAAAGGCAATGTGCACTTGTGAGGGACCTTTATCAGAACCCATTTCTGTCAGTGATATCCATTTATGAGAGAAACACTTATAATTCAACACACTTCCAGTGCTGTTGGATAATGCAATTCGTACAGAGCAAAAGGATGTATTTATCCTTTGAGAACAACAATGCCGAGAGATGTTCATTTATTGCATGGGTCAGAAGTTACGTATAGTTATTTTAGTTTGTCCTTTGAACATTTTTTAAAATGGCTTCATCTGACAAGACAGGCTGCTGTCCTTTTAATGGTAACAGAGGGTGTCAGAGCATGTTCGCTCTATCAGGATTTCCCAGTGGTCAACAATTTTAAGTTCCACTCCCCACTCCCACTCCAACATGTCAGTCCATGGCCTCCTCTACTGTCAAGATGAGGCCACTCTCAGGTTGGAAGAGCAACACCTCATACATGTCCGAGTAGCCTGCAACCTGACAGCATAAATATCAATTTCACTAACCTGATAGCTTTTCCCCTTACCCCTTTCTCTCTTTCCGCATTCCCCATTCAGGCTCCCTTCTAACCCCTTCCCTTCTCCACTCCTGCCTATCACAGCCCTCTACTTTCCCCTTTCTCCCCTGGCCCACTCTTCTCTCCTATTAGATTTCTTCTTCTTCTTCTTCAGCTCTTTACCTTTTCAACCCATCATCTCCCAACTTCTCACTTCATCTCCTCTCCTCCAACCACCTACCAACCCCTTCACCATCACTCTCATCTATTACCTGCTATCTTGTACTCCTTCCCCTCCCCCACCTTCTTATTCTGGCTTTTTCCACCCCGATGAAGGGTCTCAGCTCAAAAATTTAACTGCTCCTTCCCCTCAACAGATGCTGTCTGACATGTTGAGTTCCTCCAGCATTTTGTGTGTGTTAAAGATGATATTTATTGAGTTTTAGTTTTCCTATAGATCGTAGCTAAGGTGACCTGTCTCATCACTTTGTCAGGAGCTTGTAGGTTCTTGGACAATACGAAGGAAGAGGAGAAGGCTGTTCTGGCCTCACATCTGTTCAGACATTAAATTATTTCTTGACTGGCTGTTATCTTAGCTCCAATAATCTGGTTTAAATGGGAGAATCATGGACTCCTACAGCAGGAATAGGCTCTTAGCCCATCATGTCTATGCTGACCACCAAAAAACATTTAATGCTAATCCCATTTTTCAGCATTAGTTCCATTGGCTTGGCAGTTCGAACGTGCCTTGCATAATAAGCAATCTGCTGGAGGAACTCAGAGGGATGAGCTGTACCTGTGGGACAGAAGGGATTATTAATGTTGCAGGTTGTAACACTGCCTCAGGCCAGGTGCTGCCCAACATGCTCAGTCCCTCCAGTAGGCTGTTTGTTGTTCCTCGTTCCAGAATCTGCAGTCTCTCATGTCTCTGAGGAATTGCAGGCATTTTGTGAGAATCATTCAAGATAGTTTAATGTCACTTCCAGTACATAAGTATAAAGGAGAATTGTTATTCTGGATGCAAATGAGGACACCTCTTTTTCCCTTCTTAGGAAAAGAGAGAGCCTGTTGAATTACCGTGTGAACGAGTAGTCTTTGGGGTACTGCGAGTCTGTGTCTTTATTGATGCTTTGCTGCATGTTTGAGTGCTCGGTGGAGGGCACAGATTTTTTTGCTGGTGGGGGAGGGGACAGTCATTGTTTGCTGCTGCTTTGTGTGGGGGGGAGCTGGGGGGTTTGGGATTTTAACATTTAACTGTCATTCATTGTTTACAGCACTCCGTTTTTGTGGATGTCTGGGAAGAAAAAGAATTTCTGGATGTATATTGTATACATTTCTCTGACATTAAATGTACCTATTGAAACCTATTGAATTCAGCACAAAACTAAAAAAGATAAAGAACACAATAATAAACAAAACACAATAAATATAAATGCATTAGATAGCTTAAGTACATAGATCGTATGTCCATAAGTTGATGCTAAGCACAGGAATGTCTGTACATAAAGTGACTCTGACATAAATAATGAAGAAAATGAAAAGTGATAAATGATCTCGAATCTTGAAATTTGTGAGAGCGGAGAAGCAAGATGGTTAGTCTTGATACAGGATTTAAACTTGAATTAACAACAGTTCCTTTCCACCATCCCTCCCGCCTACCAACAAATGCTGCTTGACCATTTTAGCTTCACTAGCAGATTGCTTATTAATCTAGATTCCAGCACTTGCAACCTTTATTTTCTGTCTCTAAGCATAAGCTGTGAGAGTACCTACAGATATTTAGTAACTTATAATGGCCTATAGTGGCCTGCATGTCTTTGGGATGTGGAAGGAAAGCAAAGCAAACAGAGGAAATCCACATGGTCACAGAAGAACATTCAAACTTCACACACAAACGTCACCTGAAATCAGGATTGTACCCAGATTGCTGTAGCTGTGAGACAGCAGCTTTACTGGAAGCATCACTGTGCTGCTTTATAGAGCAAGCTGGAATAGTGTTACGGTAACCACAATGCTAAAGTGGGGTGGCACAGTAACGTAGTGGTTAGCATAACGCTGTTACAGAGACAGTGATCACTGTTTGAGGTTCAATTCCCACCGCTGCCTGTAAGGAGTTTATGCATTCTAACTGTGAGTGCACAGGTTTCCTCTGACATTCCAAAGATGTACGGGTTAGGGTTAGTGTGTTGCTGGTATGCTGTGTTGGTGCTGGAAGCATGGAGATCCTTGTGGCCTGCCTCCAGCACAACCTTTGCAGATTTGATCTGATGCATATGGTGCATTTCTCTACATGTTTTCATGTAACAAATAGCTATTGTTCTTGTGTTGAATTAATTTTGTTATCAAGTGCAGCATCACCCATCCCCAAAGAGGTTTGGAACAAGGTGAATTTCTGGACCTTTGCATAGGGCAATTAAAGGTTAACCTTAGTATTGTGTGTTTGGAATTACTTATTAAGCTACTCTTGCTATGATTGCTTCCAATTATGAAGCAAATAGGCTTTTTTGATACCGTAGATAATTGTTCACCATTATCATTACTTGTATCATCTTGATATGCTGACATGATGAAATTATCTGTATGGATGGCATGTAAAACAAAAATTTTCACTGTACCTCAATACATGTGACAATAGTAAATGAATTAACAATTCCTTTTTATCCCGGTGTATTGTCTTGAACTATAATGCCATAAGACATTGGAGCAGAATTAAGCCATTTGGAACAGAGTCTGCTCTGCATTTCATCATGGTTGATCCATTTCACCCCAAACCCCATTCTTCTGCTTCCTCCCTGTAATCTTTCATGCCCTGACTCATCAAGAACCTATCACCCTCTGCCTGAAATATACCCAAGAAACTGGTCTCCACAGTGCAACAAAATCCAGGGCTTCACCTCAATCTGGCTAAAGAAATTCCTCCTCATTTCTGTTCTGAGTCTCTGGACCTAGACTCCTCTGCTATAGAAAACATCTTCTCCACATCCACTATCTAGGGTTTTCAACACTGGTTGACTGGTTTCAATAAGATCCCTGTTCATTCTTCTAAATTTCACCAAGTAGAGCCCCAGAGCCATCAAATACTCCTCATATGATAAGCCTTTCATTCTCAAAATCATTTTCGTGAAGCTCAACATTGACTCAAGCTGCAAGTCAACCTTTAGAAAATCCTGCATGAGGAGTTCCAAGTCACTTTGCACCTTGAATTTTTGAATTTTCTCCCCATTTAGAAAATGGTCAATGGTTATATTTCTTCTACCAAAGTGCAAGACCATACACCTCCTGACACTGTATTCCATTTATCAGTTCTTTGCCCATATTCTTAATCTGTCCAAGTCCTTTTGCAGCCTCCCTGCTTCCTCAACACTGTTACTCCATCTATCATCTTCAAGCTTTGCAACGAAGCTATCTATCCTATCATCCATGTTATTGACATACAATGTAAAAAGAAGCGGTTTCAACATCGACCCCTGTGGAATGCCAATAGTAACTGGCAGCCAAACAGAAAAGGCTCCCTTTATTCCCACTCTGCCTCCTGCCAATCAGCCAATCTTCTATCCAAGCTATACCTTTCCTGTAATACCAAAGGGCTCTTCACCTGTTAAGCAACTTCATGTATGGCACTTGTCCAAGACCTTCTGAAAATTCAGGTACATATCATCCACTGATTCTCCCTTGTCTATCCTGCTTGTTATTTCCTTAAAGAACTCCAACAGATTTGTCAGGCAAGCTTTTCCCTCATGGAAACTATGCTGACTTTGGCCTTTTTTAAGCATGTGCCTCTAAATGCCCCTAAGTCACATCCTTAACAATCAACTCCAACAATATCCTAACCACTAAGGCCAAGCTAACAGTCATATAATTTCCTTTCTTCTGCCTCCCTCCCTCCTTGAAGAGCACAATGTTCCAGTCCTCCAGAACTATGCAGAATCTAGTGATTCTTGAAAGATCATTATTAATGACTCCATAATCTCTTCAGCCACCTCTTTCAGTAACCCTGTGGTGTAGTCCATCTGGTCCAGGTGACTTATCTATCTTCAGACCTTTCAGCTTCCCAAGCACCTTTTCCTTAGTGATGGCATCTGCACTCACTTCTTCCCCTGAAACTCTTGAACTTTTGGCATACAGCCAGTGTCTTCCAGAGTGAAACGAAAGTACCTATTCAGTTCACTCACCATTTCCTTGTCTTCCATTACTACTTCTCCAGTGTCATTTTCCAGTGGACCAATATCTATTCTTGCCTCTTTTTTACTCTTCATATTTCTGAAAAATCTTTTAGTATCCTCTTTGATACTATTGGCTAGCTTACCTTCATATTTCATCTCTTCCCTCAAGTCATTTTTAGTTGCCTTCTGTTGGTATTTAAATGCTTCCCAACTTTCTAACTTCCCACTAATTGTTGCTCTATTATATGCCCTGCCTTTTGCTTTTATGTTGCTGTTGACTTCATTTGGCAGCCAGTTTCATCATCCTGCCTTTAGAACACTATTTCTTCTTTGGGATTTATCTATCCTGCACCTTCCAAATTGCTCCCAGAAATTCCAGCCATTGCTGTTCTGCTGTCATCTCTGCTCATGCCCCCTCCAATCAACTTTATCCAGCTCCTCTGTCATGCCCCTATGATTCCCTTTACTCCTCTGTAATACTGATAATCTGACTTTAGCTGCTTCCCCTCAAACTGCAGGGTGAATTCTATTATGTTATGATCACTGCCTCCAGAGGGTTCCTTTACCTTAAGCTCCCTGATCAAATCTGGTTCATTACACAACACCTAATCCAGAACAGCCTTTCCCCTAGTGGGCTCAACCACAAGCTGCTCTAAAAAGCCATCTCATAGGTATTTTATAAGTTCGCTCTTGGGATCTATAATCAATCTGATTTTCCCGATCTACCTGATATAGAAATCTTCCATGACTGTTGTAATATTGCCCTTTTGATATATGCCTTTGCTATCTCCCATTGTAATTTATAAACTACAGTCTGACTACTGTTCAGAGGTCTGTACATAATTCCCATAATGGTCTTGCAACTTCTTAACTCTACCAGAAAGGAATTCTACATCTTCTGATCATACATCAACTCTTCTGAAGGATTTGATTTCATTTATTTTCACCACAGGCCCGAGCCACTCGCTCTGCCCACCTGCCTGTCCTTTCAATAGAATGTGTATCCTTAGATGTTAAGCTTCCAACTATAATCTTGTTTCACTCACGACTCAGTGATGCCCTCATCATACATGCCAATCTCTAAATGTACTTTAAAATTATCTACCTTATTCCGAATACTTCATGCATTCAAATATAACTCCTTCTGTCCTGTATTCATCATCCTGTTCTATTTTGTCCCAGCAACTGATCCCGCTGACTGCAATTTTCCCCATCATCTGTCTGTTCTTCTTGACAGACTCACTGAACACTGCATCTATTTGGATACCAACTGCCCCATCCTCAGCCCTATCACTCCAGCTCCCCTCCCCCTGCCAAATTTGTTTAAACCCCCACCCCCACCCCCGCCATCCCAACAACTCTAGCAAGCCTGGCTGCAAGGATATTAATCTACCTTGGGTTCAGGTGTAACCTCCATCTTCCCCAGAAATGATCCAGAGATCTGAAGCCCGGCCCTGCACCAGTTCATCAGCCACATATTAAGCTGCCAAATCATTTTATTCTTACCCTCACTGGCATGTGACACAGGCAGCAATCCAGAGATTACCACCCTGGATATCCTGCTTTTCAGCTTTCTATCCAACTCCCTGTATACATTCTTCAAGACCTCCTATATCTGTACCAAGATTACTGGCTGCTGACCCTTCCCCTTTAGAATGCTGTTAACCTGATCTGAGATGTCCCCAACCCTGGCACCTGGGAGCCAACATACTATCTGGATATCTCTTTTATGTCTACAGAATCTTGTGTCTACTTCCCTAACTATGAAATCTCTTATCACTACTTCAGTCCCTGTCTCCCCTTTCCTGTTTGAGCCACAGCACAAGAGACCCAGTCACTATAGCTGCCCCCTGCTAGGTCACCCCCTCAACAATATCCAAAGTGGTATACTTACTATTGAGGGGAGCAGTCACAGGGGTATTCTGTACTGACTGCCCATTTCCTTTCTCCCTCCTGATAGTGACCAAGGTACCTGCCTCCTGTGGCCTGTCTCGCAGCTCTAACAATGCATTAACAGATGAAGAATGATAAAGAAACTCACCTTGTCCTCACTGAAGCCAGTTGAGCCAAAGCCTCCATATTCTAACACTTTTCCACTCCAATGAGGGCTGTTCCTACCTTATTTTTATTGCCCTTGCTAATGAATCCCAATAAGATTGGGTCACTGTGAAAAGTCAAAAATCCACAAATGCTAGTTTTAAAATCATTTGCCCCTTACCTATTAATTTTTAAATTCTTAATTAATGAACTGAATTTATATAATCCATCTATATCAGCATTCAAACTCACAACCTACGTCTCTGTCATACTGCTATAATAACATGATCACTCTATCATGTCACACACAGTTACTAGGACTGAGAGTCAGCAAGCAGTCTTCTCCCTTCTAGGTCATGGTCTGTGAGTCCACTGTTGCACCTGGGACTGCAGACTGGTTGGTTAATTGACTGCTGTAAACCGGCTCTAGTGTATAGTTATGTGGTAGGAGTATCAAACCAAAATACTCTCTGCTCAATAAAATAGATGTGTAAAATTTCCTGACCAATTGCAATCCCTCAACTAAGATCGTAGAAGAGGGAGATTAACGAGTTATTATTGTGTCATTGTTTTGTGGAAATCTGCTTTGCACAAACTGGTTACTATTTCCCCACGTTATATAATATTTAGTCTTTAGCTGTACCACCAGTAGAGTGCTTCTATACAGCTCCAGAGGCCCGGGTTCAACCTTGACCACTGACCCCTGTGTGCAGTTTGCATGTTCCGCCTGTGACTGTGTGGATTTCCTCTGGATGCTCCAGTTTTCTACCACATTGCAAAAATGTGCATGCGGATTGGTCAGTTCACCACTGCAAATTGCTGCTAGTACATGGAGTAAGTGGCAGAACGTGGGGGAGTTCTTAATTTTTAAATCAATGAGGATTATAAATGAGTAGCTGATAATTAGCATGCAGCTGATGGGCTGAAAGGCCTCTCTCCCTGTTGTATCTCCCTATGATTCTAGGATGCTGCTGATCAGAATGTTACTTAAATTAGTTCAATGCACATGAAATACTCTGAGCTGTTTTAAGAGAGTCAGAGCAAGTGAAGCACTATTCCTCTATTTTAGGTAAATTGCAATTAATAAAATTCACTCTGACCTGTGCCCCCAGCTGTTACATACAATCCATTGTGCCTGTTGCAGTGGGCGTTAAAACACACTAACAAACAGCAGGAAATTTGTCCCCCAGTGAGATGTGACCCTCACGGGACCACGGAAAATTACGAACTATTTTGGGTTCCTCTCAGCCAATTAGTCAATATACGTTGAGAGCCTGACTGATGCATTTCCACACAATTTGCCAGCTTTGTTTGTACTCAGTGAGAACATTTGACACACAATAGGTAGTTATAAAAAATTATCTGAAGAGCTTTAGTTACACATTTGATTTCATGAGTTGCTAAATCTGTGCTGCACCTTGCAGATGCCGCCCACACCTGCTCTATAACTGCTCTAAGTTTTGGTGGCTGCACTGCTTATTGTACCCGCGCTGAAGCTTTTGTCACCTCACAAAGCCCCGCCCACAGCCCACCTTGATGGGTGTTTGACGGCAGACTCTGCCAAAGTACTTTACAGTCGTTGCAAGTGTCTCTGGCATTTGACTAAAATTGGGAAATTATTGAAAAGGATAATAAACTCACCACAGCTATGTTTCAAGTTTGAGGAGACACTCAGAAATTTCTACAGATGTACTACGGAGAACATTCTAACTGGCTGCATCACCATCTGGTATGATGGGTGCCACTGCACAGGATCTAAATTAGGTGCAGAAAGTTGTGAAGTCAGTCAGCTCCGTCATGGACACTAGCCTCCCCAGCATCCATATCTTCAAGAAGCAATGCCTCAAAAATGTGGCATCCATCATTAAGGACCCCCATCACCCAGGACATGCCCTCTTCTCATTGCTGACATGGAGGAAGTACAGGAGTTTGAAAGCACACACTCAGTGACTCAGGAATAGCTCCTTCCCCTCTGCCATCTGATTTCTGAATAGACAATGAACCCATGAACATTACCTCATTACCTTTTTTTCTCTTTTCTAACACCAAATTTTACTATTTGCAGTTATTATGTATTACAATGTACTGCTGCCACATAACAAATTTCATGACATATGCCAGTGATATTAAACCATGAAGCCATGTCGAAGGGATGAAACTAGATAGAGAGAGAGTTACAAGGTTATTGCTAGGACTTGAGGGACTGAGTTATAGGGAGAGGTTAGGCAGCCTAACCTACCTTTACTCCTAGTAGTGTAGCAGACCGAAGGGCAATCTCATTGAGGAGTATAAAATAATGAAGAGCATAGACAGAGTGAGTTGTCTTTTTCTAGAATTTTGGAATTAAAATTAGAAAACAGCTTTAAGGTTAGAGGTGAAAAGTTTAATAGGAACATCAGGGGCAACTTTTCTTACAGTAGATGATAGAAAAATGGAGGCAGCTGCCAGATTAAATGGTTGAAATGGGTATATTAGATCCATTTAAGAGCAGTACAGTATATGGAGGGCAAGTGTTTCAACAGTGCTTAGAAATGGGGTTAGCTCTGATATACATCTTGGATGGCACAGACAAGTAGTGGCCAAAGGGACATTTTCCTTGCTATATAATTCTATGACGCTTGTAATCAACATTAGAAGTATATTATGAAACAAAAATTGACATGTACACTTACATAGAGTTTGCACGTTCACCCTATGATAATTGGGTTCCATTACACATCCCAAAGACACGTAGTTGCTGCTGTAAACTGCCCCATAGACTGCAGAAAATAGAACATAGAAGAGGCTCTTTGGCCCATGATCTTGCGCCAAGTTAATTCAACTAATGTCACCTAATTCCTTCTATCTGCAAGCACTCCAATCTGTCCATACTCTGTATCATCCTTTCCAAGAGCCACTGCCTCCACTACCACCCCTAACAGTGCATCTTGGACATCCACCACTCTCAGTGCAAAATACTTGCCCCACACATCTCTTTGAACTTTTCCCCCTCTCCTTAAATGGAGGCCCATTTTGACTCTACCCTATCTATGCCTCTCATAATTTGATATATTTCCATCAGGTCTCCCCTCAGCCTTTAAAGAACACAAGTCTAGCTTGTCCAGCCTCTTCTTATAACACATGTCCTCTAATCTAGGCAACACCCTCTACACGATTGAACCCTCTGTATAACATCCACATCCTTCCTATAATGGGATGACCAGAAGTGAATATAGTACTCCAGACATGGCCTAATCAGCTGCAGCATCACTTTGACATTACTGCTCAAATTTGATTTCATTTGGATCTCTATGCTACATACAAGGAATAAAAAATCACCAGCTCTTGTAGATTCAAAAAGGCAACATTCAACCTGTGATAATGTTTAATAAGGCATTTTTCTCTCGCTTGTTCTGACAACAAAGGAGCTTTCTCAAAAGTATCTACAGTCACTGATGAAGATGTGGGGAATATGAATCCCAGGACTTTCTGCCAGTGACATGAGAGATCAGCCATGATTCTGTAAGAATGTGCATGCTATGTGTGACCATGGGGTGAGACTTGCGGACTGCCCATTGCACGCCCTTTGGGTGTTGGTTGTTGACCGTATGCTTCAATGTACACATGTAGATGATAAACATGAATCTTGATCTTGGGGATAAAATATATACAACCAGTGAAAGGAGTCTCAATAGTTACAAGTTGGCTGGAAACACTTGAGATTTCAATCTTTCTCTTGAGTCAGAGGTGGAATATTCACCACAAGCTGATGAAAATCAGCTCTTACTTTTGTCATATTATTCATGAAGAATAGGTACTTGCAAAACTTGGTTTGGTTGATTTGGAGTGAGTGCTTTGATCTGGATAAGATATTTAAAATTCAAGATTACTGTTTATTTGTCACATATACCATTGAAAAATACAGTACAGTGAAATGTTTATTTTGCTTTAACAACCAACACACTCGAGGGTGTGCTGGGGGCAGCCTGCAAGTGTCACCTTATATGCCGGCACCAACATACAACAGCCACAAATGGACCAGAAGAACGTTAGTTGATGAAATATAGAACTGGGATACAAATGGTTAATAAGTCTGCCCTTTCATTGCATTAAAGCAGATTTAATAAATTCCTAATATTGATCCAATGAGGGGAGATTTATTGGGGGATGTAGTATATTGTGCTGTTACTAGCTGAGTGGAACTCCACCCCTCACCAAGAGGTGATTTAATTCAGCTAAAACTACTGCAGCTGCACAAACTAATGATTCCATCCAGAGAGCCAGAGGCACTGAAGTCAGTCACTCTGTCACATTAATATTAAATGACTGAAATTCTGAGTGGGAAGACAATAATTAAACAGTGAGAACAATGCCAAGAACACAGCTCTGCAACACTTTTGCTAATAAGTATATTATGATGTCAGTGTCATGCTTGTGGAGCATCAGGATTAGTTGAAACTACTGAAAATTTAAAATTGCGATTGCATATTTATTGTTTGCTGTTATTTAAATGTGTAGCCACTGGCACAGTCAACAAAGTCTGGTGCATCCCAGCTGAGGAGACTGAGTTTGTCCCATGCTAATCGAGGTTAGCAGGATATATACACCTCTGTTGTTACACATTTTCCACTTAGTGTGAGAATCCCTAGCAAAGTGCTGTGGTGTTTATTCAAATCACATCCCTTTGGAGCTGACTACAAGATATAATAATAATAATGATGCAAAGTATTCCCTCTTCACCTCCCCATTACCTGTAATGCAATCAAATTCTCAGTGGATTGAGGTAGAATTGACCATGTTCATCATTTAGTTCTAGTCATCAAGTAGAGTGTGAAAAAGGGCAATCTCAAGACAAAATAAGACAAAATCTTCAACAAATAAAGACTTAGCTGGTAAACTGGTGTAATGATAATGGAATCATTACCTCTTCATTGAAATGAACCTATAGCAATTAACCTAGAATAGACAAGACACGATTCAAATGAAATTCTAGTGATGAGATGCCAACATCATACATATCTTATTTCATTTGCCATGTTTGTGCTGGATGCTGAAAATAACTCAAAGGGAGAGATGAACTAAAGCATAGGAGACAAACAAAAGATATTAAATATCTTTTATTATTAAATATAAAATATTATTTTTCCCTTCTCTATTGTTATTCAATTCCTTCCATCTGCATCTCCTACAGACAGATGAACAAGACTTCCTTACACTCTCTCAGCTGGCATCACAACTTCTTCACTCTCTCTTCATCACCAGCCTATCACACACATTCTCTGTTCTTTCCAACCCTCAGCTTTCTCTGCAACTTAAATAATGTGTAAATTTTAAGCCTTCCCAGTTCTGATAAAAGGTTAGCATTATGAAACTTTAACTTTGTTTCTCCTTTCAACTATACTGCCTGACATGCAGAGTATTTCCAGAACTTCTGTTCTCATTTCACAACTGATTTACACAATAGGGTCCCTGGTTCTGCACTGGGAAGCTGGATTTTACTGGGAGTAGCTAAATGTGATCTGTCCCAGAACACAGTGGTCTGAATATTGGCCCTTCCACTCATTACTTAAGCCCTGTGGTGTTTCTCAGAGTAACCTGGAAACGATAGGTTTACTTTACGGAATACAACACAACATAGGCTAAAGGGACGGCACTGTCTATTTCTCTCCATAGATACTACCTGACCTGTTGAACTCCTCTAGAGTTGTTGGTCTTGCTCATAAAGATGAATGTGACTGTCATCTGGAAGGTAATTTACCAGGGTAAAGGCACCCACACAAGACCAATTGAAGTTTTTATTCTACAGTGTAGAATTTTCTGTCATGTGAAACAACATCTTCTGCCCTTCCTTCAAGAAATGAGAATTATAAGAAAATGTTGATAAATAAATAAATTCTGAGTCAACACATTTTTACGCTATATCTCAGAATTTCTGGTTCTGATTTGTGAACTTTGAAAGGGTGAATTTCCATTACCTCAAAGTGCCGAAATGCACTTTGTCTGTACTCAAGCCAAGGGGTGGTATAGATGGAGATCAGCATAAAATTACGTCAACATTGAAAATTACACTGACTATAGCACCAAAATACAACACTTACTTAGCACCTGTACTGTGGAAGTTAGAGTTTGGAGTGAATTAGGAGGCTTGTGTGGAACATGGCTCTGTCGTAAACAAACCTGTTCAGTCCTGTGAGAACTATAAGGCATGTTTTTCCCTGCAGCTGTCCAGATGCTCCAACAGATGTGGCACCTTACTTTTCATTACCTGACCATCTCAACTGAGTGTACAAGATGATAACAGGCATAAGCAGACCAGATAGCTGGCACCTCCTATTCCAGAGTGGAAATTCGTAGCACGAGGGGGGAGGAGAAGACATTTAAGAGACTCTTAGATAGGGACATGAATGAAAGAAAACGGGAGAGCTATGTGAGAGGAAAGGATTAGATTGCTTTCATGGGTACAATATAGTGGCCGAATGGCCTGCACTGTTCCATGCTCATTCCAGTTTGGATGGAAATGCTTGGCAGAGGCTTCAGCCTCAAAAATTCAATGTTTCAATTTCCTGTTCCATATTTCATGTTTATACTATTCTCCACCTTTACATTCCATTCTCAGTCTATGAAGTCCTTTACACTTCTAGGTCCTTGTTCATTTCTGACCCTCCTCAAACTAATAGTAAAAGCTAAGCCTTCATTCTTCAGGTTGTAATCTCCATATTTTGCACACTGCTCTTAGCTCCTTCACGAACTTACTCTTTCATCAGCTGTCGCAGTGTCTCCTTATGTAACTGGCACATTACTTGGAGAGTAATGGTCTCATAAAAGATGCAGACATATGAGAGACTGCAGATGCTGGAAGCTGGAGCAACACACAAAATGCAGGAGGAACACAATGGGTCTGGCAGCATCTATAGAGAGAAATGGACAATCAATGTTTCAGGTCAAGATGTTTCACCTGCTTTTCAGCTGCTGCCTGACCTACTGAGTTTCTCCAATGTTTTCTGTGTTGCTCATGTACATGTCTGCCATCTGAATTTTAATCCAGCAGGGTAAAAGCACTCAAGATGAATTGGTCACTTATTCTGCAATCAGGAGGCGGGTGACCAGCAGTTAAATATATCCTTTAATTTAACTATTGTATGTCATTATGAAATTCCATAATTAACTCCACCACATGGCTTGGAGGCATAACCCCATCAAGTTGGAGCACCTAGACCCTGCAGGCTAGCAGAGGGAAGAAGCGCCTTACGCCTACTTTGGGAGAGACATACCTCCGTAATACAAAGATGTACTATAGAAAGCATTATGACAGGATGCATCTCTGCCTGGTGCAAAAGTGCCAATGCACAGGACAAAAGAAACTGCAGAAGATTGTAGACTCAGACAGCTCCATCATGGGCACTATCCTCCTCACCATCAAGGCATCATTAGCATTATGTGCTGTGTTGTATGATGTGGGTGATCATGGTCAATAACTATGATTGTTCTTGGCAAGTGTTTGTACAGAAGTGGTTTGCCATTGCTTTCTGTTCAGCACCATCAATGACATCTTCAAAAGGCAATGCCTCAAGAAGGAAGCATCCATCATTAAGGACCCTCACCATCTAGGGCGCAACCTTTTCTCATTCTCTTCTCTTCAGGGAAGAAGTACAGCAACCTGAAGACACACACTCACTGTTTTAGGAACTGCCTCTTCCCCTCCACCATCAGATTTCTGAAAGAACCATCAACTCATGTACACCACCACATGATTCATCTTTTTCACTATTTATTGATTCTATTTTTTATTGTAACATGGTATTTTTTCATTATCTCTTTCAGTGTACTGCTGACACAAAGCAATAAATTTCACAACATATATCAGTGATAATAAAATCTGATTCTGATTCTACTTTAAATTTATTCAAGATAAATTTTACGAATTGTTCAGTTGTCCTTTGCCATTGTAGCTCCATAAAGTGGTTTCAGCACCAATGTGAATAGTTTTGAGAGGTTTCTACAGAGATAGTAGGCTTCTCCATAAATGTATTGAACACATTGAATATTTAATATAATTTAAGCAGAAATGCCATCAGTACTTTTAAAGTTATATAAATGGACTAACAGTTCTGAAATCGATTGCAAACCCAGAGGCACAATAGTCAAGTCACTTTAAGCAAAAGGTGGATATACTATGTTGGAAACATGTCACTTCTGATCCAGCCTTTTGCGCTGAATAGATTTAAAACTTATAGAAAGACATTTCAAATTATAAAAGCAATATCAGTATTCATTCTTATATATTAAAATTGCAAGATACAACAAAGTGGCTTGTATTAGATTATTGTCTTGATCATTGGAGAAACACAATATTATTTGCGAGCTGTAGTCCAGTAATTGCAATATTTTGTCTGTACTAAGTGGCAATTCTTTACAAATAAGACTGAATGATAAACACATGGGGAAATATTCCACCACAGTGGCCATGGTAACTGAGCTCAGCCTGTGAACCAACGACTTACATCCTGTGACCACTTCATTAGCTACACTTTGGAACTGGTGTGGTCTGCTACTCCAGCCAATCAACTTTAAGGTTCAACATGTTGTGCAGAGGTGTTCTTCTGCACACTACTGTTGTAACACTTGAGTATTTAAGTTACAGTTGTCTTCCTATCAGTTACAACCAGTCTAGCCATTCTACTCTGACCACTCTCATTAACAAGGTATTTTCACCCACAGAACTGCCACTTGCTTTAAAAACCGTTAAGTGTGAAAATCCCAGAGGACCAGCAGTTTCGGAGGTCTCAAGTCACCTTGTTTGGCACTAACAATCATTCCACAGTCAAAATCACTTAGATTCTTCCCATGTCCAATGTTTGGTCTGAACAACTGTGATGGTATTGCATTTGATGACTGCAAAGTTCTACACTCAATAAAAACTTAAAGCCGTATTGGATATAAGCAGCTACTAGTATACTCACTAAAGAGAGATAATACTGTAACCACCCAATCTTCAAAGACTAGTTTATTTCCTTTACAAGTTTAGCTGCCTAATACCCTTCCTTTACCAAGAAGGTACTCCCAGTATAAAGGAGGTTAAAACACAGTTCATTTATTTACAGTGATAAAAACTTAAATCCAAACAATATTCTTTAGACACATTTAAAACTAACAGAGGATTTCTCTTAAACATTTCCCAATTCTTAGAGGATTTCCATCTTATCTTGAATCATTGAATCATTATCTTGAATCTTGAAACATTATAAAACATTTCCAAATTACAAACCATTTCTAAATCCTAAAGCATTAAGCATTTATTAAACACAAAGTATAAAGCAGAAAGCAAAAAAGTCAAATGATTTCCAAAACATAGGTACAATTCCCATAAACTAATAAGTACACATAACAAAGATGTAGACAAACATGTTTTCTGCTGCAGAAAGTGAAGCTGGAGGAATGGATTCCAGTTCTTCTATGTTCTTATGTGCCATCCTAATAAGCCTAACTGCTCTCTACATTTATACACATTTCAATCATTTGAATGGCTTCACAAACATCTGATAAATCATCAGATTTCCTTTTAACACAAATGGTTTAAAAGCAAATTTTGGAGAAATAGATCTTAGCTAGCTATTATAAATGCTGTCAAGCTAACCTTTGAGTACATAAACATTTCAAACTATAAACAAATCAGTTATTGATATGCTAAATGATATCATCCATATATTCTATGAGTTGCCTTGAACTAAGCAACTGAAGGGTCAGCTTGTCTGTTTGAAACAACCCAAATTAAATATCCTACCATCTTATACTCTACTCTTTAGTAATAATAAAGCAGGTGCAGTGACTCTTTAAAGACAGATTGTCTTCAAAATACAGTGCCTATTTACAAAACTGTTCTTTAAAGAGTTCTATTTCATTCACATTTTAAGAACTGAAGGCTGACTTCCATCTTACTTGTAACTGTTTAATATTACAAGAAGCTATTCCAGAAATCAAGGTTAGCAAAAAAAAACAAAGAGGAAGTGAATATCTATCACACAGTAATTGTACCTCTTGACCATGTCTACGTGCCTTCATGCATTGAATTGCTGTTATGTGATCAACAGTTTAGATACTTACATTAATGAGCAGACATACAGGTGTACCTGATAAAGTGTTCACTGAGTGTAGCAAAGCTTCTGAATGGCATTCCAGTATGTCAACCTTGGCTAAATCCTCAACATCCCAAACCAGACACACAGGTATCAAGCACCATGATTGGTCTCTCACCTAACCCTTCACCATCATCTGCCAGTACTATTGCCCCAATTTAATCTGATTAAGAAAATAAATCTTGTATCTCCACAGAACGTTTATTGTCCAATACAAAAAAAAAGTCTCAAAGTGCTCTTCAGTCAATATGGTACTTCCTAAGTATAGTCTCAGGAAACATACAACACAAACTCTGTCAATAAGCAAAGTGATAACAATTAGATTATCTACTTTCAGGAATGTTGGTACTGATCAGAACACCAGAGATAGACATCCATTTCTTATTTGAATTGGTATTGCCTGATCCTTAACATGCATTCAAAGGATAGATGGGGCCTCTGTTTAATGTATCCTTCACATACGGCTCCTGGAAAGGTGCTGCATTCCCTCTGTATGGCACTGCAGTTCTGGCCTTAAGTCACTGAGGTGGGATGAACTCACAACCTTTAGAGGCAAGTGTCAGCCATTGAGACTCAGCTGACGTGGCACATTCTACACTATACAGTGAAGCATGTTGAATCAGAGCACACAAAAGGATCCTGGCATTCGTGAACAGTTAAAGTATCTGAACAACATTATCAATTCAAAAAGGCATAGTGTAAATAAATGTACTTGTTCCATTGAATAGTTCTATAATTGGTTGACAGGGAAAATTAAGGTATCATAAAAAGGACATGGTAACCCATTATAGTGCCTATATTTTATTCCTAGAATCTGGAAAACAGCTGTGATAGAAATCTGTCAGTAGTTATTTGGTAATATCTTTTCACTGTGATTTAACTATCCATCACCAGAAAACCTCGAGAGTAATTCTTCACAGCACTAGTGAGCACTGTGAAATGTGTCACTGTCACTGACTGGTTTTTGCACTCAACCACAACAGGATTTTGTTACATAAA
The DNA here is from genome assembly GCF_030144855.1 of Hypanus sabinus. Lineage (NCBI taxonomy): Eukaryota > Metazoa > Chordata > Chondrichthyes > Myliobatiformes > Dasyatidae > Hypanus > Hypanus sabinus. Next base: position 7,175,733 of record NC_082727.1, read on the forward strand.
GTCCAATATATTAAGAGACGCATTTCAGGCCAAGGGCACAGCACCAAGCTTCCTCGTTGATGACTAGTTTGTAGCAGAGAAGACAAGTTTTGATGCATGTGGGGTACATGTGCATGTACAGTGTTCCTCCCAATTATTCATTCTAAGTTTGTCAAAAGAATGGTTAGGTTGTTACACAATTATTAACTGGAAGGATTTTTGGCTCTCTCTCTTGAAGATCTACATGATCATTTCCATAAGACCATAATACATATGAGCTGTTCTAAAGGGATGTACTTCTATTTTCAGATTGCTCCCTCTAATCCTAGCATCCCACCACCCCCCCCCCCCCCCATTATAGGTAATCTACTCTAGAGGTAACATAGGTGTGAGAAGCTTCTTTAATTTTTCACTGTAAATTTCTCCAGTTACGTACATGATTAGATCTGGATGTTTGGAACATGGGGAGAATAAAATGGAATTAGTGCAGGTTTTGTGCAATAACTCTTTAATAGATGGTTCCCACTTGGCAGGCTGAAAAGCCTGTTTTTGTGCTCCATGACTCTATGAGCAAGTTAAATCAGGAAACTTAATGAGAAGGTGTTCCTGGAAAACAAAACATTTGTCTCACTCATTCATTCAATGGCTGTGTTACCCAGGCACAAAACAGAAACAACCCATCCTTGAGAGAGTTTATGCTCCACACTGATCTCCTCTGCTATATCATGCAACCTTCAATTTTCCTCCCTCATCTACCTAGACCTCACTTTAAACCATTTTAAGAATAATGATAACAATATAAATACACGCTAGTATTTATGTATTTATGCACATATTATTCCATACCCATACTTCTAACTTTATTTTTATATAATTCTTTATTCTTTCTAATTGTTGAATACTGTAATAACTCACCACAGCAAATTCCTAACACGTGTAACTGTATATGGTGAATAAAGAATTGGTCAGGAATGGGAAGAGGCAGGTACTAGAGAGTACCCCAGTGGCTGTATCCCTTGACAATAAGTACTCATGTTTGAGTACTGTTGGGGGGGACAGCCTACCTGGAGGAAGTGACAGTGGCTGGGCCTCCGGCACAGAGGACGGCCCTGTAGCTCAGAAAGGTAGGGATAGAAGAAATAGGACCATAGTAATAGGGGATTCGATAGTCAGGGGTTCAGACAGGCAGTTCTGTGGAGGTGATTGGGAGCCCCGGATGGTAGTTTGCCTCCCGGGTGCCAGGGTTCGGGACATTTCTGATCGCGTCCAAGATATCCTGAAGTTGGAGGGTGAGGAGCCAGAGGTCGTGGTACATGTAGGTACCAATGACATAGGTAGGAACGGGGAAGAGGTCCTGAAACGAGAGTACAGGGAGTTAGGAAGGCAGTTAAGAAGAAGGACCGCAAAGGTAGTAATCTCAGGCGACAGTGAGAGTAGGAATGGAATTAGGTGGAGGATGAATGCATGGCTGAGGGATTGGAGCAGGGGGCAGGGATTCAAGTTTCTGGGTCATTGGGACCTCTTCTGGGGCAGGCGTGACCTGTTCAAGAAGGACGGGTTACACTTGAATCCTGGGGGGACCAATATCCTAGTGGGGAGGTTTGCTAGGGCTACAGGGCAGACTTTAAACTAGTAAGATGGGGGGGCGGGAATCAATTTGAGGAAACTATGGGAGAGGAGGTTAGTTCACCAGTAGAGCAAGTAAGTAGACTGTGTGTGAGGGAGGAAAGACAGGTGATGGAGAAGGGATGCGCCCAGCCCGAGGATGTAGGGGAGAAGAAAGAAAAGGATAATAAATTTGAATGCATTGTTAGGGATGAAAAGAGAGGAGGAGGTGGAGAGTATCTTAAATGTATCTATTTTAATGCTAGGAGCATTGTAAGAAAGGTGGATGAACTTAAAGTGCGGATTGCTACCTGGAATTATGATGTTGTAGCTATTAATGAAACATGGTTGCAGGAAGGGTGTGATTGGCAACTAAGAATTCCTGGATTTAGTTGCTTCAGGTGTGATAGAGTAGGAGTGGCCAGAGGAGGAGGTGTTGCATTGCTTGTCAGAGAAAATCTTATGGCGGTGCTTTGGAAGGATAGATTAGAGAGCTCCTCTAGGGAGAATATTTGGGTGGAATTGAGGAATGGGAAAGGTGTAGTGACACTGATAGGAGTGTTTTATAGGCCACCTAATGGGGAGCATGAGTTGGAAGAGCAAATGTGTAAGGAGATAGCAGATATTTGTAGTAAACACAAGGTGGTGATTGTGGGAGATTTTAATTTTCCACACATAGATTGGGAAGCTCATTCTGTAAAAGGGCTGAATGGTTTAGAGTTTGTGAAATGTGTGCAGGATAGTTTTTTTTGCAACAATACATAGAAGTACCGACTAGAGGTGGGGCAGTGTTGGATCTCCTGTTAGGGAATGCGATAGGTCAGCTGACAGATGTATGTGTTGGGGAGCACTTCAGGTCCAATGATCACAATAGCGTTAGCTTCAATATAATTATGGAGAAGGACAGGACTGGACCTAGAGTTGAGATTTTTGATTGGAGAAAGGCTAACTTTGAGGAGATGCGAAGGGATTTAGAGAGAGTGGATTGGGTCAAGTTGTTTTATGGGAAGGATGTAATAGAGAAATGGAGGTCATTTAAGGGTAAAATTATGAGGGTACAGAATCTCTATGTTCCTGTTAGGTTGAAAGGAAAGGTTAAAGGTTTGAAAGCACCATGGTTTTCAAGGGATATTAGAAACTTGGTTTGGAAAAAGAGGGATGTCTACAATAGATATAGGCAGCATGGAGTAAAGGAATTTCTCAAGGAGTATAAAGAATGTAAAAGGAATCTTAAGAAAGAGATTAGAAAAGCTAAAAGAAGATACGAGGTTGGTTTGGCAAATAAGGTGAAAGTAAATCCAAAAGGTTTCTACAGTTATATTAAAAGCAAGAGGATAGTGAGGGATAAAATTGGTCCCTTAGAGAATCAGGGTGGTCAGCTATGTGTGGAGCCGAGGCAGATGGGAGAGATTTTGAATGATTTCTTCTCTTCGGTATTCACTAAGGAGAAGGATATTGAATTGTGTAAGGTGTGGAAAACAAGTAAGGAAGTTATGGAACCTATGACAATTAAAGAGGTGGAAGTACTGGCGCTTTTAAGAAATTTAAAAGTGGATAAATCTCCGGGTCCTGACAGGATATTCCCCAGGACCTTGAGGGAAGTTTATGCAGAGATAGCAGGAGCTCTGACAGAGATCTTTCAGATGTCATTAGAAACCGGGATTGTGCCGGAGGATTGGCGTATTGCTCATGTGGTTCCATTGTTTAAAAAGGGTTCTAGAAGTAAGCCTAGCAATTATAGACCTGTCAGTTTGACATCAGTGGTGGGTCAATTAATGGAAAGTATTCCTAGAGATAGTATTTATAATTATCTGGATAGACAGGATCTGATTAGGAGTAGCCAGCATGGATTTGTGCGTGGAAGGTCATGTTTGACAAACCTTATTGAATTTTTTGAAGAAGTTACAAGGAATGTTGACGAGTGTAAGGCAGTGGATGTAGTATATATGGACTTCAGCAAGGCCTTTGACAACATGGAAGGTTAGTTAAGAAGGTTCAATCGTTAGGTATTAATGCTGGAGTAATAAAATGGATTCCACAGTGGCTAGATGGGAGATGCCAGAGAGTAGTGGTGGATAATTGTTTATCGGGATGGAGGCTGGTGACTCGCGGGGTGCCTCAGGGATCTGTTTTGAGCCCAATGTTGTTTGTAATATACATAAATGATCTGGATGATGGGGTGGTAAATTGGATTAGTAAGTATGCTGATGATACTAAGAGAGGAGGTGTTGTGGATAATGAGGTGGGTTTTCAAAGCTTGCAGGGAGATTTATGCTGGTTAGAAGAATGGGCTGAACGTTGGCAGATGGAGTTTAATGCTGAGAAGTGTGAGGTTCTACATTTTGGCAGGAATAATCCAAATAGAACATACAGGGTAAATGGTAGGGCATTGAGGAATGCAGTGGAACAGAGAGATCTAGCAATAACAGTGCATAGTTCCCTGAAGGTGGAGTCTCATGTAGATAGGGTGGTGAAGAAGGCTTTTGGAACGCTGGTCTTTATAAATCAAAGCATTGAGTACAGAAGTTGGGATGTAATGTTAAAATTGTACAAGGCATTGGTAAGGCCAAATTTGGAATATTGTGTACAGTTCTGGTCACCGAATTATAGGAAAGATATCAATAAATTAGAGAGAGTGCAGAGACGATTTACAAGGATGTTACCTGGGTTTCAGCACTTAAGTTACAGAGAAAGGTTGAACGAGTTAGGTCTCTATTCATTGGAGCGTAGAAGGTTGAGGGGGGATTTGATCGAGGAATTTAAAATTTTGAGAGGGATAGATAGAGTTGACGTGAATAGGCTGTTTCCATTGAGAGTAGGGGAGATTCAAACGAGAGGAAATAATTTGAGATTTAGGGGGCAGAAGTTTAAGGGAAACACGAGGGGGTATTTCTTTACTCAGAGAGTGATAGCTGTGTGGAATGAGCTTTCTGTAGAAGTAGTAGAGGCCAGTTCAGTTGTGTCATTTAAGGTAAAATTGGATAGGTATATGGACAGGAAAGGAGTGGAGGGTTATGGGCTGAGTGCGGGTAGGTGGGACTAGGTGAGATTAAGGGTTCGGCACGGACTAGGAGGGCCGAGATGGCCTGTTTCCATGCTGTGATTGTTATATGGTTATAAAGCTGATCCTTGATCGTTATCTATAACATACTGCATACTGTAGAGTCACGGCCTGTACAGTCTTCTGATAACTTTGTTCAGCCAATTTCAGCACCATGGACAGATGCAAGAACACTCTATTACTGCAGCTGGGCAGAGCTCCCCATCTATCAGATAATCAGCCAAATTTTGATGACTTTTGATTTTAAAATGAAATAAAAGGGAGGCAAAACATATGGCCACTATTAGTAAAGCACTGCCTTGAAATTTAATCCTGCACAACATTGCAAAACAGTACACTGCTCTCTGCCCCCAAGATTCATTCCAGTGATGACAATGGAACCCATTTTCAAAGTGCATACTTGACATTATCATCACAGTATAATGCTTTCACATAATCCAATGCTTGCAAGATTGATTATCTATAACAATGGAATGCAAAATAGTAGTCTTGAAATCTTAATAATCAGCTTGGATATGAATGTGTAAATGATTGGTCATGCTGATCATTATCCAGCAGAAGATATAAGCCCTCATTAAATCCAAGTCCTTCCTTGCAATCTTTTACATGGGAGCATTTTGTTGTTACTTACTGACACCAAGTTAATTTGAACCCTGGTTGAGATTGAAATCATTTCCTCAAGTCTACATCTGAGCTGCTAGCTAGATAATTGTTAGAGAAGAATTTGATTTAACCATTGTGTATGCAGAGACAGAAGATAAGCTAATGAAGTCATACTGCTGATGGGTGTGTGTATGTGTGTGTGTGTGTGTGTGTGTGTGTGTGTGTGTGTGTGTGTGTGTGTGTGTGTGTGTGTGTGTGTGTGTGTGTGTGTGTGTGTGTGTGTGTGTGTGTGTGTGTACATGCACAAGCATGTGTTGGTGTAGTATCCATGTCCATTTGCCTGTATTGCTGTGCCTGAACATGTGCACACATAAATATAATAAGACACATAAATATATTTGAATATTATGTATCAATATGTTCAAGTATGTAAAAGTAATAAAATAAATGTGCAAGTATTATAATATTGAGGTGTGTGTAATAATAACAATGTGTGAATGTAAACATACATGTGCATAAATACAACTAAACATCAGAATGTAAATATAAAATGCAAACATTCAACTATGAACATATGTTAAGTATAGTAAAGTATATGAGAAGTATAATAAATAGATCTGTATGAGAAATGTTTGAATGCGTCAGAATATGAGTATCTGTATGTGAGTGTGAGAATGTGCACCATACACAGTGGTGCTGGAAGGTTTGTGAATTCTGTAGAATTGTCTCTATTTCTGCAGAAATATGACCTAAAATGTGATCAGATCTTCACATAGGTCCTAAAACTGGATAAAGAGAACCCAATTAAATAAATAACACCAAAAATATACTTGTTCATTTATTTATTGAGAAAAATGATCCTATGTTACATGTATTTGCTGGAAAAAGTATGTGAAGCTCTGAGGTAATGGCTTCTGCAAAAGCTATTTGGAGTCTGGTGTTCCAATCAATGAGATGAGATTGGAGGTGTGGGTTGTAAAGGTGACCTGCCCTATAAAAAAGACACACAAAGTCAGGTTACTGACAAAACCTGCTCTTTCCAACAAAGACCTGTTAATGTGCACCTTGCCTTGATCAAAACAAATTTCAAAGGACCTTAGAAGAATTGTACAGATACATGAAGCTGGAATAGGCTGCAAAAGTATTTCTAAAGATCTGAGTGTTCATCATACCACAATAAGAGAAATTGTCTACAAATGGAGGAAACTCAGCTACTCTCCCTGGGAATGGACATCCTGCAAAGATCCCACCAGGAACACAATGTGCAGTGCTGAAGGAGGTGAAAAAGAACCCAAGGATAACAGCAAAAGACCTGCAGAAATCTTTAGAACTTGCTGAAGTCTTTGTTCATGCATCTATGAGAAGAAAAACACTGAACAAGAATGGTACTCATGGAAGGACACTACGGAGGAACCCACTGCTCTCCAAAAAGAAATTGCTGCATGTCTCAAGTTTGCAAAAGACCACCTGGATGTTCTGTAATGCTTCTGGGAAAATGTTCTGTGGGCAGATGGAACATAACTTGAACTTTTTGGCAGAAATCACATTGCTATGTTTGGCAGAAAAAGGGCATTGCATACTAACACCAAGACCTCATCCCATCTGTGAAGTCTGGTGGAAGGAGCATCATGGTTTGGGGCAGCTTTGTGGTCTCAGGACTTGGACTGCTTGCAGTCATTGAGGGAACAATGAAATCAACATTGTATCAAGACATTTTACAGGAGAAAGGCAGGGTAGCAGCCCATCACCTGAAGCTTAATAGTTGGTAATGCAACAAGACAATGATCCGAAAGACAAGAGTAAATCAACAATGGAATGTTTTAAAAAGAGGAAATGCATATTTTGGAATGGCTGAATCAAAGTCCTGACCTTAACCCTATAGAAGTGTTGTGGAAGGACCTGAAGCAAGCAGTTCATGCAAGAAAGCCCACCAACATCCTAGAGTTAAAGTGTATAAGGAGAAATGACCTAAAATTCCTCCAAGCCAATGTGCAGGATTGATCAACAGTTACTGGAAATGTTTGGTTGAAGTTATTGCTGTATAAAGGGGTCACGGCAGTTACTGAAAGCAAAGGTTCACATACGTTTTCCAGCAAATACATGTAATATTGGATCATTTTTTTCTCAATAAGTAAATGAACATTTAACATCTTTGTGTTAGCTATTTAATTGGGTTCTCTTTATCTAATTTTAGGATCTGATCACATTTTAGGCCATACTTATGCAGAAATAGAGAAAAATTCTACAGGGTTCACAAATTTCTACCCCCACTGTATGTTAGAGTGAATGAGAACATGTGAAGGTATGTGCCTAAGTGTGAAAATGCACCTGTACAAGAAAGTGTATAAACATCCACACATCACCTCCTGTAAACACAGTGAGAAAGGAGCTAGCTTGCTCACTTTTCCTGTAGATCATTTTGTAACAAATTGGATTTTCTGTGTAAAATACGCATCTGTCAGAAGCACACTAAAGCTATTTAAGCTCATTTAATTATGGCTCTCAGAAGACAGAAAAAGAGAACCCATCCCTTTTACAAATAAATTAAAATCATGGATCGGGGGGCTGCAGAACATTGTACTAATTATTGCTTTAGTCCGGGGGTCGGCAACCTGCGGCTCCCGAGCCATTTGTGGCTCTTTCACCTCTGTGCTGCAGCTCCCTGTGGCTTTGGGAAATAATTGGTCAGTATTTAATTAAAATGTATTTTATGTTAGTTTGTTAGCTTTTGAAATGTAATTCTAAATTTGAAGATTATGGTGATCTTGTACAATCTAAGTGTGGCGACACATTTCCTCACAATTAGCCAGCATTCCGGCTAAGGGAGATAGCCTACGGGGGTTTGTGAGTACGCGTCTTTTGCAGCATCTGCGTCCATGGGGGCTGGGTTGAGGGAGGCTTAAAAGCAAGGCTGTTTAGTTCGAATAAAGTTATTCGACTGCAGTTTACTGACTGCGTGAGCACACCGCTACAACGTGTTTTTATCGCTATTAATATACGTCACCACTGCCAATACCTGACACCCACCAGTGCGCGATTTCTTTAATTTTTCCGATTCAAGGTAAGCCAACTATGGAGAATTCTAAAAAAAGAAAAGTGACTGAAGAAAACAGAACGTTTAATGATACGTGGACAGATTCATTTGCTTTCACTGTTGACGAGACTGGTTTACCGGTATGCTTAATATGCAATGAGAAACTAGCAAACAACAAAAAGTCAAATGTCGCAAGGCATTTCCAGAATAAACACGCAGCCTTTGCTCAAAAATATCCGGATGGAGATGAGAGAAAAAAAGCCGTTTCGGAACTGATGCGGAAGGTTGATCTGAGCAAAAATCATTTCCAGAAATGGATGAAGTCTGGAAAATCAACGACATACGCCAGTTATATTGCCGCTCAGGAAATAGTCAGGCACGGGAAGCAGTTTACAGATGGTGAATATATAAAAGAATCTTTCATTAAGATTTCAGAACATCTATTCACGGACTTTAAAAACAAGAGTGAAATTGTGCAGAAAATCAGGGATATGCCCCTCTCTGCAAAGACTGTCAAAGACAGAACCATAAAAATGGCAGAAGACATCACAAGACAGCAAATTAAAGACATCAATTCAGCTGTGGCCTACTCGATTGCCTGTGACGAGTCTAAAGACAAAGGTGATATTGAACAAATAGCGTTGTTCTGCCGGTATGTAAACTCTGCCGGGCCACAGGAAGAACTGATTGAGTTGATACCTCTAAAAGACCAAACACGGGGGGAGGACATCTGTGAGGCTGTCTTGAATTGTTTAAGAGCCAAAGGAATAAAGACCACCCATCTGGTGTCAGTAGCTACTGATGGGGGCACCGAATATGACGGGAACGCACAAGGGAATTGTGGCTTTACTGCAGAAGTCGCTGGACAGAAAGCTGCTGACTTTTCACTGCATCTTGCACCAAGAGGCACTGTGCGCTCAAACATTTCCTCCAGAATGCACAGAAGTAATGGATGTTGTCATTCAGATTGTCAATAAAATAATGGCAAAAAGTTTAAATCACCGTCAATTCCGTTTGTTACTGGACGAGCTGGAAATTGCATATTCTGATCTCCTGCTGCACAACAAAGTCCGGTGGCTGTCCAGAGGGGAGGTGCTGAAACGCTTTGTCGCATGTCTGGAAGAAGTGAAAACTTTCCTGGGCAGCAAAGGGCTCAACTTTCCTGAGCTGGAACAGCCAGAGTGGCTGGAAAAGCTACACTTCATGGTAGACATGACAGCGCACCTGAACACGCTGAACACAGCTCTTCAACGGGGTAAGGACGTACAGCCCTGCACATGTTGGAGGATGTTTTGGCATTCGAGCGCAAGTTGACGTTGCTTGCCAGAGATTTACAGAAAGGCACATTGTCTCACTTCCCCAATTTGAGAGAGTTCAAACAAGGTCACGACATGATAAATTCGGAGTATTTACATTCTGCAATCATCGCAATGCAAACATCGTTTGGGAAACGCTTCTGTGAGTTCAGAGAGGAAAAAAACACATTATCCTTCCCGGTCACTCCCCTAAGCATCGATCCATCCCTACTAAATACGACTGCATTGTCAGGTGTGAGTCAACCTGAACAAGTATGATAAATATTTTAATTGCCTATTATTTTACGTATATTCATATGTTTTCATTGTTCAGTGAAATAGTCCTTTTATTTTTCAGGTTGACAGCTGGCTGACGTTATTTTTGGTTTGCTGCTGGCGGCAAATTTAAGTTTGGCGTTTTTCATAAATACAAGAAGGACTCAAATAGACGTTGAGTCTTTAACTTAAAAGTAACCTTCAACCCAACGTCTTTTTTTCGGAGTTCAAAATGTTTTTGTTGCATGCAGAAATGTAATTTCATTTTCTCTGCAGGAGTTCATCAATTTCATAAATGCAACACATTATAGTTTGTTTATACATAGCATAAAGGCAAAACAAAACGTTGTATGCAGTGTTATTTCATTTTAAATGTCAAACGGGTTTTGCGGCTCCCAGTGTTTTCTTTTCTGTGGGAAACGGGTCCAAGTGGCTCTTTCAGTGGTAAAGGTTGCTGACCCCTGCTTTAGTCCAATGTTTGAATCCCAGTGGCCATGAATGAAGTACAAGAAATGCTGATCCCTTTTTTAAAAATTTTTACTGTATGTTTAAAAGCTAATGCAATCAAGATTAATATCCACATAAACAGTGATTACCATAGATACCTTCAGTATTAAGAGTGTAAATAGTATTCAGTCATCTTGGATATGAGCACAGACCAAGAACAATCTAAACCGAATGCAAACATGAAGACTCACAATTTTTCCTATATCCAAACCGATCATCACCACAGATATAATAATCTCAAGTACGTGCACTTATATGAAGCAATTCAACCTGACCTAGGTAAAATCCTGAAGACTTCATACGGTTAATGATGCTAATAAAGATCCTCAGTCAGAAAGTTCATTAGAACTCAGGTACTTTGTTGCGAATGGAAAGCTTTGATATATTTCCTGTAACTAAAGCTGAATTCTTCATCAGAATATACACCCAACCAAACTGAAACTTCATAGGTATGGTTTAGCCTTAATGGACTCAGGGCAGGCGGAGAGGCTATGTACCTTTGGCTAATGATTTGTATTATTCTGGGTAGAGGTCTTGTCACCGTGGAGATTCTCAACAGCTGATGCACCTTGGGTAAATACATTGTTTCAGGTTGATGCTTAATGATCAACTTTATTTACCAACAGTGTCAAAGGGTTGAAGATCTCTGCCCTGATTTTCTGATTCATGTACCCAGCTCTGCACTGTAACAATTTCAACATCTACTCAGTCATTTTTACACCAGTAATTTTTATGCTCCATGAATGTTCCTCATAACATTTTTTCATCTCATCCTCTCTATGTATCATGCCCATTTCTCCTCATTTGGATATCAACCCTTGAGTAAGCTCCTAGCTCCAAAGATACCGGATAGAAACTTACATCCAGCTGTTTGCGCTAAACATGCAACTTGCCACTAATAGCAAATTGTACTCTGCTTCTAAGGTTTGCTTCATTGAATTCAGTGAAAGTGAATTTCAGTAGTCAAGCACAATTTGCAGATGCGAATGAGAAACTGAGAATAATTTACTCCCTCATATACCAGACTCCCCAGATCCTCTGAACTCTGACACAACCACAAATCCACATGCCCTCTGTAATCAAAAGACTTGTGAAGAGATAATTAAGCAATCCTTGTGGCTTTTGTCCTGATGTCATCGCTGTTACACCATTCTGATCAAGGTCAAATCCAAATAAGCCATATTATACAGGATTATGGTTAACATTGTATGTGAGCTATATTATTAGGGGTGTATAATGAGTGAAAGTTTAAGTTCAAGTTCATGATCACGGGCTCCATATCCAGTGTATTAATACCATGAAAATTAGCTTTTGTACATTATAAACATAACAAACATTAATTACATGAATTTAAATTAACATAAATTATATATTACTTACACAAGAAAATAAAACATAAACATAATTACATCAGTGTATTAATGCAGTACAAACTGGCTATCGAACTTGAGCCTGTATATAAGCATTGGGCTTGGATCAGGTCTACTTTTAAAACAACTGAAAGTCCTTATCGTTGGTTTGAAATGGGTAGGACCAGCTTTTGATATTAACGCACTAACATTCATGACTTTATAAGCAAATATCATAGTACATTTTAATAGGATTCACAAATGGATGCGTGGACCTTAAGTTAATACCCAAACAAATCTTGAATGCAGAGTTCAATGAAGAAAATTATACGCTCTAATTTTAACAGTAATAAACAAATCAAAGAAAAGGTAATGGTGCTTTCCGGGCAACAAATTGGGAATCAATATAATGCCACTGAGTCCAGCAAGGTCAAACTCTCCCAGTGCTAATACAAGGCCACATAGTCCACAAAGACTTCAGGGCTCTTTTCATGCAAGGAGAAAGGATAAAATGAAGTGAGTTAACAGTATAACAGCAACAACCTGGCACTCAACCTCAGTAAAACCAAAGATCTGATTGTGGGCTTCAGAAAGGATAAGACAAAGGGAACACAAACCAATCCTCATAGAGGGATCAGAAGTGAAGAGAGTGAGCAGTTTCAAGTTCCTGAGTGTCAAGATCTCTGAGGATCTAACCTGGTCCCAACATATCGATGCGGCTATTAAAATGAGAAGACAGTAGCTACTTTTCAACAGGAGTGTGAGGAGATTTGGTTTGTAACCTAAAACAATCAAAAACTTCTACAGAAGTGCATTTTGACTGGTTGCATCACTGTCTGGTGTGGGAGGGCATGTTACTGCACAGGATCAAAGTAAACAGCAGAGAGTACTAAAATTAATCAGCATCATCATGGCTTCTAGCCTCCAAAGTATCCAAGACATCTTCAAAGAGCAGTGTCTCAGAAAGGTGGGGTCTTTCATTAAGGGCCCCCACCACCCGTACATGCCCTCTTCTTATTGTTACCATCAGGAAGGAGGTAGAGAAGCCTGAAAGCACACATTTTGTTCAGGAACAGCTTTTTCCAATTTCTGAATATTCATTGAACCCATGAACACTACCTCACTACTTTATTTTTACTTCTGTTTTTGTACTACTTACTTTAACTAACATACATACATATGCATTATAATTCAGTTTTTTAATATTTATCATGAATTACATTGTACTGCTGCTACAAGTTAACAAATTTCATGACATATGTATGTGATATTAAATCTGATTCTGATTGTGATTTTTGAATAATTTTTACTAGTGCTCATGAATGGCGCAGTGAGCTGCTCATTTGAAAGGTGATAATGTTGAACAAACTACTGATGTTCACAACCCAGAAGTAGATAAATAAAGTTGAATATATGGGATCTCTCCAAATTGCATGTAGAACAACTGGTAATTTTTCTATATTCTAAATTGAATAAATAAATCATGTAATTACATTAAGGTTTAAGCATAAGCCATACAGCCATAAGATTGGAGCAGAACTGAACCATTTGGCCCATCGAGTCTGGTCCATCATTCAATCAGAATTTTTTTTTTAAATTTCAATCTCTTTGCAATTAGTTCCAGGACACTGCAGGCAGGAAAAAGCCTAACCCCAGTCGATGTCCTGGAGCATACAACACAGAAACAAGCCTTTCAACCCATCAACTCCATACCAAGCCAACCAGAAAATATCTCTTACAATAATTTTACCCTAATTCCGCCTCATTATTTCCAAGTTCCCAGCAGTCCTGAAGTTGTAGCTGGGTATGTTTCACCCTTACAGGATGGAGCAGAGTAATATTAGTGTTAAATTTCATGACATTCGTCAGTGATAATGAACCTAATTCTGATTGTGATCTAAATACTCGTGTTCCCTGGTGTGCAGTGATCTTATAGAAGCATACAAAATTCTGAAATAGATATGACAAAAGAGACAGAAAAGTTAATTCTACTGGTGAGTGTGTCTTGAAATAGGGAACATAGCTTCAAGCATCAGGAGAGTACATATAGGATGGAGATGAGGGGGAACTGCTTTTCTCAGAGAGTAATGAATCTGTGAAATTGTCTATCTGTCTGTCTATCTATCTATCTATCTATCCATGGTGCCTTAGGTATATTTAATGATCTACCTCATTAAATATATTTAAGACACAGTTAGATAGATTTTTGCTTAGCAGGGAATTAAGGGTGAGAGGAACTTGGCACATAAGTGGAGCTGAGTCCATGGCCAGATCAGCTATGCTCTTACTGAATGGCAGGGCATGCATGACTGGCCAGATACCAACTCCTGCTCCTATTTCTTATGGAAACATAGAAAACCTGCAGCACAATGCAGGCCCTTCGGCCCACAAAGCTGTGCTGAACATGTCCTTACCTTAGAAATTACCTAGGGTTACCTATAGCCCTCTATTTTTCTAAGTTCCATGTACCTATCCAGGAGTCTCTTAAAAGACCCTATCATATCCACCTCCACTACCGTCGCCGGCAGTCCATTCCACACACTCACCACTCTCTGCGTAAAAAAGCTTACCCCTGACATCTCCTCTGTACCTACTTCCAATCACCTTAAAACTGTGACCTCTCTTGCTAGCCATCTCAGCCCTGGGAGAAAGCCTCTGACTATCCACACGATCAATGCCTCTCATCATCTTGTACACCTCTATCAGGTCATCTCTCATCCTCTGTCATTCCAAGGAGAAAAGGCCAAATTCACTCAACCTATTCTCATAAGACATGCTCCCCAATCGAGGCAACATCTTGTAAAACTCCTTCTCACCCTTTCTGTTTCCACATCCTTCCTGTAGTGAGGCGACCAGAAATGAGCATAGTACTCCAAGTGGGGACTGACCAGGGTCCTATATACTGCAACATTACCTCTCGACTCTTAAACTCAATCCCACAATTGATGAAAGCCAATGAACCATATGCCTTCTTAACCACAGAGTCAACCTACACAGCTGCTTTGAATGTCCTACGGACTCGGGCCCCTAGATCCCTCTGATCCTCCACACTGCCAAGAGTCTTAGCATTCTGCCATCATATTTGACCTACCAAAATGAACCACTTCACACTTATCTGGGTTGAACTCCATCTGCCACTTCTCAGCCCAGTTTTGCATCCTATCAATGCCCACTGTAAACTTGGACAGCCCTCCACCACATCCACAACACCGCCAACCTTTGTGTTATCAGAAAGCTTACTAACCCATCCCTCCACTTCCTCATTCAGGTCATTTATAGAAATCACGAAGAGTAGGGGTCACGAACAGATCCCTAAGGCACTCCGCTGGTGACCGATCTCCATGATCCATCTGCACCACTCTTTGCCTTCTGTGGGCAAGCCAGTTCTGGATCCACAAAGCAATGTCCCCTTGGATCCTATGCCCCCTTACTTTCTCAATAAGCCTTGCAATGGGGTACCTTATCAAATGCCTTGCTGAAATCCATATACACCACATCTACTGCTCTTCCTTCATCAATGTGTTTAGTCACATCCTCAAAAAATTCAATCAGACTTATGAGGCATGACCTGCTTTTGATAAAGCCATGTTGACTATTCCTAATCTGTTACAAAGGGCAGGACACAGACACATAGAGAGCATTAACAGAAGTGTGTTTATTAATAATTGCAAGGAAGGCCGAACAGCAAGGATTAGTTGCTTATGTGGATATGACAAACCGGAGGAGCTTGGACCCAGAGCTTGGTCATGGACTTGGATATGAAACCTGGACTCGGACTTAGACTCTGACATGGAGCTGGGGCTTGGACTCGGACACAGAACCTGGACTTGGACTCGGACACGGAGCCAGGGCTTGGACTCGGACACGGAGCCAGGGCTTGGACTCAGATGTGGAGACTGAACTTGGACTTAGACATGGAACGACAAAACCAAATAACGACAGATAATTTGTCTCTTGACTCGGAGTAGCAGCAAACAGCCTGCAATTCTCAGCTATACGTGAAAATGACAGAATTCCCAAAGCACCCCAGGCACCGAAGCAACTTAGAGTCCACTATTCTCGGCAACCTGGAACGTGCATTTCCACACTGGCCAATGTGACAATCTAGTCCTGAGTAGATGTAAGCTGGAGTTTTTATGCTGCCGGTCTGAATGAGGATCAGGTGCCTCAATTAAGGAGCCCGGTGGCACACAGAGAAAAGGAAATTAACTGAAATGAGGAGTCAATGGACCGGGCCGTGACATAATCATATTACGCCTCTCCAAATGTTCAGAAATCCTGCCTCTCAGGATTTTCTCTATCAACTTACCAACCACTAAAGTAAGACTCACTGGTCTATAATTTCCTGGGTTATCTCTACTCTCTTTCTTGAATAAGGGAACAAGATCCGCAGCCCTCCAATCATCTGGAACCTCTCCCATCCCGTTGATCATGCAAAGATCACCACCAGAGGCTCAGTAATATCTCCCACGGACAGCCTGGGGTACATTACATCCGATCCCAGTAACTAAGCCAACTTGATGTTTTCCAAATCCTCCAACACATCCTCTTTCTTAATATCTACATGCTCAAGCTTTTCAGTTGTGTTTACAGTAAGTCATCCCTGCAATGGCCAAGATCCTTTTCTGCAGTGAATTCTGAAGCAAAGTATTCATTAAATACTCTGCTGTCTCCTCCGGTTCCATACACATTATTCCAATGTCACACTTGACTGATCTTATTCTCTCACATCTTATCCTCTTGCTCTTCACATGCTGGTAGAATGCCTTGGGGTTTTCCTTAATCCTTTCCATTGAGGCCTTCTCATCGCACCTTCCGACTCTCCTAATTTCATTCTTAAGCTCCTTCCTGTTAACCTTATAATCTTCTAGATCTCTATCCTTACCTAGTTTTTTGAACCTTTCATAAGCTCTTTTCTTCTTGACTAGATTTACAACAGCCTTTGTACACCACTGTTTCTGTACCTTACCATCCTTTCCCTGTCTCATTGGAATGTACCTATGCACAACTCCACATAAATATCCCCTGAACATTTGCCAAATTTCCTGAGAACATCTGTTTCCAATTTATGCTTCATGAATTGTTCTTCTGTTTTCATGAAACCAATCAGCAACAATTAGTTAATCTTAAAAGCCTATATGCAGCTGATCCTGCAAGGCTGGCACAAGGTACAACACACTAGTCAGGATTTCTCCTCCTTCTGGCTTGAGCTCGGTTTTGGCAATCCCAATCATGTCTAAGACAGGCTCTGCTCCATTAACACACATCTCAACAGGCTGTAGCAAGAAGCAGAAAGTTTCCAGTGATTCAATGAGAGAAGTGAAGTCAGAAATTTAAATGGAATTTTGTCCTGCGTGATTAATTGAATTGAATTGACTTTATTACTTACCTCCTTCACATACACGAGGAGTAAAAATCTTTACGTTACATCTCCGTCTAAAGGTCCAGTGTGCAGTTTATATTAACTTATAATAAATTGTATGTAAAACAAGATGGAACATAGAAATACAGTTGTGTCGGCATGAATTAAGCAGTCTGATGACCTGGTGGAAGAAGTTGTTCTGGAGCCTGTTCATTTCGACTTTTATGCTGCAGTACTGCTTCATGGATGGTAGCAGCTGGAACAGTTTGTGGTTGGGGTGACTCGGGTACCCAATGATCCTTCAGGCCCTTTCCAACATTTTGGAGAGGGAGGAAGAGCAGTCAGTTGTCTTGGTATATATTGGTACCAATGACATAGGAAGGAAAAGCAAAGAAATCCTGAAAAGAGAATTTAGAGAGCTAGATAGAAAGCTGAGAAGCTGGTTCAGGCAACAGGGCTTCAGGTTCTTGGATCATTGGGATCTCCTCTGGGGGAGGTATGATCTGTTCAAAAGTGATGAGTTGCACTGGAACCCAAGGGGGACCAATATTCTTGAGGGCAGGTTTATTAGAGCTGTTGGGGTAGGTTTAAACTAATTTAGCAGGGGGATGGGAACTGGAGTGAAGGGACTCAGGATAGGACAGATGGGAAAAAAGTAAAAACAGCATGCAGTCAGACTGTCAGGAAGGGCAGGCAGGTGATGGGACATAGTTGCAGCCAACAGGGTGATTTTCAGAACATTAGGGATGCAGAATCAGAAAGGATAGCAAATACGATACACAAGGTATTGTATCTAGGTGTGCGTAGTATAAGAAATAAGGTGGATGATCTTGTTGGACTATTACAGATTGCCAGGTATGATGTTGTAGCCATCAATGAATCGTGGCTGAAGGATGGTTGTAGTTGGGAGCTGAATGTCCAAGGTTACGTGTTATCTTGGAGGGATAGGAAAGTAGGCAGAGGGAGTGGTGTAGCTCTACTAGTAAAGATTGGCATCAAATGAATAGAATGATGTGACATAGGATCAGCAGATGTTGAATCCTTATGGTTTGAGTTAAGAAAATGCAAGGATTAAAAGATGTTGATGGCAATTATATACTGGCCTCCCAACAGTGGTTGGGAGGTGGACCACAGATTACAACAGAAAACAGAAAAGGCATGTCAAAAGGGTAATGTTATGGTAGTCATGGGAGATTTTCACATGCAGATTGACTGGGAAAATCAGATTGGTAATGGATCTCAAGAGAGTGAGTTTGTTGAATGCCTAAGAGATGGCTTTTTAGAGCAGTTTGTGAATGAGCCTACTGGAGGATCAGCTATACTGAACTGGGTGTTATGTAATGAACTGGAGTTGATTAGGGAGCTTAAAGTAAAAGAACCCTTAGGAACTAGTAATCACAATATGATTGAGTTCAACTTGAAATTTGATAGGGAGAAAGTAAAGTCTTATGTAGCAGTATTTCAATGGAGTAAGGGAAATTACAGTAGTATGAGAGAGGAGTTGACCAAAGTAAATTGGAAGGAGCTGCTAGCAGCGATGTCAGCAGAACAGCAATGGCATACATTTTTGAGAAAAATGGGGAATTTGTAGGACATAGGTATTCCAAAAATGAAGAAATGCTCAAATGGAAAAATAGTACAACTGTGGTTGACAAGGGAAGTCAAAGTTATTGTAAAAGCAAGAAGAAAGGCATACAACAAAGCAATAATTAGTGGGAAGATAGAGGATTGGGAAGTTTTTAAAAACCTACAGAGAACAAATAAAAAATTCATCAGAAGGGAAAAGATGAATTATGAAAGTAAGCTAGCAAATAATATCAAAGAGGATAGTAAAAGTTTTTCAAGTACGTTAAAAATCAAAGAGAAATGAGAGTGGATATAGGACCACTAGAAAATGAGGCAGGAGAAATAACAGGGGACAAGGAGTTGGCAAATGAACTAATGCGTATTTTGCACCAGTCTTCACTGTGGAAGACACTAGCAGAATGCCTGATATTGTAGTGTGTGAGGGAAGAAAAATAAGTGCAGTTACTCTTACAAAAGAGAAGGTGCTCAAAAAGCTGAGAAGTAGATAAGTCACCTGGACCAGATGAACTGCACCCTAGGGTTCTGAAAAAGGTAGCGTTGAGATTGTGGTGGCATTAAAAATGATCTTTCAACAAATCATTGGACTCTGGCATGGTGCCAGATGACTGGAAAATTGCAAATGTCACTCCACTCTTTAAGAAAGGAGGAAAGCAGTAGAAAGGAAATTATAGACCAGCCAGCCTGACCTCAGTGGTTGGGAAGATGTTAAGAGTCATTGCTAAGAATGAGGTGATGGAGTACCTGGTGACACAGGACAAGATATTACAAAGTTAGCATGGTTTCCTTCAGGGAAAATCCTGCCTGACAAACCTAAGGAGATTACAAGTAGGATAGGTAAAATGGATGCAGTGGATGTTGTATATTTGTAATTTCAGAAGGCCTTTAACAAGGTGCCACACATGTTGCTGCTAACCAAGTTAAGAGCCCATTGTATTACAGGAAAGTTACTACCATGGTTAGATCATTGGCTGATTGGTAGGAGGCAGCGAGTGGGAATAAAAGGATCCTTTTCTGGTTGGTTGCCAGTAACTAGTGGAGTTCCATAGGGGTTGGTATTGGGACAACTTCTTTTTAATCTCTATATAACTGATTTAGATGATGGAATAGATGGCTTTTTTTGCCAAGTTTGCAGATGATATGAAGATTGGTGAAGGGGCAGTTTGTGTTGAGAAAATAGGTAGGATGCAGAAGGACTTAGGCAGATTTGGAAAATGAGCAAGGAAGTAGCAAATTAAATACAATGTTGGAAAATGCATGGTCGTGCACTTTGGTAGTAGAAATCATTGTGTGGACCATTTTCTAAATGGTGAGAAAATACAAAAATCTGAGATGCAAAGGGACTTGGGAGTCCTTGTGCAGAACACCCTAAAGGTTAACTTGCAGGTTGAGTCAGTGGTGAGGAAGAAAAATGCCATGTTAGCATTCATTTCAAGAAGTCTCGAATACAAGAACAAGGATGTGATGCTGAGGCTTGATAAGGCACTGGTGAGGCCTCACCTTGAGTATTGTGAACAGTTTTGGGCCCCTCTTCTTAGAAGAGATGTGCTGGCATTGGAGATGCTCCAGAGGAGGTTCACAAGGATGATTCCAGGAATGAAAGGGTTATCATATGAAGAACGCTTGATGGCTCTGGGTCTGTACTCGCTGGAATTCAGAAGGATGAGGGGGGATCTCATTGAAACCCTTCAAATATTGAAAGGCCTGGACAGAGTTGATGTGGAAAGGATGTTTCCCATGGTGGGAGAGTCTTGGACAAAAGGGCACAGCCTCAGGATAGAGGGACAACCTTTCAAAACAGAGATGCGGAGAAATTTCTTTAGCCAAAGAGTGGTGAATTTGTGGAATTTGTTGCCACATGCAGCTGTAGAGGCCAGGTTTTTGGGTGTATTTAAGTCAGAGATTGATAGGTTCTTGATTGGACATGGCATCAAAGGTTATGGGGAGAAGGCTGGGAACTGAGGTTGAGGAGGAGAAGAAAAAATGATCAGCCATGATGAAATGGCAGAGCAGACTCAATGGACCAGATGGCCTAATTCTGCTCCTATGTCTTATGGTCTTTTACACAGCTTTCTATGCAAGTGTCCTGAACAGTGGGAAGCTCACAACTACAGTTGTGCTGGGCTGCCCGCACCACTCTCTGCAGAGTCCTATGATTGAGGAAAGTACAGTTCCCATATCAGGCAGTGATGCAGCCAGTCAGAAGCTCTCAATTGTGCCTCTATAGAAAGTTCTTAGGATTTGGGGGCCCCGCACCAAACTTCTTCAACTATCTGAGGTGAAAGACTGTTGTGCCTTTTCTACCCTGTCATGCATAATCTTTCCTGTCTGTCATCTACCCTGCCCTTGACGTGACAAATCTATCCATTATGGTAGACATTGGAAGGTTAAAGACTGAATGCAGAGGCCAGATGGAGTCACAAGGGCCCAAGTCACCAGGGTTGAAAATCCATACAAGTCCAGTAGTCAAAGCCCAAAGATAAAATCTGTGATCAGTTTGTACTGAGGTGAAGTACGAGGTTGGAAGCTTGATGTCTGATATCCTGAGAAATGGGGCTAGGAAGTGGAGGCCCAGAGGTGGACTGTCCTGGAATTGGAGGCCAGTCTGTGTCCGAGTATGTGAGGAGGGAAAGGGTTTGTTTTGCTGCTGTTGTCTTGTTGCAGTTGCTTTGTATTGTTCTGCTGAACAGTGTAGGCCTGCAATGTTGGCACCAGAATGTGTGGTAATACTTGTGGGCTGCCTCACAACATCCTTAAGTGTGTTGGTTGTCAACACAAACAACACATTTTGTTTTTATGAACAAGTGATAAATAAAACTGTATCTGAATTCTGTGAATGTTTCAACTTTTGCTCGGGTTGTACAAACTTGCACTAACTAACATTCACCAGCAAGTTACATGTGAAGTGGATATTCTTTCAATCACCAGTACCAGAATGAAGAGATACCGGGAGATGACACATTATCAACCACCTATTATTGTGGCAATGATCACCACTATACATTGGTTCTCATTCTCTGCTTGGAGAAGTCTGGGCTTCAAGCCCAGTGCATCAGTCTTTCTGGCGATTCCTCAGTGGGATTTACATTGAAATTCTTCTCAAGGCCATCCATCACTGCCTCCTCACTATCAAACAGTGTTATTGTTTTTTTTAACAGTACAGCTGCTCCCCAAGTCGTTATTTCTGCCTTCCCTCTTCAATTCACCTCTCTTCTAGGAACCTTTTCTTTTAAGAGCATTAGTTTTAAGTCCATAACACCTCATGATTAACTCCTAAACTATTTACCCAAGCCTAGCTAGTCAGAGTGAATTATGCTGTTAAACTCCCGTTACTCATTCAATGTTTAAGGGACAAGACTTATGTCTATACCGCATTTTCAGAACCTCAGAACATTCTAGATCACTTTGTAAACGAAGAAATCCTTCCAGTGTGGAAAGACATAAATTTATAATATATTTTCAGAGTAATTTTTTCTTTCACCTTAGGTATTGGTTGAGAAGTAAATGAGTCAGAAGAGAAGGACAATCTCCCTGGCTTTCCAAAATAACGTCATCGGAAGGATGGGAGCAGATGCAAGCATGTCTTAGATGGTCAAAGTACAATGAAACTAACTTCTGGCCTCCTTAACTGAAGCAACTATCAGATTCTCTAATTGCTGCCTTATAAGGCTTGGGAAATTGTAGCAATTATGGCCAGGGCAAATGTTTATTACAATAAATGGTGTTATTATGAAAATTATAATTATCAGCTTCAAGATCCATCATGGTTCAATATTTCATTAATATCGAATACCATGGCAACCTGGGTGCAGTTTCCACCACCCATCATTCACCTTGAATGAAGTTGATAACGATACAACTGTGCAGAGCACAATTTATAAACAAAATTATGAGACAAATATAAATAATTACCTTATCCAGTGTAATGCCATGTCCCCTAAATGCTGCTCAATAATCCATGGAGTATAATTGGATCTCATTAGTGGGAGGACACAAAAGATCTTATCTGCCACTAACTCCAGGACAAAAGAATGGGTTGCAAGTACTTAGCCTGAAGCAAAATGTATTTTTACTGCAGTTTATTATCAGATTTTACAGGTTAGATCATGCTTGGATTGCTGAGAAAAGTATAATTATTAGTTATATTGGAGCTATGAATATCAATACTCAAGGCAGGAATTGAATCTCATTCCCTGGTTTACAAATGCCAGAGGTTCTCCATTATGCTCTCGTGAAAATGTCAAAAATTAGAGTGATTGTTTAGAGGGCTAGAGATTCATCAGCACCTAAATGACAGAAGTTAGGCAGCAAAAAAGGAATTGCACTATCTTTTTACAGAGCCCTATAACTAGTGCTTGAGAATGAATTGATTCTTGATAATAAAAAAAAAATTGCAGATGCTGAAAAGGCTGGTAATACTCAGCAGGTTAGGCTGCATCTAAGGAAAGAAAAACAGAGTTGATGTTTCAGCTTGAAGATCCTTTGTCAAAGTATTCTCGATTCTTGACAGAACAATCCAGTGTTTGAAAAGACAAACATTTCTCTCTTGTCTGTCTTCCAAGATAGCAGCACATGTTAAATTATCTCTGCTGGTTAACTCTTTCTAGCAGGAGGAGAGTTGCAATCCATAGAAATTTTGCAGGTGTCGGAAATTTTTTAAAACTGCAGATGTGGCAAATGTGAATGAAATTGCTGGAAATAGTCACCAGGACAGGCAATATGTAGGGGAGGAGAAAGAGATTTTATATTTCGGGCCAGAAAGAGAAAGCAGTTGTCTATATTACATGCTGAAGGGAGATTTAAACCCACAACCTTATAATCCAGAGGTGTGAGCAAGACACACCTGACAGTTCTGGTTGCCCCACTATAGGAAGGATGTTGAAACTTTGGAGAAAGTGTAAAGGAGGTTGACCAGGATGCAGCCTGGTTTTGAGGGTATATGCTATCATGAGAGGCTGGATAAACGTGGGTTGTTTTCTCTGGAGCGTCAGACGCTGAAAGGAGATCTAACAGAAGTTTACCACATTTCGAGAGGTGTAGATAGAGGGGACAGAGAGTATCTGCTTCCCAGGGGTGAAATGTCTAATATCAGATGGTGTGCATTGAAGGTGAGAGGGGGTAGGTTCAGGGGGAATGTGAGGGGTAGGTTTTTTACTCAGCTGTGGATGCCTGTTATGGTGGTAGAACCAAACACATTAGAAGCTTTTGAAAGATGTTTAGATAGGTGCGTGGATGTAAGAACAATGACATTATTTAGGTAGAAGAGATTAGTGTTTGATTTGTTTTTTTGCTGGATTGGTATTGTACTCTTCTATGTTCTATAAGTAACCAATTTAATGTTTAATTATGATCCTTTTTTAAAGAGAAAGGTTAACTTAGTTTGTCCCATGCACACTGAAACATCAAAAAAAAAATCGCTTGCATCATCACTTGCGATATGTTGGGGCATTTTGCAAGTGTCACCATGCCTACGGCACCAACATAGTATGCCCACAACTTAAATACCCTAAACTGAATGTCTTTTTAGAATATGGGAGGAAACGGGGCCACCCAGCTGAAACTCATGTGGTCATCCACAAACTCTGTACAGACAGCAGCAAGAATTGAACACCGATCTTCGATTGCTGGCACAGTAAAGCATTACACTAACTCTACTCTATTTTGCTGCCACTTTTAACAGTAAACAAAAAGGAAAAGGATAATCTCCTATTGGTTTATTTTGTCACATGTACTGAAAAACAGTGTAAAACCTTGTTTTCATGCCATCCAGGCGGATCATGCTGGGCATAATTACACTGAGGTAGTAAACAGGAAACAGAATGCAGAACAGAGTGTTACAGAGAACATGCAGTGAATGTAGCGGGGAAGAGCGAAGGCCAGGGTAAGAAGGAATTTCTGTAGCCAAAGGACAGCTAATCTATGGGATTCATTGCCACTGGCGGCTGTGGAGGCAAAGTCATCTGGTATATTTAAAGTGGATTTGATAGATTCTTGAATACTCAGGGTGTTAAAGGTTACACAGAAAAGCAGGAGAATGGGCTTGAGAGGGATAATAAATCTACCATGATGGAATGGCAAAAAAGACTCAATGGGCAAAATAGCCTAATTGTGCTCCTATGTCTTATGGTTCTTATGGAAATAGATTTGGAAATCAGGAGATGAAGAGTTCATCTTCAAGCATATAAGACATCTAATTAAAAATGGAATGGAAGCCAACCTGGAGTCTGGTGGTAGGTGTTCTCAAGCTTTTATATCTTCTATAGCAGAGGGAAGAAGAGAGAATGATCATTGTGGCAGGGGTCCTTGTTAATGTAATCAGCGTTCCCAAGGTAGAGAAAAGACAGTCAATGTTAGGCATTGCAAGATGGGCCAGGCTGGGTTCACAACTTTCGTCAATTTCTTGTGGTCTTGGGCAGATGTGATGCATATCGATAGGTGAAGAGAAGGTGATGGGCACAGAGCAGTCAGTGTGTGGTTAACACTTCATTGACTGTGTTATGCATTGCTAATAACAGGACTAGGGGACAAGCTCTGCAGGTCAGGCTGTACTAACAGACAGAGAAAAACAGAACTAAAATCACAGCAGAAATGGCCACTTCTGACCCAGGTAGAGAAAGTGAGTTGTCTAAAGTTGTACACTGCCTCACTATTTTTTTTTAGCTCTCTTCCTGTGCTACCGATTTACTTTATTTTACTTTATTTTTTGTATGTGTACAGTGGATTCCGGTTAATTGTGACATATTAGGACCAATATATTTTGGCCCAATTAAGTGGCTGCCGCAATTAGCCAAAGTTTCATTGAAATAGTTAAAAAGGAATTTCAAAAAAGACAAACTACGATTTAACAATTAACATATCAATACTATCACTATTAACACTATCAATACTAGTACAGTACTATAAAACTACTGTATGTATTTATTCCTAGTAGTTCGTCCAGTGTACGCTGCAGTGTTTTGATTGACTGTAAATGAACAAAATCAGGGCACCTACTGTAGAAAATGGACTGCCTTCACACAATGCTATTGATCATTGCATCCCACAAATCTTCATTTTCATTTTAATATTCGAGATGATCATCAATACCTTCAAATTCTTCATCATTCCTAGTTTGTCGAAGCAGTGAAATCTTTTCATTTTCATCCCGACTGTGTCTGGCATCTCCAAGCCCGTATGGTTGAGACTGCAGTGAGCAACCAAGTTCAGAATACAGAGTCCTGACGAAGGGTCTCTGCCCGAAACGTTGACTGCTCGTTTCCATAGATGCTGCCCAACCTGCTGAGTTCCTCCAGCTTGTTGCACATGTTACAGTTCACAGTTGTCTTGCTGATTATTTCTCACCAGCTATCTGTGACAAAAATCACTGCTTTTTGAACACAATCACATGCAACTGGTGCTATTTAAAAACTGCTCACTTTAAGTGTGGTGTATTATCTAATTCGGGTAGATGGAACTTGTCAGCCTAGGAAGGTAGTCCATCTAAGAGAGGGAAAACTCTGATTTCAAACCTCTGCTGCCTTGTGGCCATACCAACTTATGGGAAAGGCTTCGGGAGTAAACCCTGAGGACAAGTCTGGAGCTGGCGTCCCTAAGGCAGTCCAACATTGCCTTCAACCTCATTCTGAACCCCTGCGATGACACTGGTGCCAAGCTGTATCGGCCCTTGCCCTTCCCTTGGACAACATCGGTGGCATGGAGAGGGGAGACTCACTGCTCTTCCATACAACCTTGCCCAGGCCTGCGCGCTGGAGAAAACTTTCCGGGTCTCGCAAGACTAACTGATGCCATATAATATCTAATGGCCACACAAATGCTTGTGTCCATCGCTAATTAGAAACTGTTCAGAAAAAGACTCCTACTCCAATTAGGCAGTATAAATGAAGGAAATGCTGGCTATTTTTTTGGATCAGTTTTTGTTCTTTCAGAGTTGTCCCAAATAAGCGGCTGCCCCAATTAACTGATTTCCAATTAACTGGAATCCCCGGTATTATTTCTTACTGTAATTTATATCTACTTTTATTATTACAAGGTACTGCTGCTGTAAAACAATATATTTCACACCATGCCAATGATTCTGGATTAACTGGATTCTGAATATGAAGAGTAGAAGCCAGCAGACAGCAGTTGAAGGTTCCTTCCTCGAGCTAGCATAAGGCCTAGTTGTAACAGTGAAGGTTCCTTCCTCGAGCTAGCATAAGGCCTAGTTGTAACAGTGAAGGTTCCTTCCTCGAGCTAGCATAAGGCCTAGTTGTAACAGTGAAGGTTCCTTCCTCGAGCTAGCATAAGGCCTAGTTGTAACAGTGAAGGTTCCTTCCTCGAGCTAGCATAAGGCCTAGTTGTAACAGTGAAGGTTCCTTCCTCGAGCTAGCATAAGGCCTAGTTGTAACAGTGAAGGTTCCTTCCTCGAGCTAGCATAAGGCCTAGTTGTAACAGTGAAAATTCCCTCCTCGAGCTAGCATATGGCCTAGTTATAACAGTGAAGGTTCCAACCTCAAGCTAGCATAAGGCCTAGTTGTAACAGTGCAAGAGGAAACAGATCACAAACCATAGGACACTAATCACAGGTCAGAATGGGAGTGCAATCAAGAATTACATTTGCAGACAACAGGAAGGGCAAAGATTGAATGGAAGTGCTCCACAATGCGAGAGATGCAATCAACAGAAAATACAGTTATCCTTGAACTTCTTGAGGCTTACTGTCAATTCCTTGGTTTCAGTCCCAGAAACTCATAAAATAATCATCACCCAGGTTGAGTAAAAATAAATTTTTATTCTACCCTTCACGACCAAAGTACTTTTTACAACTAATTAACATTTTGAAATGTAATCAGCTGTTACAATGTAGAGAGAACATCCATCAATCTGTGCTTCAACAAATACCAGTTAAGCTTAATGACCCAATAATGTATTTTATGATGCCAGTTAAGAGTTTAAATACTGTCTAGGAAACCAGAAAAACTCATTTGGTCCTTTTCAAAATTCATTCGGGGATCTTTGATGTTTTCCATTCATCTGAATGGTGGATGGGACTTGGTCTGAAGATTTCACCCATTTGTACTACAATGCTTAGGTGTCTATTATATGCCAAAGTTTCTGAAGCGGAATTTGAACTTTCAACTTTATGACTGAGAATTGAAAGAAAGTCATAGATAACATGAATCTATCTCAAACAACACACAAAGGAGCTGGGGAAACACAACAAATTGGCAACATCTATGGAGGGAAATGGACAGTCGTCATTTCAGGTCAAGACTCGTCATAGCATGAGAGCACACAAAGGCACAGTCAGAACTCAAACCAAGGAGCAATCTATCCCAAGTTTCATGATCATAAACACAATTGATTCTGCAGCCACTGGAAATCCAGAGCAGTACATACAAAATGCTGGAGGAACACAGTAAGTCAGGCAGCATCTATGGAAAGGAATAGAGAGCTAATGTTTCAGGCCAAAACCCTTCCACAAGACTGCAGAGAAAGGAGGAAGAAGACAAAATAAGGAAGTGGGGGGATGAAAGGGAGGAGCACAAGCTAGAAGGTGATAGGTGAGCCAGGAGGGTGGGGGAGGAGATAGGTGAAAAGATAAAGGGCTGAGCAAGAAGGAATCTGACAGGAGAGTGGTTCATGGGGAAAAAGGGAAGGACGTGGGGCACCAGGGTGAGGAGAAGAGTTAAGAGGGAACCATAGTGAGGAATGGAAGAAGTGAGAAGGGGGAAGAGAAGACATACTGGAAGTCAGAGTAAGCTATGTTCATGTCATCAGACACAAAAAGCTGGTGGAACACAGCAGGCCAGGCAGCATTTATAGGAAGAAGAACTGTCGACGTTTTGGGCTGAGACCCTTCATCAGGACTAACTGAAAGGAAAGATACTAAGAGATTTGAAAGTAGTGGGGGGAGGGGGAAATGCAAAATGATAGGAGAAGACCGGAGGGGGTGCAATGAATCTAAGAGCTGGAACGGTGATTGGCAAAAGGGATACAGAGCTGGAGAAGGGAAAGGATCATGGGATGGGAGGCCTCAGGCGAAAGAAAGGGGGAGGGGGGAGCACTAGAGGGAGGTGAACAGGCAGGGTGATGGGCAGAGAGAGAGAAAAAGACAAACAACTAAATATGTCAGGGATGGGGTAGGAAGGGTAGGAGGGGCATTAACGGAAGTTAGAGAAGTCAATGTTCATGCCACCAGGTTGGAGGCTGCCCAGCCAGTATATAAGGTGTTGTTCCTCCAACCTGAGTGTGGATTCATCTTAACAGTAGAGGAGGCCATGGATAGACATCAGAATGGGAATGGGACGTGGAATTAAAATGTGTGGCCACTGGGAGATCCTGCTTTCTCTGGCAGACTGAGCGTAGGTGTTCAGCGAAACTGTCTCCCAGACTGAGCGTAGGTGTTCAGCGAAACAGTCTCCCAGTCTGCGTCGGGTCTCACCAATGTATAAAAGGCCACATCGGGAGCACCGGATGCAGTATACCACACCAGCCGACTCACAGGTGAAGTGTCGCCTCACCTGGAAGGACTGTCTGGGGCCCTGAATGGTGGTGAGGGAGGAAGTGTAAGGGCAGGTGTAGCACTTGTTCCGCTTACAAGGATAAGTGCCAAGAGGGAGATTGGTGGGAAGGGATGGGGGGGGATGAGTGGACAAGGGAGTCGCGTAGGGAGTGATCCCTGTGGAAAGCAGAAAGAGGGGGGAGGGAAAGATGTGCTTGGTAGTGGGATCCCGTTGGATGTGGTGGAAGTTACAGAGAATTACACGTTGGACCTGGAGGCTGGTGGGGTGGTAGGTGAGGACAAGGGGAACCCTATCCCGAGTGGGGTGGCAGGCAGATGGGGTGAGGGCAGATGTGCAGGAAATGGGAGAGATGCTTTTGAGAGCAGAGTTGATGGTGTAAGAAGGAAAACCCCTTTTTTTTAAAAAAGGAAGACATCTCCTTCGTCCTGGAATGAAAAGCCTCATCCTGAGAACAGATGCAGCGGAGACGGAGGAATTGTGAGAAGGGGATAGCATTTTTGTAAGAGACAGAGTGGGAAGAGGAATAGTCCAGGTAGCTGTGAGAGTCTGTAGGCTTATAGTAGATATCAGTAGATAAGCCGTCTCCAGAGATGGAGACAGAAAGATCAAGAAAGGGGAGGGAGGTGTCGGAAATGGACCAGGTAAATTTGAGGGCAGGGCGAAAGTCTTTCTGTCTCCATCTCTGGAGATAGGCTTTTCATTCCAGCTCTTAGCTTCATCCCACCTCCTCCGGTCTTCTCCTATCATTTCGCATTTCCCCCCCCCCCACTACTTTCAAATCTCTTACATCTCTCCTTTCAGTTAGTCCTGACGAAGGGTCTCAGCCCGAAACGTCGACAGTGCTTCTTCCTATAGCTGCTGCCTGGCCTATTGTGTACCACCAGCCTTTTGTGTGTGTTGTTTGAATTTCCAGCATCTGCAGATTTCCTTGTGTTTGTTCATGTCATCAGGCTGGAGGCTACCCAGGCAGAATATGAGCTCTGGTTCCTCCAGCCTGAGAGTGGCATCGTCGTGGCAGTACAGGCCATAGACTGACGTGTCAGACTGGGAATCGGGATTGGAGTTAAAATGGTTTGCTATCGGGAAATAGAGTGAAAGTGCTCGACAGAGCAGTCTCCCAATCTAAGTCGGTCTCCACAATGTAGAGGAGGCTGCATTGGGAGCACTGGATATGGTAGATGACCATGACAGACTTGCATGTGATGTATTGCTTCACCGGAAAGGACTATTTTAGGCCCTGAATGGAGGCAAGAGAGGACTTGAAAGGACAGGTGTATCACTTCTGTTTTCAGAGACAATGTCAGGAGGGAGTTTAGTGGGGAGGGACAAAGGAACAAGGGAAAGTAGAGAGTGGTGGGGAGATAAAGATATAGCTGGTGGTAGGATTTTTTTTTTGTTCCATGGCAATCATTTAACAGCACCAAATACTGGTTCAATGGAGTGAGAAATTGGATCTAGGTTTGGGGACTGGAGCTGTAAACTGGAGATTATCACGTACACAAGTAAATATGTGTGATGCTGAGCTTGTCTTTGTCCTTTCTAAATGGGTGAAGAAGCATCTTGAATAAGTCACATTTTACAGTTCTCCATTTTACAGAAAGTGTAAATTGCAGTGATCCTCTGGATCCACAGCTGAGTACAGTCTGGGTAACTACTATTATCAAATATTATGGGCTGTGTAGGAGGGAAAGGTCACAGTGATGATGGAGTAGATTATATAGGTTGGTATAACATCATGGGCAAAAGGGTCTGTACTGTACTATGTATATTCTATATTCTGCATCAGTAACATAAAGAACTTTATAGACAGATGGAGGCTTTTTGAAATAGTTACCTCTTTTAAGCCTGGGGGAGTAATGGTTATCAAGATGGGTTATTACACCCATCAACAAAGCACTATCAAAACTCAAACCAAAGATCAATCTTCCACCCATGTTTTGGATTCATGGTTGGGAAAGAAGTGTAAGTCAAGCATTGGGAGGCACAGACTTAAAAGAAAACATTAGGAATCAAATTTTGTATGAGGGTGACACACATAAAATGCTGGAGGATCTCAGCCGGTCAGGCAGAATCGATGGAATTGAATAGATGGTCAACATTTCAGGCCAATATTCTTCTTCAGAACTAGGAAGGAACGGAAAAAGTTCTAGAATAAAAAGTGGAGCGGAGAGGAAGGAGGATAATGAACCCAGGTGGGTGGGAAAGGGCTGGAAAAGAAGGAATGTGATAGTAGAAGAGAGTGGACCACAGGAGGAAGGGAAGAAGGAGGGGACCCAGGGGAAGTAATAGGCAGGTGATAAGAGGAAAGAGAGGCTGGCATGGGGAATAGAGGAGGTGGTGGTGGTGGGGATGTGAATTTGTTTATCAGAAGGAGAAATTGATATTCACAGAATAGTACAGCACATTACAGGCCCTTCGGCCCACAATGTTATGCCGATCCTCAAACCCTGCCTCCCATATAATCCCCCACCTTAAATTCCTCCATATACCTGTCTAGTGGTCTCTTAAACTTCACTAGTGTATCTGCCTCCACCACTGACTCAGGCAGTGCATTCCACGCACCAATCACTCTCTGAGTAAAAAACCTTCCTCTAATTTCCCCTTGAACTTCCCTCCCCTTACCTTAAAGCCATGTCATTCTTGTACTGAGCAGTGGTTCCCTGGGGAAGAGGTGCTGGCTGTCCATTCTGTCTATACCTCTTAATATCTTGTACACTTCTATCATGACTCCTCTCATCCTCCTTCTCTCCAAAGAGTAAAGCCCTAGCTCCCTTAATCTCTGATCACAATCCATACTCTCTAAAACAGGCAGCATCCTGGTAAATCTCCTCTGTACCCTTTCCAATGCTTCCACATCCTTCCTATAGTGAGGCGACCAGAACTGGACACAGTACTCCAAGTGTGGCCTAACTAGAGTTTTATAGAGCAGCATCATTACATTGCATCTCTTAAACTCTATCCCTTGACTTATGAAAGCTAACACACCATAAGCTTTCTTAACTACCCTAGGTACCTGGGAGACAACTTTCAGGGATCAGTGGACATGTACCCCCAGATCCCTCTGCTCCACCACACTAACAAGTATCCTGCCATTTACTTTGTACTCTGCCTTGCAGTTTGTCCTTCCAAAGTGTACCACCTCACATTTCTCCGGGTTGAACTCCATCTGCCACTTCTCAGCCCACTTCAGCATCCTATCAATATCTCTCTGCAATCTTCGACAATCCTCTACACTATCTACAACACCACCAACCTTTGTGTCGTCTGCAAACTTGCCAATCCACTCTTCTACCCCCACATCCAGGTCATTAATAAAAATCACAAAAAGTAGAGGTCCCAGAACAGATCCTTGTGGGACACCACTAGGCACAACCCTCCAATCTAAATGTATTTCCTCCACCATGACCCTCTGCCTTCTGCAGGCAAGCCAATTCTGAATCCACCTTGCCAAACTCACCTGGATCCCATGCCTTCTGACTTTCTGAATAAGCCTACCATGTGGAACCTTGTCAAATGCCTTACTAAAATCCATGTAGATCACATCCACTGCACTACACTCATCTATATGCCTGGTCACCTTCTTGAAGAACTCTATCAGGCTTGTTAGGCATGATCTACCCTTCACAAAGCAATGCGGACTGTCCCTGATCAGACCATGATTCTCTAAATGCCCATAGATCCTATCTCTAAGAATCTTTGCCAACAGCTTTCCCACCACAGATGTAAGGCTCACTGGTCTATAATTACCTGGACTACCCCTACTACCTTTTTTGAACAAGGGGACAACATTCGCCTCCCTCCAATCCTCCAGTACCATTCCCGTGGACAACGAGGACATAAAGATCCTAGCCAGAGGTTCAGCAGTCTCTTCCCTTGCCCCGTGGAGCAGCCTGGGGAATATTCCGTCAGGCGCCAGGGACTTATCCATCCTAATGTATTTTAACAACTCCAACACCTCTTCTCCCTTAATATCAACATGCTCCAGAACATCAACCTCACTCATATTGTCCTCACCGTCATCAAGTTCCCTCTCAGTGGTGAATACCGAAGAGAAGTATTCATTGAGGACCTCGCTCACTTCTACAGCCTCCAGGCACATCTTTCCACTTTTATCTCTAATCGGTCCTACCTTCTGTCATCCTTTTGTTCTTCATATAGTTGAAGAATGTCTTGGGGTTTTCCTTTACCCTACTCGCCAAGGCCTTCTCATGCCCCCTTCTTGCTCTTCTCAGCCCCTTCTTAAGCTCCTTTCTTGCTACCCTATTTTCCTCAATAGACCCATCTGATTCTTGCTTCCTAAATCTCATATATGCTCTCTTCTTCCACCTGACTAGATTTTCCATTTCACTTGTCACCCATGGTTCCTTCACCCTACCATTCTTTATCTTCCTCACCGGGAAAAATTTATCCCTAACATCCTGCAAGAGATCCCTGAACATTGACCACATATCCATAGTACATTTCCCTGCAAAAACATCATCCCAATTCACACCCGCAAGTTCTAGCCTTATAGCCTCATAATTTGCCCTTAGCCAATTAAAAATTTTCCTGTCCTCTCGGATGCTATCCTTTTCCATGATAATGCTAAAGGTCAGGGAGTGGTGATCACTGTTCCCCAAATGCTCACCCACTGACAGATCTGTGACCTGACCCATTTCGTTACCTAAAACTAGGTCTAGTATGGCATTCCTCCTCGTCGGCCTGTCAACATACTGTGACAGGAATCCATCCAGGACACACTTAACAAATTCTGCCCCATCTAAACCCTTGGAACTAATCAAGTGCCAATCAACATTAGGGAAGTTAAAGTCAATGATAACAACCCTGTTATTTTTGCACCTTTCCAAAATCTGCCACTCAATCTGCTCAATCTCCCAATCATGCCATCAGGTTGGAGGGTACCCAGACGGAACTATTGAACCATTGAATAGAAGGTGCTCTCCTCCACCCTGATTGACACATCGGAACGGGAATGGGAATCAGAATTAAAATGTTTGGCCACTGGGAAGTCCTGTTTGTAGCGGATGGAGAGGAGTTGCTTGACAAAACAGCCTCACAATTTATAACGGATCTCTGCAATGCAGAACAGGCTGCATCAGGTGCACAGGACACTATAGACGACCCCAGCAGATTTGCTGGTGAAGTGTTGCCCCACCTGGAACGACGGCCTGGGGCACTGAATGAAGATGAGAGAGGAGGTGTGACACTTAGACCACTTCCAGAAATAAGTGCCTGGAGGGAGGTTAGTGGGGAGGGATGAATGGATAAGGGAATCACAGAGGGAGTGATCACTACAGAAAACAGAGACAGTGAGGGCTGGGGGAGCTAAAGATATGTTTGGTGGTAGGATCCCTTTGGAGATGACAGAAGTTGTGGAGGATGATGTGTTGGGTGTGGAGGCTCATGGGTTGGTAGGTAAGGATAAGAGGAACTTAAGGTTGAGGTGGTGGGAGGATGGAGTGAGCGCAGATGTATGAGAAATGGAGGAGATGTGGGTGAAGGTAGCGTCAACAGTGAAGGAAGGAAGGGAAACCCTGTTCTTTGAAGGAGGAGGACATCTCTGATGTCCTGGAATAGGAAGTTGCATGTCACAACCACGGATTCGGCAGCACAGTGGATACAGCAATTGCGCTTGTGAATTTGCACATGATAATATTTAACATGATTTAATCGTGATAGTATTTAACTCCATTCTTGTTGTCTTAGCTGCTTGTCGAGACTTGGACAGAGCATAGCAATGATTTGCTGCTGTTTTGCATTCGGCCTTCCCTGAGATATTGGACTTTCAAATCAACTGACTCTGAAGACTAACTGTATACGTTGAGTGTTTAGTTGTTCTTTTCAGCTGCAGTGCAGGCTTCGTTTTTCTTTTGAGAGTTTTAGCTAACGGCCCTGTTTGGCCTAGCGTTTACGGTTTTATTTTCCCTTTAACACTGTTCGTATTAAAGTCTGTGAGCTGTCGACTTGCTTCAGTGTCTCTCACTCCGCAATTGGGCCATGTCCGAACCTGGTAACTCTGCATCCTGGGAAAGGATATGGTGAAGAAACTGAGAAAAAAGAGCATTTTTACAGGAGCTAGAAAGGGAAGAGGGATAATGGAGATAACCATGGGAAACAGTAGGTTGATAAAAGAGGTTGGTTCACAGTTGGTGTCCAGAGATGACAGAGAGATTGAGAAAGGGGAGGGAGGTGTCAGAAATGGACCAAGCTGAAGGAAGATGGTATGGAAATCACCTCAATAAATGAGGTATTAAGCACATTTGGAGTTCACTTCAGCAAATTGCAACTCATCACAGATATAGTGGTACTTTGGTAAATAAATATAAAGTTTTGAAATGTTGATGAGATTGTGATCCTGTTAGATTATTTCACATCTTTATTTGGGCCACACATGTATTTAAAGACATGTCTTTCTGGCTCAACAAGCCCTTGCCACGCTGCCCAGTTACAGCCAAGTGACCAATTACTCTATTAACCCGTATATCTTTGGAATGTAGGAGGAAACCAGAGCTCCCAGAGGAAACCTGCACAGTCATGGAGAGAACATACGCATTCCTTACAGAGAGCGGTAGAATTGAACCTGGGTCACTGGTGCACTTCTGTCATCATATTTCTGAACGGTCCATAAAACCAAGAGAACTATCTCATTATTCTGCTTTCTGTACTATTTATCTACTTGTGTAATTTATAGTGATTTTAAGTCTTTGCACTGTATTGCTGCTGCAAACAACAAATTTCACATCACCTATGCATGTGATAATAAATCTGATGCTGATTTTGATTCTGATATATTTCTGAAAATAATCTATGATCTATAATTCCCTGGGAGGAAAGAAAAATGGCCATTTTCCGAAGTCTGACAATTCAATGCAATATCAGAGGAATCCTACAGCATTAATCAGCCACTTCACTGAAGACATCCCATCATCTTATTCTCGTGTCTCATAAACAGAATATTAACACATCCTGAAACATTCATTGAGTGACTATCGGTCATTTATGGGTGATTAATCTTGCCAGATTTGTTCAAATCTAAGACAAAGGAAATTCCAGTGACTCATCAAGGAACAATTAATTCTCAGTCCCCCTGAATTTCAAGCATGGAGTTTCAACAACTCAAAACAAGATATTCAGGTGCTGAACTAATTGGTTCTGCACTGTTGACCTTATACAGCCTTGCTGGGACAAATACACTTTCTATTGACTTTCCTTTCAACCTGAAGACTCTGCAAAGGGGGATTATTATATCCTGCCATGCCGAAATGCATTATAGCCAACGAAGGATTTTCTGAGATCTGAGTTTACAGCAAATGCAGGAAATTTGTACTCTTAAATCGACCAATGTGAAAGCTCCCTATTTTATCTCCTTTGGTGATACTAATTAAATTTTGGCTAATACACTATGTTAGCTCAATCCCTCTTTTTCTGAAGAATGCTTTTATGTGTATCAGAAAGGTGAAACCTGAGATCAGTTTGTCTCGGCCAGAGTTTGGTAACAGTGACTAGGTAGCACTCCCTCAGCAAACCTTGGGTATGGAATCTAACTTCATTAAAAGATGAATTATTGCCTCCATTCCTCCATGTACATCTGTCATTGGATGGGGCCAGACAGATTTAACAGAAGTACTCTTCATAAGCAATTTATTCAAGTTTGAGATTTTGATTTATTCTTACAACAATGAAATAACTAGAGATGCAGAAACAAATTTCTACCTCCTACCCAAGATCCACAACAGCAGCTCTCAATCTCTTGAAAAGGATCTCACTCTGGACCATAGAAAAGTTGTCTCTGACACCACCACTAACCTCATCAGCTCTGGAGAGCTCCCATCCACTGCCAGCAAACTCATGGTTCCATTACCCCACTCTTCTCGTTTCTACCTCCTACCCAAGATCCACAAACCTGACTATCCGAGCAGGCCCATTGTCTCTGCCCCACTGAACTCATGTCTACTTACCTCAACTCCATTTTATCCCCCTTGGTTCAGTCCCTTCCCATCTATATCTGTAATACTTCACATTCTCTCGATTGCCTCAACAACTTATAATTCCCTGGCACTGACTGGCTTACTTTCACCATAGATGTCAAGTCCCTATACACTCGTATTCCTCACCAAGAAGGCCTTAAAATTCTCCACTTCTTTCTCGAGAAAAGATTCAACCAGTTCCCCTTGATCACCACCACACTCTGCCTAGCAGAACTGCTCCTCAACCTCAACAATTTCTACTTTGACTCCTCCCACTTTCCCCAAACTCAATGGGTAGCCATGGGCACCAGCTTGGGCCCTATTTACACCAGCCTTTTTGTTGGTTATATATAACAGTCCATGTTCCAAGCATTCCCTGGTAATGATCCCCAACTCTTTGTGTACAACACTGATGACTGCATTACTGTTGCTTCTTGCACCCATGCTGAGCTTGCCAATTTCATCAACTTTGCTTCTAACTTACAGCTTAAATCCATCTGGCCCATCTCTGACACCCCTTTCCCCTTTTTATATCTGTCTCCATCTCTGGAAATAAGATGTCTACTGACATCTTTTATAAACCTACCAATTCCCTTGGCTATCTTAATTATATCTCTTCCCATTCTGTTTCCTGTATAATTGCTGTTGCCTTTCATCAGTTCCTTCGTCTCTGCCGTATCTGTTCCCAGGATGCAGATTTCCATTCCAGGACATAAAAGATGTCCTCCTTTAAAGCACGGGATTTTACTCTCTCGACCATTGATGTGCCCTCACCTGCATCTCTTCCATTTCCCATGCATCCACACTTACCCCATCTTCCAACCACCTTAAGAGACAGAGTTTCTCTTGCCCTCCCTACCACCCCATGAGCATCCACATCCAATGCATCATTCTCTGCAGCTTCTGCCATCTTCACCAGGATCTGACAACCAAGCACATCTTTGCCTTCCCCCCACTCCCTACTTTCTACAGGGATCCTTCCCTCCACGATTTCTTTGTCCATTTGTCCTTTCCCACTTACCTTTCCTCTGGCACACATCCCAGTAAGTGGCAGAAGTGTTGCACCTGCCCATTCACATCCTCCCTTATGTCCATTCAGTACCCCAAACAGTCCTTCCAGGTGAGGCAACACATCATTTGCAATCTGTTGGGGTTGTCTATTGTATCCAATGCTCCCAATGTTGTCTTTGGTGGGATCTGATGTAAGTTGGGGGATCGCTTTGTCAAGTGCCTCCTCTCCACCTTCCAATATTTCCTGGTGGTCAACTGTTTTAATTTTGATCCCCATTGCCATTCCAACACATTGGTCTATGGCCTCCTCTTTTGCCTTGATGAGGCCACTCTCAGGGTGGAGGAGCCTCCAATCTGATGGCATAAACATCGATTTCTCCTTCCAGTGATTTTTTTCTTCCCCCTTCCATCTTCTCCTATTCCCCACCCCACTTCTCACCTGCTTGTTGCCTCCTTCTAGTGTCCTTCCTTCTTCCCTATCTCCCATGCTCCACTGTCCTCTCCTATGAGATTCCTTCTTCTCCAGCTCTTTGCCTTTCTTACAATCCTGGATTCACCTATCACCTTCTAGCTAGTCCTCCTTCCCCTCCCTCCACCTTTTTATTCTGGCATCTTCCCCCTTCCTTTCCAGACCTGAAGAAGGGCCCTCGGCCCGAAACATTGACTGCTTATTCATTTCCATAGATGCTGCCTGACCTGCCGAGTTCCTTCAGCATGTTGTGTGTGTTGCAGGAACAGTCAAGATAAAAGGTTTGTCATAACTTATTACCAATAATGACAAACCAAAGTTTCTGTGGCAAGATCCAGTGTTCAAGCAAGCAGCAGAAATGAAAATTATGATGTCATCTACCCACAATGTTATTACACTTTACCACACTCTCAGCAATTGTCTCAATGCATCTTACACCAACCCTACTGGTTGACAGGGATGTGAATTTGCATTGCTACCAATCTTACAGTAGGTAACAAGCCCCTCTGGTCCACACAATCCAATTACATCCATGTGACCGACTAACCCATTTGGCTTTGAAAGGTAGGAGGAATCTAGAGTGCCCATGTGGTCACAGGGAGAATTTACAAACTCCTTACGGACAGCGGTGGAATTGAGCCAGTGTCGCTGGTGCTGTAATAGCATTATGCTAACCACTACACCACTGTGCCACCTTTATATTTCACAACCTTTGAGAAAGAGACTTTCTTTGTGGTCACGAGGGTGCTTACATAGCAAATACATGCTGGTATTTATGTTTTAATGCACAGTTAATTCCATATCTGGTCCTTAACCTCTGAATGGTTATGTAAGTCTGTTATTCTTTATAATTGTTGAATGTACTTGTTTCTGTTTGCAGGTCACACCAATGCTCTACAGCAAATTCCTAATACATATGAATGTACATGGCAAATAAAGCTGATAATTGATAAAAGATAAAGAATTATTTTCTGGATAATAATGTAGAGAATGTGACGGCCAATATGTGCAGTTGAATGTCCCACAAGCGACACTGTGAGAAGAGCTGGATAGGCTGTTTAATATGATAATAACCAGACTGAAAACACACTGTGATAACCCTCTTGTTCCTCTTTGCTGGCTAACTTCATCAGTGTAATTTAGTTTTAAAGCAGATGAATAAAAGAATGACAAGGCTGAGCAGATGTCATGAAAAGCTAGTAAAAATGAATTCCTCAGCTGTCTGGAAGTGGGGTTGCAGGTAGATGTGTTGGTGAGGAAGGCCTTTGGTACACTGGCCTTCATCAGTCAGGGTACTGAGTTACATTTATACAAGACGTTTGTGAGACCGCATTTCATTCATTATGTTCAGTTTTGGTCAAGGATCGAGGATCAACTTTATTCACCATATACATCTACATGTATTAGGAGTTTGCTGTGGAATGTTGGCCAGGGTGTGACATAAATTATATAAACCCTTCAGTAAGAAGGATGCATCGAAATGTAAAGAGTGCAGAGATTTACCAGAACGCTGCTAGGACTCGAGGAAGTGAGTTATGGTGAGAGGTTAAATAGGTTGATATTTTATTCATTGAAACATAGTCTGAGGGGAAATATTTTAGAAGTCTATCACGCATATAAGGTAAATTACACGGGCTGTTTCCCAGGGTCAGGGAATCAAAAACTAGACAACAAAGGCTTAATATAAGAGTGGAAAGATTTAATAGGAACCTGAGGGGCAATTTTTTCATCCAAAACATTCTCTGTATATGCAAAGAGCTACCAAAGGAAGCAGTTGGGACAGGTACTTTAACAACAATTGAAATATGCTCTAAACAAGGGGTCCCCAACCTTTTTTAAGCAATAGACCCTACCATTAACCAAAAGGTCCGCAGACCCAGGTTGGGAATCTCTGCTCTAAAAGGTACATGGTGAGAAAAGGTTTAAAGACATATGGGTCAAATGTGGGAAAATGGGATAGATGAGGTGCAAATTACGCTTAATAATGGACCAATTGGGCTTGTTTCCATGCTTTTTGATTCCTGACTAATCAGAGCAAGAAGCTCTGAGATCTTGTGAATTCCAGCATTGAAGAAATACTTAAAATAGCACAGTTGTAGGGGACAATGAACATGAAAAGGCTGATTGGAAATAAGAGAAAGGAAGGGAAATAAGGTTGAATAGAGCAAAAAAATCCATTGAAAAGCAAGTTGTTTCCTCAGATGATATCAAATGGAAGGAGTGAGGCTGTTGAATTGGTTTAAAAAAGCATTATCATTTAGAAACATAGAAACATAGAAAGCCTACAGCACAATACAGGCCCTTCGAACCAGAAAGTTGTGCCGAAAATATCCCTACCTCAGAAATTACTAGGCTTACCTATAACCATTTATTTTTCTAAGCTCCATGTACCTATCCAAAAGTCTTTTAAAAGACCCTATCGTATCCGACTCCATCACCATTGCCGGCAACCCATTCCACTCACTCACCACTCTGAGTAAAAAACTCACCCTTGACATCTCCTCTGTACCCACTCCCCAGCACCTTAAACCTGTGTCTTCTTGTGGCAACCATTTCAGCCCTAGGACAAAGCCTCTGACTATTCACATGATCAACGCCTCTCGTCATTAAGGCCGAGTTCACTCAGCCTATTCTCATAAGGCATGCTCCCCAATTGAGGCAATATCCTTTTTAATCTCCTCTGCACCCTTTCTATGGCTTCCACATCCTTCCTGTAGTGAGGCGACCAGAACTGTGCACAGTACTCCAAGTGGGGTC
Source organism: Hypanus sabinus (assembly GCF_030144855.1). Taxonomy (NCBI): domain Eukaryota; kingdom Metazoa; phylum Chordata; class Chondrichthyes; order Myliobatiformes; family Dasyatidae; genus Hypanus; species Hypanus sabinus. The sequence goes on from NC_082727.1 coordinate 7,217,097, forward strand.
TGACCACAGTCCTATATAGCTGCAACAATACCTCTCAGCTCCTAAATTCTATTCCATGATTGATGAAGGCTGATACACAATACGCCTTCTTAACCAAAGAGTCAACCTGCGCAACAGCGTCCTATGGACTTGGACCCCAAAGTCCCTCTGATCCACCACACTGCCAAGAGTCTTACCATTAATACTATATTCTGCAATCATATTTGACCTATCAAAATGAACCACTTCACACTTATCTGGGTTGAACTCCATCTGCTATATCTCAGCCCAGTTTTGCATCCTATCAATGTCCCACTGTACCTCTGACAGCCCTCCACACTATCCACAACACCTCCAATCTTTGTGTCATCAGCAAACTTACTAATCCATCCCTCCACTTCCTCATCCAGGTCATTTGTAAAATTCATGAAGAGTAAGGCTCCCAGAACAGATCCCTGAGGCACTCCACTGGTGATGGATCTCCATGCAGAATATGACCCGTCTACACCACTCTTTGCCTTCTGTGGGCAAGCCAGTTCTGGATCCACAAAGCAATGTCCCATTGGATTCCATGCCTCCTTACTTTCTCAATAAGTCTTGCGTGGGGTATTTTATCAAATCCATATACACTACATCTACTGCTCTTCCTTCATCAATGTGTTTAGTCACATCTTCACAAAATTCTATCAGGCTCATAAGGCACGACCTGCCCTCGACAAAGCCATGCTGACTATTCCTCTCCAAATGTTCATAAATCCTGCCTCTTAGGATCTTCTCCATCAACTTATCAACCACTGGAGTAAGACTAACTGGTCTATAATTTCCTGGGCTATCTCTATTCCCTTTCTTGAATAAGGGAACAATATCTGTAACCCTCCAGTCCTCCAGAACCTCTCCCGTCCCAATTAATGATGCAAAGATAATCGCCAGATGCTCAGCAATCTCCTCCCTCGCCTCTCACAGTAGGCTGGGGTACATTTCATCCGGTCCCAGCGACTTATCCAACTTGATGCTTTCCTAAAGCTCCAGCACATCCTATTGTCGTATCTTCAGGTGGCACTTAACAAAATGTCAAATCCACTCCTTCATTTCTGTGTTCTGCTTCTCCACATCTCTGCCGATCTCTGTTGAATTTTCAACCTCTTCTTGGCTGTCCTCTCTTGTCTCTCGAATTCTTCTTCCTCAGTTTCTTCCTGTACTCTGTTGATCTCACATCTATGGACCTCCTTTGTTTAAATATTGGCCTTCCTCCTACAAATTCAAGTCTTCTGCTCAACGGAACTCTTCCCTCTCCCATCAGCACCATCTGGACGTCACCTGACACACAACCTGGCTCTGCACTTTGTTCTTCACCACCTACTGCTTGATCCTCACTTACACATTTCACTTTCTCTTCTGTGACAATTACATTGTCTTTGTTTTCATTTTCCACTTTCTACTCTACAGCCATTCCTTCTTTGTGGCTTCCATTTATCATGTTCTTAACCCAGGTATCCTCATTTTCACCCACTTGGGTCATTGTTGGGCTGGCCACCTCTGGAAGAAAATTCTCGAAAGCTGGCTTAGGACCTGGCTTTCCATCTGGCTATTCCTGAGGACTAATTCCATGCTGCTTTCCTTTGTCCCTTTCTTCCATATTATCAGCCCCAATATTCTGGCTCCCTGTTTCTATATTCAGATTCCCAGCGCTGAGCTCTGAATAATCTGCCTGTAAATACAGATTACTCTCATCTGGACACAGATTCCCCATTTCATGTTCTGACTCTCTAACCTCTGGATCTGAGCTTCTAGCCTCCAGCTCCGTCTCGATTATGACTGCTAGAGCAGAGCATCTCCAGCTTTCAGGCTTCATTCACTCAACACTAGGAACCATTCCCAAAGTCCCTGCTGGGCCACGTCTGCTCCTAGTTCAGCTGCCCCTGCGAGGGGCTCCTTCCTGGCATTCTTCCCACAGGCCCTTCAGCCTCAACAACCGACAAGCTGAGGAGTAGCAGTGCAGATTGTTTACAGCAGTTCATTAGGATGTTCCAAGGGAAAGCAATCAAATATCAAACAATACTGTTGACACAAAATGAGAAAATACTCTCCTCTTCGACAGAGGAGCACAGATCTGTGGACGACTCCTGTCCAGCAGTTATCAAAATATTTAACAGTCCCCAAGAATAAAATGCACTGATGACATCACAATCTGCCTCATTATGATCTTGTGGGTGACGACAAGAAAATGCAAGAGTGTTGTGGAAACGGCTCAGCTCGTCATGGAAACCTGCCTTTCCCCCCCATACCATAAGATGCTCTGATGACATCACAATCTATCTCAGTATGATCTTGCACTTTATTATTTACCTGCACTGCACTCTCTCTGTGGCTGCTACACTTTATCCTGCCTTCTGTTATTGTTTTACCTTCTTGTACCTCAAAGCACTGTGTAATCTGTATGAACATGTTTGGGCCTTTGATAATATTAGAGCGCTCATGGGAATAAAATTGCTCAACATGAAAGACAGGAGCATGAGTGATGGCCGAGATTTGGTAATTTAATAAGATCAAGGGAAACAGATGGGCCCAAAATGTGAATTAGGGGTTAAAAGGCTAAGAGATGGCATATGTTGAGATGGAGCTTAGGAAGACCATGGCACCTAACAACGACTCCTTTGCTTAAATCTTTGAAAACAGCTCTACTTCTATCTTTGATACCGCTTCTTTTTCCTTTTCAAAGTTCTTTTGAAGACCCTGAACTGGAGTCACATGCTGACTTAGGTTTCTTTGTGGAAATGGGACCCACCCTCAGGGCTTCACAACCGGCTGCTTTTCAATATGCTAGCGATGTGGCCTGGAAGACTCACGCGCATTCAGGGTGCCAGATTTTCGTGGATCTGGAGGAGGGCAGACTCAATGCCTGTGCCGCTGCCTGATGCAGCGCGGGAGACATAAAATCGTAAGCAGCGAGCTGACTGCTGGCTGCGTGTCCAGAGGCCCAAGTTCTTTGGGCACAGAGCCTGGAAAAGTGACGCAACAGACTTCTAACACCATAAATCAGCAAGTTGCTTTGTTATGTCTCCCCTCTCGCTGTGAGCGTGCCTGTGGTATGTCGATTTACTGGGTCAATGAGTAGTCTTTGCTGCACGCTTGAGTGCTTGTTGGAGGGTGCTGTTGCTTTTCTGCCGGTGGGAGGGGTTGTTGCTTCTGCTGCTGCATATGTGTGGGAGGGGGGTTTCATGGATGTTCATGAAGAAAAAGAATTTCAGTATGTATATTGTATATATTTCTCTGACTTTAAATGTACCGATTGAAAACCCTTTGAAATGTTACACCATGGAAGTGGGATGAAGAAGTTATACTCTGTATAAGAAGAATTAATTGACCCATTTAACAGCATGGAAGATATCAAGGTTGACTGGTGTTGATGTTGCAGTTGGTGAGGTGTGCAGGTTGCAAATCAGTTGGGTGAGGGACCTAAAGAAAGGTGTTGAATGTTAAGTGGATTTGTTATCAGCAAACTGGAGAGCAATAGATTACAAGTCAGAACCAATCCTGCCAATGTCAGTAGTGGTGCTGTTCTTGTAGCATGGCAGGTTGACTCCAACCAACTTCAAAAGACAGACAGAGAGATTAGAAAGGACCCAGAGAAAGACGAGCAGAATGATTCCATGTCTTATGCTGCTAACTTATGAAGAAAGCTTTATTGATTTTGGCTGGAGTAAACTAGGCTGTATGGAGCTACGATCCAGGCGTTTGAAACAGTGGAAGTTGGAAATAAGCAAACTGTCAACACAATGGTGATTCACCATCTGGGTCATACTCTCTTCTCATTGCTGCCATCAAGCAGAGGTACAGAAGAATGACAACCCTCACCTCAAGGTTCAGCAACAGCTTCTTCTCCACTGTCATAATGTTCTCAAATTGACCTGAAAAACCTTAACAATACCTTGAACTTTATTTCAACTTTTCTTTTTTCTCAGTCCTGCACTAGTGTGGTTAAAAGAACATAAGACATAAGTTTTATGTTTTGTAACTCCAAAACATTAAAATAATTAAAAGAAAAAAAACATGGAGTAGGGATTACTTGTGAACATTAGTTTCATTTTCAGTTTAAATGAGACACACCCATATGATGTATGCCATTTACGTACTTTTACATATAACCCATTATTAATTATTTAAACAGAGACTGCTTCATCAATATAATTATAATATTACCCAAATGTTTCTGAAATATAAAATACACAACAATAGAAGCCATTCAGCCCATTGTCTGCTCTGCTATTCGCTGATTTATTATACCTCTTTATTCCATTCTCCTGTATCTCCCCAAAACCTTTGATATCCTGACTAATCAATAACCTATTAACCTTTGCTTTAAATATACTTAATGACTTGACATTCACAGATGTGCTTCACAATGAATTATACAAATTCACTACCCTCTGGCTAAAGAAATTCCTACTCATCTCTGTTCTAAATTGACTTCCCTCCATTCTAAGACTGTGCCCTTTGGTCCTATACTACAGGAAACATCCTCTACGCATCTATTCTATCTGGGCCTTTCAATAATCAATTGGTTTCAATGAAATCCCCCTCATTCTTCTAAATTCCAGCAAGCACAGGCCCAGAGCCATCAAACACTCCTAAGACATTAGTCCTTTTATTCCTGAGTCGTTCTTGTGAACTTCATCTAGACCCTGTTATTCCCATTCTTTGCCTCCTGCCAGTAGGCCGATATTTTAGCTGTACTAGTATCTTTTCTGTAGTACCATGGTTCAGCAGTCTCATGTGTGCCAGCTTATCAAAAGTCCTCTAAAAATCCACGTAAACAATATTAATCAACTCTCTTTTGTCTATACTGCCTGTAATTACGTAAAAGAATTTCAACAAATTTTGCAGTCAATTTTTCCCCTTAATGAAACCATGCTGACTTTGGTCTACATTATGATGTATCTCCAGGTACCCTGAAAACTTAACCTTAATAATATCAGAGTTGGAGGTTTGTAGTTAGTAGTGTTTTGCAGGGATCTGTGCTGGGACCTCTGCTGTTTTTGATGGTTTTGTTGCAAAGATCCTGAATGATGAAAAGATAGGTGGAGGGGCAGTTAGTTTTGAGGAAGTAGAGAGGCTACAGAAGACAGATTAGGAGAATGAGCAAAGAAGTGGCAGATGGAATACAATGTCAGGAAGTACACTGTCATGAACTTTAGTAGAAGAAATAAAGGGATAGACTATTTTCTAAGTGGAGATAACATTCAAAAATCTGAGGTGAAAAGTGACTTGGGAATCCTTGTGCAGGATTCCCCATAATTAATTTTCAGATTGAGTCTGTGGTGAGGAAGGCAAATGCAGTGTTAGAATTCATTTTAAGTGGAGAAGAATATAAAAGCAAGGATGTAATGCTGAAGGTTTACAAAGCACCGGTGAGGCCTCATTTGGAGTATCATGAGCAGTTTTAGGCTCCTTGTCTTAGAAAGGATGTGCTGCCACTGGAGAGTGTTCTAAGGAGATTAATGAAAATGATTTCAGAATTAAGTGGCTTGTCATATGAAGATGGCTCTGGACCTGCATTTAGTAGAATTCAGAAAAAAATAAGGGGTGACCCAATTGAAACCTATTGAATGTTGAAAGGCCTTGATACCAAGTGGATGTGGAGAAGATGTTTCCTGTGGCGAGAGAACCTTAGACCAGAGGACACAGACTCAGGATAGAGGGATGTCCTTTTAGAACAAAGATGAAGAGGAATTTCTTTCACCAAGGAGTGTTGAATCTGTATAATTCAGTGGCCACATGTGGCTGTGGAGTCCAAGTCTTATGAGATTGATGTATTCTTTATTGGTCAGTGCATGAAGGGATATGGGGTGAAGGCAGGAGATTGAGCCTGAGAGGAAGAATGGATTAGCCATGATGAAATGGTGGAGCAGACTCATGGGCCAAATTATTTAATTATGCTCCTATAACATATGGTCTTATAGTCTAAGCAGAACTGTCAGTGAAACACACAAACTGTGTCAGACCAAAACAGCAACTTCTTAAAGGAAGGATGTCCCATTTTCAAGATTTGATTCATTGACTTTAGATTTGGTTTTGGAAAAGAAAATGAAACATTGAGTTTTTGAATCAAAAACTGATGTAATCTATTTTCTAGGACTTAAATATACTCACAGATTTGGCCTCCACCGCAGTTTGTGGCACAGCATTCCACAGATTCACTACTCTCCGGCTAAAAATATTCCTCCTTCCCTCTGTTCTAAAAGGTCCCCCTGAATTTTGAGGCTGTGCCCTCTAATTCTGGATACCCCCACCATTGGAACCACCCTCTCCAAATCCACCCTATCTAGTCCTTTCAACATTTGGCAGGTTTCAATGAGATACCCACACATTCTTCTAAATATCTTGCTTAACAAGATAAAATCTTATGGCATTACAAGAAAGATACTGGCATGGATAGAGGAATGACTGACAGGCAGGAGGCAGCGAGTGAGAATAAAGGAGGCCCTTTCTGGTTCACTGCCAGTGAATAGTGGTGTTCCTCAGGGGTCAGTATTGGGATTGCTACTTTTCACATTGTTTGTCAAGGGTTTAGAAATGGAATTGATGGCTTTATGGCAAAGTTTGTGGATGATATGAAGATATATGGAGGGTAGGTACTGCTGATGAAGCAATGTGATTACAACAGCACTTAAACGGATTGGAAGAATGGGCAAAAAAATGTCAGATGGAATACAGTGCTGGGAAATGTATGATCATGCATTTTGGTAAAAGGGACAATAGTGCAGCCTATTATCTAGAAGGAAAGAAGGTTCAAACATCAGAGGCGCAAAGGGACTCAGGAGTTCGCGTGCAAGACTCCAGAAGGTTAATTTACAGGTTGAGTCTGTGGTAAAGAAGGCAAATGCAATGTTGGCATCTATTTCAAGGAGAATAGAACATAAAAGCAAGGAGATAATGCTAAGGTTTTATACGACACTAGTCAGGCCACACTTGGAGTGTTATCAACAGTTCTGGGCCCCATATTTCAGAAAGGATGTGTTGTCATTAGAGAGGACAGAGGGGGTTCATGAGGATGATTCCTGACCTGATGGGATTAACATATGAGGAGCATTTAGCAGTTTTAGGCCTGTACTCACTGGAATTTAGAAGAATACGGGGGTGGGGGGAGGGTTCTCATTTACATTTACCAAATGTTGAAAGGACTAGATAAGGTGGATGTGGAGAGCATGTTTCCTTTGCTGGGAGTATCCAGGACTAGAAGGCACAGCCTCAAAATTCAGGGGCGACCTTTTAGAACAGAGGTAAGGAGAGATTTTTTTTTAGCCGGACAGTAATTAATCTCTGGAATGCACTGCCACAGACTATAGTGGAGGCCAAGTCCAAGGGTATATTTAAGGCGGAAGTTGATAGCTTCCTAATTGGTCAGCGCAGTAAAAGATATGGCGAGAAGGGAATTGTATGGGATGTGGGATCAGCCATGATGGAATGGGGTAGCAGACTGGATGGGCTGAATGGCCTAACTCTGCACCTATTTCTTATGGACACTCATCATCTTAATATTGGATCAGTCTGGTTTCTGATTAAGCTGTATGAAGCTTCAAAGCTTTGTGCTGGATGCCAAACATCAGCTTTTAATAAGTGTATTTCTTACCTTTATCATTGCTAGGATTCCAAGTAAGTCACCATTAGCAGGCAGCAATGATTCTGATTTATTTTTATCATTAAATTCCAAAACCAAGGTATATTATTATCTGCAAACTCCTGTGATACCACCAATCATCAAACACAGAAAAATACAGCACAGAGCACGCACTCCAGCCATATTGTGCTATCTTTTTAATGATTCTAAGATCAATCAAATCCTTTCCTCTCCCATAACCTTCCATTTTTCATTAATCTAAGAGCCATAAATATCTTAAATGGCCCTATTGTATCTTCCTCTACTGCCAACCCTAGCAGCTCATTCCATACACCCACCAATCTCTATGTAAAAAGCTTATCACGGACATCCCCCTTATAATTTCCTCCAGTCACTTAAAATTATGCTCAGCCCTGTATTAGCAATTTTTGTCCTGAAAAAATGTCTCTGATTGTCCATTCTGTTAATGCCTCTTATCATCTTGTACACTTTTATTGTTGCATCTCTTCCTCCTCACTCAAAAGTGAATACCACTTTAACCTACATTAAGCTTGTTGCCCAACCTTTACCATGGCTCAGATCACTACACAAGCAGTTACTCTGTACAATCAAAGGTTTGCAGGTTACAAAACAAAAGAAGGCTGTTCAACCCTTTGAGTCCATGCTGATTTCCATCAGGCAATTGCTTCGGTCTCACACGCAAAATACTGGAGGAACTCAACAGTCCAGGCAGTATCTATGGCAAAAATACAGTCAATGTTTCAGGCTGAGATCCTTCAGCAGGAATAAAGAAAAAAGATTGGGAGTAGATTTAAAAGGTGGGGGAGGGGAGATAGAAGCACAAGGCGGTAGGTGAAACCAGAAGTGGGAGGGATGAAGTAAAGAGCTGGGAAATTGATTGGTGAAACGGTTGGAGAAGGGGGAGTCCAATAGGAGAGACCTGAAGACCATGAAAGAAAGAAAAGGGGGTAGGAGCACCAGAGGGCAGCGATGGGCAAGGTGAGAGAGGGAAAAGGGGATGGGGAATGGTGAGGCGGGGGGTGGCTTCATTACCAGAAGTTCAAGAAATCAATATTTATGATGTCATTGTGGGGGCTACCGAGACAGAATATAAGTTGTTGTTCCTCCCACCTGAGTGTAGCCTCATCATGACAACAGAGGAAGCCGTGGACTGACATGTCTGACTGGGAATGGGAAGTGGAATTAAAATGGGTGGCCACTGGGAGATCTTGCTTGTTCTGGTGGACGGAGTGTAGCTGCTCAGTGAAGCGGTCTCCCAATCTATGCTGCATCTCACTGATATACAGGAGGCCACACAGAGAGCATCGAACACAGTATATGAACCCAACAGATGAAGCATCATCTCACCCGGAAGAACTGTTTAGGACCCCTAATGAACGGTAGTGAGGGAGGAGGTGTAGGGCAGGTGTAGCACTTGTTCTGCTTGCAAGGATAAGTGTCAGGAGGGAGATCAGTGGGGAGGGATGAATAGAAAAGGGAGTCATGTAGGGAGCGATCCCTGCAGAAAGCAGAAAGTGGGGGAGAGGGAAAGATGAGCTTAGTGGTGGGATCCTGTCGGAGATGGCGGAAATTCCGGAGAATTATGTGCTGGACACAAAAGCTGGTGAGGTGGTAGATGAGGACATAAGGAACCCTATCCCTGGTAGAGTGGTGGGAGGATGGGGTAAAAGCAGATGTGCGTAAAATGAAAGAGATACGGTTGCTGGTGGAGGAAGGGAAGCCCCTTTCTTTCGCTCTAAAATGAAAAGCCTCATCCAGAGAGTAGATGCTGTGGAGATGGAGGAATTGAGAGAAGGGGATAACGTTTTTTCAAGTAACAGGGTGGGAAAAGTTATAGTCCAGGTAGCTGTGAGGGTCTGTGGGTTTATAATAATCCCTCTCTGTCTCCAGAGGTAGACAGTGAGATCGAGAAAGGGGAGGGAGGTGTCAGAAATAGACCAGGTAAATTTGAGGGCAAGGTGGAAGTCGGGGGTAAAGTTAACAAAGTCGACGAGCTCGGCATGGGTGCAGGAAACAGCACCAATGCAGTCATCGATGTAGCATAAGAAGAGTGGGGAATGGACACCAGTGTAGGCTTATTCATCTCTTCATTTTCTTATAGCCCTGCAACTTATCTTATCATTCAACTCTATCAGCTCCCTTTTAATGCACTTTCTGCCTACCCTCATTAGGGGTATTTTACCATAGCCAATTAATCTACCAGCATGGCTTTGGGATGTGAGAGAAAACCAGATGACTAAGGGGGAAACCCAAGAGGTCACAGAGGCAGAATGTAAGAAAGTTACGCTGCCACACCCAAGGTCAAAGTTCAAAATACATATATTATCAAAGTACATATATGTCACCATATACAACCCTGAAGTTCATTTTCTTATTGACATACTCAATAAATTCATACTAAAATAATACACGTAACACCAAATGGGCATTCAGCCAGTGTGCAGAAGACAACAAAATAGTGCAAATACAAAAAGAAAGAAATAATAATAGTAAATAAACAAGCAATAGATGAAGAGTCCCTGAAAGTGAGCTCATTGGTTGTGGAGCTATTTCAATGATGGGGCAAGTGAAGTTGAGTGAAATTGTTCCTTTTGATTCAAGAGCCAGATGGTTGAGGGGTAATAACTGTTTCTGAACATGGTGGTATGAGTCCTAAGGCTTCTGTACCATCTTCCTGATGGCAGCAGCGAGAAGAGAATGTGTCCAAGGTGGTGCGGGTCCCCGATGATGGATACTGCTTTCCTGCAGCAATGCTTCATGCAATGATGGTGCGGGCTTTATCTGTGATGGACTGAACCATATCCACTACTTGTTGTAGGATTTTCTGTTCAAGGGTTTCCAAATCAGACTGTGATGCAGCCAGCCAATATATTCCCCTCTACACATCTATAAAAGATTGTTAACGTTTCAGATGACATGATGAATCTATGCAATAACTGTCATGCTTTCTCGCTAATTGTTCTAGCATGCCAGGCCTAAGACAGGTCCTCTAAAATAATAGCACCAAGGAATTTAAAGTTGCTGACCCCCTCCCCCTCTGACCCTCCGATGAGGACTGGCTCATGGGCCTTTGTTTTCCTCCCCCTGAAGTCAATAATCAGCTCCTTGGTCTTGCTGACTTTGAGTAAGAGGTGATTATCTTGGCACCACTCAGCCAAATTTTCAATCAAGCCCACACCTCTGTAGCTGAGGTATAATGGTACTGAGTTTTGAACTACCATAGAAGAATGAGATTACAGATGAAAGATGACAGCTGTTAGGAAAGTCTTCCTGAAAAGGGGAAGTGACCTGGAAGAGATCTTAAAGATAGTCAGTGTGCTGGACACGACAGATGCAACTGTTTGACCTGATAGAAGATTTTAAAATTATGAGAAACATAGATAGAGTAGGCAGCTGGTATATTTTTTTCCCAAGGATGAAACGTCTAATGCTGAGGAGCATGATTTTAAAGTGAGACGAGTTAAGTTCAAAGGAGGTGCTAATGAACAGGATCAGAAATAGCTACAGGGGATTGTAAACACTGCTGCTCCATCATGGGCACTAGCCTCCCCACTATCAAGGACAACTTCACAAGACCATGCCTAAAGTAGGAAGCATCCATTATGGAGGTCCTTCACCATCCAGGACATTCCCTCTTACAATACAAATACAAATACTAATACTTTATTGTCACCAAACAATTGATACTACAGCGCACAATCATCACAGTGATACTTGTTTCTGCGCTTCACGCTCCCTGAAGTACAACTTGAAGTAAATTTAATAAAAATTTAAATTATAAATCATAATTAGAAAATAGAAAAGGGAAAGTACGGTAGTGCAAGTCAGGTCCGGATATTTGGAAGGTACGGCCCAGATCCGGGTCAGGATCTGTTCAGCAGTCTTATCACAGTTGGAAAGAAGCTGTTCCCAAAGCTGGCCGTATGTATCTTCATGCTCCTGAACCTTCTCCCAGAGGGAAGAGGGACAAAAAGTGTGTTGGCTGGGTGGGCCGTGTCCTTGATTATCTTGGCAGCATTGCTCCTACAGTGTGCGGTGTAAAGTGATTCCAGGATGTAAGATTGGTTTGTGCGATGTGCTGGGCTATGTTCACGATCTTCTGTAGCTTCTTCCGGTCTTGGACAGGACAACTTCCATACCAGGTTGTGATGCACCCTAGAAGAATGCTTTCTACAGTGCACCTATAAAAATTAGTGAGGGTTTTAGGGGACAGGCCAGATTTCTTCAGCTTTCTCAGGAAGTAAAGGTGCTGGTGGGCCTTCTTGGTAGTGGACTCTGCTTGGTTAGACCAAATCAGGTTATTTGTGATATTCACCCCGAGGAACTTAAAGCTTTTAACCTGTTCCACCTGTGCACCACCGATGTAGATGGGGTCGTGCGGTCCGCTACTCCTTCTGAAGTCGACAACCAATTCCTTCATCTTGCTGACATTGAGGGATAGGTTATTGTCTTTGCACCATGCCACCAGGTTCTTAATTTCCTCTCTGTACTCAGACTGACCATTACCCAAGATGCAGCCTACAGTTGTGGTGTCATCAGCAAACATATATATATATACTGCTACTATCAATGAGGAGCTACAGGTGCTTGAGGACACACATCCAACGTTTTAGGAACAGCTCCTGTCCCTCTGCCGTTGAATTTCTGAACAGTCCATGAACCCATGACACTACCTTACTACTTTGCTCTCTTCTTGCACTATTTCTTTGTGTTTTATATATTATTGTAATTTATGGTAATTTTTATTTATTGGACTGAACTGCCTCCACAGAACAACAATTTAACGACATACGTCAGTGATAAGAAACTTGATGCTGAGATTTGTGGAGAAATTATTTCTATTCAGAGATCGGTGGGTGAGCAGACCAAAGGGTTTAGTGTAATTAGGCACTGTTATGAAGAAACTCTTTATGGGTGGTACAGATATCACTTTCAATTGCTGTTTCAATAACAAACTCTGAAATCTTCATCAGGATTGATGCCTTGTCCAGAGGTATATATACCCCATTGTCTATCCCTCCTGATTGGTTAGTCCTTTCTGCGATTTCACCTTGCTTACAATTGAATTCCAGTTCTTATTTAGAGCGAGACCTTGTTAAAATACTTTTTCTCTAGTTTTATTTCACTGACTTTCTTCAGCAGGCAGTCCCAAAAGCTACTGGCGCAGCACAATAGTTTTGTGCCATTGAAGTCAATTCGATGGCCATTGCGAATGCAGCGTTCTGCTGCCGATGATTTCTCTGGGGAACCCAAATAGATATACCTCCTGCGCTCCTTGACGCAGTTCGGGTTGGACAACGGGGGTATAAATATCATGGGACTGGACATGCATGGGCATCATTCCTGATGAAAATAGCAGAGCTTGTCATCGCAATGTTGTTTAAAATCCTGGGCTCTAGAGGCCCGAGAAGAGTTTATCTGTCATATATGCCAGGAAGGCATTAGATCCTTTTGGGCACTATTAGTTCAATTAGTTAGACACAGTTTTGTCAGTTCAAAAGCCTGTTACTGTGCAGTACTGTTCTATCACAAACAAGAGAAAATCTGCAGATGCTGGACATGCGAGCAACACACACAAAATGCCGAAGGAACTCAGCAGGCCAGGCAGCATCTTTGGAAAAGAGTACGGTCGATGTTTCAGGCCAAAACCCCGCATCAGGACTGTTTTAAGTTCTATGTTTTGGGAAAATTCAGGACAATCATAAATGTAAATGCAAAGAAAATAATGAGAAATTCTATTACTCAATGAACACTTATAAATGAGAACAGGACTTGGCAGTCTAGCCATTTCAGTTGGCTCTTACATGGATCACAAACTTAGTTAATCCTCTATTTCAGCTCTAATTCCTGCTTTATATTCATATCCCTCAATTCCCTTACTGATCAGAAATCACTCAATCGCTCTTTGAATGAACTCGGTGACAGAACCTCCACATCCCTCCAGAGTAAAGATTTCCAGGACTTACTACCCTCTGAGTGAAGATATAGTATTTCTCCACATCCCAGTCCTAACTGGCAGACCCTTCCTCTGAGGATACCCTTCCCTCTTGCTCTGGGCTACTCAGCCAAGAAAAACATACACCTACTGCATTCAACCTGTAGAACCCATAAGTGTTTGTAAATATTTCATCTCTCATACCTCTAAATGCTGCAGAAGACAGACCTATTCAACCCAGCCTTCCTTTATATAACAGACCCTACATTCCAGGAATCAGCATGCCAAATTTTCACTGCAATTTCTCTCCATCAAGTACACCTGCTTTTCTTATGGAGTCCAAAACTGAGTTCAGTATTTCAGGCACGATCTCACCAAGACCCTAAATATTTGCTGTGAGTCATTCTACTTCTGTATTCAAAAACTCTCATAATAAAGGTCAACATATATTTGCATGTTTAATTGCATGCTGCAAAAGCATCTGAGCTTTCAGTGACTCATATACGAGGACTCCTTTGAACTTCTATATATTCAGCCATGTCTTCACTTAAACCATTCCTTCCTTTTTAATTTTGTGCACCGCAGCAGATGAATGGAATAAAATAGAAGAGAACTTTATTGTTATTGCTCAAGACGACCAGATTACAATGCTCCCTCGGTCTGTGCAACACAGGTATTTAGAATGCATGCAGTATAGAGCTTATTTTTAAAATAAAATTCCCACATTTACATGCATTAAGTGACTTTGATAGTCCATAACACCTAAAGGCCATAGGCAAGCTAGGATGTAGTATTATTCAGCTCACAACAGCTGTCGGGAAGAAGCTGGCTTTCAGTTTTGCTGTCTTGGCTAAGGTGTTCCTGTATCTCCTACCAGATGGCAGGGGATTGAACAGACAACGTCCAGGATGAGATGGTCTTTAATGATGTCCTGAGCACACCATAGGCATCGAGTGTTGTAGATTGTCTCCAAGTCCAGTACTTGAGTCCCAATGATGTACTGAGTCATCCTAATATGTGATCTGTCTGGATGCAACTGAAGTATCACAGCTGTTATTCCGTATGCTGTCTATCACACACCAATAATAATTGGCCAAGCAATCATTGAGGCTCTCCTTAAGCACCTCAGGTGGCATAGTCACTCTTGTGTCTTGCCTACTTTCAAGGTTGTCTTGATGGACCAGGAGAGCTCCCCAGTGATGTTCACCCCAAAATCTTTGAACCTACCTCACTATTTATGAATAGTGTGGCTTGTTTGGGACCTCTTGCTTCCTGAAATCTATTATCATTTCTGTTGTTGCCTTATAGACTGAGGCAGTGAAAGGTTGTAAATACTTGTCAGAACTTCTGCCAGCTGGTTGACACAGTCCCTGACAACCCGTCTGGTAACATCATCTGGTCCTACTGCTCTGCATGCATTGACGTTACAGAGTACACACCTCCTCTCCTGTATGTTCAGTGTCAGCACTTCGTCCATCTGGTGTTATGGACTTATCACTGTAGAAGCAGGAGAGCTTTCCTTTGTGATTGAAGACGGATCTGATGCCTTCCTAAACACACCAGGGTCCAGTGGCATTATAGAAATATGTCTCAATATCTACTTTATGTCTATACTTGGCAGTACTGATGCCTCTCTTAAGATTTGACATCACTGGATTCTCACTGTATGCTTTGGCATCACAGGATCTTTAAGCAGTGTCACAAGCTCTGAGCAGGTTCCCTGCTTCATTTTTCATGCACGGTTTCTGGTTCAAGAATATCCAGATATTTTTGGTGTTGATAACATAGTCTACGCAGAGTTTGATGCAGTACATAACTGATTGTGTTTTTCTCTAAATCAATGCCCAAGTTGTGTGTAGATTGGTTTGCAAACAGACTCCAGTCAGTACCCTTAAGGCAATCTGGAAGACTGGAGATGACTGTCTCAGGCCACACCATCACTGTCTTGGAGGCTGGTTTCTCCTTCCTCACCACAGGTCAATATACTGGAATCAGATAATCCCGGGTGAGGACATGGGAAGGCCCTATATATACCTGAAATGTTGGCGTACACCTGCTCCAGTGTGTTATTACTACCCCCGATGGAATTTAGGAAATACTGTTTTAAGGTTAGCCTGATTAAAATCACCAGCTACGATGAAAGCACCAGCAGGGTGAGCAGACAGTTATTTAACAACAGCAAGTGTTAAGTTGGTGTTGGCCCGCAGAGGTATATAAACTGCTGTAATATAAATAACAATGATTTTTCTCAGTAGATGAAAGGGTCAGCAGTTTATCATTAGGTATTCCATGTTGGATGACTTTCAATAATGATTGAATTAACACAACAGGCAGCATTAACATCAATGCATAAACACCACCTGATTTCTTGCCAGAACCATGGCCTCCTAGCCCAACAGCTACGTCAGGTACCACATGGTCCAGCCATGTCTCTGTGATGATCATAGCACAATTTTTTAGGAGGTTCTTCTGCAAGGTGAGTCTTAGTCGAATTTTATTCATTTTGTTAACAAATGATTATGCATTTGCTAGGAAAATACCTGGGAGTGGAGACTTGAAAGGTGAGTCGCTTAGCCTAGCAAATATACCAGCTCTCTTGCCATGCTTCTGTCTTCTCTCTTGGCGCTGTTATTGGTGTCTTCCAGCTGGTGTCCAAGCTCGCGGTGGAGTTGTAATGATCCTGGTCCGTAGCATTTTTGCAATCTTTAAACAGCAAATGTTCTAAATATTTTGAAATAGATAAGCTGTAAGCACCTAGTTCACATCCTAAAGAGCTCCCAGCAGTTGTACCGCTCCAATGAGAAAAGTTTTATTGGAGTGGAGAGCTGTACGTGCTGGCATCTTAGTCCTCATTATAACTCTCATTATGGCCTCTGCCATGTTGTCTCCCATTCACTTTACTTGTCTATTTCCCCTTGAAGTCTCTTTACATCACCCCTCCTCTCAATCTTAGCATTGTATCACCTAACATGGAAACATTCCAGCCTGCAACCACAGGCTACCGATGGTGAGCCAAACTACTTACAGTAGATGCTGTCAGGAAATTAGATTTTTCTGTGACATTGGAAGAAAAATATTGAAAGAGCATGACAGAGTAGATGAATGCAAGGAGACTCATATAGAGTATGGCAGATGCTGGAACTGTTGCAAGACACAAAGTAGTGAAAGGACTCAGCAGGTCATGCAGCATCCACGGAGGGAATGGACATTCAGCGTTTTGTTTCGAAAACTTCCACCTGAACTTTCAAAGGAGTTCTGTGAGGCCCTTTCTCACTGTTCCCCCTCTCTGATCACTGCTGCTGCCCTCCTCTTTGAGCAGGCCCTTAGCCAGACTCGTTCCCATAGACACAAACCCTCTCAGGTACTTGTTTCCACCTGCCAACTTCCTTCGATGATTATGTGTACTGAAGTATAAACTTGTTGGATATGTTATTTATTTATAGATACAGCACAGTTATTGGACCTTTCTGCCAATGAGTATGTGCCATCCATATATTTTATTTAGAGATACAGCACGGTAACAGGCCCTTCCAGCACAATATGCCAGCTTGGCCCCATCACTAATTAACCTACTAATCTCCATGTCTTTGAAATGTAGGAGAAAGCCGCAGCACCAACTCCTTACAGACGGCAGCAGAATCGAACCTGGGTTTCTGGTGCAGCAATGCATCTCACTAACGTGCCACCCATCACAGAGAGCACACATGCACTGCCAGAATGACATGGCAATTATGGTATACTGGGTCACTGACACTATAACAGCGTTTTGCTAACCATTTTGCTAGCATGCACCCCCACTTAATAGGCAGTTTCTGTGCAAGCAACAAGAGATGCCCTAAACCTATATGACAGAACTGCAGGGACAGAGAACCTAGAGAACAAAGAATCACTTCTGATAACCACCTTTGATGTAAGTCAAATTTAGCTTGGTTGCCTGCAGCCCATAACAGAAGCCACAAGTTTGGGACTGTGTTCTGGTATCAATCAGCTTTTGTTCCATGAGGACAATGTAACCTGTGTATAGGTTGTTCAAAGCCATCTATGAACGCCAGTGAAAAAGATAAAACACACGTAACTTCAATTTTCCACATTGAACAAAATGAATTACAGATCAAACAAAGGTCCTGCTTGATGCTGAAATTGGTCATTGGGGAAGTTTCCCCCAAAGAACGTTTAACTGGAATACGTACACTCAGTCATTACTTTATTATGTACACTTGCTCGTTATTGCAAATATCTAATCAGCCAATCATGTGGCAGCAACTCAATGCAAATAATCATGCAGATGTTCCAGGCGCAGATCCATGGTCTCTCGAGACCAACGGATGCCACACCCATGTGCTCAAGAGGTTCCATTGTTGTTCAGACCAAACATCAGAATGTGGGAGAAACTTTATCTAAACGACTTTGACCATGGGTTGATTGTTGATGCCAGATGGGGGGGTTTGAGTATCTCAGAAACTGCTGAACTCCTGGGATTTTCACGCACAACTGTTAACAGAGTTTATAGAGAATAATGCAAAAAACAAACAACATCAAGTGAGGGCCATGGTGTGGCTAAAAGTGTCTTGTTAATAAGAGAGGTCAGAGGAGAGTGGTCAGACTAGTTCAAGGCAATGATAACTCTAATAATCACCAGTTACAACAGTGGTTTGCAGAACAGCATCTCTGAATGTACAACATGTCGAACGTTGAAGTGGATGGGTCGCAGAAGACCATTCAGTGTCCATTTTTTTAGGTAGTAAAGTGGCCACTGAGTATTTACTCCAGTGAGTGACCTTCTGCTGATTGAAAGGCTTATAAAACTGGGAACATTACACAGCTGGTTTAGCATGGAAAGTAAATGCATGGTTATCCTTTCACCCTGGGTCCTTTCAATCTGACACATCTCACTGGAGCTATTGATGGAGCTATTCATCAGTAGAAGAGCTCTGGGAAAGAACCGGAAAAAAATATCAGTGCTGACTCAACTGATGAAGATGAAGAAGGGAGTTAAACTTTAGAACTCATCACATTTCACTCAAGTCACAGGTAATCTAATATGGAAGTTCATGGGCTTTACCAAAAACTTAAAAGTCACACAAGCTCATGATTTCTTTATGCAGCCTGTTGCACATTGACCCAACTTTAGGGGCAGTGTGGGAATCAATGTGATTTTGTGAGCCACATGGTCTCAAGGTCAGGTCGCTAGACATATTCATAAGTTTGCATACATGCCAGCTTAGTCTCCTGGTGGCTTTTGGTAAGGAGGGAAAGGGAACTTGATTGGTACTAATCCCACAGCAGACACAGATTTATTGTCACAAAATCCAAAGTTAGAGGCCCAAGGTCTGTGAGTTTGAGAGTCCAGGCCATTCACTGAAGGTCCAGAAGTGATCTGTTCAGGAGTTGGAGACCTGTCTGTGTGTGTATGAGTTAGTGAGTGGGTCGCCAGGTGGGAAAGGGGCCAATTTTATGATTATTCTGTTGTTTTGTTGTTCATGCTGCTGCTTGTGTTGTTCTCCTGAACATTGTGGGCATGTTATTTTGACGCTAGAATGTGTAGCAACACTCGTAGGCTGCCCCTAACATAACCTTGGGTGTGTTGGTTGTTAAAGCAAACTACATATTTCACTGTATGCTTTGATGTACCTCCTGTAAATGTTCGTGATCTTCTGCTGTAGCCCATCGATTGTGTTGTGCATTTAGAGATGATTTACTGCACAGCACTGTTGTAACGTGGGATTATTTGAGTTACTATCACCTTCCTGTCAGCTTGAACCAATCTGGCCATTCTCCTCTGACCTCACTCATTAAGAAGTCATTTTTTACTCACAGAACCGTTGTTTTTCACACCATTCTCTATAAACTCTAGAGACTGTTATACATGAAAATTACAGGAAATCAGTGGTTTCTGAGATACTCAAACCATTCTGTTTGTCACCAACTATTATTCCATGGTCAAAGTCACTTAGATCACATTTCTTCCCCCTTCAGATGTTAGGCCTGAACAACAACTGAACTTCTTGATGATGCCCGCATGCATTTATGCATTGATTTGCATACATGATTGGCAGATTAGATATTTGCATCAATGATCAAGTGTACAGGCATACATAATAAAGTAGCCACCTGAGTGTATAAATGTGCAGAAAGCAGCAGAAATGAGAGTGGTGCTTGCCAAAATTTCAGAAGAGCTTCGCACCCAGTATTGATGTTAATCAATGCACTCTTGTCTTGCACAGAATACTACTAAATGTATCAGTACTGGGGACAAGGTCTTCTTGTAATGTCGTCATGCGATCACAAGAGTTGAGTATGATATTCTCCCAAGGGGGTGCCATTTGGTGGGTTCCCAGCTGGCCAGTTGGGATCTACATATTCTGGTGTAATAGAATATAACATATTCCCTTAAACTTCATAGTATCCCAGGAGACTGCAGATACTGGAATGAGGAGCACCAAACAATGCCAGTAGGCCCATCGGTATCTGTTGGAGGAAAGGAGTTGTTGACATTTTGGGTTGAAACCCTGTATCAGAACCAACTCAAGAGTCAACATCACAGATGAATCATCTGAGCAGTCTCACAGCCACTTTGTGAGAGCTCACTATAGATTGCTGTGTTCCTACAATGATGATTACATTTCAGAATTATTTCGTCGGCTATATAGTGTTTTAGGTCATCCTGAGGTTGAGATATATTATATAAATCCAAGACTTTCTAAAGTCTTTAGATATTGAACATTATATTTACCTCTGATGATAATGGAGAACAACTGGTGTCTTAACAAATGCACTCCCCTCATATCTTCCTCATTAACTGTATATACTGTACAAATAAAACCGGCCGGGTTTCTCTGACAGAAATAAGCTCTGATTCATTTCAACCGTGCAGTCTAATTATTCATACAGGTAGCAGTGAAAAAAACAACATTTTCAAGCAATTTAAAAAAATCTCTTGGATGATGTGAGACCCACAAATGATTCAGTTCTTCAAAGGAATCTCACCCCCTATTGTAATTGACCATAAAAATATGAGTTTAAGTAGATCAACACCGATCACATCAAATCAGGCAGCATCTATGGAAATGACTAAACAATCAACATTTTGGGCCGACACTCTTCTTTGGGACTGGAAAGGAAGGGGGAAGATTCCGGAATAAAAAGGCAGAGGGAAGGGAATGTGATAGGTGTGACATGGTTAGGAGAGCGGGGGTGGGGGGGATGAAGGAAGAAACTGGAAGGTGATAGGTGGAAAAAGCAAAGAACTGAAGAAGAAGGAATATTAAGGAGCAGAAGGCGAACCATGGAGAAGAAGGAAAAAGGAGGGGCACCAGGAGGAGGTGATAGACAGGTGAGGAGAAGACGTAAATGGTCAGAGTGGGGAAAAGAAAGAAGAGGGAAGGGGGAGGGAAAAAAATTACCAGAAGGAAAAATCAATGTTTATGCCATCAGGTTTGAGGCTGCCTAGATGTTATATGAAGTGTTGCTCCTCCACCTGAGAGTCGCCTCCTCTTCTCCCACATTGAAGCTATTCTCAGGGTGGAGAGGCAACACCTCACTTTCTGTCTAGGTAGCCTCCAACCTGATGGCAAGAACATCGATTTCTCCTTCTGATACTTTTAAAATATTTTTTGTAATTTTTTAATGTTCTCGTCCTATATTCCTTCTCTCGTCCCTTCTCTCCTATATTCTCTGTTCTGGCCTCTTACTTCTTCTCACCTCCCCCTGGTGCCCCCTCCTCCTTCCCTCTCTTTCATGTTCCACTTCTCCTCTCATATCAAATTCCATTCTCTCCAGCCCTTCGCCTTTCCATCCATCACCTCCCAACTTCTTACTTCACCATTCCTCCTCCCCCACCCACCTGGCTTCACCTTCTAGTGAGTTCTCCTTCCCCTCCCCCCACCTTTTTTGTTCTGGCATCTTCCCCTTCCTTTCTCGTCCTGATGAAGCATCTCGCCCTGAAAGATCAACTGCTTATTTACTTTCATAGATGCTGACTGACGTGCTGAGTTTCTCCATCTTTTTGCTTGTTGGTCTGGATTTCCATCAGCAGCTTGTGTTTAAGTTTATAGTTTAGCTAGATGATCAGTGATAATCTAATTGACAGCCAGAGAATGTTTGAGGGAGCAAATAGTTTGTTCCTTTCCCTTTGGTCTTAGATTAAGACCATATGAAAAAGGAGCAGAATTAGGCCATTCAGCCCATCACATCTGATCTGCCAGTTCATCATGGCTGACTTATTATCCTTCTCAACCTCATTCTCCTGCCTTCTCTCCAAAACCTTTAATGCCCTTACTAATTATGCACTATCAACCTTTGCTTTAAATAAACCCAACAATTTGCTTTCACAGTAATTTCCAATGAATTTGATTATTATTCTACTTTGGCTGGGTAAATGAAGATGGCATGGAATGGTTCAATGGTGAAGCTAGCAGAATTATTGGCTCAGAGCTCCAGTAATGGTGGTTCACTCAAAACCACTAACACTGCGTGCGTGGAGTTTGCATGTTCAATCTGTGACTGCACAGGTTTCTTCTAGGTGTTCCAGTTTCCACCAGCATGGAACGCTGGGAAGAAACAGTACAATACAGAAAAGTATAGAATCGCTGCACTGTAAAGTGAGGCTACATTTACAGGCAGCATTTCAGGTCGATGACCCATTACAGAAAAGGATGAACAAAATAAAAGGCAGATGGAGAAAACAAAGTGCACGGGGTCTCAGCTCTGTATTTATGACCAGAATGTATTTTTTCTTCCACAACACCCTCAAAGATACTGCTTGACCTGCTAAATTCCTTCAATAGATTGTTTGCTGCCCCATATTCCAACATCTGCAGCCTCTTGTGTGTCCTCTGTACAAACGAAACCTGATCACTACCCAGTCATGACCTGGACTAACTAGTTGCATATTGATGCTTGCTGTGTATGGAATAAAATCACATTAGCAACAAAAAATAACACAGATTTAAAAGTTATGCACAGACAAAGAAAGTAGGTAAACCTTTGAATAACTCCTTTAATTTTGTCCCCAGAAGAAATCTGTAGAAATTTGAGTCGAGTAGGTTGATCTCTGACTGTTAACAATGAGTATTTCTCTCTGATTTCTGGCAAGTATGTTTTACTCAGGGGATGGGATGAGGAAACTATAAACAAGAGTTGCAGAAGGAATGCAAAATGGGAGAGGAGGCAGAATTAAGAAAGGGCAAGTCACTAAGAAGGTACAAGTGAGAGAATGAGAGAAGAGGTTTGTTTATAGGTGGAAGGGAGAGAAATGCCACAGGAATTAGACACAAATGAGATTGATAGAAAGAAAAAGGAAGATAAAGTTACAGAGGCAGAAAAAATAGAATAAACTAAAGAATAATGGCAAAGGGAATAGCACAGAGGAAAAATCGTGATAGACAACAGAACTAGGAAACAGACATGAGATCAAAGATGTGATGGCAGCAGAGAAAAGAAGTGCAGAAACAAATTGAAATTGAAATGTAGAAATCAAACACCGGACCACTGAATAGAAAGAACTTGTCCAACCAGACATAGCTGAACTGTGCAGTGACAACCAGAAATGGATTTAAAAAAGAAACACAAGAGATTCTGCGGATGCTGAAAATCCAAAATAACACATAAAGAATGCTAGAGGAACTCAGCAGGTCAGGCAGCACCCGGGAAGAAATAAAACAGTCTTCCTTCCACTTTCTCCATTTATAGGAGAACAGAACATGGGAAAAAGAGTAGGAGGACTGCTTACTCCTTTCCATGGATGCTGCCTGACCTGCTGAGTACCTCCAGAATTTTGTGCAAGTTACAAACAAAGACTTGCTAAGCCTAACCTGCACATTTTTGGAATATGGAGGAAAGCAAAGCACCTGGAGGAAACCCACGTGGTGATAGGGAGAACGTAAAAACTCCTTGCAGACAGTGAAGAGTGCTTTTGATTTGATTTTGTATTCATACTTCTGAAAGATTGCAACCTGGAGAAGAATACAGTGCAGCAGCATTCTGCAGAGATCATTCTTATCTCAGCCTGTGCATTTACAGTAACATTTTTTTTAGACAGGTAGTACCGTAACAGGGCCCTTCCAGCCCAACAAGCCCATGCCGCCCTAAAACACCCTTGTGACCATTAACCTACTAACCCATATGTCTTTGGAATATGGGAGGAAACTGGAGCACCCAGGGGAAACCTACACAGGTATGGTAAGAATGTACAAACTACTTACAGACAATAGCAGAACTGAATCTGGGTTCCTGCCACCGCAATTGCATCATACTAATCTCTGTGCTACTATTCCGTTCATATTCCTTTGCAAGAAGTTAGTGAACAAAAAAATCTCATTCAAATTCTCAGCACTTTTCTGATGTAAATGCAGGTTATCTAAGTTTAATTAAAGAATGCCTTTGTAATAGGGTAATCAAACATTCTAACAATGTACATGGCGCAGAAGTGCACTTAATCCTACCATGAAGGGATACAGCTGCAGGCAAACGCAAATCCCACAGCTGCATCTTATTGTGCAAATGTTTCTTATTGGCTGGTTCAAGGTGGTCTGAGAAGAGGCATTTTGTGCCTTCCGCATCACCCCTCTCACCCACCCTGTTGACAGTCAATGCGGAATTCGACAGGAAGTTCTCCAACTGGGCCTAAGTGAAACAAAACTATTCTCTTTCCTCTGGAGTTAACCATTTATCACCAAATGCAAATCAGGTAGCAGTTGTAATCACTGATGCAACATATTCATCTGCCGATACAATGCTAGCAAAACGGGGGGTGTGACGGTTAGGTACCGAGCGGCTACTGTCACTCAGGGAAACATCTCCTGAGAAAGAGAGGGCAAGCGAACTGGAACAGGTGCTGCAACATCAAAGGCATGAAGGGGAGTGTTGTTCAAAGCATGCCCATGATAACTCTGGTCTGCCTTATCAAGGAGTCAGCTCCCTGGACCCACGATCAAACAAAAGGGACTCCTAACAGCCTTGGAGAAACATCAGGTGCACAGGCATTGTTGAATGCTCCCAGGCAAAGAACTGCACATATTAACTGCTGTGCCACACTTACCTCTTAGTAGAAAGGGCACTGAACAAGAATCTAATAAAGGGTAAACAAAGAGATTCTGTAGATGCCAGAAATCCAGGGCAACACACACACAAAACTAGAGCAGCATCTATGGAGTCCTGATGAAGGGTCTCACCCAAAATGGTGACACTTTTTTATTCCTCTCCATAGATGCTGCCTAGCCTGTCGAACTCCTCCAGCATTTTATGTGTGTTGCTAATGAAGAGTGAAATAAGCTTGTCCTTGCTTCAACAGTAAGGTCTATACATAAACGTAGCCTATTCAAGGGGCAAAGCCCATTCATGGGGCATGTGTAGGGCAAATACACAGGGATGTAGTCCATTCATGGGATACATGTAGGGTGAATACACAAGGTCATAGCCCATCATGGGGCATATGCAGGGTGAATACTTGGGGAGTCATAAGCAAAGGGATATAGGTGAAGTGGGAGAGATTTACTAGGAACCTGGTGAATAAAGTTTTCACCCAGAGGGCGATCATTACATGGAATTAGCTAGCAGAGGAAGTGCTTGAGGCAGGTTAATGGGTCAGGTGTGGGCAAGCTATGTTGATGCTAAAACATTTTTACCTTGCAGGCTGCCCCCACCGCATGTTCAGATCGAGAAATATGATGCACTTGTGAGAAATAAAGCTATTCTATTTCATCTTGAACAATATTTAAAATACATTTGGATAAGAATGTAGACAGGAATATTTTAGAGTGATATGGTACAAACACTAGCTTGGGTGGGTAACTTGGCTGGCATGGACTACTCTGACCATAAGCCCTGTTTGTACATGGTGTGAGTCTGTTACCCTCTGATTCACTCCTGCTGCTGAGTGAGAATTACATTGCCAATGGAATAATAGGCAAGAGTGCCGGGGTAGGAAGTGAAATAACATTTCATATATATTCATATGATAAGTTTGAAGCTTCTGAGCATTCACCCTATTGGAACAGAAGACCAAAAACTAGAGGAAATTTACACAATATTAGAAATACATAGGAGAAAAGTATGTGTTGGGGGTGTCATCATGAGAGACAGAGGAGGTAAGTGGTGGATGCATAAATCCTTAACCAGGAGATTCTGCAAATGCTGGAAATCCAGAGCATCTCAGCATCACTGGTGGAAAGGGCATTTCAGGCAGACACCTTTCATCAGGACTGGAAAGGAAGGTGTAAGAAACCAGAATAAATGGTGTTGGATGTATCCAAAGGAAAGGGACTTCATAACATGCAAATCTATTACAATAGATCTGTGAGATAAATGTTTTTCTGAGCAGAAGCAGAGTTTGTTTTATTGCTGTCACTCATTTATCGGGCACCATCAGCCTTTCTGCACACAGCCACTCCACTCTTTTCTTCACATGTGATGAATTGCTTTAAACCACAGTGGTTCAACTTCTTTTTGTTTCTGGTAATCCAGACTGTGCCCATTTTCATTCAAGGACTGATCGCACATACCATAAAATTGTCCAACTTAAAGAGACTCTTTATGGATAAGAGAAAAATGGAGGCTTATGGGTTATGTAGGAGGGAGGGTTAGATTGATTGTGGAGTAAGTTAAAAGGTTGGCACAACATTGTGGGCTGAAGGGCCTGTATTCTGCTATACTGTCAATGTTCTCTGTTCATTGCAGTAAAATTATCTTTTTATCTTTCATACCATGCCATGGCACGACAGCATCCAATATCATACAGTGATCACAACTGATTCTCTTTAAAAAAAATTAAAATGTTCAACGAGGCATCTAGCTAAAACAGCAAGCATAATTTTCCCCTACAGCTGAAGGTACAGAACTCCAGACTCGTCCCTGTGGGCACCATCCATTTGTAAGGATCTTAACATGCTTTTGTTGAAGGTGAGACTGTCAGTACACTCACTCAGTCACACAGTAGTGTAACTACACTGAACAAGACACTGAAAAATGAGACAGAAACTTAACTGGTTTGAAAAATTCACCCTCTTTGAAATTCGATGGCCCAAATCTTGCTTTGAAAATAACAGCACAATTAACTGTGTTTCCTGCCATTTCTATACAGATTGGGAATCATTATCCAAAGGAACAACCTGACAAGGTTTAACCACCAAACTCTGGAAAGCTCTAGGTAAAATTTGCTGTCATCTGTAACTTGAATTTATGGCCATTTTGACATATGATTCTTCAACTAAGGATACAGAAAAATGGGAGGTTTCTAAAGAAGTGTTGAAAATCTGATCAAACTTCTCACAAAAATGGCCTGTTTAATATCATGTAAATATAGACGCATACATTCTTAATTAATATTTGTGTGAAACCTCACCTCTGACACTGAATGAACAGTGTGTTGTCTCATTCTTATACCATTTAGTTATTGTTGCATATTTTAAGACTAACGTGCGTCCCTTTGAAACAGTATGTGTCCCTTTATTGTGATCTAAACATTTTGCCTTTTGTAGATGTTTTGACATTGAAACCCTGATGAAGGGTCTCAGCCAATACATTGTCTATCATTAATTTATGATGAGCTGAATATTAATGTCTTTGAGACCTATGAATGTGTGGTAAATACTAATAAACCACAGAAAATATCACAAATAATTCTGGAAGAAAAGTTTCAGAGATTCTGAATTGTATCGAAATTGGGTTGACAGTTACCCAGGAGATTAGGATACCGCCTTAAGGGAAAAAAACCCTGTTTTATATATACTTCAGTCTTGAAGAGGCCAGGTTAACAAACTGGTTCCAAAGAGGCAATTTCTGCTACAGATGTAAAGCCTCGTTAATCAAGTGAGTACTTAAAAAACTCCAAGGTGTTTCGTTCAGTGGCTATTCAAGACAACCTTGGTGTGTGTGTGTGCATGTATTTAAAATTTAGAATGATTAATAAAGGAATCAATTGACTGAAAACTCCTGTATACTGCAAATTCTTCCAATCTGAGGAATGAAAACATTTGACCATAGCCCATAGGAGCAGAATTCAGCCATTCAAGCCATCAGGTCTGCTTTGCCCTTCCAACATGACTGATTTATTCTGCCTCTCAACCCATTCTCCTGGCTTCTCCATGTAATTTTTGATGCCCTGAATAATCAAGAACATTATCAGCCTCCACTTTAAATATACACAATGACTTGGCTTCCACAGCCACCTTTGGTAATGAATTACACAAATTCACTACCCTCTGGCTAAATTTTTTTCCTCATCTCTTCTAAATAGATGTACCTCTATTCTGAGGCTATGCCTTCTGGTTCTAGGCTGCCCCACTATAGGAAACATCCTCTCCACTTCTACTCTGTTTAAGCCTTTCAGTATTTGATAGGTTTCAATTAGATCCCCTCTCATTCTCCTAAACTCCAGTGCATTCTGGCCTGAGTCATCAAATGCTGCTCATATGTTAACCTTTTCATTCCTGGTATTCTCATCAACTTCCTCTGGACCCTCTTTCCTTATTTTTTCTTGGATAAGGGCCCAAAACTGCTCAGGATTCTCTGTGTGGTCTGACCAATGCCTTATAAAGCCCCAGATCTACAGTACTTTTGCATTCTATTCCTCTCAGAATGAATGTTAACATAGCATTTGTCTTTCTTCCCAGCAATCCAACCTACAAGTTAATCTTTAGGGAATCCTAGACAAGGGCTCCAAAGTCCCTCTGCACCTTGGATTTTTAAAAATTTCTCCCCATTTAGGCAACAGTCCACACCTTTATTCCTTCTACCAAAGTGCATAGCTATGCACTTCTCTACACTATATTTAATCTGCCACCTCTTTGCCCATTTTCCCAATCCATATAAATCCTTCTGCAGATACCCTGCTTCCTCAACACTACCTGCCACTCCACCTATATTCGTGTTGTCTGCAAACTTGGCCACAAGGCCATCAATTCCATCATCCAAATCATCGATATATAATGTAAAAAGAAGCAGTCCCAACACTGAGTCCTGTGAAACATCACTGGCAGACAACGAGAAAAGATACCGTGATTCGGACTCTTTGCACCCTGTAAGTCAGCTAATCTTTCCTGTAATATCATGCTCTCTTATCTTGTTAAGCAGCCTCATGTCCAACACCTTGTCAAAGGCATTCTGAAAATACAAATAACATCCACTGACTTTCCTTTGTCTCTCCTCCCTGTTATTTCCTCAAAGAATTCCAACAGATTTGGCAAGTAACATTTACATTTAAGAAAGCCCAGCACACTTAGTCCTATTTCATCACATGCCTCAAAGTACACTGAGACCTCATCCTCAACAATTAACACCAATATATTTTCATTGACTGAGATCAGACTAACTGGCCTATAATTTCCTTTATTCTGTCTCCCTCCCTTTTTGAAGAGTGAAGTGACATTTTCAAATTTCCTGTCTTCCAGAACCACGTCACAATCTAGTGATTCTTGAAAGGTCATTATCAATTTTTCAGAACCCTGCGGTGGAGTCCAGGTGACTTACTGATGCACCATCAATAACACTTGGAGGCAGGAAGTGAACAATAGATTTTTATTAGCAGCAAAAAGTGAGACTACTACATCTCGGAGACTGAGGGAGGAGCAGTGCCTCCAATTGCCTTTATACAGGGGTCTGTGGGAGGAGCCACAGGAGCAGTCAGCAGAGGGGCGTGTCCAGACAGGTATACATAGTTTACCACACTTACATACCTTCAGAGCTTGTCACACCTTCTCCCGAATAATAGCAACTGCACTCACATCTTCCCCTGGCATTCTCGCATTCTTGTCATTCTGCCAGTGTCTTTCACATTAAAGGCTGACACAAAAATACTTATTAAGTTCATTCACCGTTTCTTTGTCATCCATTACCACCCCTCCAGCATCATTTTCCACAATTGTGATGTGATGGATGTGGAGTCAGTCTGCATTAAGTTTTGGCTTTTTGAGAGACTTGAGCGTGACCCAGTTGCAGTGAAGCTGATTTCTCAGTAAGGTGTCGTTGTACTGAGAGGATTTTGACTGACTGCTCCCTACTGACACATTGATGAAACCAGCAAGATCAAGTTCAGCTCCTATAAACAATCAGACTCAGAATAATAATCTCCTGATGAACTATCCACTTCATTTCAGGTCAGTGACCAACTATTTTAGATTGGTGTTGAATCTGAAAAAAGGTAGCTGGTTGAGACTTCATTGCAATGCTTCTGTATAACACTATTCCAAGAAATATCCCCATTCTGTATTCCAGATTTATACTCCCACTTAAAGCAAAAGATAGAAAGCAGGAGCAAAAGCCTGTTGCCAGCTTCATTAACTCCACTGTTGACGGGCACGAAAGTGAGCCAATCACCGCATTCCATGGGTCCTCATTCACTCATTGTTCCTCCTGTTGGCTGACCTACATATACCCTTAATCCTTGCCCCATTTTAACTCATTCTTGTTTTTAAGTTAGTCTGGGGTCACTCTCTCTCAACCTCAAACTCTCTTTCTCCTGTGATAATGTGCAGAACTTTGAGACGCTTACCCATCTTGAAAGCAATGACAAACAAAAGTCGTCATTGTCATTGGAGTTGTTTTCCGTCAAAGATTGTAAAATCAGAATGGTGGGCTGCTGATCTCCCGCTCTGGTGTGGCAGGAGAGCGACCAGAGGGAGAGCCCCTCTGACAGACCGAAGTGCCAGGTATTGGGCTGTAGTTTTTGATCAAGGGGCTTTTGGGGGCTTTTGCTACTACTTGCATGGTGGTGCTTTTGCCAGTGCAAGTGCAAGGAAGCGGAGAGTCAATGCTTCTGCTGCCGCTTGTGCGTAGGAGGGGAGGGGCTTTGGGATCCTCAGTTACTATTATTTATTCATTTGATGGATATCTCTGAGAAGAGTAAGAATTTCAGGTTGTATACATTCTCCGATATTAAAATGAACCATTTGAACCATCTGAAC